>NC_091810.1:91382500-92632500 GCF_041296235.1 Equus asinus | reverse complement strand
GGCCCACTGTGGTACTCCATGTGATTTGAAGATTTACATTCAGGCAAGCTCAAATCTGAAATCGGAAACCACTCATTTTAATTGTGCAATCCTGGCAAGAGAATTTACCTCTTAAGTTTTCTTTCTTTCTCTTTAGATGTGAAAAAAGCAAAGAATTCACAGGGAAAATATGAGAAATCAATATACTAAAATGTATCAAACATGGTACGTATTTAATAAGTATTATTTTCCTTTAAATGTCTGATTATGGTTGATAGAAAGTATACACACATACATTCTACTTAATATGATATGCAGAACTTACATTTTTAAAAGCCAAAGACTCAACACTTTCGATATTAATCCCTTTAGAATTCCTTCTGTGAAATAACAAACAAACAAACTCTGTTTTCCCTAAGTTAAAATGTATTGCAATTTCATTTAGCACTTAGTTCAAGGCTATTAAATATATATTCACGATTGTTTTCATTTGAGATAGAGATTTAGGTAATCATATCACGGCAACCTTTAAAGATAATATCTTTTCAATAGTTATAGTCTTGCTTTGCTACAGTCAGAGCTCAAGAGGTCTTACCTGACAGAAATCACCCCGTTTTACTCATAGAGCAGCCTCACTGGGGGGACACTGTGATGTGCGAGGTCCTGAAGTCACTTCCCCAAGCTGCATCTTAGTGTTGTCTCTATTTTACAGCCCTATGTGTTGTTGTTAGTTTGGTTTTTCCATTAATATTTATATCTTGGAAAGTCACTGGAAGATGGTGAGGATAATCCAAACATATCTAAGTAGTAGTGGAGAAAAAATTAGCAAAGGGCTTTGACAGGTCTTTTTTTAAAGAAAAACTAGAAGTTCCTACATTTTAGCTAAAATGTCAATAATTTACACTTAAACTACATCCTTAAAAAATAAAGAAAAATGAAAATGAGTTTTAAAAAGTTATATTTTAGGGGTCGGCCCTGTGGCCTAGTGGTTAAGTTCAGGGCGCTCCACTTCAGCGGCCCTGGGCTCAGCTGTGGCCATGACCCATTAGCAAAATAAATGAAGATTGGCATGGATTTTAGTTCTGGGAAAATCTTCCTTAGCAAAGGAAAAAAAATTATGTTATAGAGTTATTAAACTATACGTGAAGGTAGATAAAATATTGCAGCCCTTCCGATTTCATTAGCCAGCATCAAAAACTCGACAGAGAATCTGAATTCGCAGATACTTTGTTAGTTATCTATTGTTGCAAAACAACCACCACCACCACCTTAAAACAATAAAAATGTATCATCATAGTCTCTGCAGGTCAGAAATTGAGGAGCAGGTTAGCTGGTGGTCCTGAGAGTCACTCATAAAGTTGTTGCGGAGAAGATGTTGACTTGGACTGCGGGCATCTGCAGGATAACCAGGGCCGCAGGATCCACCTCCAAGGTAATGCTGTCACACGGCTATTGGCAGGAGGCCTCAGCTCCTCCAGGGTTCTTGGCAGGAAGGCCCATTTACACACCACATAAGGCTGCTGGAATGTCCTCGCGACATGGCCACTGTTTCCCCACAGAGCAAGAGATACAAGAGAGACGACAAAGAGGAAGTCACAATCCCTCTTATAGCTTCATGTTGGAAATTGCACACTGTCACTTCTGCATATTCACTTTGTTAGAAGTCAGTCACTACATTCAGCCCACACGCAAGGAGAGAGGAATCAAGCTCCACATCTTGAAGGGAGGAGTGTTGAAGAATTTTTGAACATATTTTAAAATGACCACAATATGTCCACCCACTTTCTAATTATCACTCCAATTATTTTGAAGGAATTCCAGATGGTACATCGTTTCATCAATAAATACTTTTTAAAAAAAAACCCTGAAATCACAATGTCATTCCCACAACTGGAAAAAAATAATTTTTAATATCACCAAATATTCAATGTGTTCAAATTTCTTTGATTGTTTTCATAATTTTTTTTATAGTTGGTTTTGTTTGTTTGAATCAGAATCCAAATAAGGACCACCTGTTGCATTTAACACCTTTTGAAGTGGTGTGAAACCCTCTTTTGATCGTCCAATGTGAAATATACTTACAACTAGACAAAAATATAAGATGAGATTCTTTACAAGTGGTCTCTTGAATGATATGCATGCACTACTTTGTTTCTACATTGCTCATTCTTCTTTTCATAAGGAACTCTCAAGAAGTAACGAGCAGATTTTCATAGGTTACCTTTGAACCTAGAATTTGTGTTACCGCTTTGGTTATGTTCCTAATACGCCACAGGTGTACACTACAGGAGCGAGTGGAAATGGAGACAGGATATGATGACAGTTAATTGTCCATAAGCTATTTATCCCGAGGAGCACTTATACATCTGTTACATATTTAGGTATTTCCTACTTGTAGTTTTTTTCATTTTTGAGGGGAGAAGCATCTATACCTAAAGCACCATAAAAAGGGAAAATGCTGTCAAGGGGCTTTAAAGTAGCAAGACAAAGAAAGTACGGTTTTTTGTGTCTCGGCGATGAATGGCTCCACTCATTTCAATAGGGATTTTGTTTTATATGTACTGTATTAGGTTTGTGCACTAGACACTTGACTCCCATTTCAGAATGAATTACTTTGTTAAATGCAGGTAGTTAAATAGGATAGGTACTTTAAGAACTGAATTCTTCAATAAGTACTTTTATTTTGTTTTATTAAGTATTTTATAGTGTTATCTTTTGTTCTTTCTTTAATATGTGTGTATATGTATGTGTCATACGTGTGTGTACACATGCCCTTTATATATAAATATCCATGTTATATGTGTGTACATATATACTCAGAAAATATAAAAGTAGCACGTAACATTTTTCTCATGCCCTGTTTTTTACTACATTTCAAAATTAATTATGGCTTCAGATACCTATTTGCAACAGTGAATTTTTAAAAAAATACCATTATAGTTAATCCTGCATAAATGATATTCTAAATGTAAAATGTTCAAAATAAAAAAAATTTGAAAGGGTCGTAGCTAATTATATCAACTGTATATGAGCAATTTAATCATCACTAAAATTAATATTTACATTAATTTATTTAGGAAACATTTTGAAAGATCTTAAACATTCTTTGCAGGTGGATGTTTCTCCGATCAGTGACATATCCACTTTTTCTTGAAAATACTGTATTTCTGATATTGTATTTTCACTATGTGCATTTTACATTAATAAATACCAAATTTATAAATTGCTACATTATTCTCTACTATATGAATTTGCAAGAGTTTACTGTGACAAACTTTCTGCAGCTGATTTTTGCCTGTTACTTGATGAAATGGCAAGAATATAATTACTAATAAATTCAAACTACTGTTGAACTTTATTTCACAAGGCACAGCCATTTACACCAAGAAATGTACACAAACAAGACGCCTATTTGGCATTAAACTTTGAGAGCAGTTGACTTTGTTATCTAGATCCAATTTTTAATGCTTACTGTTAAGTTTTCTTTCTTTCTTTTTTTAGTTTCCAAACCACCAGAGGATGATTTCCTTAAGAATGTTCTCCCAGGTATGTTCAGAATATTAATTAGGCCCATCTATTTCTGTCGAGTAATAACAATGTCCACGGGCTGAATGGACGCTGTGACCTGTGAAGGAACTATTCAGACGCTTTAGTCTGCCCTAGCGCATTCTTTAACAAGTGAACATAGACCTTTTTCACAGTCATCTTAAATGTTTCAACTGTGTGTTTCAATGTTTGGTTCTTGCATCTACAGCCATATAGCTTTTCTGCCTCTTTTGGGGAAGACTTCCTTGCTCTACTCATTTAAATGCTTCTGCCTTTATGACTATTTTATTGCCATACCTATGGGGCTTCTTACTGTATTTGCCTGTAACCGAAGGAGATTTTAAAGGAATTAAATTTATTCAGACTAAATCTTCTGGGGCATGCAAAGGCATCTTAAACAATTAGCAATAATTAAAAAGCATCTATTCAGACTGGATAAAAGGTAAATAGATTTCATTTAAATATAGTAGCTTGTTGGTACAGTTTTCCCATTTGCACGTTTTTTTTTAAATCTCCTGTTAGTGAATAACTTTGAAATAACAAAAGAAAGCATTGACTTTTGTCAGTTTGTATAATTTTTTACTCATGAGTGCTATTAACAAATTGCTATACTAAAAAATTTAATTATCTTTAATTTAGATGGTGCAACTAATACTGGATATAATAGCACGAGAAGGATGCTTGAGTAAAATCTAGGTTTGCTTTTTTAATTTTTAATCTCAATGTGGAACTGGCTGAAAGATTTATGGGTATTCAACCTCTAATATTTTCCTGTAAATTTTATTCTGATATTTCTGTGCCTCAGTGTACTATTTGCTTTGTATATTGAAAGAGTAGATGGTTGACTGTGCTCTCAAAGTCCTCCTTTAATTGTTTCAAATTAGGACTTGTCTTATGGATAGTTAGACAAGATAGATTATATTTTTATTCAAAAACATTTACAAGCACCTGCTAGAATATGTGTGAATGTGGCGGTGCATAGTCACCTGTGTGTATATATATATATGAGTACACACACAGATTTATACAAAAACAAATAAAGTTCTTTTGCTCAAGAAATTTATAGTTTAGTAGATTAAGCAGCCACTTATATGATGTGCTTGAGGGGGCATCAAGGAAGGCATCTAAAATCCAACTCTGTCACTTTATTTTAGTGTTATATTTTCATTCTTTCAGAATTTTGAGTCAAAACATATTTTAAAAAATGTAGTCGGTTAATATATTTAAAAAATGATAACCAGACTGTGACAAATGTGACATGGAATGAAACAGACTGGGACAAAAAGACGTGAAGGACCATAGAAAATACTGAAAAAAATGTGACAGTCCAAAGATACATTTTTTTGTCAAGGACTGTCCAAACTCAGCCTTTCTATGATAGTCAAAAATGTGTCTAATGATTTTTAGTGCAAAAATAGCACCACTAAAATCAGAGCAAGGTGTTACTTAGATTAAACTTAGAGATTTAATCTCACATAAGACAGACAATTTCACTCACGTGTAACTGCCCGCTTGGCCATTTTGCAAATGCATCATAAACAAGAAACTAGAAAGAGAAGAGAGGGAATGCAAAACCACCTCTGGAGAAAAAAAAAACTGAAGATAGATTCACTTTATATAGAAAAGAGCACATGGCTTGAACGTATTCTCCGTTTTGGAAACAAAGTATGTTTTGCCTCTTGATGAATGGCAAAAAAGATAAACCAGTCAGAAAAATCTGGGTTTAGAAAATGGTTCTGCTAATACTTTGTCTAAGGGAACTTCACCTCACCTATGTGAGCCTTTACAGGGAGGATAATAATACATTCCTTGAGGACTAGCTGTAGGATTGAGAAACAACCTAAATTTAATAACATAATAACTATCTCGGGGAAGTGAAACACTAAAATTTCCGTGGAATTAATCCCTGTAATATTACTAGACAGCAAAATTCCTGTCTTCTAAATACAGCAAAATAACACTCTTAGCAAGACATAATAAAGAAACTTAATGAACATAAAATACTTTATAACACAAAAATCAAATATAACTGTTAATGACGTTTGGAAACTGAGAATCCTAAGGCTTCCTCAGCGTGTAAAGTGCCTGCACTTTCCTTCACATCTGCAGGTTGTATTCCTCTCCCGGCTGGCGTGGACGATTGTGGTGCACGCTTCCTGCCATCCTGCTCTGTGATCCGCTGCTTGCGCTCGCTTCCGTCCCTCACCTGACTCAACGTCAGACAGACCATCAAGATGCACCAGGGCTGCCGGGAGAACTTCCGGTCAAGTAACATTTTGTTTTTTCAAAACACTTAACCCCCATTCCCAGTAGTTATTTCATTTCTCAAAAGCCTCATTAATAATTTTAAAATCAGTATATTATTATCAAATAACTCTGCATTTAATAGTTTAGTTTTACATTCTTAACAGTCTAAGCATTTTTTAAATTTACATTAGTGAAAAAAGCACTTACATCTAATTGTACAGTGACATTCTGTAATTTGTACCTGTAGATTTTGAAAATAGATTTAATGTGTGTAAGTATCCTAAAGAGAGTCTCACTATGCTATAATTTAAAAGAATAATTTTAGTATAGCAATACTCTATTAGGATGAGAGGCTTGAAAATATGAATAAAAGAATTGCTAAAATTAAATTATCATTCTATAATATGGCAAAATAAAGCATCTGACTTACAAACTTTTTAGAAAATTACATGTGCAAAATTTCCTGGAGGGAACTAAAAAACGACAGGTTACCACGCTCATGATGTTGATTAGGTGGAGATTTCCAAGCATGAGTTTATAAGTGAGATGCCCAATAAATAAGGTGACACATAAATTATTGAAACTATTGGTTCAGTTATTGGTTACCAAATTTACCTCATCACAGATGGGAAACAATCATGTGAAATAAAAAGGATGCTTAGCTACCTGATGAGCTGACTTTTGAAGAATGTTTGCGAGCTAAACACAGAGAGAGTAACTATTTGAGGATGTCCCATATTCTTATAAGCTTGGATAGAGAATATTAGTTTGGCTTTTGGAGATTTCTAGCATTACAGATGACTATCATTACTAATTGACTATATAATTCCTGTGACTTTAGTAAGGCTTGCTTTCAGCTAAAATAATAAAATTTATTTTTAATCTAGAAGTTTCCCTAAAGAGACTTGGCCAAGTGTGAAAAAAGCATGGCTTTATTAATGAACTTATAGTGACTTACTTTGACTAATCAATAGTTAATATTGTTCCACATCAGGAGTAGATCTCATTCTCTTGATGTCCAGTAATATGATTTAGTAGCTATACTCTGGAACATACAGATTTTTATACTATTTTATTTTGTGTCAGTTTTTTAAAAACTGTTAATGTTCCTGAAAAATAGATATAACATAATACAGATCATAATTCTGAAGATGAGATGAAAAAAATGAACACAGCAGCAAGATTGCTTTTAATTTCATCATTTTTTCAAGATCAAGAGAGAAAGTCTATTTTTTATCCTAACTTTTCCTTCTGAATTCCATGAAAATAGGCTGTGCCCAAATGTAAAGAAATCATGTGACATAGAAGAAAGACTCAAGCCAAAGTGGAAATCCTGGTTTGCCATTTATTGATCCTATGATCTTAGAAACATTATTTAAACTCTTTAAGCCTTTTTTTTCCTCCAAAGAGAATCAATATTACTCACATTTCTCTGACTCTGTGAAAATAAATAAAGTTATTTAAATTCTGTGTAATATGCAAAGTGTATTTATTCATCCTATAGAGTTGTTATAGCTATGCAATAAATGAGGTAACTATAACAGTTCCGGAAAAAAAAAGTTACTCAGTAAATGGCTATGCAAAAATGTTGTAATACTTTTCCTTGTTGATGGAGCTCCAAGGCAAAACAAGCGTTTTGAGTAGAAAGACTCAACGTATAAAAATGGAGCGTTTTCAGGACCAGCCTGGTGGCATAGTGGTCAAGTTCACATACTCTGCTTTGGTAGCCTGGGGTTTGCAGGTTCGGATCCTGGGCTCAGACCTACACACTGCTCATCAAGCCATGCTCTGGCAGCATCCCACATACAAAATAGAGGAGGATTGGCACAGACATTAGCTTAGAGACACTCTTCCTCAAGCAAAAAGAGGAAAATGGGCAACAGACGTTAGCTCAGGGCCAATCTTCTTCACCAAAAAAAGGAAGTGTTTTTAAACCAAAGCATTCTTCTGAAGAGTCTGTCCATTAGGTACCATTTGTGAGATCCTTGGAACTGCCCAAGACTCTGGCCAATCATAGTTAGTTTCTCTTGTGTATTATCGAAGAACCCTGAACTTTAATTTTAAAATATAATTTACTAAGGAAAAATTTTGCAGATGATCTTACTCTGTTCCCAACTAATAATTCACATGCAAGAAAGTGCAGACTGCTGAACGTAATCTGTGTTCTTAAGATCTGCACACAGGCCCTCTGGACAATCAAGCAAAAACAACTTAAAATTTCCTTGTGAAAAAGAAAATCTTATATGTAGTCTATAAAACTAATACAAATATTAAAAAAATTTCAATAGTGATCAATTCATATTTTGCTTTTGCTTTAAATTTTCATAAGAATGCAAAGAAATATGAATGCAGAACTTCTGCT
This sequence comes from Equus asinus, assembly GCF_041296235.1. NCBI lineage: Eukaryota > Metazoa > Chordata > Mammalia > Perissodactyla > Equidae > Equus > Equus asinus. The sequence goes on along the minus strand of NC_091810.1, from coordinate 92,624,366 downwards.
TCTAACTAATATTAGAATAAGCATCTGGAGGCAACCCTCCCATTGAGAACAGAAAGGCTAGATAAAATATTTCTAAAAATCTGCTTCAGTAGATCAGAGAATAAAAAGGCAATGAGGACTCACACAGCCACAATTCAGAAAGATGGATCCCCAGACTGATGGTTGTATAGGAGGGTTTAACACTTTTGTGCTAGAGTCATCTGCTGAAAGGTAAGCAGCTAATAATCTGAGAAAAACTTCTAAAGTCTCCAAACTGGGGGGATCAATGCTGAATTCCAGTGTCTGTCAACAGAGAATCTTTTAGTAAACATGCTCATAAGCACTCTCTGAAATAGGACTCTGAGACACTGTTATCCAGGAATGAAGGGAAGCTGGAAGTGGACTCTCCCTAGCAGATGCTCAAGCCTAGCTTAAAAACATCAAAAACCCTGAGCACAATTAAGTTATTTTGGATGGTGAATGTCCTAGCCATACTCCAGGAGCAAGTATAAATCATATCCAGAAGCCTCGATGATTACTCTGATGTTTCATATAAACGATTGATACTCAATCAAAATTACCTGTAAACATATTTAAAAAAACAAACGAATAAAAACCAAGTGAAACAAGAGTCAGTAGAAATACAGTCTGAGGGTAGTAGAGATGCATACTATAACTGTATCTTATCTTCTTGTTTAAAAAGATAAACAAGAAAGCTGAAAATGTTGTCAGGAAACTGAAAACTACAAAAAACAAAATAGAAACTCCAAAACTAAAAATTATAGTAAATTGTGTTAGGAACTCAGTGGAGGGTTTATTAGTAGTTTAAACACAACTAAAGAGAGAGTTCATAAACCAGAAGATAAATCAAAAGGAAATCTCCAGAATGAAATCCTAAGACTTTGATGACCCTACTGTCCATTGCCAAATTTCTTATGTGGTCAAAGAACAATGTCATAGAACATAAGGAAAAATAGAACAAATATAATATGATTACTGGCCTACGTACAGTCATACACAAGGAGAAAGACAAAAATCCAAATATACATACATGCCACAGTGTCTGTTTTTAATAATGAATTGCCTTCATGACTCAACTGGTATGGAATATTTTTCTCCAGGATTATATTATCAACGGGTATGTGAGAATTATCTAGAATTTCAAACATGCCGTGGCATTTGACATCTTGAAGGAGATTTGAGTTGACTTTCTGTTCATTTGCTTGCTTACTCCACTAGACTACAATCCCCTTGGGGACAAGGCTTTCTCTGTCTTCTTTCCAGTTACATCTTCTACACTTTGCCACATCCCTATCAGATAATAGACTCACAATGAAATTGAATAAATGTTTAAATGAATCAATTAACAAAATCAATCAGTGTGAAAAATATATTCTCTAAGTTATTGTCTTTCTTCTGGTTCTTGTCTAATTTCAAATCTATTACTGAGACTACTCAGCATCATGTTTAGTCTTGAGCTCTAAACAGAGAGGTAATTAGGAAAATAGTTCTTCATATATATGACATCATTTTGGTCCCCTTGACTCATGTAACCTGTCAGACAGAGCAGGAGAAATTTTACACTTGATCTGTATTTCCAAATATATGCCCTAAAAAAAACCTTATACAATAGCAGACACCTACTTTACCATAAACCAATACAAGATCTTATTAACTGAAAATAATAGAACAAATTGAAATCTGAAGATGCCAATGGAAATAGAAAGTAACTAAAATTATAGTATTAATTATATTAACACCAGCTTAAACTATTAAATAGAATATAGGAACTTCCTGAATCACACCTAAACTTACCACTGTCTATGCTGTGGAAACCTGCTCTTTGCACCTCCTTGTACTGTTGGGCCTGAAGAGCATGGTAAGAATCTACTCTGACTCATGGCCATTGAGCCTCCTTTAGGCTCTTTCTTTACTACTCGCTCATTCCAAGTCCCAGCAGGTTTTGTAATAGATGACAAGTTTAAGCATGACTGTCCATATATTTGGTTAATTCATTATTTTAAACTCAAAAGATTGTTTCACAAACTTCTGGGATCCTCTTTAATAAATGACAGTCCATGAATATGGTTGAACTCTATTATATTTGAATGACCTATTAAGAAATTGCTCTAGTTTCTATTGCTGTATAAAAGCTCACCCCAAAACTTAGTTTTATGAATTGACCGAGCTCAGCTGTGTGATTCTTGCTTGGGGATACAACTGTGGTTACAGACAGATGGCACCTGGGAATGGAGTCATCTGAAGGCTCCACTGGGCTCCATGTCCAGGACGGCTTTTTCCCTTTCAGGTCTGGTGCCTCAGCTGAGAAGACCAGAATGCTGTGAAGAGACTGGCATCTCTGTCTCTCCAGGAGGCCATTCCACTTGGTGGGTTGGGCTTACTCAAAGCATGGCAGTCTCAGGATAGTCAGTCTTCTTGCATGATGGCTGGCTTCCCCAAGAGTGGTCCTTCTAAGAGAGAAGGGAGGAAGCTACTAGGCTTCTTGTGATCTTGTCTTTAAAGTCACAGAGTCACTTCCACCACATTCTATTGATTATGCAGGGCCTGTTTATTTCAACACAGGAGAGGACTACACAAAGGTATTAATGCCAAGAGGCATGGCTTACTGGGACCACCTTTGAAGAAGTCCTGCCATCTTTCATACCCTCTTGAGTGAAGAAAAACAAAGACACTATTTACAAGAAATGTGTTTTTGCCTTTGCCTCAATGTTTTCTTATGCCTTTAACTTTGTGTGCGTATGTGTGTGTGTGTGTGTGTGTGTGTGTGTGTGTGTGTGAGGAAGATTGACCCTGAGCTAACATCTGTGCCAATCTCCTTCTATTTTATGTGGGATGCCACCATAGTGTGGCTTGACAAGCAATGGTAGGTCAATGCCCGGGATCTGAACCTGCGAATCCCAGGCCACTGAAACAAAGTGCATGAACTTAACCACTACACCACCAGGCCAGCCCCTGCCTTTAATTTTTAAACCATGGATTGAACACCACGTTCTATCACATATCACAAAGAGCAACTTTCACACTAGACACTAGGTATGCTATGCAATAGAGACACTCTTTGTGGTCATCTTTAGTTTATACTTGTTCTGTTTAGCACACTCATTTCTGGAAAGGTTCATGGTATCTTAATTAAAATGCCATATGTAACTCAAAGTGGTTCACGATATACTTACTGAATACCTCCTGTATGCTAAGTGCTGGGGAGACCCCAGGTAAGAAAATGCTGTGTTATCCTCAGAGAGCTTAGGACAAGGACAGGCAGAGCACGTAGTTTCCACATTTCAATTTCCCCTTGCACAGATTCTCATGTAGTTCATCCAAAATTCTTTTTCTCAGATCCTCACATTTTATTTGAAATCTCCCTCATGCTGAAAAGAAACTGTCTTTCAGATTCCAAAAAGAGTTTAGCAAATGAAACAGTACAAGTGATAAATGTTAACTGTTATTCCTTCTTTCTGTCCCCTATATGATTTCAGTTGGGATTTATTAAGAGAAGATGTATTTCTTCTGCTGGGTCACGAAGAACATTTTTTTATCTGTATCCTCCAAGGAAGCTCATGGCGAAATAGATAAAATGTCAGAAATAATTAAGAAAAATGCAGGGGAATCCAACAACCTAAAATTATACCTTTTGGTGATGCCTAGTTTTCATCTCCTTGGTCCCTTGACAGATATAAACTCCAACCTATCACATCCTTTAGATGATGGTGTGTTAAATCACTGAGGATGAACTCACGGTGCTGCAAATGGGAGGATGAAAAAGAAAGTCTCTTAGAACGCAGAGGTCATGGGATCTAGGAGGTCAATATACACTATGCAATAAATATACGATCTAGAATCTTTCAGAATTGTGTCAATCTCTCATCATTTTCACTAGTATCAATTGTACTTCTATTTTATTACTTTTTAACCTACTATTTTCTTTAACCACAAAAATTGCTTTTTTAAACCTTTGTTTCGGTTTTCCCCCTTACCTTTCATTAAGTGTTTAGATTACTATGGCAGCAAAACCAACATAGAGAGAAAGTGGACCGCCTGTATCAGAAATGTGGCGCCTCACAATCATGGGGCTCTCCTTGAAAAGACCAGCACGCATTTTCCTATCTCACTTGGAATACTCTTCCTCTAAATATACAAACTAATTTTAATGAAATGCACCTAAGAATCAGTTTTTCCGGATTGGCCGTAACAAGTAGATATGGATCATTTGTTACTATTCTATTAATTATTTGAAGCACATTCTTTGAAAAAGTAAACAAAATATCTGTAACTACAATAATTTGCCTATCAAAACTTTTGATTACTCATTACTAGTGGTAGCTACAATAAAGCAGATAAAGCTTTTAAGTATACAGTGTCAAGTTGAGGAAGTTGCCCACAATAAACATAAATTTAGCTCCAATCTTCCTAGCCACGCATTTTAGACAAGGCAAGACTAACCCTGTCTTTGGATGGGCAAGCATGTCTAATTCTGGGGAATGATATTAGATATTTAATTCTCCACATTGGCTGTATAAATAACAAAGGTCTCTATCTGGCCGTAGCTTTCCTTCTCTGAGAAACTTGGATGGGGAAGAAGTTATTGGCATTCAGGCTTCTAAGGAGGCCAACAAGGCTAAGGTCTTCTCTGAATAGCTAAAAATTCCAATCAATGAAATCTAAAATAGCAATATTTTATTGTTTCTAACACGTAAAAGATGTAGTATTTATTTACAAATACATTTTGTATACATCCTATAATATCTTGGATACTTCACAAAAATTCTCCTAAGTGAGAAATTAAAAACTATATCCTTGTATCTAGAAAAATATATTTTGGATACATAACTAAGAATATATTTGCAATTAGAAAATCTACTTTGAGGTAATCAAGACCACATTATGGATTCAACATGTCCACCTTCAACTTTTTAATTCAAGTTTTCACTTGGCAACCATGAGACGTAAAAATACTTGGAACATTTTAAACTAAATATATTTTAAATGATTTAAACTAAATGCCTTTAAAAGGCATTTTGGACATTTAATATATATGTGTACTTTAATAATAATTTATTTTAAAATGTATTTTTGAAAGTTGATTTTCTGTATATGTAAATATGTACACATATGTAAATATTAAGCTGTTTTATATACATAAAATTCAATAAATATACTCTATTTGCTATTTTTTGACAGTAACAATTGCATATACTTAAGGTGCACAATTTGATGATTTGATATACATATATATATATATTACAAAATAATCACCATATTCAAGCTAATTAACATATTCATCACTTCGGATAGTTACCACTTTTTTTGTGTGCTGACAGTATTTAAGGTTTACTCTCTCAGCAAATTCCAAGCATAAAATATTGTTAACTATAGTCACGTTGTTGTTCATTGGATCTCCAGAACTTACTCATTTTACATAACTGAATCTTTTTACCCCTTGATAAACATCTCCCCATTACCCCCCCAGCCCATGGCAGCCACCATTCTTCTCTCTTCTTATATGAGTTTGACTATTTTAGATTCTACATATGAGTGAGATCGTGCAATACTTGCCTTTCTGCATCTGATTATTTCACTTAGACTAATGTCTGCCACATTCATCAATGTTTTCATAAATGGCAGGATTTCCTTCTTTTTAAAAGTTGAATAATATTCCATTGTATGTATAAAAATTCCATTTGAATTTATATATTCATATATTTATATATGTATATGCATATATATGCATGTCTCATTTTCTTTATGACATTTTCTTTATCTATTTCCCTGTTGTTGGATATTTAGGTTGTTTCCATATCTTGGCTGTTAGGAATGATGCTGTAATGAACATGGGAGTGCGGGTATCTCTGAGATACTCATTTTGCTTCCTCTGGATATATTCCCAGAAGTGGGATTGCTGGATCATATGGTAGTTATATTTTTAATTTTTGAAGAAACTCCACCCTGTTTTCCATTATGTGTGTACCACTTTACATTCCCACCAGCAGAGTGCAAGGATTTCCCTTTCCTCCCCCACTTGTTACCTCTTGTTTTGTTGATGTTCTAACAAGTTCTAGCAAGTGTGAGGTGATATTTCATCGTGGTTTTGATTTGCATTTCTCTGATGATTAGAGATGTTGAGTATCTTTTCATGCACCTATTGATCATTTGGATGTCTTCTTTGGAAAAATGTCTATTCAGTTCCTCTGCCCATTTTCAAATCAGATTTATTTTTTGTTATTGTGCTATATAAGTTCTTTATATATTTTGGATATTAATCCCTTATCTGATATATGGTTTGCAAAAATTTTTCTCTCATTCTGTAGGTTCTTTTCATTTTGTTAATTGTTTCTTTTGCTGTGCAGAAGCTTTTAAGTTTGATGTAGTTCCCATGTCTGTACTTTTGGTGTCATATCCAAAGAGTCATCACCAGGATCAATGTCAAGGAGCTGTTTCCCTATGTTTTCTTCTAGTAGTCTTATGGTTTCAGGACTTAATGCTTAACTCTTTAATTCATGTTGAGTTAATTTTTGTACATGGTGTAAGAGTCCAATTTCATTCTTCTGCATGGAATACCCAGTTTTCCCAATACTATTTATTGAAGAGACTAACCCTTTGTAGATTCTTGGCACACTTGTCAAAGATCAATTAACCAGAGATACGTAGATTTATTTCTGGACTCTTTTTATTCTGTTCCATTGGTCTATATGTCTGTTTTTAATCCAGTACCATATTGTTTTGAATGATGTAACTTTGTAACATATTTTCAAATTAGGAAATGTGATGCCTCCAGTTTTATTGTTCTCGTTCAAGATTGCTTTAGCTATTGAGTCTTTTGTGGTTTCATATGAATTTTAGGAGTGTTTTTACTACTTCTGTAAATGACATCAGGACTTTGATGGGGATTGTAGTGAATCTGTAGATCACTTTGGGTTGTACGAACATTTTAACAGTGTTAATTTTTCCAATTAGTGAACGCAGAATATCTTTCTATTTATCTGTGTCTTCTTTAATTTCCTCATCAGTGTTTTATAATTTTCAGCATACAAATCTTTCACCCATTTGGTTAACTTTATTCCTAAGTTTTTATTCTTTTTGTTGTTAATGTGTATGGGATTGTCTTCTTAATTTCCATTTCAGATAGTCCATTGTTTCTGTATAGAACTGTAATTGATTCTTGTATGTTGAATTTGGTTGTCTAGTGTTTTATTAAAGATTTATGCATCTATGTTCATCAGGGATATCAATCTGAGATTTTCTTTTCTTGTAGTGTGTTTGGTATCAGGGTGATTCTGACTTCATAAAATGAGTTTAGAATTGTTCCCTCTTGTATATTTTGGAAGAGTTTAAGAAGGGTTGATATTACTTCTTCTTTGAATGGGTGGTAGAATTCACCCATGAAGCCATCAGATTCTGGGCTTTCCTTTATTGGGAGATTTTTAATTACTAATTAAATCTTTTATTTTGTTATTTGTCTATTCAGGTTTTCTATTTCTTCTTGATTATGTCTTGGTAGGTTGTACGTTTCTAGGAGATTATCCATTTCTTCTAGGTTATTCAATTTGTTAGCATATGGTTGTACGTAATAGTCCTTTATAACCCTTTTAATTTCTGAGATATTCATTGTAATGTCTCCTTTTTCACTTATGATTTTATTTACTTGAATATTCTCTCTCTTTTTCTTAATTAGTCTAGTTAAGGGTTTGTCAATTTTGTTTATCTTTCAAAAAACCGACTCTCAGTTCTGTTGTTTTTTGTTCTCTATTTGATTTATTTATGCTCTAATCTTTATTATATTCTTCTGCTAACTTTGGGCTTAATTTTTCTTCTTTTTCTAGTTACTTCAGGTCTAAATTTAGGTTGTTTACTTGAGACTTTCTTTCTTAATATAGGCATTTACTGCTATCAACTTTCTTCTTAAAACAGCTTTTGCATCATCCCGTAGGCTTTTTTTATGTTGTGTTTTTATTTTTATTTGTCTTCAGATACCTTTTAATTTCTCTTTTGATTTCTTCTTTGATCCAGTGGTTGTTCGAGAGTATGTTGTTCATTTTCACGTATGTGTTAGTTTTTCCATCATCTTGCACTTATTGATTTCTAGTTCCATTCCATTGTGGTCAGAAAAGACACTTGGAATGATTTCCACCTTCTTAAATTTAGGTAAGATTTGTTTTGTGACTTAGCATGTGATCTATCCTGGAGAATGCTCTGTGTGCTTGGGAAGAATGCATATTCTTCTACTGTTGGGTGGCAAAGTTCTGGGTGTTAGTTCCATTTGGTCTATAGTGTTTTTCAAGTCAATTGTTTCTTTATTGACTTTCTGTCTAGATGTTCCACCCATTATTGTAAGTGCAGTATTGAAGTCTCCTACTATTATTGTATTGCTGCCAATTTCTGCTTTCAGATCTGTCCATATTCACTTTATATATTTAAGTGCTCTGATGTTGGAGTGTATACATTTATAACATTATATCTTTTGATTGAATTGATTCTTTTATCATTATATAATGACCTTCTTTGTCTCTAGAGACAGTGTTAAACTTAAAGTCTGTTTTGTTTGATGTAAGTATAGACACTTCCTCCTTTATTTAAATTACCATTTGTATGAAACACCTTTTTCCATCCCTTCACTTTCAGTCTATGTGTGTCTTTAATTCTAAAGTGAGTTTTTATAGACAGCATACCAATGAATTTTATTTTTTTTATCCATTCAGCCACTCTATGCTTTTTGATACATGAAGAGCTACTATTATCCCTTTTTTCATTGTTTTCTGTTTGTCTTATAGTTGTTTTGTTCCTCTCTTTCTCTCTTGCTGCCTTCCTTTGTTATGCTTTTTTTTTTGTAGTGATTTGCTCTAGTTTTTTTCTCTTTATCTTTTGAGTATCTATTAAAGGTTTTTTCTTTGTGGTTGTCTCAAGGTTTGCATAAAATATCTTGTAGTTATAACCTTCCATTTTAGCTTAATAGCAACTTAACTTCAATCATCTCCAAAAATGCTATCCTTTATTCCCTCCTGCACACATTTTGTATTTTGGTAGTCAAAGTTTACTTCTTTTTATATTGTGTATCCACCAGCAAATTTTTATTTATTACCTTTTTTATTTGGGTTAAAAGTAATTTACGTATCATGTTTCCAGTGTTACATTAATCTGTGTATGACTATATATTTACCTTTAATTGCAAGATTTATATTTTCATATACTTTTGTGCTGTTGATTAGTGTGTTTTCATTTCAGTCTGAAGAACTCTCTTAAGCATTTCTTTTTTTTTTTTTAAGATTGGCACCTGAGCTAACATCTGTTGCCGATCTTTTTTTGTTCTTTTTCCCAAAGCCCCCCAGTATGTAATTGTATATGCTAGTTTTAGGTCCTTCTAGTTGTGCTAAATGGGATGCCGACTCAGCATGGCTTGATGAGTGGTGCTAAGTCCACGCCCAGGATCCAAACTGGCAAAACCCTGGGCAGCTGAGCTGGAGTGCGTGTACTTAACCACACTGCCACAGGGGTGGCCCCTCTCAAGCGTTTCTTATGGGGCCCTTCTAGTGGCGACAAACTCCTTCAGTTTTTGTTTGTCTGGGGATATCTTTATCTTTCCTTCATTTTTAAAGGATAATTTTAAAGGTATAATAATCTTGGTTGGCGTTTTTTTCTCTCAGTGCTTGGAATATATCATTTCACACTCTCCTGGTTTACAAGGTTTCTACTGAGAAATCTGCTGATAGGTGTATCATGTTTCCCTTTATGTTATGAGTTGCTTTTCTCTTGTTGCTTTCAAAATTTTCTCTTTGTCTTTGACTTTTATTGATTTAATTAAAATGTGTCTCAATGTAGGTCTCTTTAGTTTCAACTTAGTTGGGTTCCCTGGGACTTCATTAATCTGAATGTCCATTTTCCTCGCAAGATTTGGGAAGTTTTCAGCCACTATTCCTTCAAATAAGCTTTCTACCCCTTTTTTCATTCTCTCTTCTTTCTGGGACTCCCTAATGTGTATGTTGATTGTTTCCCACAAATCCTATAGTCTTTCTTCACTTTTTTCATTCTTTTTTTCTTTTTTCTCGTCTGACTGGATAATTTTAAATAACTTGTCTTTGAGTTCACAAATTCTTTTTTCTGCTTGATTGGTTTTGCTTTTGAAGCTCTCTATTGTATTTTTTATTTCATTCACTGTATTCTTCAGCACCAGAATTTCTGTTTCATTCTTTTTTATGATCAACCTCTTTGTTGAACTTCTTATTTTGTTCGTGTATTGCTTTCCTGATTTTGTTGAGTTGTCTATCTGTGTTCTCTTGTGTCTCACTGAGCTTCCTTAAAACAATTATTTTGAATTCTTTGTCACAAAATTTTGTAGGTCTCCAGTTCTTCAATTTCAGTTGCTGGAAAATTATTGTGTTCCTTTGACCATGTCACATATCCTTGATTTTTTATGTTTCTCATATCCTTGCATTGACATCTGTACATTTAAGGGAGCAGTCTCCTCTTCCAGACTTTATGGACTGACTTTGGTGGGGAAAGACCTTCATTTAAGGGTGGATATGAGGGCACAGGCTGGGTGGGGTGTGGGGGGCCTCTGGCTCTGTGGGGTCTCAGCAGTGGTTCTCAGTTTGGGGAGGGAGCAGTGGCATGGTCCCTGTAGAGCTTTGTCACCTGAGAACAGCATCAGTGAAAACAGGAGCTCTTCAGTCACCAAGGCTGTGGGTGTTTGCAGCAGTGATGAAGGCTGCTGGGGTCTTCCTGGTCTCCTTTTTCCCTGCAAGGGGAAGTCATGGCTGAGGGGCTCTCTCTTGGCATTGAGTCTGGCATGCAAGTGTATATGCAGTGGCAATAGCACCAGGATCCAGGCTGCATGTGTGCTTGCTGCAAAGGTGGCATTGGTATCCAGGGTGCAATCATGTGTCAAGCAGCCAGGAAGTCAGAGTCCAGGACATGAAAGTATTTGCAGGAGGAGGTGTGTGTCCGTTCCAGCCCCAGGTGTGGGGATGGGGTACAGCAGCAGCTCCTTCTATGGGAGAGGTTTACTGCTTACTCTCTCTTTGAAGGGGTTGGGCAAAGTAGCACAGACTTTGGGTAGCTCCTTCAGGTGGGCTCAGCGTCAGGGAAGACTGCAGGGGTCCTTAATAATGAATGCTGCAGGTTTCTGTTGTGGTGGCAAGGGCTGCTAGGGTCTTCCTGCTCTCTTTTTCTCCCATGGGAGAAGGTCACAGGGAGGGGATCCTTCTTGGTGCTGAGCTGTGCCAGACTAAGGGATGAAATGACACAGGCAAAAATCTTCCTATGCTTGTCTAAGAGGCCATCCTGGGTTTCTGTGCTTCCCAGTGTTTCTGCAGCTCTCCTGTTATACCCCAGAGCTCTCCCAAAGCTATTTTCATTGGCATGTAGTTGTTTACTCATGTTTTTTGTGGTTTTTGTTAGGGAGACAAGCATTGGGACCTCTTAGTCTGCCATCTTGCTAACGTCCCTCCCTAATATACTGCTATTAATATTGAATTGATGATAAATGCCAATATTCTGCCAGGTTGTTAAGGTTACAGTTAAATATACATATCAGTATTTGCCATTTTTGTTGATTTTACTTTGCCTATTTCTCTGCTATGGGAGGTAGGGGAGGTCAGGGAGTCCAGATATCCTAAAAAGCAAATTCCAAATGAGCCACCGCCTGAGCATATAGTGAAAGGAAATGCTTGCTTGACAACTGGAACAAAATTCATGCTCTCAAACCCTGACTCTTCTACTCAAGGCACATTTTAGTTCAGCAGTTTTCAGATATACTGGGATACTAAAAGTCAGATCTCTTATTACCAGTGGAAATTTTTCAGCTGAACGTTTTTTCCCCCTTATTTATGAGTTATGTCCCTTGAATTGTATTTTTACTTTGGATACTTGGACCATACAGCAAGACCTTCCATTATCCTGACTGAACAAGTTTCAATATACTTAAATAGCAATTTAATCTGTAAATGAAAGTGTTTGCAAAAGAAAATTTTTTAATTTTATCTTCTGTGTTTTATTCCAACATGCTTATTAATTCCAATATTTAAATCTTTCCCCCAATTTGAAGATGTAATATAAATTCTTTGTAAAAAATTTGTAAAATGTAGAGAAATTAAAGAAAAAAATTACCTGAAAATCCATCAGTGTTATTTTGTTACATTTTATCCTAATCTTTTTCTCATGCATATTTTGGGATGGTGCTGTATTTTTCCTCTTTTTGCCACTTATTCTTTCCCTGAGGAATGTGTTGCTTAATGGTTTATCCTATCACTATAATAGTTTGTAATATAATATAATGTATATATAATGTATAGTGTATACAGTGGCAGTATTACTATTGTACTCATAATGTATTTCAACTATTGTACTATAGTTAATTTGTACTATTGTACTATTTTTTATTTAAAGTATTGTAAAACAATTAAATATAAATCCTTTTCTGTGTCTCTGATTATTTCCTCAGAATAGCATTCTTATAAGTGAAATGCTGGATCAACCAGTGTGCCATTTTGCAGTTTTCCTTACATATTGTCAAATTATTCTCTAGAGTCTAGAATAAATCTAGAGTCTGAAATGTTTTCACCAACTTATGCTCCTTCCATCAAAGTAAGAAAGCTCCCATATCATCACAACTATCCAACATTGGGATTTGCCAGGAGAATAGTCTCAGTGGGAGAATTTGAAATTCATTTCTTTATTAGTGAGGTAGAATATGTTTTTGTACTCTATTGAATATTTATATTGACTTTTAAGTTAATTATATACACTCAGCTCTTATCCTCTTCTTTGTGATGTGTTTTAATTTTCCTTTTTAATATCAAAATTTTTTTTTAATTTGGTGGAAGTCAAATTACATTTCCCTTCTGCTAGTTCCTTATTTCATCTTTATGTTTCGGCAATCCTTCTCAAACCCAAAATTAGAAAAAAATGCTCTCTATATTTTCTTCTGAGTGCTTCATGGTTTTGTTACATTTAACTTACGTGATTTATTTTAATGATTGGTTAGAGAAGAAGACCTCAACTGGGCCATTGCATTTATTTCATTTAACTACCATACTAATTCCATGAGATAGATTTCATTAATCTTAACAGAAAACTGAGACATATATAGATGTTATTACACATGGTAAAACATATACTAAGTGGTGTGTTTAACTGTTATAATCCACATCAGCATGAAAGTCTCCTCAGCAGCTTTATTGATGTAAATTAGCTTTCCAGGAGAATTTCCTAGAATGCTGCCTCATCAGATTTGATTATGGGACTTTCCGATTATTTAGTTCCATTCTTTGCATCACACCACCAAGATGCTTCCTTTACCTCTGATGAACTTCATGAAAGGACTGCCCCACTATGTACCACTTTTCACTAGAGACTGGTATTGCCATGTCCCCTCTGGTATCAAACACTGATGTTTTCTTATCTACTTCTTTCAAGTATAAAACAGGTCTTTGTCCTTTATTTCACATAGGCTGAGGAGAGCAAAGATCAGAAGATAATTTTTCATGAAACTTTACTGAAGGTTTAGAAATAATGAAAGGGAAGTCTGAAATAGAGAACCATGGTGCACAAGTCCAGATTCTCTCGCTGGAATGACCCTGGACTTCAAGAATCCGGAGGCATTGAGCCCTGACTACTAGAAGAGGCAGCTCAACTTTACCACCTGAAGAGGCAGCTTACCTCCAAGACTACTACCACCAGTAGGGCTCCAGGCGTCTCTGTATTTCAGTCTGGACCAAAGTGACTCCTGACCCTAAAAGGAGGAGGTTTTCCATATTCTCACTCACTCACTCTCTTGTTTATTCACTCATTCACGTCTTGAGTCTTGAATTCCTGCCCCAGTGTTGATCTCTCCATAGCATAATTTAAAGTGGGAGTATATATTTCCGTCTGAGGAAACTCCAACCCTAGACACACACACACACACCCAGGTCTGGTCTACCCTGGTCCTATGGCACTGATAAAAGGACCAAATACAGTAGTCCAATATCCTCAAAACTAGGTTAATAAGACAAATAATATATAAATAATACCAGTCATTTAGATGAGGCCGTGCCAAATTTGCTCGGATTTATTTTCATTCTTCTCTAATCAACTATCTAAAATAGTTTGTGATCTATTCTGGCTATCTTAATCTGTATGGAAAAAATAGCCCCCAAATCAGTGACTTTAGAAAAAATTTATTAAGCTGACTAGTTTGTCCATAATTTATGCAGGGCTTGGTGGAGCCAGCTTGTCTCTCCTCTTCACGGCATCAGCAGAGATGTTTGAAGCGCTGGGAAATAGAGTCATCTAAAGGCTTGTTCACTTGCATGTTTGGCAGCTGTTGCTGTTCCTCAGTTGGGGTCTTAGCTGAGGCTACCAGGCAGAATACTGACAAATAAAAATGGCAAGTAATAGGATATATTGGAATATATGAGGAAGCCATTTGGTGTAAACCTAATTCGGCCTGACCTTGTCTTTCCAAAAGGGCCTGACCTAGGCCATTGAGCATGCATTGTGTGTCTGCTTTAGAGATTCCCTAGGGCAAGAGCAAAAGGCCCTTGAGATAAAGGTGCAACTTCCCTCCCCCTCCCAACGTTGGCGTCTCCTTAAGGATTAAGCATCTTTCCTTAGGCTAGAAGCTGATTGCTGCGCTCACCTGTGACCGCCCAGCTCGAGACAATAGACTTGCCTCCTGCTATGCCCACCAAGATGGCAGACCCACTACCTGCTGTGTCCATCAAGTGCTGTGCCGACAGGGCAATCTTGTGACTATTGTGGGAGGGACACTTCAATCATATGTGAAACACCCTCTTTGAGGGTATATAACCACCCTTATACCCCCACTTCTTTGGAGTGCTCTGTTCCTTTGTGGAAAGACTCTCCCGGGTTATAATCCTAAAATTTAAGCTCAGAATAAACTCACCCAAATTTTCGTTTATAGATTGGTTATGGATTATTTTCGTCGACAATACACACACATGATGTTGTGACGTGGCCTTGGATTCCTCAGAAAATTTTGTTTGGGTTCAAAGGGTGAGTATCCCAGGAGACAGAGAGCCAAGTGGAAGCCATATTACTTTATGACCTCACATTAAAAAATCATGTAGCATCATTTTCACTTCATTTTATTAAACCAAAACAACGCAAAGTTCCATCCAGTTTCAAAGAGATGAGAAATAGATGGTACTTCTTGATGGAGGGATGACAAGGCTCTGGAAAAGCCTGTGGGGCTAGAAATATTTATGTGGCTGATTTTATAGAATACAATCTGCCACAGTCTTCCTCTGGTTACAAAAATCTACATTCCTCCCACCCGTAAAATAATTCACCTCCTCTCTAAGGCCCCCAAAGTCTCATCCCACTATGGTTTCAGGTTCAGGATCAAAATCTAAATTGTGTTCAGTTGCACATGAGGTTCCTCAGTGTGTGGTTCTCAAGTATCAGCTCCTTGAGAAGAGTTCTTCTCAATTAAAGAAACTGTGAATTAAATAGACAGGTTATCACCCAACACATCCAGCATACAATGGCAGGACAGGCATAGAATAACCGCTACGAACTCTCTCATTCAAAAGGGAGTGAAAGGAGAGGCCCAGATTAATCAATGGTGCACAGAACTCCGAAATCCTGGGATGCACATGTTGACAAGTCCCTTGACTGGTGACTACTTAATGAGGATAAAGGGAGTTAAAGGGACTTTTATTCATCTTTTTATTAACCTCTTAATATTTAAAATGTATAGAGTGAACATACATTTATGGATTAATTTTATAATTATAATGATATAAATATGATTTAATTTGGAAAAACAGATTAAATGAGGAATTCATATGGCAAAAATAGAATTGATAATACAAATAAAGATTTGAAATCAAAATGATAAATCCAATCTAAGTAGATTACAGAATAAATAAACTATGAGTACAGTATTAAACCTGCTTATAATTCTAACTTTGCATTTTGAAAATTAGTGTGTGAATATAAGATAAAAGCAAACAGCTGTGGTAGTTATGTTTTTTGCTTTGTTTTGTTTGTTTTACTTTGTACTCTCCTGGAATTTACTAAAGGAAGAAGGAACAAATGAAACCAACATCTTTTGTGGGATATGATAGAAGCTATTTACAACCCTTGAGGATTGTGAAGTTCTGGCTAAGCTTATCCTCGGAACAAATGAAAATTCACCATAAAATTATTAACAGTTAAAAATTTACTTTTATTAACTCAAATGAAAATATTTTTAAAATATAAAATGTCTCTAGACTTTTTAAAGGTAGCCTTGCTCTCCTAGGATTATTAGTTTTATTTTACTCAACATAAATAAAAATATTGTTATACAAGAGAGTGATAAGCTCAAAATCTGTTGAAATATGAAGTTCAAGTTTTCCCTTTATCTATTTCTGAGAAGCAATGATTACTATCCTTATTGAATGGTTAAGCAAAGTGAGAAACAGACTAACAACTCCAACGGAGATATGAAAAGAAAAGTGACGAGGACAAGCACCCGTAAGCCTGTAGGACAATGCCAACCTTGTATTTTGAAAATTAACATGTGGACATAAGAAAAACACAAAGTATGATGGCCAAGATCATTTTACTTTATCCCCTTCTGGAATCTACTGTAGGCAAAATAAATCATCAGAATGAAAGGCTACTGTAACTTTTGAAACTTTGAATGCTATCAATTTCCACTAATATGCATAGACCAGGTGCTGGCAGCTCCTGTTGTCATTTGCTATTTCTCATTTTGACTTCGAAGCTGGATAACTAAGTTCAGGGCATTGTGAATTAAGCAAAAGTAAATCATTTCAATAAAATAAGTGAAATAAGTCATCTTTGAGCAGGAGCTCCAGAGTTTTTTTCATAAGTAAAAGTCAAATTGAACTTTACCTAATTAGTTTTCTTCGCAGGGGTCTTACTTGCTTGATTCATGTTTTGTACCGTGTTCCAAACAGGTAGTATTGCAAAGCGGTTGGGGCTAGAATTCTGGGTATGGGATCTTGTGATTACATATTTTTGTAAAATATTTGTGGCAGAGTTTTTAAAGCAGCCTTTTGTGGTGAGAGTAGTGACAGTAGGAAATAAACTCGTATTCATCCTTTGAAATTCACTTCCCCAAATGTTTTGTTCTGGAAGGGAACTGAAGCCTGCATTTTGTTCCTGAGGTTTCCAAATACTTTTTTGAAAATCTACCCTCCCAATGACACACTGGAGAGTAATGGTCGGTACATCTTGTTGCAAATGTACATTACTCAACCCTTCCGTGCCCACTGCATATCTTCCAACCTTGCTTCAAAGAACACTAAAGCAGAAAAATGGCCAACCTGCAATGATCCTGGGAAACCTTAAAAACAACAATGGGTAAGATGGTAATTTATGTACTGAATGCCCCTCTGTCCTATTCAGCACATTTTGTAGAGTATCTCATTTTCTAAAGCACTTTGACAGGTCATCTTTAATGAAATCAAAGCTTTTAAGGGGAAAGGACTGATGATATTGCAGCCCTGATATTCTCTCTCTACCAGATGGGCATGGTGTTCGATGCTTAACTTAGCACAGTGTTAGCTGCAAGATGCATGAGTTCCAAAATGATTCTAAGTGTTCATTTAACATGAGGCTTCCTTTGAGAGAAGGCTGCCAGTGGTGCATAATTGTGCCAAATGTGCAGTAGTTTCATAATGTGGGCTGTAATCCACTAGGAGCTAAATCCTGCTATTACTCTCTTTAGGGAGACTTCTAAAATTCTGCTCTTCTTATTGTGAATAGTAACCTGGAGTAGTTAGAGGTTACTGGAAATCTCCTTAAAAAATTGCTGCACATGTGTTGAAGCTCTCTTAATGGAAGTCACAGTAATGTGCTTATCTATCGGGCTATCCCCAGAGCCACAAGATGGGGCTTCCAACATATCATTTCTTCTCCTCTAATAAGTTATTCTTTTCTTTTATGTATTATGGCTTGAGTTGTAATATAAATGGATCTTCAAAATTAAATAATCATTGCCTCTTCAAGACTGGACTATTTTTTTCTGTCCTGACAGAGACTCTATTTCCATGGTATTGGTGATACAATGGGATCCGGCTGTATGAAAATGTAGACATGTGCAGGAGCACGCCTTTCACATGGTGATTTCCATTCACCTTTCACATTTGTGTGTGTGTGAGTGTGTGGGTGTGTGTTTCAGTGTTGAAGTTCACCCATCTAAAGTGCAACCCCAGCTACCGTCTCCCAGAGCACTGCAGCATTCTGTAACTGTTCAGGCAGGAAGGGAAGAGTTCCTTATCGAACTGAACCAACCAGGGGCCTTTAAAGGAAGCAGAATGCAATTACCCAAATGGAAATTTGGCCAGGACACTAGAACTAGTGGCTCTACTCTTCCAGAAAGTAGCAGGACTCTGGTTTTACGTCTTATCTGAAGTTGATGCCTATGGCCGAAAAGTGTCTTGCTTTCATATGCTGCTTTGCAATCCAGAGCTGAAGCTTTCATTTTTGAAAAGACAAACAAACAAACAAAACCCCAGGAAACAGACAGACAGTGGATTGGTGCAACCAGTCTTCACTGGGGTAGTTGTTTTATTTTTTTAAAAGAGAAAAGCAAGGGCTGTGTTTTTTTCCTCAGACCAGCTCACAGATCCCTTTCTTACTTCAATGACCAAACAACATATTGAATCTAAATGCCTATGATTTATCATGAAAATTAACCCTGTCTCTTATCAAAATAAACAAAGATAATTTCATCTGTGTCTTTTCACACAATTTGTATCTAGGGAGAGGACAAGTTAAATGCTTGAAATTGGTAGAGTGTCCATATACCATCAGATAATTAAAATATTAATGAATATAAATGCAAAGATTGTAGTAAAACAGATTCAAGATAATAATTCAGAATGATCAATATTAATAGAAATAAGCTGCGTGGTAGGTGTCTAACGACAGATTGAAGAGGGTCTTCACAATATCTAGTGCAAAAGAATTATTTGACATTATTCAATCGTAATCTAAATATATCTCAATTGATGGAAACAGTATTTTAAAATTTCTAAAAATAGAACAATTTCAGTATTTGTTTCAAATAGACCTAATAAATAGATAATAAATGCATCTTTTAAAAAGAAAAAGGCTTAAAAGCATTTGTAGAAGCCTTAATTATTATAATAAGATTTGGTACTTATTAACTAAGGAAATATTAAAGGAGAGGTAATCCTGATGTTAGTTAAAAGGAACGATAATGTAATGCAATTTACGAGTGTAATAGTTTTCAGTTTAAGTTTTATGTTTCAAATACCATGCAATTATCCAACTCTCTACTTGTGAGAGGAATTTATTTTCTCATTTGTCTTTATACTCACAGAACTAATCTCAAAGTTACTTTTAAACAGACTACTCAAGCTTTTCTATTTCCATATGGGGCAGGGGGTCAGAACACTGTTCCCGTGAGGTCAGGGTCATCCTCATTAATGTTGCTCTGTTCTGAGGCCCCCGATTACGCCTTGCGTTCTGAAAAGCCTCGGGTGCCTGGAAGGAAAAGCAGACGGATCCAGAAAAATCTATCATAGACATAAATGCCCCGACTAATGGCAGGTCAGGACTGCCATTTTCATATACAAAGAATAGCACATTAGTACTCTTCCGCCTCTATAGTCTTCACAAATTTGTCAAGGATAAAATGAAAAGAAGTTAACATATTTTAATTTAAAAAGTAATGTTCAGGGGCCGGACCGGTGGCGCAACAGTTAAGTGCGTACATTCTGCTTCGACAGACGGGGGTTGCCAGTGTCCCACACAGAAAGTAGAGGAGGATGGGCACTGATGTTAGCTCAGGGCCAATCTTCCTCAGCAAAAAGAGGAGGATTGGCAGCAGTTAGCTCAGGGCTAATCGTCATCAAAAAAAAAAAAAAGTGTAATGTTCCTCCAATCATAAAGGAAGAGGTCTTTTTTAAAAGCATTACATTTATAAGATGGGTCTAATTAAAAATTTTTCACAGAAAACTTAGTGGCCTGAAGAATTCTGATAATGTAATTTTACTTAAATAATGCTCATAATACAATGTCAAATTGGGTAGAAAATTTTATAACAAATATATATTATAACATATAATTATACTGCTATATATTAATATATATTATTTTTATTTAAATATTTCTATTATTAATTGTATAATAGTATATATTATAATATCACATATTAATTGTGAATAAATTAAATATATTACAATATATGATTATAGTATTATAATTCCAAAAATACTATGTATCATATCGCTGAAGGAAACAGTCTTCACAAAGATCAAGACCAACAAACAAAAGGCAGCAGAATCCAGGGACAGGATGAAAGGAGAAAAAGGGAGAAACAGAAGATAGGGGAAGTCAGAAGTGACTGCAAATGACCTAATTTGCCACCCTGGATCTAGCTGTGCCTGAAGTAGGCATCATTTACTTCTAGAATCTTAATTACATGAAATTATAAATTTCGTTTTTTGTCCTTAAGTTTATTTGAGTTAAAGGCCCAAAAAATTCCTTACTAATACATCTGATATTGCTTCAATTAATAACTAAAGACATAAACTGTTCAATACTTCACAACTGAAAACGTGTGCTCGTGTTTACACAATGTTTTGAGATTCCAGTGTATATGTACATATTATAGGTGAAAAAAGGAGCTTATCTCACTTAAAAAAGAGAAAAAAGATATAGTCAATATTTTTAGGACTATAACATTTTAAAACATGTTTAACAATTAATACAAAATATAATGGGAAAGTCAACCAACAGAAGAGGAGAAAATATTTGCAAATCATATATCTGATAAGGCGCTAATATCCAAAATACATAAGGAACTCATACAAATCAATAGCAAAAAAAGGATAATTGGATTAAAAATTGGGCAAAGGACTTGAATAGAACTTTTTCCAAAGAAGTCATACAACAAGTATATGAAAAGATTGCTCAATATTGCTAATTATCAAGGAAATGCAAATCAAAAGGACAAGAAGTATCACTTCACACCTGTTAGAATGTCTTTTATCACAAAGACAAGAGACAACAAGTCTTGCCGAGGATGTGGAGTTTGAAGGAAATGAATTCACTATCTCAAAGAGGTAATCTGCACTCCCATGGTCATTCAGCATTATTCACAATATCTAAGATATGAAAACAACTTGAGTGTCCATTGACAGATGAAAGGATAAAAAAGATGTGATATATATATGATGGAATATTATTCAGCCATGAGAAAGAAGGAAATCCTGCCATTTGTAACAATATGGATGAACCTGGAGAACATTATGCTCAGTGAAATGAGCCAGAGAAAGACAAATACTATATTATCTCACTTATATGTGGAATCTAAAAAAAAAAGTTGAACTCATAGAAACAGATAATAAAATGACAGTTATCAGGTGATGGGGGAGGGGGAAATGAGGAGATGCTGGTCAAAGCATGGAAGTCTTTAGTTACAATAGGGAATAAGTTGTGAGGATACCATGTATACCATGGTAAGTGTAGTTAATAATATGTGTTACATACTTTCGATTTGCTAAGAGAATAGATCTTAAGCATTTTCACCACATACACACAAAAAAGTAGTTATGTGAGATGGTGGATGTGTTAATTAAGCTCATTGTGGTAATCATTTCATGATGTATACATCTAACAAATCACCACGTTGTAAACTTTAAATATGTACAACTTTCTTTGTCAATTGTACCTCAATAAAGCTGGGAAAAAATATAATAGAGGCATTTTATACACTACTCTTCTTCATTCGAAATACAAATAACAGTTCAAAAATTACTCATTTATTTAGTAAATGTACTGAACTCTTACTGTGTGACAGATACTGTAGACATTGGAGGTACAAGGATAAGTTAGAGACCTGTGACAGCACAGTAGGAAGCACAACTTAGAGTGGTGGACACTGAAAAGGGAGGGTCAAGGAATAAGGAAGTTGCCCCCAAGAACTGACACTGACAGGCATCTTAATTATGATAGAGACGATAGATAGGTAGGTAGGTAGGTAGCTACATAGATAGATAGATAGGTAGATAGATAGATAGATAGATAGATAGATAGGATAGATAGAAAGATGGATGGGTGGATGGATGGGTGGATGGATGGATAGATAGACAGACGGATAGATAGATATAGCCATGTCCATTTGATACATATGTTTTAAAGTACGTTGTTATTGGTCTTTCTAAATAGATATTTCGGTAATGGCTCTTTCCTCCCACTTCAAAAGTAATTTAAAATCCAAATATTCTTTACTTGGAGCCTTAAACAGGTTTCACATACTGTTATATTCCAAAGTGAAGTTTCCATGAAAGGAAACTTTTCTTTTCCTCCTTCTCCTTGACTGGATATGGTAAAGATCAGGATAAGCCCCAAACAGAGAAAACATGGAGAAAGGTAAGTTTGAGAGAGGCAGGTAGCTGTGGAAGTCGTCTCAGGTCACTCCTGCCTGCTGCCTTGCATGAACTGTCACAATTCTGAAAGGCGCCTGGAGAGTGAAGCAGTTTTCCTCAGCTGTGTCTGGAAGCATATGTTGTCTCCAGTGTGAAGGACTAAAGGACATCTCTCTTCAGAACTTTGAGCTCATTCCTCAATATAAGACTATCTGAATTCACAAATCGAATCGCGAGAGGGTCCATGATAGAGCAGATCTCTCTGCTGCCATTTTCACTCCGAAAACATCAGCCTACATTTGGGATCAGGCTTACAGGTTCCTTCTCCCTGCTTGATGAACCCATCTGGTCTTTTTCTCTTTCAATCCCTCCTGCTGCTTAGGTACCAACAGATCATGACAGTATGTGGATGCCCGGCTTCCGAAACCACCGAACTGGGGCCCCAGCTCTTTAACTTTCAAAGCTCAGGCTGAGCTTACAGAATTGTCATTGTATGTTAAAGAAAACTTCCAGGAAAACTGTTCTCCAGAGGATTCCTGTAAAATACTGACTTAGTTCTGCTTAAAGGGAAGGTAACCCAAGCAAACATAACAGACCATTAGAATGAGGAAAATGAATTCTAGAAATCACAGTCGAAGAAATCCCTTCAGACTGTAAACTCTGCTATTTTACTAAGTTTTGTAGAAAACATGATTGAGTTGATCAAAAACTGAGTCGCAGAAAGGGGTGGACCCAGGCTATGTGTGGGCTGATGCTCATATAATCGGGGTAGATCCTTTCTAAGAAAAGTCATACAAAATTAAAAATACAAAACTAGGAATTAATGTATATTTATTTATAATGAGAAAGGAAATCAAAACAGATTAAAAGTTTTCAAAAAGCTGTCCAAAAAGATAACACATACCACGAATAAACGGACCCATGCAAGCTTCAACAGCATCTCACTAATGCACTTCTGATTCCAAAGGGTTTTCCAAGATCACTCTAAGCAGCCCTCCATTCTCAGTTCCATTCTCTATTTATCCTAGTGCTGCCTCTCAAGCACATCTTCTCTATGCGTGTTTAAATGTGCTCATGTCTCTGCTAGCTTAATTTTTAATAATTTCCCTATGACCAGTGTCCCCCTCCTAACACTCTGCAACCAAACTCCTGTCTGACCTTTTCTGATCTCCTCTGATTCAAAAACCCCCAGAAAGCTGGCCTCTACCCTCACCAAAACAGCTCTTGCTAAGAACTACCTAAGGTTAACAGTGGTCTTACCATCCAAATCAGTCCTTGTCTTCCCCTAACGCTCAGCACGATCTCATTCTGTTAACCTGCTCTCTTTATTGGAAGCACTGTTCGCGTCTTTGATGGTGCCACACTTTACTTGTCTTTCTCTTTTCTCTCATTTTCATTATCTTTTTCAAAATCATCTTCCTCTACTTGGTTATTAAATAAGCGAATTTTTTAAGACTCAGTCTTAAGCCTTCTTTTTTTCTAATTCCATTGTCTAAGAAATCTTATTCAGGCCCGTGGTTTCAATTTACATCCACAGAGAAAAGACTCACAGATTAATATCTCCAGGCCAGATCTGCTTGTTGGACACCTTCACTTGGTATTTTAAAGACC
This sequence comes from Equus asinus, assembly GCF_041296235.1. Lineage (NCBI taxonomy): Eukaryota > Metazoa > Chordata > Mammalia > Perissodactyla > Equidae > Equus > Equus asinus. The sequence goes on along the minus strand of NC_091810.1, from coordinate 92,600,409 downwards.
TCAAACTGCACTGTGATCTTCACAGCAGACCTACTGAGAGGCACCACCATCCATTCTGTTCCCCACATGAGCATCCCAGGAGTCAACTGTATCACCTTCTTCTTTCTCATACCCAAGTCTCATCCATCAGCAAATCCTGCCGATTATACCTGTTAAATACCTCCCCAACTCATCGATGGCTCTTCCTATGAACTCTGTCACTCTAATCCAGCCACCATCACGTTAGAACTAAAGTGCCATAATAGACTACTGAGGAGAGTCCTACAGTCACTCCTTCCACCCTACAATCCAATCACTACAGAGTTGTCAAAGGGATACTTTTAAATTACAAATCTGATCATTCATCCTCTGCTTAAATACTTTCAGTGATTATCTATTGGCTTAGGGTACAGACCCAGACCCTTCTGATGGCCTGTAACATCTTGCATGGTCTTACCTCTGCTTTCTTGGCCATTTCACAGATCCAGTCCCCTCAGTCTCTATGTTCCAGCCTTACTGGCCATCTTTCCCTTACTGTGGGCTGCTGTAAACTACGCCCCCCCAATCCAGTCTTTATGCTCTTGAATTCCCTTTCTTTAGAGTGCTGCTTATTTCCAACACATTCTGGAATCTCAACAAAAACAAAAAAAGTTTTAAAAACCCACTTTGGTGAAGCTTCCCCTGATTTTTGCCCCCACACTACCATCATCACCACAATGTGGATCAGATTTCCTTATTCTCCACTGTAATAGAATAATTTTCTTTTCATATTAGTACATAACTACATATTACTATGATACTTAATATATTTTACTCAATTGAGAGCTTTATAAGGTTATAAAATAGTGACGTTTATTGAATAGGTTAATATCTGCCAGGCAGTTGGTTGGGTGCTAGTCTTCATTGTTGTCTTTAACAGTTCTTTCTGGAACACCTGAAAATTGGTCAAGCAGCCTGGTTACTGTGAATTCCAATCAATTATTTCCAATTAATTACCTAAGACTCCGGTAGGGCTGATTCCTGCTCACAGTTGTGTTGAATACCATTGGTTTTAACATAGGCAGCAGTGATTGCTGAGGGCACAGCTCCTACAGCTGGAGTGTTGGGTTTGTCATTCCCATTTCAACCAGAACCACTTAGTTTTATCCATTTTATCCATTTTTTTTTTCAGTGCATGCAGCTGTTTAAGTTCCTGTCAAAAAAAGGGGATGATTATTTTACGAAGAGTTGGAAGAGCATCTTAAGAAGAAAAGCAAAAGCAGTTGGAATTCATAAGTTTATCTTTGTCTCTCTCTCTCAGTATTTTCCTTTATCTTTTCTCATTTCCGGTTCTCCCATGACCTGCTCTCCATATGCCCACAACCACATGCGGTTCTCAGATCCTATAACCCATTCAGATTCGGCCTTCCATTAGTTGCACCTTAGCAGTCCAAAGTTACTTTTCCCTGTTGCCCCAATAAAAATGCAAATTCCACTGGTGCATCAGATCTCATCAAGATGTTACAGAATTATCTGATTAAAAATTTACCTGTAGATATTGAATGTGGACAGGAAATACCCAGGAATCATGTTGCATTTTAAATTTTAAAACTGGAAGTTATCCTAACTTATCTCTTGTTGGTAGATGATATGCAGGCATGCCTGTGTCTGTGTGACCCCTTCCTCTCCCTCCCTTGTCTGCTCAGTGATGTGACATAGTCTTCCCATGGAAAGAACAGAACACATAACACCACAAACCGTTTTTATGTGTCAAACTTAGTGATTCTCAAATTAGTGAAGTTCTTGATGAATTTTCCACTGGTCTGTGGCAAAATGAGGAAAATAGGCCACTATAGTGCATTTTCGTAAAACCAAATTGATTCAGTTTGCAGAACTATAATTTATTCTGTGAATTTTGTCCTGTTTTAATGAAATAATTATTGCAGCAAAAAGTAGTTTTATTTGGAATGTCCTGATCTTGACAAAGCAAGACTTCCAGTTGTAAAACTCCTAATTTAAAAAAAAAAAGTCCATATATTGCCAAAGCCTTGCAACACAATATATTCCAAGCTCTTTGGGGAAAAGGATTTTTCCTTATTCTTCACTCTATCCCCACTGCAAGGCAAAGTGTCTGTCATACTATGGTGCCCATTATTTGGAGATGGAATTATGAGGTATACAGAGTAAGCCAAGTTGATGCTGGCCCTGATATCACTGCCCCTACATTAAACCCAGCATATGTGGGGTTAAAACCAAAGCACTCATTCCCTGCTTACTCCCTGGCTCCCTGGCTCCAGAATCCACTATCCACCATGGAGACAGACACCGCCAAGGACAAGCACCTGGATTCCTTATCATCTCCTCCTCTCCCCAAGGCCCAGTGCAGGCTGGTGGGAAAGCTCTGACCAGCCAGGCCACAGAATCCTCTGCCTCTCTACAAACAGCCACATTCCTCACAAGCCTTTAAAACCTCTCACCTCCCCTCTTTCTGGGAGACAAGATGAAACAAGACAAATGTGAGGACTCACTCTTGTCTCCCGGCTGATTTCATCCCAAATAAAAACCCTTTTCTTGCCATAACACTGGCATTGCAGTTTTTATTTGGCCCCTCGTGTGGTGGGTAAAGAACCTATGTTTGTTTGTGGTAACAAAGCCTTTTAATGGCATCCTTAGAGTTTATGCTGTAGTTGATCCGTATTAGCAGAAATCCTATCTGAAGTACGTGATAAATACTACTTCATATGAACCCCATGCTGGGGTGTATGTGGGTCTATCCATACTCTCTATTTTTTTTTCACTAGTTGGAATTTCAAAGACAGTTTATTCAATCAGTCCCAGAGAATCAGCAAGGTGGTAAGGTTCCTGCCTTCCCACTTCTCCATATCTTCATTTCTAGAAAACAATGCCTTGAGCCATGTTTAAAACCTTCTACCATCTTTCTAAAACAGGTTCCCAGCCATCAAGATTCTGAGTCTTCTTACTCTAGGTGACTAGTTTCTTATCTATCTTTATATGTAAATTGTGTTAAATTTAACTAAGAAGACAAGGGAGTCTAATTTAAATTTCCTACGGCTCATCAGTCACACCCCATAGTGCTGGAAGTACTTTTAGGCAATGTTTTTCCGTCCTGGAAAAGTTGAAAATGGGCAACATGTCTTGTTAGCAATGATTCTTTTCCCCCTAGGAAACTTAGAACTGAAACTGAAAAAATATCTGTAATATAGATCTTACTCTGTATTTTACTAGACTTCGTGTTTTCTCAAATTTAGTAATTACATCCATATAATTTAACTTTTGCCAATTGAGATTTCTTGAGTATCCCCTCTAAAAGAAAACTTTACTGCTTCAGTTAGAATTCTGACCCCATAATATAGATGCTTTTCCCCCTTTGAGATCATTTAAGTATTTGTTTTTTCTCCATTTCAACTAGCTTTATCCTGCAACAGTGGAACGAAAATTCCCACTTAAGGATCCCCCTTAATCTTGTTCTTTCTCTTTCACCTTCTGTTCAGTCTGTCTGTCATTTTCTCCTGGTGAAAACAAGGCTTCTTTCCTCCCAAGTCTTCACATTGTGCCCCATGGAAGTACAAGACAGTGATCATGCTTAATGTAGACTGTCATTTTAAAGGAAGTCGACAGAATAAGACTGTGGATGTTAAAATGGTGGCACATATATCTCATTTATTTATACCACCGCATTAATGAATAGCAAAGATATTTAGCATAGGTCAATATTGGTGAATAAAATGTTGGAGGTTCAAACATGTCTTTTTTGTCAGTTGCAGTTAAATAAAAATGCATATATGCAAATTTCTGCTATTAGTATAGTTGGCCTTTGATCATTAATGACAAAAAGGGCAAGACCATAGCAAAGAGGGCCATGGGAAAGCATGATGCTTCGGTGCCCTTAAAATACAACCAAAAGACCTTGAGAGTGGAGACCTTGAGTTCAAATTGTCCTTCAGTCTCACAGGACCTCCCACTATATGGACCCAAGTTCCATATCAGGCTCTTTATTGCTCCCATGCCATTGCACACTTTGTCCTTGGAACTATTGATAATCTCTAGGACTCTATCACATTTGGTCTGTTGTTCTCCTATATCAGGAGGACATACTTTAGATTTATTCCCAAATAGAAACGTCTATGCTATCATAAACATTTGTAGCAGGCGTGTACCTTCATGGCCTCATTTTAAACACGTATCTTTCATTCTATCTAATATACATTTTCTGTTCATTATGCATGTTTACCACTATTTTTTCCTAAACCACTGATAAATATTTTCTATCTTCAACTTTTGAAGTCTTACTGATGACTTTTTAAGAATACCACCAAAGAGATTTAATAAGTCTCCTCTGTACATGTTATGGTGATAGTCACCCAAAATTTTGAAAACTTGTACATTCACATAAATAGTTAGGGTAGAAAGTAATTTCACTCTCATGAGAATATCATGGAGCTAGTTTTCTTAACTCAAATGCTTTCTTTCCAGTTATGGTGCTTTAGCAATAGCTTGTTTACTGTTGTCAATTTCCAAAAGCTGAATTTTTCTTAAGTAAGAAATGTTAGAAGTTAATTTTCTAGCAAAAAGGTAAAATCATGAATCTCAGATAACATAAAAAGAACACGTGTCAAAGATTTTAACTCACTAATTACCGAGGGAACAAAACTGATTCAAAGAAAACTCAAAGTGCCACAGGTTTATAGGGAGATAACAAATCCTGAAATAAATTTGCAAATGGATGAAAAACTGGGAAAACTGGTCAATATGCATTGGTCAAATCTCAGGCACAATTTGTATTTTTACAGACAGAAATTATTTGCAATACTGTTAGTTTTTTAGAAGTTAACGTCTGTCTCTATAGAGTTGTAAAATACGCTAGTCAAAGTTAGGTGCACACTCCTACAGGGTCAATTCATCTCCGGAAGCTATGATGTCCCACTGAAAAGATATTCAGTGGTCTCTTTTACCCATTTCAGTGAAAAGTTATTCCATAGTCTTCTTTACCCATAAGTTCCCCCTCCTTGTGATCTTAATAAACTCGAAGAAAGATTATTCTTGATCACGAAATAAAGAAGGTTCATTAAATTTGGCCTAATTATTTGCGTATATGCAGCAAAAGTCTTAATTTATTATGTATTCTTCTCAAGATTACTGCGCAAAATCCAGAGCTGTACAGTATTGAACAATCACAAAATTAACTTCTTTCTGGAAGTTGTCATGAGGAACCTCAGATTGGACTTTAATTTGAAAGGCTTCTAATATTTTCTATCCCTAGGGTAGGAAACCAAGCCAAAACACTTCTTTACACCAGACTTCACCTGTTACAGTATCTATACATTTGGATGAATTTTTTCTCTTCTTCAAGTCCGCAAAGCATCGTTCCTTAGGTACTCGGCATGCCAAGAGGTGGCCTTTCTGATCTCCTCTTATGCTGCAACTCTACAGCCAGGTGCCAGGGCAGTAGCTCAGGGAAGACCGTAGGAAGTGGCTTCATAGGTAAAGGCGGTCATAGTCCATTAGAAGTGGCTTATCACCTGATTAAATGAGCATTATTCTCAGTTAGAACACTTTATGTGAGGACATGGTTGCGTAATCAGTTTTTCCAATTATATCTTGGTAGAAATGAAGACCGATTCTTACTGAGCCTACAGAAACAACTGAATGAGCATGAAAAGTCAGAAGACTTAAGAACTTCTGGAGAAGTCAATAGAAATCAGATAATAGTTTAAAATATTTCATTTCAGTTTACAAAGGAGAGTCTATCAAATTGTCACCTTTCACAAGATTGGGGTTAGAAGTCGCATGAAGCTGTTTTATTCTTGACTCAGCCCAGTATGAAAACTATCTGAGTCATCAGAAACCTTTACCCAAGGGTCTGTTTTAATTGTCAACAGCAGGAAGTACCTGCTATTATAGGCCTTTTCCATGGTGTTCTGCCAAAGTCTCTGTTTCCTGAAGACAAAAACTCCGGTAGCTTATAGAAGAGTCTGCACACAGCATCAGAGTAAAACAAGGACTGTAGGTGACAGAGACTTACTGGCTATTGTTAATTTCTTACTGAAAACTTTCAAATGTGAGAGGACTAATAAGAGTTCTTAATAAGAATCTGTAAGTGACCAAAAATGTTGGTTGCTTCTACGGCAAGCAAAACACCATAATAGTTATCCCAAATATAATTTTAGACAAACCGCCTCTAGGGATGACTGATTAAGCTCATTTTTGTAAAGTCAGTGAATGTTACACCTGATTTATAGAAATGGATGAACACAATTTTTATCGAGGATAATCCTGAGACATCATATACGTAATATACAAAGAATACACCTACAATATGAAGCAAACAGATTCAGTAAGTAAAGAATAAGGCTTAGAAGTCTGTATTTTTGTAAAACTCTATGAATAAGTCTGACATAAATCCTCATTTGAGAACCATTGGCCTTGAAAATACTAGATTCAAGTTAAAGAAGTAAGATTGTGGCCAAGTAAGCAATTTAAATAATTACAAAAATATGACCAATAGCACTATACTGTTGTCTAACGTGTTTAGGCAGACCACCACTTTAGGCAGATCACTGACAATATAGGGAAAATCAACTAAACTATTTCATAAGAACTTTGATGAGTGTTTCCCTGAGCATAAAAATTTACAGGCCTAGTGAGGATTTTGGTGCAGTTGATCCTCATTATTCATGGATTCCGTATTTGAGAATTTGCTTACTTGCTAAAATTTATTTGTAACCCCAAAATCAACTCTCATGGACGTGCAAGTCCCAGTTGAGGTCAAACAAGGAGATGCTCTGCCTTCTCGAACTAGCTTTCCCACTGTAAACAAGTGTTTCTTTCATGGTTAATTTAACGCTATGTTTTTCATATTTTTCTGCTTTTTGTTGGTGATTTCACAGTCTAAAATGACCCTCATGGGCTAAAGATGGAAGAATAATAGTAATATACTATAGCTGATTAAGTAAAATGAGATTTTATGAGTCTCTGATAACAACAGATAAATAAATAAATAGCAAGAGAAAGGAAAGTTGTTTCTTACAGTAGAGTGCTGACTAATACACATAGAAGGAATAATGGAACTAGAAATCACCATTTTGTAACCATCACTGTATAAAAACTGATAAAGAAAAGAATAACTGGACAGTAAATCATGAGTGAGGAGAGGTTAGACGAGGTTCAGAGCATGTACATAATCTTAAGGATCTCCCCACAAGTTCCTTATTACAGTCCATCCTCATCGTTTACGGGTTCTGTATTTTTAAATTCACCTGCTTGCAATTTAAGGTCTCTTTGAGCAACCAGGAAGCACTCCACCTGTGGAAATTACTTTGGATCATCCTCTGATGCTAAAATCTGCTTCTTTCTTCAATTTTAGAGGCAGCTCAATCTCTAAAGTTTGGGTTTCTTATTTCACCCAGAAATAACTTGGTGCCTCACTGGGAGTCTCTGTTACTGACACCACAGCCTTCCTTCTACCCACCTCAATTCTCGCTATCAGACCTCCCGGGGCTGTTACAGACGTGATCAGACACATTTGGTCCTGACTTTCTCTCTGCTCAGCAATGCCAGCCACGTTTTAGAGTCGGACTGGACAGTGGCCCTGTCAACTTCAGCCTATTTGTCACAGCCACATGTAGGCGATACTGGGTCTGTGTGTGATAATTGTTTAAAGATTTCCATTTTTTCTTTAGTGAATGACAAGTGCCTTCTTAATTGTTTCAAGTTTTCATTTTTGTGACAAATGTCCGTGAGCCACTTCCATTTGTCAAGTACAGATTTTCTCAATCTCAGCAAAATTGACATTTGGGGCCAAATAACTCTTTGTTGTTGAGAAGTACCCTGTGCACTGTAGGATGTTTAGCAGCAGACACAACCTCTACTCATTAGACACCAGCAGTATCCTCCAAGTAGTGACAATGAAAAATGTTTCCAAGACTGGCTCCATGACCTAGTGGTTAAGTTCAGCATGCTCCGCTTCAGCGGCCTGAGTCTGCAGGTTCAGGTCCCAGGTGCAGACCTACACTACTCGTCAGCCATGCTGTGGCAGTGACTCACATAAAAAATAGAGGATGATTGGCACAGATGCAGCTCATGACTAATCTTCCTCAAGCGAAAAAAGAGGAAGATTAGCAACAGAAGTTAGTTTTAGGGTTAATCTTCCTCAGCAAAACAACAACAATAAAAAACTGTTTCCAGACATTGCTAAATGTGTCCCCAGTTGAGAACCAGTGGTCAAATACTTTATTTTGAATGTCCATTGCCACTTGATAGCTAAGTAATTTTGAGCAGGATACTGAACCTCAGTATCCTCAGCTGTAAAATGGGCATACTGTTTCTTCTAATGGAAGTTATTATTAAGAGATAAATGAGCTAATACATTCTGAGCCCTAAGTGTAACATCTTATAAATAAGATCGTCAGATAAATGAAAGCCCTTATTATTTTACTATTAATTGCAGATAGTTAAGGGAATAAGTGAAAAATCAAAATAAACATTTTTATGCTACTTTGAAACACAATGTTATTCCATGGACAGCTGTTTAGAATGGCTGATTAAACAAAAATGGTAATTTCTTAGAAGGCCCATTTAAGTTATTTTATTGACATAGTCCCATTGAAGTCCATGAAGTTATAAAAATTTTTCCCAAGACTTTTTGAGATCTGCAGTCTAACGTCTAGGATGCTTTAAATTTATGTGCAAGTTTGTCATTAAAAGATTCTCATGAAGCTCTGGATGGATGAGAAGCCATTGCCTATGTCCCCACAGTTAGACAGCTTCCCTAACAGCAGAAGCAAGTTCTCTAGGGCAGATGCTGTGTCCTATTTATTCCCTATACAGGACAGGAACCACTATGCCTTTCGATGAGCTCAATTTTGATAGTGTACTCTTTTCCGGGAGAATCTTTTAGAACTGACATAAACTCTTGGAAAGGATTAGTTTACTATTGGAGCTACCTTTGGTAGCTAAAGAAAACCAATACATTTCAACAAAGGTAAAAGCAAAATTTGTGTGAAATGAAGGATGCTGAAAGATCTTCTCACTCCAAAACAATACTGTTTCCAGAGGGTCTCTGTCTTAAGTAAAATATATTTTCCATTAACATATATTAATACATTAGCTTAGTGAGGACCATAGGATTGGGACATAGGGCAGGTAGGTGAAGATGGGGCACAGAGGGGAAATAAATGCATTCGGAATGTTGTATAGAGTCTAGGAAGAGCTGATTTTAGTCATTCACGCCAGGAGGACCAAGTGGAAACTCACTTCCAGTTTGATCTGTCTGATATGACTGCTGGGCACGGTGGGAAGCCTGGAGATGTCCTAGTCCCTGGCGCAGTAGGCCCAGGCTCAGTGTGGGCATAGCCTTTGGAACCCCAAGTTGTGGGCAGATGCTAGGGAAGGCAGACATTTGCAGAAGTGGCATCTTATGAGGATTCTTAAGTTAACAGAAAGACAAATGGTGTAAAGAGAGATTTCTAACTCAAAGAAAACTAGGAAAGACCAACCAAGTGGAGCTATCTAACTTCAGAATCCAAGAAAGCTGTTGTAGAGGACTGAAGCTGGGCCCTGGAGCAATTCTCTCAGGAGTTTGGGCGTGTGCCTGGTTTTATTTAAATGTAGAGTCACACTTCCTGGTGAAGATAAGGGTTGAGGGCCTACTTCATTCAACATTCAATGAACGTTTATTGAATAGGTTAATATCTGCCAGGCAGTTGGTTGGGTGCTAGTGACGTAAAGTGTTTTCCATTGGCATTTCCTCCTCTGTGACTTGCTGGTGTACATCACTGCCAAATTGTATTGGGCTGTTTATGTGCTTCTTATCAACTTAGTTGATATTCCTGTCTATGTTACAAACATTTTCTCTCAGTCTTATCTGTTCTTAGACTTTGTTTGTGGTATTTCTTCCGTGTAGAAAGTTTAAATTTCTTTATAATCAAATCTCTTAATCTTCTCCTTTAATGTTTCCTTTATTGCTTCTGAATGTCTCCCCGACTACATGGGTATACAAATATCGTCCTAATTGTCTTGTGAATATTGTGTCTTTTACATTTATATCTTTAATCCACCTAGAATTTATTTTTGTAATGATATAACAAAATGATCTAACCACTTTTATACAGATGGGTAGCTAATTATGCAAAATGTATTTAGCAAATAAATAAAGGAATGAAACACCATCTTTATTATATATTAACTTCCTATTTATACATTTTGGATCTTTACTCAATCCCATTAATCTATTCTTTTATTCTTGTTTCTATAAGTTTCCTAGGAATACAATTTTGATTACTAAAGCTTTGCAATATATTTTAAATCTTTTTGGGTGAGTCCTCCCTCATTAGTCATTTATTTTCTTTAAATGCTGGGCAATTTTCTATTAAAATTTTAAAGTAGACTCTATCTTTTTTAGTAGGGATTCTGACAGGCTTTTAAAATTAATTTTATATGATCATTTGGAAGATTGACATTTTACTGATATTAAGTAGATGCTGTGGTCGGTTTCCCAACATATATTACTTCTTCTCCTGGCATGAACTCTAATTTGAGTTCAAGCATTTATATGTCCTCCATGATTCCCATCAGCTTGGAGAGACACTGACTCCCTCTGTGTCTTCAGGGTAGGGGCATGTGGCACACAGTCATCAGCCTTATCCCAAATCCTGGCCCATGTTTACAGATGAACCTGTGAGCCAAACTGGGCAATGAGGCACAAGGAGAAAGTACTTGTGGATTTTTGAGGAAGAACTTTCCTTACTTCTATAAAGTAATTCCCATACGTAATGTACTCTTTCTTCCTCAAATCAATGAGGAAGTCTAGAGCCCTAACATTGTTGGCAGCGCCTAGAGAACCCCAAAGGAAGCAGGATGAGGATGGAACTGACAAGTTGAAGGCAGAACAAAAAGGTAAACAGATATATGGAGCCGCAGAATCCAACTCTAAACTTCTAGTTTGTAAGCCAATAAGTCTCCTTCACTCATGCTTCTTAAGCTTCAGTGTGAATAAGTCATCTGGAAGGCTTGTCGAGACAGATACCTGGGCCCGACCTCCTGAGATTCTGATTCAGCAGTTCTGGAGTAAGCCCCAAGAACCTGCATTTCTAACAAGATCCCAGGTAACGCTGATGCACGTGCTCGATGACCACACTTTGAGAAGGGGTGCCCTGCATTATTCCAGCCACTTTGAGTTTCATTTTCTCTTATTTGCAACCAAACACATCTTAACTGATATAACATCCAGGAGTGGTTTTGTTTATTTTACGGTCATATTCCTTGTCCATCAATAAAATTTATTTTTCTATTTATTTACTTATGAAATTCTATACTTTCTTCATCTAGATCCCTTTCCTTTCATGGTTAATTTATTCCTTAAGTAAGTTAGAGGTTTTGTCAACTAACACAGTACTACAAGTATTTTTTTTTGCCTGTGAATAAGACATGTGTGTATGCATGTGTGTGTAATACATATCTATTGTTTTTGAACATTTATTAGTGTTTAGACAATTTCCTAAAATGATAATGAGAGATAGTTTGCATTACAATCTCTTTGATTTTCATGACATAAAATCTGTCATACTCAGAAAACAGAAAACAGAAGCACACTATAAATTTTTCATGATGCAAGTTTAATGGGCTTTTTATAGAGGAATTAACAGGTTTAAAAGAACGTGGTTGAGATAGGGAAGCATTCAAGTGAAAGATAAAAATAAGTATTTTTCATACATGCAGAGACTCATCAAGTTTGTCACCACAAACATTCAAAAAGAATTGAGAATGTACATTAGCAAATCAAGTAACGACACTGAAAAGGGAAAATGTTGGAAAAAGACAGAGTAGAGAGAAATAAATTCACAAATGAATAATTGAATATAAATAGTTTATGATACCCTTTAAAAGTAATATTACTCGGAATATTGCAGATTATTATAACATTTTAGTGGTGACAGTTGAGGAGGATGAAAAAAGGTAGGCAAGGTTCCCATCTTATGGTAGGAAATAAACTGATATGGCTGAATCTAAGTAACAGCAGAAAAAATGAGTTGAAATATGTATGTTAAGATTTTAAAGATGTACACCAGGCAGAGAGAAACAGGATTGACAACTTCAACCCACAAGTGGCAGAAAAAAAATAACAAGTCATCATGACAAATCAAATTAAAAGAAGAAAACACAGAAACAGAGCAGAGGGTATAGGAGATAGAAAACAAAAGAATATGGTAAGGAGAAACGGAAGCATTACCTTTCACAAAAAAATAGCTTAATTTCTCCAAGTCAAAGATTTCCAACAATGTAGTTATAAGCTTTTTCTTAAAGATAAGTATCTAAAAAGTAATGTTGTCGAAGACTCAAAATTAATTGATTGCAATTAGGTACTAGCAAATGCTAACTCAAAGAAAGCAGTTATGCTAATATTGAGATTGGACAAAAGAGAACTAAAGGTGAAGTTCATTAAAAAGCAAAAGGAGGTATATTGGATACCAATAAAGTCACCAGCCAATGAAAGGTACAAAAGTCATGAAACATTGCCAACTTTGTAAATTTTTAACGTAAAAGGTGTTGCCAACACCAAGAGAAACTGACCGTTTCACAGTGAGAGAATTCAAGCGATTAGCTGGCTAAAAATTGAGAAAGATATAAATCAGGAGTAGCAAGCACTTTCTGCCAAGAGCCAAATAGGACATATTTTAGACTTGAGGGCCGTGTGGTCTCTGTCACACAACTCTGCTGCTGTAATGCAAAAGCAGACAAAAACGCATCAGCAAACGGGTGTGGCTGCGTCCCAATAAAACTGTGTCTACACCTGTAGCGGAGGAAAATAATTTTCTCTCTACTCTTCTGAGTTCTGTAATGAGACAGATGAACAAGAGAAAAAAAGACAGAAATTTATTAACATGTGTACCGCACGTGTTACATGGAAGATACCCAGGAAAAGAGAGTAATTCTCGAAGAGGCAGTTTCAGGATTCAGGATTAAATACCATCTTAATAGCGAAAGGAGAGAGGGATGTATGCCTCTCAGGAGAGAGTAAATGACTTTTAAGAAAGGTGAAGGGGCCCTTAGAAGAATAGATTAGAGGCACGATAGTTTGTAACAAAGTGTGTCTCACGGTGCTGTCAACTTCTAGTCTCCTCTCCCGCGATGAGAGCCAATCTTCCCTGGATGATGAAACTCCCAGGGAGGGGATTTATGAATTTTGGAGAATTTACCTTTAGGTAAATAGGGGGAGTTCAGAGAAAACCTCTGTCTGCATTTACTGTTTTTCCAGTGCATGAAGTTCAAAGTAATCAATTTACCAAAGTGCATATTTTTGGGTGGCATGTCCTGGACTCATGCAATTATATTTTGGGGTGGCATGTTCAGCTACTCTTCATAACTACAGATAACAGATAAGATTTGGCTGTGACTATAGCTTGCCAATCTTTGATAGAGATGATTTGAATAGCGAAACAAGGAAACTGATCTATAACTATATAAGGCAACCACTGAAGAAATGAGACTCAGAGGATACAATGAGAAAACAACTGCTTCCACTGCAAACCACCATTCTGTGGGGCTAGTCTTTCCCTTTCCTGAGGTGAAATCTATCAGTTTTCTGATCACTCTCAGAAACTGAAAAGTCCTTCAGTCACTTTGAATAATAATGCACACTCAGTTCAGTAACTGAACGTCCAGTCTCATGCAACAGATGAAACTCAGAGCTGGGTTTAATGTTAGAGCTCCTGCCTCTCCTCCACTTGTCTCCAGTCTTGATAGGAAGGCTGCAGTGGGAAAGTGGGGAGCATGATTGACTTCCTCAGGACTTTCCTAGCTTGTGATTCTATTCCTCTCCCTCCCACTCCCTGGGCTCCTCCTGTGATGAAGCAGGGAAGAGAGGGAAATTAAGGGACAGGAAAAGGCTTTCTTGATTAGTGTTGATGTAGCTCTGGCCATGGAAGATGTCAAATCTGTCTTTCATGGATATTGTGCGGGTTCTTTTGGAGACACCTTATCACAGCTCCCCTTGATGCAGTTAAAAGCATATTCTCTTGGTGACTTTTGATTCAGCCTCAACTCCTGTTATGCCTCTGGCCTCTTTCCACAGGGGTCATCTCACCTGAACCCCAGGTAACCATCTTGAGCCGTTTCAAATATGACCCCAGCTGATCTTTTCCTATAATCCACATTTCATCATTAGGTTCAAAGGGTGTGAGTGTGTGAATTAGGATGCTAGATTCCAATCACAGCCACAGTATCTGGTCTGCAGCAATAAGTGAAGCTTGTTTAATTTGTCCAGCTATATAACCTACGGGAATAGGGTGTAGGTAGCAGAATGAATATACGTGTTCTATGTTAATTCTGTCTAGGATTAACATATTAGGATGAGTTAGTTTGCATACAGCCGATCATAGCATGGCCTGAACAGGAACGACACTCCTAGAGGAACTAATCACAAAAAAGGAGTTATTTGTTCCAGAGGAGAAAACCCCTGAGATTTCATAGCTCGAAGGCCTTTCTCCCACTGGGGTCCCAGATGGTTGCTCCTCTGCTCTTCCAACACTTGAAGAATCTGGCCAGACAAATACGGATCTTGTTGTGCAAGAGGCATTGCACTGGATCCTATCCACAGTGGTGGCCTAGACTTCAGCTGGGGAGAGAAGACCCACCCCTGCAGAGGTTAGAGGGACTTTTATTACTGCCCTAACATAATATGCATGTACTATGTGCACGAATAGGACTATTTAGGCGGGATTGATGGAATAATTTTACATTTAATCTCTTTTCTAGGTTTACAACCTCATAGGAAACGTAAGTAGTTTGGGAGGTTACCTTTGATCAGTTTTCACATGCATGACAGTCAGCGGAGTGAACATGACATCTCACTGTCAGTCTTAGACCTCACCCCCACCCACCAATGTGGCTCTAATAGAGACATGCACATCTCTGGGCCTCTGTCAATGGAAATGCTCTTGCCATCCACCACAGTTCTCTACTCTGGTGACACAAGGAACTTCACACAATTCGTGTCCTTTAAATTTCTCAGGAGTATGCCTGATATTCTAGAGGACACATATCAAACTGTCTGGGTGGTCTCGGTAGAGAATCTTCCACGTGAGAGTTCAGGTGAATTTGAAGCATTCCTCATCCTTCCACAGAGGGATGGGTGGTACTTAATGTCCACCAACAGTTCTCTCCAGAAAAAGTCCCTCTCTACCTTTATTAAGCTGTCTCTGGCTGAAGTCTGAGTCTGCAGTTTACATGGGCTGGCGGTGGTGGATGGATTGCAAAGCTGATTTCCAGGCTTTCCTTTGTAAGATTTATATAATTTGGTAGAGCCCTCACAATAGAATGTGAAAGTAATTGCCACTGATTTTTTGTGACTTCGGCCACACCTGAGGTAGAAAGAGTTCCAACATAACATTCTGTTACATAGAAATGTTTCAGTATCCATGGAAATTTCATTTAAAAAGACCTTGTAATCTTTTATATAAGGAAAATCTCAATGAAGACCCCAAATCAGAAATCACTCAGGCTACATTTCAGGCACTAAATTGTGAAAATAAAGGGAAATATTTATTTAGATATGAAGAAGACTTCTCTAAATAACCCTTGGGTTAACTAGGGGGATCAAAGCTAAAATTAAATTCTAATTAGAAATGAGCAATGGGAACACTACCTGGCTCATGATGTGAATGTGATTAAAATGTTACACAGAGGAAAATACACAGCCCTTAAAGCATTTATTAGAAAACAAAGAGAACCAAAAGTAAATGTAAAGATGCTCTGGGACAGAAAGTAAAAGACAGTTATGGCTGTAGCAATGCGCTGTCAGCTTACACCTGCACACAGCTGGTTGTCATAGTAACATCTTAGATAAAAAAGGGTGGACTAAGAGGATGCGAGATTGGGCACACGTTGTATCTCACTAATCAAGGGTACGGAGAAACATTGAGCTTCTCAAACATCTGATGGGATAAAATACCAAGAGAATTACTTAATTTGGTCAGTATTTTCTCATATTCCCTACTTAAAGCCATTGTACGGTTAAAAATAAAACAAAACAGAACATATGAAAGTGAGCTTACGATTGAATAAAATGGAACTAAATTGGTTTATGGAAAAGGCCAAGCAGATTGCAGTTAAACGAAATGAAATGTTGGGATCTAAAGTTGAGTAACTCCATCCTAATTCACTCTGCTGTAATAAAACATTTAAGCATTCATATTATGGATATAAGGTCACCCACTGTTCTGAGTCTCCCTAAAAGAAGCTCATAGCTAAGTTATAAATTAATTTAAAAGGTTTTATAAAATTGCAAATGTTTTGCTGAGCCTTTAGAAATGCTTCCATGGGAAATTACTAAGAATGCAATAAAAATATTTTTAACAGGCTTAAACTGGCAATTTAAACTTTTCTAACATGAAAGATGATTACTTTTCAAATTTAGCCCAGCATTAGAATTTTTTTAAAGATTTGAATCCATTTAAATAAAGTAATTTCTCAAAATATTTTTGCTTTTCTTCTCCCTATGTTACCCTTAGAAAATTTTGAATGATTTAAGGAAAACAAAAATGCTGTATACTTTTTTGAGATTATGTAAGGGTGATTTTTGAGTTTTTAAAAGATGTTTAGCTCTATTTTATGTTGATTTTAAATGTGTCTTAGTCACAAGTTTACATATCTGTTGAGATTCTATTCAGTTTTTGATTACTGCTTTTATGAATTTCTTCCGAATACAACATTGATTGTTATAACAATGCAATGCAGAGAAATGAGGCTTGTCCTGTCAAAGAATCAAAATATAAATGTATTTTAGAATTATACATAGATGTAATAAGAAATTTAATTAATTAATGAGAAATGGAGTAGTTTGCGGTTCTTCTCTTCTTTCCTCTCCCCAGATTGCAAGTACAGCGGAGGAAGAAGTAAGTTCTACCAGAGAGAAGGAGGTGCAGAAAGACCCATAGAATGCAAAGCTTGAAAGGAATATTGAAGGATGCGGCAGTGTTTACCAGATGAGCAACAAGACTGTGAGCACACGAGCCCCTTCTCATGAGCTCCATCCCCTCCAGTTAAAGAGGGAAAATGAGGATTACAAAATTTGGGCAACTCTCGTGACCTACCAGATATGACCCTGGTGTTGAGTGTAGCATCGCATAAGGGAGTCGTTTTCACTAGAGTATGTTAAATGTTGGTTCAACCACATAGACTCTGCAGCATTGTGCTTGTAGTTGTATAGTTGTTTACTCATTACTGTAATTATTACCATGACACATCCATCGAAACTAGAGCTCAATTAACAAAGTTAAAAACTTTGTCAGAAAAGTGGTAAAACCATCACACTAATAACGGCTTTGAAAACAAGGACAAGAGTGAAAGGGGGATAGAAACTAGAAAAGCCGTAATAATATACTAAGCTGTTTCACAAAGCAAAAGGAGAATATTTATTTAAAAATTTAATGAAATACAGAATATTCACCCAAAGTGGGCTCTAAATAATTTATCATATTTAAAACTGCTTCCTCTAAATTTAACACATTCATTTTTTAAAAGAATGCTTAATTAAAAATTTTATATGATTAAGAAATTTATTTTAATGATTTCCATGAATTCTAACAAAAGACTTATGAATACTTTTTATGCTCCATGGCTTTACTCATACCCACTTCCTTGCAACTTCCCTTCTTGGACATGACTCTGGTCAATCTGGATTTTGTTTAGGTATTTTCTTGCTCAAATCTGCATCTTTCTCTCTCCTTTTAAAAATCATCTGACATCAAAGCATTTTACTCATATTGAAAACCTTCATCAACTGCTGTTTGTTTCTCTTTGCTAACATCACCAGTTGCCCTGAACCCAGGCAACCTTAGCAGGATATATTCCTTTCTCATGTTCTCCTCTTCCATTTCCTGCAGCGTCTGATGTAAAACAGATTTTAAAGTTCATAATAGAACAGAGGTCAACATGAAAGAGTCTAGAATTCTGACCTTTGAGTTTTGCTTCTGGTCTTTATTGCTACAACAAATAGTTACTCAAACTATTATTTTCCATGTCATACTAAAACATTGGGATGACAGCACTTTCTTTTTCATCATAGATAAGGATTTTGAAAGGATTCTCAAATATTTAAGAACAGGCATAAAGAAAAAAATATAACAGTAACACAACGTAATCAAAATGAACAGGACCATTCTTAAGTTTCTAAAATCTGGGAAACAACAAGCATACAATCTAAGTCCATGCTCGTCTCCTCTCCTGTTTTGATCCAAAATGTGTCTTCAAACAGTCTCAGGCTGATGCCTCCACCTGTGCTTTGGATTCTATTCCCTGCCACTTCATGTGGGAACATACACTGAGCATTTTCTCTTTTTTCTTTTCTATATATATAGTCAAAATAGATCTTTTCCAGCTTTTAAACACACATCTATCTCCTTCATTTTGAAATAACCAGCCTTTTCACATCTCTACAGCAGCCACAGCTTCTGCCTAACCCTGTTCTCTCCCACACAGCCACACTTCTCCAGTGGGTGCCATTCTCCTCACTTCATTCCTCACCTGCCTCTCCCTTCTTAGCCCACTCCAGTCTGCTTCTGTCAGATCGTGCTAACAAAATAGCTCTTACGAAAGTCACTAAATCCAAAGGCCATTTTTCAATGCTGCTCTCAGCTGCAGTCAAGTGAGAAGGACTGTCTTTCTTCTTGAAATGCTATCACTCTGAGGCATCAGAAACCTACACAAGGGGAAAAAGATTACGAATTTTGTACCCTTCCTACAGATCTTCCTCTCCCATACTCTTCCTCTCCTTTCCTGTTGTCCTCGCCCCAACCTGGGAAATCCTAGGGTCTTCTACTAGACTCTCCTTTGGGATTTTGAGATGTATAATCTGTAGAAAGAGCAGGAAAACAATACAAGAAAATAGAGAGAACAGAGGGATTCAAGAAAATAGAGAGAATATTACAGAGAAGAGAAGAGGTATTTATATTATAATTGGGTGGGGAGATAGGAATGAGAAGAAAAAAGTCAAATACATTCTTGGGAACAAAATAGTTTTATCCTTTATATCAAGCTTTTTTACTTGAAGAAGATGGAGAGCCACTGAAATGTTTTAAGAAAGAGACATTGGAGTAGGTGGAATCTGTTGGAGATGAAGCAAGATTCGAATTTTATCGAATATTTAATAATTAACTGGATATTTGGATATTTGCAAAGTTGTTGACACACTTGCAAGTAAGGGATGGAGATATTTTGAAAATATTCTTGGTGGCTTGACTTTTTCTTCAGATAAACTCCTCCATTCTCACATCAATATGGATGGCTCTATGCAAATTACTTCTAAATGTATGTCATCAACCCAGATACTATCTCTGAATGATAGACTCAGATATCCAATCCCTAGTTGATATTTCCACCTAGATGTACAACAGCATTACTAAGCCCAGACAGAACTCGTGATCTATTGCACATCTGCTCTCTCCCCACAAAACACGTTCTCTTCCAGGGTCACTTATCACCCTGAATGCTGCTCCTGTCTATTGAGTTGTTCCATAAGCCTTGGACTTACCCAAGATGAACCGTTAAAAGAAAACAAACACAATTCATAGTACTGGACAGTTAGAATGTCTGTAGTTATAAATAACAGGATGTCTGACCAAAATGGCTTAACAAAGAAGGATTTTTTAATTTAATATAATAGAAGTAAGAAAGTGGTAGTTTCATGGATGGCTAAGTCAAAGGTGTGAAAATGTCATCAACACACTAGTGATTTCCATGCCTCAGCATTTGGCAGCGCATTCCCCTAAAAGCCCGAGGTGGTTGATGCAGTTCCAAACATGTTGTTTAACCACAGTGACAATCTACCAAAATCACATAGAAAGTAAAGAAATGGAAAAAGATATACCAGGAACATGCATTCCAAAAGAACTCTTATCTTGCAATATTAATATCAAGTGTATTGGCACTGATTCCGGAACAAAATTCCTTGGGTTTGAATTCTAGCCCTACTGGATATTAACTGTGTCACCCCAAGCAAATTACTTAACCTCTGTGTGCTTCCATTGCCTCTTTACTCTAGTCAATTGATCTTGTAACGGTCAATCACAGGACATAGCAGTATGTAGGTGACTGGTCTGACAATAATAGTGCCACAGCCCATGGCCACTGTTTTGAGCCAGGGCAATCCGAACATTTAGTAGGGTTATTTATACTAAAGCCAGGAGGAAGATCATGCTTCCCTCTGAAATGCTAAATATGTCATGACCTCCCTCCACCCTCCACTCTATGATGTGGAGGAAGGTTTCTGAACTGTAGAGAGAATGGCTGCAATCCAGAGGAAAGCTAAAACAAGAGATGAAGAGAAAGAGGAAGAGCCCAGAGAGCATCAGCAGAGTCTAGCCCTACCTTCCCATTTAGAGGAGCCACAGCTCCTCTCGGCTTCAGCTGGATTAAAATGGATTTCATTTGCTTACAAAGAATAGTGCTATCTAGCTCTGTAGTTTTTAGACTCTCATCGACATAGTGGTTAAATTCTCCATCCGTGTGTGAGTCTTGAACACCCCTCCTTCTTGGAACAGTAGCTGAAGCTCAAGGGACATGGACCATGTAGAAGGAGTTGGACATTTGTATTTAGACTATATTAAAAAAGGTCATCGGCATTATCCCTGGACACGTGAAATCACGTTAATCAACTCTCATTGTGCCTGGGACATAGTAAGTATTCAATAAAGATTTATCTCCCCTGGTAAAAAGTTTCAAAGATAATACAAAAAAGGAATAGTCTCCCTCCTCAATATGTATACAGATATAGTATTATCATTAATCTGTATCTTGGTTTGAAACTTTAATACTTGAATTTGACAGTAGGAAAAATGAACATCTTTTCTGATCTTTTAAAATTGAACATACTTCTGGGGCTGGCTCTGTGGCCGAGTGGTTAAGTTCACGCGCTCCACTGCAGGCAGCCCAGTGTTTCGTTGGTTTGAATCCTGGGCACGGACATGGCACTGCTCATCAAACCATGCTGAGGCAGCGTCCCACATACCACAACTAGAAGGACCCACAACGAAGAATATACAACTATGAACTGGGGGGCTTTGGGGAGAAAAAAGGAAAAAAATAAAATCTTTAAAAAAAAAATTGAAGATACTACTTATATTCTTTCTTCATAATTTCAGAATTGTCAGTATAAATGTTTGGTTCGAATATTTATTATGTAACTTCTTTTCCACTACAATTTTACCATTTTCTTAATACTCTTTTAAAATTATTTAGAATCCTGTTGTACAGCATCAGAGTTTGAGTAACTTATAAAATGTATTCAACTCCCTATTATAGTGCCATGTCAGTATATGAAAAAATATTTATGGATATACTAGAGAGAAAGAAGAAAATAATATGAAATAAAAATTGAAATTGACAACTTAGAAAATACGTTTATTTAAAAGTACTGAGTAGAAAATTCTCCATAAATATATTCCTCACACACTAACCACTCCATCCCACCCCAAGCAACATGAGACATCTCAGAGAAGATATCCCAAGATAAAAATTGGACTTGAGTCAGGAATTACTTAATTTTACTCCTAAATCTGACAATGACCAGTATGTCGACAAAAACAATCCATAACCAATCTATAAATGAAAATTTGGGTGAGTTTATTCTGAGCTTAAATCTTAGGATTACAACCCGGGAGAGTCTTTCCACAAAGGAACAGAGCACTCCAAAGAAGTGAGGGTACACAGGGCGGTTATATACCCTCAAAGAGAGTGTTTCACATATGATTGAAATGTCCCTCCCACAATAGTCACAAGATTGCCCTGTCGGCACAGCACTTGATGGACACGGCAGGTAGTGGGTCTGCTCTCTCGGAGGGCGAAGCAGGAGGCAAGTCTATTGTCTCGAGCTGGGCGGTCACAGGTGAGCGCAGCAATCAGTTTCTAGCCTAAGGAAAAATACTTAATCCTTAAGGAGACGCCGCCAACGTTGGGAGGGGGAGAGAAGTTGCACCTTTATCTCAAGGGCCTTTTGCTCTTGCCATAGGGAATCTCTAAAGCAGACACACAATGCATGCTCAATGGCCTCGGTCAGGCCCTTTTGGAAAGACAAGGTCAGGCCGAATTAGGTTTACACCAAATGGCTTCCTCAAATTCTCCAATATATCCTATTGCTTGCCATTTTTATTTGTCAAGTAGAATGAGGAATTTTGGATGAAAAATATTCTGGACTTCATTTATTCATCTGATTTGGACTATCATAATCCTGTGGGTTAAAAAAGTACAAGTTCTATACGAGAATTCAGTGATTCTCATCAGGGCCTGAGCCATGCAAAGAAGTTAGTGGAGAGTTTCTCTGGTGTCTCCCCAACTTCCTTGTGATTATGCCTCTTCCCCCACATGGATTTTTCCCTTTCCTCTCTTCAGTCAGGTGTCAAAAGATAAACCGAAGCATATTAAAAATTTTAAGAGTTTATTTGAGAAAAACTCGACTTGAATTGGGCAGCATCCTGTTTAACAGATAGGAGCCCCGAGGAGCTGTACAAAATGCAAAACTTCTATAGGTGGAAGGGAGCAGGAACAAGGAAGTTAGACCAGGCAAAAAAGCGAGTTGGTTACCGCAAGTTTACTTTCCTTTAAGGAACAGCAGGGGTCTGTCAGGCAGATGACCCAACTAATGCTGATCAGGCAATTCCTAATTGACTGGTTTAAGTTTCCATTTCTGGGAGAGCCAAAGTTGTAATTAAGTTAAGTCTTGGTTTGATGATGTGGAGTTTAGCATAAGCGACTCCATTTGTCACCAGCTAGTTGCCCTGAGGAACTCAAGAGTGGGGATTTGGAAGCATTTAACTCTTTTCCAAATAGCCTTTTTTTTTTTTCCTTTTGTTGTGTTAAGGAGATGCAACCACCAACCACCCTGAACCAGACCAAGCCTCACCACAAAAGCTACGCCTATGACCTTTGCCTTATTTGTAGTACTGAGATCTCTCCAGGAGGAGCTTAGACCTCATGACCACAACCTGCAGTGTATGTGGAAGCATGTTTTCCAGCTGAGCCTGCACAAGTGAATACCCATCTCTCCTGTTTGAATATTCATTCCCCCTCCCAAATAACTGTCCCTGTTTCCCATTGTTCGGGGGGCCTTGACTCTGGAAATGATACCGTATGGTCTCCCATTTGCCACAAGTATACTTTACTTTGTGAGACAACTACTTCTGGTAGAGAGTGATTTAACTCGCCAGGAAGTGAATTCACTTTGGTTTCCGTAACACATTTTGGGCCTGTTGTCTTTTCTTGACACAGGATAGCCCTTAGTAGGGACTGATGTATCTTAGGTCTTTTCTTCACTCCCGTGCTCCAGTGCCTACACCCTCGATCCCTTGGTCACACTGGACTTCTCATTGCAGGTTCCACCCAGGTTGAAGAAATTTCCTTGGGTAGTTTCCCCTGACTCAAACATCTCTTTTTCACCTCTTCTATTTACACAGCGTTGCATTATTTTGTTTTGCAATGTGGGACTTTTGCCTCTATTAGGTATTAATAGTAAAAAATAAGTTTACTGCTGTCAATCTTCCAAAGAATATTTTGGTTTTAACAGGAGCGTCTTACCATCATTCAAAGCAATTGGTGTCTAACCATGGGACTTGGGATTCTACCACAGGGAGACTTCAGGTTAGCCAGAGGAATATTTGGGGAACGTGGGGAAAAAGGGATATTTAAATTTATCTAGAGCCTATCCAATGTAATCAACAGTCAATGACAAATCATTATGAAACTTCAAATCTTGATTGAGCATTTCACTAATATTCTCAGCCTATTAACTTTTCCATCAATTTATTGCCATTTTAGAAGCTGAGAATCAGACTTGTTTCCTCCCCCTTTTTGGGGGGGGTGTGTCTAAGTGGGTGGAGGAAAGGCTGTGGCTCTAGCAGGCATGCCTGGGTTTCGGAACTGTTTCTGTTAGTGGAGGGAGAATATGCTTGCAGGTATTCCAGGCCATAGCTCTCCAAAAGATCCTCCCACATGGCTTGCTTAGCTTTTACTTTCATTTTGTATTAAACAAAAAGTCATTTGAGGGCTATTTAATGCTCTGGTTTGTGTTTTCCAATACCAGATAAAAGTTAAACAGATGAACCATTTGGGGGGTAAGGATTGGGAAATCCACGGCTGCTAAAATGCTTTAAAGTTTCAAAATGGTTTTGTTTTTTTAAACCCATTTTCCATGTTCCAGCAGCTGTGGGTTTTCCCAGGGCTCCCCCTGTGGCTCAAAAGGGAGCTGCTTAATGCTTAACAGATGAGCCAATTGAGTTTTTAAATGCAAAATTAAACTTAAAGTGCAGAAAGAGCACAGGGGACTCCACAGCCAAGAATAGACTGAAGGAGGAGAGAGAGCTGCGTGCCGGGCTTGGGGGAGAGGAAGCCTCTTCCCGAGCAAGCAAGCGGCAGCAAAGGGGAGCAGGGGGCAGGCACGGTGATCTTTTGATCTCCAACAGGCTGTAATTATACTCTGTATTGCCAAAAGTTTTTTCAAAACTACTTTCTTTAGATTTACATATGTCTATTTTTCTTTAAGAACAGAAGAAAAGAAGTAGATGGATGGGCTCTATGGACAAATACATTTTGATCTCCATCAGGTTTGTTCTCTCAGTGATGGTGAGAGAGGTTGCTCCCCTCAGCATTTTCTTTTCCTCCTAAGATCCCTAGGCCCTTTACCTTCTGTGCCCCAGACACTCACTGGACCATCTGGATTCTCAGAACATTCTGCTGTGAATGTGAGGAGCCAGGACGATTGTAGACTTTGGTTGAGACATAATTTGCCAAGTGCAGGATAAATTGCCTTGCTATTCATCTAAATATTTAAACATAAGAAAGAATTGGGTTTTGGTGCTTAAAAGTAACCAACTTGAGGGGGCCGGCCTGGTGCTGCAGTGGTTAAGTTCACATGTTCCGCTTCCGTGGCCTGGGGTTCGCTGGTTCGGGTCCTGGGTGCGGACCTACACACCGCTTGTCAAGCCATGGTGTCGTAGGCGTCCCACATATAAAGTAGAGGCAGATGCGCACGGATGTCAGCTCAGGGCCCGTCTTCCTCAGCAAAAAGAGGAGGATTGGCAGCAGATGTTAGCTCAGGGCTAATCTTGCTCAAAAAAAAACAAAGAGTAAAAATTAACCAACTTGATTCAAGACAGATTATCCTAACACCTTAAAAACAATCTCCATTTCGATTGTATAAATGCTTTTACTTAACAGGCTCCCAACATCATCGAGACTGAAATTCCATGAGTGTGCTTTCTTTCATTGAAGATGATAAAATTAACTGTTGGATTCCAAATTGTGGAAATCTTTTTGGGAGTCAATCTCATGATTTCAATATTTTTTCATAGCAATAGGTATATTAGCATTCCAGAATGTGGTACAGCCCTGGTGAAGCTCGTCAGACCACAGAACCTCCCAGATTTCTGGCCGTTGCATACTGGAAGCATGAAGGCCTTAGTATTTTGGGGAGGTATGTGCATTGTTGTCTAGAGCATTTTAATTGCATTCGAGGAAAATTTAGTATAATCTGCAAAAGTGCTGAAAAATAAACACATTGGAAAACTTCTGTTGCTAAGATTGTGTATTCATACTTGGCATTTAAGCAAGGAAAACATTGAAAATCCTTCAATAGCTCACTTTTGGAGAAATCACTTTAACAGATAGTAACCAAAAATCTTGTTATCATGCCCAGGAACCTTTCCATTAGGATACCAAGAAGAGAATGCTAGAAAGCTTCAAGTTCACATTTGAAGTCTAGCAACAATTAGTGAAGTCACAAGGGTAAATAAGCATAAAAAAGGAGACAAGCATATACACATCTATGTATCTGTGTGTACACGCACATACCTTTCTAACCTCATCCAAATTTGCGTATTCAATTACAAATTACATTCCTTAGGTATTTTTTAACTCCTTCAAACTTTCAAAGTAAATCTTATTATTTGAAGTTCTGAGAGCTCTGATGGCAGACTCCCACACCTCTGCCAAAAAGAACAAACCAAACCAAACCAAAAATAACCCCAACAAACTATAAAATGGATCATTATCATGTGGTCTCAACCTTTATGATGATACTTGTCAACTCTTAATTGCTTAATGCAACAATTATTTTACCTTAATTATTATAAAACGGTAACTTCTAAAAAACAGACTGAAGATGACTATTCCTGCTCTGCATCTGGGATGTGTATTCAGAGACTTGCACCTCTTAGGCAATCAAATCCACTTGAGTCATTGACTATATCCAGCCTTGTCAGTTTGCCTGAAGGAAAGATACTGATGAGGTTGGGCTCCTGCGAAAGCAATCATATGGTTAATTGCTTTAGTGCGAACCTAGCCATTGTGATTAAAGCCTAGGACTTGTGTTTAGGTAGAGCAGAGTTTCCATGCTTCAAGGCACTCCTTGGCAGATCTGGTACTCTCCAGGCCTTGAGAAAATGTACTGAGGCATCAGCATATTTCCCTGAGGAGTCTCAGTGTTTGGGAGATCATTCAATCATTAGACCATATTCAAAGAACCTGGGTTAATTTGAATATATAATCATTGGCACACATATTCATATATTTGCAACCTCTTTGAAAGGATGATCAGCAGAATGCAGATTTAAATAAACAAGAACATATTCAAAACTTGACCTATTATGTGCTTGAATTTAATGCGAATCCGTGCTCACCTCAAACCATCTTATACCTGTCATCTAATGATTATACAAGCCTGTATACTGTAACTGGTGGACTTGGAATGGACGTAAATTAAGAAGACAGTTTGCTCTACTTTTTAATAAAATGCTATGGCTTATCTTTTCAGGATTCCAAATTTAGTTATTTCTCCTAGAATTTGATTAGCAACAATTAGCCAACATTTTATATATACACTCACACAGACATATACACACATGTACGTATGTGTGTGTGAATAGATGCATAGATTAACTTCAATGCACATAACATTTCAAAACTTTGGTCTAATCTTTTCTTTCTCTTTTTGCAAAATTATATAGAATCAAAATCATTGTTCCTTCCTTCTCCAGTAAAATGTTGGCTTTACAGTTCACTTTTTATAAAGAAATTCTAAATCATTAAGCAAGTAGAATACCATCCCTTTAATATATTTTTTTTAATTACCCAACATACTTTTGGGGCTTTCACAAGTGGAGGCTAATATGCACTGATGCATAACGAAGCAGCTATCCATGTTCTCGTAATTCAACTCCAACATCATTTTGAATAGATTTTTAGTATACTCACGGGAGTCACACAAGGGTAATTGATGATGACTTCAAATTGCTTGCATCTTATTTATCTTAAAATCTATCCCATAATCTGTTACTACATTATGGGCAATAATATCATTCTGTCAATTGTAAAAACAATGGCGTTTTATTAATTTAACTGTATTTATTGCTCTTCTATAACCTCATTAAAAATGACCCCTGTGTATATAAGGTATTTTAGAAACCCTACTTTCTCAGAAATAGATGCAGTTAAGATTTACCATTTTAAGAAATATTAACAAAAAAGGGCAGCATATGATGGCATAGTCCTCATCATTTTGCATTGTTCTCCAAACAGTTGCCTTCATTTTCAGGGTGGATCTCTGAATGTTAATAGCAGATGCATCACGTGCAGGAAGCTGGGAGCCTGCAAGCCATGTTTGGCATATAGATTCTTTGTAGGGAAAAATGTCACACAAAGCATGCTGCATCAAGTGTTTCATTTCAGAAATGGAATCTTTCTCTTAGACCAGTTTGATGCAATATTTTCTACCACTGTAAAAATTTGCTCATAAAGGAGTTAAATATTAAAATTGAATGGGAAGTAATAGAAAAATATAACCTCTATTCCCTAATGCAAAAATCAAATATGCAAATATGAAAATAAGGGGACTCTGCTTCTTCCCCTTATACAACTGATTAAATTGTCACTGCTGGAGATTACATGGGGTTTTATTCCCTTTACAGCCATATTCAATTGGACGGACAGAAAAATATATTGCCGCAGACGATACCCACCACCTGGGTACACTGTGCTTCCAGTCGCCTGCAGAGGTCTTGTCCAAAACTTTGCAGCTACCCCTTTAAAAAAAGAAAATTATTAGATGTGATCATTCATGACAGACTAGATGACCTCTGAAGTCCTTTCCAACTTGGAGATCCCAGTAAGACAAAAACTCATCCTCTCACGACAAGATATTCCTGGGTAACAGAAGCTTCTGTGGCCCTCCCCCTTTCTATAGCGATCCTAAAAACATCTCATTCCTTTCTCAAGAGACCTTCATTTAAAAAAGAATATCAGAGGCTCTTCTCTGCCTGTGTTTGCACTTGACGTCTTAGCTGATTGATGATTCATTTCTTGGCTTTTCAGTTTTGACACTGAATTTACCCCTCCCCCCCCACCTTGGTCCAATTGTCCCTTCCAGATGGCAATATTTGATTATTGCAAAAGTTAGATACAGAAACAGAAGGGTTACCTTTGCTCCTCTCCTGTCTCGCCGAGGTTCTGATGCGGTTCTCGCCGTCTGCCTGGGTGTAATAGAAGTTCGTGCTCAGTGACGATGTCGCCTGTCTGTGTCACTCTGCACTGCGGGCTGAGCAGAGAGCTGCCTCCAGCTGCAGGCGAGGGGCCTCGTGTTAAGGACGCACAGAACGAGTTCATTAATGAGATCGTTTTTCTGGTGCACAGAGATGTAGGCGTGGGGAAGGAGAGATTCAACAACTAAAAAAGGTGGCAGGATGATGTTTTTGAATTGGAGCATTCGAAAAAAAATAACAACAACGAAAAAATAGTGAGCAGATGCTTCATTGCAAGGACAAGTGAACAAGTCTATTTGCCTTTAGATTTGTGGTAGATATACACGTGCTACTTTGCTACAGAAGGGGAGGAATTGATCCCCAAAGAATTTTTAGGTGGCTTGATGTATGGCTGGAGATATTTTTGTTGCTGTTGTTGTCTTAGCCATTCAGCAAAATGACACTTAGGGATATTTTTAACTAGATAAGATCTCTATTGTTATAACTGTAATTTGAAAATTTATCTTCTTGGACTGGGTGGATGGGTAAACAACCACGTTTCTCATTTCCAGCATCCAGATGGGTAAATTTATAATGAAATCAACTGATTTCTCCATGCCAAAACCCCAAAATTCCACATACATTTTAAAACACAGATGCATACATCATGCTTAAACATAGCATTCTGTTTTAACCTGAGAATTTCTTAAATCATTGCTTTTTAACAACTTGTGTGCCCTTTTTTAAATAGTAAATCTGCTCAATTCAGATATCTTTTACTATCAAAATTAAAAGCAGAGTTGTGTGTGTTCTATTGGCGTGAACACTTGTGCGCGACTACCCTTTCTCCTCTGTGTTTGCTTTTTTTCTGTCTTTCTCATGTTTCTTTGTTTTTCTTTTGCTTTCTTTTCAAGATTTCCCAGGGTTTTTGTTTTATCATATTGTTCTCTTTGCATTGTTCAACAGCTCTTTGACAAAAGTTCCACATTTAATCTAATTTTCTTTTTTTGTTTAATTTCCCCATAGTTTTATACTGTTGCTTTATTTTTCTTTCTCTTCTGGGGCATTGTGCTTATTTGTGAAAACAGAGTTCCAAAAGTCAGAATAATGCTGTATCGACAAGTTTTTCTATTGACTCTCCTCATGTTTTAATATTTTGATCTTTGACATTATTCCTTCTTCTAATATCGGCCATTTTAAATCATGTTTTCATCTATTGCACTGCATTTTCTATTATTAACGTCCTTCTTTTTCATTCTTCCCCCGATGTCCTGATTTCCCAGGCATCTGGGCATTATTAAAATGTGACCATCATTTATTCAACACTTGATATATGCAGTGTGTCCAATGCTTTGCACATACTCCCTTGCACTCTCCCTACATCCCTGCAAGGTGAGCATTCTCATCTCCAGGTGATCCAGGGGAAGACAGAGGCCCAGTGATTAAGGTGCTGCCTGAAGGCCACACATTAACTGTGACAGCAAATATTTATTCCCAGAAATATCAGGAACCAAATCACCTTCTCCGTCAAGGAAATCACAGAGACAAAAAATCAAAAGCATGTTTTGACATTCTGTTATGTACAGAGAAGTTCTGCTCACTTGCTAAACTTCACAGATCCATACTCACTTCATTATTTGCATGCACTTGTACCTGAAGTGATTAAATAGAAATTACTCCTTATGTCTTCTTTTTGATAACATTTACCAACTTTAGTTTTATTCGTGACTTTTAAAAAAAGCTCTAAACTCAGGTTACTATCTTCAACAAAATTTTTAACTAAAACTAGGTTCAAGTTTTCTTTCTACATATAGCGATTTACTAATATATTGTTGTAAATGTAAACAGACTGTGACAGCAAGTTCCTACCAGGAAAATAAACAAGAAATGGCAACTCTAGAAGCATGAAGAGATCATGTTGTCTGCAAACCCATAGCGTATATCAACCTTTCCAGCAATGACATCAGCGATCAAATATGTTTTTACAGTTGTCAAAGAGGTGGATCGGCCACTCAGTCCCCACCGGCGTGCAGCTGCTTTTCCCCATCCTTCCCTCCCTGGATTATATTTGCCTTTTGGGAGAATAGAAAAACGGCGTGTTCCTTTATGTTCCTCATTCAGATTTAGAAACTCTCATACTTCTTGCTATGATGATGACATGCAGGTGTCATTTTCTAAACAGGTCAGTTTGCAAGTTTCATAAACCCACTGTTTAATCATTACCACCTCCTTCATTTTATTCTTGCAATGATATTATATATATATTTATATATGTATATATATTTATATTACTTTTAAGAAGCAGACACATATATTTGATATTCCGTTAGAAGTCTCTAAAATTGCCACAGCTATTGCCATGAAAAAAGTCATATTTCTAGACTTTGGACAAGAGCTTAACGAAATTCTCTTTGATGGATTGCAGTCCTGAAAGCTGTTATTATACTAAGCTGTAATTAATGTTTGTACCCAGCAGTCTCCTAAGGAATTGCAGAAAGAAAAAAGTTAACAACCAGCACACCCGAAATAGCTAGGGAACTTTGACCACAAGGAGAGGACAGCAGTCATGCAATGATTAAGAGGCGAGAGGGGAGTAAGAGTGACTTGACTTTGAATTTCAGCTCTACCATTGGCCACCTTTGTGGCTTGGGCAAGTTACCACGTTCTTCTAAACCTCAGTTTCTTTAACTATAAAATGGGGATAATAATGCCCACTTCCAAAGACTGGCAGGAAAATTTGACCAGGTCATGCATGTAGAGCAATCAGGACAAAATTTGGTGTTTAGTAAGACCAGTATAGAAGACAGCTGTCATCATTATTGACATTACCACTTTTTTTTATTAATTTTTTTTTTTGAGGAAGATTAGCCCTGAGCTAACTGCTGCCAATCCTCCTCTTTTTGCTGAGGAAGACTGGCCCTGAGCTCACATCCGTGCCCGTCTTCCTCTACTTTGTATGTGGGATGCCTACCACAGCATGGCTTGCCAAGCGGTGCCATGTCTGCACCCGGGATCTGAACCAGAGAACCCTGGGCCACCAAAGCGGAACGTGAGCACTTAACCACTACGCCACTGGGCCAGCCCCAGACATTACCACTTTTATCATCCCTATGCAATAACTAAAAACTAATTTCTCTTTCTTTCCTCCTTTTGGCACTATCCTGAGCCATGTAGTCCTTTACCCAGCTTACGAGTGGCATTTGAGGCTGGAGGATTTTGCTGTGGTTGTTGTCTTTGTCGGCCCCCTCCCAACTATAGTAACTTTATATGTAACTCCTGTAACAACTTTTAAGATCAAGATCCAGTCTATACTAAATGAAGCACACTATAGTACTTGGAATTTATGTCTTTTGGCAAGTATTTAAGAGCATAATCTGTGTAATGGTTCTCACCTTTCTATATCAACTTTTACTGGTATTTTATTTCCCTAATAAAAATTTCCAAGGCTCAGCCCCATGCCTGGCACATAGAAGATGTTCAATAAATTACTATTAAAATGAGCTAAACTGAACCTAAATATCTTATCTGCCTTGGGCAAAACATCAATTCACTAAGGGTATGCTTTACTCATTCATTCATGTGTACATGTGTGCCTTCATTCATTCAGTCAGTACTTGTTATGAGTCTACAATGTGATATGTGCTGCCCCCAAAATAATCCACATGAGGGCAGGGACCCTTTCTTTCTTGTATATAACTGTATCCTCAATATTTAGCACAATGCCCGGCATATGATAGGTGCACAAGAGATATTTGCTGAATCAATCAATTAAATTCTATTTTGGGATGGATTGCATTTCAGGATACATAAGAACAGCCTGGAGAACTGCATGGTGAAAACAAAAACAACAAACAATCCAATGGTACTAAGAGCCATCTTTCACGGTTACTTGCCAGGCTAAGCGTAATCAGAGCTCAAAAGCTGGCTTCCAGGTTTCACTGCTGTGAGCCAGCATGTTTTCAACTGAGTCTGTTGGAGTTTTCCTAACAGCTGTTTTCCTAGTCAACAGCTTTCTTTTGAAATGGAAAGAAAGGATGAATAGTAGGTGAAAAAATAGTGAGAGCTATAAGCGACTAATAAAGATACAACTGAGAATTACTTGAAGATTGGCAGATCTAATTATTGAGAATAGGTGAGGTCCCAGTATATCAGCTTTACTGGGAGTTCCTTCTGTAAGAAAGAAGTAGTATATTTTGGTGACAATTATAGAACTTTATTGCTTAGATACCTTAGAAATCAGACCATCACTAATTTTTACAGATGAAAAAATAAGACCAAAAGAGATTCAGAGACCAAGCCAAGGTCACTTGGAGTCTGAACTAAGGCCCTGGTCTCTGATGTCTAAGAAAATAAATGATCTCACCACTCTATCACAAGACCTATTAAATATAAATGCTAACATGAATAATTTCACGAATGGCAACATTTTAAATATCTGTAAGACAGCAAAAATACCAACCCAAAGCAGAAAATGTGCAATAAAATATTCAACATGCTCTTGGTGTTTTCTATAAAAAAGGTTTTAAAATAATAGGAACTTCTGTTGTTCAAGCGTAATGTACTTCTATTCAGTTGAGCCCGTAAATCCAGATTAAGACCAGAGTACCTTCCAATGGGCAGGCCTTTTTTTTTCCCCAGCCATTCATATTGAATTTTAAATTCATGTTACCAATTGCCTATACAATCCAGGGAGGGAAGGAAGGAGGGAGTAGGGTTAGGGATGGTGCTAAACAAGTTTCTAAAGGTAAATTTGCAATTTAATTTTCGAAGATGAGACTTTTGAAGGGTTCCTATATCTAAAACAACAGAGAGTTATTTGCACACAGCAATTTGGACACATTAAAAAATTCAAAATTGCAAAATTGCAAGCGACCCTTTAAAAGTAATCATTCAAATGGTAACAAAAGAAAAGGATGTTGAATTCTATAGGAGGTTTGTTCATCTGGAAGGAAAAGGCACAGACTGGGGGAGCATATATTTATAATATTGCTATATGAAAGAAACAAGAGGCAGTTATGTTAGTCTCACAGAAAGTTACCCACTTTGGGGTAGGCTAAAATTAAGCGTTCCTTCCAAACTATATTGTTTTCATGCTGCTATTTTACTGGGCGGCATAAATCGTTCTTGAGAAATGAATTTATCTGTATAATCCTCTATAGACATAACAGTGAAGGGTGACCCTGAAGGACCAGGATCAAGGTTTTAAAATGAATGAATGTGAGCATGTGTAATTATTTCTTTCAGATTTGTAACAACATTCTTGCTGTTAACAAATATAAATGTAACATTTACTAGGAAATAAGAGACTGCAGACGGAAATAAACAAACCTAGGATGTAGTTCATCTAAGTAAACACTGAGGTTATAAACCTTCAAACTCAAATATCAAGAGCCCTGCAAATTAATGCTGCACACAATAGACCCTTTGGAAGCTGCCTTAATCCACCCCCCTGAATCTACATGAGGGCCATGCATAACAATGCAGGAGCTGAGTTTCCATTAAGAGTTTCCTCTGCAGGCTGTCAGCTGTTTGAAGAAATAACAATTTCCTAGGCATGAAAGCTTTTTCAGAAGGTTCCCACTGATGCGTAATAAAAGTGACTTTCCTCTTTTTTTTTTCTTCTCCTTCTTCCTTTTTGTCCCCCCCTCAGATGTAACTTTGGAGGGAGAAAAGGGGTGGACTAAGGCCATAGGCCCCCTACTAGCTTACCTTACGTGGATTATCAGTGCAGGTGTTAATATAATTGAAGGTGTG
Source organism: Equus asinus (assembly GCF_041296235.1). Classification (NCBI taxonomy): domain Eukaryota; kingdom Metazoa; phylum Chordata; class Mammalia; order Perissodactyla; family Equidae; genus Equus; species Equus asinus. Next base: position 92,566,180 of record NC_091810.1, on the reverse strand, counting down.
GTAGCAGATACAACCCCCTAATAGCTTTTCCTATATGGAGATTACCTAGGTAGAGAATGCCAGACTACCTGAAGAATAGGCAAGTGAGTACCTTATTAACATATCACCATTCAGCGGCAGCTGCATATCTGGAAGAAGAAGAAGAGAAAAAAAACCTTTAAAGAGCCTATTCATCTATGTTAATGGGCCCATTGCACAGCACATTGTGTGAGAAATTAAGTCTCTGGCTGTGAACTTCCTGTGCTGTGCAAGCTGCCTTGACTCCTTTTTATTGCTTCAGGGTTATTATCTCCTCCTGGAAATAAAAACAATCATGTTCTCACATTGGAGAAGCCAAAACACTCTGAGATGACAAACTGGAGATGCTGGCTGGAAGTTTCTTTTGTGTCCCTTATTAAGTGAAAAAATATGTTTTGAAATTAAAGCAACCCCCAAATTTACATCAAAGCACATCAAATTAACTGAGCTGCCCTGTGAGTGACAAAGTTTTTTCTTCCTCTCTTCTTATAAAATACACAATTAAACTGCTTTCCTAGTTATCATTCCTTTTTTAGAATTAATTTTTGACGGGAAAATATGTTAATTTATTCAAATTAGACATGATTTTTAAAAATGTGCAACTTGCAAAAGAACTGCTTTCCTTCTAGAAGATAAGTATAATAAACGTAAAAAAGAATGGTATTTATCCTCAGCAATTTCAATTTCAGGACAGGCTTGGCTAGCATTTCAAACAAGAAAATGGAAAAGATAATTTAAGATTAAGGAAATTCCTCCTTTTAGATTCGTTGAAAGCCCAGAATGTTTGCATCTGCCTTTTCTTGGCTTTAACAAGGCCACCATGTAAACCTATACACATTTGGCATAAAAGCGAATCCTCTTCGGATTAGCAAAACACATTTCCGTCATTTTGTGTGTACGTTACATCAGCAGCAGCAGCAGCACCATCATCATTAACATGCTCATCATAAAAGAAAGGGCTAATGATCAATACTAACTGATTACAACTCAATTAACAGAGAATCTCCCAATGCAATTAAAAAAAAATCTAGTTTCCTTCAGACTTGAAGCATTCTCAAGTTAACCTAATATCTCTTAGTGTTTAACGGGTTTAATGAGCATGGGAGACAATAAAAAGAATACCGTAATTCAATCTGCTCCTTTTCTTTGCTAATGTACATTCTGTCTCCACTGGCACAATTTGTCTGAACAGAATAATAATTATTATCTGATGTTTCCAGGTTTAGCGATCAAAAAGCTTTATTTTAAGAATATGGCAAATCAGCCAATGAGGAAACATGGTTGGATACATCCAGGAGGTTGACCATGGATGTGTGACCTACCATAGAGTTGGTTGAGGGGATTCTTGGAGCATTAAGGACTGCATTGTTCCTTGGGTTTGGTTTGTTTTCCTAAAAAAGAAAGTAAATAAAAGTTTGTGAAAGTAGAAAATAGTCAAACAGATCCTTCTGTGAAAGATACCATGGCAAAGATGATTCCTTAATTTGCACAGAAAAATTAGTATCAATTATGTGAAATAATGTGAAGTGTCAAGCTTTTTTTTCAAGGACAGATGGGCAAATTTTTCCAACTACTACTTACTATTATTTCTACCTTCCATTTTTTAATTTATCAACATTTATGGGAAGCATTGGAAGAGAGGACTCTATTTGCTGCGGAGTCAGCTGCCTCAGTCCCTGTGGGATGTCTATAAATGGTAGATTTTGATAGACTCTGGAAGGGATTGCTAGCTTTCTACTGGCTTCTTAAAGAGAAGACTTACTTCAGTGGGAGCAAAACTTGACTACCCGTTCTATGCGTGACTGCTTTATATTTCTGACAAAACGCCCTCTAATTTTTTGGGCTAAGATTTTGTGGAGTTAAAGTCTGTTCCTGGGGGTACTGAAAGAACAAGGAAGAGCTGAACACTACTATTTTCTATATCAAGGGAGTAGTTGATATTTCAGAAATCATGGCGACTAGTGATTTAAAGACGAGAAGACAAAATTGAACTATTTCCCTTAAGATAACACAGATTAATGGGTCGTTCACAGTCCTGTTAACACGTAACCACTGTATGCCCCAGGTAATCAGGGCAATGTTGTTGCTGGCACAAAAGTGACATCAGAACTTGTCTTTGTTGGCATCAGAACTGCCAGCCATATCACCTCTGACTGCGTGGCCCCACATCTATTAACCTTATTGATTTGGAGTCCCGCCGGGGCTCCCCGGAAAACTGCTCCCCGCTGAAAGGCTGAAGTGGATCAATCCTGAAACATGAACAAGAATTCAATAAAACAGCACAGTGAGGACCTTTAACCATTAAGTATTCCTTAAAGTAAATCAAATTAAAGACCTTGCCATAATTAAGCTCTTTTAAGATTTTGAGATGTCAATGGATTCCAAGTCCCCCAAAGTAAACTATGTCTAGAAGGTGCTGTTACAAGAGACACCTTTTCATCTGTTGTGAGGTAATTAACTAAATACAATAAGGAGAGCTGGGTTTGTGTCATCAAGGGGGCTGTCTTGTGCAAAAAAGCGGTTTTAAAGTCAAACCTTAAAACATTATTATTTTCCTAACAAAATGGTACTTTATACTGATTTTCCATAGCAAATATCCTAGTAGAAAGAAAAATGTTTTTCTCAATAGCCAGCTTGGAATTTTTTTCTTTACTGGAAATTAAGCAGTATATTGCCTTATTTGTTGAAAAATGAGCCAGTCAGTTAGTTAATACGGTGAAATTAATGCCATGTAACTAGAATAGTGGAAATGCATGTTTGCTTGCTATAATGGATGCTCATCTTTGATCAATAATGCATAACAGCCTATGTGAAACATCTAACATAGAGTATATCACATGTTGTCTCTATTTAGCACCCCTAGGCAAGAATATTGTATAGGGAAAAACCCCAAAATTACTGTTTTTCTTTATTGACGGCTCTCTAAGGAATACACTGGAATGAGTTCTGTCTGCCAACTAATTGATAATTATTTAATTAGCAATTTATAATGACAATGGGATTTTACCCCCCACCAGTCCATCTCTTCTCTAAGACCGAAGTAGACAACCTTACCCATTTTTGCACTAACTTCTGGGAGCTAACACTGGCCGAAGCGTGCCCTCACTGAGGTTTCCCAAGTGCAACTCGGAAAGCAGTGCATGCCACCACCTCCTTGAAACCCCAGCGTTTCCTTTTCCCGTTGCGGGGGATGACTGGCACTTTAACAATGCGTGTGGGTGTACAGCCTCGTCGTGTCACTGTGGACAGTTCTAACAGCAGCTTCATTAGTTCTTTTTACAACAAAAGATAGGGTTTTTCCCCCTGCCTTTTTCTTTCTTTCCCTTAGTTGGCATGCGGGTTGAATTTTCCTTGGACCCCCTGCTTGACTTTTTTTATTCCAGAACTTCTTTAGAATGGTGCAGCTATTCGAACACTAGGAATTGTAACTGATAGACTGTTTGCAGGGGAACTCATGAAAGTTCTCTTTGTTCTCCCCTCTTTAACCAGGTTTACCAGCCCCTCCCTCCCACCAACCAAAAAGGAAAAGGAAATCCACTTTTAATTATACATTGATGGAAATCACTGTGTAGGAAAGGAGCATTCACTGCAGAATGCCCATTTTTAGACTTTATTACAAGCAAAAAGAGGGACTCGCATCAGAACAGCAATTCTCAGTCCTGAGCAAAAGCTCAAGTTAAAATGTATCTTTCTCCATGACACTGTGTTCAGTTTAAGATTTCTCAGCTAATGAAGGAATTCTTGTTAAGAAATAAAACAAGGTAGTGGCTTCTCTCTATGTTATATATAGAAAATAAAATATGTTTTGTTTTATTTCATATGTATGAAATAAAACAGGGCAGTAGCTTTAAATATATATAAAATGTATAATTAGCTCTGTAGAAGGGTTTTGTATAGATAAAAAGGACACGATTGAGTCTATAAGTAAACGTCTAAAAACATTTTAAATGGCTATTTATCTGATCGAAGTTTTAGACAATTGATTCTTTTTGTATCTTCCAAGCAAAGAAATAGGTATGGAATTAAAAAGGTTTGAAATGGAAGGAGGTAGAGTTGTGGGATCTAGATGGAAATAATAGGAGAAAAGGCATATTTTAATGTTAATCTGATTAATAAGGAAACGTCAATATTCTTTCTAGAATAAAAAGAGGAAAAAAAGTTAAAGCATCCAGAAATAGGCAGGCACACTCTTGAGGGAGAATTTCAACTGCAGTTGCCTTTTTACTTATTTTTTTACTTCTAAGGCATACACTTGTTGTCTTGAGATTAGAAACTGCTCTCTCTTTTTTGTCTTTTGAGTTTGTCTAAGAAAGAAAGGTGGTCAAGTCCTGTATGCTAGAGCCAAGGCACTTGCTCCCGAGGGCCGATCATCAGGCTGCAATAACGCCCTGCATCTACGCTTGACACGCCAGGCTGTAGCACTGGGTTCTCACCACAGCTGTGTGAGGTGGCAGGGAGACTCACTTCTCATAGGCAAAGCAACTAAGGCTTAACAGAGTCAGTAACAGGGTCCACAAAGAAAACAGAACCACTGCAAGCACTTTGGGAATGACGGACCTAGTATAGAAATAGATCTTTTACGAATGTGGAGGGAGCTATTTTAGTGCAGGTCTGGAAGCCGAGGATAGAGGTCGGAGATGCGGCTAATAACGAGATCAAAGTGGAGCACTGGCCCAGGAGGACAAGTGAGAGCTTGCAGGAAAATTTGAGAAGCTGTGTTCCTCTGGTATCTAAAGTTGTACTATGACCGGGGAGCATGAGGAAGTGCCTGTGGAAACTGTCCCCTCTGGGGAATATGTTGCTCTGTAATCTCAGAGCCAAGAATGTAATGGTGGGTTTAGGGTCATGGTGGATCAGTCGGGCCTGCAGTCAGAAAGACAAGCTGGACGTGGAGCTTGAGGAGAGCAGTGACAAGCTGGGGCCCACTGGGGACCTTTGTATCTGTCCTGTACCGTATCTGACCTCCATGGACTTCCAAGAGTAATGGCTCCTTCTTCAATTTTACTTTCCAAATCTCATGCAAATTCCTTTCTTGGTCACCCCTAACTAAGAACCATGCAAGGGAATTCTGGAAAATGAAATTCCCATCCTTAATTGTTGTAGTACCAAATTGGCAACACAGAATCCAACTCATTGGTCTAAGGCCACATAGCTAGAAGGTGGCAGAGCCACAACTAAAGTTAGTTTTTGACTCTGAGAACAATGCTACTTCCACCCTGTCAGGCTATGTTGAGTTGTAAGTACCAAGGAGAGATTTCACCGTGGAGAGCGAAGGCACCAATCTGAATGTCACAGTCAGAAGCAACTGATAGAAATCCACCTGAAAGTGGCTTAAGCTAAAAAGGGGACTTATTGTCAAATGGGAATTAGTTGTCAAAAGAACATTTATTGCTTAATTGAAGCATTCAGACTTCAGGCATGACTAGATCCTGGAATTCAAATGGCATTGTCAGGACTCAATTTCCTTGCATTGGCTCTGCACTCCTCTGGATTGGCTTTGTTCTTGTCTGCTATGAATGGTAACGCAAAAAGATTGAAAAAAACCCGAGGTCTTGAAGGCATAAATTCTCCCACGGAAGAAAGAGTTTTAGGCCTGCATCCCACCAGCTTCAGTTCCAACGTAAGAGAATGCTTCTCTGTCTTAATATTTTGATAAAAAATTTCCTAATTGACCTTTGTTGGCCTGGCCAGGGTCAGATGCCCATTGCTGTATCAATAATTGAGGTCTAGGCATGATAGTCCTTGCCTTGGGTCAGTGTTCCTTCCAGGAATGAGGTAGGGAGAAAGAGTAGAACCAATCAAACCTGAGTGGGAGAAAGGTGGCTTTCCTGTGCTTAAGAACACGGAACAGACAATAAACGTCCACCATGCTGATTAAAGCTCCTGTTTTCAATGAACTTTGTTATTGCATAAGGGAAGTGAAGAAGGGATGGGTTAATCGACTGTAAAGATCGAAATATTCAGGAAGCGAAACTGCAATAGAGTGACAACAATGCAAAAATTTTGATTAATTGACATATATTATATGTGCCCTGTACTATTCTGGGCGCTAAAGGGAATATAAAAGTATAATTTACTGTTTCTATCTCCCTTAACAATATTTACACTTTCATTGAGGAGAGAAATGTTACGCACACAACAATTAGCAAGCAATTGAATACAGAATGTAATTAATGTCAACTTTATGTGATATGGGTCAAAAAGAGCACCAGTCCTTTAGGAATAGACTACACAGGAAGGCCTCGCTAAGGAGTTGGTACTTTGGCTCATCTCTGAAGAGTGATAAAGATAAGGAAAGGCTTCCATTCTCGAGAAATAACATAGATATAGGCATGGAAACAGGACTAAGCATATTATGGGATAATACGGTAGATATTAATTCCCTTCTTCTTAATTAACCGAATTTTCTTTGTTGTGGTTGAGGACAGCCATTTGTCGAGCTTAGGAGATGAATTGTCATTGTTTCAAGACAAATATAAAAGTTCTGTTTTCTAATTTCCCAGCCTTCTGTGCAGTGGAGGGAATCTGTGTGATGCAGCTCTAGCCAATGAGGTAAGTGAAATCTTTTGGGGAAGTTTGGGGAAAGCTATTGCTTTCCTGATATACGGGTACAGATTTGGTTGGTGATGGGTTTCAGGACACACTATCCTAAAATATGCCTTGGCACATGGGATATTTTAAACTGAAAGAGTTTGAGAAAACAGCACAAGCAGGAAGGTCACTCTGACCTTCCTGCCACCTTTCCCCCCTGAAACAGACCACAAAACCCTCTTGAGAGAGGTGCCCTTGCTATACTGGCAGGAAGGGAGCATCACTGTCTCTGAGGACAAAGGGATGCTGAGAAGAATCCAAACAAACAGGCCTTCCCAATTTTCCATCGGTTTACTATACTTCCTTTGTATTCCCTGACCTTTCATATTTCTACAAAACTGTCCACTCTTCATCAAAGGTAGCAGAAAAACACTCAGGTTTAACGGTTTGTTTAGGTCTTCCTTCCCTTATGAAGGCTCCCATGTCATATAAAACTTATATTGAATAAATTTGCATGTGTTTCTCCTGTATAATCTGTCTTTGTCAATTTAATGTTCAGACCCAGCATGGAACCCTAAGATGGTTGAGGAACACTTTTTCCTCCCCTACATTGGCAAAGTTTTATCTATCTCCTTTCTGACTTGAATATAGAGAGCGTCTGAAGTTATAGCAGCCACTGTCAACTGTGAGACAACAAACTTGAAAAAGAACGTCAATATGCTAAAAATGGTAAAGCAGGAAAGAAAAAATTTAAAAAAAACCTGTCTCCAGACGTTTGGGGGTAAGAGAAATCTTTATTTATTTAAACCACTGTAAATAAGGGTTGTCTTGCTTGCAGCAAAATCCATTTTTAACTGATACGGATAGGAAAGAAATTAACCTGGTGAAGGGTTGGAAAATTATGGGAAATATAATTTCACTAATCACCACATGCACATTCACATCTCTATGATTTTATGCAATGAATATCCTCAGTCTAAAATGTCTTTTCTTTATCTCTTTACCTAAAAAGTCATCTATTTAGGTCCAGCACGTTTGTTATTTCACCCAGGAAAATGTCTCTAATTACCACGGTCAGACTAAATGACGCTTTGGGTTCCCACAAAACATAGCTTGTGCTCAGACCTAGCGCTAAATTCTTTTTCGGTATTGCAGCATAATTCGGTGTTTAGACACGCATCTTTTCCCCTAGTCTGCTGACTTCCTGAGGACAAAGATGTCTTATTCAATTTCCTGTTTTGCACAGACATGTCTACATACATCAGACTTTTGTCCAGTTTTGCTTAAATGAAATTTTCTGTGTTGTAGACTGAAAAAAGCATAGTGACACTATTTTCCAGCTCGTTCCATTCGTAGCTAGGATTTATCTCTCCAGTCTTCAATCTGTACTTGGCCCTGTGACTTGAAGTAAGTTTAAGGTATCTACTAAGATGATTTGATACTCTTATGTATTGTGAACTGATTACCACAGTGGGGTTAGTTAACACATGCATCACCATACATAAATGTCACTTCATTTTTGTGGTGAGAACATGTAAACTTTCGAGTATGTAACACAGTGTATTAACTATAGTCACCGTGCCGTACATTAGATCCCCAGAACTTATTCATCTTATAACTGGAAGTTTCTTCCCTTTGACCAATATCTCCCCATTTCCCTCACCCCCTAAACCCTGGCAACCACCATTCTACTCTCTGTTTATATGAGTTAGACTTTTTTAGATCCAACATATAAGTGATATCATACAGTATTTGTCTTTGTCTGACTTATTTCACCTAGCATAATGCCCTCAAGGCCTACCCATGTTGTCACAAATGGCAGGATTTCCTTCTTTTTTAAGACTGAATAATATTCCATTGTATCTGTTTATATGCATCTTCTTTATCCATTTATTCATAGGTGGACACTTACTTTGTTTTCATATCTCGGCTATTGTGAATAATGCTGCAAGAACACGGGGCTTCAGGTATCTCTTCAAGATCCTGATTTCATTTTCTTTGGATACATACCCAGAAGTGGGATTGCTAAATCATATGGGAGTTTTATTTTTAATTTTTTGAAGAATCTTTATATTGTTTTCCATAGTGGCTATACCAATTTACGTTTTGACCAATAGTGCACAAGAATTCCCTTTTGTTCTCATTCTCCCTAATATTTATCTCTTTTCTTTTTGATGGCAACCATTCTAACAGGTGGGAACTGATATTTCATTGTAGTTTAGATTTGCATTTCCCTCATGATTAGCAATGTGGAGCATCTTTTCATATACTTATTAGCCATTTGTATATCTTCTTTGGAAAAATGTTTGTTCAGCTTCTCTGCACATTTTTTAACCAGATTGGGTTTTTCTTGTTGCTGTTATTGAGTTGTATAAGTTGCTTATGTATTTTGGATATTAACCCCTTATCAGATATGTGATTTGCAAATACTTTCTCCTATTCTATGCGTTGCCTTTTCATTTCCTCTTATGAATAGGATTGTTTTCTTTATTTCATTTTCAGATATTTCATTGGTGGTGTATAATAACACAGCATATTTCTGTATGTTTATTATGTATCTTGCAACTTGACTGAATTCATTGATTAGTTCCAACAGTTTTTTGGTGGAGGCTTTAAGGGTCTATCTATGTACGATCATGTTATCTGCAAACAAAGAATTTTACTTCCTCTTTTCCAATTTGGATGCCTTTTATTTATTTTTCTTCACTGATTGCTCTGGCTAAGATTTTCAATACTAAGTTGAGTAGGAGTAGTGAGAGTGGGCACCTTGTCTTGTTTCTGATCTTAGAGGAAAAGCTTTCAACCTTTTACCACTGAGTATGATGTTAGCCGTGGGCTTGTCATACACGGTCTTTATTATGTTGAGATATATTCCTTCTATACCCAATTTGTTGAGTGTTTTTATCATGACAGGATGGTGTATTTAGTCAAATGATTTTTCTGCGTCTATTGAGATGATCATATGACTTTTATCTTTCATTCTATTAATGTGACATATCACACTTATTGATTTGCATATGTTGAACCATCCTTGCATCACTGGAACAAATCCCATTTGATCACCTTATATGATCCTTTTAACGTATTGTTGAATTCAATTTGCTCACATTTTGTTGAGGAGTTTTGCATCTACATTCATCAGGAGTGTTGGCTTGTAGTTTTCTTTTTTTGCGTGGTGTCCTTATCTGGCTTTGATATCAGGTTAATACTGGCCTTATAAAATAAGTTTGAGAGAGTTCCCTCCTCTTCAATTTTTTGGAAGAATTTAAGGAAAATTGGTGTTAATTCTTCCTTAAATATTTGTTAAAATTCACCAGGAAAACCATGTGGTCCTGGCCTTTTGTTTGTTAGAAGGTTTTGCTTTCCAATTCAGTCCCCTTACTCATTATTGATCTGTTCATCTTTTTAAATTCTTCATGATTCAGTTTTGGTATGTTGTATGTTTCTAAGAAATTTATCCATTTCTTCTAGCTTATCCAATTTGTTGGCATATAATTGTGCGTTAGTAGTCTCTTATGATCCTTTGTATTTCTGAGGTATCAGTTGTAATGTCTCCTTTGTAATTTCTTTTTTTTTCTTTTCTTAAAGTTTGGCACCTGAGCTAACATCTGTTGCCAGTCTTCTTTTTTTTTTTCCTTCTTCTTATCCCCAAAGCCCTCCAGTACATAGCTGTATATTCTAGTTGTGAGTGCCCCTGGTTGTGCTGTGTGGGATGCCGCCTCAGCATGGCCTGATGAGTGCTGCCATGTCTGTGCCCAGGATCCGAACTGGTGAAACCCTGGGCCACTGAAGCAGAGAGTACAAACTTAACCACTCAGCCACAGGGCTGGCCCCTCCTTTGTAATTTCTGATTTTATTTACTTGAGTCTTCTCTCTTTTTTCTTAGTCTAGTTAAAGGTTTGTCAATTTTGTTTATCTTTGCAAAAAACCAGCTCTTAGTTTTGTTGATCTTTTCTATTGTTTTTCTCATTTTTATTTCATTGATTTCTGCTCTGATCTTTGTTATTTCCTTTCTACTGCTAGCTTTGGGCTTAGTTTGTTGTTCTTCTAGTTTCTTGAGATGTAAAGTGAGGCTATTTATTTGAGATCTTTCTTTCTCTCTTAATGTAGGCATTTATTGCTATAAACTTCCTACTTACAACTACTTTTGCTGCATCCCATAAGTTTTGGTAATTTGTGTTTCCATTTTCATTTGTCTCAGAATATTTTTTTTTGACCCATTGGTTGTGCAGGAGTGAGTTGTTTAATTCCCATGTATTTGTGAATTTTCTAGCTTTCCTCCTGTTATTGATTTGTAGTTTCATACCATTGTCATTGGAAAAGGTACTTTGTATGAATTCAATCTTCTAAAATTTGCTAAGATTTGTTTTGTGACCTATCTTGGAGACTGATATAAACATAGCTACCATTTCTTTCTTTTGGTTTCCACTTGCACAGAATATCTTTTTCTATTCCTTCACTTTGAGCCTATGGATGTCCTTAAGCTGAAGTGAGTCTCTTATGAGCAGCATATAGTTGAGTCTAGATTATTTTATCCATCCATGCTCTATCCCTTTTGATGGAGAATTTGTTACCAAGCAAGGGCTCACTGCCTGATGCACATAGATGACAAAACTATGGGTCCTGGGTTTTGAGAAAAGAAAAAGCTTCATTGTGAGATTGACTGGCAGGGAGACAGGAAGCAAGGCTCTCAAATCTGTCTCCCTGATATAGAGTTCAGGGTGAAATTTAAGGAGTTAGGGGCAGAAGCTAGTTGGCTATTCAAATCAGTTCGTATATGGTAATCAATTTACTTAGGCTGCTGGAAGCCAGATTTTCATTATTGAAGGACTTCTCACTTCATAAAGGACTCTGGTGGCAAAATTTCTGAAGATTCTTGGTTCTGAGGTCATCCTAGGGATATGGGTTCCCGTCTGGCACTTGTCCAGTGCCATCTCTGTTATTGAAATAACCTATTTTAAGGAAGCCAAACTAGTTTAAGCTGGTCAATGCTTTAGGTGCTGTTTCAAATTTAATCCATTTACATTTAGAATAATTATTGATTGTTAGTAATCAAAAGTGAAGACTTACTAAGGCCATCTTATTAATATTTTTCTGGCTGTTTTGTAGTTCCCTTGTTCCTTTCTCCCTCTCTTGCCGCCTTCATTTGTGAATTGATGAATATCTGTAGTGGTAGACTTCGATTCTCTTCTCTTTATCTTTTGTGAATCTGTTGTAGGTTTTTGCTTTGTGGTTATCATGAGGTCTACCTAAAACATCTTATAGATTCAACAGTCTATTTTATACTGATGACAACTTAACTTTGATCATACACAAAAACTCTACTCTTTTATTTCCTCCCCTTTATGATTTTGATGTAACAGTTTACATTTTTTATACTGTGTATTCATTTAGCAAATTATTGCAGCTATAGTTATTTTTAATATTCTTGTCCATTAACTTTTATACTAGAAGTAAGTGGTTAACACATGACTGTATTACAGTATCTGAATTTGATTATATACTTACCTCGACGAGTGTGTTGTATATTGTCATATGTTTTCATGTTACTAATTGACCATCCTTTCATTTCTGTTTGAAGAACTCCTTCCAGTATTTCTCCTAAGGCAGGTCTAGTGGTGACAAACTCCCTCAACTTTTGTTTGTAGGGGAAAGTTTTTATCTCTCCTTCATTTTTGAAGGATACTTTGCTAGATATAGTATTCTTGGTGAAATTTTTTTTTCTTGGTACTTTGAATATATCATCCACTGTTTCCTAAGGTTTCTGTTGAGAAATCTGCTTATAGCAGCAGGAGGAAGGTTCACTCTTCATCTTAAAGACCTTGGATAAGATCTCCTTAACTGGAATTTCTTTGGTGACCTATGAGCTTCATCAACTTGAATGTCAAACTCTCTCCCCAAATTTGGGACATTCTCAGCCATTACTTCTGCAAATAAAATGTCTTCCCCCTTCTCCCTCTCTTCTCCTTCTGGGACTCAATCATTTGCAATTTTGTTTTTTTTTTTATGGCATCCCATAGAACACATAGGCTTTCTGTACTCTTTTCATTCTTTTTTCTTTGTTCTTCTCTGACTGGATAATTTCAAAGTTCCTGTCTTCTGACTCAAAGATTCTTTCTTTTGCTTGATCCTTTCCGATGTGAGGCTCCCCATTGAACTTTTCATTTTTATTCATTGTATTTTTCATCTCCCCAATTTCTGTTGGTTCTTTTTTATGATTTCTATCTCTTTGCTAAACTTTTCATTTTCTTAATTATGTTGATTATCTTTCTGTGTTTCCTTGTAGCTCATTGAGCTTCCTTAAAACAGCTATTTTGAAGTCTTTATTGGGTAAATCCCAGATGTCCAGCTCTTTGGGGTCAGTTACAGGAAGATTATTGCTATATTTGGTGGTGTCACGTTTTCTTGAGTTTACATGTTCCTTGAAGTTTTACGCTGCTGTCTTCACATTTGAAGTCGCAGTCACTGCCTCTAATCTTTACTAACTGCCTTTGAAAGAGAAAATACCTTCCAATCAGCCCTGCTAGGGATTCTGAGGTTTCTCAGACCTTCTATGGGTGTGAGGCTTTACACTTCTTGCTCCCTCTATGACAGAATTCTTAAGCTTGTATGGCTTCTCTCCTCTTGCAATGCACCAAGCTGAGTTCTGAAGCTTCCCTTTTGCTTTCCAAAGGTGGCACTACAGCTCAAGTTTGAGGTCTCTCCCTGGCCCACAGATCTGGGCAGGCTTTCTGTGTCTGCTCACTAGCTGTATGCCAAAGCTGGCTCCCACCACAAGTGTCAGGCACGCACACAGGGAGCTGGCCACAGAGTGGGGGTGTGTGGTGAAGTGTGGAGAGTGCTAGGGAAGTCTTTCATCCAGTTGGGGGAATATGTGGGCAAGTTGTCCTAGTGGGTAGTGGGCAGTCTTCTTGATGGAGATGCACCTCCCTTATATGCCCTCTGAGAGTCCTATCTGTCTGTCTCCCTGCCCCAGCCTCCTCCTGCCCCTACTCCACTCATACAGTCCCTGTTCAGTACTCTCAATGAGATGAGAGAGAAATGGGCAATTTGGCAGGGTCCCGCACAGGTGGGGAAGCTGGGCGCTCACTCACACCCTCTCACCTTCCCTTGTGGGAAAAACCATAGGCCAAGAAGATGTCTCTTGGCCCTGAGCTGTGCCATAGGGGAGTAGTGATACAGATAAAGTTAAACATTTTCTCTTACCCTCTCCAATGCATCCAAACTTGTACTTTTTTGCTCCAGTGGTTTGCTGGAACTTTACTGGAAACCTGGGCTTCCACAAAGTCTCTCTCACCTGTGGCTGGTTTTCTGAGCCAGTGTTCTTCCAGCCCACAGCCAAGAGGGGCTGAAGCAGATTCATGGATTGTTTCACCATTCTCACCAGTCAAAGCCAGCTGTCGTGGTGTCTTAACAGTCCACCACAGCAGAGAGAAAAGGGAAAGAGAAAACATGACTCTTATCTTTATGGACACTTCTCAGAAGTTGAGCACTACACATCCTCCTACCTTCCATTGGCTACCTAGTCAAGTAGCCAAATGCAGCTGCAAGGAGGCTGGGGAATGTAGTCCTTATTCTGGGAAGTCCTGTGCCCTGCAATTTTCTTAATGAGGAATGAAGAGATAAAAGCTATTAGCGAAACATTGGCAGTCTCTTCTAGAATTATTAAAGGAATATGCACAGACTTTTCTGAAAGGCAGCCTTCTTGGAGTGCATGGGAAAGTGTCCCATTTTATGAGTGTGATATGGGCCTGGCAATAGTAAATCCGGGCCCCAGTCCAAAGGAGATTCGGATATGATGGGTCTTTATGTTTTATTCAGGGATTGCAGAAGCAGAAAACAAAAATTTCAGTAATAAGAATTAAGCCACATAACTGCAAGTAGGTTTATGGTTGTGTGTGTAACGATTATTGAAGACATATTTTATTTTTTGAAAATTTTTATAGTTTGACTCTTATTCTACTTAAATATTACTTTATATTTAGGGGAAAAAACCCCTCTTTTTTGTTGTTAGAAAGTGAGGAATTTTTATTTATTTTTTAAATTATTTTATTGTGGTCATGCTGGTTTATAATATCATGTAATTTCAGATGTCCATTATTATATGTCAGTTTCTGTATAGACTGCATCGTGCTCACCACCAACAGTCTAATTTTAATGCATCACCATGTATGTGTGCCTTTACCCCTTTCACCAACCCACCCCCTACTCCTTTCCCTCTGGTAATCACTAATCTGTTCTCCTTATCCATGTTTTTGTTTATCTTCCACATACTAGTGAAGTCATACAGTGTTTGTCTTTCTCTGTCTGGTTTATTTTGCTTAACATAATACCCTCAAGGTCCATCCATCTTCTTGCAGATGGCACAGTTTTGTCTTTTTTATGACTGACTATGTTCCATTGTATATATATGTATATACACCACATCTTCTTTATCCAATCATCAGTTGATGGGCACTTGAGTTGTTTCCACGTCTTAGCCATTGTG
The DNA here is from genome assembly GCF_041296235.1 of Equus asinus. NCBI lineage: Eukaryota > Metazoa > Chordata > Mammalia > Perissodactyla > Equidae > Equus > Equus asinus. The sequence goes on along the minus strand of NC_091810.1, from coordinate 92,551,143 downwards.
AATAATGCTGCAATGAACACAGGGGTGCATACGTATCTTTGTATTGCTGATTTCCTGTTCTTTGGATAAATACCCAGTAGTGGGATAGCTGAGTCATATGATATTTCTATTTTTAATTTTTTGAGAAATCTCCATGCTGTTTTCCATAATGACTGAACCAGTTTGCATTCTCACCAGTAGTTTATGAGAGTTCCCTTTTCTCTACATCCTTTCCAACATTTGTTATCTTTTTGTTTTGCTAATTATAGCCATTGTGATGGGTGTAAGGTAATATCTCCTTGTAGTTTTGATTTGCATTTCCCTAATAATTAACGATGTTGAACATCTTTTCATGTGCCTGTTGGCCATCTGTATATCTTCTTTGGAAAAATGTCTGATCATGTCCTCTGCCCATTTCGTGATTGGGTTGTTTGTTTTTTTGTTGTTGAGTTGTATGAGTTCTTTATATATTTTGGATATTAACCCCTGTCAGATATATGATTTGCAAATATTTTCTTCCAGTTTGTGGGTTGTCTTTTTGTTTTGTTCATGGTTTCCTTTGCCTTGCAGAAGCTCTTTAGTTTAATGTAGTCCCATTTGTTTATTTTTTCTTTTTTCTCCTCACCTGAGTAGAAATGGTATTCAAAAAGATGCTGCTAAGACCAAAGTCAAAGAGTGTACTGCCTATATTTTCTTCTAGGAGTTTTATGGTTTCACCTCTTACCATCAAGACTTTAATCCATTTTGAGTTAATTTTTGTGTATGGAGTAAGATAATTATCTACTTTCATTCCTTTGCATGTGGCTGTCCAGTTTTTCCAACACCATTTATTGAAGAGATTTGTCATTCTCCATTGTATGTTCTTGGCTCCTTTGTTGAAGATTAGCTGTCCATAGATGTGTGGTTTTATTTCTGGTCATTCACTTCTGTTCCATCGATCTGTGTGTCTCTTTTTTGTGGCAGTATTGTGCTGTTTGATTACTATAGCTTTGTAGTATATTTTGAAGGAAGGGGTTATGATGCCTCCAGCCTTGTTCTTTTTTCTCTGGATTTCTTTGGCTATTCGGGGTCTTTTGTTCTGTATAAGTTTTAGGATTCTTTGTTCTATTTCCATAAAGAATGTCATTGGGATTCTGATTGGGACTGCATTGAATCTGTAGATTGCTTGGGTAATATGGACATTTCAACTATGTTTATTCTTCCAATCCATGAGCATGGAATGTCTTTCCATTTCTTTATGTCTTCTTTGATTTCTTCCAATAATGTCTTGTAGTTATCTGTGTATAGGTCTTTTACCTCCATGGTTAAATTAAAGGAATTTTTTATTTTTAGAGTAGTTTTATGTTCACAGCAAAATTGAGCAGAATGTCTAGAGATTTCCTATATATCCCTTACCCTCATGCATGCATAGCCTTCCACATGATCAACAGCCCTCATTAGAGTGGCGCATTTGTTACAATTGATGAACCTGCATTGAAACATCATTATCACCCAAAGATCGTAGTTTACGTTATGGTTCACTCTGTGTTGTGTGTTCTGTGAGTTGGGACAAATTTATAATGGCATATATCCACCATTTTAGTATCATACAGAGTAATTTCACTGCCCTAAGAATCCTCTGTGCTCTGACTATTCATCTCTCCTTCCTCCTTGACCTCCTGGCAAACACTGATCTTTTTACTGTCTCCAGAGTTTTGTCTTCTTCAGGATGTCATATAGTTGGAATCATTCAATATGTAGCCTTTTCAGATTGGCTTCCTTCACTTGGTGATATGCGTTTAAGTATCCTCCATGTCTTTTCATGACTTGACAACTAATTTTTAAATTTTGTTAGTTTGTGTGTTTTTTGTTTGCTTTTTGCCTGGCTTACAATGTTCCAGTGCCAAAATGACTGTGTGAACAAAGCAGGAAGGAAATATAGTATGACACGTGTTAAAGAATGTGGATTTCATTCTCTTAGCAAAGGGGGAAACAGTGAAAAGTGTTTATCAAAGAAGAGAAATGAGGGAATTAGCTATTTAGAAAATAACTGCTTTGAGTACAGTGTGCGTATGGGTTAAATGGGACAAGAAAGAGCTAGAGAATCCAGTTAGGAGCTTCGATGTCAATGTAGGGAGCAAGGGTGGACTGAAGAGGAGTTTGGAAGGAGAAGGATCCAAGTCCTTGGGAGGTGAAGTTAACAGGACATTACAGGTGCAGCATGAGAGAGAGCAAAGAAGTTAGGAATAAAGACGTGGTGTCTGGCATCATCTTCAGAGTAGGTGGTGCTAGAATTTACTGAGATGGGGAACACAAGTAGAAGAGCAGTTTTGTAGGAAGTAAAGATAAATTTGGTTTTGGTCCTCTTGAAAGTAAAACAAATGTAGGCTGTGGTATGGAATACGTTCAGTTAAATCTCAGGAGATGGAGCAGACGGGAAGGGTGACCAACCTTCCTGTTTGCCTGGATTATGGGGTTTCTTGCCAGACTTTCAGTGCTAAAATCGGGAAAGTTCTGGGACAGCTGGGGTGAGCTCGTCACCCTACAAGCCATGATATGGATTTGGGAATTGTCACCCTACAGATGTTGACTAAGTACTGGGACTATCTTCTTATCATTCCCCTGGTGTATTTTCTTTTAGCATGTGATACAATAATTTGCAACTTGCATCACCACTAATATTTTGTGTATATCATTTTATATACAGGATTTCATGTCTCCCCAATAAAATGTTTTTGTTGAATATATTTGACATATGTCCCCAATAAAATTTTAAGATCCATAACAATACGGATTATATCATTTTTTTCTTTCCAACAAATACAATTCAAGATATTGAAATTAACCTTTAGTAAGTGGAATTGACTAACTGGTATACACAGTCAAACCCTAGAAGGTACCGATTTAAGAAAGAAATAGGTAAATGAGAGAACAGCACCACAATGATACATGCCAAGTATTTCAGAATTTTACCAACTTTTTTGTTAATAGCTTCTGTAAGGATTGCACGTGTAAGAGTAAATAGAATGAGATATTTCAAATTATAAACATTAAAGCACTTTCACATTTTACTTGAATTAGCCACTGATAGCTGATTGCTACTTTTCCCTTTGAAGTTATATTGAGAACAAGACTTTCTCTGAGGATACAAATAAAAACAGAGATGTGAAAACATTGAGGACTAAATAATTTCCTAATTATGAAGAGTGGAAAGATGTATTATGGTAATGTTAGGGAAACACTGAAAGCCCAGCTCTGATGAACTTAATGAAACTTGCCTTTCAAATGTTTCAGACCCAGTAATCAAACTCTTCATTTTGCACTATTATTTATAGTTGTATATACACTTCTGAACCTTCTAATCTGAGATGAAATCATTATGTCTCTGAGGCTAGAAGAGCAAGACTCAAGGGAATTCCTTGCAGATGCGGAGTTCATTTGTTTTGATAACTCTGCCTGGGATTTGGTGTTGATATTTTACCTTTGTATTAACATTACAGTTTATAAAGCAATAATTTAATCCTCGCTAAAAACTCCTGAGATAGGCATTATTACCATTATACAGCTGAATAAATTTCGGCAATATTTAAAATAATGAAAACATAACAATTATGACGACAACTACCATTTATTGAGAATCTATGATGCACAAAACACTGTGCCAGATTTGGTACACATTACCCATTTTGCCTAATTCCTTGAGGTAAATTCTTCATTTTATAATGAGGAAACTGAGGCTTAAAGCAAAACTACTCAAAAGAGTTGTATAAATTGAGATTATCCTCTTTCTCACCTCTGGTTTCTCTTCATCAGTTCCAAATGAGCCTCCACATCTACCACTCTATGAAATGGCTTCGGTCAAGGTCATCTATGGCCTCTATCTTGCTAAATAAAATGTCAGCATCTTAATCAATCTCTCAGCGGTACTCAATAGAGTTGAGTCCTTCCTTTCTGGAATACTTTCATCTCTTGGGTTCCATGACATTATTTATTGATTTATTTAACTAATATTTATTCACTGCCTGTGTGCCAGAAATTCTTCCAGGTACAGAAGAATTTTTAAAAAGTCCTGCCCTCATGGAGAACACGGGCAATAATATTATAAATAAATGAATAAATAAAATTTACAGTGCATCAGATATTGCTACATGCTATGGAAAAATGAAGCAGGAAAGGAAATTAAGTTGAGTTGGGAAAGGGTTTGCCGTTTTGAACAGATTGTTCAGGGAAGATCTCACTTCAAGGGTCATATTTGAGCAAAGAACCCAAAGGAGGTGAGAGAACGTGAAAACTTATGCAGGAAGAGCATTCCAGCAGCGAGTGCAAAGTGTTGAAGTGGGAGAGAGCTGGCCGTGTCAGGGGGATAGTGACCAGGCCAGTGTGGCACAAGCAGAGTGGGTGAGGGAAAGAGATGGGATCAAAGAGACAATGGTCTAAACTGCCAAAGGCCTTAGGGACATGGAAAGGGGTGAACATCAACTCCAGATGACATGGGGACCCAATGCAAGATTTTGAGCAGAGGAGCGACATCATCTGCCTGATGCATCTATGGGATCACCTGGCTTCTCGAGGAGAAAGGGTGGAAACAGGAAGCTATTCTAGCAATTCAGGCAAGAGGCGAAGGAGGCTTGGACAAAGTTGGAAGCAATGGATGTATTGAGAAGCCGTGAGAGCCTGGATGTATTTTGAAAAGAAAGGAGCATAATTTGCTAACATTAAAACATCCTGAATTTTATTTTGTGTCACTGGCTGCTCCTTCTCAATCTCCTTTGCTGGCCTGTATTCTTTTCAACCTCTAAATGCCCACATGTTCAAGCTTCGGTCTTCGTTCTTATTCTGTTTTCTACCTGTGCCCTCATTCTAGGTGATCTCATTGTTCTGCAGTTTTAAATAACACCTACCTGCTGATGGCCATCCCACCACCCCAGACCGTGACGTTTCCCCTGAACTCCAGACTCTTAGATTTCCCTAACTGATGTCCACCACATGGATGTCTAATGAAAACAGCAACCTTACATACCCAAAACAGAATCATCAGTTCTCACCTTGTGTCCCTGGTTTTAGTCCTTTGGTCTTTCCCAAATGAGTAAACCATTCAGTTACTCAGTCTCGAAATCTGAGTTTAGTGTAATCCTAGTCCCTCTTTTACCTCATACCATTACATCCTACACACAAGTAAGGATTTGGGATTATCTCTTCAATCTTTGTATATCATGAATCTGTCCATTTCCCTTCATCTCTATCCCCGCTTTTGACTAAGCTAACATCCTCTCTCACCTGACTTATTGCAACGGTCTCTAGCTGGTCTCCCCGATTCTACTCTTGCTTGTCTAGTCCACTCTTTATACATCATCCGGTAGGAAATCCTGTTGCTTCCCTACTTAAAATCCTTTAATGGCTTCTAGATGTTCTTTCAATAGTCTTAAGGCCCTACATGATTAGTCTATATTTTTAATCTTATGTCATACTACACCCCTCAAGTTTACTATGTTCCAGAAACACTGGTCTTTTTTCTCTTCCTCCTGCACAATAATCTTATTCCTTCCTCAGGGCCTTTATATCTGCTATTCCCTCTGTATGAAATACTCTTGCCCTGTATCCTTGCATGGCTGGCCTCTTCTCCTTGGGCAGAATTCAATTCAAACTCTACTTCCTCTTAGAAGCTTTACCTGACAACCATTTGTTTATGTTCCCGCCAAGCCTCGGAGTAGTTTCTATTCCATTATTGTCTCAATATCATCTACAACTCCATAAGAACAGAGTTTATTGTTTTGTGTTCACTGCTGTACCTCTAAGCCTAGAATAGTGCTGCATGTATAGAAGGCACACAATAAATACTTATTATAAGAATGAATGGCTCAATATCATTCAATTATTTAAACACTATGAGAAAGACTATAGGCCATGAACTACAATTTTATAAACAAGTCTAAGTAGAAAAGAGTAACTTGGAAGGTTGGTTAGCTTAGGTGAACTCCCAGCTCCCTCAACTCTGCAACTCTCCTCTTTGAGTGAAAAATTAGATATTCTGTCTGATTTGCACAGAAATGTTCTCTGGGTCAGAATTGCTTTCAGAACAACCGCTGTCGTTCTGGCCAGCTTTGTCTCTGCTTCAGAGCTGAGCCTGATTGGTCCTCTCTCAGCTTGTCTGACACCACGGGCGCTATGGAAGTGGAAGACCAAGGAATGAATCACAGAGGCCATGTAACTCTGGGGAGTTCCCCTGTTTCCTTTATTATAACATTGCAGAGGACCACGTGGTGGGAGACAGAATGGTGCCTGAAGTCTCTGACTCAGACCACAGTTCAAAAGAGCCCCTTAAATGTATGTCTTGAGCTCACCTCTTGAGTTCTCCATATCTTCGTCACAGGGAGAGAGGCCAGTTTGAATATCAAAAGGCGATATAAAATTTATGTTTAATTGCCTTCTACATCAAATGGTTATCATTAAGTTAATATTTTACTTCCCATCCCCTTTTGTCTGATTGCTGGGGCCACTGAGGCAGATAGGATGTTTTGTGTGGTTGAACATGTCTAATTTTAAAGTTCTTGGATTTAAGATTATACTCTTGTTAAAATATATTTGGTCTCATGTCAACCTGTTTAGTCCAACTGATTCTAGACTCTTTTTAGTAATTACCCAAAGTCAGTTTTTACTGTGAAATTTTCTGTCGTTTTATTTATTGTTGTCCTGTTTTGTTTTTAATGGAGTGGAGAGAACATGCTTTTAAATAAATAGACACACTCACTCAATTTTAAGTGTTCGACACACTGTTCTGGTGGACTGCCGTGTTCAAGCACTCTGTAGAGAAGTATTTTAAGGTGAAAACTTTACAACCTGTAAATTCCAGGTTAGTTATGCAAAGTGAACTGTGCAGGTTATCAAAGGCTTTGATTAAATAAACTAGATTGCTTCTCTCTTTTTTTTTAAAGATTTTATTTTTTTCTTTTTCTCCCCAAAGCCCCCCAGTACACAGCCGTATATTCTTTGTTGTGGGTCCCTCCAGTCGTGGCATGTGGGACGCCACCTCAGCGTGGTCTGATGAGCAGTGCCACGTCCGTGCCCAGGACTCAAACCAACGAAACACTGGGCCGCCTGCAGCGTAGCACGCAAACCCAACCACTGGGCCACAGGGCCAGCCCCCAATTTGCTTCTCTTAATCTCTCCAGATGTTGATTGTCAACTCTGAGGAAAAATCTGCAGCTAGATCTTTTTTTTTTGTCTGCTTCTCATTTTCAGCAAACTACAACCACAGACGCTTTTGAAACAGTATGGCAACTGTCCAGCCCCATAGTTTCTGTGACTGTTTTGTCTGAGCAAGGAAAAATTGGCATATGTTTACCTCGGGACAGCAATAGGAATTCCTCTCTCGCTGTTTGTTTTCTAGGCACTTCCTCTTCTGTTGGCTTCTTTAGCTACAGCCATCTCAATGATTTGCTCCTCTTGCCTTCTAGCAGGGATTACTGGTTTTCAGTGCATCTTGATACTTATACGACTGACTTCTTTCTTTTGAATAGGCTTTTGCATCAAAATCTACTTGAATAGTCACACTAGAACAAAGCAACAGTTATAACACCACTACATTTTCATTTCTGAACACTACATGTTGCGATTTACTCATTTGTGTTCTTAGATACTCCTTAAATTGGAGCACAAAGATATTTGTAGAAGCATCTTTAGAAGATATCTTGTAGAAGTATATTTGCAGATGGGAGTACATATTTATATCATAAACATTTTACTAGTGTGTTTTTAAGTATGTTAAAACAATGTTTTAAAAGTTTAAAATATAAAATTATTTTAAATATTTTAAAGTTATAGGAACTTGATATTATCTTCTTGAAAGAAAGCAATCAATGTCAGAGGCCAAGATAAAAACACTATGCGAGAGCTGTGATAACAGTATGGAGACCAGATAAAGGATGGGAGGGAAAAGTGTGGAGTAAGTTAACCTGGGATAGACAAATGGACAAAGGATTCTTCTATGATTGGAAAGAGGTCCTCACTGGATTTCCACAAAGACAATAGCACCACGTTGCTCCTTAAAGTTTTCTTTTCCTTCTCCATAAGATGAGATAAGGAAATACATATACATGGGAAACTTGAAAAAGTGAAATTTGGTCCTTTGATCAATTGTAAGTAGAAAATTGTCAGGCTTTCTTGTTAAAATACAATTTAAGTCCGTACAATATGCCTACAACTTCCCAAAGTGGTACTCGGGCTATGCACACATTGGCCTTTTTAGTTATATATTTACTCTTCCCCTCATCCTACACAGGATTGTCATCTTGAACCTCCATGAGTATGGATAGAGTCACTGTTCTGAAGTCCTTCAGACCACAGATAATTATACTTTCTTTCTCAGAGAATCTGGACAATTTGAAAACTTTTCTTACTGGCCTACATTCAGCACAAAACAAACCCAATTAGGCTTAGGTGATAAGTCAGTTTATGGTGTTTACACGTGTTTTTAAAACAATGGTTTCTTCAGTTAACAACTCTAATCATTAGAGGCTGCAATGCTCTCAGATTCTTTCTTAAGACTGTGACAGTTTCTCTGTTTAACTTTGCACTACTTTTACTTTGAATATAAACCTGCTCAGAAGTAATCACTACCCTGGATATAGTGTTTATCATTCCCAAGCACATTTTTTAACAGTTGTTATACATGCTCTTATCCAGCAACAACGTTTGGCTGGGTTGTTGTCAATGTGGCATCACTGCCCTCCCTTTCAAGGTCTTCAAAGGTCTCTGCATTGCAGAGGAGGAAAATCAGAAACGACATTTCACAGTTCCTTTTTCCACATGGTTCTGGGTTAGAGTTTGCCAATGAGAGGCACTCAAGTGATGTTTAGAAGGTGGAAAAGAAGGGGTGGAGAGGATTCTCTGGTGGGACTTTCAGGCAGACACTGGGTAGATTACAAACAAGGAGATCACACCAGCTTTCCAGCAAGCCCATGTGTGTTAGTGCTGTAGGCCGTTGAGATATCAAGTTGTGGCTTTGAGACTCAGTGCTGCCTGGTTCCTGAGACTTTCAAGGGTTTCTGAATAACCTTGAAAACTATCAGCTCTGTTGTTACACCTGAGGCTGTCACTAGCAGAGTCCCTTATTATGCTTCCTCAGCCCTTTGCATTGTTTTGTACACTCCTAATCTCTTGCATCAAAATCCTTAATACTTGGAATATAATGTGGCTTCTAATTTCCTGTTCAAACTCTGACTGATAGAAATAATGAGTATTGTTTTACAGAATTTTAAACTACAAATGACAACCTATTGTACCTACCCTTCTCAACTTTCTTTTTCACTCATTTATATTTTTGAGATGAATCTATGTTAATACATGCAGTTTCAGTTCTTTTATTTTAACTGATATATTATATGCCAATATTTTATTTACTACAATTTATTTATCTGTTTTGTTATTAAGGTACACTTAGCTGGTTGCCAAAGTTTTGCAATTGCCGATAATGTCAGAATGGAAATCCTTTATTTGTCTCTTCCACATGTGTAGAATACTTTTTTAGGTCTGTACTAGGAGGAGCATTGATGCTTTCAATGGAACAAGAGTTTCCTATGTTCTACATCCTTATTAAAACCTGGTAATGTCAAAATTTAAAATTTCATCAATATTATGTGTATTTAATAGTATTGCATTATTACTTTAATTTGGATTTTTAAAATTCCTAGTAAATAAAAACATAAATTCAGCTGCTTTAATGTAATTTAATATTATAAATTTTGCCTACATGTATATTTTTGCTTGAAAAGCTGTTTTATGTTAAGAGCTGAGAAAGGCACTAAAATAAGCAAGCTACTGAATATTACACTGTATGGCACACGAAACAGGAATTGTTCGTTTAAGGATGCTTTCCTCTTACTAGACTATGAGTGTCATGAGGACTGGCTTCCTATTTTATATTTATAAATCTTTTGAATCAAACTTCTAGTTAAAGATGGAGGAATAAAGACATTTCTATTTTTCCTTTTCTCTAAAACCAGCCAAATGTTACAAAGAACAAAATAATTCTAAACGCTATTTCCAATGAACTAAGGAACAACCACAATGCCCAATCACAATGATTAAAACTTGAAATTTGGATCAGTTTGAGGGAGAATACCACACAGGAAACATATCTCCATAGACCTAGTGAAAATTTCAGAATTCTCTAAAGTAGAAGTGGCTGATCAGTGTCCCTGTACTTGGTCCAGCAAGACTGGGGAGGGATGGCCTGAGAGAGCATCCCTGAGTCCAGGGTCGAGAGGAAGGAGAGACAGCAGGGACGTGTCATCACTTTAAGATGAAAATAGTTCCTTTCTCCTCGTGGGTAAAAGACAGAGGCAATTTTTTCTGAAAGTGCTAATCACAGACAGCTCAAATTAAATAAGTAAATTATAAGCTATCACACAAAAATGAGTGACTTTTGAGATTTTGCAGAGAGCCTCACAAATATTTCACTCTCTCGGAGAGGCAACTAAGAAGATTGAGTAAAGACATGTTCCTAAGGCAAAAATTCAAGAATATTTGGCATAAAGGCTCTGAAACATTGTATCTGAAATGAATTTGCCTGATTACCCTGCTCAATCATCTCTTCATCACTTTTTTGTCTTTTCTTATACAATAAGCTGATTCAGATAGAATTGGCTACATTCAAAGATGAGTAATAACTAGAAGAAAACAATGATGAAGTTAGGCAAAAATGAACATAAGGTAAGAGAAAAAGAAGGAGAAGGAGAAAAGGAAAAGAGCAAAAGGAAATTAACATGTGAAGACAGGAAGGAAAAAAACTTACATCAAAATAATTATGCCAGGAAGCAAAGAAGAAAGTATTCAAGATCTCAAGGAACTAACTGGAAACATGGCTTATTTAAAACTTAAAAAAGGAGTCAAAGAAGATATATACACAAAAATAAATAAAGAGATGAAAGTAAACTGTCAGACTCAACTTACCTATATTGTAGCCACCCCTGACACAGGAAGGGTTAATAATCACTGGAAAAAGCTTGCCAACAAACTGTGACCCAGAGGTGAGAAGGCTGGTTAGCCAATGACGAGTAAGACCTCCAGGGGGAGGCAACCTAAGCCAGGTGTGGTCACCTGGGGGCACAGATGGAGACACGATATCGGGAGCAGGAGGAGCCGTTGCCTAGGAGGACTTGCATGCTCCGAGATAAAATATACGAGCACAGCGATAACATGATAATATCAAAACAGAGGCCAAGGAGGGGCTCCTTGAGAAATCACTAAGAATTCTTGGCATTCGTTAATTACTTCATCCAGAACACCTGTGTATGTTTAACAGATGTAACCTATGTATATATTGAAACGCTGGTTATAATAAACTCAGAGTGGCCATCAGCCCTCTCTGCATCTATCCTGATGTGTACATTGGATTGCGACACCGACATATATAATTAAAATATAACCAAAAATTAAATAGACACTGCTGAGGGGCTGGCCTGGTGGCACAGTGGTTAATTTCACATGTTCCTATTTGGCGGCCCCAGGTTCTCTGGTTCGGATCCCAGGTGTGGACATGGCACTGCTTGTCAAGCTGTGCTGTGGCAGGCATCCCATATATAAAGTAGAGGAAGATGGGCACAAATGTTAGCTCAGGGCCAGCCTTCCTTAGCAAAAAAAAGAGGAGGATTGGCAGTGGATGTTAGCGCAAGACTAATCTTCCTCAAAAAATAAATAAATAAATAAATAAAATAAAATAGGCACTGCTGAAAACACAGCTGGGGACATGCAAGACAGACAAGTTAATTGAGCAAAATGAAGTGCAAAATGTGTGAAAGTTTAAGAGAATTAGAAAAAAAGAACAGGTATGGAGGACAGATACTGAGGATGAAACATGCACTTATATGTTGTAACTGAAGAAGAAAATAAACTAATTGGAACTGAAAATATTTGATACAATAGAATCTGAATACCAAATTCTGCATTGTATCTGAGAAGTAACTGATACAAAATAATCAACATCAAGTTATGTTTTTGTAAAATTATTGGATTGCAAGGGTTAAAAAAAAAAGAATCCCAATAAAGAAAACAAAGGCCAGCTACTGAGGATGAAAATTTAGTTGCTCTTGGATCTCTGAGTAGCAGCATTCAATACCAGAGATGGTAAAGCAATGTTAACAAATATGCAGAAATAGAAATATGATTCAAGAATTTTATATTTAGTCAAGTCATTGCTCAAGAATAAAGGCAAAAAAATCACACACTTTCAAATATGCAAGAACTCACAGGACAAGGATACCATGAGGATGATGAAATTTGGCCAACTGATAGACGACTAGAGAAAACAAGGAAAAATATTTGGAGATGAGTATTGAATATACTTAAATACGGAAATAATGCTAAACAATTATGGAAATTTTGGTTATAGTACAACATGTAAATATTACTAAACAAGAAAGCATGGCCAGAAATGATGAAAAAAATGAAAGAGTTAGCCAGACTCCAGATCTCACAGGATATGTAATCCAGGGGTAGGCATTATTTTGCAGTAAGAGCTAAAAGCATATTCAGATTGAGAGGTATGGAAGAAAGAGGGGTCAAGAATGATTCCAAATGTTTGGCAATTTTGAATGAAGTGTCAAATTACTGAAATGAGGAAGTCTAGGAGAAAAGCCAGTTTAGGTTGGAAGGTATGTATTGGCATGTGTTATGTATTGAATGTTTGTATCTCCCCCAAATCCGTATTTTGAAGCCCTAAACCACAACTTGATGGCATTTTCAGATGGAGACTTTGAGGGTAATTAGGATTGGATGAGTTCATGAGGGTGGGGTCCTCATGATGGGCTTAGTGCCCTTGTAGGAAGAGACACCAGAAGTTGTTTGCTCACGCACGTGCATTCTCTTGCCCTCTCTCCTCATCACAGGAGGACACCACGAGAAGGGGCAAGGCAGGAAGAGAGCTCTCTCTGGGAACTGAACCGACCAGTACTTTGGTCTTGGACTTCCCACCCTCCAGAACGTGAGAAGATACATTTACCTTGTTTAAACTGCTCAGTCTATGGTATTTTGCTATGGCAGCCGAGGCAGATTAAGACAGTATATGTTAATTTTGAGACGTCTTCTATACAGCAAATAGGGAGCTGGATATATAATTATATAATTCTGGAGTTCAGAGAAGAGTTGAGTCCAGAGCTGCTAATGTGGAAGTCATCATCACTGACAGATGGCACTTAAAGCCACACTGAAGGTGTGTCGAATAGTCTACTGTGTGTTCTTGGTGCAACTCCTCTTTATGGGGAAATGAATGGGATGACAAATGGTGCTTGGAGTCTGATTTTTTTATAATTTTATCCAGATGAAAACATAAGATTTGAAAAGTATTGCAAATCTCCAAGAGAAATTTCAGGAACCACAGGAATTTCTCTTTGTAAAATGTTGCCAGAGGGTTTAAGTCTGAGAATTTACACAAGAAGTACAAATTATCAATAAGTATAAACAAACACTTTTTCTTACTACAAATAAAAAATGGAAATTACAGCAGATGACAATCATAAGTACTTTGAGGGGTTCAGGGAAAAGCCTTCTCACCCTTACACACTATTCTTGGGATTTTAACAGGGTAAAACATTTCTTGAAAGCAAATTGACAATGTGTACTCGGCACTTAGTATATACTTGATAAATATTTCATACACATACAGTACGTATGTACCTGTGTCAGTCAATGTGCGAGATGCTGGGTATTCAATGATGATGAGTCCCTGCCCTCAAGAACTTACAGTTTGGAGGTAGAGACATATTAAAAATTATACAAATGCATGGCAAGTGTTATGTAAGAGACATATGATCACCTTAACAGAGATATTTAACACAAAGAGATCAAGGATGGCTTCTCCCAGGAAGGGCCCTTCGAGCTGAAAGCTGAATGATGAACACATGTTAACTAGCAGAAGGGAGAAAGCAGAGAAGTAGCACGTGCAAAGATCCTGAGGTAAGAAGAGACATGGTGTATACAAGAAGCTGACAGGATCCCGTCGTGGCTGGAATGGCAAGAGAAGGGGAAATGTGGTGTGCAATGAAATAATCAGAGGTAAGAAAGCACCAGGGTTCTTTTATTTCAGAGTTTTGCTCTTTTTCTCAATTAACTTAGGTTTCCTTTCAAAGCTTTAAACAGTTTTAAATACAGGTAGAGTTGTCTTTGGAAAAGATTCCTTTAACTGTGTAGACGAAAATGTTGAATATTTGTTAAATGAATGAAATTAGCTGTTATTGTGTTCTTTACAGTATTTTTAATTGTAATGGAAAACAGCCTAAACGTACAATATTAGGGGTTTATTTACATAAACTTTAGTACATTCATACAACAAAATGTTTTGAAGTTGTTCAAAATGATAATACTCTAGAAGTATATTTATTGGTGTGAAGAATTGTCCTCAATAACATATTAAATGATGAAATCATGACAATAAAATGACTTTTCTTACCTCAGATTGGCATGGTTCTCATGACAAAATATCACCACTTACATAAAGTTTTGGCCAAATGCAGGTCTAGATAAGAGGAAAGGATAAACTTGGCAGTTATCTAGAAAATTTGTGGCTTTTTTTTAAGGCAACATGAAACAAATTAATAGTCTATGCAGCTCTGATGTACTATCTGATCCACTTAGGAAGTTTTATTTTCTTTGCATCATAGAAAAATAGAGAAGCACAGAAAATTAGAGATCATCAAGACAAGAGATCATTTGACTGAATAAATGAATGTGCAGTTTTGTTCTGAGATAGTTACTTTTCTCAGTAAAACTGTTCTATCTTAGCTCCCTCAGAAGAAAGGCAAAAGGAGAATGCAAGAATATGACTTCAGAATAAATAAATAATGGAAGAATTTCAAAACAGAATGTGGCTGTGCTTTGAATGATCCAATCTTGTTGAGACTGCAAATTGTGCAGGAACAGGCAATAGCTTCGCTCATGAGTTTCTTCCAATCAGAAGGAAAATACAACAGAAGCCTTTCTTGTGGATTTCAACATACCTAATCATATACCTGAGAGCAATCTAGAAGAGAAGATATATGAAAAATTCATAAAGAACTTATGTACATAGTATGCTCAGCTCAATTTTTACTTTATACAAAAATTTGGGGAGAAAAAATCAGAATGATTTTGACATAATAATTCACATTATAATTCATAATATACAAATGCCACTAAGATAAATCAATGTCTAAATTATGCTGGGATGTCATTTTGCATAAATGCTTTCAGTGTAGTAAAGTTTTCAATATTTTTTTCCCAACACAGCGTTGCTGTCCATTATATCTTTTCTCTGCAACTTCAAGTTTCATAATATATTTCAGAGTCAAAGTATGTTATTACTGATATAACAGACTCTCTTTAAGCAAAGATAAACTTTGACACACACTCAAGCTTTGACTTTAGGATTTGATTCGGATAATAATATCTAAAGTAAGGCAATCCTCTGTAGTAGAGACTGTTAAAAGCTCAGTCTTTGGGGGCTGGCCCCGTGGCCGAGTGGTTAAGTTCGCGCGCTCCGCTGCAGGCGGCCCAGTGTTTCGTTAGTTCGAATCCTGGGCGCGGACATGGCACTGCTCATCAGACCATGCTGAGGCAGCGTCCCACATGCCACAACTAGAAGAACCCACAACGAAGAATACACAACTATGTACCGGGGGGCTTTGGGGAGAAAAAGGAAAAAAAAAAAAAAATCTTAAAAAAAAAAAAAAAAAAGCTCAGTCTTTGGAGTAGAATAGAACTGAGTTTGAATCACAACTTCGCCGACTCAGAAGCAGTGTGATCTTGGAGAATTTACTTAACTTCTCCAAACGTATTTCAGATCATGTCACTGCCCTGGTTAAAACCCTTCAAAGGCTCCTTATTGCACTGAGAATTAAAATCCATCTCTTAAATTACACACACATTTCACAAAATCTGGTCCCTGATCATCTCTGTGAACTTCGCCTTCTCATTCTCTACCTAGAGATGTGTCGCTCAGGGCACCTGCCCTGGTCCTCCCACCTGCCCCCTTTTCCAATGACCATACAACCCATCCATATGCAATCATGCACAGGTTCTGAAATATTCACTTAATTTCCTACTGACATATGAAGACAGCATCAAGCATATACAGACCCTGAAAATACACTTAAAAAAACCCAAATTCTAGGCTGGGATATTCCCAACAGCATATTGTGAACAAGGAGGAGTGTGTATTCAATGTTCTGCATCTTTTACCCTCAACAGTCCCATTCCTCAGGCTATTCAATCTTGAGTTAATGATAAATTTGCTCATTCATTTGAAATAATGAAAATGTCAGTGGGGCCTGTCCGGTATGGATCAGCTTAAATCAATTAATTAGTGTAAAAGGTAGTTATAAATACACAGGAAATAACTTCTTGTTCAAACAACTAAAATTTATTTTTGATTTGTATATCTATGTGCACTAGTTTATTGAGTAGTTCATTAATCAGTGGTTGAAATATGTTTTTAAAAATAAAGGCTACTACAATAGTTATAAGAATGAAGGAAAAGCCAACAAGACTTCCAGATACAGCATCCTTGACATTGTTGAACACTTAAACCAATACCAGTAACTGCTTATCTACAGACTTCTTACTTTGTGAGAAAAATGATCTATTGGGTATGAGAGGAAAACATAGCTTCCATATTTTCAAGTCATAATTTAAATAATTTTATTTTGTATGTATTTTATTTTGTGTGTATGTGTTGTAAGATGCTTTCCATAATAGTTTATAAATATGCTTTGGAGTATATGCTCAAAATGTTTTTACTGATAAGAATGTGTGACCTGAAAATTTTGAAGACAACCACTCTCATAATTCTTTCATCTTCAAATTGAAAAAATCAGTGTTTTTGAGACACTGCTTCATGGGGTCCTAGAGCTTCTCTGAAAGTGTTTAGAATGGGGAAGACCTGGGCAATGGGAGGTTCAAGGAAAACCAGTCCACTAGCTCTGCCCTCCCAGCTCCTTTTTACTACTCTTTTATACATTACACATCTGAGTTATATTTCTATATAAGAATAGGTTCAGATACTCAAAGGAAAAGTTTGAAGGACACCTGACTGGATGATGTCTGAGGTCTCAACAAGATCTGATCTTTGATCATCTAGGTTCTGAGCTGCCCTCTATTCTGGAGGTAAAATAGTAACAAACATTAAACACATACAAAGAAAATATTCATGTTAGGAACCTTGTGTTAGACTCCAGGCTCATGATCTAGTGATGTGAGACATATGCGTAAGAAGATAACCAACAAATATTGCATACCTGGAGTGGTGAATGCACTGTGTAATTGTGGTTAAGCACAGAAACAAATCTCTATCAGGCAGAATCACAGTGAAAGATGTGTTTTAAGGGATCCCTGAGATCATCCCATGTGAGTTTCCATCCCCTCCCATCACATTTTAATGAAACTTTTACCTCTAATACCACCCTAAAATAGTTGCACTCTATAGGTCTTGAACATAAAATTGGCTAACGCAGCTGACTCTTTTGAAGCTTCATTTAAAATAAAAGAACACACCTGGATCTTGGTAACGTGTTTTTAAAGAAGCCAACAGCCCAGACCCTAAATGCCTGGACGCTCTTGATGAGAATCAGGTGAAGGCCCAGTTGCCTCATCAATGAAGACAGCCATGTCGGCGTAAGTTATTTCACTTGTTTACCAGTTTACTTCGTTTGTGAAATCTAAAAGAAAGAGAAAACAGCTTGTAGTTGTATGTCTGGTCAAGATTTCCTGCCAAATTTTTAGCATGGATCATAAACAAACAAGTACGAGAGAATATAAACTAGTAATATGGGTCATGACTGTTACCAGAGTCAATTCTGCACCATTTCCAAAGTCTGTTAAACTGTTTAAGATTACAAAGTCAGTAGGCACACGTGAACTTTTCTCAGGCAACGCCTTTTCATCAAGATTGTGCTGGGGAATTCAGAGTCAGAGATGGTACATGGTACGGATGCACGTGTAACTGGATATGATTCCCGTGGCTGAACCTGGCTTGGTCCTTTAGTGAAGGGTTGGGGTGCACACTGGGAGGAAACACATCTGCCTGTCTGTACCCATCTGAGGGAGCACTGTTCCCTGACAGAGACCCTTTTGCAAACAGCTTTGCCCAGCTTCTTATTTTCCTAAGAACCATATCTTCCCTGGCCAAATTGAGATAGATTTTTCTCCCTCTTTGGTTAGAAATTTGAATAGCAAAATCCAATGGTTGATGGGTAACTTCATCTATAAAACAAAACACCTTTCTTTATATATGAATATCCATGTATGGATGTTTTTGTGCTCTCAATCAGCCTAAATGCCTGAATAAAGAATTGCTATAAAATTTACTTGCTCTAAAAAAAGGACAAAACGAAAAAATTAGTACTTTGTTGTTTCTACACTAAAATATGCTATTATGGGCAGAGTTCGTGTGTGTGTGTGTGTATGTGTGTGGGTGGAGAAAAAGTCCAGGCCCCAGAAGTGCCTCACATTTAGACTTTTGATATTAGCAAAATATTCCAAGAAATATAAACATATAGAATCCAAGACACACACTCAGAAGTTTGCGCAGAGATGCTCACCCTGTAGTTTTACATTTACTAGATCACACTATTTCGAACCCTAGCTCGGCATTTCTTTGCTTTTTCCCCTTCTGGGGGCCTTGGAACATATAAGAGCCCTGGTACTTATACTTTGCAAAGCTCTAGTTAGGGGCATATTTGCTGTATCTTAAATATGGAATGCCTGCTGTGCTACACTTTGACTAAGAAATTATATTTCTTCCAGAGTTCACAAACCCACCAGAGAAATGATGACTGTGTTTGTCTTTCAGCTTTTCCTCTTTAACGGGCCTCATGAAAAGAGGTAAGACACCAAGCAGAGGAGGAGAAAAGGAGCTGGGGGAGTGGTGAAGAACTGGTGACAACACCATGACAACAGCCCGCCACCCGCGAGCACCCTGGATTTTTTTCTTTCTTAGAGGGGATATAGCTTCTGTTCATGTGCACAGTGTATTAGTCTCTGAGGGCCCCTCAGACCCTTTGATAGAGAAAGCAGTATCCATCTCTTGCCTAAGAATCCCTTGACCTCTCCATTTACAGCCAGTGAGATTTCACGGTAGAGTTCAAGTGGCTGGAGACCAAAGGGACAGGCAGGAGCTTTGGTCTGTTTGAGTCCCTCAGGCAGCCACAGCACCCAGATCAGCGCTGGCCCTTATTTAGGGGAACCATACAACCCATCATCCAAACTGGGACACTCTGAGACAAATGCTAAGCTGGACAGAGCACCGAGTCCTCCCTGGCAAACTGGAGATAGTCACACAGTGGGTATTCATTAATCATCATTGAATGAGTGACTAAGTAAACAAAAATATAACTCATCATATGCTTGTTCTAAGGGATGCCATGGACAAAGGTCAGGAAGTCATCCTGGGTTGTTTCCCACGGTGACCAGTGGACAGAGGTATTGAGGCAATGGGTTTCAGTTCTTCATGAGGTCTGACCTTGAGACTGAGGAAGAGTTTCTGTGACCATTTAAGCTATCAGACAGTAGTACAGGCTGTGTTGGTATGTAGTAATTCAAAGTATTCTCAAAGTATAAACATCAGATTTATGTTCAAATAAACATTTACCTCATTTTTATACATATAAATAAAAGAGAGTAAGACTTAAGAAAAAAAGGATGCTGTAGAAAAACAGAGTTTGGAATAGGAAAGATCTGAGATCTATTCCTGCTTCTTCATTCAGCTTACTCTGAAGTTTTGGAAAACTACTTCTATTTCTATAATGTCTTACCTGTAAAATTAATAGAAATAAGGCGTCTAATGATCTCTGTCATTCCCAGCCCTGCCTATCTACTAACAGGGATATTTTAAAGAAAGAGTGACAAATTCTAGGTCAAAAATCTCCCTTTCCAAACAAAGAACAGTGATGGATGAATTTTTTTTTAAAGATAGGGAAAAAAAATTAAAAAGGCATGGGTAGCACAAATCAAGGTAAACAATTTTTCAGACCAGGAATGGGTCATAAATGCAACATGATAATCCAGGGCCCAGGGCTCTGGGTGGGCTTGCTGGGCTCAGAGACCAGAAGCCAGAAGAGTGGTCAGGCATGGGCCCCCACAGGGCGAGAGAAACCAGCGCCCGCAGTAAGCAGGGGCTGCAATCGGGCTCATTGCTTGTGGCCATGGACTTGGTGCAGCTCTCCTGCTTTTAAAGGAAGCTGAACATTTCTCCTGTCAATTGCCAGATACTATGTAGGGTTTTGGTTTCTGGGAGCTGCAGGCCTAGGGATGAAGTGAGACCAGGCACAGCCTTCAATAGGGAGATGAGGCAAACTGCCCGTGGAATCAGAGGCTGGATCTGCAAACCTGTAGTGTCACTGAATGCTTTGAACTGTCTTTAAAAGCCCTTGTCCTAGATCGGGGGTCCAGTGGGCTGAGTAGAGGCAAGTGCACAGCCTGCAGGGCAGGGAGCGACGGGCAAAGTAGGGAGCCGGCAGAGAGGGACAAACGCAAGGGTCCGTCCAAATTGATCTGCAAATACAAACTCCAAGACACTTGAAAAAAGTTAATGTCAAAAATGACAGAAAACAGACAAGGAAAGGAAAGGAAATTCATTCATTCACTTAGAAGAGTCTGAGGAAAACTTTAAATTTGCTATGAGTTTCCAAAGAAATAAAAGCATATATTGCTCTTTTAAAAGGAATGACAATTTATGAAACAAAACAGCCAAAAGGAATTATAAAAGGAAGACAAGAAAAAATGTTTACATTCCTGAAAATGAAAGGTATAATTATTAAAAAGAAAAATAATGTAATAGATGGGATAAACTTCAAACGGGATATGGTCACAACAGAAACTAGTGGTACGACGTGAAATGTGGTACCATAGAGAGTTAAAGACATAAAGAAATAAACAGCAGCTAAGAAACATCATGGATTACATTGAAATGCTCCAATATTGATCTAATAAGAGTTCCAGAACAGATCGGAGGAAATGGAAGAAAATCAATATCTGGAAAGGTGATTACTGAAAACTTTCCAGAATACAAGCAAATATAAGCAGAATAAAAAAATAATAAATCCAAATCTAGATACATGATAATTATACCTCAGATCACCAACTATAAACAGATCCATGATGTTTCTTAGCTGCTCTTTATTTCTTTATGTCTTTAACTCTCTATGGTACCACATTTCACGTCGTACCACTAATTTCTGTTGTGACCATATCCCGTTTTAAGTTTATCCCATCTATTACAACTGCAAGAGAAAAACCTATATTTTTTTCACAAAGGAATGACATTTAAACAGCAACAATTCTTTGTCAGAACTATTTGGCATCAATTCATACCAGAAGTTAGTAGAAGTGTATCTTCTAACATAGAGGGAATATATCTGTCTACATAGAGAGTTTTATTTCTAGCCAAATTCTCCTTTAAAAGTAAGGAAAAGAAATATTTGCAAACATATAAAAATAAATAAAGGCTATCACTCAAATAATTACTAAAGGATAGACTTTTGGAAAAATAAAAGTAAACACAGATGAAAGGTGTTAAATACATGAAATGATGGTGTGTACTAACATTGACAAAATCTGTCTGAAAGTTTTTAAATATTGTTTTATATTAAATTTAATAATATTAAAAACTATTTTTTATTAAAAGAAGGCAAAACTACAATTCTGAATGACAATAATATGATGGGGGAAGAGGTTGTTAAATGGGAATGTACGGCATGTCGAAAGTCTTAATTTGGTTGGAAGGATAGAAAACTATTGAATATAGACATACATGCAACTTTAAAACTAAAAGTAATCCCTAAAAGAATATAAACAAAAATATATGATTTCCCAATCAGTAAATAAAAAAGAAATATACATATGATATAGTATATTTTATATGATATATTGGTGTATACTTAACATTTATATATTTCAATATATATTCAAAAAGAGAAATGATAAAAAAGCATAAAATAAAATGGCAAGATTAAATCCAAATCTGTCAGTAATTACGTTAAACAGGTGAAACTGTTCTATTAAAGAGATTATCAATTTGTAAAGAAAAAAGGAAAGTAAAATTTACTATCTTGTGCTGATAAGAAACACTCCTAAAGCAAAATTATACAGAAAGAGTGAGTATACTGAGTATAGAAAAAGATACACCTTGCAAATTATTAGCCACAAAGTAGTATAGCAATATTAATATCAATCAAATAGAATTTAAATAAAAGAGCATTAAGGGAAATAAAAATTACATATTGATAAAAAGAAAAAAAGATCGTGAACCTTTATGCATTTAATAACGTAGCTTCAAAATATATAAAGCAATAACTGACAGAAGTACAAAGAGAAATGGACTAATTTACACTCAGAGTGCATTATTTTAACACACGTAGCAGAAACTGATAGATCAAGCAAATTAGTAAGGATATGGGGATTCAGAGAGGGGGTTCTCAGCACGGACTATTGCAATAATCCCCTAACTGGTCTTCTGGCTTCCACTCTTGACTTCTTTGTGGCAACATTATATCATTTAACTTACTGGCTCTGTATGCTATTTTATGTAAAGTGTTCCTCATTGTTCTATTTTTTTCCTTCAAAATATTTTTAACAATTACATTTTCCCTTTCAACTGTAAAATTCGCCCTTCAAGTTCCAAAAATTAAACATCTTGTTACGAACTTTGAGAAATGCATTAAATTCATAGATTAATTTGTGGAGAATTGACACTTTCTACCACATTAAATCTTTCTATCCAGGAACAGTATACCTCTGCATTTATTTGGGTCCACTTTAATGTTCCCAGCAAAGTTGTATAATTGCCTTCACATCACTACTGTTCTGTCTAGAAGAAGAGTATTAGATGTAAAAACTGCTAATAGTTAAAGCAGGATATGGCAATCGACCTTACTGTGTCATTATGACTAATAGTGCTCTAAACAAGGTTCCTTCATTTTTTTCAGGTAGCTACACTATGAAGTTATCCTTACGACTGTCAGTCTTATTCATTATCATTCATTCAATCATTCAAGACGTATTTATTGGGACATAATTCACACTCTGACTGAGCCCTGGGATGTCAAGAAAAGTAAACTATGGTCTCTAACCTCAAGAGGCTTACAAATCTTAGAGTAAGAAAAAAGAATAAACTAATAGATCCAAAGTGAGTAAGAAAATATAAGAAAAAGACCAAAGGAAGGAAAGAAAGAGGAAAGAAGAAAAGGAGACCAGAGACTACATGTTACGGACCCAAAAGTAACTCCTAGATTCCTTTCTTAATCTGCATCACTGAAATTCATTAAGAGCTACACAGTAAATTTTAATATGTAGATAAAATAGTTATATTAGCAAGTGAGTACTTAAAAATACTGTGATAAACTGAGGAAGATCAAATTCTGAGACTTATTTTTAAATAAAAGGGCCCTATCATGTCTGACCTCCAAATGCTTTTGTGCAGGTGTTTGAATTGTTTATTTTTAGTGTCATATAGTTGATTGTGGATTGTTTTGCGGTCAATTCACTGGCTTGCCCCTTAAAATTTAAATATCTAGCAGGCATCTGACTTCCTGGAATGATTATAATCTACCCCAAAATGAAACTATTTGTTGACATTTTAAAATGACTTATTGCTAAGGTGCTACCAACCACTTTTAAAAATCAAATTCTGCAAAGAGCAGCTTGAAGCAATGAAAATAATTTACATTACTCAAAAAGATATTTTTCATTTAATACCTAGGGTAAACTAATTCAAAATCTAAAATTATACTGCTTTCCTGTAGGGTACGAAAATGGATTATAACATGAAAAAAAATATCTCTTAAATCTAAATACTCCATACATTTCTTACTCGTGCTTCCACTGTCTTCTCTTCCTATCAGGTGATATTTAGGTCTGCGTTAATGGATTAGGGCCCATTGATCTCAGCTGGAAAATATGAGACACCCTTGCTGATCACCGTGTGCTATTGCCAAAGCCGCCTTCTTTACTAGCAAAGTAAGATTCTATTGAAGTCCGTCCCAAATAATCATCTGTCAAAACAATGATATGTGGTCTTAAACTTGAAGCACATTTTCTAACCAGCTGAACTAACTATTTTATTTAACTTTTACTTAAGAGCAATGCTACATGCTGTGACTTTTTTTAAGGAAAAAAAATTTGTTTTCAAATGGAATATAGTGATGGTTTATTTGACCAGATGCTTGCTGTTCATCACAGGGACGGCAATTTTTGCCCAAGATTCACCACCACATTCAAAAATCTATCCTAATGGGATCCTTTTGACATGTTTCAGATGAGAGTTTAAATCAGAACAGTAATTCACTCATCCATTTAACAAACCTTTCTTGAAGATGTATAGTAAACCAGGTGCCTTAATGGATTCTTGGGATTAAAAATGAAAAAAAAAAACTATGGTTCCTGCCTTACATAGAATATCTCAGAGGCGATCCATGAAAAATAATTATATCGTAGCGAGCTAAGTGCCAAGAGAGTTTAGTACAAAGTGAATTTCTGAAAGATTAGAATTTTGGAGGATCCATGGAGAGACACAGGATGCGTTGGTGAAAAGTTGTTTGGGCAGATTTTCAAAGAAGTGGTCAGGCCCTGAGTTCATGAAGTGGACGTGTCAGACTCAGATGCGCTCAGTTTACCTCCAGGCTTCTCTACATTCTAGCTGTGTGACTCTGGCTGTGTTATTTAACTCATCAGTAAAACCAGATGAATAATGTCTACCTCGTCAGATTATGTGAGGATGAAATTAAATAATGTAGGGAAAGGGGTTGGTGTAGTGCCTGGCACAGCAAACGTTCAACAAATATTGACTCAATTTATTATTGCTCCCAGGAGAGGGAAATCCGCTTTGTGGCAGCTTAGGCTGTACATGAAAAAGTGGTGGGAGATGAGGCTGGGCCACAGTGTGAAAAGCCATCTGTGCCGGGGCATGAAGCTGCTCAATTAATCAGCCTGGGAACTGCCTTCTGGCTCAATGTCTTATAATGTCAGGTAACGTCGATGTTGTTTAGGATAATTTTAGATTGTTTTATTGTGTGTAGTTAAAGTATTCCAACACATTTACCACCACTTGTGACATGTGATACTTCCCTTCATCAGGAGCAAGAGGGATCACAGGCATAAAAAACCATGAGTCTGAAAGGGACCCTGCATACCCAGGGCAGTAAGGGGACTAGCTTTCCCTCAGCAGGGATGGGTCATTTTCGTCCTTGCCTCTGGGGAAGAGGAATGACAGCCTCTTCCAGGCAGTGTGTCTCACAGAGGCTGGTCAGTAAAACAGACCTTAGGAGCTTCCACTCTAGCAATAAACACGTATATGAGATGGTACCGAGTCACCAATGGTGTTAAGTGCCACAAAGGAAACAAAGACAGGGTAGACAGTGGAAGGACTTCACATAGGGCATTCAGGAAGGGCCTCCTGGAGACATGGACATTTAATCCGAGCCTTGAACTCAGCTGTGGGAGGAACAGCGGGAAGAAGATTCTAGCCAGAAGAATGGCATATGTGAAGACCCTCCTAGAAGTGACTGGAGACTAGTATGGCTGAAAAACTGTGGATGAGAAGGAGAGAAGCACAAAGTCTCAGGGGAGAGGTAGGCAGGGGGCAGATCACGTACTCCTTGCAATTAACCTTCTGCATTTTACAAGTTGTTTACAACTTGAAAGGATTCCTATTATAATCAGAACACACACATACTGCGTGTACATGTCAGCTCCTTAAAAGCACCCTCTTGTTTTCTATGTGTTCCAGAAAAATAATCAGGACTGACTTCCAAAAATTCAAGCCAACTAACTTTCTCTCTTGGTCTAATTGCCTTTTAATTCCAAAACTTTCACAAAGACTTTTCTTTACCAGCATGCCTAAATGAGCCTAAAATCTCTTGAATGAGCAATAAATTGGCGTGCCATGTATTTTTGGTATACTAGTGTTGTAATCAGAAAAACTGACCAAAAAATCCAAACTTAGAGAACTGCGTTATGTTGCTATTTGGGGATTAGAGACTCAACTCCTCCGTGTCTGTATGCTTTTGGGGAAAACATAAATTATAGACAAAGATCATGTCCAAATTTTAATATATAATTATCTGGCTAGTGACTTTAGGATATTATAAAACTGCAAAGAGTCGCACATTCAACAAAATAGTGTACCCCTCTAAGTAGTAAAGCATACTGATTTGATTTATTTTATGGTCTATCCACTTGCTTAGAGAAGAGCCTAATAAAATAAAAATAAATATAAGTCACATACTGACACATTTTTAGTGTTTATTTGAAGGAGCTATTAAAATATATCTTTTTAAAGAGCTATAAGCAAATACTTGTTATTAAATCAAAAATGTTATACAAAACCCTTTTTAAATTAAAAAAACCCATGTCTTCACTACCTTGCTTGACAGCAGGAAACTGCCAAAAGCAGCAGAAAGATGGATTCCATCTCATGTCCAAATTTCTCATGAGTATACTTCGTAGGCAGTACATAGTAACAGGAAAAGGCTGGATGCAAAGAAGCCTGTTAAGTTCTACCCCCACGAGGAGGGAGGCAAGGAGAAGGTGGAGGTATGGATGTCCTTTGCCTTTCGCCCACAGCCAAGGGCTCCCTTCATGGGAGGTCACATTTTAGCAGATAACCCAAATACTCACATAAATATATAATTACAAATAATGGTAAGTGCTATAAAGGCAAAAAGAGAGAGCACCTTGAGAGAGAATGCTAGGGCAGACCTAACTCAGATGGGAGGAAGGAGTGGTTTCGAAAATCCTCCATGAGACTTCGTCGTTTATACTGAGACTGAGGATGCATGCTTAGGGATTTGTGGGGTGGAGTAGGGTGAGAGACAGCAAGTTCAAAGGCTCTGGGACATATGAACAGATGAAGCATTCAAGAAATTAAATGAAGGCCAGTGGGTTGGAGAGAAAACCAGGTCCTGTGGCCCCCAGGCCTTGTGAGGGACTTTGCCATTGTGTGCTAAATTCCAGGGGAAGTCTTCTGAAGGAGTTTAAGCAGGGGAAGTGACATGATCCAATTCATATTTCTAAAGGATCATCCTGGCTGTGCTGTCAAGAATATACTGGAAGAAACAGGAGTAAAAGTTGCAAGACCGGTTAGGAGGTTATCGCTGAGGATGAGGCAAAAGGCAGTGATTTAAGGTACTCGTGAGAATTCTAATTGGAGAGACTATACCAGCAGCAAGAGTTAAAATTTTGGAGCTTAGCTGAGGTCTGCATTGGAGATTATATTTAATAGGAATAGACCAAAAGATCGTATTGAAAAACCATGAAAGTGAATGAGATCAGATAGGGAGAAAAAAAAAAAAGGATCTGGGACTCAGCACTGAGGAATGTCTACATTTAGAAATTTTCAGGGTCATGGTTCTTGACATCCAAGCTCTTTCAAAACTTTGTAGGCTTTTACCTATTGATTCCAGAAAGTTCTATGTGCCAATAACCACATGCAAGCAAAGTCTTTTTGAGAAAATTTTCAGTTCTGTATGTCTTTGCTTATCTCTCCTACATAACTTTTTCTTTCCTTTATTCCAAGGGGGTTTCCTTAAGGCTCTCTGGGCTTCTGTGAAGACCTCACTCCGGGTTAGATATTTGTCCAGTCATTTCAACCAAATTGTTTTCTCGATTTTATTTTTCACCAGTTAAAGTCAATCAGGAGTTGTTTTTTCCAAACCTGTAAGGCCTTGAATTTCCGGACTTTCTTTAGAATGTTTCATTTCTATCTGAAATTCAGCCAGTTATTCTTTGAGCACATCTCTTTCTCAAAACACTTGACAAGCACAGCCAAAGAATCAACAACACTCGCTACCAATGTTCTCTTCTCCTCTCTCTTTCTCTAGAGCTACAAATTTCTCCTCTCTCCTTCCCTAGAGCTACAAATTCGCTAGGGACATGACTCTCCTCTCAAGTGGCCACATGTGGCACTCTTTCTTTCCATGACTGAGGAGACTATCATTCCTACAATCATTTCATTGGCTTGAGTAAGTCGTAACCCATCTAACTGCGAGGAGGTGGAGAAATGTAGGAGCAGTTAGAATGTCTGGTGAATCCTCCACACCTGTCATGCCTTCCATTTATTGTAATGCAGGATAAAATACTATGGACATTTTATGTCCCCCTTAATATTACTTTTCAGAGTCTTATGTTCTAATTATTATTGGTTATGATTGTATTATACCACCCCCTTTAGCCTCTTGGAGAACAGCAATAACAAATGACATGTCAGTTGGAACGCCAGCTCCACGTTCTGAATTGTTTTTTTCCATAGTAGATCCAAGAGCGGAAAAGGATAAGGATTATGGAAGTATGACTTAATTTTAAGGAGAGAAAGGACTGAGACTTGTATATATTCCCTTACTAGACAAAATTTCTTTCCCTAAAAGGAAACAGAAAACAAGTTACGCATTTCTTCTTTGCCCTGCGTGATTGATTATTGTTCAAAATATTCACTTTTTCCCTCAGTTTTATGGCAGAGTGTTTCCTGTCCTTTGATTCTGGGTTTGGTTATGTTTCTTGCTTTGGCCAATGGGATATCAGTTGACATAACACAAGCCAAAGCTGGAAAAGTGCTTGTAAGATTGGGTTTGAGCTCTTGTGTAAAATTCTGTTTACTGAATGCACTGAGATTTTGTTATTATTAGTCATACATTTCTTTTGAATCAATATTGACCCTTATATTCCCAAGCTGTATGCATGTAGATGGACTGTGACGTTTCGTGACTGATTGAGAAGGTGCATGAAGTGTAACTTTTGGATGTGGATTAATTTCCTTTAAAGGTCAGGCTCCTGATAGGTGAGGTTTCAAGAGATGGAAGGATCCAGGTAACACGAATCCAGGTTTTGGGCTTATTTAAAGATGAATTATTCATATGCGGTGTTTTTTCACTGTTCTGTCAATAAAATAATTCTCTGTTACCTAACACGTAAATGCTTAGGTTTTGCTTTTTGTATAGCTTAAAGCCTTAGAGCAATAGCTTAATGCAAAATAAAATTCTAAGTACAAACTGAATTCTCTTTTCACTATTTAACTGCTACAGACTCTAGTTAGCTAATGATTTGCTTCATAACTTGGCTCTTTTTTCAGTCTTGCTCACTCTGGCCTCGCTACCATCCGTTTTATAATGTTCTTCAAAGTAAAGGGGTGAAAAGCTTTCTCAGCTCATCCTAGCTACTCTGAGCACTCTAAGACCTTCCTTCCCAGGGGACAGACTTCGAAATTCCTCCCAATCTAGGTCAGGCCAGACCATTATTCTCCGTCTGCCTACTGGCGTTTATTTTTCTCTGCAGAAAAGGGTCAGATGTTCTCTGACTGCTGCACATTTGTTGCTCCTTTTCATTGTTAAACTAAATCTGTTGAAACAACATAGAACAGCTAATGGAATCCTCTCCCCACAGAATGGAATCTAAGACAGCGTCTGTAGCAGTCACTGTGGGTGCTCCACCCAGGTCCCTGGACTCTCATCTTTCCTGCACATCCCAACGGCTTCTTACTGTGAACACCTGTGACTCTCTCCCTGGAGCTGCCTCTCGGGGCAGGAGCATGAGGAGCTGGGTACAGGGCGGGCAGAGCGGCTACAGGTTAACCCCAGGGAGCAGCCGACAGCAATGAGGTTTAGGAGATGGTAGATAAATAGCCCAGCTTTCTCATCCTTCTGGTGGGACGACTCTGAGACATGGTCTATTCTGTCTCCCAGGGTTCACCAGGGACTTATAGCAGCAATCTGTTCGTTAACTAATTCACCTTGTATTACCTCCTTCCCTTATCTGTCTTATGCCTCTACAACCTCACGGGTGTTTTCCGGAGTCACCTTCTAAAAACTCCATGCACCCAGGGGGCAGCCAGGTGGCGTAGCGCTTAAGTTCCCCACGCTCCATTTCGGTTGCCTGGGTTTCACCCGTTCGGATCCCCGGCCTGGACCTCTGCATCGCTTGTCAAGCCATGCTGTGGTAGGCGTCCCACACATAAAGTAGAGGAAGATGGGCACGGATGTTAGCTCAGGGCCAGACTTCCTCAGCGAAAAGAGGAGGATAGCTCAGGGCTTAATCTTTCTCAAAACAAAACAAAACATGCACCCAAATCTTTGTAATAAGGCCAGCGTCTGGGTGAACCCAATACAAGATAGTGCCTAAATTTTTAAAAAATAAAAAAGTAAAAGAAAAGAAGGAAGAATGGTAGGTAGGAAGGAAGTTAATAAATTAACGTAAGTCAATCACTTAGGAAAAAATTTCAGCTCAATAAAATGGATAACCTAATTCTTTCACATACACACACATATTCTAGACAAAATTATGAAAGTAGATGCTGCTTTCAAAAATAGCACTTACGGAGAGAATTATTGTAATCCTTCAGTTTTTCCATCTCTGAGGAATGGAGCGTAACGAAGAAAGTGCCCAGGCTTTGGAATCAGGCCCATTGCTGCCTCCTTCACCCGTGGTGCGGCCTGGAGCCTCCTCACCTGTTAAATGAGACTGCATCAAGGAAGGTGAAGCGCGGAGAGTTGGCTGTGGCTCCACTAATGGGATGCGATAATCATCCGTTCCCTTCCCTTCAGCTTAATTTGTTAAATTTGTGTTCTAGCCTGGACGCCTTTATGCAAGTTGATGGATCTAAAACAAGAGCTGGATAAATGGCTAGACTGTCAGGCCTCCAGCGATGACAAGTGACTCAAGATATCCTCAAAGAGATTAGAACTGCATCACCTTTTCTTAGAATTTTCTTCTTAATACTTGAGTCACAGAAATTTGTCAAATTTATCAGAAATTGAAAACATGTGTAACGGCTGTTCTAATTATCTTTAGTAATGACTAAAAGAAAATATGAAATTTTCTCTAAAGATTCCATATGTTTTTCTTATATCTTCCATGTACGTGACATTCATTATTGTCAAAATTAATAATTTTTAAAATGCAGCCCCAAAACTTCATTGAACGAGTAGATGGTAAAATATATTCTGTTTTTCCACACCATTTGCTGAGAGGAAAAGGTTGAGTTACCAGTGTTTGGTAGTTAATGAGAAATCTTACCTCTATTCCAAAGTTTGGGTAAGGAACTAACCATAGTAAAATCGCATGCTTTTAAAAATTAATAATTAAGTCAACAGGTGTTGATTGATTGCATCTTAGGAATGAGAGATGTGTGCTAACTGCCATGGAGCACTGCGGAAATATTTTTTAGTGTTGCACTTCTCAGGTTACTCTACAGATTGCCCCGGGTGGGGCTTGGCAGGCAGAAAGGTCCTATGGCTCCTGTTTTACAGATAAGGCAAATCACGCTCATAGAGAGTAAGTGACTTTCCCAGGTTAAACACAGCTAAACGATGGCCAAGCTGGGAATTGAGTTTTCAGCCTAATGCATTTGCCTCCTTGGCATGCCACTTCGTTAAGTTTCCGGCTCAACATTCTGAAGTATACTTCCAGAAAAAGAAAAATGTAATCCCTCCCAAAACCTAACACTTTTCTTTAGGGACCGTTCTTATTGAAATGAAGTAAGAATCAAAATGTAGAGCTGGGTTGCAGTATCTGATGACTACGGCCAGTTTTCTTCCATGGATATTCAAAATGCTTGCTTTAGAACCAAAGGACTGGAGACGGGAGGCCTCGGGGGCTTGGTGACGGGTCTTCGCAGGCAGCCCTGGCTCGACTGTCCCTGATTTTACACTCACAGCGTCTGGAGCCAGATTAGCTTTTGCTCGGAGTAAGATTTCTTATCTCACTGGTTTTGTCTGTGAAAACTCCGCAGTGTGAAAATTTACAAAATTTCTCACATTACCGTCAACAACGCAAATGTTTTTAGATGCTTCCTATATGGTCTCACAGGCCTCCGAGCACATCTCTGAAAATTGAATCCAAATCCTGATCTTTTTTTCCCCTTATATTCTACATTTGATAATCTGAGTTTCAGAACTGAATCTATTGCACGTTCATTCCCGGTGCTTCACCCGAACAGGAAGTGTACAGAACAGTATCCCTGTGAAGGAGGACAGGAAATGGATCCCCGCCAAGGACACCCCATTCGGGCTGTGGCCCGTGCAGAGTGAGGGCACATTCCAGCCTCTTTATCCAGGGATCTGTCTGACACGAGTCAGGCGGGGTTACTGGATCACAGTGGGATAAAAATGCACACCCAGGGCAAATCTGTAAACACCAGCTTAATCTGCATGGGAAGAGTTGCTGTCATCTCCTCTGACAGAGAAAGCCACCAGGACACATTACAACAGTGACAGTCACCTCCGTGTCTTAAAAATCTTGTTGGATTTATTGCAGAACTGTAAGAAATGTTACAAAGCTGCATGGGGGGCAAAGAATGAGTATTTTCTTAGAATTTTATTTCCTTAAAGGTAAATTAACTCCTTATTTTACATTGTGATTAAAATAAAAAGTGTTATTACCCTAGGCACTGCAGTGTCTTCAACATTGTTACATAACTGTGTCATTTTTAGGTACTGTTGCATGTTTGAGCAATCTGAAGACTATGCATTTTAGCACCATCCATCAGAGTAGGTTAAAGATGATTCTCCCAATATTTAACTTAGTTTCTTAATTAATATATGTCAGTACAAAAAACACACAATGATTTGGTATTATTTAGGCAAAGACAGGAGCAGACTTATAGATACCTGGAAAAGAGTTCTCAGATATTGGTAAAAATTAAACTGTAAGTAAGGAAACATATTTATGCCACAAAGCACAGTTTTCCCCAAGTCTTGCAAATGCAGCATGTGAATCTTCATAATACTAAATTTAATGAAAGACAAATGATCACCTACTCCTCTCCCGTGCCTCCACAGAAATCTAGAGAATCCTGACTTTTGAAGTCTTACTAAACTGAGAATTTTTACCATTAGAGGTGGTGGTAGTGGAGTAGTCAAGAACACCTCTGAAAATTTGATGAATGCTATGAACCTTCTTTTCAGAAAAAAACTAATCATACACAGAAAATTTGGTATGCGGTTTCGGGGGATTCACCAAGCCCCTAAAATCCTACTATCCTGCGTTAAGGGCCCCTAATGTACACATTCAAGTGAGTGATTGGTTCTGAGTATGGCCGAAGTACTATGGAGGGATGGCCAACTCCCAAAGTCATTCTGAGCTGTCAACACAGCTGGAAAATGTGGACTTTAAATTTCCTTTTAATGCCCCACCTGAGTCCACCTGAGAACTGCTTAACTTTCAGCTTCACTTTCATTTAATTCAACATCCTGACTAATTCTTGAGTAAACATATGTTTGACTATACATATATGGAGAGAAACATATTGAAAACATTAAGTGTAAAAAAAATGGTCTACGTTAGTTACTTCCATATATGTTCATTTGAATAAGGTGAAGCATCAAGAAAACTAGTTACCAGGAGCCTTATTTATCCAAGATGAATACCTAGAGATATTCCTTAGTATTAGTGTCAGCGTTTGCAAGAAAAAATTATCCCATTAAAACAGCCCTCATGAATAATTCAGAGAGTTCAATTTAATGGAGAAAGGGGGAGACAGAAACAGGTTATCAAATTTGTTGGAAACCCATGTTGCTGCACAGCACTTTTTTTATGAGCAGTCATAATGTAGGTTATTCTTTGTTCTGTATCTACATGAAGAAGTAGATCTCAATATTTAAATCTTTTTTGCCTTTAGTTTTCTGCTTTGTAGCATTCATAAACACATTTTTTCAAACAATATTTTCTGAAAAATGTGTTCTGAACTATGGATTCTTGATTATTATTCTTTTCTGTTGTTGTTGATAAGAAACATTTGTCAATGTTGAAATAGTAACAGACCTAAAGGAAATAGACATGGGATGGCAAACTCGCTTCATGGCAAAGACCATGAGCAAGGTGGTTGTAGGGGAGGCTGGTGGTCTGCCTCCCGCACGGGTCAGAAAACAGAAGCCACACTAGGAATTCCTCAAGGGAAGGGTTTAGCACAGAGAACTGAGCGTACACAACATTTGGGAGAGCTGGGGAGGCAAAGTTTGGGGAAGGGAGACAGATTAAGAAGAAAGAAGGACAAGAACAGGACTGAGCAGTTCAGGAAGCATCAGAGTTTCTCTTCCTTATGAACATTCCAGGGACCAGTGTTCCTCATGTAGGGAAGCCTGATATATGTAGGATGTTTCATATTTGAAACTTAATAAGCAAAGTTGTTTGAGGTTTAACTATTAATCAACAAGTGTCTTTCCTACTATGTAGATAATATATTATTTACTCTGGAAAAAAAAGAAAAAATATATCATATATCATATTCCCTGCTTTTCTGTATTTTAAGTGCCTATGATGTACCACATTAACCATTGTGCACATTTTATATAGATAAAACTGCAAATGCTAATAATTATGGACCAAATAGCCACTAAGTTGTATAGTGCTGCTAATTTTAATTACCTTCCTTTTTCCTTTATCATCATCATTATCGTCATCATCATCACCATCACAGTAGAAACATTAAGACTTCAGGGTGGAAGGAAATTGTGTAAACTGAATTTGCAGAAAAAGCTTTGTGGGAGAGACAGCACTTCATTTAGCCCTGTCAGGAGTTTTGCAGGGGTAGAAATGGAAACAGTGAAAAGTGGTAGTTTTTAAGAGGGGCAGGACTGAGAAGGGTTACGAGTTGGGCTCCCTAGGAAACAGAACTGGGAAGGAGATTGGCGTGCTGAAGGTTTTCCATGGGAGGCTTTTTGGAATGAGAGCCTAGAGCAGAAAAGGGAAGGATGCAATTGTGGACAGAGGGAGAAGTCAGGCTGAGTGGTAACACAGTCCGACTGGAAGCTTCAGCCCACCCAGTGAGGCAGCCTCAAGGTGGAACAACTCTTCAGGGCTGTCTCATGTTGGGGCTAGAAGGCCAGGTCTTTATAACCCCACTTCCATTATTGGGTATGGGTTTCCCTGGGAAAGGGGCAAGGTTTGGGGTACGTTTTCTTCCTTTAGTTGTGGCAAACTGTGAAGGGAGCTAAGATCTAAGGGCTATCCAGTAGCACTCGCAGGATCTGGAAGAATCAGTCCTAGCTTCCCAAAGGGAACCACAGGGAAGATGGGATGGTCAAGTATTAGAACATTTCAGGTAGAATGAACAGCACAAGGGGGCAGACGTAGAAGTAGGAAGCAGTGGCACAGTGAAAAGAAATATGCGTGTAAACAGGGTATTTGTAGGTACAGTTAGGGCAAATAGTTGGGCCAAGGTATGAAAGGGCACTAAAAGTTCAGCCAAATAATATAATAATAAACAGGAATTTCTTCTGTCTGGCTTTGAAAGGAAGAGCCATGCATAAAGAGAATAAACCTGCCAGTGTTGTGCTATGGATGGGGGGAGAAAGTCTTCAGTCAAGTAGGGTGTGGAAGAAACTGGTAGCTGCTTCTTCAGTACATAGCATTTTCTCTTTCTTTGGTAACAGGTTCCCTTTATAAAGAGAGGCTTTCCAACAAGACAGAGGTGATGAATGAGAGATAAACATAAGTCAGGTAGGGCTTTGGGAAAAGTTCTTTAAAGTGTTGTCTTGTTTCCTCCTCCTTCTTCCTGCTTGGAGCTCAGACATGATGGCTGGAGTTCCAGAACCCATCTTAGACCATGAGGAAAAGACCAGGAAGAATTGCACAGACCTCAGCTTGGACCCTCTTGAGCCACTGAACCAATGCCAGCTGTCTTCTTCCAGATTTTTAATTATATGGAAAGAGATAATAATAAGCTCTTATGTGTTTAAGTCACCATAGTTGGATCTCTGATACCTGCTGCCAAATGCAGTTCCTACTGATAACAATGGTTTAACAGTAGACAGGACTTTTGATTGACCTACGCTATCGAGAGACAGTCAAGAACACATCTTTGCCCTCAAGGGAGCTACTACTGAGTTAGGAAGATGAGTTCTATCTTGAAATAATAATAAATGTGATACGTAATTAAGAACCTATTTAATTTCACACTACAGAATTATCATATAGGAGTTCAAAGAAGAGGGAAATGATAGAGAGCCACGGACAGTGAACACAATGCAAGTTACTTTGAAGAGCTTGTGTGCAGCCTGGAATGAATTAGAGAGAAGCCTGGACATGAAGTGATCAGTCAACAGACTGCAATAGTAACCGAGAGGTGAGGTGGTAAGAGCCCGAATCATATTGTGCCAGTGAGAAGGGATGGGAAGGCATGGATTCAAGAGAGATTTACAACTTTCAACTAGTTGGTAATTTTTACCCATATGCTTAAAAAAACAAGATAAGAACCAACTGTGACCAATATCCTAGTGCAAATTGTATTCTTACTCTGGGCAAGAGGCTGTCACAGCTCTGGGGCTAGAGTAAGTATTCACTAAGAAACTCCTCCTAAGAAGATGGTGTGTGTTTCTAATTGCTTAAATTTTCTTTCAGTTCATCAACAAGATTTTATAGGTCTATTAATATCAAATTGTAATTTTCTTGTTAAATGTATCATTAGTTTTTGTTGTTCTTCTCTTTTTTGTTTTTCTTGGGGGTTTTTTTGGTGAGGAAAATTGTCCCTGAACTAACATCTGTCCCAAGCTTCCTCTATTTTGCATGTGGGACGCCACCACAGCATGGCTTGATGAGTGGTGTGTAGGTATGCACCTGGGATCTGAATCTGCGAACCCAGGGCTGCTGAAACAGAGTGTGCAGACTTAATCACTATGCCACTGGGCCAGCCCTGTTGGTCTTATTTATCACTTTCAGAATTGGACCACTTGGGTTTCTGAGTCCTGCTTTTTCTGAGGCCCAGCTCTGTGACTGAACAAATTGCTTAAACTCTGCATGCCTCAGTTTCCTTGTACATAAAATGAGAACAGTGCTTTCTTCATACAAGTGTTAAATAAGTTAAGACATATAAAGAATTTAGAATGCCCTGGAATACAAGTGTTCAATAAATGTTAGTATTATTATTTTGAAATTAGCTTGTTTCTATCTGGTTCAGTGGGGAAATAAGGTGTTATTTAATAAATAATGCTAATATGACATACTGTCTATCTGGAAGAAATAATTCTTTGTAATAAGAAAAAGAGGAAGAAAGAAACCCTTCCTCCAAGTCTTCAGTCCATCTGTCTCCTCCATAAGCCCAGTTTTTCCAGATTTCTGGGTTTCAGGCCCTCAGAGTCCTCTCTGCATCTCAGCTTCTGTACACCACCCGACAACCATTCATAGCTCATTATCACCACTGGACAGCGGGTCAGGTTTTTCAGCATTGAGACATGGAAACGTTGAGAGGTTAAACCTCTCCCAATACTCCCACGATCTATTTTCAAGTCATCTACCTTTGCTCAATCTTGATTTTCCCGTCTGCAAAAAGTGGGTCCAAATATATGCTGAATCTATCCCCGTTGCTATCAAGAAGTTCAGAGGAAGAGATGTATTTAACAGTGCTTCACAAAGTCGAGCTGCTGTTCACATGGACTTTATTTTCATCACCAGCATCATATTCTCCATTGTCCCCCCTCACATCCAGCAGAGTTAGCTTAGAACAAAATAACTTCCATTTTAGGAGTTTGTCTAATAAAGCCAGTCTTGGGGGAAAAAATGGGAAATAGGCAATGGAGGTGCTGGAAACCTTCCCTCTCGGAATTCCCTCTCGTGCACTGTGGTCTGCTCTCTGATGCCCCTTCTTGGTAGCCTGCCTCCATCTTTCCAGATGTGCTGCTTCTCTAGCACCAGTGGTCTTCTGTCAGACTCACAAGAAAGCTTCTCATTTCATTTTCAAAGAAATTAAATCCCTCCCTCAACTAACTGAACACAAATCTAGAGATTCTGGAACATCTTGTGCCAGTATTCCATTTTGATGTAGATCAAAAGACTTCAGATCAGAACACAGACTTCTGGTCTCACCGGGCCTCTGGTAATGCCTGAGGTCTTTCCACTGTCCAGTAATCTGGATGCCAGTTAGTTTCATGGAGTTGCCAAGCTTAGCCCGCTAGCTCTCCAGGAGACTTTCTGCTGGTATTTTCTCAACACCATGTGACTGTGTGCTCCTGGACCCAACAGCCTCCTTCTGAGCCCTGAGAAATCCCAATCCCACTCTAAAGAGCTCATCTACTTCCTGAAGAGTTCCCTGCACTCCAACCTTGAGTCAAATTTGCCTCTCTCCACACGACACTACTGCCCAAGCTTCCTTCGTGCGTGGACACCTGAGATTGGCCTACTTCTGTCTATGGATAGACTTCTATTGCTTTCCATTAGGGGGAAAACGTAACACATTACAGGGCTCACAGGTCACTTTTGTTGCTTGTATGAATGTGGTGGCGGCTTTCTCTTTGATTCTCCTGCTACAAAAACCAATGTTCAATTACACCTCTACACAAGATGAAAAAATTTAATGATAAGGACATGGAAAAGAGAACTACAGTATCACAGTTTTGAGTTTCCAGACCTAATGTCTATGAAAAATCAGTGCAGCGTAAAGTGCTATACGATATAGGTAACTGATGAAGTCTCACATATTATCTCATTTATAAACTTAAAACTATGAGGAGGTAGGGCAACTCTTAATTATTGCTACCTTTTTAAAGAGGAAATCGTGACTCCAAGTGGCAAGTGTTGTACTTGAGGTTACCTGGTAAGTGAGAAATAACCCCCTGGTAGGCATTGGTTGTCTGATTTCTGTTCCGTACCTCTCTCTACAGCTACAGGATTTCCCCGCTTAAAACATTAATTTTAATCATTTATACATCATATGAACATGGTACTTTCAAAAATATG
This sequence comes from Equus asinus, assembly GCF_041296235.1. Lineage (NCBI taxonomy): Eukaryota > Metazoa > Chordata > Mammalia > Perissodactyla > Equidae > Equus > Equus asinus. Next base: position 92,512,509 of record NC_091810.1, on the reverse strand, counting down.
CCTGTAATTTTATCATGTTATTAATTCATTATTTGTACTTTAAGAACGTGGCCTTGCACAAACTTTCGCTCTAACCTTATTCTTAAATAAAATGACCCTCTAAGAATGGTTTTCTCCCAGCAGAGCCCTCTGTGCTGTCAAGCCCAGATGCTTGATCTCCGTTTAATGGAGAGGGCCTGCGTGGGTGAAATGGTTTTATCCGAACCTAAACCCTTACCATCAATAAGCGCCTGGCCCAAAGGCACAAAGTGACAGAGTAATACTTTGACAATTAATTTCCTTAACTGGCCTTGCTGGTCTTTGGAGACTGGTCTCCTCTATGGGACATTGCCTCAGAAGCAAAGTGAACATTTTTCAGTATACAATCATCGCTAGGTTTCCTTATTCCCCCGGGGTGAAGTAAATCTGTGTAAGCCTTGCAGTTCCATCGCTGATTCAACACAGCCTCAGAGAAGCCTTTTCTTCACCAAATCTAAAGAAAAAAATTTCTTTGTTAAGTGGCAGACCCAATCGCCTATCAGAAGTAAGACTAAGGGCACACAGATTTTTTGAGGGCCTAAATACAATATTCCATCGGAATCTTCACAGCAGCCTTTTGAAGCTGGCTATTCTTCTCATTTTTTGGATTAAAAAGTTGAGGCTCAAGAATTAATTAACTTGAACAAGGCTATAGAAATAAAAAGTGACAGAATTCTGTTAAATTCTGAATGCCAGGTTTTCCCCACTTTGCTGCATAATTTCATGAAAACTCTGCATAGGAGTATCTTCTCCAGAGCCATCACGCACTCATTTTCGCTGCGTACTCTAAAACCAATCCAAATTCCCAATTTTAAACAGCTTTACAATTTAAAACATTATTGCAGACCAGTTGTTTCTCATGTGCATTAAAATGATGCTCATTGCATCCTGTCAATGAGCAGCATGCATTTTTACTTTTTATTTTTTATCTTTTTTTAGAAGGCATCCTATAAACAACATTCTAATTTAGAAGAGAAAGTCTACCTTGAATTTATACTCGGTACCAATTTATGTTGTAACATTACTGACAGTGTCACTTAATTTGCCTAGTTGCCTATGGTCTAAATGTAGGTAATTTACAAACCTTTAACAATTTTCAGCTTTGCTAAATGGTACAGAGAACTGCAATTACATTCAAAATGCACTGGCGCTCTATATAAGTAAAAAGCACCTACAAAGACATAATTACAATGTAATTGCCCACAAGTTCATGAAGTAAACATACATTATTAGAAGGCACTCGTCTGTTCAATTTAAGTAACATTACAGCTAACATATTGCATAAATAGGGAGCCATTTTGTGACTAGTTACTGTAATAACAGGAGTTTAAATTAAAATCTGGTGCCTAAGTATATGTATTCTTAAGATCATTTCAGATATGTTATTCAATATCCAGTGGCTTGATTTTAACCTTTAAAAATTTCATTTTAAATATTATATTCATTTTATGGAAATATTTACAATAAATGTATAGTGTCAGATCTGATTGAAAATTGGTGTTACAGAAAAAGCTTTACAAAAAGTTTTAACTCTGGAAAGAAATACACTGATTCATATTTGCCATACACTTAGAAATATGATGCACATATAATAGGATAATGATAATTATAATTAAAATATAATAAGATGACCAATTAAGATCTAACTCTGTAAAGAACACATAAATCAGTAGCTTGAAGTGGTTAAACAATTTTGCATATGTGTTATATGCATCGATCAGCCCCAGGTTACATATTTTCATCTATCACATCAAGTATGCATTACTTATGCCAAAGGATGTGAGTTGCCCATTTTGGAGGAAAGAGATAGCATGTACAGGGGTCTTAGAAATCAGCTTTGGCTCAAAACCTTTCCAGGATTCCCCTAAGATGACTGGCTGTTGTTTGAAATACTGTGGAGGAAGTGAGCGGTGGAGGTGGGGGACGGAGGAAGGAGAGAACCACAAACCTGCAGTTGATATCAGCAGAATATGTTAGTAATAATTATATTTGTAATCTAGGATCTTTGTCCTGAAGATTCTTAAAGCACTTAGTAAACTCTGTCCCAGTAGCATTTCAACACACATCTAGGCCTAGGTTCAAGAACAACAAGAAAGAGACAAGGAGACAGGATGTCTTACCCAGGACAGTCAGATTTTAGCTAGAACAATAGAAAACAAACAAAATAAACCTTTGGCAAGATGTTCCACACGTGCTCTCTAAATAAGTGTGGTCTGTGGTATTGCAAGATAAAATTTTTTTTCTTGCTTAATCTCCTCCATCTTCTTTTTCCCAAAAGATGGAGTCAATTCCTGTAAAGTAACACTAATCATTACAAGAACTCCCCTGATTAGGCTAATTAGAAAAAAAATAAGCAGATACTTCTATGCAGACACAATTATTTTCTTTGCAGTTTCTCTACCTACTTGTTTTTACTGATATATTGAGGATTTAGGCAGAATAGTTGAGTCATGAAAGAATTTGAATGTAACTCACCAATTACAGTTTGGATCTGTAAATTTGTTGCCAATATCTTGTCAGCCTTGCATAGGGCAAAAGTCCTTCTCATTTTCAACAATATTTAATAAAAGTAAATTTGAGCCAGTAGAACTGGAAAGGAGGTTTAAAAAAATAAATTCCTAGGGGCTGGCCCCATGGCTGAGTGGTTAAGTTCGCATGCTCCACTGCAGGCGGCCCAGTGTTTTGTTGGTTCGAATCCTGGGCGCGGACATGGCACTGCTCATCAAACCACACTGAGGCAGCGTCCCACATGCCACAACTAGAAGGACCCACAACGAAGAATATACAACGATGTACGGGGGGTTTTGGCAAGAAAAAGGAAAAAAACCAAAATCTTTAAAAAAAATATATTGTCTGACTTTGGAAGCTATTTCAAACCAGTACTTTAAAAAAATATTAAATTCCTATTAGCAATACTATAGAATAGTATTTCTTGAATTTGTTGTTAAGAAATTGTTAAACTGTCTCCCGGTTGAGAGTAATGGTGGAAATTTTGAGAGCTTTCTCTCTATTATTAGGAATGTGAAGAAAGCCAGCATTAAAAAGTGCTGCTTTCCACGTGTATTTTTCTAGTTTCTCAGTATTCTTTGGTTTAAATAGGAAATTTGAACATTGAGTAACTTCTATAATTCCTCGTTTCTGTTCTCATTTCCCCAGCACCCTCTTCCTTCACCTGGAAGCGACACTTACAGATTCTTTCCCAGCTGCTGCATCCCGTATATCCATGTGGAGAAGGACAGTAAGTAGGCTGTGACACTCTTTCTAGATCAAGTCCTCCATGATTCTTCTGACTTCTGACCAGCCACTTGGGTCCTGGCAAGAGTCAGGATCAATACCCATCAGATGGCTCTGAATAAGACTTCTATCTTGGTCTAGTATACTGGGGTAGTTCAAGTCGTAGGCAAGTTAGTGAGTAAGTGTGGCTTTGTTATAATCCCAGTAGGCAGAGAGTACTTCTTTTGCTTGTGTATTAGAGTTACACTTCTACTTGGAACACCTCTGCTCAACAACCATGTTTTCTGTGAAGAAAGCTTGCTACTGTTTTGTTGGATGCTGAAGAAAGCATGCTTTCTACAGGCCAAGTATGCACTGGGGAAAGAGAAGGAAAGGTAATAGATGTTTTAGTCCTGTAAAGCAATGAGCACTTCCCTTTCTCGTACTTTGAATAGCTTTAGAATAAATATTATAGCTAAAGCTTACTATAGCTGCCTTTGTGGAATGATTTCCAGGCTTCTGGGAAGAATTTTTGTCTCTCTGAATAAATTACATGCTTGCATGTATAAAATGCTCATTCTCACTTAATAAGACTTAAAATTCTACAGCCAGCGATTACTTAGAATGTCTTAAGGAGTGATTGCCTTTAAGTTACAAATGATCATAAGATATGTAAGACTTTCAGCCTAATTAGTATCATAGGGTTCAAAATTGGAGTTTCAACTCAAATACTAACATGACATATCAGATTCTAAAGTGGGCATGAGAAGAATGCTTATTTGAAGATTTTATAAAGGAATATTGCCTTGTGGATGTAAGGGATGAGTGAGAATTTTTCTCACTCCGCATGGACTACTGAGAACAAAGACGCAGTATTGTCCTGGGTCTTGTTCAAAAGGAGAACCTAAGGGTTGCAGCAAGAAGCTGAAGGCAAATTTGGATCCCAGCACCTGCAGAATGAATGGCAATGGACCACTCAGCGGGGTCCATCTGGGTCAGAGGAGCTTCACAAGAGTGGTCCCATTGATAGGAGCCTCCAAAGGACGCTTAAATCCCCACTAAGGGTTGACTTTTACCATCTGTCAGACCCAGAAAGTAGGATGCCACTCAGCCTAATAAGAAAAACCCTGTCTCTCACCTTTCCTCCTCCTCCTCTTCTTGCACCTGAAGTGGCCTAACACAGTAGCTACCAAGTGAAAAAGAAAGTAAGTAGAAAAAAAATGAGGAAAGTGAACCACAATCCTTTTATGATGACGGAGGTAACCACCAACTAGCTTGTGAAAACGGAAAGAAGGTGTAGCCTGGGAAGAAAACTGAAGTATTGACTATTTTCCACTGGACAGCTTCTAATTATTAAACCAGGACTGTATCTAAGAGTGAGCACAAAATTCATGAGATCTTCCCAAGTTTCCATCCGGGGAAAGAAAGATTTGTCTCACTGGACAGATTTTAAACTGATGGTAAGATAAGAAGATAAGGCTGCACTTTGATTCTGTCACAAATTGTGTTGGTTCAGCATATGTGTTATAACAACTATTTATCCCTTTGTGAGCAGGTTTTCCCCAAACACCCCTAAGCTGGGTAGTTGTAAGGTCAGTGTGGGGTGGGAAGTGGGAGTGGGAGTGAGTTGGGGAAAGTTGGGGAAGACAAATTAGGAAGAGATAGGAGATAGCCAAGATCATGTGAAGGGCAGGAAAAGGAGGGGCAGGAAGAGGAAAACCAGCAAAGGCACTCGAGAGCATTGGAAAGGCAATGTTTCCTGTGTTTATTCAGGAAATAAATGAGTGAAAGTGTGAATGGGAAAAATAAGTGAAGTGAGTAAGTAACTTGCAATCCTAAATTGCCACCCATGGGAAAGACTCATAAAATTGAAAAACAAACTATCCCTTGACTTAAACATATGATCATCTTATATTTGATTCTGTAGTAAATTCCCCAACCAGCTAATTCTTGTACCTGCTGTGAAATTCACAGGAGATGAGCCACACAGAACTCACCTACTGGAGAAAGGTCAGACTCTGCCTCAGGGCGCTGTTTCATAGACTTCGTGTTTGTATATGTTTATCTCCTTAGAAAGCCAACCATGTTTTCATTAGGAACACCAAATACATAAGAAGCTTTGGCGGACTGTGTACATAAGTAAACGAAAAGGGATCTTTATCTGTCAAACTGACAAACGCTTTTATTTGCCCTTAAAAAAAATGCAGTTGTATTTAAATTTGAACGTCTTTGCTTAAAAACCATTGCAGAGCCATATAAGCCCTCTCCTGAAGATTAAGATTGAAAGCTCTTTGAGAGTAGAAACCGTCTTTTCCTTTTTCTTTTCTTTTAACAGCTTTATTGAGGTATAATAGACATACAGTAAACTACGCATCTTTAAAAAGCATCCTTTGATATATTCTATATGTATACAACCATGAAAGTGGCACCACAATCAAGATAATGAATTTCTCCATCATCCTCCCAAATTTCCTCTTGCCCCTTTGCAATTCCTCCTTTCTGTGCTTAGGCCCCCACCACACTCAGGTCACCACTGATGGGCTTCCTGTCACTGTAGATTAGTTTGTACTGTCTAGAATTTCATTTAAATGGAATCATACAGTATATCTTCTTCTTAATTATTTTCAAATTCATTCTTGTTGCTGTGTGTACCAATAATTTATCTCTTTTTATTGCTGAGTAATATTTCACCACATGGATAAACCATAATTTGTTTATCCATTTACCGTTGATGTTTGGGGCTACTCCAGAAAAATTAATCTGCATATTCATATACAAGTTTTTGTATGGACATATGCTTTTATTTTTCTTGAGTAAATATCTAGAATGGAATAGCTGAGTCATATGGTAGATATATGTTCAACTTCTAAGAAATTGCCAAGATATTTTCCAAAGTGGTTGAGCCATTTTATATTCATACTAGTGGTGAGTGAGAGTTCCAGTTGCTCCACATTCGCATCAATACCTGATGTGATTAGGTTTTCTAAAAATTTTAGCCATTCTAATGAGTGTACAATGTTATTTCATTGTGGTTTTAATATGCATTTCCCTAATGAATAATGATACTGAGCATCTTTTTTTTTTTTTTAAAAGATTTTATTTTTTTTCCTTTTTTCTCCCAAAGCCACTCGGTACATAGTTATGTGTTTTTAGTTTAGTTGTGGGTCCTTCTAGTTGTGGCATGTGGGATGCTGCTTCAGCATGGCTTGATGAGCAGTGCCATGTCTGCACCCAGGATCCGAACTGGTGAAAACTTGGGCCCTTACAGAGGAGCACGTGAACTTAACCAGTGGGCCATGAGGCCGGCCCCGAGCATCTTTTTATGTGATTATTTACCAACTGTATATCTTGCTTGGTGTAGTGTTTGTTAAAATATTTTGATCATTGTTATAAATGGGTTGTAAATGGGTTGTTTGTTCTCTTCTTATTGAGTTTTGAAATTTCTTTATATATTCTAGATACATGTCCATTATCAAACAGATGATTTACAAACATTTTCTCTCAGTGCATGGCTTGTCTTTTTCAATTCTCTTAGCAGTGCAATTTGAAGAGTAGATGTTCTTAATTTTGAGAAATCCAATTTTTTAATGGATCCTAATTTTAGTGTTTTAGCTAAGATTTTTTTTTATCCTATGTTTTTAATCTTATGTTTTCTTCGAGAAGTTTTGTAATTTTAGGTTATACATTAAGGTCTGTTATTCATTTTGTGTTAAATATTTTATATGGCATGAAATATGAATTCAAGTTCATTTTTTTGCTTATGGAAGTCCAGTTGTTCCAGATTAATTAGTTAAAAAGACTTTCCTGTCTTCACTGAATTGCTTTTGCACCAGCATCGAAAATCAATTGTCTATACATGTGTAGTGCTGTCTCTGGACTCTCTTCTATTCCATCACTTGATTTGTTCATCTTGATGTCAATATAGAAACCTGATTTCTGTAGCTTGAAAACAAATCTTGAAATCGGGTCGTGTTAGCACTCCAACTTTGCTCTTCTTTCTTAACACTGTTTTGACTATTCTAAGTTCTCTCATTTCCATATGAATTTTAGAATCAGTTTGTTAAGTCTTGCAGAATAGCTATGGTGAGATTTTTTTATTGAGACTGTATTAATCAGGCCTTTTATCAGGTTGAGGAAGTTCCCTTCCAGTCCTAATTTGCTGAGAGTCATTATTTTTTTTATTTTCAGTGTTTTTCCACTGAGGAAGATTTGCCCCTAGCTACCATCTGTGCCAATCTTCCTCTTTTTTTTTTGTATGTGAGCTGCTGCCACAGCATTGCCACTGAGTAGTGGTGTAGGTCCCGGCCTAAGAACCAAACCCAGGAAGCCAAAGCAGAGCACACTGAATTTAACCACTGGGCCGCTGGGGCTAGCCCATAGAGTCATTATTTTTTAATCAAGAATAGATGTTGGATTACATCAAATAATTTCTCTGCACTTATTGAGATGATCATATGGTTTTTCTTATTTTGCCTGTTAATATGGTGAACTATGTTGATTGATTTTTGAATATTAAATTTTTTTCTTGGATAAACTCCACTTGGTCATAATGCATAGTAAACCTTTTTATACATTGTTGTATTCCATTTGCCAAAATTGTGCTGATATTTTTAAAATCCATATTTATAGAGGATACTGGTATGTAGTTTTCTTTTCACGTAAAATCTCTTTCTAGTTTCAGTGTCAGGGTAATGTTGGCTTCATAAAATGAATTGGGAAATATTCCCTGATCTTCAATTTTCTGGAAGAGTTTGTGTAAAATTGGTGTTATTTCTTCCTTAAATGTTTGGTAGAATTTTCCAGGCAAGCCATCTGGGCCTGGAGTTTTCTTTGTGGAAAGATTATTAATTCCAAATTAAATTTCTTTGATTTCTTTACTAAATATAAGGCTATCAGGTTATCAACTTTCTGAATTATCTTTGGTAGTGCATCTCTTTCAAGGAATGCTTTAATTTAATCTAAATTGTCAAATTTATTGGCAAAAGTTATTCATAATATTCCCTTATTATTATTTTAATATTTTTAGAATATTTACAGATGCCTCAGCTTTAATTTCTAATACTGTTTTGTTTTCTCTCATTTTCTCTGATCAGTGTGGCTAGAAGTTTAGAAATTTTATTGATCTTATCAGAGAAGCAGCTTTTGGTTTTATATATTTTCTCTGTTGATTTTTCTATCTATTTCACTGATTTCTTCTTTGAGTTAGATTATTGTCTTTCTTGTGCTTCTTTTGGGTCCCATTTGTTCTTTTTGTATTTTGCAAGGTAGAAACTGAGGTTATTAATTTGAGATCTTTCTTATTTTCTAACATAGGTCTGTCTTTAGTAGTGTAAATTTCTCTTCATTTCGCTTCATCTCATAAGTTTTGATATGTTTTGTTTTCATTTACATTCTGTTCAAAATCTTTCTAATTTCCTTTTTGGACCTATGGTTTATTTGGAAGTACACAATTTAGTTTCCAAATATTTTACGATTTTCCGGATATCTTCCTATCACTAATTAGTCAGTTAGTTCTATTGCAATCAGAGAATATACTTTGTATAGCTTAAATCCTTTTAAATTTATTGAGATTTGTTTTTCTGGCCCATTATATGATTGATATTGGGAAATATTTCATTTGCATTTGGAAAGCATGTTAGTCTGTTGAGTGTTCAACAGCAGCAGCTTCAGGGTTTCTAGTAAACATCTTTCAACTCCTAGAGCATGCTTTCAAGTGCCGTAATCCCACTTCACGTATAACATGAGAATCTCACAGCAGTGTCTCTCCATTTCTCCCCACGTTGACTTTGTATTATTGCTGTCATAAACATCGCTTCTACCTATGTTATAAACCCAGAAATATTTTATGTTTTGCTTTAAACAGTTATCTTTTTAAAAGAGCTAAATAATAATAAAGAAATTCATATTGTAGTTACCATTATTGGTGTTCTTTGTTTAGACTCTGATTTCCATGTGGTATCATTTTTCTTCTGTCTGAAGGACTTCCTTTAAAATTTCTTGCAGTGCAGGTTTTCTGGAGATGGATTCTTTCAGCTTTTGTGTCTTAGAAAGCCTGTATCTCACACTTGGGGTTTTCCGTTTTCTTTTGTTCTGTGTTATGGTACTTACTAATTGCCAGGAAAAGTTTTAAACACTTTTAAGGTTTTCTTTTGATTTATTGTTTTTTGTTATTGTTGTTTTTGTTTCTGCTGAGGAAGATTGGCCCTGAGCTAACATCCACTGCCTATCTTCCTCTCTTTGTAGGTGAGCCACTTCCACAGCATGGTCACTGCCAAATGAATGGTGTAGGTCTGCACCTGGGAACCGAAGCTGGGCCACTGAAGCAGAGTGTGCCAAACTTACCAGTAGGCCACTGAAGCTGGCCCTAATTTATTAAGTTTCTAAAAACATCTTTTATTGTGGTAATAAATGCAGCACAAAATTTGCCATTTTAATAATTTTAAAGCTAAAATGGAAGTCATTACATTAATAGTCTTGTACAACAATCATCACTATCTATTTCCAAAATTTTTCATCACCTCAAACAGAAACTACGCTCATTAAGCAATAATTCTTCACTCCCCCTCCTCGCAGCCTCTGGTAACCTCCAATCTACTTCTGTCACTATGAATTTGTCTGTTCTAGATATTTCATATGAATGGAACCATATAATATTTTTCATTTGAAATCTGGCTTATTTTACTCAGCATAATGTTTTCAAGATTCATCCATGTTATAGCATGTATCAGAATGCCACTGATTATTATGACTGAATAATATTCCATTGTGTATGTACATATCACATTTTGTTTATCCATTCATCTGCTTATGGACACTTGGGTTGTTTCCACATTTTTGCTGTTGTGAGTAATATTGCTATAAACATTGGTGGACAAGTATCCATTTACTCCCTGTTTTCAATTACTTGGTATATACTTGGCAGTGGCATTTCTAGATCCTTGGTAATTTTGTTTAACTTTTTGAGGAACCGCCAAACTCATCTTTCTTTTGAAAGATATTTTAGCCAGGCAGAGATTTTAGGTTAGTAGTTTTGTCTTTATTATTTTTTTCCTTTTAGTGTGTTACAGATGTGGCTTTACTGTCTTCTGACTTGCATTATTCCCAAGCTGAAATCTTCTGTCATATTCGTTTTTACTCCTCTAAATGTAGCTTGTCTTTTTACTCTCTCTGCTTTTAAGATTGTCTCCTTATTACTAGTTTTAAGCAATCTGGTTATAATGTGCTTTCATTTAGTTCTTTTCTTATTACTTGCTCTAGCTGCACTGGACTTTTTGGATCTGTGTGTTTATAGTTTCCGTCAAATTGAGAAAATTTTCTGCCAGTATTTTTCAAGTATTTCTTTTGTTCTCTCTTTCCTTCTTTTTCTTCAAGCACTCCAGTTACACAGACGTTAGGACTCTCGAGGGTGTGTCATTTCTCACTGACGTACTGTTTTTGTTTTCTTGTCTTCTCCTCTCTGTGCTTCACTTCGAGTACTTTCTATGGCTATGTTTGCAAGTTCAGTAATATTTTCTTCTGCAGTGTCTAATCTATCCTGAATCCTACCCAGCATATATGTAACCACAGATATTGCAGTTTTTATCCCTAGAAGATTAGTTATGGTCTTCTTTACGTCTTCGATGTCTTTCCCCAACATATTAAATCTTTAGTCTAGCTTCTTGAATATAAGAAATTCAGTTACAGTAACTGAATTAATGTTTTTATTAACTAAGTCTGTCATCTGTGTCATTTTTGGATATGTTTCACTTTATCGGTTTTTATCCTCAGTATGAGTCATACTTATCTGCTTCTTGTATGCCTGGTGATTTTTATAGAGTATCAGGCATTATGAGTATTACTCTATTTTTAAAGTTTATTCTGGGAAGTTGATTGGAAATAGATAATTCTTACAGGTTTTGCTTTTAATTTTATTAGACAGGATCAGAATAGGATTTAGTTTACTGCTAATTTTGCCCCACTATTGAGACTAAACCCTTCTGAGTGTTCTACCTACTACCCTGTGAATTATGAGTTTTTCGCTCATAATTCTGATAGGAACGGACACTATTCCCAGGCCTTCGGGATCTCTGCGAATTGTTTCCTCCAGGCCTTTCGGTAGATCTTTCTCTCCTCTGAGGTCATTTCTTCACACACACGTACTCATCCATACTGAGCCCAATAGTCAAGGGGGACTCTCTGCAGATCTCCGGAGCTCTCTCTCTGGGCAGCTCTCTTATCTCCTGTACTCTTTTCTCCCCTAAGGTGGCGGTGGACTTCCTAGACCCCCAGCAAGCTCTGTAAACTCAAGGAGGCTGCCAACTCCTCCAGTGTCCCCCTCTCTACACTGCAACCTGGGAAAATTGTCTGGATAATAAGCTGAGGCAATCGTAAAGCTCACCTCATTTGTTTCCCACATCTCAGGGAGGGCTCACTGCCCTTTGTTATCCAACGTCAAAAGGCTTGAGAACCATTGTTTCACATATTTTGTCCAGTTTTTCGGTTATTTCAGGTGGGATGGTACGTCCACTCTGTTATTAAAAGGGAGAGAGAAGTCAGATAAAGAAGGATCTTGAGTATCATTCTAAAGAATCCAGGCAAGGGAAAGAACTCTTGAAAGCTGTTAAGTAGAGGTGTGCTATAAAAAAACTTTCACATTACATTAATCCCCCGGAAGGAGTATCAGATGCATCAGCAGGAGTCAGAAAATTATAGCCCGTGGGCCAAATCCAGCCCACTACTTGTTTTTGGTGAACAAAGTGTTATCAAAACACAGCCACACTGATTTGTTTACATATTGTGCTACAATGACAGAGCTGAGTACTTACAACAGAGACCATATGTCCTGCAAAGCTGAGAGTATTCACAATCGAAGACTTTACAGAAAAAGTTTGCCGACCCATGGATTAGAGTGAATCAAGAATGATTTCAGAAACTAATTAGAAAGGTTCCAGCAATAATACTAATGAGGCGCTATAAGACCCTGACATTTAACAGGGTTTCTCAAATGTTTAGCATCATTGGACTACAATTTTCACCATTTCCTTCGGCACTAAATCAAAACCAGGAGGCGTTTTGTTAAGCACCAACTGGTCTCTGTGAATAAAGCAGTATGTGGGCAAAGCAGTGTGTGGATTGGCAGTGCTGCTTTATTCATTCGGCAGTGTCTTTCTCCACGCACACATTGCTGCGCTCCCTCAGAAATGAGCCTGAAGCATCTTCTCCATTCCACATCATGGCTCATAAAATAAGTATTCTTCTTCTGTAGTTTAGGGGTCCAGAAATGAATGTAATAATAAGTTGTTGAGTATATATCTTTCCCTGAATAGATATTAAGAGAGGATTCCCACTCAGTAGGTCTCATCCAACTGTAAGTCAAATCTCTTCCCGCCCACCCAGTGTGGCATTTCTCTTCCCGATTGTGTGCTATTGATACACAAAGCCAAACAGTGTCATTTGATGAAGGAATTTTGCCAACAGCTTGTCTTGCTTTCCTCTGAGTATAATATTTGTCACTTTACAGATGGCTTTATGTGCTTCTTGGCAATGTGTAACTTGCAAATGCTTTTACTACAAAGGAAAGACTAAATTTCGACTATTTCTTATTTTAGCAGAAAAATTCAACAATTTCATGCCAAAAAACATGGTTTTGTGATTGTTCTGGAGAAATGATTGTTTTACCAATGAAGTCATTTTGCTTTTAAAAATGGTATAAAAGCCTTCATCACTTTATGTCACCATTTGACTATACTTTGTAACAGAAAGTATCCTGAGGACTAGGATGGTCTCTAGCTGGTCAAATAAAGCCCAGTTTTCAGATATTACATATCATATTTTGTATTTCCAGTTTTCTTTATTACTTTCTTCAAAAACATCATGATACATTCTCTTATTCCTACACATATGGATTTACATTTTATAATTTTACTGGAGCATTGTTCAATGTCTAAAACAACGGCATTATTCTGAACACTGCTACTTGATTCTCAAGACTTGGTCCTCAACCACCACCTTTTGTGCCATTTATAATTTAAAAAAAAAATTAGAGACAATAAACCTATTATTTAAAATAAAATATACATATTTAACATATGTGAAATATACAATGATATGAAAAAAATTAACCCAGGTGCACTGTCTCCTCAGGAGTAAAATGCAGCTGAGAGAAACTGATAAACACATTCTTTTCAGTACCGTCACTATCTTTAACACAGTAAAGATTATTAAGCACGTGCTAGGATTTTTGCAATAATCTTAATCAGCTTTCTTTTTCAAATTTCTGAAATGTAAGTGGAAAAAAAAAAAAATAACATACAATAAGCTTTTCTTCCCAAACTGCCAAACTCTCTGTGGACCATTTGATCAATTGACCATTCTTTGAGACTCACAATTATAAGTTGCAGTTAACATTTCAGTAATATTTAAAAGCTGTACAAAAAGCTAAGTCAGCTCTCTGGCTAAACTGCCATATAGTTCAAAGTCAAGAAAAAAAATGTATACAAGTTGCACTTAGTGAAATATAGTGAAAAAAATTCTTAGTTTAAAAAAATACTTTAATCCAATATCCAAAATACTATCCTTCAACATGTAATTAATATACAAAATTGAGATATTTGACATTCTATTTTTCATTCTATATCTTTGCAATCTTGTGTGTCTTTTGCACGTACAGCATATCTCTGTTCGGACTAGCCTCATTTCAACTGCTCAAGAGCCATACGTGGCTAGTAGCTAACATACAGTGCTTTACGTTAAAGAATCGTAAGGGAAAGAAGGGAAATGTTATCATTGTTCCTCACTCAATTTAATTTGCAAAGTCCTTTCACATTCGTTATTTCATTTGATGGAGAAATGCCTCACCTTGAAGAATGGATTAGATTTTAAGAGGTGGGGAAAATTCTCATCAAGAGGAAACACATGAGCAGAAGGAACAAAGAATGAAAACAAGGGGTCTATTAGAAAATAGAAGTCAGGGAGATAAACCTGATAAAATATAGCAGGAACGCCCTCAATGCCAGACCAGGGAGGCTGGGTGTTGTTTGTCAGGTGGTAGGGAGAAATTGAAGGTTGCGAGCAAGCAAGAGGCAAGATGGGATTAAATGGCAGTAAATACAGCGTGAGATGGAGTGGGAGAGACTAGAAGTTCGCGAGGAAATCACTGTGTCAAATCTCAGGAAGAAATTATCTAGATAGAGGAATGGAGAGGAAGACAGAGCCCAGCAGTGTCTGGGACTCAGGAGATCTCAATAGCAGTTCCCTTCCTCCTTCTGTGATTGGGAAATTTTTTAGGGACCTTTTGGAGAGATAGCTCTCTCTCTCAACCAACAGATATCTGAGTACCTACTACTTGCCAAGGACTATGAAGAGATAAAAGGGAAAAAGGCAGGTAGGGTTCATGACCTCTTTAGGAGATCTCCTATTTTCTTGAGAGAGACAAAAGCCAATTGTCAGATAAATAAAGTAATTTCAAATTGTGGTAAGTACTAGGAAGGAAATAATCCCGGAGATGAGGGGCCAGGAAAGGCACTCAGAAGTGAGACACACTCTGAGATCTAAAGGATGAAAGGAACTGGATGTGGGAAGAGTCAGAGGCAGAGTGTTCCAGACAGAGGGAAAAGCACGTGCAGGGTCCTGGAGGCATGAAAGAAGTTGGGACTTTCGAGAAGCTAAAAGAACAATGTTGCTAGAGCATAATTTGAATGGGGATTGCGGTAGGAGGTATAGTGAAAGTGGTAATCAAGGGGCCAGGTCATGATGGCCTGCAGATCATGACAAGGAACTGGATTTTATTTTAAGAGCAGTAGGAAGCCAATAAATTTTAGTGTCTAAAGGTTGTAGGCAAGTGAGTGAGATGGTTCCCATTTTAAGATCACTCTTGCTGCAGTGTTAAGAAGCACTCAAGCCTGGTAAAGGTGGAAGCTGGGATCCAATTAGAAGGCAGCTAGAGCAGGGCAGACGAGAGATGATGGTGGCATGGTCTAGGTTAAGAAAGGTCCTCAGGAAAACTAATGACGCTCATCAATAGTTCTGCAAAAATAATCCTCTATGATTGTGCTGCAAAATTTTCAAATGAAGTGAAGGATGTTGTCTTGTCCTATTATGTACTTTTTTGCTACTAACAAGGTCAACATGAAATTAAATCTTTGTTTATTCTAGATATTACAACATACTTACAATCTTTTTTTTTTTTTTTTTGAGGAAGATTAGCCCTGAGCTAACTACTGCCAGTCCTCCTCTTTTTGCTGAGGAAGCCTGGCCCTGAGCTAACATCGTGCCCATTTTCCTCTGCTTTATATGTGGGACACCTACCACAGCATGGTGTGCCAAGCGGTGCCATGTCCGCACCCGGGATCCGAACTGCCGAACCCCAGACCACCGAGAAGCGGAACGTGCGAACGTAACCGCTGCGCCACCGGGCCGGCCCCCATATTTACAGTCTTAACATGCATTGTTAAATGCAGAATATAATTATTTCCAAACATAATTTTCAGTTTCATTTTAGTTAAGCTTATTAGGAATCTTTCTGAGGAGACGGCTTGAGAACCGAAAAAAAAATAAAAGGCAGCAGCCATTGGGATTCCGCACAGAAAGAACAGCCAAGTACAAAGTCTCTGAGACAGGAGCCAGACGGCCATGTTCAAGGGACAGAAAGGAGCCCAGTGGCTGGAACAGAGTAAATACCCATCAGGACATGGTGTGTGGTCTATGTTTAATCAACGATCACGAGATACCTTCTTATTCATCTGTCACCTCCACAAGTATGGCGTGCAATAGGCATCAATCAGAAACAGACAGAGAAAGGTCTTGTGGTACCCCACGCTACAGTATTTAATTTATTTTTCATGGTTGCCTCACAACAGCAGATAAAAATTCCGCTACTTCTGGTGAACCAAGAGCAGAAACATTGGTTCTAAAGGGAATGACTACACCTAGAGGGTGCCTGTCTGTGTATTCCTGAACGTGTGACACTAAAGCTTTTATGGTTTCATCACTGCCTCAGCCCGAGGGCACTTCCCTCCAAACCCAGAAATATCAGTACTTCTGGAAAATTCTGAGGAACTGCCTCCTGCCAGCAGTTTTCCAAGCCACTTCACATGTGACAGTCTTACCTCCCCCGACTCTGGGCCTATCAAACAACTAGAAAGCAACTTCTCTTCACCCAGTGGTCCAAACAAGCCCCCTAAACTCAAATCTGAAAGGAAACAAGGAAGCTATAACAAAAATTTTAATGTAAAGAGTAAATAAAGTGAAATAAATTGATAGTTATTGATCATGCATAGTACTGTTTATATACTTATTTCCTGTTCCATTCCACAGAGGATTTAAGGAAGCCTACATAAATAGTGGTGACACAAAAGGATAATATTAATAGCCAAAGGAATCTAATTGAAGGGAAAATGTGATTTAGGTAAAAAGATCCATGAGGAGGATTAGCAAGCAAAAATGCATACTAGGTGTTCTTATAGAGTTCAGAGTACTGGGTCTTGAATTTGGCTCAGATTTTCTGGTAGCTAAAAACAAAATCATGGCATTATTTATCTGGAAGAATTGCTACCGAATTATCCAATGTCAGAAATCTCTCTCTCTAATTGACACAAACGTCCTCTTATATCTTCTCACAGTAGTTGAACTATTTTTATATTCATTCATTGCTAATATATTACATATAGTAAATAATAAATGTTGAGTGAGTTATTCATCTGTTATCACCCTCTACTGGCTTAATTTGTTAATTTTTAAGTCTATTACTCAGGTTTTAAGACAGTTTAAGATAAGCTCCACAAAGTACGCATCTAATAAAAGATTCTCTTGGTAAAAATCACGCACGTGTGGTGGGTTGGTGAGAAAGGTATTTTGAAGGAGCAGGACCTTTCTTTTCATCCTGAATAACATCCCATTAGACTGAGAAGCAGGGATAGTTCTTTCTCTAAGGACGAGTATGTAACATTTCCATAGAGGGGTAAATATGCTTAAACACTTCTTCTCTAGGAACACATTACAGCAAAACAAAGTTGCGAAGGTGTGACTGCTAGGCTCATTTTTGAGAACTCAGTTGGATTAAAATAGTCTCTCAATCAAAAGTTAGTTAATTCAAGTCATAATTTCATATCCAGACATCAGGAACTACCTGCTTTGGGGCCATAGTTATTTTGTCATCATTTTTAAGTATGACATTAACAAAACACTTAGAAAGTTTAACACATGGAGCAGTGCTGCATGTAAAAGCAGGTATGAGAACTGCTCACTGATATCCAATAGTGAAGAATTTGGTTGATCAGAGAACACACGGATTAATTATAATAGAATAAAAATAATGGAGTAGAAAGGACTTGATAATCATTTAATCTCTACGTTAGAGGTGCCACTGAATATTTCTATCACAAACTGAAACCAATGGATGCGAATAATGTCTGTGTCCCTCCCCATTTAAAAGACTCATATGCTAAAACAACCTTCTTGAAACTTTGGAGCTGAAGGAACATGCCTGAATATGGGGAAAATTCTCGCTCAGAAAGTTCCAAAGAATTATCATAGTTAGACGTTCTAGTACAAAATCTCACACTAGTAGTGCTTAAAGCATCTCTTGCCTATATACCTATCAGCTATATATATAACTTGTAACTGAGAAGATGCATTAGAACATTAATCATTGAAAACGTACAACACTAAATTCAGAACACACCTTAATAGACCTTTATAGGTAGGCTGTCTTTTTTAATATTAAGAGCAAGAAGCGGTATGATAGTAATTAAGTAAATATTATAGTAAGTATAGCTTATGCTTGAAGCTTATCACTCCCCAGGGAACAGATATTTCATTTGTGGTCAGGATAATAACAACCTAATGAACTTCACATCTTTCGGGAGAGCTTAATAAACTTCAAAGAAGACAAAACAAGAATGTATGTGTAACAGTACATCCTTAGCCTTTCATTAGGCAAAATGAGCATGAGTCCTGGCCCAGCATGGCTTCCAAAGTTAGCACTCCCAGCTACAAAGCAAATGGATGCAGAGAAATGTACAACAAAAGACAGAGCTTTTAAAGTGCCAGTTGAGTTTCCACAAATGTTGCTTACAAAAGCCACCATTCTCTGTGTTAACAAAAAGTTGTGGATCTGTTCTTCACTAAATCCTCTTTTCTTGCATAATCCACCTTGTGCACTTTAGCTTGAGTGTGTTTTATCTGATCTAATCCTGGGCTCATTCACTCTCAGATAGAAGCAACGGGATTACTTCACACTTAAACGAGGTCCAATCTTTATGTGATCCATAAGAGGACACCTGGCTGATACAGAATTTAAGCAAAAGATTAACCAGGTGCTCAAGGCACATAATGATTTCAAATATAATAATAGTTTATGATAAAAAGAATTACTGTCAGACCATATCAAAAATGCATTTTAAGATGCATGTATTAAAGTCCTTTCTATACAAGTCTATTATGTAAATATTGTATGCATGTAATGTTTACACACCTATACCCATAAGAGCATTCATTTCAAGAAATGAATCTACATTCTATTAGGAATTTTATGACCCAAAGAAAGTGTTCACATTTTCATTCACGTCGTCCTTTCATATTCAGCACATCCACAGATTAAAATGGGTTGAGTAGGGCTAGGCTTTGTGGCTTAGCAAATTAGTCCCTGACTTTTTCTTTTAATGCAGTGGACAAGAAAGCTCAATAGAAAATAATCTAAACCCCCATGAAGCTATAAAACATGGATTAGTATGAAGTAAGTCTAGCCTCCTCTGCTTGACTCTACAGTACGATTACATTAGAAATATATGTATTTTTGTGTGTGTTGTATGTGTATGCATGCACGTGTGTTGTGTGCACAGGTATTTTACATTTGTTAAGTGTGTATACACACCTTTCTTGTAGGTCTTAGATGCTAGCTTATCATTACTAATATGTCAAAACGTCATATTCACTTTAAATAGTTTTCTGATTCCAGAGCCTGCCAGCGTGTGAACTATTAAAAAATAAGTAAGTCAGAGCTATAGAAATATTCTTTTGATTACAGAATCTACATAAAAATCTACACAATTATTATATCTTTTTCCCTTTGAAATTTGTATGGATATTTTTAAAAGGAAGAAATTGCTATAGATACTTCAGGAAAATGGAGGATAATAATGACACTGATATATATCTTGTAGAATACCTCTTGGTTTTTAGATCTGCATTGGAAAAAACAAACGTGAATGATATACGAGAGAGATTGGAAAGCACAGCAATGGCGACAATAGCAGTGTTTTGTTGGATAGTTTAACACATCAAAATTTGTTAAATAAAATTAATCATCCAAAGAAATGAAAAGTCAATTCCCTGTGAAAATAATGTATCAAAATGCTGTCTTTTTAAGTATTGCTCACCAAAAGTCATATTGCAAATAATTAAAACTTCCTCATCTCCCTGAGGCTCAGTTTCTTTTCCTGCAAAATGAGGGATTTGGACCAACTCTTAACTCACTTTTTACTCTAACGTTACTCTCAAATAGATGAAGATCTTGACATTTTATTGATGAAAGAATGCATTCCAGATTTTCACACTCCTGGTAATTTAGAGTGATAAATCAATTAATGAATCTCCTAGGAACAAGTAAATTTCACAGCAGAGTTAACAGTGCTATTAAAATAACTTCACGAATTCTGAAGAGCTGTGTTTTTGTGATCTTTCAGTGCAGTAGTTTGGTTTCCACCAAGCTGTGTGTGAGTGCAGATGTGCAGAATGTAGATAATGACAATGACATCCTCAAGGAAAAAGTTAAAGGGCAGTTACTTTACCAGGTTATAAGGGAATTACATTATGTGATTTGAAGTGCATACTATATTACTTATACTAAATTTATAAATTTAATTTTCAAAAAGATATTTAAAAACTTAAAAGAAAAAATGAAAACTAAAGGCTAAGTTCATGATGCCAACATTTAATCGGCTTAACCATTCCAGTTTTTTAAAAAATCACTAATCTTTTTCTTTGTCAATATATTGTCAAAATAATAAAATTATTTTGCTTTTAAAATAGTTGTCATGTTGACACAACAAAGAAGATAAATATCAAAAATAGGATAAATGTTTGTGCAATTAATTCTCTCGCTTAAAATGAGTGATGGGCACATTCTCATGAAACATGGCCACTGATCATTGACATTGGTTGAGTTACTTCTCATCACGCTTATTACTCAATAAACTCGAAAATATATTTCTTAAATAAAATGAAAATTCAGGTACATAGCCGACTGCAATGTCATCAATCTTGGGGGTCAATAACTTTAGATTTTCATTGATGAAATGGAGGATGAAATAAAAGTGAATTTTAGACCTGTAGAAAGTAGCATAAAAATATAAGATGAACTTAAAATGAAATCCAAAGAGAACATGTGTGGAACAGTGAAGCTGGGGAAGAAGTGTTGCCTGTATTGTCTAGACACATCAATTAAATGTAACCGGTTAGAATACAGTAGGAATAATCAGTGCCCCAATAGAGAAGGCACTGTGTGCATAGACACAATTGTGTCACTGTCTGCTGGTAGATGTCATGAGAATAATAGCTAAACATTTGTTTACTGGTTGTTATTTGCTCAATACTAGTTCAAACAGTTTCCACACATTATCTCATTAATTCCAAGACCACCCCAATGAGGAATTAAAGTATTATTTTTCTCCCTGTTCTGCAGAAAAGGAAAAGAAGAGGAAGAGAGGCTGAGCATCTTGCCTCAGGATAAGTCTAAATCCTTCTCACACTTCACTCGTCAGAGTATGCATCATTTCAGGGGATACCTGGCTGCCTTTTTCCCGCAGGCTAGGAACATCTCTTCCACTCTCCACAAAGCCACTTGAGCCTATAAAAATTACTTTTGCTAAAACTACTGCCAGTTTACCAGAAGCGGTGTGTGAAATCTACCAACAGGTGTGTCATCACCTAAACTGCCCGTTAAATACCTCCTCTAATCGTGTTCATTACTTTTCTTAAATTTTAAAATTACTTTATTAACAACATGGCAAAAAAAAAAAATAAAACAAACAAACAAAACACCCAGCATAACAAAAAGGGTATGTTTTACTACTGTTGCCAGGTAAAATATAGGATGCCACTTACATTTAAATTTCAGACAAACAAACAAAAAATTAACCGGATGTCCTGTTTTTATTTGCAAAATATGGAGAACTTAGTCTTTATGTTTACTACTGTATTAGGTTCCTGTTCCTGCTGTAATTAATTACCAAAACTGAGTGCCTTAAAACAATACAAATTTATTCTGTCATGGTTCTGGAGGTCAGAAGTCTAAAACAAAGGTGTTGGCAGGGCGGGGGCTCTTTCTGGAAGCTTCAGGGGACAATCTATTTCCTTGGCTTTTCTAGCTTCTAGAGGTTGTCTACTTTCCTTGGCTTATGGCTCCCACTTCCATCTTCAAAGTCCACCATCTAGTATCTTGTCTCCTATCTGAACTCCTGCCTCCCTCTTATAAGGACACTTGTGATAACACTGAGCCTACCCAGAGAATCCAGACATGGGAGGGTAACTCTCCATCTCAAGATCCTTAATTTAATCATATCTATAAAGTAACATATTCACAGGTCCTGGGGATTAGGACTTGGAATTTCGAGGGGAGCCATTATTCTGTCATTTCTTAAACTTGCTGAAATACTTCATCCATTTCTCTGCTGTTGTTTCTTGTATCCCATTCTTGTTCCTGAGTTTTCTTTTCCTCTTGCTGAATTGGATGCTTTAATAGTTCTTTTGGCAAGGGCCTGTGGGTCGTAGAGTCTCTCAGTCTACATGTACCAGAAAATATTTTATCATTGCTGCCCATTCACCCATACTTTGTATTTGACCATACTATAATTTAACACTGAGGAACTATGTTCTGCCTCAGCCATACTTGAGATGCGATGTGAGTCAGACTTGACCAACCAGATCATGGTATTTTCCTGATTAGGCAGCTGTCTTATCAGAGCCAAAAATGTGCAATGATACTTTTGATGTAATTATTGAAAGTGATCCATCCTAGGGGGATGTAAACCGAAGATAGCTGCCATCTTGAGGAGAGAAACCACCTGATAATTGAGCCAACAGTCCCGAAAGCACAGTAGAAAGAAAGAAACATGTGTCTCTGGATCAAGTTACTTGTGAAGCCAAACCTTCTTCCAGACTTTTCAATTAGGTAATTCAATAAATTTCTTCTTTGTTTAAACCAGCTTTCCTAAGTTTGTGATCACTTGAAATCAAAAGAAATCTATCAACATATTAAAATTATTATTTATATGCTGATGTGTTTTATAATATTTTTAATAATCATGTGTTAATTTTAAGAAAGGGAAAAGTCAAACTCTGTAGTCAACATATCTATTAATATTGATTCAGAGACTCATAGCATTGATTTCTCTCCTACTATGGCCACAGTTCTAAAAAGTTTAAAATATGAACAAAAGAAAACCAAAAAATGGGAAGCATCAAGGTCGCCTTAGCTCATAGCTTATCATGATCATATTTTCACTTTGGCCTCCAGTTGCCCCTAAAAATGGTTCTGTAACCCACTCCTTTGAGGTTCTCCAACCTTAGTCAAGAAAAGTGCGTGAGAAAGAAAGCACTTTCCAATTATTGTGTGGCTATGGACTGGCTGCATAGCCTTGAAAAGTCTACAAATTTTCTCGTCTTTCTTCTGCTCCATTCCTGACAGAGCTCTTTTTGATGCTTGGGAGCAGTCTCTGAATGAATTATGAGAAGAAAGGCTGGACCTTCATTCTCCATTGGCTCATCCACTAATGGAAGGGAAAAATACTTCAAGATATATGTATTTCACTGTTAAAAATGATTTCCAGCTTCTTAGAAAATATATCAGGCTTGTACCATAAACAAAACACTTCAGGAGAAGGTTTGATATTTAGCTGGGATGTGCAAGTATTGGAAATTTGTTCTGATTGAATAGATGTCTGTTCTGATTGGGCAGTGGTCGTGGCATACTGACAGATGTTTCTAATGTCACACTTGGGTGGAAGTAAGTAACCACATAGACCATGGCTTCCATAAAGTTATATTCTCCACCACTAATAAGTGGTAATCTGTCATGATCATATCGATGGTTATTTCAGTATTCCTAACATATTTAATTAGGACTCAACAAGGCTTTACAAACACATGGAAAGAAAACACAACATTGAGAAGTTAAAAAATATATATGTGTATATATTAAAAACATATTCTATATACAAACATATATATTATGCACATAAATATGCATGTACAGGCACATATGTATACATATATTTTTTACCTCATCTTCTAAAGGAAATAGTTGCTTCCACAGAAGACATAAATAAGCACACACATGAACATAGAGAAATTGAAAATAAATTGGCTGAGACACTGCAATGCACATATATTAGCATTAACAACATGTAAACATAGAAAGGGAGAATTCCATATTTTGTCAGCATACCGAGCCCAGTACACCCAAGGGAGACTTAATTAGGAAGCCTCTAAACGGCAAGTTGACTCAACGAGCACACTGAAGAGGCTAAATCCTTGACTTTAACTACAGTTTAGGAATCCTACCCCGCTCTTACTCACAGTTATCATGGTTTGTTTATCAGGAACCTACAACTTAGGTTCCTACTTATATATTAAATGAGATTGCATTTGAAACGTGTTAATTTTTTTCTTATGAACCAGAAATATTCCATTGACATTTATTTATTAAGCATCAATATATAGATTCCTAAATATTATTTTTCTTACAATAATTTAGAAAAGTTCTTTGCAGAAAATTTGAAAAACACAAAAACCTTAAAATCTACACATGATCTTACCAACCAGAGAGAATAAGTGATAACATTTGCATATCTTCGTTGTCTTCTATGAGTGCATGCACACACACACTTATTCACATGTGCATGTATGTATATACAAATGCTATTTTGGAAGCTGCCAACATTTTTGCCCTGTTAATTTGGGAGAGAACAAAACACTTTATCTTTAGGAACATACAAATCCTTTGTTTGACAAAACTCTCAATAAACCTTTAGCTATTCAAAGATAAAGATCTTACCACGGCATGGAAAGTTTGAGATTATGAGGGGCTATAATTTTTTGCGTAAGCAGAAATCTCTCTTGCCCTGCTCTCTGATGCCTCTCAGGGTATGTCACGGAGAGCTGGGCCAGAGACTCGAGCTGAAGATGAAACAGATTTTCATTTTATCCTCTCTTTGGCGGAGACTTCTTGTCTCTGAACACTTCTCTTCTTCCTCTCCAGCAAGAGAACTTCAAATTTATTCAGGGAGGCACGTGGCCCTGCAGCTAAAAGGCCATTTAAATAAGTTCTGGCCAACGAGATGTGACCAGACATGTTGTGGAGTCAATCAAAGGAATGAGCAGGTCCTTTCTCCGCCTTTCTTCTGGCTGGAATAGGAAAGTTATGACTGGAGCTCAAGTATCCAACCTGGAAGCATTGGGGGGCCTACTTTATGTCAGAGGAGCAAAACATGGTCTTGCCATTCCAACCCCAGACAGCTGCCTCCTGAATTCCTTTACACTGTTATTTGAGGGGTTACTGTTGGAACCAAGTTCATTTCATGACTGATCACTCTCACTAGGATAGAGACGACCGGAAGGAAGTTGCTTAGGGCGGAGGCAGTTTGGTTTCGGAGAGGCAGCCTGACCGCTGACCAATGACGCAGTGCTGGGGAGACAGAACTGATGCTTTGAGGAGGCTTTCAGTCTCCGTCTTCAGGAGCTGTGGTGCCCAGTAGCTCATCTGAAGTTTTTGTTTGTCACATTGTAATTTCCTTTGTTTATCACCAAGACTTCAGTGAAGAATAGGGTAATGGTCATATTCTGGCGTTGGTTACATTTTAGAAAAGTAACTGTTTACACTTAGAACCTAGAGAAGCAGTTGTAAAGAAATAAAAAGGTATCTACAGTAATTGCAAGAATGATCTAAAGTGAGCTGACTGGCCAGCTTGACAAAGGATGACCAGGATAAATTTGAGAACATTCAAGCATTCCTCTGGTATTCTCAGAAATAATTGTTGAGAGGACCCCAGAGAAAACCTGGACTTTCTAACACAGGATGACTTGTTTTCCAGTGGAATGATGACAGAGAATGACAGTCTTGAAGATGAACGAGTGGAGAGGCGGGGTTAATACACATCCATATACCCATAGGATAGCTTTGAAACTCTGTTATTATTACTGAAGTACTAGTTTTAAAATGTTTAAAAGAGATAATTCCTGCTGAAGCCTTATTTCATAAATATCTAAGTTCCTCACATCCATATATTTTTCAGGAAATATGTTGATTTATTCAGCTATGCATAACGATATTGAAAGAAGAAAATTTCAGAATTTCTAGACTGGTAGGGAATGAACATAGCATATATACAAGCTAAGGACATATCCAGTAATTCTGACAATTCCACGGTGGCTTTCAAATGCAGCAGGCTGTAATTAGTAGGCCTGTAATGCCAGAAAGTGGGGATCAGTTGATAACTAAAAGAATCTGGGAAGAGAGTTAGAAATTGTGTTAAGTAAAGAATAAAATAAAAATCTAACATTTGTTAAGGACTCATTTGAGAAGCCAGAAAAACCATTTTCATGGTTTCTGAAAGCCTTTAGAATAGAACAATTTTTTCTTCAGAGTACCAAAACCAGAATTTAATAAAGCTAAAACACATTATTTGACTAATTTTTCTATAGAAAAAATTCTTCAAAAGCAATGTTTCTCGCTTTCTATTGTGTCAACACTATTTTAGTCATCCACAAGCTTTCCTTTTACCAAATAATTTACTTCAAATGCTTGTTTTGTGTCTTTAAGTAATTGCATGTTACTTTTACGATTTCCAGCACTTTAATTTTGGCATTCAAAATTTTAAGCTAGAAAAAATTAATTGCCAATTTTTTGAAGAGTTTTTTATTTATTATTTTTTTTTAGGACAGATTTTTCAAAATGGTTGTCTAGAGTAAGGAGAATAAAAAGATAATTTGTCTCATTAGAATCCAAGCTGTTTAAACTTTGTTGAGCTTTCTCCATGGTAGAAAGAAAGAAAAAAGGGAGAGCAAGAAAGAGAGGGAGGGAGCGGGGGAGGGAGGAAAAGAAGGAAAGAAGGAAGGAAGGATGGAAAAAAGGAAGGAAGAAAGGAAGGAAGGGAGGGAGGAAGAAAGGAAAGAAGGAAGGAAGGAACGAACAAATGAACGAAGGAAGTCAATGTTCTTATTCCTGGTCTTGTCAAAAAGAACATACACCAAGAAAATGTTTTCCTCTTTCAAGGTCAGTATCTGGGGCCTAGGTACGCTCATTGCCACTGGGTGGGTCATCAGGCATTGCTTCTAGGCTTTTTTGGGGTAAGGAGGAGGATATTTACATTACATATACATCTATTTAACAAATGATATACCTTGAGAGTTCCAGTGCTAATTCAGGACTAGAGAGCTTCTACTTTCTCTCGTCTGTATCTCCTGTCTTCTACACCAGGAATTCTGGTTCACAAGGACACTGGATATAATAGAATTGGAATATTTTATATGCATTTGCTTTATACATGTAACAGCCTCAGAATAACAATATGGATTACCACTACAAAATATAATTATTGAACAGTTAAAACAAAATTCGCGTACACTCTTCCCATTCTCCCCCATTTTGTAGGTTGAAATATAACTACCTTGTCAGATCATATTGACTTTACTACATATTACAACCTCTTTCTTTTAATCCCTTTATAATCCTAGTTCTGTAAGGAACAGTGTATCTAATGCTTGTGTACTTCTTGTGTAGATGTCTCTCTAGCAATTTTGATTGCCTTCAGTTGATTCTTTAGGAAAGATCATGACAACAATATTCGCAGAGGTGTGCATTTTGATAACCATTTGGCTGTGCCCTCTACGCTTGAGATAATTTCTGCTACATTAAAAAATGTCTTTGGTCTACCCTTTCTTTCCTGGAATATCTTAAATATATTATTCATTTTCTTTGGGGTTAAAGAGTTGCTGTCAAAAGTTCTGATGATAATTTAATTTTAATTCACTTATAAGTCACAGAATCATCTTGCTTAAATACCCATGGGACATTTTCTTTTTCTTTGAAGTCCAGGAATTTTACAAGTTGTTTTGATGTTGGCCTTCCTGGATTGATATGCTCAGGTACAAAGTATATTCTTTCAGTATGTATTTTCCCATCTGTGTGTTGTAAGGAAAATGCACTGCGTTCTAGTTCTTACTGCTTCTGTTCCCTTGCTTTAGTTTTACTCTTCAGGGACTCCTACATTCACAGGTTGGATCTAGGCTGCCTACCTTCATGATTTGTCTCTTTCATCCAAATTTTTTTAACTCCTTTATTTGCTTTTGATTTAAGAATTTTCCTCCTTTTTACCTTTGTAACTGTTCTAAGGCATGATATTGTTTCATTTACTCTTGTATTTCTACTAGCTTAGTCTTCATTTCTAAGATTTTTCCTTATATTTTTTATTTTTCCTTAAATTCTGTCATTGATTTCTGAGTTTCTCTAATTTACGTTTATGTTATTCTTTTATGTCTTGAATCATTTTCTTAGTGTCTTTTAGTTTATTTTGAAAGAGTGTGTAGTAGTTTTGATGTGTGTTTTTTGTGTGCCATTATAGCATGCTTTTGTTTTCTTTAGGAATGTTACGTTACTCCTTTCATTCTTCTTATTGTAACTTTGTTTGGTATTTTACCTTGACATATCTCTGTGGCACATTTTTATGTGCATTTATCTGTATTTTTAGAATGAGGCTTGGTGAGGATAGCTTGCTAGCTTCAAAGAGTTCTCCATTGATGTAAACTAAAAATGCCATTTGAAGTATGCCTTCAAAACCATGATTATAATAAATGTACAGATGTTTTTGTATGTTGGCATAATTTATTTAACATCTGTTATTTAAAATTTACATCATGAAAATTAGCGACTGACTCCAATTTTTCCTATTATATATGAGGCTGTGATTGGTATTCTTATATGAAGCTATTGGCCCAAACAGCTAATTAGTTCTTCAGGATACATTCTTAGAAAATGAATTACAGATCATATATCATATATTTTCATATCGCTAATCAGAAAGGTTAGAAGTCTATAAAACATTAGTACGTTATGAAACTGTTCATTTCACCAGTCATCAATAATTTGTCATTTTGATAGTTTAAAAATTTTGTCTTTATTTTACTATGTATATCTTTGATGAAGAGCAAAGTGGAAATAATCATATTTTATTGTTTTTTTATTTCTTCTATTACGAATTATCTATTTTGTAATTTATTTTGTAAATTATTTTCCACCACCACCACATCCAAACTTTCTCTCCATCTTTCTATCTCACTGAACGGTACTTCCACCCACCCAGGTCCTATGCGATGAGCACATGACTACTTGCTCCTCACTCTCCATTGCCATTTACACTCAATCCTTTCTCAGGTTCTCCAGATTATGCCTCAAGGAAACAAAAATATAAAATCTGCTCACTTTTCTCCAGCGTCACTGCTACCACGCTAATGTAAGCTGCCTGGTCTCTGAGCTTCTACTCCCCCTCCATCCATTCTCCGCCCTGACTTTCGAGAATGGTTCTCGTGAGTCCTTTAAGCAGAAAAAGTCTTTCCCAAACACAAAATGTTCTACTAGCTCTTTTATGACATTCTTATTTTCAGTAGATTGTAATACATTGTGTTTTCATCATTGGCCTTTTCTAGAAACACAGGAATTTTGGGTTATATTTTTCCTTTGATATAAGAATCAACTTCCGGGGCCGGCCCAGTGGTGCAGCGGTTAAGTTTACAGGTTCTGCTTCGGTGGCCCAGGGTTTGCTGGTTCAGATCCCGGGTGCAGACATGGCCCTGCTTGGCAAGCCATGCTGTGGTAAGTGTCCCACATATAAACAGTACAGGAAGATGGGCCTGGATTCCTCAACAAAAAAAAAAGAGGAGAATTGGCGGTAGATGTTAGCTCAGGGCTAATCTTCCTCAAAAAAAAAAAAATACTAAAAATAAACAAAAAAACCTAAAAAGAATCAACTTCTTTTAAATTTCCTGGTTGTAGACCCCTTTTTTGTTATTATTATTACTAATTGAGGATTTATTGCATTGTGGTCTGATAATGTTTGTATTTTTATTTTTTTGAGTTATTTATAACCTAATAAATAGCTAATTTTAATAGATGTTCATGTGCACTTGAAAACAAGGTATATTCTGTGCTACCAGGATAAAGTGTTTATTATATATCTGTAGACTCTATCATATGGTTTTCAGGTCTTCTGTGTCCTTACTAACATTTTGTCCCCTTGATCTATCTAGATCTGAGCAAGGTGTGCTAAAGCTTCCTATTTCTAATGTGTGTCTGTTTCTCCTTTCATCTCGCATCGTTTCTGCTTGGTGAAAGCTGTTCTGGCATTTGGTGAATAGATATTAATATCTTCACTGTGAATGGTAGGCTTTAGCATTATAGAGTGTCCTACTTTGTATTGTTTAATTCTTCTTGGCCTGAATTCTACCTTGTTTTAGATCAAGATCATGGCCTCTGCTTTCTTCTTACTTGCCTTTACTTGATATATTTTTGCTCATGCTTTTATCTTTAGCCTTTTCTATTCATTTTATTTTAGGTATCTTTTGCATACAGCAAAAAGTTGAATTTTGCTTTCTTAGTCAATCTGAACATCTTTTTCTTATATTGTATAAGTTAAGCCCACTAACATGTATTGATACAACTGTTGTGTTTGTTGTTAGCTCTCTAATAGAGTATTATGCTTTATAAGTGTGTATGCATACATATATTCCATTCTGTTAGCTGCTTTCTTTGTTCCTTTTTTTCTTATTATTTCCTTTGCTATTTGGGAATGTTTGGACTCTTTTTCTAATGGTTAACTTCATACTAATTTCTTTCTATGATACTTTTAACCACAATTTGTTCTGAAACTATTAGTTTCTTTCTATTATCGTTATTAATTCCAGCAAGTAACTGCTTCTTCTTCTCTCTTCCTCATTAGGATAATCTTAGAGTTTATGTTTGTTGAGGAAAATATACTTAAGCTTCAGGCTCTTCATTTATCAGTTTTAAATGATATTTTTTCACTCCTAATTCCAGTGAGTCAATCAGCAAGTTTCTTCTACTTTTCATTTACTCTACCTCTTCTCCACCCATTTTTTTAATTGGTTGCATTATTTCCCCAATGTCAGATCCTCTAGTATTCACACAGTACTTTGTCATTTTTATCACCATCTTTTAGTCCTTAAATGCTTACTGCCATGTCCCCAGGACTGTATGAAGACGCTTCTCCAGATACGTTGTTTTCTGAAGTTTTTTCTGTAGTAGATTCCTCAGAAAAGGTCTATCGAAATCATATTCTGTCAATATTCTGTCAATGTTACACATTCATAACTCTTTGTATCAAAAGAATGTCTGGCTGGGTATAAAAACCCTGGCTCACATTGTCTTCCCATGAGTAATTTGACAACGTTAATTCACTGTTTTGTAGCTTACAGTGTTGATACTGAGAAATTTGATGCTACCCTCATTTTCTTTCCCTTGTTACTTGATTCGTATTTGTGTGTGTGTTGGTAGTGGCGGGGGGGGGGGGGGGGGGGGGGGGGGGGGGGGGGGGGAGGGTGTGTCTGGATTTCCAAAGACAATTTGTCTTTATCTTTAAGTCTAATAGTTTTGCTAGGCTATGTTTTGGTATTGACTACTCTGGTTCCACGTACACAGAGAGTGAACTCTTAATAGAATCAATTCTTGTTTTCCAAAAAAAGTCATGTTGAACTGTGGTTTTAAATAATTTTTTCTGTTCCATTGCTTTAGTGCTCATCTTTAAGAACAACTATTGAATGCATATTTGATCAATTTTGCAGGTTTTCTCCACTAGTTTTTCAAATTCTTTTAATATCTTTATTTAAGTGGTGGGTTGGGTTTTTTTTTTCATTTTATTAGATGTCTATCTTACTTCATTTGCAGTGTTTTTTCTGGTGTATATTCACTTGTACATTCCTCTTATTTTAGGTTTATTTTTAAATATTTTTGTCTTCCTTTTCCAATTTATTTTTGATATTTATCAGTTCTGCTTTTATATATTCCTACTGTTTAGCCATATAATTTCTGAGATTTTGAATTTATTAATTTTGCTATTCTTTCAGGACTTCCAGCATTTTCGTTACTTTATCTTACTTTGAAATGCTATTTTAGAGTTCTCATCTATTTAGAGGGCACATTTTTTTTCTGATGTGTTCTCATCATTGGAACACATCACCTTCTTTGCAACAACTTTTATTAGAGTTCTATAGACCTCATCTACCTGAAAACTGCATTCAGCTTTAAACACTATATTTTGCTGTCAAATAACTTTTTGGAAACTATTTTCTCCTTTCTAGTCCCTTCCAGCTATCTGATACTTCAACCTCTATTTCTGCTAGTTATTTCTGTCTTGCTCAAGTTTGTTTCTGTCATCAGGTTTATTTGTTTTTCCCAGTTTTCTCAGAGTGAGTCTCTGTCCTTCTGGAAGTCAGAGGAGGTGGGAGAGGGGGTTACTGAATACATCGCTAATTCTCAAGGTCTGGGCTTTCAGCTCTCTGCAATTTTCCCAGGTTCACACCCAGATTTTCTTGTTCTCTCCTTCACCTTGGAGGCTGTGAGAACTTTGCCCAGTTCGTTCCCCCGTCATTCTCAGATCTATCTACTCAGGTTTCAGCTCAGGGTAACTTGCTTCTCCCTTGGAAATATGTTCTACTAATGTTCTTTTTCCCCTTGGTTTGTAGAGTGTGCTATAGCACTTTTCACTCTCAGCTTCTCCTACAGCACACCTGTCGATTTGTGCAGTGGTTTGGCCATACCCACCTGTATTCTGTAGTTTCTTTACATTAATAACTTGTAAAATCATAAAATGTTATAATTTAAGAGTTGAAAGCATCTTTAGGTAACCCCTAGAATAAGTAATTGTTCAGATAAAGAAACTCAGGTTTTCTAATGCTCATAAAATTTGTAGCTGTTACCACATGTTGTAATATTTAATTACCTCCAAAGTAATTAAATCATATCTCAACTCTCCAAGTAGATGGCAAGTGCCTCAAATTCAAAGACAATGTCTCATTCATCTTTGGAATCTTCTTTAAGTATGTGGAATGGAGCTAGAGATGTAGGGGGAATTTAGAAGGTATTTATTGAGGTGAAGTTAAATAAGTGCATTTGTTCATTCCACAAAAATTTATTAAGTGCATCCTGTGTTGGGCACTGTTCTAGGCACTTGGTACTTATCAAGTGAGAAAGATATTTTTCTAGTTCCAGGCTTTGCTAAAGCTTACATTCTGGTATGGGTAGACAGACAATGAAAAATGAATAAAACATGTAAATTACATAGAATGTTAGCTAAAAGCACTATAGGGAAAATAGAGCACAGGAAGAGAGATCGAGAATGGAGGAGAGGACAATTTTTAGTAGGATGATCACCATGAAGCTGGTAACATTTGGGGCAAAACCTGAAGCAAGTGAACGAGTTAATCCTAGAGCTACCTGGAGAGTGTTCCATGCAGGAAGACGGGCCAATGCAAAAGCACTAAGACAGTAGCCTGTCCACAGGAAAGAGGGACAGCAAGGAACCAAAGGCGCTGAGAGCACTGTAAACAGGGGAAAGAACTGTGGGTGTTGAAGGAATTGACAGACTGGGGGTGGGAGCTGTGTGGAGCAGGAGCTGGAGTTAGACCATGCAGGTTTTACATGCCATTGTAAAGATTTTGGCTTGTACTCAGAAAAAAGGAAGGAATTACAGAGTTTGGGGAATAAGGAATGTCATGATCTGGCTTATACTTTAGAAAGATTACTCTGGCAGCTGTGTTGAGAATGCGTGGTAGGAGAAGGGAGGGTGGAAGCAGGAAGACCAGTGGGAGGCTGCTGCAGTAATCCACGTGACAGACGATGGTGCTTGACCAGGTGGAAGCAATGGATTCGGTGTGAACTAGTCAGTTTATAGGTAGAACTAACAGGATTTTCTAATATATTAGATATGCAATACGGAACATCTTAAACCCATTTAAGATACTGCCAGTGGAAAATTTGTTTTAGACACAAGAACCCTCTCAAGTACCACTACGATATTCATTATTTTTCATTTTTTTAATATATAGATTTATAGTTATAATTTCCAAAAGTAACTACTCTATTGCTTTCTTCCTTTTTTTCTGTATTGCTTTTTTAAGATTTACTTACAGGTGTTACAAGATTTATTTATGATGGTCCACATTTGTCTACTATGGGGACATAAATTCATAAGCTGTGTATAAGATCTTTCTAGCATTGACTAGTCATTTCAGGCTAAGATACTTTTTAGGCTAAAGATCAGATAATTGAGATATAGCCCGCTAAAAGAGAAGGTTTTATAAGAATTCATATATAAGAACAGTATCGATTTCCTGATGGATATTTCTCTGGAAAACAAAAACCTCATTTATATGCAGGCAGATTAAGCAGTAAATGAAAGACAGAGACACGAGTCTTCCGCCCACCGCTTCCCGTCAGGCTGAGGTGTTCTTCCGAGTGTGAAACTGCTGAGATTGGGAAGGATCCCACCCTGGAATAGGGGGGATGTAGTCCACGGCCAAGGACACAGAGAGAGTGATCAGAGAAAACATCAAGTCTTGCTGCTGTTCTACTCAAGCTGCCCCACCTCCCACCTCTATTTCCTTCAGACATGACAGTTAACCGACGGAACACAAATATCACACCACGTCCAGCCCTCCAGCTAAAAGTCTAAAGGTTAACTGGTTAACTGGGAGGGTCCAGGAGGGTCCACTCACGGGAGTCCTGGCCTAATGCTGGACTCCACCACAGCCATGATAACAAGCCGGAAATAAGACATCCGGCGAAACAAGGAAATCTGTCACCCGGGCGTGGGGCTGGGGGTGGGGCTGGGGGCGGGGCTGGGGGTGGGGCTGGGGGTGGGTGGCGGGAACGACACACACGCGGAAGAAAAGTGAGGATATTTTGGAACACTTACTCCAAAAAAAAAGGCATGTTTAAAAAAGTACCTCTGGACCTTAAGGAAACTTGAGAGGATGGACTCTGTGAATCATAAAATCTGTGACTTATACTACTTGTGCCTTATCCTTTCCAGATTTATAGGTTCTATTATTGAATTACTCTTCTGAAACAATATTTAAAATAGTAGTGACAGTATGTAAATTCGTATCGGGATTATCTTTAGTGTTTTTCTGTTAAGCATAATGAAGAGCATAAATAATCGTACATCAAAAATGGATGGGTAAAAATACAACAGGAAAATATGAAAGATAAAAGCAACATGCACAATATTAATATCACAAAATATTCAATGTTCAAACACTAAATTCAAACATGGAGCATTCTTTATACGTATAGACCACATGAAATGTAATTTTATGAACAGATGTTCATGTATCAAATATCATAGCATCAATGTAACCAATATGATTGAAAGAAAAAAGTTCTAACCGTAAAAATCAATTATAGTTTGAGATGATTGACCTCAGAAAGTAGCATAATTTCACAAACGGGGATAATTTCTCCGCTGTTCAGCAAAACAGTGAAAGTCCAGCATCTCTTATCCCTTATCCAGGAGACCAGTGTAGGATAAAACTGTGAGTGTGCAAATCTAATATGTGTTTACTTATTTAAAAAGTATATGGATGTAATGTTCTACCAACATACTATGTAATTGTTTTAACAAGACATAGATTATTGAAATAGAGGTTTTAACATTTTTTTCTCAGTTACCCAAATGTACCACCCCAATTTGGAATCGACTGGGTTAAATAAAAAATAGTTAAAATTGGGGCTGGCTCCGTGGCTGAGTGGTTAAGTTCACACTCTCTGCTGCGGCGTCCCAGGGTTCGGATCCTGGGTGTGGACATGGCACCGCTCGTCAGGCCACGTTGAGGCGGCGTCCCACATCCCATAACTAGAAGGACCTGCAACTAAGATATACAACTGTGTACAGCGGGGGTTTGGGGAGATAAAGCAGAAAAAAAAAAAAAAGATTGGCAACAGTTGTTAGCCCAGGTGCCAATCTTTAAAAAAAAAAAAAAAAAAGTTAAAATTGCTCTCAGAATGAACAAGAATTTCATAACTCTCTGTTGGTGCCATATGAATAGGATATGTATGGTGTTCACCATATTAGTGGTTCAAAAAAGAAAAAATCACATAATAATCTCAATTGAGTACAAAAAAAGTTATTTATTAAAATTCATCTGTGTGTGTTTGCGTGTGTGTACCTGTAGCGATATGTATGCCTAACAGCAAAATATAACAGATAATCCCATTTAAGTCAAGGACCAATGGATTTATATACACTCACTACTGTTTGTAATGTTGCTTCAGAAGACCTATCCTATAACAGAACTTACAAATATGGAAAGGATAGGGTGAGAGTAGTATAATTTACAAGTAATACAATACAAGGAAAATCCAGGAGAATCAAAGGAAAATCTTCAGAAACATTAAGAGTTCAGTAAAAGAATCAATTCCAAAATAAATATGCAAAATTATTATATAAATGTATTAGGCAAAGAGATCCATTCACAATGGGAATAGCAACAAGAAAAAGGCACGCGCACAAAACGCTTAGGAATAGAATTAACAAAAAATAGGCAGTAATTATGTAAAGAAAACTTTAAAAGTCAACTGAAGAGTTAAAAACAGCCTTAAAAAGTTAAAAATGCCATATTTGGGGATGGTAACACTCTGCTTTGTATAGATATAAATTTTTTTTAAAAACCTATCAATATAATGAATCCTAAATAATACTCCAATTGAACTGGACAAAAACTTACTTATTTTTAAGTTCACTAAAATCAATAACAGGTTGAGTATTACTAGGAAAAAATGTAAAATAAAAACAAGAGGAATTTACTCTCCTAGGTATTAGTAACTTATTATAAAAATATAATCAATTAAACTGTTCCTGAGGAAAAAAATGGCGAAAAAAAAATGAAATATACTAAAGACTCCAGAAACAGACATAAATATATGCATGAGGATTTAATATGTAAAAAAAGCTGGCATTTTTCTATCAGTTGGGGGAAAGAATATATTAAAGAATAAATGACATTGGAACAATTTGATGTTGATTTAAAAATAATGTATCATTTCTTTATACCAAAAATGTCAAATGAATTAATGCCAAAACCCAAAAATGAACCAATGACGTAATTGAAAGAAAATAATACTAAAATATAAAAAGTATTTAAGAAGTATTTTTGTAATTTTAAGGTTGGGAACAGCTTTCCAAGGAAATGGCTGACAGATTGAATCACATAAACAATAAAACAATAGAAAATGTAGCAATGAGCAGGATCATGTACAAAAGAATATATATATGTAAAAAAATATTTAAAAAATTTGTTTTGGCAGATATTTTTCAGCTATGAAATTGGTTGGGACTTAAACATTTTCAGTAACAATATGGGTGTGAATTGTACACCGATACCTTTTCAAATATAATTTGTTTATGTGATTTGAGGGTATTAACTTGGTTATCCTAAGAAAGTAATTAGACAGATGGGTGTCTGAAGGTCTGTGACGACGAGGGTGCTTATTGCACTTTTGTTTATGTTTTTTAAAATGGTAGGAATTTAAAGTCCAACAGTAGGGAGTTTATACCCATTTAAAATGGTTGACATTAAAAAGAGTACACACCACATTAGGAAGAGAAAAAGAGCAGGCTATGCAAACAGCTTAGGGCAGAGAACCTCCAAGACCACTTTTTACAAATGCATAACAAAAGTATTAGTCGCAGTTATCTCTGGGTGGAGAAAAAAGTGGATGATCTTTATCTTCTTCTTCATAAAAAGTTTGCAGTGAGTGTGACTTTTTCTTATGATTAACAAAGATGATGTGGCTGTTTTCATTAAAATAGTTTTATTTAACGAAATAAGTAATGAATAAACTAATGCTTTTATGTATTGACTTATTTAGATACACTATTTTTTTTGCTACTGTCCGTGGAAGTTTTCCAGTTTCCAGTGATTTTATCATTTTGTGTACTTTTAACTCTCCAAAAAAAAAACTTTACTCATTTTTAGATAATTTTATTCAAATCACATATATTGATTGGGAGTCATTAAACTATTTAAATGAATGATTGGAATTTGAAAACAACGCATGCATTTGCCATAATTGCTTCATTTTTAACTTCCCGACTCCGTCCTTGATGAATATCATACCCTCCTTTCCTCCTGACTCAGCACAGCAGTGCGCACCTAAAACCAGGGATATGTGAAATTCCCTTCCCACACGCAGCTGAGAAAAACACATGCGCCTTTGCTTCTCATTGTATTGTAATTAACCCGCTAAAGTTTCACAGGACATTAATCTACCCCTTTATTTTTATAGTTCATTAAGCACATTATTATGTGTTTGTTTATATTTTACATTCATAGCATTCCTTAAAACAATTTTATTAGTTATTTCTCTCATATCGTTATTAAATTATGAAATATAATCCAACCAAACAAAAACACTCAAAAATAAAGTTGTCTCCAGTTCTAACTCCGGAGAGAATCTGATATAATAGGTGAAGCCCTGGGAGGTCCTGCTCCCAATCAGAGCTGTTTCCACAAGTTCTAAGTCAGTTTAACAAAATCTGGAATGGTCAGAAAAGGACTGAGTTTTAGTCTTGCCACACTACAACTGAATTTTCAAAATTGTATTCCCAAAGCTAGATCTCAATTCAGTTAATATTTCATGCAACTATTAACCCTAAAATTCACCAACAAATGAACTAGGTTTCTTGTTGTCACCTAAGGGAAGTTCATTTATTGATAGACAGTGTTTCCATTTTTCTACCTGTCAACATGGTATGTTTCTCTGCATTCATGTTTTTTATTTAAACTTCATAGACGACAGAGATAGGGCATGGCTTTATTCCTTTTAATTACGTGTAAAGCAGAAAACCCAGGTGCTGCTGTTGCCACTCAAGCGAAAACAAACAACAAACAAACGTGGAAGTCCTCTTAGACCCCTCTTTGCTCAATAAATCTCCAAGTTCTATGAACCTTTCTTTTTAAATGTGTGTGTATGTGGACTTCTGTTTTCTCATCATTGTCCATCCATCACCTGGACGTTTTCAGTAGCCTCTGTATTGGTCTTCCTTTCTTCAATCTTTCCTGCGCCCTCCCCCAGAATGGTCTTTCTAAATTCATCTCTGAGCATGTCACTCCGGCCTTTAGAACCCTCAATGGCTCTCCTCACCTGCCTGCCATGCCATATTTACCTTTGCAATCTCAAACACCTTCCTGAATTCATGAGTAGATGCTCTCTCTCTCTGTCTCTCTCTCTCGCTCGCTCGCTTGTGAAACTTTTGGGAAAATCATCGGGAGTTAAAGCTAATATCACATTCTTTGCCAGATGAGCTAAACAGTCAGAAACAATCCTATCAAAAACCAATTAATCAATAAAAACCATTTTGTTCCCTGAAGACTGCTTCTGGTAAATAAGGAAATATAAAAGGGTGAAACATGCAGTTATCATTAGGGAGTATGAACATCCTTTTTCTAACTGAAAAACAATCTTTACAGGATTCTTTTCATTCTGCTACCTCCTAAATACTGCTTTAGCCCTGCTCTCCTCCTTCAGCCCGACCCTTCCTCAAAGGTGTCCGAGTGTGAGCTTGCACTTATTTTATTTGGTAAAGATCTCTGTCATTTCTTTGCTCTGAAAACTTTCTTGAACATCAATAATTTTCTTCCTTTTTTCCTTCAGTATTAGGATAAAATTTAGGATTAAAAGCCTACTGTCTTAACAACCCTTCAAGTCAAATTTCCTAGCCCATGAATAAATAAATACGTTTCCATGTTAGCTATGTGGGGACCATTGTCCCAGCATTTCCTGGATCCGCTCTTTCTTCCCTAACTGGTACTTAAAGGACTGGCCCTACCATCAGCCCATTGGATGACTGCCCATTGAGTTTATAAGGGAGAGCAGCATATACAAGAAAGTCTTTCTAAAAGTCACTTAAAAGGAACAGAAACAAGTAGAGGAAGAGCAAGAAAGAGAAGAAAGCAGCACAGGGAGAGATTGGACAAAAGCAACAATAAAGAACAGAGACAGAGAGTGACTGTAGCCACGAGGAACGTGAAGAGGGGAGAGGTTGGTATGAAGGTGGGGAAAATAGGTCCAACACAGAGAGAAGGTTTTGCTTGGAAGAACGATGAGGTCAGCTCTGAAGATACTTTGAGGGACATAAATTGTGACAAGGAATATTGGAATAGCCAAAAATTCATGGGTCTTTCTCACGTAGATCCATTCATGGGCACGGAAAGAGAAAACATCAAGATAAGTGTTTTCTAATGCTAGTAATTGCTTTCATTAAGCAATTATGTGCTTGCCTGAACCTTGAGCGCACGCTGTTATTTGTATAAAATGTTTACCACATGTATTTGGTCCAAAGAAAAGAAAGCTGGTAAAATTGAGTTAGGTCCTCCAATATTCCATTATAAGGCGTTCATACTCTGGAAAACACAAATGTGGAGGATATTTTGTCAAATATAAAAATAAATTTTACTTTAGACTCAAACTCCCTGTGTTCTTATATTGTTATTTACATTATGTTTATTTGTATATATTTATATATTATTGTATATATTTTATTTATATTATTATTTATATTTTTCTTATATTACTCCAAATTCTTCCATACCTGTATGAAAGCAGCTGCCTAGGTTTGGAGAGCATATCCAGCTAGTCATTACCTGAAGAATATTAAGACAGTTTATGGGGAGGTCATTCTGATTTAATCATGCCAACTTGTATTCTATAGAGAACTGTTTAAAAATAAATTGGAAATTTTAGCAATCCAAAAGCTATGTGAACAGAAACCTTTGGATTTCTATTGGCTTGATCCAGAACTCATGGCCCAACCATTCATTAGCAACTGAGAGATACAATTTTTGTTAAAATGGCCCTGAACTGATAAATTAGTCTTCCTATATTAAAATGGAACTTGATGCCATATCAAGGAAGCCTAAAATATTTCCTAAGTTAGATAATTTAGCACAGGGTAACCAAGTCCTGACTTCTCTGTTGCATTATTTCAATGCTGGCCAACCACTTAACTTCCTGGTTTTCTTATTCTGCCTCTCAGATTCAGATTGGAACCACGATAATGTTTAAAGTCATCATAAAGGTAACACCACACCCTTGAGGAGTTTTGCTTAGTAAAGAGTTCATTGAGTAGGTCTCTATTCTTTGCTACTTTCTCCAAGCTTCTGAACCTCTCTCACAGTTTGGTAGTCCGCCACATTGTAAACCTTTCCAAGGGAGAACTTCAAAAATCCACATATCCCTTCTTTGTGCTAGATGCATTTTCCACTAATCAGATGCACTTGTACGAAATGATTGCGAGGAAAGGCCAGGGCACCAGGGGTGGAGCGGCAGAGATGGAGAGTGTCTGAGATTGTCAGCAGCTGTGACAGTTTTCTCGTCATGGAACCAAGCATGGTTCTGGGCTCAGCAAAAGAAAAAAGCCTGATTTCAGTAAAAGTCCTGTGGTTCTGGTGTGGTCAGGAACCATCCTGCAGTGTGACGATTGAAATTATTACTGTAAACTCAGCCTAGAATCTAGTCCCTCAGCCCTTCCAAAAGTTCTGTTACATTTCTAACATTTTTTAATATTCCCTGCTGCTCAGACTAACCAGAGTAGATTCTGTCATCTGCAACCAAGTTTATACGTTGGAGTAGAGAATTATAACTTAAAAGTAGTTCATTTCATGGCTATTATTTCATTTTCCAGGAAAAAGACATATTGAAGACTCCTCCTCTCATTGGATAACATTTCTCTGTGGATAAAGAAGACGGCTTGACTGTTGCTGTGTGTGCAGGACTACATTTAAGTGTCAGGAAGTGTTAAAATAATCAGACAACTCGTTCTCCTCATGCAGCATATACATCTCTGAAATAATTTTAAGTAATGAAATATTTTAAAGTAAGCTGGGTTGTTGTATGAATAAAACTGGCACCCTTCTCCCTGCTCTACCAGGCGAATCTAGCAAGCGAGCTGTGGAGGCATGAAGTCAGTACAATAAAATCCACGCTGGCCTGTGGAGCGGTTGTGCAGGCCTCATAAGCCTGGGTCTAAGCCACGTTGCAGCCCCTCGCCTGGTGACTGAAGACACCAGCAGGATGAATCAGCCACAGGAAGAGATAGTGGGTACCCTACTCCTGCATTTCCCAGCTGCATTCCTTAGAGATTGAGGGAAAAAGTGACAACTCTGGTCCTTGCCTGCCTCCACACTTAAATGACACCAACATTACAAGCCTTGTTGGATGTTTAGCCAAAAAGCTCTTGTTATCCTTGAAGTAGATGACTATTAATGTGTAAGCCCTTTCCTGCACGGACAATGCTTTGTTAAAAGGTATATAAACTGCATTCAGTCTGCAGACCTCGGAGCAGTACCTCAGAATACTCTGTTGGACTGTTCCCTGGGATTTGAATTCCTCACTTTGATTATCGAATAAACTCCTTCAGTTAATCTTTACCTAGACTCTTGATTTCAGACAACAGTTGCAAATTAGAAAATTGGAATAAAGTGTCATTTGTTGATATTGCCCCTTGAAAGAGACAGAGACACTTTTATCACCTAGCTTTTCATATTCTTACTTTGTAAAACATCCTCTAAAATTTTCGTTCCTTACTAAACCTCTGAACAAAATGGTTCAATGGACGATTCATAGAGAAGTTGAAGAAAGAGTTGTCTGTCATGTAATCAGAAAAATGAAAAGATGGACTAGGGTACCTATTTCTATTTTTAAAAATCTGAACCCACTTGGGAGGACCTCTGTAAGGCTGCCAGCTCAGCTGGGCTAGGGCGGTGGGGTTTCTTGCCGAGAGACCGAAGAAGTGACCCGGAGACTGCGAACGAGACATGTAGGTTTATTGGGTCCTACTTATTGGAGAGTGTCCAGTGGCAGCCGGCTGGACAGAAGTGTGCACCCGCAAGCACCCCCAAGAGGAGCTTGCTTAAGTAAGCAGAGGATCAAAGGCTGCATGCTTGCCGGAGGGCTGTCCTAGGTATGACCAGCGTTCCCAGGAACAGTAGCTCACATGGAGGGGCTTTGTGTCACTGTAACACGCAATGTTCTTCTCTCGGGATAAGGGAGGATCCGGGCTGGCCAGGCTCAGATTGTTAGGAATCCTGGTAGCTGGGCTGCCTGCCCAGAAGGGAGCCAGAAGGACACATGGTTGCAATGGGCCTGGGGTTTCTGCTGAGCAAGAAAGGCCCAGGCCCAACAACCAAAGGAGAGAGAGTCCAGCCTTCACCATTAGATGAAAAATTTGGTGGGCATATGGATTGTATTTAAAGAACTCATTTATAGAATCCTAAAATTTATGGAAATAAGAAATCTGTATAATCTAGTTCAACACCCTAATTAACAGGTAATTGATTCACCTACATTGTAGGGAGGGGTTAAAATATATATTTATGGAATTACTCATGTCTGTGTCTTTGCCACTCCCCAAACACATGTGGGCAAGTGCTGCTCTCAACCAAACCGTCATGCTTCCCACTTTTCTACATCCTGTAAGCACAGCCCCAGGTGCATATGTGTATGTGTATATATAGAACTTTGAAAATTCATCTTATATTTTTCTTTCTATGGCATCTATCACATTAGACAATGAGGGGTTTCTAAAACCATTAACGTTTGCCTCTGGAACAATAACATAAATCTGTATATTTATATGTACGTACAAATATAGTTGTAGTGGGTGTAATGAGATGAAATAAGACTTAAGGGTCTTTTAGTTGGAGTTAACCTCTATCCAGTGATGATTTACGGGGATACAGAGAATAGAATGCCATGTAGATGTTAATTACACAGTCCAAGTGAGCAGAAGGTTAAGATACATATATAGGAATCTAGTCTCTCAGCTGCAAAGCACAGAACTCCACTCGTCCCTCCTCCTCAATACAAGATTATCTTGGGAGAACAGGAAGAGAACTCACAGAAATACAGCAAAAGTACATAAACAATTGCCATACAGCACCAGGGAAGACACAAAAAGTCCTCAGTGAGTCAGACTTCAAGTTTATAGTCTTGTTTTTTCTTCAGTCTGCATTTCAATGGTTTTTCTATTTTTGTTAAACATAAGTGAAGGGAAAGAAGGTTTTATTAGAGGTTTGTTGACTAGCTGCTGCCTCTGATCTGCCTTAAATGGCGCAGTGAGATCTTCAGCCGTCAGGTCCTGCGGGCCTGGGAAGTTATTCTTAGATTTGCAGCAGCTATTCTCCAGAACTCTCACAAATACATATTTCGAACTAAGTGTATTTGCTTTCTCTATCAACAAAGTGCTGATCTTTTCCCAGAAATAATACAGAATTTCAGAGACTGTACATATATTTTCTTTGTACAACAAGATAGTCAATGAAGCAGTCACTGTGAAACCTCATGAGAACAATTAAATCTCTGCAATTAAGTTGATGACTAAATTTGGCGGTAGAAAAATGTTAATGACAGACTTTCTGTAGCCCTTTCTGGAGCGGCTCACTTTCTTTTTTCCCCCAATTCCTTTAATCAAAATGAATAGGCACAAATGATTAAAAATATCTTACCAGTGCCTAGAACTAGGAGTTTGGCAGATGCAGCTAGAAGGAGCTGGAAAACATGTTCTTAGAGGGTCAGTCAAAGTTTCAAGTTCCTTTTTTTCTCTGTAAAAATGTTTTAAAACAACCAAAAGGTATTCCCATGAAGATTTTTTTAAAACAATCAGCCTGAATGAAAAAAACACATTATACTCC
Source organism: Equus asinus (assembly GCF_041296235.1). NCBI lineage: Eukaryota > Metazoa > Chordata > Mammalia > Perissodactyla > Equidae > Equus > Equus asinus. The sequence goes on along the minus strand of NC_091810.1, from coordinate 92,468,544 downwards.
ATGGTTTCTCGCTAATCCATTTTGGTTAGATTTTTACAGTATATTATACGGAAAAGTTAAACAAATTATTTGTGCTCAGTGACCTTGAACTCTAAAAATGCAGGTTGAAAGTGACTAGGAGAGGCAGGAAGCAGCACTGATAAATGAGTCCAAGTATAACTGTGGGCTTTTGCGGTTGAGTGAACTTCGAAACTGTTTTTGATATGATAGAACTAAGTTGCCCACATAAAAGTTCATCCAAAATAGTTGTTTTCCTGGTATTGCATAAGAAACAACTAACGATGCAAATGTATCATAATTCATTTGTTCATATAATAAAAATTTGAGTACCTACAATGTGCCAAGGGCTCTGGTGGGTCCTGGAGCTACAGAGCAAATGCTCTACCTTTAAGAAATACAGTATATTAAGGAGTCAGATGCATATTTTAAAATATTTATGTGAGTACTATGATAGAAATGTGCACAGAGGAGTCTGAGAACTTGAAGGAGGGACACCTCTTCTAGTAGGAGGGTCCTAGGCCAAGCAAGTCTTTCTGGAGGATTTGACTCCTTGACTGTACTTGAAAAATGTACCTGGACCAGCCCGGATAGAAGATCAACAAGAACACTCAGGGCTGCGGAGGGAACAAAAGCATGGAAGTGAGAAATCCTCTAGCTGACATGTTGCTTGGTTTAGGCATATTTACACAGAGATGGGGCTCTATTGTTAGAAAATATTTGATACTGTAGGTTTAAATTTACTTCGAGAAACACAGGAGCAAACTGTAAATAGAAGGTGTGATAATAGCTGTTTGTCAATTCAAAACCACTATGTGGCTGAGTTGCTTTTCTTAGGAACAAGGTGTGGTCTTCAGAGTGTTTGGTTCTATCAAGAAGTTCTGGGGATTTTTTGGACTCTCCCCCAAGCAAATTCTCCTTTGGAATGGACTTTCTATGGTTGGTCTACATTTTCCCCTGGAATAGTTGAAGTCTGCACACTCTCCACAAAAGCTGGGTTTCTCAACCTCAGCACTGTAGACAGTTTAGACTCTGCTGGGTGGGGAGCCGTGCTGTGCATTAGAGGGTGTTTGGAAGCCTCCCTGCCTTACTCACTAGATGCCAGTGGAAGCTCCCCCTCCACCTGCAGGTGTGATGATCAAAACATCTCCAGACACTGTCAAATATCCTCTGGGGGACAAAATCACTGCTGGTTGAAAACCACTGCTCTAACAGAAGCTGCTGCAGCTCAGTTTCACTGCAGCAGTTTGTATGGGGCTCAAACGTTCTGCTTTTACTAATAATATAACATTAAAAGATTACTGGGTGACCTGTGCAGCGGGCATCCAGCCACCAAATCCAGCCAAACCACTCATAATAAAAACCAAAAGTATACCAGATAGCCATGCATTAGGATAGGTCCTATATTGGTACCAGTATCATTAGCCCTGCTGGTGACTGTGTCATTCCTTCCCTGAGCACACAGCCAGGCCCAGCTCCTCCGTGACCTATGAGAAAACTGGAATGAATAAATCTTCTCCCTTGAAGTGATGCACCACTCTAACCCATGGTTCTCAATCTCAGGTGCCCTTTGGAACCTTCTGAGGAGATTTAAATAATACTGAACATTTGATTGCTCTGCAATGTTCTGGTTTAATTTAAACAATACTGATACCTCAGTTATACGCAGAGGCTCGGATTTAATTAGTCAGGGGTGAGGCCTAGGTATTGGAGGTTTTATGAGCACCCATGAGATTCTGATGTGCTGCCAAGGTTGAGAAGCACAGCTCTCTTTGCCTTACCTTGGGCTACGAATCTTTTTTTAATTTCCATTTTGTGTACGGATGTTGGGAGGTGGTTAAATCTTACTTCAGTTATACGTACATGTGTATGTATATAATTAGTCTTTATAAAGGTCATATATTTAGTGTCTGCTTTAGATCCAGGAACTTAGTCTTTGGAACTAGGAATTAAGTCTCTAACCCACTATTTCCCAAACTTGTCTGCACATTGGAATGGCCTGATTTTTGATTTTTAAAGCCCAGGGCACACCTCAGACCAATGAAATCCCAACCTCTGGGGGTGCCACACCCCATCAGGAATTTGTCAAGTTCTCCAGGTGATTCCAACAGATATGTTTGGAAACCACTGCGTTAGCCAGATCTGTAAAGGGATCTTGTTGTCTGAGCCTAGTAGATATAGATTATTGGTTCTCATCTTTAGCTGCACATGAGGATGACCTGGGGAGCTTTTAAAACTTCTGAAGCCCAAGTTGCACCCCGAGTCTATTAAGTCAGAATTGCTTGGGATAGGAGCCAGTCACCAGGAGTCTTTAAAGTTCCTTAGCGATTCCAGCATGCAGTCAAGCAGTGCTTCTTAGATGTCAGCACACATCAGAATCATCTGCAGGGGTCAATAAAACAGATTGCTGGGCTCCATCCCCGAAGTTTCTAAGTCAGTAGGTCTGTGTTGGGGCTCAAGAATTTGCACTTCTAACAAGTTCTCAGCTCATACTTATGTTGCTGGTCCGAGGACAACACACTGAAATTGAAAACTCTGGTTTAGAAAATCAGCTTAATACATGAAAGAAGAGAAGTGACACATGGAGAATTAAGTTGAACTTCCAGGAATTTTTTCAATACTCTTTTACCTGTTGTTGAATTGTTTTAGTGGGTGTGATATTATTGTTTCAACTTTCCATGAGGATGCTAATTATAACTATGTCAATGTTTTCTTCTGTTTCCTATATTAACTCTACTCTACGCAGATTAGTTTTTCACTTTTTATATCTCTGTGCTTTTTTCTCTCATACGTGTAGATCAACAAGTATGGAATCTAAATTCGTTTCATTATCCCAAATGAGAGTACCTATGTACCTGGCAGTAAACACAATATCTGATGATGGAACCCTGATTGCAAAAGTTGTGGCTCCACAGAGGGGAAAATGAGCACCTGTAACAGAGCAGGCTTTCTTCCCAGGTGTGCAGGTTGTATGTCCACCAAGCGCTGACGTACAGACCCCTCACAGCAGCTCTAAGCTACGTAGAATCCTTGCCCCGTTTCTCTGGCTCCAGGATTCACGATGGGACTCTCAGGTGTCTGCCCTCCTACTTTAGAGAGTCATAGGTACAGCTTTAGCCAGAGGATGAATGCCCGAGTCAACCACTCAGAAAGCTCTGAAGGAAGGCACTGGCATTGCCATTCTACAGCCAATCATTTCCTTGTTTCTCTAACAGTCTGCACCTTCCACCATCCCCCTCAAAAAAAGAAAGAGGAAAACTAAACAATTTACTCAGAAACAAATCAGAGAATTGGGGAGATGATCAAACAAATTGTACAAACGTAGACTTCACAATTAAAAAACAACGAGAGAGAGAGAGGAGAAGGAAGGTGGAGGCAGTAGTGGTCATCCTCTCTCTCCTGGGCTGTTGCGTGCTCACCTTCCTCTCAGTGCACTTCATAATTACATTGTGTGATTTAGGATGTGATTGTATTAATGCCAGACCATGTTCCTCAAAATTAAACAAGAGAGTAATTCCAGAGTTTACTGGCCATACCACTGTCACTGCATTAATGCTCACTTCATTGCACTCGTTCATCTTCCTTCTCAACTTGCGTGTTGTCACGTGGAATATATGTATCAGTTCATTATGGTGCCAGGTGATAAAATGGGACCATTTGATCCAACAGAAATACACAATAGAAGGGAGCTGAAGTCACACAGGAAAGAAGCCACGATCATGCTTGGTTTCCACTTGCTCTGTTTCTTCATGTATCTTTATAGTATGATTTTAGCTTTGATAAATGACTGAAGCTGGAGAAGCTGTGGTTGAAATCAACCTTCACTACAGTGCACAGTTGAGAGCTGGAGACTGCTTACATCATCCTTAGAATTGTGACCTTAGCAGTATATTTTTTCCTCTTTGAACAAAAACTATTTGTACCATATAAAGTATTTAAAAAACAAACAACAACAACAAAAAGTTCCCAGCCATACTAATGAGGAGAGGATTATACAGGCCATGCACCTGAAAGGGCGGGACTCTGGGAGACCATCTTGGAATTCTGCCTACAATACAGGCTCAATTTTTGCATATATATCCTATTGGTCCTGTTTCTCTTAGAACCCTGCCTAATACAGAACGCTGACTAATATATGGATGAACCCTAGCACGTTATGTTAAACCAAATAAGCCAGCCACAAAATGACAAATACTGTATGATTTCAAGTACATGAGGCATTTAGAGTATTCGAATTTATATAAACATAAAATGGAATGGTGGTTGCCAGGACCTCAGGGGAGAGAGAAACAGGGAGTTGTCAAATGGGTGTAGAGTCTCAGTTTTGCAAGATGAAAAAGTTCTGGAGTTTGGTTGTTCAACAGTGTGAACATACTTGCCACTGCGGAACTGTACACTTAGAAATGGTTAAGATGGTAAATTTTTTGTTATGTGTTTTTTTACCCAATTGAATCAAAATGAAACAAAGCAAAAACAACAAGTTGTTAATACTTGCGTGGTTCTATTGTTTCCAAAAGAAACTAGAGTTAAAATCGAAAATGTCTGCTATGGCTTCAATGACAAAAAGAAGAGACATAAGTCAGAATGGACACCCAAACTGAATTTGAATCAACAATTTCCAGCTGGTATTAAAAACAGCAACAAATAAACAAATAGACAAAAAGCCAAACGAATGGGATATTCTCCTCTACACCGGGTGCAAAGATGCATGAAACGTAAGGGTGAGGACTAATGGATCTCCTCTATTCTCTGTGGCAAGTTCTTTATGGGACTTGAATCCATTTAAACCAACACAGGATAAGTGAGACAACTGAAGTGTGTTCAGGAAGAAACATCATAAGAACTCAAAATGTGTATTACAGGAACATTAAACAAATGTAGAGGTTAAAAGCTTACGTATAAAAGTTAAGAGAATCCAGATTTCTTGATGTACAGACTAGAGAGCTAGGGAAAAGTTACCAGGTTATTTAAAGGAGGAAATTTGCCAACAATTCTCGTTTCCTTAGAACACAGAACTGAAGGCACGAACTTCAGTTCACTGAGAGACCGTCCAGGGAGTGCGAGCAACTAAACCCTGACAAAGAGAACGGGAGACTGTCTGGATTGACTATGGAACAAATAAGCTTATACCCCAAACTTAGTAGTTTAAAACCACACACATTTGCTATGTATTATCTCATTGTTTCTGTGGGTTTGGAATCTGAGTGTGGTTTAGCTGGGTCCTTCCCTCAGAGTCTCACAAGACTTACATCAGTGTCCTGGCTGGAGGTACAATCTCGTGTTATCTCGGAGTCCTCTTCCCAGCTCACTGGTTGTTGGCAGAATCCATACCTTGCAGCTGTGAGGACTGAGTCCCGCTCCCTGCCACATGGCCTCTCCATGCTATGGCGGTTTGCTTTTTCAAGGCAAACAGGAGAGAATCTGCTGCTGCTTCTTGTTTCTTACCTCTAAACCCTCTTTGAAAAGGCTCACCTGATTAGTTCAGACCCACCCAGGATAATCCCCCTTCTGATTAATTCAAATCAACTGATTAAAGGCCCTGATCACACCTGTAAAGTCACTTCACTTTTGCCACATAATGTAACAGAATCATGGGAGTAATACCCCATGTTATTCACAGAACTCACCCACACTAATGGGGAGAGGATTTACAGGGCATGCACATGAAAGGGCAGTATTCTTGGAGACCATCTTGGAATTCTGCCTACCATACAATCTCAATTTTTGCATATCTGACCACAAACTATATCACTTTCTACTTAATTACTGAGTCTCACCCTAAATATGGGCTACTTGAAAGTCCCATCTGTTTCTACCAAAAATACTTACTGAACGTTTTCTCAAGAGGAAGGCTTGTGGGTAGGCGGGCCCCACAGGGAGGTAGAATAGTCAGGACCGAGGCAGTATGGGTGAAGGGGCGCCACATAACCACACCTGCTTAAAAATGGCGTCCCAGGCTTGTCATAAAACCTGACATCAGCTTCAATAGAGTCACTCTGTGGGATTTATCTCCAGAAATATACCCAGGAAATAGTCAACAGGTCAACAAGGTGGCTAGGATGGGTCTGAGGAGGGTGATTAGTTCAATTTTGATGATGCTCTTTTACGGGAACACCTGAGTACTTCTGGATCGACAGTACAAGTATCCATACGTGTGTGTCTCCTTAAGTAATATTGGTTCAAGAATCATACGTAAAATTCTATGTTGACTTCAAAGCCAAAGTATCACTAAAATCTTCCCTTTGCCTAATGATCTACTACACTGTTGGGATTGTTTTCCTTCATGTTATCCCCATATTTCCTAGTTACCAATGCAGACTAAAATGATGGGAATTGTACATTCCCTTTAGGAGCCTGTCTTTTTGTTTCAAATATATCAGTGGAGTTATGTTACATTTTCTTTTCCCCAAGGGGAAATTCTTTAACTTTGTAGAATAAATAAGGTGTCTTTATTCATAAATCTCATAACTTCATCATTTGTCATATTGCTTCAACTCAGCTATATTCTTTTCCCCCCTCTCGTAAGGAACATTGTGTGATATTGACTAAAACATGACGTTTATTAATTTTTCATATTTCTATATTTGTATGCCAAAGGAACACAGCAAGATTCAGAGCACACATGACATTGTCTTCAGGAAAGAAAAGTCACCTGTTTACATAAGCTACTACTGCCAAGATATGTAACACGGTCCAATAAATTGTTCGTTCAATGTCCACACTGATTGTGCATGAGTCATACATGCTATTTAAGGAAAGTGACCACGTTGTATAGATTTTTCTTAGTGTCTGTTAAAGTAATAACACAGGAAGCATGTTATTATAACATACAGGGATCATAAATACTAACCTGAGAGCATTTTTATTACCAGCTTCTATCAAAGGCAATCTGGCACTCTTTTATACATAAGATTCTCCCATTAGTAAGCAGTCTTACATTACAGACATCAAATATTTGTAAGCATTTTAACTTGGCTAGGCTACTGCAGCTGTGTCACATTTGTTTTTCCTTATTTTAATATGGGCTTATTTAGATGAAATTGGAATTGCCTTCCTCTCCTCTAGATGACAGATCTGGTTTAGTGCCAGGCCACTTAGTGAGGTCTGTCAAACAACGCTTTATTATGTACAGTGGCATAATTCGAAAATCACAAGACTGCTAACTCAGAACACATGTTAATAAACCCAGTTAGTTCAAAGTCTAGCCTTTTACAGGTGATCTTTATATTCCATTTTTAAAAAGTGTTTATTGCCTCTGCTACAAACAGCTCATCTGATCATCTCTGAACTATTTTAACACTTTTTTTCACATTTTTATGAGAATACACAGCTCTATATTACTACTAAACAAACTAACTAAAAAGAAGAAGAAGAAGAAACCAAACTTTTAGATAAACTTTGTGTTGCATTGACTTGCATTTGGGAAATGTATTAACTGAATTAGGGAGTGAAATTTCCGTAACTGTGACTGCCCCTCATTTCTCTATCACTGCATCCCCCACCCAGCCTTGGGCTGCTCTGGTATCTTTCAGTGACGTGGGGCCTCTTTGAGATCCTGGTAAGCTGGTAGCCCCTGCCACCCAATGTGTTTCCAGTGGTATCAGAAGACCCGGTACAAGGGGGTCTGCCATAGGTGCCCTTTCTCAGTCTCCTCTCAACAGGCAAAAGGTGAGACTGGCTCAGAAAGTGTAACCAAATCTTCAGACTACACACCCAGGGTTAGTGATTAATATGGGTTTTATGCAATACTTTCTTGTCATAATTAATATGAAAGCCTCATTCTTCTGCTGGGTACCAACATGCCTTCAACTCTGAATAATCCAGTAACAACTTCCTTGCACATCTATTTACAGCAGGAGCGATCTTCACTGCCCTGAAGACCTCAGCGGGAAAAAGAAATCCTGCTCTCTAAATTTTTCTGCTTTGCATTTTAATCTCTGCTTGACCGTTTTGGATCTTACATATTGGCTCAGCTCTCAACTCACCTTTAACCTAAATGATATGTAGCTCCAATTTTAAGTGATAAGTTGCATATACATGTATGTTGAGTTCTTTTCCAAATTTTACAAATAATCATTAACCTTGGTGCTGGTCCATATTAGCGGTTTTAGACTGCCAAATGTTTTTGTGCTGGAACTATAACTATAACTGAAAAAATATATAGCATCACAGGGCCCAGTTAGGCACCATCCAGGTTTGTAAATACTCGAAAAACAATTATCAGTGAATGATGACCAGGATGATTTAGTGCATTAGAGCAATCCATAAAGGTACCCTAGTAGGAAAAAGCTACATCCAAAGTGGATCTAAGTCAGTAATAGAATAATAATAATACGTCGCCCTATAACATTCCTGCAAAGGGGGCAAGCAGAGTGTAATTAAAACAAGGCAACTAAAAAGTGAAAAAAGAGATGGCCAACAGCCCCCAAAGAGCCATGTTTTCATAGTTATTGCCTGTTACAAATTCTAATGCAAGCTACACTTTAGATATCCATATAAAGGTGTGGTGACCTCTCATTTAGTGTTAGGTAACTAGACAAAAAATTGAGTTTGTTATGCAAAGTGTTACATGTATTATTTGAGTTTTGGATTCAGCTGAAAACATTATTGAAAAGGATTATTGAAAGCACAGAATAATTGTTTTAACTGAATTTAACATTATCAGGCATTTTCTTTTTCTCCCTCTCTTAAGTACCTGGTTTGTTGATATATTCAGTAAGTTGACTGGATAGTCAGCATCACAAAATTCTATAATTAAATCACCAATAGCTAGTGATGGGTTCCATTGATGCAAAAATACTCTAAAGAAAGATTTACATATACTGAAAAAAAAGCTTTACTGCTATTTCGTGATTAAGAAACAAAAGCAGCAAAGGAAAAAATTCCACATTCATGGAACAATCAAAAATACTGTCCTCAGTGCCTATGGAAAGAAAAATAGGGTGAGATTACTTTTCAGGCCTATATTAGGATCCTTAACCAATAAGGTTTCTTCCTTTTTCCCTTAAAACAAACATAACTGAAGTGTGAACTTTTAGGTGTAAAGTGATAAAACAATAAGGCACTTTTGTTTTCTTCATTACATAATCAGAATTTCCAGATACCATCTTTCATTAATTCTATTTGTCATTCTTTTAAAGCTCAGTTTTTAAACATAATGATAAAGACTACTTTTAGGCCAGTATATACTAGGTTTTCAGTTTTCTTTGATGATTTCTAAAAGCCTTTTGATGTGGACTCCAAAAAAGGCATTTTCATCCTTAGAAATGTGTTTTAAAACATTAAAACCCTGAGAATTGCAGAATTGAATATTCTCAGCTACAGCTCTGAAAAAATTATGGGTAGAGAGATGAAGCTTTAAAGTAAAATTTTAGAAGTTGGCTAACGAGGAGATTTAGTGTCAGAAGCAAATCAACTGGCCAAATAGTAGAGAGGCCCTCTCCGCGCGGGATTGCTTGAAGCCAGTTGAGTTATTTGGGAGATGGGGAGAGAGGCCCACATGACGGGTGCGCGGATGGCGTGCACATGGCACCTTCCCCCACTGTGCCTGTCGACTCGGCTCTGCCAAGTGTGGGTTCATGATTCAAACTGACAAGAACCTTGCTCCCTTCCTGATCCAGAAAGAAAGAGCCTTGTCAAGTTGAATATCCTGCTCGCTACACAGGAGCAGTGTTGCCAGGAACAATGGGGGGGGACTCAAAATGTGCTCTCAATCAGCAAGAGGCCTTCAGCCCTGGCGTGGCTGCTCGCAGGGCTGCGAGAAGTGTAACTGAAGCTTAAATGTCATTGCATTCTCTTTAGAGGAAATGCTGGTTTGTTTTTGGTGTTTTGTTTGTTTTGCTTTTCTGTTGTTCTTTGTTTCCTTCTGGACTTTGAAAATAAATTTGTAGTGTAAAATACCTATCTATTTTTTTGGGAAAATAGAGTAACTACCAAACAAACTTGTGCCCAAAGAACAAATTCATCCAACCAAGAAGCGTATACATTTAACTCCACTTATGCCAGATAGAAGGACCGTCGGGGGGGTGGGTAATAAAGATGAGTTAAGTCTTTGGGTTAGAGGGGACCAAGACAACCTATCTGGAGTGACATTGTGTGTTTTGAAGGTGTAGGAAAATGATGACATTTGAAGGCCTGCTTTTGATGGCTGTTTTTCTCTACTTGCTCTGTGAACTTTGACCAGTCATTTGACTTCTCCTGAATCCTATTTTCTTATCTGTAAAATGCAGTTATGAATAACTAAATCACAAGGAAGGGTGAGAATTCAATGAGATAACATGAAAAATGCGCTTCGAATGTGTGAAGTGCTATGCAAACGTTAGTTACAGTCTGTCGGGAGGCAGGACTCATGGTTTCCAGCTTCCACTGCCGACTTATCTCACTCTGTGTTTTCAGAGACGAGGTCCCTTTCAGAGACTAGATTCCATCTTCTGACGAAATATAGTTCAAGAAAAAAATTAAGTGTAATAGATAGGAGGACATGCCAAAAAAGTAAATAAAGCTCTGAGGAATAAAGGATCAAATCCAACAGGGCTAATAGCAGAACACTTCTCAATTAGAGCTAAAATGTGCCTAACAGAAATAGCAGATTCCCACAACGGGACGCTTTATACTGGTATAAATGCCTAAAAACCAATGGTCACTGTTTCCTAGGATTTCCATGAATGACTCCAAACCACTGTGTGTTAGCATTTCAGAGACCGGTCATTACCAAGTGAGGTAGTGGATGCCATGCCCTGCCCCCTAGAGATGGCTTTGCATTTCCGTTCTTCCCTAGAATAGAGCGAAGGAGATCTTTGCTTAGAAGGTGCACTTTCCACCAAATATAGTTATTTTTTCCTGTTGTTTAAAGTGAGAATATCTTCAAAATGAGAATGATTTCTAAGAAAATAAATTAAACTTCCTGTAAAGTAGTGAAGAAAGTGTGAAAGAGAAGGTTGTGTCCAGGTGGGATACAATTTCCACAACCCAGACAGGTTAATGTTGATGTTTGAGAGGGGAGGGCCAGGTCTGTGGCTGGACGGCTTCAGAAATACCTTGAATGCTTGTTAAAAAGGGCGCTACTGAAGCTCTGATTAGAGAGCAGAGCCTGGAACTCTGCATTTAAAAAGAAACCCATGCTAAGAACGATCCTTTCCCAGACAAATTTTTTTTCTTTGAGTATTTAAGAACTTGCATCACCATCTAATATTCCTGTGATTCAACCCATAGAATGCTTGCATCTCAGGAGAGAGTCACTGAATATACAAGTATCAGAGACTCTGGTATGTCAGCAAGTCACAAGTAATGAGGAAAGCGCTCTCCTCAGTGTAGGGTAAATCTTGTAGAATCCTGACTGTGACACTTCACACATTTCACCACACTGATCTCTCTGTGCGTTTCCCTCCCCATCCCTTGACTCAAAGATTCTCAAAGGTAAAACTGATCTTCTTTATTTTATATCTAAGCTCCTAACACCGTGTCTGGCTAATTGCAGATGCTCAATAAAAGCTGGTTGAATCAAATTAAAACGTTGACGCTGAAGAAACTTGCCTCAGCCGTGAATCTTAGAGGCGAGCCAACCCCAGAGCGGCACGGCAGTTGGCAGCCATTGAGCCATCAATGGGAGATGACAAATGGTCGGGTTGGCAGGAGTGTAGAGTTAAGGTTAGAAACAAAACAAGGCCATCCCACAAAGAAACATATAGTCTGAATCTGAATCTATTGTAAACTCTACTTCAAAGAAAAACACAGAGGAACAGAATAAACACAACTTCAAAGAGTCAAGCATTTAGCAGTATTTATTTAGCATTCACTCTGTGCCAGGCACCCTGCTCAATTTTGGGGATGCAGCAAAAAACTGGAAAGACAGGCCTGCCCCTTCAGAGCGAATAGTCACACACATATTAGGGTGCAATGGAGGAAATGTAGAAGGGCAATGAGCATGAGTGATGGGAAGGCCTGTGTGCATGTGTGTGCGTGTGTGTGGCTGTCGGGTAGAAGTTGGTAAGGAAGGTTTTTCTGAGAAAATGATATACGACTAGAATCCTGAAAGGATAAGTAGGCATTAATCAAGAGAAGAACATTCTAGGCAGATAAAACAACACGTACAAAACCCCTGAAGTGGCAACAAGCTTCTCACTTCAACGGAAATTTAAAGTATTTTAGATAAGTCATTAGAACAGTAATTCTCAATGCTTATTGGTTCCCAAGCAGATCAGCATTATTTCCTGCAGCTGGCTGTTTGCCAAATCTGCCTACCCTCAGCTCCCGGAAAACCAGAAGCTCCGGGATGGCTTTCCATCTCTAGGCTGCTTGCTAAGTTGTTCTGTAACGGTGACATCTCTAACCACACCAGCCCCATCAGAGAAGTCACTTGATTGGCACCTTTACGGTCTGCGGATGGAGTGGAGGAAGGATTTTTGAGGATTTTCAATGGACTAAAATGTTCTATAACACAAGTTTTTTTGGGTATGGGAGAGAGTTTTGTAGCCAAATTGTATTTTCCCAAAAAGTGTCTTACACAGAATGGACATAAAAATCAATCTCTTATGCTTGTGAGACGTCAGACGGCACTTCAGCGTCAAGAGTGCTACGTGATGGAATACCAGCAGCAGGAGTGGTATTTCTTGGCAACTCATTTTAATCCCCCCCAATTTATTTTCACCACAACTGTTAAACTAGTCTTGCCCCTTAATAGTATATGAGAAATCCAGTTTTCTTTTCTGATCGGATATTTTAGTAGAACTTTGTCTTTCCTTTTTGGTACACACTTTATCTCCTCAAGATTATTTTAATCCTATCATTTTCACAAGATGCTGAGTGTCATCAAGAAATCGGGGCTCTTCGGTAGCTTCACTTTCATTGCATAAAAATAATTCGTGTGTAGTATTTGTTCTTTGCTTAACAAAGGACCACTACACTCTTATTTTGATATATTGTATGTGGTATACGCAATGTTTACCCGCTAACTGTTTCAGCCTAGGGAGAAATTTTATGACTAACCAACAAACCCTAAAACAGTATTTATAATGTACATACTGATATACCATTATTTATACTTCAGTTCAGTAGCAAAAATTGGTTCTATGATAAATAAACGCTCATATCCAATCGTTAGTCTGCTGTAGCCGCACTGACAAGTCATGCCACAGGCAATACAATATCACTAATGAAATGAATTAATTTATCTTTTTCAAAGAGACATTGGGGAATTGAAAATGCATGTTTTATAACAACACTCCAAGTGGAAAATATACCTAATAATTCAACATTTTAGGCAGATATTTTCAACCCATCAAGTTTATTTTATTCAACAAGTAATTATTGAGTGCTTCTGAAGCTCCAGGTATTTTTCTAGGTGATGCGAGTAAATTCTACTGGGGAGGATACAGAGGACAAATAGGTAACGGAAAAAGAAAACAAAATCAACAAGGCAACTTGAGATTCTGATACTTGCTATGAAGAGAGAAAAAAATTCAAAACTCAGATTGATAGAATAAAGAGTCACGAGAAGGGCATATTTCAGAAGGTGACCAGAAAGCATTTTACAACATTTCAAGGCCTTTTTCAACTATTAAAGTCATGGTGATAAATTTACATTGGACCCCATGAAATCGCTTATAATCAACATTTTTCATCCATAAAAATGGCAATTTCATATGGTTTAACCTAATAGCTGTGATAACCCTGAGAACTAAAACCAGATAGAAGTTAAGAGCTGGGACTTTTATGTTAAAGTTTTATTTGAAATTTATAATTTCTCTGAGCATGAATTATCTAAGACCCAGCCTTTTCTTTTCAGACCCTGGATCTAGAGACAAGATGAGAACCCTGTCACTCCACGGGTCGCATAGATGCCTCAGCGGTAGTTCAGACCATCAATAGACTTCTAGGGGCAGGATGTCTGAAGACGAGGCTTTTCAGGGTCGGACGGGGCCGGGTGGAGCTTCTGTGAACCATATGATGGCAGAGCACCAGCTCAGGACTTCTATGTACCGGTAGGAACATAACATCCTTGGAGTCAGTGCTCCTTCACTGATGACCCTCCCTGGCAGGACTGTTGCAAGTGTTATGGATACAGTAGAGTAACACGATATGCATATTCAACCAGTGGTAAAGCAAATTCAACTGCACACACTTGGGCCCAAGAGTGGGGTGGAGAAAGAAAGAAAGAGAGATAGCACTTTTAAAAGATGTAGGAGATTCCACCGACTTCGATATTCAAATAAACTTGTGTCCCAGTGTGAGCAAGCATTAGCTGAGAGGTGTGAATCCATGCTTCCTTCCTTTGGCCTCTGATCCTAGGCATCTCTTGTGGTGTAAGCATCTTGCCACCTCAAGTTATTTAAGATAGTGCTTTAAGATAAGTATTTCTCTTTAAGTGTAAGTTAACTATTTAATCTGTGAATCAAAGCAAGAAAGAATGATCTATCCCAAAGCTGATGGAAAAAAATGGTTCTGGGTTTACTGAGAGATGGAATTTCAGTCTCTGCAGGGATGTCACTGAAAGAGATTTCCGGGGATGATTTGGATATTAATATCAAATCTGGCTCTATAAGGTAACGTACTAGAACCTAAACCTGCAGAAGAGCCAGCTCTAATGCAGGGCATGTAAACTGCCCCCCGCAATGCCTGGCTAACAGTAGATGATCAACATGGTTATTTTCTCCTTGGGGGAAAAACGGGCGACTCATTCAGCTGGTGGACCCCAAGCCAGTGCGTCTGGCTGCCATAGTCTAAATTTCCACGGACAGTGTACTTCCTTGATGCAATTTTGCACTTTTCAAGCTTGTTCTTGTATGTCACTGTGTTCTGACCAGCACAATAACTTATAAATGATATCTAATACCCTGGAAGAATTTGAACAAGTTCATATATTCAGCAAACATTTCTTGATTTTATTTAAAACTGGTATTCTTTAGAAATCTTTTTAGTTGCATTGCAGGCCCCAATTTATAACTAAGTATTTGGTCCTACAGAGAGTAGATGGAATAGCAAAAACCATCCATCACCCTCTTTCTTTTTTATATTTCTCCTCTAGAAAAAAAAGCCACGTAAATCACAATAAAGAGCCATTAGCAGGGCTAGATCAGAGCTGGTATCACAGCTATTTATAAGGGACAATTCCAATTGGTCAATGCCCCTTCTGTTTGATTGGCACCCATGCCATTAAGATTTATTACATATTTAAATATCACTCATTATAATAAGAACATTAAACTGTTGTTATCATAAATCAGTTCCTAGTTGGAAGCTTTATAGAAAAAAGTTAGTGAGTCATTTTTCCCAACTGGATTAAAAAACTATTCTGGGGGTCGGCCTGGTGGCATAGTGGTTAGGTTCGTGCACTCCACTTCAGGGGCCCAGGGTTCAGAGGTTCAGATCCCAGGCACGGACCTACCCACCACTTATTAAGCCATGCTGTGGCAGGAGTCCCATGTATAAAATAGAGGAAGATGGGCACAGATATTAGCTCAGGGCCAATCTTCCTCAGCAAAAAGAGGAGGATTGGCCGTGGATGTTAGCTCAGGGCTAATCTTCCTCACACACTCACAAAAAACCAAAAACTATTCTGCACCTTGTTTGGGACTACATAGTTTCTTTGTTGTTATAAGGAAGACACATATAATTCTAAAAGTGCACATAAAAATCAAGTAAAGAAATGACTTTTCACATTTCCATAGTGTTCATTAACTTGTGGATTATAGATTCAAACAGATCTGATAAACTGAAATGTAGAAATAAACATAAAAAACCTGTGTTACATTTTTATGTCTATAATGTGGTTCACAATCCTGGTGGCAGGATTTGGGGAACGGGGGCAAGGTGTATATTTAAAGCAAATCTTGAGAAAGAGATGGGCTTCAGAAAATAAGCACCTTAGATAATAAAGCTCTTATGCACATAAGCTCTCCAAGCAGTGTTTGTTTAAACAGTTAGATTGGCAGCCTTGAGAACAGGAAATATATGCTGAGCATATATACTCAGCAATTTGAGAAAACGTCTCTCACACATTATGTCTGTAGTATTTGGCCGAAATAGCTTCCATTTGGAATATTCATCATTTCTAATTTTTCAGGAATTGTAGTAGCTCATTTTTAAAGTGAGAGCAAATTATGGTCCAAACTATCGGTGTTTTTTTTGTCTTTTCTGTTTTATTTTGTTTGTTGTGGTGGTGTCATTCTTGCAAATGTATTGACAAAGAAGTCCTTTAGGCAGAGCAGCGTCTTCATCAATAAATATGCTGACTGAATGAATTAGCTGTGGACAGGCTCCGACGACCTCTTTGATTTGACCTGGGTGCCCTGTACAGCTCAACTTAAGAGCTCCCATCTCTGCTAACCTTGGGAACTGTGAGCAGAGGACATCTCAGAGCAGCCACACAATGCTGAGGACCTCAAGGGGCTGTCAAGTGGACCGTAGTGTCATGGATACATTTTCCAATCTGCAGTGTCCATAGGAAGCGCTAAGTGGAGTTTGCTGCATCTCGTGGAGGTATCCACAAGGGCCAAGGGCATGGAGAATTGGTGGGAATAAGAAAAGTCTCAGGCAGGCTCTATTAGAAAACAGCAAGTGTCCCTGGCCTCAGAGGTGTCACAGCTGAACTGGACACGGAGGCCCTGACCTGTCACTTACGTACACCTGAGGAGTATCAGACAAGCTGTCGGACTCTGCCGAAACAGCATCTCTAACACAGGCCAGACATGTGAACGACAGGTAAGGGAATTTCCTGCAGCCCAACACGGAGAACAGAGCCGAAGACCATCTCTGAGCTTGCAGAGGGGGAAATGCACTTCTTCACCGAGGGATACATTTCTTTGTTCGTTTAGAAAGTCATATCAGAGGTATTTTTAAAAATTTACAAGGCGTATTTATTTAAACAAATTGTCTAAACCCTCCACCAGCATGCAGTGCCTGAAAAGATACTTGAACTTAAAGATGCAGTGTGATCCAATGTTAGGAAAGGGACGCGTTCCTGAAGCCTCAGATGATGCAAGGCACTCATGATTTAAGGTGAATTTTCCCATAGGAATAAATGCAAAGATTGTGATTTTGATATGCATAAATCTCCAGCCAATTTCCCTTAAGGGCACTTGACCTTGCTTTTTATCTTGCAACCATGTCATGTCACATTCTTTTTCCCTCTTTTTTTTGAATTGTCTTTTCTCAGTTATATGAAGTATGTGAATCAGAAAGTGCCTTATTTTTCTCGATGCCGTCTCTAAACTCCTCCGAACGCGCTCGGCTAAATTAGCAGCACAAGGCATTATGGGGATTCTAGATCCTCTTCAAAGTGTTTGTATCACACCTAAACATATTTCCAAAGTTTTTAATATTTTAAGCAATGGTGTTAACACTACAACTTAAGGAGAAATCAAGCAACATTGTTATAAGATTAAAAAAGGAATTTTAATATTGATAATTTAAAAATTAATACTACAGTAACTACCAAAATTATCAGAAAATTTCTGATACATGTGCAGCATGACCAATGACGTTGCTTACTTTGTATTTCTGTCTGTCAAAAAGGGATGCTGCCACGTGACGATAGCACAAATACAATTTCCAATTAACTCCACCCGCCCCTTTAAATTTACCCAATTCTTGACCATTTTCCGAATTTGGTGCACAAAATGAGACTAATATTTTTTTTCACGCTTTTTGCAATTCACTTACTTCAAAATACACATCAAATGACCTAGACAATAAAAACCACTCACTGACAGAGACTATGTAGCAGGTGCTATGTTGAGGGGTCTTCATCCTTGAGTATTCCGAGTTTAGAGATAAGAGAATTGAGGCCCAGTTGGGTTAAGTACCTTGGGAAGGTTTTAACCTAAATCTTCACAGATTCCATCCCTTGCTTTTATTTTGCTAATATTTCCGAATGAAGTAGCCTTTTGAGAAGGATTGATGGTGATAAAAGGACTGATATTGGTTCGGCAGCAGTTAAAGCTGGATTGTAGGAGGCTGAGAAGAGAGCAGGTGGTGAGGACATGCGTTAAGAGTCACTCTCTGGATGGAGCTGTTCGGCAACAAAAGTTACAAGGGGAGAAACAGTGATTCTTGGAGCTCTTCGTTCAAGTGGAGGCTCTCTTGCTTCGGATAGACAGGGGTCTGTGTATTTATAGGCACAGACCTTTACAAAAAGGAGCACTTTGGAAGGGATTTCTCTCATGTCAACAGAGATACAGAAATCTCGGGTCTCAATGTCGAAACAGGCTCAACCGTAGAGAAGATTATGAATTAGGCAAAGTGTTTTCTCTCTTTTCTTTTCACCCTTTTATTCTTCCAGGGCTACCTCTCTAATAGAAATAACAGTAATAATTATAATAGCCGCACATTAGAATAATGCAGTTTAATACTTATAAAACTATAGGCAATTCTAAGTACTTCACGTAAATTAACTCGTTTAATTTTCACAACACTTAAGATAGGATGCTACCATAGTCTCCATTCTATAGGTGAGGAAACCACAGCATACAGAGATTAAGTAGCTTTCCCAAATTACCCACCAGCAAAAATACTTGTCACAGCAGAATCCTCGCTGTTGTCCCAGCCCACTCTCCTCTCTCCTCTCTTCACATCTCTTTCCACTCTCGTCAAAAAGGATGCTTCTTGTTTCCTCAGAATTTATCTAACCATATAATTAATTCACTAAGTAGATTCATATCAAATCATTTACCTTACTGTGTCTATTTCCAAGATAGCATATTTGTATCAAATGAAAAAAGGACATGAGGGAATACTTATTTTTTCTCCTATCAAAAATCACTAGCTCGCAGAAGTGAAAGTCATTTTACACACCTCAAAAAAGTTTGTCTAACCCAGATATTGGGCTACAGAATTAGAACACAATTTCTAATTTCTAATTGTTTTAGATTTGTTTTTTAACTTAAAAATAAGGAAATATAAATTGACAACAGATATTATAACAATGTATTTAAAAATAAAAATGTATCCTAACATTTAGGTTCTATGTCATCTCCATATAATGATGATTTAAGGAAACAAAGAGAAGAAAAAGGGTACGTGCCAATAAAGAAAAAATGTTAGGCACAGAAAGAAAAAGAGGAAAGATCCAATTTCTTATTTGCTCTAGCAAATGACTCTTCCTCCAGCCTACGGTTTCTCCTTCAAGACCCCAAATCCCTGGTGAGTGGTTCAGATCTCATGTCTCAGTTCTCTCTACCACCAATCCTTCTCCGTGGTGTTAGCTGTCCTTCATCCCATGGCAAGACTATTAAGAGCAAGGATAGTTTGCCTTGGAAGAACAACGGAGTCAGAGGGCCAGATTTGAGTCGAAGCCTCACCTTTCTTAGCTTGGTGTGCTTGGCAAAGTGCTTCACTTCCCTATGGCAGGCAAAGTAATGCCCCCCTCCCCCAAGAATGTCTATGTCCTGATCCTTGGAACTTATGAATACATTAGGATACATGGCAAAGGAGAATTAAGGGTGCAGGTGGAATTAAGTTTGCTAATCAGATGACCTTAAAATAGGAAGATTGTCTTGGATTATCCAGGTGGGTGCAATATAATCACAGGGTCTTTAGAAGCAGGAGAAGAAATCGGAAGACAGAAGCAGAGAGACGGCAGCGTGAGAAGGACTCAGCCCGGTGTTACTGGTTTTGAAGATGAAGGAAAAGGGCAATGAGATAAAGAAGGTGGGCAGCCTCTAGAGGCTGGAAGATGTGAGGAAATGGATGTCCCTCCAGAACCTCCAGGAAAGAACGCAGTCATGCTGATGGATGCCTTCATTTTAGTAGAGGGGCAGCCATTTGGGATTTCTGAACTACAGAACTGTAAAATTGCGTTGTAAATTTGTGTTGTTTCAAGTCACTATATCTGTGGTAATTTGTTACAGCAGCCACAGAGAACTAATACACTCTCTAAGCCTCCCAAACTTTTTTTTTCCTGTGCAACAAAGATACCAAAAATAACTTGAATCTCACAGAATTATTGTGGTGACAGAAAGATACCATGAATGTGAAGAGAGCATTGTAAATTAAAAACACCATGACATTTTTAAAGATTTTTATTTTTCCTTTTTCTTCCCAAAGCCCCCTGGTACATAGTTGCATATTTTTAGTTGTGGGTCCTTCTAGTTGTGGCATGTGGGACACCGCTTCAGCATGGTTTGATGAGCGGTGCCATGTCCACACCCAGGATCCGAACCGGCGAAACCCTGGGCTGCCAAAGCGGAGCTGGCGAACCCAACCACTCAGCCACAGGGCCGGCCCTCACCATGACATTTTTAAATATTGTAATTTATAGGAGTATTAGTCCTTCTTGCCCCTAAACTTTCTTTAAAGAAAATGCAATTGAATTGATTGCAGTCCTAGTTTTGTGTTTGGAATTAACTATGCTCTGCAGTGCTTTAGGAAGAACTCATAAGCTGGCATTTTTGATATTCCATAATATATAATTTGAGCCTGAGAATAAAACATAAACCACAGCACTATAAGCAAAAACTCAGCTTTTTGTGGTAAATATGCCAAACTATTTCATGCTTTGAGCTAAACAAAATGGCCCTAGATGTGATATAAAAAAATATAGCATCCATAGTTCACCAAGCCAGAAGGCAGAAAACTTCAGAAGTCACTGAAAAATGTAAGATTTTCAAAATCTAAGTTTTTATTGAGAGTTGTTAATGATGTTTTTAAAATTTGTTCTTACTTGTATATAAGAATTTATACTTGTGAAAAAAACCCTTTTCTTTCATTGCTGTATCCGATCTCTATACCAGCCTTATAAAGAAAGAATGGCAAATATTTTTAGGTATAAAAATACTGAGACATACCTTTTCTTCCCCCGAAGAAGCAAATGTCAGATTGACTAGATCTTGGTAAATACCAGTTATTAGTATATACTAGCAGTTCTCCAAGTGTGATCTGGGGACCATGGAGCCCCTGCCACCCTTTCAAGGAGTCTACGAGGCCAAAAATATTTTCAAAACAATACTGTTTAATAACAGTATTATTTAATTTTTCAATCTTATTCTTTTGCAAGCATACAGTTTAATTTCTAATATGATGAGTATTGATAGATAAAATCCAGATAAACAAAAGTTCTTTGGGATCCTTAATAATTTTTAAGAGTAAAAAAGTGGTTGTGAGGTACACTGATAAGTCAATTCTCCTGACAAACTTCAAGATAAACCAGAGATAAGGAAATGTGATGGCTAAGATGTATTCTGATACAAAGGAGTTCGGAAAGAGAAATATAATTGAAAGATTCATTAAGATTTGTCTTTAAGGCTACAGTATCATGAGGAAAGCTTGTGTGGGGAATGGGGTGGGTTGTAGGGAGTGGCAGCTTACTGAATAGTACCCTTATGGCTCCAAAGATATGATACAAACTTTCTAAAAGTGCCTAATTTACTCCACGGGAGCAGTTCACACCTCATTATGGGTCCGCAATTGCAAATAAATGCACAATAATGAGAGCAACAATAATATTGCAAAAACACGCCAGGATAACAACAAAAAAAACAAATTTGTGCTCAGAATTATCCCCAACCACACAGCAACCTCTGCTAATTAGTAATATCCCATATTACCTCTTTAATCTAGCCACTGGAAGCTTTCTAAAAATTATTTTTGACTCATTCACTGATGATTACAGAATGAATCATCTTTGATGTACTCTCCTTTGATTTCATTGAAATTCTCCATTTCTTGTCAGTGATTGGGCCCTATTGATTTCTTTTATGAACCGTCTTGCAGCTGTCAATTCCTCTTCATTTTCGGTGCAGACACTCAGGATCTCCCTGCCAGGCTACTCTGAGATATGCTTTTCCAATTTCATATAAATAGGTTAAAAAGTTTCAACAGTTCCTTATTTTCATTCATTCAATTAAACTTATTATCAACCTCTTACATTCCAGGAATGCCTAGAAAAATAGTTTTTAGGCTCTGGAGATGTTATGAAGGACAAGACAGACTCTGTGCTCTCACAGAGCTTACATCCTGCTGGGGGAGACACATATTCAACAGGTAAACAAATATATAAAGTATTTTCACATAGCAATTAAAAACTAGGAAGAAAATGCAATTGGGTAATGTTACAGAGAATGATGGGGGTGGAATCTTAGATAAAGTGGTCAGGAAGGTAACCCATATAGACTTGACATTTAAGGTCAGTCCTGAATAACGTGGAGGAGAAAGCTACTTGAAGATGAATGCAAAAGATTAAAGCAGAGGACATACCAAGAGCTAAGTTCCTAAAGCCTATTAACCCCCTCTTGGTTTCTAGAAAATGAGGAACATAAAGAAGACTTAGCTGGAGCATGGTGAGACAGAGGAGTTCTTGTAAAAGATTGGTGGGCAGGGGTAGGTTATGCAGGACTTGTAGGCCCCAGTAAGGAGTTTGAATTTTATTCTAAGTTCAAGAGGAAGCTACTGAAATGTTTTGAACACGTGTTGTGTGGAGAATGCAATGTAGGGGTCCAAGAGTGGAAACAGAGAGAATGGTTGGAACCCCACTGGCCCAGTCAAGAGCGGATGGTGGACTGGGAAGGTAGTAGCTGCAGAGGTGGATGATTGGGGAGATGTTGCAGAGGCAGAAGCTTCCCATCTTGCTGATGAATTGGGTGTGAGGGGGAGTGAAATGGAAGAATGGGGCATAGCTCCTGTGGCTTCTAGAAAATGGGACCTAAACTCATTTGGCCAGCTTTCAAGGCAAGTGCCTCCCTCCCCTTTATACACTCTAAGCTTCCCTCTCTCTACTACGAAACCTCAATTGCAGCAAAGTGCATTTCCTCCTTATTTTTTGCACACGTAATACTCCTTCTCACCTTTGCCCACACGGTTTCCAGTCTCCCCTCTTCCACGTTCTCTAGTGCTGATCATTACAGCCACATTCATAGGTTGAGTCTCCTTTTTGAAATTCCATCTTTTATTATTTGTTGCTTCATATTAGTGAGTCCCCAGGTATATAACAAGTAACTTTGAGGTAAGCCATATGTTAAATTCTTTAGGAACCAGCACACCAACTAGCCACACTTGAGAAATAAACCCTTGCTGATTAACAGTGAACATTATGAAATACCAAATTCTGTTCTGTCACATGGTATACCCTTTAGCCTTTGACACATCTGTCTTTGCACTACTTCTCGTCCTTCAGGCCTCAGCTCAAATGTTACTTCTCAGGACCGCCTTCGCTGACCACTCAAGCGTTAGTGCCTACTACCCATGACCACTCATTACTCTCTATTGTGTTTTTTTGACACGTTATTCTTCACAGCATTTATCCCTAATCTGATTCTATCTTATTTACCAGTTTACTTGTTTATTACCTATTTTTCTCATTAGGAAGTTCATGTCATGAAAGCAGAACTTATCTACCTTGCTCGCTCCCGGATCCCAGCATTTACAACAGTGTCTGCCCTAGAGTATCATATTTTGTGTCAGGCACTGGTGCAGATGCTAGGAATAAAGAAATAAACAAAACAACAAAGCTGTTTGCCCTCATAGAGTTTATAGTCCAGTGGGAGAGACCAACAGTAAATAAGGTTAGTAAGTAAAATATATAGTCTGGGAGATAGTGGTAGGTGTTGAGGAGGGGAAAAAACAAGCAAGGAAGGGTGGATAAGATCTGTGCTTTCCTCAGAAGCAGCAAGGGGCCTCAGTCTTAGGATGGCAAGGAAATCCTCAGTGAGAAGGTGACATTTAAGTCAAAACCTGAAGAAAGTAAGAATCAGTCTGGCAGATAACTGCAGAAGAGTGTTGCAGAAAGAGAAAGCAGCAAATGAAAATTTCCTGTGGCAGGAGGAACTCTGGAAGGGCCTGGAACTCTGTAGGAAGGGCCCAATTGGCTAAGGGTCTGCAATGTCATAAGCAAGGGGCAAAAGAGGTGGGAGATGCCGTCAGAAAGGAACAGTGGTGGTAGAGGATGGGAACAGATCATTTAGGGTCTTTGAGGCCAGCAGAAAGATTTTGGCTTTTAGTGAAATGGGAAATAACTGGGAGATTTTGCACAGAGAAGAGCCATAAGATGACATAATTTAACAGTATCATTCTGGCTGCTTTTTGACAATAAGAAAACAAGGACAGAAGCAGAGAGCTCTACTCAGAGCCTACTGCCATGACCCAAAAGAATCCAAACAGAAGAGTAGCAGTGGGACGGGAGAATGACTGGCTTCTAGTCCTTAATAAATATTTGTTAAACTAATAAGTAGTAAGAGGTTTCCCACTCAACTGTGATGGTTTACATTTTATTTAAACATGTAATGCAGCCCGTTCATAAACTGAACTAAAGCTATGTACAAAGATTTCTGAAATTAGGTAGATAGATTCTTTGAAAACGTCCATAAGTGTGCATTTCCACTTTTGCTAATAAAAATTCATAGAATATTTACTTATAGACAGGTTACATTTGCAAAATGCTCAAATGGATTATTCATCTGGTGTATTTACTCTTGAGGCATGCATTTCCCTTTGAAAGTGATTCAGAAAAGATGGCGGGATATATAGAAAATTCAAGAAGAATATCTTTGGGGGAAAAAATTAAAAAATTGTGAGATGTGCCATTATTCTGTCTACTTTCAACATAACAGAGATGATAAGTCTATCATTTAAAATTCTAAATTAATAGTTTTATGAAAGTTAAAATCCTTTTCTTGTCTACAGTAGAGGTTTGGTTTTTCTAATTTTTTTTTTAGTGTCTTCGTCTGACGCATCCTAATTACCTCTTTTGGCTGAGTGTTGATATATTTTCACAGTGCTACCTGGCTGGATGTCATCTTTAGACACAGACAGTTGAGTTTTACTACTCTATGCTTATCAGTAGAACTGGTTTTGACGGATTCTGCAAATGGAGTGCATGTTCCTGAGCCATCCTCAAAAAAATAATTCAGAGCATGTGAAATTTCTTTCTGTTTTTTTACGTAAATTAATTAGCTTGTTGAAATCGCCTTATTGTGCCTCTTTGAGTTGGTTTGCATTCAAATCATTGTTTTCAAAACAGAAAACTCTGTGATTGTCTAGAGTTAAAAATCCAAACAAGAGATCCCCAAGCTGCAAATCACGTAAATGGTAATATTCGTGGCGGTTTACAACTTCTTCCCCCCACGGGAATATCCTGTGTGGTTTATTGCAAGCCATCAAAAGCAGAGCTCTCAAAAATTGCAATATGGTGTCTCAGTAGCTCTCACAAACCCAGATCAAGCTGAAAGGTTGCAAAAAGCCAAAAACAAACAAAAGAAAACATACGTCACATTTTGAAAATATGTTTGTGTACAAGCACTCATACTCTGTAGGCTCAGTGCTTATGTTCTGCTTCAGGCAGCCTCAGAAATGCTTCAGGGTATTGCATACATTTTACAACTGCAGAATGTAGCACATTTTACACTCGCCTAAAATGCACTGGCTTTTGACATTGGTACACCAACCACATTCCCTTTGGTGCACAGAGGCAAGGTTGTTTACATTTCTAACAGATTCTCGGTTACACTCAGCAGTAAGGACCTTGTTATGAATAGAACAGAAAAAGATGTCCTGTGTTTGTCTGAATTTTCGTGGAAGATATTGGATTGCCATCTCTAGCACAGTTCATAAACAAACTTAGGGAACATCAAAGGCTGTAGCATTACAACCTGCTGAGCCCAGATTACACACCTCAAAAGCAAATGTTACCTCAGTGAAAACTCTTCTGAAATTTAACATCAATAAAACTAAAAATGTCCAAATGTTTTCTTTATAACTCAGGCGTTGTGTATGAGAATGTTTTTTACAATGATTTCACATTGTCTGGGTAATTAACCCTACATTTAGTCAATCACGTGCAATCGTTAATTTATTTGGCACAATTCTGTTTACTCTCAGTTGTTCTTCACACATACAGTCCTGCCACATGTGTTCTCACCCTGAATGTAGGAAATGCTGGATGGACTCGAAAAACAGAACTACAGGTGTTCCTCTAACACATACTGTCCTGTTCACATTAGAATATAAGTAAGTTGTTCTTGAATATGAGATTCAAAGATCACAGCACTAGCAGAGGTAGCCACTTACGAGCATGTTAGTTGGCTCACATGAAGACTTATTTCTAATAATTCTAAACTAACTCTGTTTTGATGTGCATACACACATTACATACAGAGACACATATATGCACTGCGTAAATGATTGACTAACTTCAAAACAAAGGCAACATCAAAGTGAGAAAGGTTCTGCCAAGAAATTCTGTTTACTGTGTTTGTTGGTGCCCCCCCCAAAAATTCCAAAGCGTGTTCATTCTGCTCAGTTTTGTGCTTCTCCCCTGAAACTTATCTGTGGGAGTGAGAATCTCTCCTATTGGGAATCTGCAAATCATATCATAGCTTATCCTTAATTATATATCCAATACAGTTATTTGGGAAGGAGTCCAAAAGTCTGAAAGAATTAGAGAAAAAACATCTCTTTGTCATGAGGTTGTTTGAAGTGACTCCAATTGGACAGCAGTCATCTATTTTACGTAAATCTCCAATGCTAATGTTCACCGCTAATACGTTGTCTTTAGTCTCAGGCATTGCAAACCTATAGTCGTATTTCATCACCTCACTAGTCTGCTCCCTCAAGCGGAATTCATTGCTCCCCTACCTGTGAGCTAATAGCACTGTTCACATACCTTCGTCATGACAACTACTAGACTATGTTACAATTGCATTATGTGTCTATTTGCTCAGAGAACACGGACTCCTGGAAGGCAGGGCCATGTATTACTCATCTTTTATGTCTATCATTTAGCATCATGCCTGATACATAGCCAGTAGCTGATATCAGTAAGTGTTGAATAAACAGATGAATCTCATCCCAAATCTGCTTTCTTAGTGTCTCAGCAGACAACTGTCATTATCTAAACATGTATGTTCTTGACCAATGGCATATTTTCGAAATACAATTTCCAAATGAAGATGCTAAAACATGCTTATGTTTATATCACAATTTTAGGAAAATGATAATTTGTGCAGAACGTCTAATTTTGTGGGAAATTTACTTAAAATCAAATTTGATAATGTACACTACTGTACACCTATTAGCATGGTTAGAATAAATAAGACTGATAGTACCTAGTGAGACACCCATATATTGCTGGTACAAATGCAAAATGCTGCAGCCGCTTTACAAAGCGCTGTGGCAATTTCTAACAAATTTTAACATATACTTATTATGTGGTGCAGAAATGCCACTCCTAGATAGGTACACAAGAAAAATGAAAACTCACTTCCACACAAAATTTATATACTAATGATTAGAGCAGCTTTTCTCTAATCTCCAAAAACCAGGAGCAACCAAAGTGTCCTTCAAGTGGTGAATGGATAAACAAATTGTGGTACATTCATTCAACGGAATACTATTCAGTGACCCATATAACAGTATGAATGACTTTCTAGTGCATTATGTTGAATGAAAGAAGCCAGTCCCCAAAGGCAACTTATTTTGATTTCATTTATGTGACTATCTTAGTTTTCTATTGCTGCATAACAAATTACCACAAATCAGCGGCTTAAAACAATGTTTCTTTATTAGCTCACACTTCTGTGTGTCAGAAGTCCAGGGCAAGTTCAGTTGAGGTCTCTGCTTAGGACTACATGACGACAAAATCAGGGTGTCAGCTGGGCTGGGCCCTTACCTAGAGGTTCTGGGGAAGAAGTGACTTCCAGGCTCATTGAGGTATCAACAGAATTCACTTCGTTATGATTACAGAACTCCGGTGCTCATTTCCTTGCTGCCTGTCAGTCAGGGATTGCTCACAGTTCCTAGAGGCCATGATTAGATCCTTTCCACATGGCCCCCTTCATCAGCAGGCCAGCAACGTCACCTGGAATCTCCTTCCTGCTTCAAATCTCTGATTTCCTTTTCTGTTATCAGCTGGCACAAATTCTGTGCTTTTAAAGGACTTGTGTGATTATCTTAGGCCCACCCATATAACATAGCATGGTCATGGGAGTTTTTGTGACCAGGGGTAAATGCCATCTTAAAATCGTGCCTCCCACAGCAGCTTTCTGAAAAAGGCAAAACCATAGAGAAAGAGAACAGATCTGTGGTTGCAAAGGGTTAGAAGTAGGGGGAGGGACTGACTACAGGGACAGCAATATAAAATTTTTTGGAATGGATGGAAATATTCTGTGTTGATTTTGGTGGTGACTACACGACTTAATGAATTTCTCGATACTCTAGAACTGAACACCAAAAATAGTAAATTTTACTGTTTAATTAAAACATAAGTTGAAAAAAGAAAACTAAATCAAATTCAAAGAAATCTCTTCATTCTAAAATTGAGCTACCTTAAATATCATCCTAAGGAAGTGCAAACCTCACTTCTTTGTCTTCTTATCACCTTGGGTACTGTCTAAAACACAGAATAATCTGTAATAACATATTTTTACTAGAAAACCTAGACACAAATTGGAAACAGTTTGAGTCCATTATTTGCACATTGCTTCCCCATTCTCTCTCTCATTTTTACTGGGAATTCTTATTCAACTTTCAAAGCTTCCAAGGAAGTCTTTTCTCAGCTACTCCAACCCCTGATTGCTCCCGTCCCTGAACATGGACTAACACTTGATTTTACATCATCAGTTATTTCTTGTATTGGAACTTCTTCTTTCCTATTTTGCTTAATTGCACCTTCAGGGTATAAACCCTGGAGTGATACTGACTACTCTCCCTTTCTACTCTCCATGTCCAGTGAGTATTCAAATCTTACCCATCCTACCATGGAAATACCTCCCAAATTCGCTCCTCTCTCTTCTTTTCCCATCATACTCATTCATTCAGGAATTCGTTGCTTCTTGATTAGATCATTGTCTTAAGTTTGTGTTTACTTTCTCTTTTCCACTTTCAAGCATTCTACTTATTAGTTTTTAACTTTGTCACCAGTTTAACCTTTCTAAATAATTGTCTCAATTATTTAATTTTCTTTCTCTGAAATTCCAATACCATCTCTCACACCCTTTTTTTATTGAATAAAGTCCAATCTCTCTAATCCAGGTATTTATGACTCTCTTAAATCTGACTGAAGCCTTCCTTTTTAGTTTTTTTCCTTCATATATCATACACAGAAAAAAGATTTTACTAAAAACATACCCCAATATTTTCATTATATCCATGCTGTTTGCTCAGTCTGGCATAACATCGCTCCTATGGAAATCTGCTATCTTATTTTTGAGGCCCAGATGACATGGAATTCCTTCTCCGAAGTCCTCTTGACTGTCTCACCTCTCAAGCAAAAGTGAATCTCTTGCCTCCCAATGCTCGCAGCATTTTTTCTTGGCTGTCTTATTCACATTCCAAGAATATATATTACTGTACGTTTTGTACTTGTCTTATTTCTCCTCATTTACCTTGAAGTCCCCAATACTCCTCAGAAATAAAATTAAAGAATTGTCAAATGGATTAAAGTATGAATTTATAGTATTGAATGATTTTACAACTAATATTCCCTGGTAGAAGCAGAAGGATAATATAAAATGGACTAAATTGGCAAGAACTGACCAAAACAAAAGTGAGGCATTGCTTCTGACTCAAGTAAATGGCTTAGTCAGAGACTAAGAATAGATGGCAGAGAGAGACACTGCTGAATATCGTGCGCCCACACTTAGGCCAGACACAAGGCATGACCTCTGACTTGGGAAAGAACAGACACAGAATTCCAGGGCTGAAGAAGGGCGTGGTTTTTGTCATTGAATTTATGTGAAATTAGGTGGAGAACAAATAATGGAGTTTAACATTGTCTTAATCAAGGATAG
Source organism: Equus asinus (assembly GCF_041296235.1). Taxonomy (NCBI): domain Eukaryota; kingdom Metazoa; phylum Chordata; class Mammalia; order Perissodactyla; family Equidae; genus Equus; species Equus asinus. Next base: position 92,438,836 of record NC_091810.1, on the reverse strand, counting down.
TCTTTGCCTGGAAATACGAATAATAGAGATGCAGTGTATCTGGTAACATTTCCTTAGCTAATTGACCTCACGCTTCCCCTAGGAAGTTTGCCATCAGAGAGGCAGGGGGCTCAGTTTTGTGATAGATGTCTCCAATAAGAAATGAAGGGCCAGTTAATTACCAACTGCCATAACAGGATGTTAAAGGAAGGTCTTTCTTAGTTTTAGCCAAGATCTCAAACTTAGAGAACGAATAGTACAGGTGCCAAGCAACTCTAAAATGAGGGACTGGACCACTTCTGCAAAAACTTGTTTCCTGTTCCTACTTTAACACTTTCCTTGAGTATGTTTGCAGGTTGGAGAGGCCAACAAAAATGACTGTTTCTGAAGAAACTTTCTTTGGGGAAAAATATTAAATTCTTCCTTGCCTATAGGAAAGGGTAGGAATAGAGGAAATGTGAAGGGACCATTTGCGGAAAAGTTACAATGTGTCTTCTAGAATCAGGTGGCTTTTGACCTGCACATGAGACTTGAAAGGCTAGAGACTATGACCAGAAGTGTCTGTAGCAGGAGGGCAAAGAGAGATGATGACCTTGGGAGAAACTTTCACTTGGCAAAAGAAAAGGCACGAGATTTCCCTGGACCAAATGTGGAGCATGTGAGAGGAAGCTGGACTCAGCCAGCCTGAAAAGGACTTTCCCAAGAGAGATTCCTGGAGAAATGACAGAGCCTCACCAGTGAGCGTCTGTGCGGAGTGGACATTCCTCAACCTGAGGACTGAAGATGCAAGCAGGTAGCCAAATGGAAACCTCACCATATGAGATAATTGCAGTCGGAGGATCTCAGCATGGTGTTCTCCAAGTAACCCATAAATCATCGTCTGGGAGAATCAGAATTAGGAATCTGGAGTGTCCTTTCTAAGAACAACATCATTGGATTAAAGTGATGTTTTCAAATAAGATCTTTACTGTTTCTAACTCCTTTTCCTCACTTTGTCTGTAGAAGGATTAACAGGATGGAGGCATTAAGGATAAGGAATAAAGATGAAGTCCACCATGCCCTTTCTCTCTTTGTCCTATGACTAAAGCAGTACCCAGCTGGAAAGGGGGATAAGCTTTGATTTTATGTGAAATTCATGTTATCTATTTATTTTTGTTTTTGAGGAAGATTAGCCCTGAGCTAACATCTGCTGTCAATCCTCCTCTTTTGTGCTGAGGAAGAACGGCCCTGAACATCCGTGCTCATCTTCCTCTACTTTTTATGTGGGACGCCTGTTACAGCGTGGCTTGATAAGCGATGGGTACGCCCATGCCCGGGATCCAAACCGGTGAACCCCCGGTCGCCAAAACAGAACGCGCAAACCCAACCGCTACCCCACCAGGCCTGCCCTCATGTTATTTTTTAATATTACCCTGGGTGGGACATTTTCCTAATGTCTACGAGAGCTTGTTTCTACCAAAATTGACTTTAGGACTTATTATCAAAGAATGTCCAGGAAAAGTTATGATACTTGGTTGAGATTCATCCAAGGAGCAGAGACCAAGTCTGAAGTATGAAAGATTGAGATGAGGATGGCAGAGAGTGGAGGTAGCAGGGAGAGGGGAGGTAGAGTTGTATTCTGGTTGTACTCTATGCATTCTCCCTCTATCAGTGTGCTAGTTATACTGCAGGAGATGACAGGACGATTAATTAAAGGAAGATACAGTGGAAGGAAATCATTCAGATGACTTTAAATTGCAATTGCGTCTCTCCTCATTTTTCTATAGAACATGTTTACATAATTATGCTTCTTCAATAGAGAATTTTAGGTAGAAAGAAAAGCTATTGACTACATTGAGTCCTATTTCGGGAAGCAATAATCACTGCCTGGAGAGAACTGTGCTCCTGACGTTTATGCTCCTTAACAGGCAAATGCAATCCTGTGAAAAGGACCACAATGCTCAACTGGGTGCTCGTGACTGTTTGAAATAACTGTACACAACTTTCATGTCTACTTTTTCGAGCAGAAGCAAAAAGTCTAAAACTTAATTTTCCCTATCTGCGCTTGGGCCTTATTCCAGTGGTATTTATTTTAGCTCCTTTAGCATCCAGCGCCTTCCTAGCCACATCTCAGAGAAACAAGGAAGGAACAAGTAACCCTTTTTATCTTAATTCTACTTAGTGAAATAAAGTGTTTAAGCTCTTTATCTCTATTACTGAAATTGTGAACTCGCTCTTTTTAAAGAATTTTTTTTCACTTTTCAGAAAAAGGTTGAGAAAGGAGAAATCATTTGGGGACTGTTTAGTGGAACTTTCTTACTGCTCCTAAAACTTAAAAATGCCTAATATTTGCCTTGAAAGATAAACTATTTTGACATTTTATAGTATATAAAAGGCTAGGTCAGGGAAACAAAAATTTAGACCCCATACCTCAATTATCAATCTGTCTAATTGGTTTCCAAATGTTAATTTCATTTTCTTATGGTCAGGGATCATGATTCTTTTTTCTTTTTTCTTTTTCTTTTTTTTTTTTACCACAGTTCTTAGAACTTCCTTTGTTCTGCAAATATTTGTTGCGTGCTGTGTTGCAAGCACTTTGCTGGACATTCACATACATTTTGCGTAGTTAACTGGGTCTGACACTCAGGAGACTATGGCTAATTAAACAGCATTTATTTTTAGATTTTGTCGCTCAGTCTAACACAGAACTGGTATTACTCTGATACAAAGACTTTCCAGTGGGCTCAGTTTGATGGCGGGTCAACTTTAAACTTCAAGGTCCTAGCTATTGCTGGTGACTTCATTCAAAGACATATACAAGGTGACTCCAGGAATTTAGGGCTGTTGCAGTTAACTGTCCAAGAGGGATCCACTCAAGCTTCCTGGTTTACAAGATCCTGTGAAATAACAAAGTTTGGTCGTATTCTGACCTTGAATAAATTACCAAATCCAGATCTGGATTGTTACCAGTTTGGCCTCAGAGGGTTATGGGTGAAGCATTAGGGCTGGCATCACAACAAAAAGAAAACAGGCCTCGGTAAATTCTCTTTTTTTGTATGCAGAATTCTTTTTGTTGTACATATGGTTCCAGTGGGAGTAATCACAATGTATCCAATGTCATCCTTGAATAAGTTTTCTTGTCCTACGCAAGAGCTGGTTTGTGTGGGCATTTAAGAAGTCTTTAATGATGAAACAATGGCGACTAAGGATCTAAACCCGGGTTTCCTGTGGCTATTGTTGTCTGAGTGGAACTCTGCAGTGACAAAGACGAAGGAAAAATCACTTCAGTTACCACAATGTTGTATAGAATATTATTCCATCTGTCCTGTTTATTAGAGATTGCCACACTCTGTTTTGCTTAGAAAACACTTGGAACACAATCTAGTTTTGAGAATAAAACAAGTTCATCCTATAAAAGCTCATAAATGTGTATAATTCTCTTGTTAAACCTTATTGAGTATTATGAGATTTGCAAAGAATGATGGAACATTACGTCACGAATGGCAGGACTATTAGAATTTGGCTAATGGATATGTAAGGAGACTCTGAAGGGATATAGGAAATTAAGCTTTTCTTTCATTACAGCAATATTTTTAAGGAAAAGAATCTAGAAGCTTGGTTGGCAAACTGGCCACCACCAAGCAATACACAGACAGTATCGAATTCAAAGTACCACATGATGATTTTCTTCCAGGAAAAAAATATTTTCCTTTTTAACTCGACACAAATAACTTAAGACTCATGAACTCTTAAAGGTGGGAGAATGTTAGAGATTCTCCAGCCCAAGTCCAGGACCTGGCATTTACAGATTATTTTGTTTAAGGACTTTGCCACTAGTAGATATTAAATGCTGGTCTTAGATGCAGAGGCTTATATTCATGTTTTTAAAAGTTAAACCCAGCCAAATGATCAAATGAATAACGACCCTAGAACAGACAAAGGAAAGGATGGAGGGAAGAGACCAAGAAAATAACTAAGAAGAAATAATAAAATTGTCAGACATGGCTCCGAAGCCAAAGAGAACTCCCATCCACCCCCCTTTTCAGAAGATTTTGCTTTCCCTAAAGAGTAAAGCTAATGCTTTTAGGTCCAATGGTACCTGGTTCAAATCTCAGCAGGAGCAGACTTCTCAGAAACACAAAAGGCACTCTCCCTATTAAAGGAACTCACTTAATATCGTTACATGGACCATTACTGTACAGAATGGGGATTCACAAACGATTTTCTAAATGGGGCCTTTTTGTGCATGTACAGTAATTCTTATAGAAGCCTTTTACAAAGAAAAAAATGGGGGGAATCTAAGAACCCATGATTTGAGCCTTTAATAATTATCGGTGGATTAGAGACAGCCATCTGCCCTAATACAGCAGATCAGGTCTTCCCGGCAATGGTCTGAAAAAGCATTCTAAGGATAAAAGCTTAATATTTGTGCGGACCTCAGCTGCCTAGAAGAGATGAGCAAAATACACCTTGAAATTTGGCCTCAATGGGGAACCTCGAATTACAGGGTCTCTATGGAACTTCATTTAAACAGGAAGTAGCACTCAAACAGTTCATCATAAAGACACTATTTTGCCTGAGGTTTCCACAAGAAGACTTTGTTGAGTGAATTTTTATATGACACCGTAATTTGACTGCTGAAAGTCTTTTGAAGAGTGAAACCTGAAGGACATGTGGTAAACATTCTATCTAATCCACTTTATAAAAGAACTCTGAGGAAACTGTTAGAAGTCTACTTCTACCATAAATTTATATTTGGAGAGCTCCACTTGATCTAGGTTCAACATATTTGTGGTAATTTATATCACTCTCCCTGGGAACGTCATTGAGGATGGAGTAATATTGAATTTTGAACAGACCTTACTCTTCACTGGTTTCATTATATATAATTCTCTGGGACCTACTGGAGTCTAAATGACTGCACATATGGGCAGAGATTTCAAAATATGGATGACTCAAACACGTAATGGTCCTTTCAAAAGTGAAATTTATTTCTCACAGAAAAAATCTGGGCCAATATTTCAGGTAATAGGCTTCAGAGAAGGTAATTTATTTGAGAACTTCAAACCATCTCTACTATACTCCAAATTTTATGAAGATCTTATCTGTATCATATTAGTTTCAAGTGACAAATAATGAAATAAAACTTAAAAGCTCCAACTGGTTTAAAGAAAAGATGTAGATGGAATCATTGTTGGTTTATGGGCTTAACAATAAGAACTAGGAGCATGACTGGATCCAGAAGTGCAAAGGATGACATCAGAAGTCAGCCTTTTTCTCTCTGCCTTTCAGATCTTCTTCTCTTTAGGTTGGCTCCTCTCTCAGTCAGACACTTTTCTCAGCCCTACAAGAAGGCTGCCCAATGCTCTAGGATTGCACGCATCCTCACCAACACATATCCTGTGGCAACAGCTTCTCCCTCCAACATTCAAGTTGAGATCCCCTCTCAAAACTCAGGAGAGTCTCAGTCACTGTTCACTGAACTGGCCTAGATTTAAATGACAAAATATACAGGGGTTTCCTTTGATTTTAGCCAATGGAGATAACAGAAAACCATACATGCAGATTTTCTATAAATTTGGCAAAAAGAGTTACCAAAGGACATTCTTTTGGTTTAAAATGTCATCTGCATAATAACCGACTCAATAAATTCTGACCTGGAGTATATCCAGGAATACACACGTGTGTATGCATACACACACATAGACAAACACACACACAACACAACAGTACAATTTTGGAAACCAAGACTGAAAAATAACGTAAGGTCAGTATCTAGAAACAATTTTAACTAAATATAAAGCTAATGAGTCCTGCTGAAACTGTAGTCTTGATAACAGAAAAAACGGTAGTAGAAGTTTAGTCAATCCACAATTATGTATTGAAGAAATGAATGAAAGAAATCATTATACAGAACAAAAAACAAGGTGAGAGGTGTGTCATGGAAACTGACAGAAGAGATTGCTTCAAGGAAGACAAAGAAAATCTAGGTAATACTTTGAGTGTATTAAAAGTAAAAGGGAGTTTGGAAAGCTAAGAAAAGCATGGATGAAAACTTAAATTCGATATTAAATTAAAAAGCATTTTGTACTGGTTAATATTTATAGTTTGAAAATTTTGAAATTTTGGATGTCACAAAATCATTTATACATCAGTTTAGCAAATAGAACAAGTATTTATTAAGCATACAATATGTGTTAGATACCATGATAAGCACTTGGAATATAAAATGAAATTAGATGTCTGCTTCCCACAGTAGCTTTACCGAAAACAATAAGCTGGGAAACATGGGGATCAATAGAGTAGGAAGGACTCAAGAGGGATGGGTAGAGTTGAGGGGTTAAGTCCAAAGCATTCCAAGTGCTGGGTGCTGGGTCAGGAATAGCTTAGGGGAAATTAACCAATTGACTATAAAAGACAGCTGACCATGTTCCTTTCACAGTAAGAAATTAATGTGTGCCTATACATACAGTAAGAGTGGGGCTGGGCATGGCATCTAGGAGACAGATGTGGACAGTGAGTGTCTGGGCTAAGGGAGATGGAAGAAGGTGCATAAAAGGACAATGTTATCAAGAAAGAATCTCAGTGTGATAGGGGCCAGTCTGGTGGTGCAGCAGTTAAGTTCACCCTTTCCTCTTGGGAGACCCCGGGTTTGCAAGTTCGGATCCCGGGTGTGGACATATGCACCGCTTGTCCAGCCATGCTGTGGCAGGTGTCCCACAGATAAAGTAGAGGAAGATGGGCACGGATGTTAAGCTCAGGGCCAGTCTTCCTCAGCAAAAAGAGGAGGATTGGCAGCAGATATTAGCTCAGGGATAACCTTCCTCAAAAAAACAAAAAAAAAAGAATGACTCTCAGTGTGATGGTGCAGTTCCTAGACAAATCTCAAATATTGTCCAAGGAAGCCCAAAAGTATCTCCCAGATGGTTTGTCTAGCATGTATACTATTATTTTTATTCTTTGATTTATGAGATTAATAATTTGCTACATAAACTCTATTATTAATTTTTGCAAGACTCACTAAAAGCAGCCATGAAATCTGGAGAAATCATCTTCCAGCAGCCCATGAGGCAGCTATCGTTTCTAAAAAGATCTTAGCTTTCATCAAAAGAAGTTGGAGTTTGAGTTGGGGAGACCAGTGCTTTAAGTCAGGCTAAATCAAGAGCTTGTAATCCAATCATATTTAATTTCAGGATTCCGAATCATAGCGCAAAACATTTTTTCCACAAAACTTCTCTGAACCTCACATGCCTCAAACGTATAGTGGAGATAACAGGCATATCACAAGGTCTTTTGGAAAATGAAATAAGATGATATACGGTAAACTGTTGTACAATGTTTATTTTTTTTTTAAATGAGTTTTGGCTTGATTTCCTAACTATACGCTAAAAAAATCCCTGGGTTTGTCTTAGTTTCAATAATTCATATTTAAATTTCCTTGTAGTGATAGAAAATTCCTGGCGGTGAAATTCTCAAGCGGTTAAAGTCACTTGACCTTTAGCCTCTGGCTTTAAAAATCTCTCAAGAGATACGTTAAATGGCCCAGAAATATATTGCCTGTCGTGTCTTATTGCTTAATTAATGGCCAACTAAGATGGCCAGTATGGACTGCCCCGCAGTAATGGTGAACTGATCTTCTACTCCAGGAAATGAATTGAATCCATGACAGCAGCATTGTCGCAGAACGTTTACTGTATTTACGTTTCCGCAACCCTTCGAAGAGACAGATCATCCAAGAGCTGGCTAACCTAGCACATACACATCAGCTGGGCAGATACAAACGTTCTGTTGCTCACGATGCCAGACAGGCAATCGGACTTCACCGGCTCTGCAAACAGCTTCATGAATCAAATAAAAAGCCACCAAGTAAGCATTTTTAGTTTAGCCATATTTGTGATAGAACTGGAATTCTTTTAATGATAATAAAAAAGTTGTGACTTGAAACTGTTCCATTCGAAGATAAATGGAACTCTGGAGAATAGGAAGCAAATGTATTGTGAAAGTCCACAGATTTGAAATGGGTGGTAGAAAGTGTATCCCAAAAGAAAGGAAAAACTGATCACATTTCCAATTCCTTTCCTTTCAAGATAGAGAGTAATATGAATCGACTTGCTAATAAAATGCCACCAAATGATTCAGATCTCTTATAATGAATACAAAGTGTTTATGATGAAATGTGAATGTTGATCCTCTCAGTGCTTAAAATAGCTGGCTAAGAGGTTTAAGAGAGTCTTTTCTTATGAATTAAACCGCCCTTTCTCCTCCTTTATTCTTCCTATGTGCATTATTCTTTGGCTTCCCCCCCCCCCCCCGCCAACCCCCACTCCGATTCATTGTTTCATTCAGAGAGATGAAAATGCAGGATCATAAGGGACTGAGAATGAAAATAAGTAAAAGATAAACCATTTACACAGCTGCAAACAACAGAAAGAAGATAGTGGCCTTGTTGTGGAGGGTTATATGATCCGTCAGCTGGCGCTGCTCAGTCTTCCTACCCTGCCCTTCAATAAGTGAACATGAGTTTTCTGGTCTTGGGAGAGTGTCCAAAGCTGACTTTAAGGATGGTGATGTGGCTTCATCCTATTTCAAGTGTAAGAAGCGGCAAGGGGAGAGCATGGAGGCAGGGAGGCCAGTCAGGAAGCTTCCATAGATGTCAGAGCGTTAGGTCAGGGCCTGGGTGAGTGCTGGCTGGTCCAGTGAACAGGAACAAGTGGTGCTGGGAGGTCCTATGTGGGAAGGATTAGCAGAGTAGTTGACGGATTGCATCTACCTCCTCAGCAGGGGCAGTATGGTCTTCCTCCTGTCTACCACCGTGCCCATGGCCTAGTCTTCACTCCACCTTTCCCTTCAGTGTGTTAGAGTACTGTGTCTCTATTACTACAGCTGAAGAAACAACTGGAGAGAGGGTTGGCCTTTTACATTTTTATAGGAGTTCAAAGAATAAAAGTCATTAAATTATACGATGCTTTCCCTTCCACGTATAGTAACAAAGAACAGATCAAGTTTGGGCACATTTTCAGGAATAAAAAAGCTAGAGTCTGTAATCTACTCATCTCTGAAGAACTCAGATCACTACTGTTTATGAGAGTCATCACAGTAGTCTCCAAATAACATTTTCAGTATGTGCACCAAGCTAAGAAATTTTTAGATTTAAAAACCTACTTTAAGGCACTTTGAGAGCGAAAAAGCATCCAGATGGATCCCACAACCTGCAAGCTGCATCCCCTCACCTGGGCGCTGGGCAAGGAAGAGAGGGGAAAAAAGGAGAGAGAAATAATTGGCAAGCAAAGATGCGAAGAAAAAAGATCAGTGAAAAGGAGAAAGGTAGAGAGAGGACAGGTGAGCAAGCCAGGAGAATGCAGCGTTCCTCAGACACCAGAGAACCGAGGCAAAGCTGTCAGGACTTAGAAGTGGGGCCTTGGTGCTGCTTATAAATCAAAATGCTATACTTTTAACAGAGGATGATGTGTTTTCAATCACAGAACTAATTCTTAACTTTATCTTTGCAAAATGGCGTTTTCCCCATTTCCTCCTGCTGATACCCCACTGTGAAAGCATAGAGTCTACACAGAGGGAATGGGCGCAGCCTGGGACCTGGAGTGTTACAGCCTTGCAGCGGTTCCTCAGAGGCAACTGCAGAACACATTTATTTAGGACACCCCACTTCCCTAGGGTGAGTATTTGTTTTATAGACTTGGCTTCTCAACCTGACCCTTATCCAGGTTGGCAAGAATAACATCATCCAATTTGTAATTCAATGTTTCATCAACAACATTCATGTTTTCTAGACATGCAGAAGACAGAAACCCTTGAAACTACAAGGTGGCTGGATTAATAGGGCTGACATGAAGCCCACCGCTACACGGCAAAGGACCAATGAAAACACTCACTGTGTGTGCTGTGTTCATCGCGTTTTTAGGTGAATTTGCCTTCCTGCCTAACACGTGGATTTTGTATCATCCTTAAGTTGCTATAACATGGAGACGTGAAATTTGAAGGATTCAAAATAAATGTATCTAAATGGAACTTTTGGATGGAGAATCTCTGGTTTGTTCAGATCTGTTAAAGTAATAGGGAAAGGCACAAAAGGATCAAGGAAGGAAAGGCCCCATCTTTGTTGGATGAGTGATAAAACAGCAGTGCTGGGGGAATCGGCCTGACCTCCACCCACTGGATGCTTCCGGGCCTCGGCGATTCACGCTTCGCTCTGATTAGGTCAAGATTGCTCTTTTCGCTGCAAGGAAAAGTCAAAGAACAAAAAGAGGAAAAAATCTTGACTTAACTATAAAAGGTTTATTTTTTTAATCACAGTTGGGCTCACCCAAGCCAGTTTCTAATCTTATTTTTTTAGGCTTTTTTTTTTTTTTTTAAACTGTCTTTTAAAGGAAATTCTTTGGATCATTTTCTTTACAACCTCTAGTCTAGATCTCAACTCACATTTCTTGGATGTATTTTTTTTAAAAAAGCCTCTTCCTCAGTTGAAATGATAGCTTTTTGATTTCTTTTAGGGTCTCCTTTAAGCTCCGCTGGGAGAGGATGGCAGGGAGAAAGACACAGGCACCCTCAGCCGCCTGGAACAGCAAGCAGAATGCATCAGCTGGCAGAATCCTGTCAACCTTCCAGGAACCTTGCAGCATTTCCACCCTAGCCCTCCATGGACGCCCGTGGAAGGCAGAGCCCCATGGAACCACGATATTAAGTTGCAGACTCGCTGCCTGTTCATAGAGACCAGAACTTTTCTGTGACATTACTGTCAAACAGCTCCCTGTGTGACTAATATTTTTAACAGCATGCTATTTAAAATTTGACAAGGATATAATAATTCATTCTTCAGATAGTCAACATACTACAAGAGTAAGTCATGTCTTCAAAGTATCTTTCAAAGGGGCTATTAAAAGTAGGTTAAATTTTTTCCCCCCTACAGCATGTAATTTCATTTTGGCTCCACCACTTCAACCATGTAAAATTAAATTTTGACTCAAGAGTGACCTGCTGAAAATTAGATGGAAAAATAAGGGGAAAGATTTAAATTTCTGATTCAAAGGAAACTAACATGTCTGTCTGCAATTTAGCATAGAGTTTGCTCAGCCCTCTGAGAATCTTATGTTTCTAGCAGTCGGTATTTTCCTCTCAGGATTCTGATTGTGTTTTTAATGGAAATGTTGTAGAACTTAACGCAATGTAATATCTTGTTGTGATGTATAGACGTAAGGCAACACAGGAAAGAATTATCCATACATGTTTTCTGCCATAAGCCTCCTTGCTACCCCCGACCTTCTTATGACCTATGATCCAGCCACCCAGAGCACGAGAATTTCTCTAAAATAAACTATGCTTATTAAAACTCCTACAAAATTGTGACCCACTAGTCTCTCTCCTTTGAAATCCTTTTTTTCCACAACAATCAAAATTTATTCTAAATTATTATAAAGAATGTAATGTTTTTTGAAGACTCAAATTGCAGAAGGGTATAAGGCAATAGAAATTAATGTGATTATCCTAACAAGAGTAGAATGTGTGTGCTTAGAGACGGCTTAGAGACATTCACTGCCGAGCTATGTACAGTATATTCCACTGAGGCCAATGGGAATCACAAAAATACTGTGGGATATTTCCCAAACAGATTTTTGATATCTTTTATCTTGAGTTGTTTTAATTACTAAATTTACTTTTCTTTAAAATTTTGTGTATGTGTATATAGATACATAGATAGATCAGTCAGGATAGGCTAGGTTATGCTGTAGTAATGAACAACTCTAAAGTAGTAATGATTTAACACAGCAAAAATTATTATTCTTTTTTTTGAGGAAGTGTATCCCTGAGCTAACATCTGCCACCAATCCTCTGCTAACTTCCATGCCCATCTTCCTCTATTTTGCATGTGGGACGCCTGCCACAGTACGGCCTGATAAGCAGTGCGTAGGTCTGTACCTGGGATCCGAACCGACAAACCCCAGGCCGCCGAAGCAGAAAGTACGAACTTAGCCCTTGCGCCACTGGGCTGGCCCCAACAAAAATTAAATTTTTGATCAGGCAGGTCCACTGCAGTCTCCTTGGTCACTTTGCACAGCACCTGCACTCCATATGTGTACTTGGTGTTACAGCGGGCTTTGATCTCATGGTACGCATGCTTGCATGATCATCTCTGCAGAAGAGCAAGAAGAGAGTTCATGTAATCGAATGCTTCGCCCAGTCCCTCTACTCATATGTCATTGGCCAAAACATGTCACATGGCTAAAACCCACCATCAAGGGGGCAGAGAGGTACAAGTTTCCCACATGCCTCATGGAAGACAAGAACCAGAGATTTGCGATCAGCAGTAGTGTCTACCACAAATACAAACAGAATTTCACAATCAAGTGCCTTGCTCTTCTTTTATCTCCAAATTATTCATTTTCACTCTGTGGCATATAATTATTGCCAAGAAGATAGGGTATTAAAAAGCTAACACTACCGGTGTCCATCCACAGACACTGATTTATTTTCCCATTACTTAAACAAAGAAGAACACCATCCTTCGAGGGCTCAAGTGTTTTTGGCATCTAAATATATCTATTTAAGAACTTTTCACAAAGCATTGAGCATATTAGAAAAAGAACATGTTACAAAGTCACTCACGATAAGAATAATCTAAGTGGAATATGAGATAAAATGCTTTAAAAACAGGTTAATGTTTTTTGTCTATTCTTTCATAGTAGGAATGCGTAGCCTATACCTGCCAATTTTAACTGCTTGGCAATTCGTCCAAGGATTTACTCACGCCACGCATTTAATGACAAATGTATCGGCATCATCTGAGATGGGAATTGAGATGCTCAAAACCGCAGTCAGTGTCTCCCATTGCTTTCTACTCCATCAAAGATGATGCCAGCTGACTTCAAAGGGAGCTCAGTTCTTGCATCAACTCTGCAGGGGTGTCGAGTAAAATGAGGAATGAGAAAAAAAGGAACACCATTATGTTTTGAACTTCAAGTCCTAAATCATTATTTCCTGGCTGTGCATGCGGTTACGTAGACGGAAAGTAAAATGACAACTGGTCATGTCATTGCGATGATGATATAGGAGGATCAGGAAGCTTAAGAAGAGGGATTTTTTTTTAAGTCACATTAAAAAAAATCTCTCTCCCCTGGTGTTCAGATATTCGTAGGACATTTTTCAGTGATGGAGCGACACTCTGGTACCCCCATAATGCCTAGGTGCCTGCTGGGGATTGACCTGCTTCAGAACTCTCTTCTCAGGAGCAATAATGTGCTACCCCTGAAGATAATTAAACGTGAGGTATCCAAATAGTCCTTACATCTGCTGTCGGGCCTCTATTTCTAAATGGGTATTTGTATGGTTATTTGTCAGTAATGGAGAATTCACTTGCTATTAATCTTAGAAAACTGAAAGTATTCAATTTTAGTTTTAAAAAACACATTTATTTTGCCTTTCCAATGTGTGTACAAAATACTGTTTCCCACTTGGCGCTGTATTCACAGTGTGGACTTAATGGCTTGAAAGAAATGCATATGATCCATCCATTTAAACAAAATCTTTTAAAGTGCCTAAGTATTTAGTTACAGTCAATTTCTAAAATAAAATCCATATCAAAATGTGTGTATTTATTTGTGTGCATATTTAGTGACAAAAGGCAAAATAATTTATAGTACTAATTCTGGGTACATATTTAAACAATATGGAATTCCTATTTACTTGAAAAGCAAGAATGCCCCGGACTTAGTTAAGTATCTCAGTATGGTAATATGTGATTTATAATGTTCCTCTTAGTGTTTTTTACAGCATTACTTTTGAAAAATAAATGAGGAATTCTCAGCCAAGGCTGTACTTAAATTGTGGTGTTATGATCCAGCACGAGGCACAGAAAGGCACAAAAGGCGAAAGGAAGCTGGAACTCATTGTATTTCTCATGGTGTCATTAGAAGAGAAGCAGTCTCTTTTTTTTATTGTGGCAGGAACACTTAACATGAGATCTTAACAAATTTTAAAGTGTGCAATACAATACAGAAAAATACAAAAATTTCAGTGTGCAATATAGGTACGATGTTGTACAGCAGGTCTCTAGAAGTTATTGATCTTGCTTAACTGAAACTTATGCCCGTTGATCAGTAACTCCCCATTTCCCCCTCCCCCTAGCTCTTGGCAACTACTATTCCACTCCTAGATTCTATAAATTTGACTATTTAAGGTAGCTTGTGTAAGTGGAGTCATGCAATAGCTGTCTTTCTGTGACTTGGTTATTTCGCTTAGCATAATGTCTTTAAGGTTCATCCATGTTACACTTCAACTTCTGTATAGACTACATCGTGTTGACCACCAAAAGTCTAGTTGCCATCTGAGAACATTACTTACCACAAGAATTTGGTCACTCTTTTTGACCTAAACTTTTACATTAGGTGACCTTTAAAAATTCATTATATAGTAGCCTTTTGTTCATTCTACAATTGTGAAAACACACAATACACCCCCATAAAGTCGGGTGATCATTTTGATGAAGCAGGATAAGAAATCTTCATAGTACTTCTTAAACTCACGTATTGTTAATTATTACAACACTGTTACGTCTCCATTTTCCTGGAGCCGCTCCTGCCACCATTGGGGTATTGAGTGTTTTCTTCACTGATATTGCTAAAAGCTCCCTTTCACCATAGTCACTGATTTGTATACATTTACTTAGGCACTTTTCTTATTTACATTTACTGCTATGAACATGATAGCCTTTAGATCAGTGGTTTCCAAAGGAGGGTAAGCGCAGCTTAACATCTGCGCAAGTCAATTTGTTTAGGTCAAAATACATATAAATAGAAGTGCTACTGCATCATTTTTAGTTTTGGTTATGCTTTAAAAGTATAGGATACGTTACATATAAAAGTACATGTATTTTAGTTTTTTAAAAATAGGTACGTTGGGAATATACACTTAAACATTTATAGTGAAAAAGATGCACCAATAAAAACGTTTCAGATCACAAGTCCAGATTTCATTAAGCAAAGCTTAATGATATTTTTACTATATTTTTAATGACCAAATACCAGATATAGTTTCAGATTAATACATAATGTACTTAGATAGGCAATGGAAGAATTATTGGCATCAAATATTAACACTTTTGTCAGGAATTCAGCATGGCCTCACTTAAGAAATATTCTAACAGATGGGACCCACACTTTTCAGATACACTAGATTTTGTTTGCTGCAGTATTTTATTTCCTAATGTAAAGTGCCTGATCTATGAAATTAGATGAAAATTTTGATAGAGGAAATTGGTTTCACATACAAAGATGTTGACTAATAATTTAGAAAAATACTCCTAAATATGACTAATAACTTTCTGAGTGGACACCTTCTGCTCTTGGCATGCATCTACGAAAGATGGTGAGTGCGGAGTAACTGTGTCAAAGAGAAGGGGGTCCTCTAATCCAGGAACGCTGGGTCTTGGTTTGTGCCATTTAACATTTTATCTTTGTACCTGCAAGATTTCATATAGTATTACTCCAACTTCAGAAACCAATTTTGATAGAAATAGAAGCTAAGAAATACTTTTAAGTTAACGCGCTATCCAGCTAGGTCTGTGAGTAAAAGGTGATTTCTTTTGCACCTTCAAAGAGACTAGAAGATACAGTTACAGAAATGCTTTGCTGTTATAGGAGTGGCGTTATTTGTTTCTCCTTAAAAAAAAATCAACTACCTTAATAAAATTCACAAATCTCTTTATTCTAATACTTAAAACGATAACATTTAAAAAATTCCTGTATCATCATAGCAGCCTCCTCATTCCAAAAATACCACAGTAGCTTTACCCTGTACCTTCCTCTCCCACCTTTCCCTCTCTCTCCCTCTCCGGCCCCTGCCCCTCCTTCCTGTCCTCCCCTTCTTTCTTCTCTTCTCGTTACTGGCTTTCTCAATCAGAACACAGGATATAGGATATGAAAACCTTGTATTTCCCAATGTTTTCTTTTTGAAACTATAGTTTCTTTTCTCTGAGGATTTCTTTTAAATGATTGCTATGTTTGCCTTTTTGTTTAGAGCAACAGTCTTATGTTTCAAAGCACTGACATTTTCGTTATTCTATCACACATATTCTCCTGCCCAAAATGAAGAAAAATATTTTAAAAAGATATTTTCTACAATGAGTAGGATAGTTTGATCAATCATCAAAGTAAGGGATTATTGGTACGTAAGTTGGTGAAGACCGGCATTGTGTCAAGCTATGGAGATAAGGCTAAAAGATAAAAAATGAAGCCAAGAATAAAAGGCGTTAAATGCTATGCCCCACGCAGAGCATAGCTCTTGAAAGGAACTCCAAAAAGACCCAAAAAACTCACATTCTGATAAAGAAATTGGAATGGCATCAGTAGAAATGTAGGATTTTATCTGGACCTAGAAGGATGGATAGCTGTCAGGGGCATTAGGGGAGGGTGAGTGTTGAAAGGGGGCACTGATTTCAGATGGATGGTATGGCCTGGACATGTTTACATTTTAGGTCTCAAGCTAAACTGCAAAAAACCTTGCTGCCCCTTTTCACCTCCACCTTCCAAGACTCTTCCAAGGAGACAGAAGTGATCCACATGTGATGTGGGCACTAGGTCAACAGGTATTTATTGGGCACCTACTATTTCCTGGCACTATTCTGTGTGTTAGGGGTATATCAGTGACAAAAATACACAAAAACCCTTTCTCCCCTTTGTCTCACATCAATTTGAGACCAGAACAGCTCAACATAAAAGCCTGTCCTTTAAATGCCAGAAAATATTCTAAAACACCACAGCTCTGTTTCGCTATTACTTGAGATGTCCAGTATCATGGACTACCATAATATCCATTTGAGATCCTGAAGCTTAACTTAGCTTTCTACACCCTGTGTAGTTTGGCATTTAGACTGGGAATTGGCCTGCCTCTTTGCAGTAATGCTACCACTAAGCTTCCAGCCTGCCTCACCTGTTACAATTTAATAAGAAAAATAAATGGCAGCAGATGTTATACACAGTTACATTAGGAGAACTGCATACATTTAGTTCTCTTCCAGCCATTTTTCACCCAGCTGAAGATAAGAGAAGTTACTTATAAAGGGTTCTGAATCAATGGGAAAGTATTTGCTGAAGCAATGAACCCAAAAGAGATAACCTGACTACTCCTGGGGGAAAAATTCTCTACAAGTTCCCACAATCCGATATGCCATTCTGTAAGAACAGTGTAAGTTATAAAAGGATATATTCTGGTTGGTATGAAGATGAGTGGAACGTCTTTATATATTATTTCATTTTCATGCATTTATTTAATAAACATTCTTTGAGCATATAAAAGGAATTGTTGTGAGCAGTAATGTTCAGAGTCCTTGCAGTCAGTGCAACTTAATGTCCAGTTGGAAAGAGAACTTATAAACCCATTGAGAGATATATAGTAAGATAAAACCAATCAAGCAAGATTAAAAGACCAAGTCTGAAGAAGTTGCCGGTCTTGGGTATACATCTCTGTAAGCTTGGGAAAGTTAATTAACCTCTCTGATTAAGGAAACAATTGTTGCACTCATAGGTTTCGAAGAACCAGCTGTGAGTTTTGGATTGCGAGACTTGTTTGCTCTGAATTGTGTAGTTGTCCTGAGCAGATATGAGCAGGCTCTTTGCACATCCCTGTACCTTAAGGTGGCTATTCCAAAATGAAAAAATATTTTTCTTTGTCTCTCCCTCTTTCCTCTCCTTCACTGGCTTCCACAGAGTGTTACTTGGCACCTGCTGTGTGCAGGGCAAATGCAGGGAGTACCACTATTCCTCCAGCATGGTGTTCCCTGTGCCAGCACCCAAGCCCCCAGCTACTGCTGACTGTCAGGGCACCCGATGATGGGCATGAGATCTCCAGCCTTCTTGCCTAATAACTACTGATGTAACAGTCAATTCAAACAGCAGACTGAGATCCTGTTACTCTATCTCCAACCCACCACATTCAAGAAAACCCATAACGGTGGAGTTCTCGTACAGGGCAGATTGAACAGGTTATGTATTCAAGAAGCCAAGGTTAGCACTATGACAGGATGCTGTCCTGTGACCCCTCCGCCCTTCTTTTCCTCCCCTACCCCAGGTTGTTTGTATCAACTATACAACTATAGAAACTATGGAAACAATCCACGGAGGAAATTCTTATGTTGTTATTCTTGTGCTCATAGTCAACTCAGTTCCCTTCAAACGTTACTTTGATACAGAGCGAGTAAGACAAGAAAACCTTTTGTGATTCAACGTTTCAATGTCTCAGCTCTTTCGGACTTCAGTTTTCATCTATAACTGGCTGGACTATAGGTGCCAAAAGAGCACTGGCCCATATCAAGTCATTCCCAAACTTATCTTCCTGCTTTGTGATACTGAGATAATATGACAAACACTTTTGTTTGCTCTCCCCTCCCCAATATGCACATTGTCCCCGCATGAATACCCAACTCAGATATATTTCCCAGCCTTCCCTGTGACAAAATATGGGCAAAAGATTCATTTCTCACCAGTGAAATGTGAAGAGAAGTGAGATGGGCATCTTCTGCTTAAAAGGTACCAGCTCCAAACATGCTATTCCTTTTTCCTTCGCATTTGGTTGAAAATAAATGGAAATGGATGGGATAATCTTGGAAATCATATGTAGGAGATGGATTTCTAGAGCTTCAAATTTGAGCCAGATGACTATGTTTCTTGGCTGCACATGAAAATCATTTGGGAACTCCCAAAATTACCTAGGGGCTGAGCCTCAAGCACGGGAGTCTAATTATTTTGGTTTGGGACCCAGGAACTACTATTATTATTGTGTTGTTGTTGTTATGGATTCCCTGGTGTTTCTAAAGTGAGAACGCTGAAGGAGCCAAGTGCAGTAAACAGTTACTACCTGATTTACTTCCCTGCCTATCCTTTCCCTTGAGATGGATGCCTGCGCTGCCCTCAATCACAGGATTCATCAAATTTATGCCTACAAAGAAGAAAGGATTTCTCCCTGTGGAGGCTAACTGAGATGAGGAGGTTCTATGGGGGGGAACCAGAGTCATCCATTTAAAGCAAACAAAACAAAGAAACTTACTTGCTCTTCAGTTACTGAATTTACCTCTCAGAGGCCTCTCTGCTTTCACTCCTGCCCAAGCAGCCACAGGGATCCCTGAAAATGATAAATCAGATCATGTCAGGAAAAGCCCTGCAATGGCTCTCCATTTTAATCAGAACAAAAGCCAAAGTTTTTACAGTGTCTTACAAGGCCCCATAAGCTCTGAGCTCAGTGCCTACTTCTCTTCTCCGTCTTCTCCTTGTCTACTGGCCTCTTTGTTGTTCCTGGAACAAGCCACATACTCTCCGCCTCAGGGCCATTGCACAGACTCTGTGTCTGTCTAGGATACTCTTCCCCAAATAGCCAGGTGGCAAATTGCCTCACTTCTTTCAATTATTTTCTCAAATGTCATCTTTGCAATGAGGTCTACTCTGGCTTTCCTACTTAAAATTGCAATTTTCCCATCCCTTGGCACTCCCAAATTTCTTTTTGCTGCTCTATTTTTTTTCACTTGGAAGTTATTACATTATCAAAAACCATATAATTTACTTATTTATGATTTTTACTCTTATTGTCATCTTACCTCTACTAGAACACAAGGTCTGTGAGGGTAGAGATTTTTGTTGTCTGATTTGTTCATTCCTATATCCCAAACCTCTAGAACAACATAGAGTAAGTACTCAAATATTGAATGAATGAATAAATTAAAATTTCTAACTCATTCTAGGAAAGGCTAATTGAGTATCTGCTATGGAGAGACCAAAGAAATATAAATGGTTTCTGTCCCCAAGGATTTCAAAGAATGGTACACAAAATTGATTTTGGTTGTAAAGAAAATGGTGCTGATGTTGTATGATTTGCAGGCCTCCAGGTGGAACTCTCACTCCAAAATACCTTTCTAGACACACACACACACACACACACACTCATACACTCAAACACACACATTGTCTTATTGCTTTATGTCAGCATTGGATTCCAAAGACTTAGACCCTTATAAGCTGATGCTTAAGGGAAACTATAATTTGTAGGAGAGAGTAAAGCTGTAGCAGGTGGAATCAATGAATGGTAAGTCTGGGAATGAAAGAGGCAGTCTCAGGAGAGGGACGAGCAAGGTCTATAGAAAACTTTCTTGTTTCACGACGTTGCCTAGAAACGACTGACTACATGATTCTATTTCAGTCAGCTGAGGAAGGTTAGAAATCTGCTGTGGCACAGGGCCCAGCACATAGTAGGAACTCAATAAATACCTGTTTAATGAGTGGATGGCTGAAGAGTAAGCAACATGGTTTATGATGGTCTTCTCATCATTCGCCTTTCCCTATAGAATAACGTTCCTTGTTTAGATTAATAACCTCACATTTTTGCTCTTCCTCTTCTCACAAAAAGGCTGTGAGGTAAAAGGATAAAACAAATGTTTCAGCATAAAAACTATGTGTGATTTCCTTTGAAATCTGTGCAGTATCTTCCATCTGTACCTGCTGTGCATAATTTCAGAATTCACTGCTTTCATCAAGTAAAGAAAATCCATTTGCTCTTTCATCTGTGCATCATATCACACTAATTTTCATCAAAACCAGCCGAACCTTTATGGGCTACCAGTCTGCAGGTTTCCTGGAGGACCCTCCTGTCTGTCTCTAGCATAAGCAGAATTGGGCTCTGAAGCCTGAACCGCGGAAAATTTCAGTTGTTTTTGTAAGCTGTGGTAAGCACTGTGTTTATATCTGGAAAACTGACATTAATTATCGGTGATTATTCTCCTAAACAGAGAGTCTCATGAGCTTCACACGCTTGCGCCTTTTTCGGTCTTTAATGACCTTATTCCAAATCTGCCATCTTCTGAGTGCCTCAGGTTGAGCCAGTCTTAAAGACAAAGAAATGGAATCTTTTCAAAGTGTAATGTGGGCTTCTTGAGGCTCTACCAGCCAGGGGTTATGATAGGTCAGATTAATGAAAAGATAAATCCTACTTCTTTTTAGGGAGTTCTCACTCGCCCTTCAAAGTCTCCATTCATTTACGTGTGGAGTTCTCCAAGGGCTATCCTCTAGGTCTCAGTTGACATTATAATTTTTTCTTGCTTAAATTCAAATGCTGGTTCAAGATCTGTTGCCAAGGATGCTGAAGGTGACAAAGCTGCTCCAGAAGTTGGTGATGTTTGCTAAGGTCTACATCAAAGATGCCAATATTTATTGCTGAGAGTACTGCCTCTACAAAAGCTAATATAGCTATGGCTTGGGCACAGAGTCCTATCACTGAAAGAGCCTCAGACACTGGGTCTCAAGGCTATAAAAGCTGCTAGTAAGCCATTCACGTGCCAAGACCACATTATGTATTGCGTAACATTCCTTGTTCTGAAACAGTGACATGTTTCATGTCAAAGTGACATTAATCACTCTTTCCCCAATTTAGAACTTCAGTGCATTGAATGCTTTGAGTTTTGTGCTCTCAAAATCTTAAAAAGTTTTTGGAATTACAACCTCCATTTATTATTGTTCTGGTTCAAATGCCTTACTGGTGAATGGTGTGTATATTGGGGAAGAAGGAAACAAATGAGCGGACCGGTTGGGTAGTCAGTAAGGGAAGATGATGTAAATTAAATACTTTCATTTTTCACTGCCTTCACTGACAAATCCATTGTGACCTTGGTCTCTCTCTTCCCACAAGATGAATTCTTTCTAACGGGGCTTCATAGATCCCTGGAAAGTTTAACCTCCTTGCAGTCCTGCCCTCACGTCTCCTCAGTTACTTCTATATGCAGTAACTCATGATAAGAGATGAGGTGCCATCACACCACTTGCACTCCACTATGTAAAAAGCGTTTCAGATACTACGAGTTTTATCGATAGAGTCTCAATCAAATATGGGATTATTACTTGGCAGCTAGAGTTACAAAACAAATCCCAGGTATAATTTAATATTAGTTATACATTGGGTGTTATAACTTAAATCTCTTTTCACAAAAAGAGAACAATCCTATCGGTGTCATCATCTTCAAGTAAAAGAGTACAGAGTTTAGTGTACTCTTATTGGTAAAATGAAGGAAAAGTACAGAAATCAGAAGACTAAGAAACATTATAGGTTTGGAAGACAGACAATGGAGGACCAACCTTCAAATTATAGGTATTCTGGAGTGAAAAGAAATGGAAACACACAAAATAATGAGTAACATGATAGAAGAAAACTTTCCTGAGCTAAATACATACTTCATCCCATAGATTAAAAAGCATCAATACATTTAAAATGAATGATTTATAATCACATGTGATTTTAAATAAAACAACACATGCCTGAGCTTAATCACTGAAGATTCTGATTGATTGGGGCTAGGGTGGTACCTTGATAGCTGTATTTTAAAAATTCTTCACAGGTGATTCTGATAAACATCCATAGATTGAGAATGATTTCTGTAAGCATACTTTTATAGGAAAGAATAAATATATATCTAGATAGTTTCTAAAAAAATGAAAGAAGTAGAAGGAAGAGAAGGAGGAAAGGAAAGATGGAACAAAGAAGGAAGAGAGAAAGGGAGGGAGGGAAAGAGAGGGAGAAAGGAGGTTGACATTTCAAAGTCAGGAAGAGTGTAGGTAAGAGTAGTTTGAATGAGTCAAATTCTAACCTATTTTAATGTAAGGTTAATAGATATTGTTCAAAATTAATAAGTCAATAAGTAGTAACCAAGTCACATCATTTAGACAAAAAGAATTAATCACCAAAAAACAGTTACCATTGTGATAAGCTCCTTTCCCTACAGAGTAAGACTTTAGGTGTAAAGAAGAATAGGAAAACATAATAACTGTACATAATATTTTATTATTCCCACGCTATTATTTTCAAATACAAGGCTAAAAAATGAGTAATAGCATTTGGATTTGTAATAGTTACTAACATTTATTGAATATTTACCTTTTTCATATTACTACTATACTAAACATTTTAACTGCATTATCTAATTAAATATTCAAAAAATCCTATGAGGGGGCTGGCCCAGTGTCATAGTGGTTAGGTTCGCATACTCCGCTTTGGCAGCCCAGGGTATGCAGGTTCGGATTCCAGGTGTGGACCTAGCACAGCTTGTCAAGCCATGCTGTGACGGCATCCCACATAAAACAGAGGAAGATTGGCACAGACGTTAGCTCAGCAACAATCTTCCTCAAGCAAAAAGAGAACTGGTTAGCTCAGGGCCAATCTTCCTCAAAAAAAGAAAATCCCTATGAAGTAGGTAAAATTATACCTCTTTTCTGTTGGAAGAAAGTGAGGCTTAATGAAGTTAAGTAATTTGCCTAAGATCATACACTGACAAGGGATGGATATGTCTAACTTCCAAGCCCATAATCTCAACTACTTTGAAAACCTCCACTGAAGAAAATCAATACAATTATTACAAAAGAGACTCCAGATTCAGTACACATTTATAACTGATTCAATATATAATAATTTATATTTTACCGTTTAAACTGCCTATAGCTGTTACAAAATTTTCTCTATGAAACTTGAGCGTAGCATTTTTCTTTTCTAAACCAGTTAAATCTTTTCCAAGATCCCACCTGCATGGATGGAAGGAAATTCAGTAATAATCATCCTTTTAAGGGCCCTCCTTTCTTTGTAGAGTCATGGCAGAATTATAAGGTGGGGCTCGTTTTGGTGCCCTAAGCAACTGGTCAGGGGAAGCCGGGCTCACAGTCTGTGGTGGTGGCCACCATTGCTCTTTCTGTTATCCAGTTTTGAGGACTCTTGTCTGGGCTGATTCAGAGATAACCTGCAGTGGTTTACCTGAGTGACCACAGACTCCCTGGCATCAGGGCCATTGGTGCCACCTCCAGCAACCCTGGTCAAAGTGCCAGAACCTCCTGGCCAGTTTTCCGCACCTGGGCTGCTTCAAGTTCAGTGGTTCTTCAGCATCCTTTTTGAGATCTGGAGGGTCCATTTCTGCTTCTTCCAACCCTAGGATTCCCCTTCACCAGACAATCCAGCTCAAATATCTCCCTAAGGGAGATATTTTCTGATGCTGCTGATAACTTTGCATCAAGGTAACCCCAAATGTTGAAACGTTGGCTGTCTTCTTTAGATGAAAGGGTGAGAGGGGAATATCAACAGCAGTGAGAGCAAAATACACATCAGTGTCTCCATAAGCTATTCTGCCTCAGTAAGACTGAAAGGAATGGCAAGCTAAATTTTGTTATTGGCATTTCTAAGAAAAAAGAAGACTTGAGGGGATACTTGTAAAATTATGTAAATATATAGAGAGAGAGAGAAAGAGAGCATGGCATAATGAATCCCTATGGACCCATCACTCAGCTTGAACAATTATCAACTTACTGTTTCAACTGCATGCCCACACATCCCCCTACCTGGAACTAGTGAAAAGTACCCAGAAATCCTACTATTTCACCTATATTTGATTATGCATCTCTAAAACATAGTTCATTTTTATTTATAACACAAAATCTTATCGTATCTTTAAAAAAATAGCGATTTCTTGAAGTACTGATTTTGCTGAAATTGGATTTTTAAGGGCATTAAACTAAAACAATAAGCTATTAAGAATTTCTTCTAGAGTTAATATGAGCATCAATGTTTATGATGATTTCACATAATTATTAAGAACCTCTTTCATAACAATGTATTTATTATATTTGAATAGCCTTTTGAAAAAATAAACTTTCATTTCAATTTTCCACTTTTATAAATAACATGCTGACTACTAGACCTCATTTCCTTCAGGTTATGTTAATTTCTTAACATAAGTAACAGTGATGAACAATTTTAGGGGAGGTGTCATTTTTGTGTTTCTTCAGTCTCAAAGTTGTAACATCATTGTTGAGAGACAAATACCAAAAAACAGATTTTCTGTGGAAATAAAACATTCTGGTGACTTTGCCTTCTCGGTCTTTTGTGCAAAAGAGTTTCCTTCCTCACCTCTTCTCCTTGCTTGCCCCCCCAGTCCCTCATCTCCCCCCAGAAAACAAATTATTAATCTCTGACATTAACTATGAACAGATGTATAAACCTGATTCTTCAAAAGGAATGAAATATTACACCAAAGTTAACATATAATGAATTGAATTTTGGAGTAAATATCTGTCCAAACATCCCTCTAGGGCAGGGGCTGTCAAACTCCCACCCAGTGGCCAGGTCCAGTCCGGTGCCTGTTTGTGTTTTTGTACATCTCACCGTTTTTACATTTTGAAACGGTTGAAAAAAATTGAAAGAAGAAGAATATTTTGTGACATGTGAAAATTGTATGAAATTTAGATTTCAGCGTGCATAAATAAAGCTTTCTTGGAGCAGAGTCATACTCCATCACATATGTACTGTCTATGAGGGGCTTTGTGCTACAACAGAGTTACAGCTGCAACAGAAACTAGATGGCCCTCAGAAGCTACAATATTTGCTACCTGGATCTTTGCAGAAAAAAATTGCCGTGCCTTGCTCTAGGACAATGAAAACTTTCCAAGTATCAATTATTAGCTATCGTTAAATGGGAAATAAACACCATTCAGTTATAGAGCTCTTAATGACATCATCACCACTTCCGAGCAAAGAACTTACCAAAGGCTACAGTGCAAATAGACACACACATAGGCATGAATGTACACGCATTTGCACAAAACATTAAGAAGACAAATGCAGTAAGCAAATAGTTCATTTTTGTTTTTTTAATATTTAGATATGTGTTGGATATGCCTCAAGTTTGTTAGGGACATTATCTCCCACAGTTTTGTTCTTTTCAATAAAGAAACAATTGCTTCTGTAGGAAGAAAAGCATATCCTGCTACAGCTGTATCAACAGAATATTCTTTTCTTTTGGAATGCAGCTGACATTGCATGTCAAGTTTGACATACTTGGCCAATGATGCAAAATACGACCTCCATTGCCCATGAGCATGTTTGGAAGACTTCTCCTGAATGAGCCTTTTTTTGAGAGGAAGGGGGCTGGAGGGTATAATTATGGTTCTTTAACTTATAATTCTATAATTTATTTAGTTTAATTTATGATTCTATAAGGTATTTGATTAAACATGACTGTTCAATTTACTAAAGCATATTTTTCTTTTTTAATTGAAGTATAGTTGACATAAAAACATTTTTCTTATATAGAATTATGTAGACACTATAGATTTATAATTTAAATTAAGTACTATTCACTACTCACTGTCAGTGTGAAGGAAAATGCCTGAGAATTATTTTCTGTTGAACTAAGAATGTTTCTCTAGGCAACCACTTATTCGAATAGACAGTGTATTTGTTTTCAGGGGTCATAAATTCTCTTAGTGAACCATAAATAATAATAATCATCATAATCATATTCCTATGTTTCAAACGCATTCTTAAATAATTCCACCTAAACCCCTCAGATTCCAACTCTGGAAACATTTACTAGCAATAAAATAACTCTCAGTTGGTTAGTCTACTGTTCTTGATCCCTACCAGCAAATATCTTAATTGTCATTTCAAGCTGTTATAATAAGAATATACTAAGTTTTGGAAGCTTCTTTGTTTTACTCTAAAATATTACAGTTAGCCCATATTACATCGACAAGCAGACAAGCTACATTGTCTGACTTCTGGAAGAATTAAACAAAATTTACGTGCATATACAACTGGAGGCTGATATGCACCTGTCTAAATAAATAGCCATAGTTGATTTACATTCATTGTCAAGAGGGACTACGACCGAGGCATTTAGAAAGTCACATGCTCCATGAAAGTATTAACAAACTGAAGAGCAAATTTAACTCTATCCATAGTTCCTGGAAAGAACAAGGACGTAACTGAAGTATTACTGTAGGTATTAAAATATTTCCCTGGTAGATCTAAATCATAGGATGGTGGATGAAACACATTTTACATGGTCTTTCATTCTTTGACCTGTCGAAGGTGTCCTGTGTTGCTTATGCTTACTACGGAAGTCATGAGCCCATTGTCAAATATTAAATAAATCCTTTCCCTGTTGAAAAGATACAGTTTTACATGATAAATATACTTTAAAAAAAACAGATGAGTAAAGAGTAATACTCCTTCAAGTGACACTGAACTTACCACAAAATCCTCCTAATCAGAGGGACTCCAAACAATTCATTTCTCCTTAGACTTCCTCCTCCTCTCCACAGGAGACATCACCAAGATGCGCCAGGTCCTCCTTGCCGCCCATTTCTCCTTTGTTTGCCACAAATAGATCATCAAAAATAAGTTGTTCATTAGAAGGAACACCTTCAAGTTGTTGCCAACTTACATAGACATCTAAGACGTTACTTGTGATTTTTCTTTAAAAGAGAAAGTTAAAGGAAAAAATGCCCAGAATCTCTGAAGTTGTCTCAGAACACTCAGTTCTTTCCCATTTCTCTGAAAGAAATGCAAATGCAAGTTTCAATGACTCATCACCTCAATTTATTGCTCTGAAAGATCAATCCAAAGAATATGAGAAGCGTTTGCAACAACAACAAAAGTGCCAGTATTTCTCTGTTCTCTGACTTCAGGTATGGAAGAGAATCACATCGATGGGACATTGGAAGCAGTTATTCGGATGCATGTTGCAGATCTCCCATCTCCGAGTTGATGATGGATGTCAGTGAAGTTTGTGGCTGGATAACGGTAGTCCTACATCAAGGAGATTTATGGGGAGGATCCATTTAGTATTATTCATGAGCCACTTAACAAGCTTCAGCCAAGGATACAATATGGCCTTTGTTTATGGTCCCTGGAGGTCTTTAGAGGGCTTTTGAAAATTGAAGAGATTTTTGATAAATGGTAGAGGATCTTGAGGTGGGCCCGAGAGCTGTAAGCGTCTTTTGCTGTTAACTTGAAGAGTCCTACATTTCATCCTAACTTCCTTGTTTCCTCAATAAAAAATTATCAGATATTCTGCTGGTATTTTATTTTGCTATTGTTCTGCTACATTAAATGACCAAGAGGGACACATTTTGTAGAAAAATGTTCATTTCACTCTCTATTACAGGAAGTTGGAGCATCTTAACAGGCTATCCAGAGTATTTGAACAGAAATGAAGCAACATATGTTTGAAACTGTCTTTTATATTATATTCTTTATGTTTATGACCCACATTCTTCTCAATGAATCATTATTTATGGCAACTTATGTGTGTAATAGTTTTGACATAACCAAGAACTTCGGTTCCGCGGTTAACTGAAAGACTTGGGAATCACCCAATTGCATTGGTGCAGATTGGTTGAATTAAATTAGGAAAAAGAATCCACCAGTCTTATTAGTGTGAGAGAGAGTAGTGAGCTAGCTGACAAAACAGTTAACTAAGGGCAATAGTTGATGTATTTAGACAGAAATTTTTTAATATTTTGGAATGTCACTGGTTTTCTGAGCAATTTTCAACCAAAGAAATACCTTCAGAATGTGACCCTATTAACAAACAAGAAATAAAGATATTTTTATTTCAATGAAAGCACAGGATGTGACAATGATTTTATCTTACCCAACTCTTAAAAACGACTCCTGAAGCATGTTTATGCAATCCATTTTACGGCCACCTTTCATGAGGTATTGAATTGGGAGCTTGAGTCTACAGATCGTTGTATAAAGAATGGACATATTGTGGTAGATGGTAACCTCATCAGAACTGTGAGGTTTACAGGCTTTATTTTATGTCTGATGCTCCTTATGTAGACTGCTTTATGTCACATGAAATGCCTCACTCCCAAGCCCTTCTTTCCTTCAATTTCAATTACAGAGCTCCAGTCAAACCGCGGGAGGCAGGGCCTCAGACTTCCTGTCCACCACAGCATCTAACATGACTCCAGTCTGGAAGCAACCGACAGAATCATCTGGTTCAAGTCCGTTATTTATTAGATGCAGACATGGACAAGTTACTTGCAAAACATCACACTGTTTGTGAGGTGACAGAAACTTCTTTATAAGAATTTGTTCATTATCTCTTATCAACTCCCAGAAATGTTTGACAATGGTCTAAGTGTCCTCTGACATAGTCAGCAAAGCTGTAAATCAATGCAACTAGAGAAAATACATTTCAAGAAGATGTATCATCTCTTATCCACTTGGAATTTAAACCATAGCAATATTACAGTATAGAAATTTGAATATGGTATGGCTGTTGGAAAAAATGTGAAGCCATCATAAACAATCTACCAGCTAGATATTAAAAAATATACCACTTTTAATAATTCAGCACAAAAGAAAAACATGCTAAAATAATTTGAAGGTTAACACACAAGAGCTGGGACAGAAATAGAAGGGAAAAAGAAGGCTAACTCAAAAATTCGATTAATCCTCACTAATGTTCTGTTTTGCCTCCCCGAGACACTAATTCTTCAGGAGAATGCCAAAATGCTAGATGACATTAGCTTGGGTTTCTTGAGTGGAGAGCTCCTTTTTATAGTATGAGGCAGCAATGTTTATGTCATAAAGGCTAACAAGAAAACAAGGCCTAATGTTGGCAAAGTGGAAAGTCAATCTGAGTTCATGAGAGGGAGGTACTTGTTTACATCTCAAATAAACCAGGTAGCCGGTTAAATAATTGTTATGGTCTTCCTTAACTGACACCAATTGCCATTAATACATGAATTAGGAATATTGCTGGAGACCACATTTTAAAATGGAAAGGCAATCTCTAGGTACATATTCATTTCTTAGCTCCTGTGGCCATGGCCTCCTGCCTGAGCCTGTGCAGGGACAATGGGCATTTCTTCAGTCTAGTTGCTGGCATTGAGCGCCCCTCCCCCCAACATTTTTAACATCCATTAATTCAAATCTTCAAACTAATAACCTGCATTGTGCAAAGCAAGAATACTTAAAAGCAAAGGTCTGACAGTTTGCAGATAAAGGGAGCAAATTTCTTTTTAAAATCTCTACAGGTGCTTATCTAATTCTGCCAAGGCAGTGATTATAATACCCAAATAGGACAGGGTTCTCTGATAAAGGTGATGTGAGTGACCGCCAACAGAGGCACCCGATGTAAAGAATATCTATGCCTGATATACGTCTATCTTCAAATTTAAACATATCCGTATAAGCACTTCCCTGGCAGAATTAGGGATCATCTCCAAAGGTGAAAAGCGGTTGGCTCTCTGCAAAATTTTAACTTCTCCACAAGACACGAGTGGTGTAGTTTCCAAATTTAAAGTTTATATTTAAAGTAAAATTCTTTTTACTTATGTAAATATCACAGATAATCAGCTCCAAGATATTGAAAATATTGTAGGTTTTCATATTGAAATCCATATAGAAACATACTGGGACACATATTGCTGATCTAAATACCTACTTATTCCTCTCCTCTCTTTGGAAGCACCTATCAGCTTCAAAAGTTGCGCTCCAGCTTCGGGTTCAGACTGTGACAGGTTGCTGAGAGCATTCCAGGTGGAAGCCCCAGAGAGACAGACGCAAAGAGGGAAGAGCAGAGCAATAATTCTGCCCGACTGAGATGGAGTCCAATGTTGTCAAACATCAACACTTCTGCCCACAGCAACATATTCACTTTTATTTTTTCCTTCGCTTGGTATTCATTCAAGAGCTATGACTACTGGACACTAAACAAGGTAATTCAGGGAACTTTTAAAAGAGAACACCTGGTCCCTGCCTTCAAGGAGCTTATTTGGAAACACCTGCATGCAAAGGGCTTTAGTAGTAATATAGTGCTTACTGTGTTCCATACTTTACATAAATTAACAATTTAACCCACTTATCAAGTCTACAATGTAGTTATTATGATGATCTCCTTTTACATATGAAGAAATGGAGTGTAGACAGGTTAAGTATTTTGTTTGAGCTCATGCAGCTCATGAACAAGAGAGGCAAGTGTCAGACCTCCGGCATTAGGGTTCTTATCCCTCGTTCCACCATGTACGATAGAAAGACAAGAGAGAAAGAGGTGCAGGTACGGGGTAGGGAGGCAGGTAGAACGATGTGGGGAGAGTGTGGCAGAGAAGGCAGAAAGAGCATTTAGCGGATGTGATCAAAGAACCATCTCAAAGGAAAAAGAGGACATGAGTTGAAACTTTAAATTTGACTAATGGTTCCTGGAAATAAGCAAGGAGGCCTTCTAAACAATTTTGAAAAAAAAAATTTCATTTATTTTCCTCTGTTTGTGGGCATGTGTATGTTAACCCTTCCTTTTGTAGCAATTTTTCAGCAACCTGAAAATTTGCAGTGTATCTCTCAGAAACAGTCTATTCTGTAACCATAATTCAGTTTATCTAGAAAGTCTTACTGTGCTCCTCAAAATACATACATCACTTCTCCATAGCAATTGTTATTTTGGAGGTTAGAGACTTTGATAAAACAGGAGGAAACTGTCTTGCTGAGTTATCTAAATTTAAATTTTATGAAAAGAGGTGTTTACTCTTTTTTCTTGTTTCTCTCCATTTTGGTCAAAATTGCCTCGTGGTCTCATAGTCGTGATTTGCACTTCAGTGGTTAGGAAATATGAGTTCCTTTTGCTTTGGAAAGCTGGTACGCACAGACAATGGAAGGCAAAGATACATTTGGTATATTTCTATAAAATCCCAGATGGACAGAGCGAAGGGATGGCATTTGATAGAATTCACTACTTAAAATTATGACTTTGGGTGGGAGGAATTTTACACTCACAGTCATAGACAAATATGGCCTCTCCTCCCTCCCTTCCTTCCTCCACAACAAATCTCTGTGTTAACTAGAAGTTGACTATTTCCAGAGATGCTGTATTGAATTGGAGCACAGTAAGAAAAGTCGTGTAGCTGATATACTGTGAGGGGACCAGCTTAACAGCAGCTTTAACTGATAATTCCTGGTTTTCTGTAGGCTCATTAGCGCAAACAGTGCAGAATTGGCGAACACGGTCCTAATCAGTACAGTCGTAGGATAGGCCTTAGACATTAGGGTTGCCAGAAACTGGACCCCTGATAGCTCTTAGAAATAGAGCCTAAATCTTATTTCACTGTCCTAAACCAGTGGAAAAAGTAATAGCCACAGCATGTTTAATTTCACTGTCATGTAAGTATTTGGGGAAAAAATCTTTTAAAATCACTTTTGGATTCTTATTAACATGTTTTATAATCTCTTGAGAAATTTCTAGCAAGGCAACCAATGAGAATGTAATAATTCTAAGGTTTGGATTTTAATGAAATATGTTTTTGTGTGCTTTTTCCTGATATCTGCAGTGTCACAAGGAAAATATTAATAATTTCTGTTCTACTTTGTCAGATTTTGATAAAAGTTGTCTTATACACCTAAATTTTAGTTGCTAGAACATGATTAAAATTTTCCATTATTTGTGGATTAAGTGGAATTTCAGGATTCAACTCAATAGCCACCTAATCCTACTCAGAAATAATGAAAATAACATAAAAATCAAGCAAATATTCTGCAAGCGTGTGAAGAGTGAAAGTATTCTGATGACAGCCTGTAACAAGAATAGAAAGTGGCATATCATTAATCAAGTTATTTGATATGTTGTAAAAAAAGGTGCAATTGGTGGAAAACACAGATATTTCCACTATATTCTCAAGACAGTAATATCTGCAGGTATTCTTCTGAAGACTTGCTGAGGACTGTTTTGTACAAAGCATTTGAAGAAGGTCTCCTGTGAGCCCTTTTCATTAATCACTGGCGTAGTCTACACGGGAGTTTCCCGAAACCGGTGCAGGAGAATTCTGTGTTGAGAGACCTTCAGAAACAGATGACAAGAGCACCCCCAGCCCTGAGACGGGTCATGGAGAGTGGAAATATGAGCTCCTAACCCTTGACCCCGGTGCCTCTTTATTTTGATTCCTTGAACAATACGTGGTTGGCAGGCACAAGCAGTGACAAGTTCTTCTCTCTTTTGTTAGGCTTGGGAAAAACTCAGGGCAACTCGCTGTGACTCCCACCTAAGGGCTTGCCTGGTTTTTAATTAGAAAGAATTACAACTCACACCATATTTTTTCAAATCACAGTTTTTAAAACAGCCCGAGCATTAACACATTTTTCAAATTTCCACACTCAAATGCACTTGTTACAAAGCACTGTTTATTTTATGAATGGGATTTTTTGGTGGATCTGCTTGGATATTGACAACTATAGCTGTTTTGTCTCCTATAGTTAATGTCTTTTCGAAGTGACTTCACAAATGTGAGTAGTCTCAGATCATGGAAGGATGATAAGAGCTGCTGCAGCTCTGAAGGAGCAAGACTGACCTTATTCATATAAGTTTTTACAATCTTGGAGAAATAGCAAAAAAATTACAATGATTTCTCAAAGAACCACCTATTCAAATACGACCGCATAGTAAAAAAATTTAAATAGAACTTTTCCCTAAAACCACACATTGTTCTAATTTAATGCTACAATAACCTGGTCCCTTTACATTTGGTAGATTCTGAGATTCTAAAACCCTGTGTATTTGTTGCCCCAAGCAAGTAAGTTGCCATGGGCTTTTGTCCAAAGGAAATAAAAACTGTAATATACAAAGAAGTTGTGGGGTAAATGTCACATGGCTTTCGTTCCAACAATTCAAAGAAGAATAAGCAGAGAGTTGATAGTTAACTAACATTCTGGTACACGATACCAGAAAAAAAGATCCATATTTTCTATTTTTCCTAGAGCAATACTTGTCCCTGCAGCCCTCTCTTGTTTTTATCTTCCTCTGCCACTTCCTGCTGTTCCCATGCGAACGAAAACATTGAACTCAACTGCAGTATTTTCAGTTAGAGTAGCTTTAGTGGTTAGTATTTGCATCCTGTAATCTATCTAAACTTTAAAAGCAGTTCTTCAGGTTATTATAGAGCTGGAGTTGGCAAATCTAGTGTCAAGAACAGTCAAAGTAGTTCTCATTTGTTCAATTTCAGGTCAGATTCAAGCACAAGCACCAGAGCTGAATATTTTAATTATGAGGTTGAAATTTTAGCTATTACCTTAGTATTTAATGTGACTTTAAAACAGACTTTACAGTAGTCTTGTTTGTTTTTTAGGCTACTCCATAAACGTTCAATCACTGCTTCCTCAATTAGTCATATAGCCAAAAAATAAATTAAATGTGGTCCTTTTCTTTTGGGGATGCACGGCTCCTTGCCCAGCCTCCCGGAAGAATGGAAGACCGTATTATGCAATGACTTGTTCATGGAAA
This sequence comes from Equus asinus, assembly GCF_041296235.1. NCBI lineage: Eukaryota > Metazoa > Chordata > Mammalia > Perissodactyla > Equidae > Equus > Equus asinus. The sequence continues at coordinate 92,404,797 of NC_091810.1, read as the reverse complement.
GCAAACCATGTCTATCAAAATATGTTTAAATGTGCCATGTTATTTGTCGCCTCAATTAGATACTGAAAAAAAGTATGTAAAGAATCAGCTTTGGGGAAGAAGATTATGGAGTTTAAAGTGAAACATCCAAATGTAGAGCTCCTGAAGTCAGTTAGAAATGCAGGCTTGGAGCTAGAGCCAAAGTTAGGAGAACGCACATGTTCACGTGGGAGACATTTTAGAGACAAAAGAAAAGATGCTAAGATGTGCTTGTAATTAATATCCCTGTATTTCTTGAAATATCACAATATTAAAGACAAAATATAAAGACATCTTATTTAGTGTATATTGTTGATTTGTTAACATTAAATTCATGGCCCACAACTCACTCCTGAAGAAGCTTACCTAGCACATGAATTTTCTCCATAAGGCACATTACAAAATTCTCATACTTAGGAACACTGGAAAGGACATCATCTCTATGCTTTGGAGACTTTTTAAACAGCAAAATAACCAACGAACATGCAAATAACCAACAAAAAGTGCCAAAATGCAAAAACCTGACACTAAATATGCCTCAAAAACGACGCTTTTTGCAGCATGAGAGCTAAAATAAGAAGGCAGAGCATTGCCATGCTCGACCTCAGCTGGGAACACCCACACTGGGTGACTCAAGAGTTTTCACCCCTCTGTGCATATCCGTGAATGACCAAGAAGGTGCCACAAGCATTGAATTTGAGGTTATAAATGAATTTTACGAACAGGTGAATTCACAAATACAGACTCTGTGAATAATGAGGATCAATGTAATAAGTAATTGTGGGAAGATACTTAATATTATGTAAATATTCTGAACCTCATTGAACCTCCCCATCTCCAGATTTACCTTGCGTTTATTTATTCTTTAATCTGCTTTTACAATAATGGCTGCAAAATGGTGATTCCATCATTCTTTCTATTTTTATTAGTCAGCACCTCACTGTAAGAAGCAAATTTCCCTTCTCTTTCTATCCATCTATCATCTCTCTCTCTCGCCATCATCTATTCATCTACTATTGTCAGTAGAGACTCATGAAATCAAATTTTACTTAATGAGTTCTAATATATAACTATTTTGGGGACCTATGGGAGTCCCTTCCTGTTGGCTCCTGGATCTTACAACATTTCCACATCATCTTTTCAGTACTTCCTTCTGGTATCACAGATATTTCAGGCTCATCTGGAATCTTCCCTTATCTCCCTTGTCTTGGGATCAGCCATCTTCCAAGGGATGCTGGTCTATTTCAGTGGAGAATGTTCAGTGGGAAATGCTTCCTCCTCTCCTCTTGCCCTTGATGCCCTTCCTCAGTCTCTTTCAAGACTCGTCTTCTTCTCTTGCCAGCCCTTACATGCAGGAGTCTTTACATTTCTGCTCTAGGCTTCTTCTCTTTTCACCTAAATAACTGTGTCACTTGCACGGCTGCATCTCTCTCTTGCATGTCAGAGCTTCCCACCCAACTTCAAAGTGTTTTTGGCTGCCCTGGTTACAGTTGGAATTAGCATAGTTAGTTCCTGAAATATCATAGGTACTCAGTCAGTGAACACTTTTATGACAATGGAATAGGGATTAAGTGATCCCAAATTGTGTTTTGTTCTGCACATATTCTACTTTTGACAGATATTCTCTAGTCTTCAGTATATCTGGCCATATGTAACAATTCATCATGTCAGAATGGGTTCTGATTTGGTCCCTTTCTTACTTTTAGAATTATTTTTACTAGAAATTTTTGACATAGATTCTTCATCAAGACCAACAAATAGAATTGCAAGAGGAAATACAAGACACCAAGTTAAATTCAAATTTCACATAACCTATGAATAATTTTTTGTGAAGCTATGTCCCAAGTAAGTTTTAAAATTCCATTTTTTTCTGAAATTAAAATATAACTTGGTGTCCTATATTTTTATTGGTAAAACTGGTTGCCCTATCAATAGATTATAAATATTTAATAGAATATAACCTGAGAAGTGATGTAAACACTCTCATATTATCTGGAAATAAAAGTAAAATTGTGTTGAAAATTTATCAAGTGTTCTTATAGAAAAGAAAGAGAAACAAACCCTCATTTTCCTGACTGGTACGTTTCATGGGTATGCCTCGGAATTATAACTGAATTTAAATTTAAAAGGTTTTTTAAATTATGCACAAATAAATTTAAACAGTGTTGTAGCAATGTTCATCGCTCTCAGTGGTGAGTTGAGTGGAGGGTACCACATGACGTGAAAAAGCAGAATATGATTTGTGGAGGATGCGAGGTAATGGGTGCAGGGTGAGCTCAAGTCAGCACCAACACCCCAAGTCAGCACGCTCACAGGGGTGAGCTTGGCTTCTCAAGTATATAAAAAAGTCTGGATAGAGCAAAAAATTCTTCTAGGTAAATGGTAAAACCATGCTGAAAGACAAAACAGTGGAAGGTACAAACAATCAATGTAATTTAATTCCTTCAATACATAACTATAAACTCTAGTATGTGAGCTTTTGCAGTAAACATAAAAATGGTTGAGGTAGAAGCATAATCACTAATGTGGATTAATAGTGTGATACTATCATCAATTGATTTGTTTTACTACAAAAGTGGAGAGAAATAGCCAATTAATTCAAATGTGACTAGGATTTTAATGGTCATACCAGAATTGGGAATTTCCGTACAACCTCATACAACTCTACTTTTTCCTAGAATGAGTTTGAGTTGAATTATAAAATACAGCTGCCAGCCTTAAAGGTGTTAATTTCAATGCTGTTTAAATGGGAAATATTCCAAGTTTTTAGTTCACTGGACATGGAATATTTCCATTGTCTCTTGATAGGTTGACTAGATCCTGCAACTTTGTTTGGCTTATACTAGAATAATGGGTCAAAAATTTAAAGGTCATAACATTACATGATATTCAATTCCAGTTTATAAAGAAGAATAAAGAAATAATAAAAACAATGGAAAGAATAAAAAATAAAGAAAAAACCCTAGAGATATGATTCTCTCAATATGCATATAATTTGAAAGTTGTTACGGATAGCAATTTGTTGGGACGAGGCATCTCTATTGACTTAACAGAAATTAGTTTCTATCTTTGTAAGAAGTTTAGCTTACTAATCATTTAGTTAGCACCTACTGCATGCATGAATAAAAACTGTGGACCAAATTTTTTGTCCTGTTGTGGACACAAAGACTAATGGCACATGATGATGCCCCCACGAAGCAGAGGTCTCTTGAAAGGAAGCCATAGTCCTGTGTTGGTAAACGAGGTAGAGGTTTTATAAATACTTCTCTGCAATAAACTCTGAAGCTGTGTGTAAATTCTTGTGTTTAAAAAGATGTGCTTACATTTCCTCTTTCAAGACATTCCTTGGTGAGGGCTAGCCTACAACAAGTAGAAAGTGGTGGGTAGAATTTGCTCCTTGGTTTCCTTGTTAAAGGAGAAATGAGGAGCTGAGCTTTTGCATGTAGATAAGACATGCTCGACGATTCCAAGGGAGATTAATGGAAATCTGGATTCCATAAACCATTAAAATGTTATCCAGTTTGAGCGATTGTGACACACGGCAACAAGGCAATGTAGAAGATATGGTAATGGGGAATCTTATACACGTAGTGCTTTCTCTAGGATTTGACTATTTAGCTCATACTTTCCATAATAAAGTTCTTGATGGAGAATTACTAATCAGTGGGCATAAATTTTCAGTTTTGCAAGATGAATAATCTCTAGAGATCTGCTACACGTTGTACCTATGGTCAGCAGTGGTGTATTGTATGCTTAAAATTTTGTTAAGAGAATAAATCTCACCTTGCATTCTTACCGTAATAAAATAAAATTCTAAAAAAGAGAGTAGAACTATAGATTAAATCATCACAGCTTTTTGCTCCTTGATGGCATTCAGAACATAAAGACCTAAAAGGACGCCCAAATGAATATTCTGGAAAAAAAATCCTGAAGCGTCAGAATAGAAGTTAACTTTTTTTTATGAGTTAAGCCAAATATGTAAATGCCTGCTTGCCAAGGGGTTCACTCCGCAAAGGACCTCCAGGGCTACTTTTTCCTTTAGCCAATCTCAGTAAACACTGGGGGCATCCCGTAGAATTAGATGGGCAGTCTGCAGTTATCACAGACACCATTAGATCTTTTCCGCAGAGAGCCTGATATATCTTAGCTGACGTGACCTTCAGCTGCGCAAAAAACCTTGTCAGAATCCAGTAAATAACAGTCCTTCGCACAGCTCTTCTAAACGTGTTCTAAAACATAGGATCAATATCTATACACAGCTGTAAGCAAATTCATTTCAATTTTTAATAAAAACATTGCCTTCCATTTTCATCGTAATTCTCAATCCTCTGGAAATTCAAAATTTCAAACTCTGAGGGAGAAATAACTGAGACTGTGATTCAGGTAATATTCTCAGGGAAATAAAATTCATCATGCTGAGTTTAAGAAGAGTTCTTAAAATATACTTCAGCATTGCCAGCTAGATATAGCCAAGAAGACAATGTTTCCCAGCAGGTAAGGAAGTGACAGGTGTGGTGTTCAGATCTGGAACTGGAGTTTGGCTGCTTTCTTCCCTAATCATGGGAGATAGATCCTTCTCCATGGTGGAAATATACTCCATGAGCATCGACCAGAACCTCAGGAATACTCAGTGAGTGCAGGCACACACTTTTGATGAATTAAGGGAATAACAATTTAGTTTCAATGTGTTAACACAAATTTCAGTTGAAGAACTTTCTCAAACTTAGTTTCAGCATGTAAACGGTGACAGGGAACGTGCCCAGAGTTTTCCCTTTTTTGGCATTCTCATTATTAGAGAGGTTTTAATTGTAGCCATGTGGTTCATATTGAATCTGACAAGTCATGTAGCGATTAAAAATTGGAATGCTTTGACAGCAGGGTGAGCATGAGGATCAGTTGCTGTGTAACTCCCCATGATGGGGAGAGCCTGGCAAGTGACTAGGCTCGGGTCGGGGGGAGTCTTCAGCATCAGTGCACAAGGCGGAGAGGACTGACAAGTCCCACCAAGACAGCACCTGGGGATGGCAGATGCACTGACCGCTTCCCATACTTGCTAGTCTTTCCCTTGTGCTGTTTTCTTGTAACAACAAAATGGAAACTGAGGTTTTTGCAGCCTTGGGATATAGATTTTAGGATTGGTTCTGGAAGTCAAATGCGGGCTTTAAATACAGCTTCACGTTAAAAAAATATATATATTTACATATACATATGCTTTCTTGCAAAAAGATATTACATTGTTAAAGCTATATCTGTGAGCAAAATTTAAGAGTGAGAAGGTGTGTAGTTTTCTAATTTCTGTTCATTCTTATTCAGTGCCAAGCAATCATTAAGATCATTATTTTATCAGTTTTCTCTACTTTTAGTATAAATTGAAATTTATTTGTGCTTTCATCTAACATTATGTCTCTGTTAATGACATGATAATATTTGCTGATGCTGATTGATTTTCAGAGCCTTTAGACAGCATCTTGCTAAAAGCTTCAGGTTTAAAATAATACTATTTATAAGGAGAACGAACTAGTCCTCCTAATGAAGTTAGGACCCATGTATAACGAACGAAGTTGTTTGTACCCATGTATATGTGAGTATATTTATCTGCAGTTAACATTCAAAATTTCTTTCAGTAAGACTAGTATTTCCTACAAGCAGCTGAACCCACGGAGTACAACGAAAAGAAACCAAAGTGCAAGGTTCAGAGAAGGAAAAAGATAAACTTATGAAGGAGAAAAAGTAAACACCATTTACAATATTAGAATCCGTATCATATATAAAGCAAATTTTACATTTGAACACTGTCAAATTTATAACCTACAACTTTTTAATATTTTATGCTTGGTATAAAATATCTTTAAGTTGCATCTCATTGAAACAGAATTATAAATAAATATTGCTTAGGCTCAATTGACAATTTGAAAAATGTAACTTTTTATCATATTGTTTTATCAATTTTCAGAGTAGTATGATGGTGCCTAAGCAATCACGAAAGGTAACTAATTGTGCGTGTTTTTGTATGTGTTTTAGGTATCATGAGCTTACAGATATATTTTTTAAAGTATACTTCATTCCTTTCTGCTGCTGAAAAGTATTCCATTGTATGGATACACCACATTTTGTTTATCCATCCCTGTATTGATAGTGAATTGGATCGTTTTTGCTTTTTGGCTATTATGATTAATGCTGCTATGAACATCTGTGTACACTTATTGTGTGACTTATATTTTCATGTGTCTTGGGTAGATAACTAGTGGAATTCCTGAGTCATATGATAACTCTGTGTTCAACATTTTGAGGAACTGTCAAACTGTTTTCCAAAGTGACTGCTCACTTTACACTCTCACTAGTAATGAATTAGGTTTCCAGTTCTCCAATTTCTCCACATTCTTGCTAATACTTGCTATATTCTCTGCCTTTCTTATTAAAACCACTTTCTTTGTAAGTGATATGTCTGTGGTTTTGATTTACCTTTCTCAAAAGGTTAATGATGTTGAGTGTCTATTTTTGTGCTTATTACCAATTCACATATATTCTTTAGAGAAGTGTCTATTCAAATTTTTGGCCTACTTTTACAATTGGGTTGTCTTTTTATTATTGAATTCTAAGTGTTCTTTATATATTCTGGATACAGGTCCTTTATCAGATATATGATTTTCAAATATTTTCTCCCAGTCTGTGGATTGTCTTTTCGCTTTCTTGATGATGTCAGTTGAAGGACAAAAATTTTTAATTTTGATGAAGTCCAGTTTATAGATCTTTACTTTATTGCTTGTGTTTTTGGTGTTGAATCTAAGAAATTATTACCTAACTCAAGATCATGAAGATTCACTCCTGCATTTTCTTCTAAGAGTTTTATAGTTTTAGCTTTTACATTTGGGTATAGAATCAGTCATTTCTCCAAGGAACCCTGGACCCTGATTCCTTTCAGTGGCAAATGATGTTTAAAGACTGCAACCTGGGTGCCAAGGATGCACATTGCTACAAGAATTTCATAACTTGTTTTCCAGTGGACAAAGTCCAAATATATACATATATGTAGTAAAACATAGATATAATAAAAAGGAATTTTACTTAATAGTGATATTTTAAATTTAAGATTTATATAGGTTTACTTAGCTTTTTATGATTTCATAATTTTATCTTTTTTCTCTACCGCAAAAATTTGACTTCCAATGATATTAATATAATTATTTATTTTATTTATTCTTAGACATACCTATAATAATTTCAAAACTAAAATATGAATATTATTAATAAAATTAAAAATATTGAATAAAGTTTAAGATTTTTTTATCCTTTGAGTATAATACACCAAGGATATCCTGTCAAAGCATTATATTTCAAAGCCACTTGAAATAATTCTCCCTTCTCTGTGTGACAACCATTCCTCAAACATTTAGTTGTTTGTCAATTTTGAGGGGATTTTCACATTTGAATTTGAACAGTTACATGGTTCTATAACAAAGTGCACCACAGAAATCTTGCTTCTATACCTGTTCCATTCATTCTATTCCTTTGCTTTCCCTAAAAATAACTATTGTTATCAACTTGGGGTTATTTTTCTACTATATATTTTTGAAAATATAAGCAAGTAATGCATATAAATACTCATATTTCCACCATTTTCCTCGATGAAAGTTAGCATACTTCTCTTTTTCACTTAACAAGAGAACTTGGGTAAACGCTCTATCAGTACATAGATACCTTCCTCATTCATTTTGTAATGTATGTGGTTCTCCATCATGTGGATGTACCAAGTAGTCTCCTATGGATATATTGAGTTGATTCGATTCTTTGATAAAAGAAATAGTGCCACTAAAAAATAGCCTTATATAGTCGTCACTTTGTACTTTTGCCAGTATATCTTTGGAATATATTCTTAGAGATGAGCTTGCTGGATCAGCAGAAACAGTCTGTGTCCTTCATCACCCCATTTCTTCCTATTTCCCTGCACTCCTCTCCCAGCCCCAAGGAGGCTGTGCTTCTTATGGCCTGCAGCTACAACGGGAGGACTGCCCTCAGGATACTGCGGCAGGTACCTAGGAATTTACATCCTCCCAGAGTGAGCTTTAGCAAAGGACACACTGGTGTCAGTTTGAAAGCCCAGGTACCCCTACGAAATCAGGCAGAAGCTTCTTTCTGAAAACGTTGCCTGAAATTGAACTCTTGCAAGGCGTCTTCCTCCTTCCTTGCCCTCACTGCCTTCACAGTGTCTCCTAGGAGCACTGCCCTACTCACTCATTTGTAAATGAATCTTCATTGCAGCGGCTGCTTTTGGAGAACTAGACTCAAGATTGTGATATATGTAATTTTGGTAGGTATTACCACATTTCCCTCTATACAGATTGTATCATTTTGCATTCCCACCAGCAAGGCACAACAGTGCCTGTTTCTACAGAACCTTGCTAACAGAATGTGTTGCAAACTTAATCTGAGACTTTCAAAATAGGTGAGCCATCTCACATGGTTAAAAGTCGGAATCTTAAAAAAGTTGAGGTTTATTTACATCTTTTATTAGATGTTAGCTTATCCCGATAAAGTATCATAGTGAAACCCAACAGTTCAGGGCATCGTCAATAATCAGACAATCCCATTCTTCCAGCTGGCCTCTCTTAACATACTGAATGAATTAATTAGCACCAAAAGAGAAACAGATTATAAATTCAATCAATTAGTCCACAACATTCACTGAGAACCAATAAAGTATCTAAACTTAAAGAATAGGAAACATCAATAAATTAAAATAGGTAGACTATAGCTGTTACAGTGTGCTTTGGGAAGAAGAAATTAAAAGAAATAAAAAAATACTTGAGATTTTTCATCATATATCTTGAACAAGTAGGAAATTTGGGTTTGTAAATAAGAGATTTTTGACAGCTTTTACCTCAGAACTATTTGCAAATGAGACATAATAGCATTAGCTATCAAACAAACAAATCAAAAGATTTGGAGAGCAGAGCTCACTGAGTTTGCAGCCACAATTAAGAGAACAAGGAACTAAGAGAGAAAATGAGTGACAGAAGTATATAAACACGTGGTTCATTCTATAGCATCATGGTTATAAGCCAGTGTAGACCAGTGGGGTCAGATATCAATGCTCGAGAAGGAAATCCATCTTATATCTTTAGAAATAAAAGGGGGAATTAAATATTAAGATAATAATGCAACATGGCATAATACAAGGTAATCACACTCTTTAGAACTGCCAATATTTTACAGCCAAACCACAATCTAGTATAAATGTTAACTTTTCTTTTATTCAACAAATACTTATTGAATATTACCATGTACCACCAGGCATTAATTTAGGTGCTCAGAATACCATCAATACACAAAACAGAGATTCTAGGGAGACAGGCAATAAACAACAGCCATAATAAATAAATCAACCATGCAGTATGTTAGAAATTGAGCAGTGCTGAGAAAAAAAGAATAAAATGAGGCAAGGGGGATTAGGATGGCAGGGTCGAAGTTTTAAATATGGTTGTCACGGCAGGCCTCATGGAGGATGAGACATTGAGCAGCCTTGAACAAGGTGCAAGTGTTCACGAGGGCTCCGAGGAGCCACACAGGCAGAGGGAACAGCTGGTGCCCAGGCCCCAAGGCAGCAGCAGGAGTGTGTGCTTGAGGAATAGCTAGAAGGCCAATGAGACTAACAGAATGAGAGGGAAAGGAGGCGATGGGTCATAGAAATAAGAGAGGGCAGGTTCTTTAGAGACCTTGCAAACGGTTGTAAGTACTAGCAATTTGTGATGAGCAAAATAGACATTAAAAGGTTTTGAACTGAGGGAATGATAGCATCTGAGTTTAGTTTTCACAGGATTGCCCTGAAATGTGTTAATAGAATGCAGGGTAGGGAAGGGGCAAAGACAGAAGCAAGGAGAACAATTAAGAGTCTACACAGTATCCAGGAGAGAGATGGTGATAGCTGGTACCAATGAAGAAGCTAAGGGGGAGGGAAAACACTTTGAGTGTGGATAAAGTTTAAGATGGAGGCAACAGTATTTCCTACCAAACCGGGTGTGGAATGAGAAGGAACAAGAGGAATTAAAGATGATCCCAAAGGTTTTCGGTTTGATGAACTAGAAGAAGGGAGTTGCTACAAGTGAGATGGGAAAGACTACCTGTAGAGCAGCTTTGAGGGAGGGGATAAGGATAGCAGTTTGGGGCAAAGTGTAAACCCGACTTCTGTGTTAAAATAACGTGTAGCCTCTGAGACTGAAGTTCAAATTAAAATTTTCTTTAAATCAGACACTGTGTTTAGCAGCTTTTGAAATCCCACAAAATGCATAGTACAGGACATTGCACACAGAAGATGTAAAACAAATATTTGCTGAATGAATCAAACTTACTCAGTCCTTCCAAATTTCTCACCATGCTGTGTGTGAAATATATAAATATAGCCTCTCTCAAATTCATTGTTAAATTTGTTTATGCTTTATTTTAAGTGATGGGACAATTTTTTTAAAAACTGGTGAAATAGCCAAACTAATAACATTTTGGGGAGATCATCTTTTTAATATAGGTTTTAAAAAAATACTATAGGATATGTAGATAAATGGTATGTATGGTATATGGGTGTGTATAAAATGGTTGTCAACATTTCCATCAATAGTTTTTCTTTTAACATAGGCAGATGTAATTTATTTAAGAATACAGTTTTTAAAAATGTATTTAAGTAAAACTTAAATTGGTTTGAAATAATCTTTAGGTTTTACAGCCATCCATTTTACACAAAATTTTCATATCACCCCCTTTCTGAAGCAAAATGTACATGCTTACTCAGAAACTACCAATATATGCAAAATAACAGAAAGAGAGCCACTTTCTTACAATATCTTATTTCCATATCTCTTACCAAAATTTTATATTCACACAGTACTTCTTGGGTTTCTTTCTCATATTATTCTATAACACTATAGAGGAAATTTGCATGCAATTCCAAGTATTTAAGAGTGAAGCTCATGCAGGAAATGGTATTGAACATCTTTTCATTTTAATAGATGACAATTAAATTTATGAAGAATTTAGATTTCCCAAATAGTGAGAGCTGTATCAATGCACAATTTTTAGATATGCTGTGGTGCAAAGAATTAATGTTCAGATATTTATGCATTTATATTTTTCATATTATAACACCTAAGTTTAAACATTCCTTGAAAAAGAAATAAAGGATTTAGTCATTAAAAAGTTTACTGCAATATTGACTGAAAAAGAAAGAGTTAAACTGAACTTTAGATATATGTTAGTCATAACATAATCTCTTGATATATTAGTAGGTCAATAGTTCAGCCAAGAAAGGGACTCTAACTTGAGCAGACACTAATTAAAAGAATCAATTCTTATCCTACTACATATGTCCAACCATATTAACACATTTCTAGATTTCTTACTCAGTGGACTAGTCAAGATTAAAGGATTTGCTAATATGAAGGAACAGAGTATGCTTCCAAACTGACTGAGCAGATTTGTGAACAAATTAGTTCATTTAAAATTGACAGTGAAAGATTGATTTTGCACAGAATGAGTTACCTAAGGTATTCATCATTTCCTCTGCCTCTGCGCACAAGACAGAGATCCGTTTCCTTCACTTTCTGATTGTAATAGGGCTGCTCACTGAGCACCTTTATTTTATAGTGCTGATTGCAGCCTGTCATTCTTTTTAATTCAGACATATTTTAGTCTCTTATGCAGACCTTCAAAAATAACTTCCTTAAAAGCCTCAGTAAAATGACTCATTACGTGTTGCTCAATTCAACCAGACTATAAATTATAATCCAGGGGAAAGTGCTAATTGCACAAAAGATCCAATTGCTCATAAGGCTATTTGACTCATTATTCAAATGCAGGGGCGAGCAGGAAATCCAGATGCAGAAATGCTTTTCCAAAGTTGGAGGTCAACACAGCTCTGGCAAAATCTAAGATGTTTGATATTTAGTATATATTTTCAGCAAATATTTTATGAAAAGGTTGGAAACAATATACAAAAAATGGAACTAGAAATACTGAAGTTGTTGAGGAACTCCTTTCTTAAGTCTAAGAAAACACAAGCAAAACCTCGTGGAAGAAGAAAAAATTAGAACACAACAAACAAAATTTGGGAAACAATAAGAATTAAATTAAATCAAATTCAAAGAAAAGGGTATGAACTTATGCTACTTTATTTACAAAAACCTGGACTTGAGATATCAGAGACATAACTTATAATAAGGCGACATATTTAAGGGTTAGAATTTTTAAAACTTGTTAATCAATTAAACTTCACTTGGTGGGATAGCAGAGGGGAGGTCTTGGTTAAATATTGGGAGTGGAAGAGCTGGGTAACTTGATCCATGACAATGTCCATCCATTCAAATATAGTGGAGAAATTAGAGGAGAAATGACTTCGATTTTCATATCTGCGATATCTATGGAAAATCAAATGGAGATATCTACAAGGGATTTAAGTAGATAGATCTTTGTGCAAGTTATATGTAAATGTATTATTACCTCTATTTTGCAGATGAACTATAAGCTCAGAGAGAAGGTTCAATTTACCACAAGGTTTCGTAGTCAATCAACACTATCCGATTATCTGACTTTAGATCAAATGTTCATTTGTACCTAATAGAGAGGTTTGCCCACGTGTGTGTGTGTGTGCGTGAATCTGCATATTTAAAACAACCCAGATGTCAGCTAAGGAACTCAAGTTGCTTCCCCAAGATTTCTGTGGAATCCTTGGAAGCTTTCATGTTCACTTTTGGGTCTAAGTTGCCATTTCCACTGAATGTTCAGTTTTGTTGCATTTTAACACCCGTGTCCTGCTTGATTTGCTCCATTTCTGGCTGCCCAGGGACTTCAGCTCCCGTCACCAAGTCAACAAACCTACCTGTATCTGCACCCACATGTTCTATCTTTCCTCCTGTCAGAAACATGTCATAATAAATGAAATCTTCACCTTCTCAGGCCAGCTCCACCACATGTATACTAAATACTGACCCCCTCCCCTAATGAAGGACCTCACTCTTATAGTTGTCTCCTCCTTTTCCCAATCATTTGCTTTTCCTCACTATCAGATTGCTTTTCTATTAGCATAAAAACAAAATTTAAAAAGACTAATAATTCTCTATTCTCATCAAAAATAATTCCTAATAACGACCACCTCAAAAAAAAGGCCCCCAAACGCACATCCCCTTCAAGCTTGCCCATTATTACTTGAACCCACTTCCTTTAAGTTTTTGTCCCCCTCTGCACACAGCTGCTCTTGTCAAGGTCTTTGATGACCTCTCCAGCTAAACCCAGCAGTCGGTGTTCAGTCCTCGACTTATCTGCCCTATGACAGCGTTGGCAGAACTGACAGCTGACTCTTTCTTGAAACCTGTTCTTTTCTTGGCTACCCGGGTGCCACTCTTTCCCCCTATTTGGCTGCTCCTTCTCAGTTTCATTTGCTGATTCCTACTCATCTTCCCAATCCCTAAATGTCGCAGAGTGCCCCCAGGGGCTCTCGTTTCTTCTCTGTCCACACTCAGTCTCTTGGTGACCTCAGATGCCTCATGCCTTTGAATGGCATCTATATGCTAATGTCTCCCAAATGTATCTCAGCAGCCCAGACCTCTTTCTCAAACTCCTAACCATTTTTTGTTCCAACTGCCTACTCTCATCTCTATTTGGTTGTCTAACAAGCATCTCAAATGCAATATGTCCAAAATCAAGTTCTTCATTTCCGAATTCCAAAACTTGCCTTCTCACAGGCTTTCCATCTCTGTAAATGGTACCTCCATTTTCCCACAACCCAAGTCAAAACTCTCAGTGCTGTTCTCACCTCCTCCCTTTGTTAATAACAAATCAAGAGCAAATCTTATTGATTCTTCAAGAAAAAATTTTAGGGCGAGCCCCAGTGGCCCAGTGATTAAGTTCAGTGTGTTCCACTTCAGTGGCCCAGGTTTGCTTCCTGGGCACAGACCTACACCACTCTATTAGCAGCCATGCTGTGCTGGTGGCCCACATACTAAAAATAGAGGAAGACTGGCATGGATGTTAGCTCAGGGTGAATCTTCCTCAGCAAAAAAGAAAAAAAAATTGATAAAAACGTTTTAAATTTCACCATCTCCAGCTCACTACCTTTGTTCAAGCCACTTTATCACTCACTGGATTGTTGATATAGCCTCTCAACTGGTCTCACTATTTACATTCCTGCCCTCACAGATATTCTCCACCTTACCAAATGGACAACCTTGCAAAACACAAATTAGATCATGTTACTCATTGCTCAAAAGCCCAGAGTAAAATCTGATGTCACTCAGAGTAAAATCTAAAGTCCTTACAATGGACTATATGACCCTAGGTGATTTAGTCCCCTGTACACATCTTGACTTCAGTGACTACCAGTCTCCTTTTTGCTACCCTACTCTTTCACACTGGTCTCCTTCCTCCTTACGAGTATGATCCACTTCAGGACCTTCGCTCTTGCTATTCCCTTAACAAGAATGCTTTTTTTCCGTAAGCCCTCATGATTCCCCACTTATTTTAGGCACTCTTCGAACGTTACCTCTTTTCCTTTGAATATAGATTTGGCTGCTATAACAAAAGCCAAAATAGCAATGACTGCAGCAAGATAGAAACTTCTCTCTTTCACTTCTGAATCTGAGTTCTCGGGGTCCTAGGCTCTTGTTGCTGCTGCACAGTGTTAGACACTCAGACAGCTCCAGTCATGGTGCTTAGCCGTCCTCAAAATGCAGCTTCTGTCTTGAAGGCTACAACAGCCATGGGATTTCCCCTCACCATGTTCACCTTTCAAACATTGGGAAAGAAGAAAAGGCAAGAGGAGGCAAAGCTCAGTGGCACACAGCACTTCCGCTTGTATCCCATTACCCAGAACTTAGTCGCCAGCTGCAAGGAAGTCTGGGAAATCTAACCTTAGCACTGTGACTTTGTAGCCAGCTACCACTCAAGTGTCCTACAACCAAAGGGAAAAGAAAATGTGGATATTGGAAGACAATTAGCAGCTTTTGCCACATTGTCTTATCAGAGCAGCTTTCCCTGATGTAACTATATACAATAACACTTCTTTCTCCACGTTACAATTGTCATCAGTCTGCTTTATTTTTCTTTATTACACTTATAATCACCTTATATATTTTATGGTTATTTGCTGATTTATTTTCTGTCTTCCACCACAATAACATAAGATCCTTGAGAGCAAAAATTTCATCTTTTTAATTATGGCATCCCTACAGACATAGGCACTCAACAGATGTGTTTGGAGTGAGGAAAACCCTCTGAATATCCCTAAACTCACTATACTCTCTCCCCCCATCCATGCATTTTCACATCCTGCTCTCTGTTTGAAATTTCCTAATGCCCTTCCTTCTCCTAATATTAATGTCTAAGATTCAGATTCAGGCTCTGGCATCAGCTCCTCTGTGAAGACTTCGTGGATCTGTTAGGCATCGACTCTGCATGCACATCTCTAGCCCTGCCTTATTTGCCCTCTATGCCAGTAGTGGCCTCCATTACTATATTATAAACTCCTTGAGGTTTGGAAATCTTCTTGTATCTCTATAACACAGGCTCTCCGTTAGTCAAGACTCTTCACTGCAATTGACAAAAACTCATTTCAACCTCCATTAATAATAATAAAAAAATATTAAAACCAGATGGGTGATGGGGTGAGATTGTCTCGTGTAACTCCAGCAGCAACAAGACCACACCCTCCCTCACCTTGATCATTTCCAAAGGAAAGGGAGTTACTTCTGGGAGCTCTCATGAAGGAAGTCACCTTTTCTACTTTTTCTGAGAAACACCTGGTCAGATTCTTTGTAAGACCTTTATACTTTCCATAGAGTTAATGAGTTTTTTTCCCTCTAGATTAAAAGGTGAGGGAAAAATGTGATTCTCAAGAAAATCACCCCAAGATCTGTGGATACCTTTCTGGAAGAAAAGTCAATTCATCAGCTTGCAGTAAATCAAACATGTAATTCCTATGGGAAATATTCATCTAATAATAGTCTCTACTTACTGTTTAATATTGGTCATGAAGGCCAGAGAAGGACCTGACTCATTAAACCCATCTGAAATTAGGTAATGGAGTTTTGTTTGGATGTCATCCCTGTCAATCATTTTTACCTTAAAGGCATTAAGGGAGAGTTGAATACCCCTCTTCCTTTGAAATAGAAGCTCAGGCTGTCTGCCAAAAAGTGGCCATGTGTGTTGGGGAGCAAGGGTAGCCAGTCCTGCTTGGAAACACTAAAAAATAGGGACTCTCACAGACAACATACTGAACCTAGAGTATAATGTCTTAGTGGTGTATAATGTTATTTTGAATAGGCAATCTTGAGCAGCCATGTAACACTTTCACTGATCTAGAACAATGATGCTCTGAAATTTCTGCCTCATTGCTTTTTTTATTCTCCCCAAAGCTCCAGTACATACTTGTATATCCTAGTTGTAGGTCATTCTAGCTCTTACATGTGGGATGCCACCACAGCATGGCTTGATGAGCAGTATGTAGGTCCATGCCCAGGATCTGAACCAGCAAACCCCAGGCCCCTGAAGCGGAGTGGGTGAACTTAACGGCTCGGCCATGGGGCTGGACCCCCATTGCTTATTTTAAAAGAAATAAAATTCAGGTCTAGGCTGGAGAAAGGCCTCACCCTCTGACTTTGCAAAACATCTATTATAGCTTCTCACAATTGTCAATCACGTCGCCTCTTTATCATTGGCTCAGATGGGTTTAAAGCCCATCCAGAAGCCAGTTACTGTGGCCGGGAGGAGGGATATGCTGATTAGCTAAACCAGTCAGGGTCCAGCCAGGAAGTGTAGGTGGGTCAATCCTACCCAGAGGGTGGGAGGCGGGGAGGAAAAACAAGTGCATTCTCCAGTAAACAATTACATTGCTGTTAGCCAGAAAAGGAGAGAGTATACTCTAAAGGTAAGACCACAAATGTTCATTATAGATTTTATTGAGAATTTTACAGATAGATGTGTGTAGGATAATTTTATTTGTGTAAAAAACTATATTTAGAGAGGCAGATATATATGTAAAACAGAAGAACTTCAAGCCAGGCAGCATAAGGCTCGCCGTGGTTACCGCTTGGGAGGGCGTTACAAATTGAGGGTGTAAGGTGATTCCACCAGGGGAGATGGCTCACGTTTAACTTTATGTACATATGCATTGCTTGAATTTTGTAATAAGAACGTAGTCATAAATTACTTGTGTACTAAAAACAATTTTTAATTAGAAAACAACACATATCCCTTATGACAGAAAGTTTATAGCTTTACTTAATGAACAATCTCCTTGAACAAGGCAGGCAATACCTACAGGATGTCATTACATTCATATTTCGTGAACCCTGCTATGGATAAAAATAACTGACTTCACGTATAGTTCTTGCTTGTTTTAGTTATATTTAGTATTGC
This sequence comes from Equus asinus, assembly GCF_041296235.1. NCBI lineage: Eukaryota > Metazoa > Chordata > Mammalia > Perissodactyla > Equidae > Equus > Equus asinus. Next base: position 92,387,385 of record NC_091810.1, on the reverse strand, counting down.
GATAAGCTAAATAGGACCCTTTTTAGTAGAGTAACGTGTCTTATGGAATTTAGCAAGTAGAAAATAGAAAATAAAAAGTATGTACTTGTCTGAAAATTTCTTTCATACATTACAAAAATTGTCACTTTACTCCCCGAAATTGTATTTACTTACTTATTTTCACATGCGGAAATCACGTGGGTCATAACTGTCAGATCTTCACAGATATTAATAAGCTTAGAGCTCAGCTAAGCATTAAGCATGGCTCATACTGTTCTTGTTGTGGTGTCTCTTACTAAATAAATCCTTAGTGTGCAACCCTGATCCATTGTAAATACCTCTGTAAACTTCCCTTTGCTTTTTGATTTGTTAACAATTTGATTTGTTTTGTGTGTATGTGCGCACATGTAATGACAATAATTATTAAACACACATAAATGTTTATTCATTTATCAAAACTTTATTGAGTACCTACTATATAGTAGCTACTGGGCAAGGAATTGAGATACCAAGTTGAAGGACAGAGTCAGTGCTCCAAGAAGTACAGGGACTATTGGAAACCACTGATGAGTAAACAATCCTTTTTGAGTTTGGTGCATTTATGAGGAATGGGGGGAACTGAGAGTTACCAAGTCAGCTGTAGGTGGGGGGAAGGGTGGGGAGGAGATTCAGGCAAGTCTTCATGGAGGAACAGCTGCTTGGCAGACTGATCTGGTTCAGGACACACTACTCCAAAATATGGCACCTTGGCATACCGAATATTTTAAGCTGAAGGAGTTTGAGGAAATGGCAGAAGCAGGAAGATCACTTTGCCCTTCCTCCCATCCTTCCTCCCTGAAACAGATCACAGAATCATCATGAGAGAGGCGCCCTCCCTATACCCGAACGAAAGGAGCAGCCTCATCTCCGAAGACACAGAGATGCTGAGAAGAATCCCACAACAGGCCTTGCTAAAATTCGCATGTTTACCACACTCTCTTCATACTCAACCTGTCATATTTCTTCATGCCTGCCCTCGCTTCCTCAAACCTAGCATAAAAATACTCAGTCCTAACTGTTTCTTTGGGTCTTCATTTCCTTATGAAGGCTCCTATGTCACATAAAATTTATATTAAATAAGTTTATATGCTTTTCTCCTCTTACTCTTTCTTTGTCAGTCTGATTTTCCAACGCAGCCAGGAACCCTAAAGAGTTGAGGAAAATTTTTTCCTCCACTCCGCAGACAATGGGGTGAGAGTACATTCTAGGCCTAGGGAACAGGAAGTACACCAAATAGATTTATAAAAAAGCCCAGTAGAATTGGGAAACTACAAATAATCCAGAACTAATGAAGAGGAAGAGGAGGAATTATCACAAAATACACCAGTGAAAATTCACTAAGCTACTGTAAAGGCTATGTCACAGGTAACGTAAGGAGATTGACTAGGGGAGAGGCATGACGAAATGTATTTTAGGGGGAAAACTCTGGTCTAGAGGCTATGTGAAAGTAACTTAAAGGGGATGCAGACTAAAGGAAGGACCAGTTACGAAGCCACCATATTAATCCAAATGACAAGTGACGGCTTGAACTAGGTCTCCCTGGGAACAGGAACAAGGGGATAGATTTGAGCATAGTTAGGAGGTTTGAAGATCAATTAGATGGGGGACCGTGAGAGCAGGAGGATCAAGGAGAGGCTTCAGAGAGTCTGTCAGCCTTCTCCCAGAAAGGAAAATGCATGTGGCTATGTGCATTTTTCTGGGGGAAATAACTTGTAGCTTGCATCATATCCCTAATTGGGCTCCTAATTGAGACAAGGTTCAAACTGCCACAGTGTGCTATTACCATACTCACACTTTATTTAAAGACTCAAATCTTTCTCCAGTTTGTTTCTTAGGCTAAGGTTGCCAGACTCAGCTAATAAAAACACAGGATGAGATACAAGATGTAGCAAATAAAAATTTACATTTAACTGGGCATCCTACCTTACTTGGCGTCCCTACTGAAAGACATTCCAGCTGTGAAATAACATTTCTCTGGGAAGAAACGTTATATTCCTCATTATCTGGGTACAAAGTTCTTCCAATACAAATTCTATTAATTAATTTATTCATTTAACAAATATTGATTGGCTGCCTACTCTGTCCATACTGAGTACACATTAGTGAATAAACAGATTATGGCCCCTTCTCTAGGGAGCTTACAGTGTAATTGGGAAGATGAATTTTTCTTGGAAAGTAGATTAAAGAATTAATAAATAATTATAACAGCAAGTGCTAAGAGACAAGCGGGGAGTAGTGACAGAGAACAATGTGACATTTCACTCCAATAGGGAGGGAGCCCAGCCAGGTGAAGGGCAGGGCGAAAATGGTTCCAGGGAGAGGGAGAGTTTGGAGGAAGGACTGGAGGTGGAAAAGAACATAGCATTTGTGGAAAAGAAGGATTTCATGTAGTGGCCAAAGGGGAGAGTGGGAGAAGAGCAGCTACTTAATTTGCAAAATGAAAATGTGGCCCCTTGTTCAAAAAGCAGAAATAATATCCCATTAAAGGTCCTAAAATAGCAGATCTTTTCCTTTGTTCCACTGTCTCTTTTGACTTGTCATGGTGGGTTTTTTTTTACCTGTTATTTGATAGCATTCTAAGTTAAAAAAATTTCAAATCATATTATAAATTTTCCATTATATCTTTATATTGAGCAATGCCACTTTTAAGTGCAAATATAAGAACATTTGTCTCGTATGCAGAATCACTGAAATTACACAATTTGTGTTTCACAGCTCGGGCATACATATGTATTTCATTCTTTCCAGAACAGTGGAAATGCTGGACAAAACTCATTCAACTGTTTTTATTTCACTTCTTGATACAAATACATTTTACCAATGCTCTTCGTCTTCAGCTTACTGATGGATAAGGAGGAAGGACAAAGTAGAAAAGGAACCATGGGCTGTCCTGTATTTCCTTTCCCATCTGTGTCACCCCTTCAGCGTAAGTGATTGCCTAATACAGGGAAGTAGAGTAAGAAATGACATAATAGGCTTCCTTGATCCTTTGTGTTTCTTAGAATGCTATTGTCTTCTTTCTGCACTGGAAGCAAGGTCTGATTCAAAAGGAAAAGATGGCCTTTGGGGGCTGTCAGTACCCTCTACTTATTCACACAGCAAACTTACCTTGTTCTCTGAACTCCCACACCATCGTGAGTCCCTGTGCTCATAGGGCACAGCAAACTGAGGCATCAGGAACTGTGGGCCGCAAGTTGCACATATTTCTTCTGCGCATGGGCATGCTCCGTTGTCTTGTTGGACTTCATTAATAAAACACAAATTCCAAAGATAAAATTAAGAATTTCAGAATGGCATCACCAGCGCCCTAAACCAGGCATGAGAGCCTTGTGTCATGAAGCCAGCCCTAGTGAGACGAGATGAAGTTGGAGAAGTGGATGGGGACCAGACCACACAATTCACGGTGTGGAGTCTCGATTTTATTTGGTGTCTGTAATTTTTCCATAGCTCTCTACACCCCAATTCCTCTTTCTTGTGTATGGGAAACCTATACATAATTTAAACTTAACATTTGTTGTCTTAAATCTATTCCATTTGTTCTAACATAATTTATTCCTTTCAACTACTAATGAAGTCTTGAATTTACATGAAAAAAAATCAAAACCCAAATTCTCTTTTATCTCGCTATTTATCTCTAGATAGATCACAAGAAATAATAAGAAAATAGCAACAATAATAACTTATTATGAACTAAGGAATCAGTAATGAAGGCCACATATTTTGTGCAGCAGTTTGTGGTGGAAAGTGTTTAGAAGTAGACATCATGAGTCTCCACAAATGCTTTCACAGTTGAATTTTGCCATTTCATGGGGCTGTGGGCTCTGGGGTGCTGCCCTCTTGATCTGTTTCCTGACACCGTTAATGCATTTCCTCACTCTCATGATTGGGTACTGCATCCACTGATCACTGATTTGTAAAGCTGGGTGTAAATGTCCAATGAATTTTAAAAAGAAACTTTTAACACTTCATTCCATTCTAGTCTTACTCCACTTTGCAGTGCAGTCCCCTGTGTCACTCGCTGACTGTGGCATCAGAAATAGGTACAAGAGGCAAGCGGGCCGGTGACAGAAAGAAAGAAACCAAAGTAAACTTGTAGACAAAGGGCATTCCTGCTGCCAGTATCATCTCGTACACTATAATTAAGTGATACTCCTGAAAATCTCCTTGATGGCATTTTTGCTTTTAAATTTTATCCTGTGATACGGGGCATCACTGAATCACATTATAATTCTGCTCTGGTCTGTTCTCTTCCTGCTCTCTAGGAAGCCAACTGTCATTGGGGGCTCATGAGACACCTGTGCAGTGCTCACTGGGCATCATGGAATTCTCCATGCTCACCACTTTTGGCAACGATCTGGATGCCTAGGCTTGGAAATTGGCATCAGTTGATAACAGTGACAAAAGATTGGGCTTCGGCTTTTTCTTCAGATACTTCCTGTCTTTGAAAAGGATCCTCCTTTTTCCCCAAAAATAATTTTCAAAATTCCTTATAGAGCGTTTATTTTATTTTATTTTTTTGAGGAAGATTAGCCCTGAGCTAACATCTGCCACCATACCTCCTCTTTTTGTTGAGGAAGACTGGCCCTGAGCTAACATCCATGCCCACCTTCCTCTACTTCCACAGCATGGCTTGACGAACGGTGTGTAGGTCCACACCCAGGATCCGAACCAGCGAACACCAGGCAACCAAAGCGGAAAGTGCGAACTTAACCACCGTGCCACCAAGCCAGTCCCTTGAGTATTTATTTTTAAAACTTGCTTTATCACATTTATTCTTCAGAGCTGAGTCATAAGTACTGTTTGTAGTATAAATTTTTTTGTTCCAAGAGAAAATATTACCAAGTCAACGTAACGAGAGTATGCATTTTAGTCTTTGGTGACTTAAAGAAACTACCAGTAATCTATAAGGAGAATTGTGTCCCAATATGAGATTATCTAATTAGTCCTTAATTCACCAAGCATTTTTTTTAGTATCTGCCACATACTAGGGATTGTACTAGATACCAAAGTCTATATATACATCTCTATACTGCCTACAGTACATATTGACATAAACAAAAAATGGTGGCAATATTTTCTTTGCATAAGGTTAAATAAACTGAGATTTCTTCATGATTGTCTTCTCAGCCCACTTCTTCCATTGAGTTTATCCTGCCTTACTTAACATGCTTTTCTCCTCTGGGCCGAAGCCCCAGATTCATGACTGCCTGACTCTGATCTTCCCATTTCCTCCAAGGTAGACAGGTTCTTCTTTAAGTTGGCCTAAACCATAACCTTCTTCCACAGAGCAGCAGTAGGCCGCCTGGCTCTGCTGTGTGCAGCCTGAAGAGAACCTTTTCTGTGCCAAAAATTCCAGGAGCTCAATGCTGAGTTTGGATATGCTAAATGGGAGAATAAGGAATTTGGAAAATCCTCTTTCAAGGCAATAGCCTGGTTTATGAAGCTATTGTCTTGACGCATAATCCTATTTTGCATTTGTTCTTTCCATTTGAGTGCCTTCTGCAACATATCTAATGTCTACACATCCACGCTCCCAGGCAGACGGATGAATAACTGATTATACAGGGAAGCTTTATATTTAGAAAGAGCAAAGGAAAAATAATTTACAATTTTCAAATGCTCTCTCTTCTCTTAATGATATAGCCAATACCCAATTTCATAGGAATTCACCTAACATCTACTCAACTTATTTTTGCTATTCATTTCTTCATCTTCTTTCAACTCTACCTTTTGCCAAAACTGCAAACAAAAAAATAAAACTAAATACTATACTTCCTTCAAAATCACTTTCACTCTGAGGGTAAAATGGCAGTAGTAACTCTAAGGCAGCATAAGAAGGGATGATAGAATAAATGAAATTGAATTACAGGGTCCCAATTAATAAAACTTATTTTATTGGTAGAGTAGTATTGATATTTATACCAAATGAAGTGTATTGAATAACTGAGGCTACACAGGCTCTGTCCATGTTGAGCCAAACTGATCACAAACATTTACCACTATTGACATAGAAAGTGCCTAAATGTGCTACCTTCTGGACTACTCAGAAAACACGCATCTCAGTTGGGAAGCTAGCCCATTAAGATACTGGGAAACATTGCATTTGCTGAAATAGTAGTTTTATTTTGAAATATTTCTATTTCTACCTTTGCTTCAGCTTCTCTGTCGTAATTATTTTTTTTATTGCCTGTGATTATTTTTTATATTTCTATTCCATGATAAAGCAATGGTCTATCAACATGTTATACCATTAAACAGCTATTTCATTGAATAGAATACGTCAGTAATTGATATTTGAAGTGAGAAGGGATTTGTGTGGAGTGATTTATCAATGCCAGTGAAGGATAAAGAATCGATAGCAAGAATTTCAAAGGGAAAGTCAAGGCGACTTGTTGACTGACTGGTTATGGAGAGGAAATAAAATGTAAATCAGAAATTTTGCTGACGTTTTGAAGTGTGGTGGATGGGAATGTTGCAGGACATGGGAACAAGTATTAGATATTTTGTTTCAAGTGTCCTGGCAAATTTAGGGTCAGGTGCTGGGAGTCCTAATTTGAAGACTGAGAAATGAACATACCTCCATCACTGTCTCAAGGTGGCCTTTAGGTAATAAATGTATTCCCAGCATTGCGGGTAGGATTGCTCTCGTTCCTTTGTTTTACTCCCAAACTAACCTCCTCCTGCAACTCAAGAGAAAGTGATAGCCACCTCTCCATTTACTTTCTAGAAGGGAAGAGTTTATGGGCTCTACGAAATGAAATATCCTTTGTTGATTCCAATGCAATTAAGATCTAAGGTAATTTTAACCTCAGAAATGAAGAGAATTTGAGGTAAGTGTCAAAGTGAAAATGTAAAGAGACTACCATAGGCCAAGAGATGAGCCTAAAACACATAAAAATATTTTAAAATTCTAGATTTTTTTTTTTAATTACAGAGTAGACATATGCACCCTTGTTGATCGCCTTTAGAAGGGAAGAAGGCCGTTATTGCTTCAGAAGATTCCAAACTCTCTTCCAGCCAACACTGGCCTCTGCTAACCTTATGACCCGGTTACTTAAGGCCAATTTAACATATCCTTAGAAATGTAACCAACATGTCACTTAAATAGGCTCATGTCTGGCCCAGGATGACAAGTTCTTTCTCCTGCTCTGTATGCTTTTCAACAGCCACTGGTTTCCTGTGATTTCTCTTAGGATGCCAATAATGATTTTCAAGTGTCTACATGTCTACGATAAGAAGATGTCATTTCCAGATGTGATAGCTGGGTGATTCTGGAAATTTTGAGTGTAAATGAGGCAAGATATGCAAATGAAACCATCTCATGGACAACTTGAGGAAAGGACTGGTGCTCTGATGGCCCAGATGGGGCTGGAGATCAACTGAGGAAGGGGGTGAACCACTCCCAGGGCTGGAAAGCAAGTTCTTGGAAGTGAGAGTCAGCTCGTACTTTCTGGGCTTTCTCTTTTTACAGGCCTAACCAAGAGTGATGCAAGTGGCCCCTAAATTACAGAGGCGCCAGGATCTTGTTACTCCGCTTGGTAAAGGATTTGCCACCAAGAAGGCAGACCTTGTTGAAGCTCTTTCTGAGGCTCCTGATTTCTTAACCATCTCACTGCTACGGTAGCTTCCTCAGTAACCCCGGGGTGAGGACACAGGCAGACAGCTGTCCTATGGGCTAACACTACTTTTTATACAGGGTTGTTCTGAGTGTGTAAGAAGACTATGTTTGCACTGACTAATTTCTCAAATCTTAAATCATCAACAGTAAACTCATCTCATGCTGGGGTGCTACTCTATGTGTTCCACTCTCAAGTTGCAGTTTCCTGCCACCATTAACTATTGCTATTTTAATTTTCCAGTAAACATTCTCTAGATCATTCATAGCATATGGAAGTACCATATTTAAAAAAACAGAGTGTATTGGCTCTTTTATACTAAAAAGTAATATTTATTGCAGAAAAATGTAAATAGAGAAAAGCACCAAGTCGGAGAACACTTAAACTTACAAAATATTTGAATGCTCATTATCTAATTGTATCCCCATGGCATCCTTATGAATAAGGCAAGAAAATGATAGTTGTCCACTTAGCTGTGGCAGAAAATGAAAGCATGACGTGAGTTGCCTTTAATTCATGGCAAATCTAGACTGCCCCTGGGCTGGTCTAACTCTTAGGCCAGAAAGCTTTCCGCGCCATCCTGCGGGCCACAGGGAGTGGAAAGGGAGCAAGTATTCTCCAGGAAGTGGAGCCAAACAAAGAAATGCAAACACATTCGAGTGACCAGTCCTGAGCCTGGCAAGGTCAGCCAGGCCCGGGAGTGGATTCTTTCCAGCTGCATCTTCAGTGACAGATTTCTCAGCAGTATTGAAAGCTGCTTGGGAAGTGGCTTCAGTCGGTGACCATGGAGGCTGACAGCTCTGACTGAGTGATTCTTGGCCTTAATTAGACATAAACCTCTGAGTTCAAGACAAGTGTGGAAAGAGAGTATTCAGTCCTTCCTCCTCCCCTTCTTATGTTTTTAGAGGGTGTTTTAAGTAGCAGGACACAGTGAATCAGGAGCACATTCAGATTAGCACCACTCATTCATTTATCAGATGAAAGGTGTGCTCCGGTGTATATTACAGTCAAGGGCTGGTGACTCCGTGTTTGTGTGTAAATGTATCCACCCTCCATTTGCCTTCTGTGCAGAGACACTCAGGGCAAATCTGCTTTAATAAACGGATTTGTAAAGTGCTTTGTAATTCTTACACGGTTGATTATCCATGTAAAAGGTTTTCCAAATAACAAACAGCTAATAGCAAATGAGAATGTGTGATGCTGCTTGATATCTATATGGGTAACAGATTTTCAGTAGACTGTTTCCCCTGCCAACTGAATACCTGTCTTTAAAGCCTATATTTGAAGTTAAAATATTTATACCATATGGTTGAGGAAGGATTATCCCTCTGTGGTCCTGAACTACATTGAAAGCATCATTATTTATATGTAAAGTAAATTTATGAATGGAAAACATTTATATTAAATATACTCAGTGGCGAATGACATGAAAGGGAATGGCTGTATTCAGAACAGTAGGAAATGGAGACAAATAGAATAGACAAAGGAAACTATTTCATAAAATGGGCCAGGGGCATGTGGAACACATTAACAAAAACAAGACAGGTAACGTATACCACATGTTCGTGAGCTGCTGTGAACACAGGCTTCTAATGGGCCTTTTGGACAAAGAGAGCAGCACAGACTTCTTAGGGTTGCAGAGGCATAGGACAGATACGGCTTGTTGTTAAGCAGGACTCGATGATGAACCATTGAATCTGTTAATATCACGTTTCCAAAGACTGGGAAAAGGTCATGCAGGAGTTTTTTGCTTACTGTTTTTTCTACTATCACAAACAAAGTAATAACATACACTATTTTTCAAGAAAAAACCACTTCACATTGAATCTTTCATTTACACAATCACTTATTCACTTTTATTCATGATTCCCTCACCCCCACTCCCAATAAAAATACACACGTCCAAGCATGCACGCTTGCAGCTTGGCCCTGAATGCCTCTGAGATATGTGCTGTCTTTGTGGGCCATCACTAATGATAACATCAGCTGACCACAGTCTTTACACCCAGTTGCACTCATGATCAACTTCTAAATTGACTGCCCATAGAACACCATCTAGAAAAGTAAGGACAACAAAAAGTCGAGGGCCTCTGATGACTCCATTGTCCAAGAAAAGAGCATAAAAGAAAAAGCAATTCCCAAAACCAATTAGTTAGTTTGAAGGTCAGAATGTGACCACAGATTAGGAATTTTTTAATGACTAGAGAAGCAGCACTTTAAAATGATCATATTGAGATTTTTTTTTGTCACATAAAAAAATAGGGAATCTCGCTGCACTATCCCAGTACAAAGAGATAATTCAAGAAAATAGAATGTAAAATTATTTCTTAGAAAGATAGTTGTCCCTCTTGTAACTCATCATGGGAAGTTCCGGTCCATTTTCTGAGAAATATTGAGTTTTGGTGAGCACTTTCCCTGATATGTTAGTTATATCTATCAAATTACCAAAAGTATTATTAAATGATAATAACCACTCTAGGAAAGAGGATGGAAAAATAGAGACATAGACTGCTGGAGGGAGAACAAGTTGGTAGAATATTTGTGAAGGACTTTTTTTTGGGAAATATTATTAAAAGCCTTTGAATTTTTAAATATATTTTGACTCAGCAATTGTATTTCTAGAATTTATCCTAAGCAGCAATTGTGGTACCGCTTGTAATGAAAGAAAGAGAGAGAGAGAGAGAGAGACAGGGAGGTAGGGAGACAGGGAGGGAGGAAGAAAGGAGGGAAGGGAATGGAAAGAGGGAAAGGAAGAAAATTTTTAAAACTTTACACTCCAAATTAGAAAATTAATTTCTTTTGAATTAGTAAAAACCAAGGAAAGTTGTTATTATATATAAGAATTAAACTTTTTACCGAGCAAGTCCCACTATTGCAGGCATTTGGAATCTGCCAGCTGGTCACCCCTCTGACTTCCTGAGGCTTTGGACAGTGCCTTCTCGCCAGCATGACTGCAGACTGTCTCTACCATGTCTTACCACCTAGGGCCCTTATCTGTTCTGGCCAAGATCTGTCCTACCAGCCCTCACTGCCAAAACCACAGTGACCAACACAATTTCCACTCCACTGACGGTCAAGCCTTGAGCACATACGTTCTAACTCTTCAGTGTTCTGTCTGGTTTTTTCCCCTTGTCCCACTGTACACATCTTATCTCTCATGAGGGGTTTCCTGGGTCTGGCTTAGGAGAAAGAACTTCCCAGAGATTTTTATTCCTTTAAAACACGGGAACAATGAAAAGGATAATGGTTTTGAAGATTTGGAGAGGAGTGACCTGGGGAGACAAAGAGACAGGATGAATGGTTTAGAGCATAAAGATGGACATTCTATGTGAAGAGCTCAGTTCAGTGCTGGCTGTGGGACTCTATCCAACAGTCCAGAGAAATCTCCAGAGCGAGATCAAGCATTCCAGATTGCCTTCAGGGTTGTTGTGACACATTCCCCACCAGTGACTGATCTGCCAAGACCTTGGGAGGAGGCACATACAATCCATCAAACATTTTCCAACAACCAGGAATTATTTTGGGAGTAAAATTTCTCCATATGGGAAAACACACCAGTACATGCTTATTTCATCCTGACACAGATAGTTTGGCAAGGGAAGAAATTCTACCCTTGTACCAATTTATTACCTTGGAAAACTGAGTTGGTTGGGTGGCCATCATTTGCATATCATTTAAGAGATCTAATTTCTGCAACTCAGAAACCAATTCCTAGGCAGAACACTTATAGTGAGTTCTTAGGTGCAGTAGGTGTGTTCGTTCTTGCCCTGCCTATGTTTATTTCAGACACGGACACATACAATGTGTATTAGCAATATCTATTCAATTATACAGGCATTTTGTAAATCACTTTATGTGGAACAAACAACTTTTTCAAACATTAGTGTATTTTATTCTTATTTAACATTAATTACCAGGCAAAGTCAACTTGACAAAAACAGAGTAGGCAGCTACTTGCGTGGGGTAATTTAAGGGCACCTTATAGAACATTGATGAAAATGTGGTACCTTCACCACCAGTCTGCTACCATGCCTGACTTTACTATGCTTAGCATCGTGAAAGAGTGCTATGAAGAAACAGGCATTTTACCACGTGTAAATGGTAATCTATCAGTTGGCTGGTACTTTAGCGTGAATTACTTAAACTCAGTCTGACCCACTGTGATTCACCAGAAAAAGTGCCAAGGAGTACTTTAAGACAGAAAAGAATTGATTGGGATCTGGCAGGATGATAAAGGAGATGAGAAATGTCCAGCAGACAGAGTGACCCTTGGCACTGTTACTACAAGGGACCCTAAGCAACCAGTTTTTCGCTGCAGGGCATGAAGACACTAAATGGTGCTATGAAAGGCTGTTTTCAGGTAAATGAAATCAGGAGAGTGTGGGGACCTCCTCTTTCCAAGAAAGAGTATTTTATCTAAGTCTAGCACTGATTCTAAGGCGGTGTATATGTAGGATTTGACACCAGTCATTCTAATTCACATTATTTTCTCTGGTGTTCCGATGTTGAGGAAGAGTTAAAATTAAAATAAGATACTAGTGTGAGTGTATTTGTACCTTATATACCATAATTTGGAGTGATGGATGGTGAACCTATTATCAAAAATCTGCATCAGGTTAGATATTACAAAAGAATTTATTTTTCCCACTATATCTTTATCCATTTACCTTTTCCTTCACATTATTTTCACAAATTCACCATATTTTCAGTTTAGAAAGCTTCTCAGCAATTAGTATGAAATTTAGCAGTTTGTCTTTTGTCTTTGAGCAGAAAAATGCAGACATGCTCTTCCCAGATAATCCTTAACTATCCCAGGCGAGGTGCCGGCAGATGGACGTGCTGGATTTACGGAATCCCCCACGTTATTTTTCTGTTGGAAAATTCTTCAGAGTTGTTTGTGCGAATTTCAAAAACTGAAAAGAGGTCACCCTGCAAAGAGGTGCGTGATTATTAAAATGAAGTATTTCCTTGTTCTTTTGTCTCCACTCCCTGCATCCAATGGCTGGAAAGGGAACCAAATCTTCCCAAAATGACTGTGCACTGTCAAAGTGAGACGTTTTAATTTAAATAATAAATAAGCTCCACAGTTACCTTTTGCTCAATTCCATGCTGAACATTAGCACCTGATCTGGTTTCCAGCATTATTGCAACAACATTTAAGTGTACAGTATAAGATTGTACTTGATTTATTAAAGTAATGAATTAGTTTTATTGTAGGTGATTAAATGTATTTTACTTTTTAAAGCACAAGAACCAGGAAAGAAGAGCATCGTTACAATCTGAAAATAACTAGAAAGATAAGTTCATTAACTTGCCTACACTTGCGCATCATAAAAACCTTGTTAAAAATTACTCCCTAGCCTGCTGTATTAGCTTCTTTATGAGGTAATTTCTCCATACAGTAATAAGATTTTTCTTTTACTCTCCAGTGCATATTAAACCCACTAATCTTCTTTTATAAACTATAGTTTCAGCCACTTTCTCAATTTACTCACTTTAAAGATACACTCCTATTAATATTAAAGGTAGCAAATGCAGATATGAACTTTGCAAAACGTGCTTTTGGATTTATGGCACAATCTTTTAACAGTGTACTGCAATAGCACAAAAGGGAGAAAGCTGTAAATGCGGAGTATGTCTCATGACAAACCAAACAATCTTAGTCCCCATAGAATTAATTTCCCACCCCATTCATTATGGGAATGAACTGTAGACATATTCGCTGCTGTCAGCAAATGAAAAGAATGGAAGACTGCATTCATTGAAAGAAGTAAGAGACAGTTTTGCACAGGAACCACACAGATGCCAATAATCTGATTGATGTGGACTCTTGGTGTCCTGGAGAAAGGACAACTGGTAGCCATTTCTACCTGTGGGTAGATCTCTAGGGATCAAGTTTTCCATTCTGTATCCAAAATCAGAAAACTTATAGTATGAGATTAAAAATTAAGTCTTTCAAAGGTTAAATTCCAGTTCCATTGTTTCTCTAATTCTTCTAAAACATCCAGTATTTTTAACCGTGTATTATTTAACAGTGGCATAAGTAATTAAGTTAATACTGGGTTTCAAACATTCTCAAACGGGTAATGCATCTTGGAAATGATAAATTAACTCAAATTATTACAGAAATCTGTTTTAAAAGAGAATATAGAAACAGCTGCCCAAACATTTTGCCTTCCACTTGAATTTAAAGGGAAAAATAAGAATTTCCCTAAAGTTCTGTGGTTGGACTTATTTTGTTCACTGAAGAGCAAAGATCTTAAAATTTGTTTGTATGCTGAATTGGGGAAAGACGTTTGAAATATATGAGAACGACAAAATTGCTAATATATAAAGATTCTTGCAGATCTACAAAAACTGGAAGAACATCTCCGTAGAGAAAAAGGAGTTAGAATTGAAAAGTCTGTTCAAAAGAAGGAATATAATGGGCCAATCAACAAATGAAAAAAATGTTCAGCCATTCCACTAGTTAAAAATGCAAATTAGAAATTTTAATGGGAAACGTCATTTTTCCCAAAATCCAAGTGACAAAGATTAAAAATAATGGACATAACTGCTATGGTCCAGAGTTTCAAAAAATTAAACTGTCCTATGTTCTTGTGAATGCATAAATTAGTACAATCTTTTGAGCAACTTTTAGCAATATGTAACAAATTGTAAACGGGAATGATATTGACCCAACATGCCTAAGGATGTATACGTTTATGCAAAAGATGAAGGTTAGAGAGAAAAAAATAGGTAACAACATATACCCATCAGTACTTTAGTAGTTATGATACTCTTAAAAATATGGAACATAATCAGCCCTTTGTTTTATTTGTTGATGTTGAAAGATGTTCATGATATACTGAGTAGAAAAACAAATTACCAGACAGTGCATGTTGTATGGTGTGTTTTTTTAAAAAGTACAAACATATAGATATGTGTGTTCATTGAAAAAAAAAGAATATACACTAAAATGCTAGCAATAGCTATGCTTATGAAATAGAATAATAAGTAGTTTAGCCTGTGCTGATTGTTTTTTTTGAGGAAGATTAGCCCTGAGCTAACTGCTGCCAATCCTCCTCTTTTTGCTGAGGAAGACTGGGCCTGAGCTAACATCCATGCCCATCTTCCCCTACTTTATATGTGGGACGCCTACCACAGCATGGTGTGCCAAGCAGTGCCATGTCTGCACCTGGGATCCGGGCTGGCAAACCCTGGGCCATTGAAGTGGAACGTGCGCTCTTAACCACTGCGCCACTGGGCCTGCCCGTGTGCTCGTTGTTTTTAACATTCTGCTAATCTTTTCTTTCCACCTGTCAAATACGTTGAATAAATAAATGCTTAGAGGCTAACTTGAATCTTCTGTAGAATATATGATTACTGTCACAAGAAATTAAAGCCTAGATATATCTTTAACTTTTGTGACTAAGAGAACTTATTCAAGTATATGTAAATATCTATAAAATATAGAATAATGACATCAGAGATTATTATTAAAAATCATACAGGTGAGGTCTTTGACATTTAATAGATAAATAATGCTTCAATAATATTAAAAATAAATGAATTTAAGTTAAAATTTATGCCATTTTTGTTAAATCAGCAAGTTAAAGTCATAAGTAATTTCCTCTTTTTTCAAAATTTTAAATGTTATTACACATTAGAACTTACAACATTTTCAGGTATTTCCAAAAATTTTTTTTTAGATTTTTTTAAAATTTTTTTCCTTTTTCTCCCCAAAGCCCCCCAGTACATAGTTGTATATTCTTTGTTGTGGGTCCTTCTAGTTGTGGCATGTGGGATGCTGCCTCAGCGTGGTATGATGAGCAGTGCCATGTCCATGCCCAGGATTCGAACCAATGAAACACTGGACTGCCTGCAGTGGAGCGGGCGAACTTAACCACTCGGCCATGGGGCCAGCCCCCAGGTATTCCTAAAATTTTTATACACTTATTAAATCTAACATAGTTAAACTATCACTTATGGTTTTAAAATTAAAACATGGAATAGATTTTAAATTTGTTTCTTCTGTGTGTGTTAATGTGTTTTCTAAACAGAAAATATAAAACCTTTTTTAGGTAGACCAAACAATAACTTATTTGCTGTACTCTGTGGAGAAGTACTTTATAGTTTCAAAGTTTTAGCCTTTTTTTAAATAAGACTTTTAATTTTTATCTTTACATTTGCCTAATGGCATTTTATCTTCTCATAGTCCTCACTCTTGCTCTCTACCTTCCTTTCTTCCTCAGTTTAATTTGTTGTTCATTCCTGCAGTCACATAAGCCTTCCTCCCTGGTACATCTTTATCTTTCTTAAGAGAGAAAGTGAGAGAGAGACAGAGAATGTCTGTGTATCGGTTTTCTTGGAGTTGCTGTCATCTTTTCTTAGATCAAGTATTAAATTTCTCTTTATTATGTCTATAAATTATATTCTGCTTTAGAATTCCCCTTTCCATTTATCCCCTATATTCTGAATGATTAACTTGTTCTACGGTCCCATTTTCCCTCTGATTTGCTTGTTCAGACTCTTAGGTCATTTCAAACACTTCTGGTCTTTACTGTCCTCTTAATGTCACGTTAATTTTCTGCCTAACAAGACTTTCTTCATCCCAACGTGAACAGTCCAACACGTTTCTTTGGACATTTTACCAGCAGTTGCTATTGTTGCTGGGGGTCCACCTGAGCCTTTCAGCAAAGCCGTCAGGAAAGGAGTTTTCTCTCAGGTGGTCCTATCAAGGGTCTATATCTTGTAGGCCCATCTTCAACAAAAACGGATGTTAGTTTGGTCAAAAATAAACTAATCTAGAAGCCAGTTCTAGGAGAAGTTAAAGATGGAAGAAACACAAAGAAAATTCAGCACTTGTACATGGTAAGCATTGCAGAAATGTTGACCTGTAACAGTGAGACTATCAAGCATAAATCAGTTAGTGCGGAGAGTCTTAAACCCTTGTTCTATTTCCAGGAACTTGTGTCTTTCACATAGTAGGTCATCAGTAAGTGTTTGCTGAATATCAATAAAGAAGTGATGGAGAATGAGCTGGCTAATCCGATTCAGAGACTTGAACTCTGAAAGAAGGAATCAATCGTCCTTCCATCGTTTTTTTCACAAGAAATCTAACATTGTTTCATCAGAGTCACTTTTCTTGCGTCTAATGTTAATACAATCCACATTTATAAGAGTCTCAGGTCCCATTATATTTAGCTGTCATAAGCCGTTTTCACCTGCAGCCTTCATGCAGGCTTTAAATGAGCCTTTTTGGATTAAAGAAGGACAGAGCAGGTTGGCATCGTTAATATGAACTGTTCTTCCCTTCTGAGTACATATGTTGCTTCTAATGACAGATGGGAGCATTGGCTGGTTACACAGACTGCAAAGACTGAGGATTACAGGGCAAAAGGGGTGCTAAAATAATAAAAGACCAGCTCTGGTATTGTAAGCAAGCGTGGAAGGGGTTCCTTCGTCCTTGCTTGTTGCTAGCCCCTGGACAAGGGAATTGTAGGGGGCTCTGCGGCAAATTTGCTGACCAGCACACATTATAAGCAGCCTATAGTGGTGGGCTGAGCCTTATTTGTCTAAGACATTAAAGTTACCCTTTTTAGTTAAGTATTTTATTCTGGCATTTTGGAAAGATACATGATGCCAAACAGAATATTTATAACAAACCTTTTAAGGTTTATTCTCATCTATTTTTGCCCTCAAAGGTCATTTCATAAAAGAGATCAAAAGGCAGCTTCTTCCAGGCCAGCTCAGTGGGTGGCCAGAAAGAGATTAAGCACTAACAGAGCCCGGAAGAAGTACAAACCTGTAGGACTTGCTCCACACAGTTCCATAATATATTGTCTCGATTACTATACCACATAATTACATATATGAAGTGGTTTAATTATAACTGATATAATGAAAAAGCATTAAAAATGATCTTGAAACAAGCTTACAAATGGGCTTCCTGTGAATATCAAAATCCTTTTCTCGTGGTAACTTGTTTACGTAGTAATTTAAAAATCTTCAGGAACCCTGACGTCATTTGGTGCCTAAACCCTATCCAAAAAGTAGATTCTATCTTTCCAATTGCTAAAGTTTTACTTTTAAGGAAATCCGAACTTTTGGTTTGGTTCATTTTCTGGTCCAGCACTGATTAAGTTTGGATTTGAAGTATGTACTCCCCCAATGTTTTTTCTGTCTTGTTATTTTTGTAGGCCCATTCAGTCAGCACTATTGTGTGTCATCTGTGTGCAAGGCACTATGCTGGACCCTTTGGTATGCAAAGATGAAAGGGACATGGGAACTAACTTCAAGGAGGTAAAGTCCAAAAGGAGAATCACACGTGTAAATTGAAAAAATGGTAAAATATGTCTTGCAGCATGAAGAATGCTGAAAAGACTTACCTACAAAGTTCAGCAATGGCTCAGAGGACATGAGCAACTGTGCCAAAGGGTACAGAGAATGCTTAAAGGAAGTCTTAACATGCAAACAGCAGGTTACCAAGCAAATGGCAGGGTTTTAGAAGAAGGAAAACAAAATCGTTTGAAGACAAAGGGAACAGCATTTGCACAGGTAAAATAGGGAATTGCAAGAATAGAGTATGAGGAAGGGAACAACCAAGATGAGGATAAATAAGTAGATAGGAGTCAGGTCCTAGACAACTCTCACAGCTTATAAAGAGCCATAAAACTACCTAAGAAGGAAGAGGCACGACAAGAGTTGCATTAAAGAAAAATGGCTGGGAATGTATTGGAGAAGAATGGGAAAGAAACATGAGGCTGACAGAATGATTATGAATGCTTGTGTTTCAGGAGAGAGGGAATGAGGATATCAACTGAGAGAGCATGAAGAGGAAGGAACAGATTTGAAAGCGTTGGTGGATGACTTGGCAAGTTTCAAATTAGCAAATAGTGGTGAGGGTTAGGTAAACGACGATCTCCAGAGTGGGTGGATTTTAGTGCCAATAACCACTGCTGGAGATACAGAAGGAGGGGCAGGTAAAAGAAGCATAAGACTGCTAGAATCAGCTCTGTTGGGTAAAATGATGCATGATGTCAGTAAAAGACTGCTAGGATTGGATATAACGGAGCTCTCAGATAAGCATGTCTGAAATAGGAAAGTCCACATTATGCTCCAAGGGGATAGGAAGGTAGAAATCCAATGACAAGTGTGGCAGAATAACGCCCCCCCCCCCAAAGATGTTCACACTTGAATCTCCAGAACCTGTAAATATGTTACCTTACTTGGCAAAAGATATTTAGCTGATGTGTTAGAGGTTGAGGACTTTGAGATGGGAGAAATCCAAGGGGGGCTCAATCTAATCACACAACTCTTTACAAATGGAAGAGGAAGGCAAGAGAGTGGGTCAGAGAGATGCAGGGTAAGAAGGACTTCGCCTGCCGTTGCTGACTTTGGAGATGGAGGAAGGCAGATGGCCTCTGGGGGCTGAGAACACCCCACAGCCAACAGCATGCAAAGAAACTGAGATCTCAGGCCTAGACCTGCAATGAACAGAATTTTGCCAATAACCTGAATGAACAGGTGACAGATTCTCCCCTAGGACCTCCAGAAAGGAGCATAGCCTGCCACCACTTTGATTTTAGTCTGGTGGGATCAATAACAGATTTCTGACCCAGAGAACTCTTAAATAATAAATTGCTCTTTTAATGCACTAAATCTGCAGTAATTCTGTTATGGCAGCAATAGAAAACCAATACAATAAATTAGAACATAGGAGCAGGGGGAATCATGGAAAGAGGGGCTGAGATGGAGGTAGTAAAATTCTGAGTCACAAAGCAAAATTCCAAAGGCATTTTCTTCTTCATCATAAGTAGCAAAATATGGAATTTTTCCATGTAGTTAACTGGGAAGTACCCAGGTTTGTCTTCCTAAGGCACTTCTCTTAATATTACCTGGAAACTTGGCTAATATAAAATATTAGAATAATATAGCACTGATTATAAATACTTTATTTATTTACAACTACTTCATTACCAGTGGACATTTGCCTAACAAAAATACGTATAATAGAATAAAATTTAGTGTGCTTGTCAGAAATCTTTTGCTTGCAAGTAAAAGAAAGCAACCAGAAGTAATAACCTAAAAGAGAATTTATCATAAGGATTTGAGGATGGCTCAGAGAACTCAAGGACAGGAATGCAGCTCTGCCTCAGGACCAATGGACACAAAACCAACTGTGGTCGGCACATTCCCTAAGTGTTTCTTAATGGTGGTCTTGCCCGGCATCTGTTCCACCCTGGTCTCTCACTGCTGACTGCCTTCCTTTGTTCTTGGTCCACAACATAGCACAGGGTCATCAAGTGCACAAGTTTTAATTTTATTAGAGATCCTTGAAGAGAGATTGACTTGCCTCGTTCTGCCCCAAGTCCAGGCCAAAGAAGAGACTCATTAGGCCCAGGTTAGGTCAGGGCCCAATCATCTGTGGCCAGGAGTGAGGTTACGTTAGGTTAAGTAGATCCATGAGGCTGTGGGGGGAGGGAAATTGCCACCCGAGGGATAGTAGTCAGAGAGTTTTGCACATATCCACTATAAACAGACAAAGAGTAAAAAACAAAAAATAAGACAGAATGGTAAAGCCAGCATTAAAGTTGATATACAAATGCAGATCAGAAGGTCCCAGGCAACCATTAAAGGGGGTCGCGTATTTGAGTCTAAGCTTCCTAACAGTTGAGCTAAATGTGGCGACATAATCAGCTGTAAAATTCACCACTCCTATGAGATGACACTGTCCAAAGCTGAGGAACAGCAAACTATCAGGCATTTAAGTTTGAAAGGAATTTTCTAAAATGGGTTCTTTATATGATATAAGGGACAATATGCTAAAAAGCATTATACAAAACAACTGGAAACTGACACACAGCTGTTTCTAATGGACTCTTCACTGCAGTCGATGCTACTAAGCTGGGCAATATTTGCTGACCGGCCACCTATTAACTGATTGACCATAAGCATTAAGTTTATTAATTCGAATTAATTTTAATTTTCATTCTTATTGTTTCTGATTTAAAAATTTTTTAAAAATTCTTGTTCAGAGAGTCCAACTAACCTCCTATTAAGGTTTATTATGAATGTTGAAAATGCCAATTTTATACTGAGGTAAAAACCTCACTCTATTAATTCAAATTGTGTGAAAGTCAGTGGTGTGCTAGTCAATGTTTAACAACCAGCTCTGGATGGTGGTGGGGTGGGAGGGCTGGAGGGCGCCTTAATTTGTAGAGTTCATCAATTTCTGAGGTGTAAATACTCTTACATTAGCCGATTTCAAGTGAGCCACGTGATATCACTGTGTGGATTTCGAAAGAGATGTGCACTAGCAGGCCATTATACAGTGCTTCTACGGTAGAGACATGACAGACATCAATACTTGTGACCTGGGTAAGAGTAAAATGTAGTAAGTAATTAGGAAGTGGTGAATTTTTTTTTTAAAGATTTTATTTTTTCCTTTTTCTCCCCAAAGCCCCCCAGTACATAGTTGTATATTCTTCGTTGTGGGTCCTTCTAGTTGTGGCATATGGGACGCTGCCTCAGCGTGGTTTGATGAGCGGTGCCATGTCCGCCCCCAGGACTCGAACCAACAAAACACTGGGCCGCCTGCAGTGGAGCATGTGAACTTAACAACTCGGCCACGGGGCCAGCCCCAGAAGTGGTGAATTTTTGATATTTGTTACCCAATTTCTTTGTACGTTTATCCCATCTAAATTTTAATGACTGCCAGATTTAACAACTGTTCTCAAAGTTCCTGAAAATGTAGCAGTCAGCTCTTGCAAACTAATACAGGCCAGCTCTATTACACTATTGAAAAACCAATATCACAGCTGGCCTGGCTGCGTAGTGGTTAGGTTTGCGTGCTCTGCTTTGGCAGCCTACAGTTCATGTGTTTGGATCCTGGGTGGAAACTTACACACAGCTCATCAAGCCATGCTGTGGCAGCATCCCACATACAAAATAGAGGAAGACTGGCCCCAATGTTAGCTCAGTTACAATCTTCCTCACCAAAAGAAAGAAAGAAAGAAAAAGAAAAATCAACACCAATCGATTTCTGTAATGTTAAATCAATTAGTTAAGAAATGCAATTGGGTTATAACATAATGGCAATCAGCAAGTAGCACTGGGAGGATATTTTTTAGGCCATTTTCTCCAGTATGGGAATAAGCACCTGTCCTCTGGCAGGAGGTGCCTTCTCAGCACTGTCTGGTGTGCTGTTGGGAGCTGTGGCCGGGCCACAGTTTGTTCCCATTTTGATGGGCTATAAAGCCATGGAATTTGGTCTCACCCGCATGTACTTCAAGATTCACTTAGTGTAGCTGTATTTCATTTTCTGATTCATTATTTTAGCTTTCAATAACAAAAGTTATTTTACTATTTTAAATCATAAAGAAAATATAGCCTTCTTATTATAGGTCTGAAACCCTTAATTTCCTAATTCCTTGTTCTCAATGGAATGAATTTTTATCATAGAATTTTTGGAAAGTACGGAATTTCTTAGGAATGTGGCTATTTTCTAATAGCTTAATATGCCATATTTAAAACATTTTAAATATTTTCTTAGATACTAGTGTCTTAAATTTCTCAAATACAATAAACTAAAAAAATGCTATAAAATGTGAAGACAAATACATTTTTTAAGAGAGGAACATACAGAATTGGCTAATGAAACAACTCTGTAAACTATTCAAAGGATGCCAACTATTGAAGCTTGTTACATATATGAACTGCGCTACTCAGCGGTGTATGGAGTTGTGAAGATTTGGCACCTCATCCGAAGATCTAAAAGCAGGAGTAAAGAATGCTGTGCCAGAGCCAAGAAGGGAAAGATAAAAATCAAATATGGGAAAATTTCTGAAAGTTGGGTGTGTATCTGATCAATAATTTGAGATACTGGGTTCCCTGAAGGAAATAATATTTTGTACAGGTATAAACAGCTGATTTCCAAAGAATTATGTTCACTTGCAATATTGATATAGTTTGAGTTGAGGTAGAAACAGGATAAAGAAGAGTGAGGGGAATCCAACGGCCGGTACAGAAATAGAAACATGGTTCTCACCAGAGAGTGTGAGCAGCATTTCCCAGGGACCGAGAGACATCACCACGGAATTCTTGATGAGTTTCCTCTCTCCGTGTTATTATTTATTATCAAAACACAAAGAATCAATGCAAATGGGTCATGTGTGGAAAGGTGAGATTATGATAGAAAAAGATTTTGTATAAAATTTTCAGTTGCTAGAGACCTCATCATAACAACTACTTTGAGATGACTTCATTTCTCCTATGTTTCGTTTACTTATAGCATAGAAAGTTATTCACATCTATTAGAATGAATATATAGCATAGCAGTTGAGAGTGGAACACTGGAGTAAGACTGCCTATGTGCAAATCCCAGCTCTCATTTACCAATTGTATAAACTGAGGCAAGATATTTAAACTTTTTTTTTTTTGAGGAAGATTAGCCCTGAGCTAACTACTGCCAATCCTCCTCTTTTTTTCTGAGGAAGACCTGCCCTGAGCTAACATCCATGCCCATCTTCCTCTACTTTATACATGGATCGCCCACCGCGGCATAGTGTTTGCCAAGCGGTGCCATGTCCGAACCCGGGATCCGAACCGGTGAACCCCGGGCCGCTGAGAAGCAGAACATGCAAACTTAACTGCTGCACCACCGGGCTGGCCCCTAAACTTTTTATGCATCGGTTTCCCCATCTATATAATGAGTATAATAATACCTCAGAATTGTGGCAAAAATTTATAAATTAATATTCTGTTTAATAAATCAATATATACAAATATATTGGAATAGTGCTCAATAAACATCAGTGATCATCATGATCATGTCATCATCCATCCTTATTGTTATATTATTATTATGAAAAAAAGACCTTAAGTTCACATACAGAAAGCACCTGAAATACTGAGAGGATGTCAGATGAAAATGCTCTAAAATTGAAGCCTATGATGATTGTTTAGATAGCCCTCAGAGTAAAACTGTCTGCTATGCTAGGAACTACCTATCAAAATAAAGCGTTGGTGGAGTGACACCACAAGACAGATGCAGAAGGTAAAATCTTACAGCTGGACCTAATAGCCAAGCTTCTGGCGCTGCTCCTGCATCTTAACCTTGTCTGACCTGGAGGAAAAAGGATCTGGACAAGCCACCCCCATAGCTTTGGGGAAACTACCCCTAGATGGAGCAGTTTAATTGAAAATTCCGAAACTTCCTAAAATTCCATGATGGGATCACGTCATCCTCACCCAAAGCCTAGAGCTGTTTTCTGCCACTTAAGGGGTATTTACTCCTTCACTCTGCTCCAAGCAACTGGGTTTAAACTGCTCTGTCTTCCTTTCTCTCAAAGGAAAAGCGATGAAGCTATTTAGAAAACCATAACTTTTTTTTTTTTCTTTAAGTTCTGTATGGGACTAGATGACACCAAACGCAAAAGAAGTTTGGTAGCCTTGACTAAAGAACTGAAATTTTATTCACGTTCCAAACAGAGTGCGGATTTTGGTGTATGTATGTGTGTATGTGTGGGATGTGTTGTATGCATGTGAGTGGCCTGTGTGTGCACCTACATACATGAGTAAGAACATGTCTGAGGACAGATGCCTGGATCGATGTCTGCAGAGAGTAACAGAGCAGCACGCATGGTACATTTCAATGTGTCCTGCGAAATTCAGAAACGTTTGGAGAAATGGATGGGAAAATACAACTTATTGAAGCTCCCAGCCACATGACGCTCAAGGAACGGATCTGAACCATAATAAAGACACAAAGAATATGATCAGCTTCAGACTCAAGGATAACGTTGGAAAGTGATTTGAAGCATTTCGAAAAGAAAGTTTTTAGTTAAGTTAAATAGCGCGAGAAGAAAGTTATGCCATTAAAAAAGAAAAATCCACAGAAGCATGCCTAGATATGAAAAGCTGAAGTGAGTGTGATAATGTGCTGTTTAAGACACTAACAGCATAGGCATAAGACAGTTTTACTAACAAGTTACTTCCACAGGAATATACATGGGCTCGCATTCTCTTGGCTAAACTTTAACAGAGAAAAATACATCAGAAAGAAAATTAGCCAAAGCCATGTACTTCTCAATTTGGCTAAATATAATTGCCCAAAAGGTATATCATTTTTCCTTGTAATTACATTGTCGCATTATTTTTTCAAACTACATTAAATATTCTTGCCCCAAATAAAAGTTCTGCTTTTGGTTTTTTATCTAAAGGAAAATATATAGCCTGTTGGATTTAAAACTAGCTTTTCAACCTGGTCTCCAGTTTTACAGTTTTGATAAGCTCGGTCCTATGAACAGGTTGTAGTCTGTTTGCTTTATTCATAGGAACAGACCAAACACGCTTCCTTATTTGCCAAAGAAATGAAAGTGTGTACAACTCCTTTTGCTGGCCTGGACATCCTAATAGCTCATCCAAGACCCAGAGCTGTGTGGTCTGGTAAGGAAAACCACTGCTAACTGGGTGGCAATTGACCTTCCACGGGGACAAACAATTAGGAGGTATATTAAAAGTAGTTCCTTGAATATTTTACCAGCAAAACTGACACTTGTTTGCAAACTTGAGTTTTATGCCCTCACTCGTAGATGTATTCATTTACCAATTTGTGATCTGCCACCTCGGAGGTGTGCTACCTAGCCCCATTGATGAGAGTAATTAAAGAAAACAAAATATCTTGCTCACTATCAGATTATAAGAACGATATTTTCTAATTATAAATTTTCTTCCCATGCTCCCCAAAATAGTTGCTACAATTTGTTTTATTGAGAAGTTAAATATACTCTTATAATGTATAAATTTGTTTAGTATAAAATAGGGAGATAGGGGCCAGCTCAGTGGCGTAGTGGTTGGGTTTGTGTGCTCTGCTTCAGTGGCCCAGGGTTTGCCAGTTCAGCTCCTGAGTGCAGACCTACCACTGCTCGTCAAGCCATGCTGAGGCAGTGTCCCATGTAAAAGAACTAGAAGGACCTACAATTGGGATATACATCTATGTACTGGGGATTTGGGCAGAAAAAAAGACAAGAAAAAAGAGGAAGATTGGCAAAGATATTAGTTCAAGGCCAATCTTCCTCACCAAAAAAAAATAAATAAATAAAAGGTAAATTAAAAAAAATAGGGACGTATATTGTACAACTACAGAAAAAATTTTAAGAAGAAAAATTTCTAGACAACAAATGAACCTAAGGCAATTTTTAAATATTACCGATACTATTTCTTAGCATTTCATGAGTACTAATAATCTATTCTGTTTTTCAAAAAGCCAAATTTAGCAAAGCCCTAGACGGTTGCAATTTAACATCTACCACATATATTTACTTGTGCCTTTATTCAATTTAAGGAGACGGAAAATATTATATCACCCAATCAACACAGAGCTGTATGAAACTTGTAAGTACAGTTGTGGTTTGCGAGTTCCTTGAAGTCTCAGTCAATTTGTACACTCATGTTTGAGTGGACAGTGGACACAATGCTTCAGAAATTTAACTGAAATTAAATAAGCAGGCCAGATCCATGACTTCACTTTATCCGTTTTCTTGTCCATTCACCAGGCACTGTGCTCAGCCCTACATGTCCCACTGTACATAGTCTAATATAAGCTAATAAAACTATCTCAAGGGAATAACTATAACTATTGGCTAAATGATTCATTGCTGAAATTAAAAATGTAAAATTAAACCTAAGTAATGTTATAAGCTATCTTGGTACCACTACCCCCAAAAATGTAGTCCAGCTTCCCCTGTCTCATTTTCTTCCCTATAATTTGCTTGTACTTGTCCACTGTCTGCACATCTGGATTGATTTCCCCTTGGCGCAAGTAGACTTAAACTGATTCCTCCACCCATCCTTGTCTAGTTTCTCTTATAACCAAAGGCATATAATTTCAAGTGTCTGTCAGGAATTAAGGTGGCAGTTTGTGACCCAGAAGTAGACAGAGATCACCGGACAGTGCATTTTTCAAAAACTCAATTGCTGTATTATGGCACTAATTGGAAATACATAGATAGGCAGGTAGATAGATAGGTAGATAGACAGACAGACATAAGACTTTATAGTTATAGGCCCCAGCTTCCAAAAAGGAAGGTCTGCTTTTTCAGGAACCAGATCATATTGTGTTCTTCAGCATCATAACACCAGGAGTCTAGAAAGAGAAAAAGAACAGTGGGAGTAAAGCACATTGGACATGCCAATAAATGAATGATAAATTATTAAAGCGTGATTGGAAATATTGCCATTTTTCATAGCTGTCACTTTAAGTATAAAAGCATCAGCACATTAAACTAGTTACTGCTTTTTCATAATTGAGACTTTAGCTCCTAGCTGTGCCCTGCAGCTTTTCATTAATCACTGGGACTCAAGTTCAAGCTCAGTGACAGCTTAGAAGGCATTAAACGGGCAAAGTATTTTCCAGGTACAGTTAGGAAAGGCCTTTTAGTCCTATAATCCATAGCTAATTGTTTTTCAAAGTCTCTAAACACAATCTACTCCTGGCGTTTCCTAGTGACCGAATTAGCCGCAAACTGGTTTTCCTTTTATCTTCCCAGGCTTTCTCTCACTAAAATCTATTGAGAGGCCTATTGTTAGCTGCATAAAACAGGTGCAGAACGACTGTGATATGTAAAACTGTAACTGATACTTGGCCAAGGAAACATTTATTAGATTGCCTCTGAAACAATACTTCCTGAACCCTTATTCTAATCATACCATTTAATTTGTCATAAAAGAAACAAGATGGCAGGAGGCTTTGCACACAGGCCGAGTTCACTTTCCTAATGGAAAAAAAGGCCCCGTTGAATTCTTTTAACAAATGCAACTGAATCTTCACCCAACATGAAGTCAGACTGCGGCTTCCCACATTTGCACTTGACCTCCAAGATTCCCAGCATAAGCCCTTCTGTTGCTTTCGCTCACCAATTTTTTTTTTCCTTTTCTGCAAAGTGTTGTACATCAGGCTTTAATGGATGTGCCAAAACATTCTTTCTTTTGTATAACAAATTATCGAGAGCATTGAGGTTCATTAATTATGTCATCTAATTGGATTGAGGCAGGTGCAAAATACCTCAGATGAAGTGGTCACTGGCAGGAAGGCCTAAGTGCAAGTTTTTCTATTAGAAACCAGCATGTCTCCAGACTCTTGGAATTACTTTGTACTTATTGATTAATGGCCATAATTTATTACAGTGCAGAAGATCTTGCATTGAGTTAAATGTGTGATTAATCAATTTTCCATCAAATTATGAACAGCAGACCAGTTGCCAGAAAGAAAATACCAAGTGCATTTTCCCATGGTGTAAATATATCAGGACTTCAGCTAATAACTGTCTATCACTTGCTTAATATTCCCTGTCACCCTGATAAATGTCATCTCTGCAAATGGGCCACAGGTAGTAATGATGGAAAGACCACCAAACATGTTTTATAGCTGCCGTTCTTATATAATGAAATACTCTTTGAATCCACCTCAAAACAATTTATGAATGCAAAATTCATTTCTGCCTTCAGCTTGAAATACATCATTGTTAAGTCAACAATATTATATTAAACTGATAACTAATATTGAGGAAAGAAAACCTCAGGCGAAAGAGAGATGGATTTTGGACTTCCTGTGCACAGGAGCTCATTTTTATTTTCTGTCAAAAATTCAGACGTGTGACTAATTGTTGTCAATTCTAATGTGCTTTTAGAGCACAGCACATTTGTGGAGTGGTCTAAACAGACCTGCAGATTGAAGAGAAGAACACATTTTGTTCCAAAGGTTAATTTCCCTGGTTAACTAACAGGTATTATGAGGGCTCACTAAATTAATTGTCTCTTTTGAGCGAGGGTACTTTTCTTTCAACTAAACTGGGTGGATGCTACCTCCTAAAGAAAGTACAAAAGACAAATGAAAGCGGTGAGATAACATGCAGTACCTGAATCAGTCAAGTTTTGGGAAAATGAACTTCTATTAAAACCTACCATAGAAGTAGAAACTGATAGGATCTGGAAAGATTTCACTGGACTAAATAAATGTAAACATGGCAATGATAAGTCACCCAGGCAGGTGTGCTAAAACAATGCATGTGACAACAGGAAGCTGGCCAAACTTGGGCACTGTAAGAAGGGTCCTGAAGGAGCTAGAGAAGAAGGATCTTTAACGTCATCGTTCTTCCTCTTCCTGGAGCAAGGAGACAAATGAACCCAGGGTGTGAGGCTTGCTGTGTGGAGCCCAGTCGGTAGGACATCAGCTTCCTCTTGGTGATTTTACAGACCCCAGCTCCATGAGGTGGGGCTTTGTACATCACTGCATTCACTGTCTCCATACTGTGATGTGAATACTTAGCCAAATTCCCTGGTGGAAGTTCTCCCAGTGACATACCTATATGTTGCATGCTGACATTTTAGGCCTCTGTCTGGAAGCTGAGGAGATAGACTGGATTCTACTCTGCCTTATCTGAGATTAAAATTTTTCTGTCTTAAACCCACCCCTAAACACAGTGCAACTTCTCTTACCTCCAACTCCTTGGTTCTGTTACAGGAGCAGTGGGACACTGGGTGTAAGGCTTTGCAAACCACTTTCCCCATCGTCACAGTCTCTTGAGCTGAATAGATCATGACGTCTCCAAATCCTTTTTTCTCCAAGAGCAGTCACATACTCTTATTAAATTTAGATCCCCTAGTTTCTGGAGTACACATGCACATGCACTATGAACCAAAAGCTGTATCTAGCACCATGTCCATTAATATATTTACTGGATCATTTGGCAAATATAGACATGGAAATAGTTCCCCAACCCTCCTTTTAATGCCACACAAGGGATTCATTTTAGCTGGTTCTTTATTCCCAATTTCCTCCTCCTGTGTTGCATAGAATTTTTAAGTATGTCTGTGTTGGATGTTTTATGCGAGGTATTAAAATCCTGTAATTCCTTAAGCTCAAGTCTCAATCGTTTTAACACCTATTAAATCTCTCCAGCTAGAAGGGATCAAACTTCTCCTTGGAAGAAGGGGATTAGGGCTTTCCACGTGCCTAGCAAAAGCATATATGACACAGATGTTTTCCTAGTCTTGTGGAATTTTCAAGTTGAGTCTTACTCTCACATCTATCTCAATATTTTCCTTTGGTCACACCATGTCTTAAGGTAGACCTCGGCCTTGCCACACAGAAGGGAGGGGAGATGGCATAAAGCGACACGACTATAGTGGAGAAATTGGAACATCTGTGCCTTGCTGGTGGGAACATAAAATGGTGCAGCTGCTGTGGAAAATTGTATGATGTTTCCTCAAAAAATTAAACACAGAATTACCATATGATCCAGCAATTCCACGTCTGGATATACACCCAAAAGCATTAAAAGCAGGGACTCAGATATTTGTACACCCACATTCATAACAGGTTTATTCACAACAGCCAAAAAATGGAAATAACCCAAGTGTCCATTGATGGATGAATGGGTAAACAAAATGTGATATATATACACACAGTGGAATATTATTCAGCCTTACAAACAGAGGAAATTCTGTCACGCTACGACATGGACGAACGTTGAAGACATTTTGCCAAGTGAAATAAGCTAGTCACAGAAGGACAAAATCATATGATTCCACTTATATGAGGTTCCTAGAATAATCAAATTCACAAAGACAGCAAACAGAATGGCAATTTCTAGGGGTAATGGGGAGGAGAAAATGAGGAGTTATTGTTTAACGGGTATAGAGTTTCAGTTTTGCAAGATGAAAAGAGTTCTGGAAGGGATAGAGGTGATGGTTCCACAACAGTGTGAATGCACTCAATGCCACTGAACTCTTAAAATGACTAAAACAGTAAATTTTATGTTATGTAAATCTTAACACAATTATAAAAATGAACATGTAAATATACCAAGAGGGGCAAGTGGGAAAAATAACAGTTCAGAGGTGGCCTTGCTAGTTTGGCTTGAACCCTCCCTTGATATGGTACAGACCTTGGAAGGGGATAGCCAGTCCCTTTTGTAAGAATGCACAATACAACTGATCTACATGTGGAGCGAGTCGGTAAGTTCAACTGTGTCCCGTCTGGTTGTTGAGTATATTTCTCCCTCTCAACAAAGCCAAACCAGTGGAAGAGTGACTGTGATTGGCAGGCACTCTGCAGCAAGCAATGTGTAAGCCTAGGATCGAAGCCTTTAATTCCTGGGTGCCCCTGATTCTTTGGCGGCTGCAGGTTTGAAATCCAGTTCACAGGTCTGAGTATATGGCTACTATTTCTGCCACAGCAATGGAAAGAGTGGATGCCCCTTCTAGAGGGGCGTTTGTTATTTGTGTTATGGACTAAATGTTTGTGTGCCCTCAAAATTCGCATGTTGAAACCCTGCCCCTCAATGTGATAGTCTTAGGAGGTGAGGCACTTGGGAGGTAGTTAGAACTACATGAGCTCGTGAAGGTGGAGCCCTCATGCCCGGGATCAGTGAGGGCCTTGTGACTGGGGCTCCTTGAGGGAGTCATGAGAACGAGCTCCCCCTCTCTGCCCTTCTGCCATGTGAGGACACAGCAAGAAGGCTGCCTATGAACCACGAAGCAGGCTCTCACTAGACACTACATCTGTTGGCGCCTTGATCTTAGACTTCCCAGTTTCCAGAAATAATTTCCGATTATAAGGCACTTGTTTCTATGGTATTTTATTATAGCGGCCTAAACAGACTAAAACAACTTGACTCCAAATGATTGTGGCAGTGTTGGAACAAAGGTTAAGGGTTGTTGCCAGATCTTCCAATTTTTCAATGAAAGCCAAAAATACACACATTTATGAGAAAAATTGCCATGTTTAAATATTGCTAAATATTACCAAAAAAACTTTAAAATGCTGTGCATATTTTAGACTGCTGACAATTTCAGCCTTTGAATCATCAGTTTGTCCTTTCTGCTTCAATGGATCAGGCTGAGTCCTCTACCACTGTTACTCTTCTTTTAGCCCACACCGCTTAGAAGCTCTCTCTCCCATCTCTGAACTCAGAGATACATTGTTTGGATATGTTCATACACTTCACACACGTCATCTTTCTTTACTGTTTCTGTGTGGGTGCGTGTATATGTATATGGAAGTAGAGTTTTGAATACTATAATCCAAGCTTCTTTTTTTTTTTTAAAGATTTTATTTTTTTCCCTTTTTCTCTCCAAAGCCCCCCAGTACTAGTTGTATATTCTTTGTTGTGGGTCCTTCTAGTTGTGGCATGTGGGACGCCGCCTCAGCGTGGTTTGATGAGCAGTGCCATGTCCGCGTCCAGGATTCGAACCAACGAAACACTGGACCGCCTGCAGCGGAGCACACAAACTTAACCACTCGGCCACCGGGCCAGCCCCTATAATCCAAGCTTCTTGAAAATAGAATACAATTATTCATCCTGAAATAAACCCATGATGCTTAGTACAGTATCTTATATCCATCATCTGCTAAATAAACGCTTACTAAATGTATGAATGTATGAATCAATGAACCTAAACTGCAGGGGAAGATGGCGTCCAAAACAGCCTACATTAATCTAGAAGTCCAAATTATTTGCAACATTGTCTTTTCCAATTTGTAAATTTATTTAAACACAAAGTTTATGTCTTTTTTCATCTTTGTATCTCTCCCTCTCTCCCTTCCATGCACTAATAGCTAAGATATATTGATTAATTCCTTTAGTCTTAACTGTTAATTAAGAGCCCAAACTTCTAGATATTAACTAATTTAATCTTCTCACAAACCCTATGATGCAGGTGCTATTATTGCCCCTGATTTCAAATGAAGAAACAGAGAGGTAGAGTAACTTGCCCGCAGTCACGCAGAGAGTAGTGAGCCTCTTCAGCATATCGCGCTGTTTCCGTTAAAAGCGCTGGAAGGAAACTGCTAACAGAGACGAACTCTGGGAGTGGAGGCAGTGGGAGGAGGATGAAGCCTTCGATGGCAGCCAATCTTTTCTGCTAGAATGCTCTTCTTGTTTTTTGTTTCTATTTTAATTTTTTCTATTCTTTTCTAGAAAAAGGGATGCAACTGCTTTTGTCAAATCGTGGTTGAATTGAAACCATAGGTTGGCCACCACTACAAGTGTTCAGCAAAAATCAGGGGAAACTTTCAGCAAAAATCCATTGGCTATATTAGGAATTGACAATAGAATATTGCATATTTCATTATTATCTGTAAACTGTGTGCTACACATCCTCCAGATCAGTAAAATTTACAGTAAACATATATACACGTATATACTCATACATTTTGTACCAGAGAACTAGTTGTTAAACATTCATCATCCACCGCTGTGTTGGAGAAACTCTGGGCAGATTGGAGGTCTGGCTAAGGGGAAGCTGAGTTGGAGATGCGCACACCTTGGGTTAGTGGGATATATTCATGAGGTTTGCAGTCACTTCCACGTATAGCTAAGTTATTGTTAGCCATACACATTTAGGAAAGCTTCTCTAAATATTTCAACTGCCCACTGTGCAGACTGAGGACAATAACATAAAAGTGCAGGGCCAGAGACTGCATTGTGATGTGAACATACCCTGTGGTGCCCAGTGCAGGAAGTACGTGGGCTGTCGTCAAGAAACGAGAGCCAGAAGTTAGTCTGTGGAAAATTCCTCCAATTATCAGCCACCAAAATTATTAGCAGAGAATTAGAATACCCTTGACACCTAGTAAAATCCAAAATTCTTTCCTGTCAGGAACACGCACGATATTTGAGGATTTAGCATTATAAATATACCATACTTTTTAAAAAATAGATACTTAATTTAGAAAGGCAACTGTTTAAAGTAAGGGGGGGAAAAAACCTGTAAAGGAAGACCTCTGCAGCATACGCTTTTTTTCTTTCTTGATGACAATGGCATATTTGGTAAAGCTAGAATTCAACATTTTAATGGCAATTTGGTAAATGTTTTAGAATGTTTCAATAAAACAGCTGAAAAATTGTAATCATCTGATTTGAGCGTGTATGAAGGTTACCTTTTTTTTTTTAAAGATTTTATTTTCCTTTTTCTCCCCAAAGCCCCCCAGTACATAGTTGTATATTCTTCATTGTGGGTCCTTCTAGTTGTGGCATGTGGGACACTGCCTCAGCGTGGTTTGATGAGCAGTGCTGTGTTGGCGCCCAGGATTCGAACCAATGAAACACTGGGCCCCCTGCAGTGGAGTGTGTGAACTTAATCACTCGGCCACGGGGCCAGCCCCGAAGGTTACCTTCTTTTGACTTTGTTAAATTTATTTAATAAAAAGCTGAGAAAAGTCAGATAAAAATAAATGAAATATGGAAGATAGGTAACAAAGGTGAACAACGAAATCAATAGAAGTTGATTGCTAATTTTGATAACACTTTTCTCGGATCATAGCAAAATCAGTAATTCACTAAAAAGAAGTACAACTGAGATAGATAAATTTCAACTACAGTGAAAATGATTGTTACTAAAAGAGACTCCTAGATTAATAGGTAGCGATCAGGAAGGTTGTCCAGTGGGTGATGGTGTGTTGGAAAGAATGCTGGCCTAAGAGTTAATAAAAGTGGGTTCTAGCCCAGCTCACTCTTAACCAATAGTGACGCTGGGCTACTTGTGGTTCCTCACTGCTACAAAAAGCCATGCAGTTGGGCCAAGAGTCAGTCATCTGACTGAATCTCAAGTTCTCTCTCTCTCTCATTCTCTCAATAGATCAATTTTGATATTTATCATAAAGAATAAATTACCATCATAAACCTAGAGAGTGCACAATGTCTACAAATTCATGCTGAATAGTTCTTCAAATATAGCATGGACTAATGCATTCGCCATTTGAATTCATTTTGTACGGAACAGAGCTCTTGCCCTTCAGGAATTTGCCCTCCCCCCTCCCAGGCCCACACCGCCTCAGCCCCTCAAAAACACTTTCTAATGTTTCATTATAGCATTGCCAAGGGCATCTGTCTGCGCTCTGCCTACCTGACTCTGCCTCAGGAATATGACATGTTCAAGTTGGGCAGACGGTTTGGAAACTCAGTGTTCATTTCCCAGACTGTGGTGGCTGTGGTCAAGAATTAGAAAAATATTATTTCTTATTTATACATTCTGGAACACCAATTAAGAAGGACTGCTTGGATATGTTCCATACCAGAGGATTCTGAGGCCAAAAGCTTTTACACATTTTATCCATGACTTGGATGATGAAACAGGGATCCTGTTTATTCATTTTAAGTATAAAATCCTGGAAGGAGGTGTTGCTTATCCTTTGGAAAATTTAATTAAGATTCATGAAAATCTAAGTAATTTGGAAAAACAATCAGGAAAACGTTGAGTAATCTCAAGACATACATTGGGTGGTACAGTTTTAAAGTAAATTAAATCATGTAAATGTCAAATAAAAACATATTGTGTATTGCTGTGAATAAATGTTAAGAGTCTAAAGTTCAGACTGGGGCTGAAAATTGAACAAGAGATGGCTCTATTTCAACCTAGCTTTTTATCCTCCAAAAGTCACTGTAAATCTGGCTGAACTTGGACACATACAAAGGAACAGAATCAAATTCATCCACAGTTTTATCCTTGAAATTAATAAAATAAATTTTAAAAAGTAAATAACAACAATGTCACCCATAGTAATTTTTATTTCAAACGTCTCCACATGTTGGATGTTACTGTAGAGATACACTTGGTTATTGACTGCACAACGAAGAGAAAAAAAATAACTCGGAGAAATTCAGAAGAAAGCAGTGACAGTGGTCAAAGAATTTAAATTAGGTGACTATAGGAAGAGATCTTCATAGGAATTAAAATTGCTCAAAATGAAAAACAGGATGCCTGAGGAATGACATAGGAAGGATTTTGATGTTTGTAAAATATGTCTAAGATTCTTTTTGTTGAAACTATGAACAGAAAAAATTAGTTTTAAAATAGAATAAGGAAGCTATTTGTAACCATCTACTTATGACCTTTGCTGTAAGTGCAAGGAACAGTTGTACAAAGCAGAAACCTAGCTGCCCAGGTCTAAAAATAGCACTCCTTCCTTCTCCTTCCAGCACTAAATCTGCCTTAAAGTTGGTCTATCTTCTAGTGTCTCCTCTTAGATGCAAATGATTTGGGGAGGGGTTGCCCTTAATTGACTTGTTTTATCTTTCAGTTAACACTTTAGCAACTAGAAACCAAACTAAAAGAGAAAAAGAAACTGGCTAAGGGTTTTGGTGGGTGTGCAGCCCTCCTGGAGGTGAGACAGATGCGTGGAGGAAGGAAAGGAGTGTTTGCCAGAAAGGAGGAATGTACCCAAGATGCTGCTCCTTATATCAGTCCATTTTTGCTGTGCACGCCAAGGGTCACCAACCCCTGACCTAGCATAACTCTTGAGTTTGGTATGAAATGATGAAAGAAAGTTTAAAGAACTCTCTCTAAATTTGTCTCAGGCACAAATTCCAAAGTCCACGAGACGCTTTCATCTGTAGTGCTCCAGGGTTAGTAGGAAGAGTGGCAAGTGAATGGCTTGAAAATAGTTAGATCTCTTTAACTAAAATTAGTTTCTGGCGAAAGCTCGCAGCGACATTGGCCTACTTTTTCCAGAACTATTGTTCTTGTGCTTTTGCCTAAGCGTGTTTGCGTAGTTTCCAAAGTCAGGAGCTGGCCATCAAGGGAAATAAGAAAAGCTGTGGCTAAGTGAAGGAGAAAATAAAATCCATATGACTAAAATTCTCCTGCATGAACTTCATTAATCATCACTTCAGGAATGTAGGACCCCTCTGTGAGTGTACACGGAAAACTTAGTCTTGTGTCCCTGACACACTCTATTAAAAACTGCCCTCTCGCCAAGAAGAAAGAGTTGGCTTACACCAATGTAAGTGGCACTATCATTACTCAAGGGCAGCGTGAGGCACAAACGTTAGTGAGCATCTATCATGCGTATGGAACGGTGCTGTGGGCCATATACGGAGATGACTAAGGCATGGACCTTCTATTCGAATGACTCGGAGTCTGGTAAGGGAGAAGGATACATACACAAACAATTGCAATACACAATAACAGAAGCAATGAGGCTTTGGGAGGAGCTGGCAGGCAGGGCAGATTTCTTAGAGGGTATTGTAACCGATATTACTGAAGACATTTTGGCCATTTGAATGTTAAATAGGAGCTTGCTAAGCAGACAAGACAGAAAGGCCGTTCCAGACACAGAGAGCGGCACGAGCAGCAGTGTGAAGGCAAGAAGCTGCCTAACGCTTTGGGGAATCCCCACGTCAGTTCTGCGAGGTGAAGATTAAGGGGAGTTAAGTTCAGAGAGATAAACAGAGATGGACTCTAAAGGTAATGGAAAGTGCTTAGCAGGGTTTAAATACACCAGGGCATATACGATCAGATTTGCATTTGAGAAAGCTAACCCGAACTCCAGTGGAGAATGGGGTTGAATGGAGTGTGGCCAGCAAATGGAATATAGAAAAAGGAGCAGGTTCAGGGGCTTGGGAGCAGGGAGGGCGTAGGTCAGCTGACTTTAAATGCCTGGGGGTAAGTACTCTACAGTTCAGGAGAAACTTGTGAGCTAAAAATGCAGATTGAAGAATATTTGGTATATAAATGGTCATTAAGTCCATGGTATGTGACAAACCTATGACGAGAAAAAGCTAGACAGCCAAGAGAAACAGAAAGGATAAAAAGAGAGGAAAAGAGGGGCCAGCCTGGTGGCATAGTAATCAAGTTTGCATGCTCCACTTCAGTGGCCTGGAGTTTGCCAGTTCAGATCCTGGGCACGGACCTAGCCTCACTGGTCAAGCCACGCTGAGGCAGCTTCCCACACAGAAGAACTAGAAGGAGCTCCAACTAGGATATACAACTATGTATTGGGGCTTTGGGAAGAAAGAAAGAAGGGGAAGATTGGCAACAGATGTTAGCTCAGGGCCAATCTTCCTCAACAAAAAAGAAAAAAGAGAGAGAGAGGAAAAGAACCCAGGGAAATAAATAGAGAAGTAATGGGCATAGAGGTAGGAGAAGAATGAGGAGCTAAATCACTTATATTGTAACTATCCATGTCCCATCTTTCTACAATTTGAAATCTTCCGAAAGTAAGCATATATTCCTATAGTTAGATATTTCAGTAGTTCAGAATAAAAGTATAAAAAGAAAATACGTTTTCTTAGAGGGCATGAGACATCCTTACTCTTAAGTCTGGCTGCCCATTGGCTCCTGATTTCACCTATATGCAAAGCAGTTTCAAAAACACCACTTGACATTTGTATAGTGTTTTATTACATATAAAGTTTTTCCTATGCACCCAGCTTATAATTAATTTTTACAACAAGCTTGTGAGGTAGGAATTGAAAACCAAGGTTCAAAGCTGGAGTAACCAATCCAAGAGAAATTCCCAAGTCTTCTGATGGAGTTCCCGTTGCTTCTAGTAATATTGTGTTCAGAGTACTAGAAAAGTCTTTCATTCATAGCAAACAAACAGTTTTCATTCATAGCAAACAACTTGCCCTTCTCTGAAAACTAAGCTGATTTGCATGTTGGCAACTCCATAAGTTGCCTAAAGTGCATATCTAGGGTTTGGTGCCGTGGCAAAGGCAATGCCTTAGCAGCTAAAAAGACACTTTGCAAATAACACACTATGCCACGAGGCTTAAGGGGCCATGTTGAAGATTCACCGGGGTCTTACAATCACTCTTTAAAATCTCGGAGAACTCAACTAGAGTGTCAGGTTAATCCGGAAGTCTTGGTAAACTAGAACAAACGAGCCGTACTTGACTGTGTGTGGTGAAGAAAGCTCAAGAGAATCTGTAGCCAATCAGCTTGCAAGGTATGGAGAAATAAAGAGAAGACTTTTATCTTCCACTGATGAGAAAAAGCCCATATTTCTGGTGCTGTTTGTCATGTCCAAGTGTCAAAATACTGCATCTTTAAGACCAACCAAAGCCATGATCTCAGTGGCTGGTCCTGAGGTCGTCAACAGAAACGCTCCCCTAACAGAACCCACAGATTCTGATCTCACTCATCTCTCCGGACTCTGCCTGACTGACTCCAGGATGCCCCGCTGTGTGACTCAGCCTCGGACCAACCATGAACAGCCTCTGGTTTCAGCCTGGCTACCGTCATCTTGATGCTGACAGCTCTTCTCTAAGTAACCCAAGACCAGTTCTGCCAGCTGAAGACCCTGGATGCAGCCCCGCGTTCTGGAGAGCACGAGGAGGGGAGGCCGCGAAACCAGGCCACGGCGGCCCGAGCAGCTCCTCGCCTTTCACTGACGTAATTCTAATTTGCTGGGGAATTTTTTAGACACTTTTGTGCCACTATATAGTTGTTTTAAAAACAACTTAAAAGTCCATTTTTATGTATTCTAGACTTTGAAATTATAGATCACTTTAACAAAACAAATACAAGAATCCTACCGACGTGGTAAAATGCATTTTGCGTGCAGTGACCCAGAGATAAAATCTGAGATTTGAAAGAAAATATTTTTTCCTCAATTACAGCATTTTCTTAAAATTAACTTTTAAGTCATCAAATTTCAGAATGCATGTAAATTTTTTTTTGGTATAAAATAACAGAGCAGGTTCATTTAATAAAGTCAATTCAGTAATTTTGTACGTCTTAGTGATATCTCCAAAGACATCTTTTTACAAAAAGCTGTTGAATTAGAAGAAAATCCATTGTTTCAAGGAGAAATACTCTCTTAAATCCTGCTAAGTATAAATTATTATTCTCAGTACTGTCTAAACAGAAAGAAATTCCTTGTCTCAGTGCTATGGCTTCTCGAAAAGTTTCCGTTAGGAAATGTTACACACTATTGCACCTGGAATGTTTGAGCCAAATCTTCAACTACACAGTCATTTAATGGATTTTATTAAAAGAATCTTTTACTATTACTTTAAAACCTTCCTATAATTATACCTGGAAAATTTATATTCAGCTAGAAAAATTTTACCTCCTCCCTAATCTACCACTTTAAAAGAAATATTTCCTCTAGCAATTAATTCTTCTCATTGTTTCTATCAGTATTAAAACTTTCCAAAGCTCAAAATTATAGTAGAGGATGAAGTAAAAGGTGCTATCAATATCTAGCGATCTCAAAATGACCTTATACTCTTAGACTGATTTCCTTAGGCTCTGCACTCGTTACTGTGTACATTCACAGTAGCAGCTACAGACAGAAAGCTGGCTAGAGGCCACAGCAGGATAAGACAATTCACAAATCCATGATTCCCCTCCTGTTTATACTTCACTTTTAAAGGTTAAATGTTAGTTTGTTTGAGACTCTCTACGTGTTGGTCAGAGATGTTTCTATGTGACCGTGCTGATTGGGTTTCTTCTTGGCATGAAATATCAAACATACATAAGAAAACCAAACATGATTTCATTCATCATATGGCCATGAACATTACAAAACTTTTGGAATAAAAAATAATTCAATCCATCCCATTTAAAATACATTTCTAGACTGTCTACATTGTGCAAGGTACTGTGCTACCTGTGAAAAGCTTAAGACTAGTAAGTAAACCTCACACACACTCATAAACACACGGCTAATGCACAGAGTCAGACCGCTGGAGGGTGTATTTAAGGAAAAGACGCTGTGCACTTTGCCTCAAGTATAGGCAGGGCTGATCCTCCATGAGCACCAGCACAGCTGTCCTGTTAAAGTTGAAACACTTCCATGCTGGAGTGCTCTCCCTCACCTTGGGGGCTGAAGCCCCTCCCTCAATCTCCCCAGGGTTTAGAAACAAAAGGGTTGAAGCTGGTACATCAGGAGACCCTGCAGGTTGCACTGTGGAACCTCTGTTCTTTCTAGTTTTTTGTTGCCTGGTGGCTGGAAGCCAGACTGCCCACTGGTTTGATCTCTTGACCATCCATCCTGAGAGTAAGATGGAGGTGCTGGGAGATAAGAGAAGTGAATTGAAGGAAGATCAAAAATTAGTTTGTTTGAAATGTAGTCTGAAAATTATTCCTTAATCCTGGGGTCAAAACCTCAAATGCCCGCAGGAGCTAAGCAAGTAAAATACGTCTGCCCAAGGAGGACAGTAGCACACTGGAGAGTGTGTGCCCCATGGAAACTGGAAGTTGCTACTCCCTTTCCAGTATTACAAAGTCTTCAGATCTTTCAAGTCATACTGGAAATCTGGATTTGTATTTGAAATCTATTGATTTCTAAATTTTAGCAGTCAATTCAAGTAAAAACCAAAACCAAAACACTGGGAGAATTAAACCACATATGTATCTGTTAGTGGGATTCAGCTTGAAGTTTATTTAGCTTGCAACCTCTGACTTAAAATCTTCATTCTTTTCCAGTAAGGTGTGAACCTGTCCCTTCTCTTTTTGCCATAAATAGTGCAAGTAGAACAATCAGTGTTTTATGGCCCTTGTAATTTCCTCAGCTCACAATTACACACAATGTTGTAGAACTGTATGCCTTGAATGTGATCAGGTGGACTGAACCGTTTTCACAAACTAAAATAATAGGCATTCCTGGGGCCAAGCCAAAAGGCCTCATGTTTTATGGTTACAGGTCATCATCGATTCCTTCTCTCATCCATTTTTAAAAGTTCAACAAGTGTGTATTATTCCGCAGGAACATAAATTGGTGTTCATTTTGCCTCTGGCTTAATGAAATTCTGATATAAACTCTGGTCTAGGATTTGTACCTAAAGAAAATCAGGCAAATTCTAGAAGAATTATGCTGAAAGCATAGTTAAATACAATGAAAATAAAAGATACATGCCCACTTCTTCGTTTAAACCCAATGAGGACCCAAAGACAGCGTCACTGCCCAAGCAGAGGTTGAAGAGACTTGTGGCTATGAGTAGGTCAGGAATCAGAATTCAGTGCAGAGGCACCTAGCTCTTCCTTGGAGCTTTTCCTCCTCCCTAAGAGAGGAAACAGTGGTCCCTAGGCACCACTTAGAAGGATCACAGTCTACCTGGTACTTTAAAAAAGTCTCCATCTCTAAACATAAATTGAATATTTCTGGAGGGGAGAGAATATGAAGGATACTTCAGAACTTCTCAACTGACAGTCAGCATGAGGATGGTGCAGCATGTGGAGCCAGAGTTCAGGCACCAGAAAGACCTCTGTCATCTACCAGCTGAGTGACTTAAAGCAAGCTGTTTAACCTCTCTGAAGGCCAGTTTGCTCTTCCATAAAATGGGGATAAAAATACCTGCTGGAAATGTTGTGAGAATCAAATGAGATTATGAAGGATTTACAAAGAATTAAATATATTTAGCATATGTCAAGATCATATTAATTTTCTGGGTGCCCCACCCACCCACCCAACACATACACACCACATGCACATGTGCAGCTAAAACCACAGTTATTTGCAGCCAAGAAGTAAGCGAGACATAAAAAACAAGTTTGCCAGTGAGCAGATAGGGAAAGTGCTGGCCCACATTACTTCTATCCCTTCTGCAGGTCCGTCACCAGGAATTCGACTCTCTGGGAATAGCAGAACTTTTAGAATATAAAGAGACTCCTTACTATGCTCCCCTTCTCTCTTCCTCATTTCCCCTTCCCCTTCCTCCAACTCTAAGTCATTAAGGTGACTGGAAGGAATAATGCCTTAAAGTTTATCAGTAACAATCTAGCAGGCATTAATTTTGTGACTGTGACAGAATGACAGAAGGTGTCTGAGGATGGGACGCAACATATCCTCTAAGTAGGCCCCTGAATGAATGAATGAATGAATAAGTGAATAGGTGCCTACAGTGTGGACAGGCTCACCAGGATGGGCAAAGAGAGAAGACTTAAAGAGAATTTAGCAAAGCCAAAGACTCGAGACCAGTCCTATCTGATCAACAGGTATCCCACATAAGTAACGGGAGCTGCTCTTTATTGCTTGCTGGTTCTGTTCCAATTACCCAGTAAAGTGCATTTATAACAATGGTCTCTTTAATCTCTATACTTAACTTTAGGAAGATACTATTATCCCCACTTAAGGGATGTAGAAATGGGAGCCAAGAGAGATTAAGATATGTGCGCTGCATTCGACAGCATGCCAGAACTGAGATTTAAGCCAAGTTCTAGTCTAATTTCAAAGCCTGCATTCTTAACCAATTCTGTTTACTGCCTCCCTCACAAAGGAAGAGAATACACCTCTAGTCTGATGATCTAAGATAATTCAAGCAGTTCCTTCCACTAGAGATATGGAAACTAGTGAAGATAAGACTTGATGGAAGGGAAGAAAGGATCCACACATTTGGTTTGGGAGAAACAGCCATGAGAGAAGGAAGAAAGGGAAAGAGCCAGCATTGACTAGAGAGGAAAAGTGAGAGAGATGAGAAAGAATCAGTCAGAGGAAGGTTGTGGGCGGGGAGAGAGAGAGAGACAGAGAGAGAGAAAGAGAGAGAGAACTCCTTCCTCTCAGGAGAGTAGAAGTGCTAACGGAGCAAGCTGGGGAGGCGGGCAAGTGATAATGGAGGGACATGATGAGAGGGACCGTGGTGGCGACAGTAAAGGGATCCAGTTAACATGGCCCTGACCAGGAGTTGTGCTAACAAGCCCTGTTGAGATTACTCCCAAACAGCTGTTCAGAGATCTTCAACAGCCTCAGAACTGCCCTGCAGCCCCCAGGGGCTCCCAGCTCCAGTTCTTGAGGGCCCAGGCTGGAAGCTCTGTTTAGCCATCACTTTCTCATTTTGTTATCTAAATCAGCCTGCTGAGGAAAGATCGGTTCATGAGAGAATATACTTGTGCTGTGAGAAATGGAATTAGGCTATAGCTCTTTCCAACTACATTGAATGTGAGAAGAGAAAAAGTGTATTAGTGTGGAGTTGCTTTTCCTATATATTTAGAGATACATTTAACAATATAGTCTGTTATTGTTGCTAAATTATTGATCTATTTCATCTTGATACTTTGCATAATCTTTTGTTGATATCTATAAAATCTCATGATTGTGGTTATTATGTTTTCAGATGCCACTATAGGCAGGAAGCAATATTTGAGCTTTGAATTGATAGAGAATTACA
Organism: Equus asinus; assembly: GCF_041296235.1. Taxonomy (NCBI): domain Eukaryota; kingdom Metazoa; phylum Chordata; class Mammalia; order Perissodactyla; family Equidae; genus Equus; species Equus asinus. The sequence continues at coordinate 92,343,872 of NC_091810.1, read as the reverse complement.
CAAACAAGATCAACTGATACTCCATCAAGTTTTGGCTTCAATTTGCTGAAAATCATCACTAATGCATTCTGCCAATAAATACAGACGTTCTGTTAAAAACAACAGCAACAAAAAACATATCTTAGTTTCTTCCTGGAGTATGGCTGGATATCCAAAGCCAGACTTCAGTGAGAAAATTTAGAGGTCATGCAGAATTTTGAACTCAGAAATGTCCCCCTCATACACACGGCATCATTCCAAGTGAGTCAACAGAAATGACATTCTGTTGCCCATAAATTTGATGCTGTAGCTGTTCAGGTAGGGTATTCTTTTGCTCACCGAAACAGAAGTAAGATTTAGATTTAGGATATAGTTTCAAAAACATATACCTCATGTGGAAATGGAAACATTTAAGTTACATTCAATCAGTTTGAAAATTATTTTACAAAATGTGTTCTAGAAGTCACTTGGCTCACCTGTTTTTTCCTTAAATATTGAGGGGAGTGTGTATGCAAATTTACATTATGTGACCACTTGAGGGTCAACGTTAGGTAGCGTTTCCAAGAACCCTAGGAAGGTTCCCTAATATGTTTCCCACATTTTCTGAACACTGCATCAGCAGTCTCCCCAGCAAGAGATGCTAATTGCCTCTGGGCATCTGACAGAACAGCATAGAGCTCAGGAGCAAGGACTCTGGCATCAGAAATTCAAGTTACCCTGCTTACTAACTGTAAGAAATTGGGCAGTCTCTCAGGCCTCAATTTCAATATCTGTAAGATACAATGACTATTCTAATTCCCTCATGGGTTATCATGAGGTTTAAATGAAATGATGCATACAAAGACACATGATACACTTTTACTGGGCATCTTTTAACAAATTTTAGCTTTTCAAAATTATTATTATTATTAGAAAGAATAGTGCAAATGAAAATCTTGCTGGAAGAGTTAGCACACCAACTCAAATTTAAACCATTGTTTAATGACTATCAAATAAGAAGTGTGGGAGAACAAGAGAGGGTGAGAATATTGGCTCCTGAAACAGCCATGAAAAAAATTCTCGAGGAATTAAAGACCCATTCTGCATAAGTGTTATTACCTGTCACTTGCTAGATTTTTCTTTTAATGACCAAAGAACAGTTTTATCCACTCAGGCCCTATGTCTACGTAGGGGAGGAAGAAAATTTCCTCTACCCACTCTAGGTCCTTCTGGCTGGGCTACGAATTAAACTGACGTGAGATAGACTAACAAAGCTGTATATATAACATATATACATGGGAGAAACCCAGGAGAACTGAGTAACTCACCAGAGTGGCCAAGCTACCAGCTTAAATATCATCTTCATCTAAAGACAAAGGAGGGTGTTGGGGGTAGTGGTTTTGGGATTTCAAAGGGGAGGAAGGCAATTCACATGGGAATGGAAAAGCAAAGGTTTGGTAGGTAAGAATGGGTTTAGCAAGGACCCTCACAGTCTTCAATACCCAGAGTTATCTATGGTGATGGCCTGTCCTGGTAACAGGCCTTTTATCTTAAATTTCTTTTAGGCATTTAAAGGGGAAAGTCAAAGTTTCTTTGGGAGTCTTTTGCTCTTGAAAATAATCAAGGCAAAGAGACATATTTCAAGGTGGCCAATTCTGACCCCCTACATCTACAATTCTAAGACACACAGGTGAATCATGTGCTTTCATTGGGAAGCTGATAGAATAGAAAGAACATGATCTTTAAAAACATACAGATCTATGTTTGACTCTCAACCAAACAAGTATAAACCATCACCATAAAAACTTGGACAAATTACCTCTCTGAAGCTCAGTTTCTTTATCTATAAAATGGGGACAAGGTAGCCATCTCACAGACTTCTCGGGTATTGAGTAATCAAATGGCTAGCACCATTCTTGGCACACAGTAGGTCTTCAAAAATGTTCATTGTCTTCCCTGGTCCTTCCTTCTCAGGCATGAATAAGTGAGACTATAAGACAAAGTCTAAACCCAAACTGTTTCCCCTACTAACGTTTTAACTCAATAACACTATCCTTAAAGTATCTATAAAGGTTATCATTTTATGCCAGTTAAAAAGAACTTATTTCTTACAATAACTAATCATCTTTGTTTTATAAATCATACAATCAGGAAGGAGCAGAATTGGAATTTCTACATAGGTCATTCAGCTGTGATTCCACATGCTGTCCACGACACCATGTGTTTTACAAATGTATTCAAGGCAAGCCACAGAGTCAAGTTAAATAAATGCAAATACTTGCATATAGAGTTTTACCTCCCTAAACTGTGAATGAATCATTTCCTAAGTATTGGACTCCCTTCCATTCCTGGGCTGCCTTTACTTTCAATACAGAGTGCTCAGGAGTTGAAATACCTTGTTGCTTTTCCCGGTCCGCGACTTTATGCAAGCCACCTGCAGCTTGAGCTACAAAAGTCTTTAGAGTTCTTTCTCCCATGTTATGCTTTAGCTTAGAATCAGTGATAGCCGAACTTCTTCAGTCCTGGCGTTTAGCTTTAATGAAGCAGTGAGACTCTGGAAAGAGGGCTGCCCTGCTAATCTTGAGGTAGGCCTCCAACTGCCTCTTTCACCATCTTCTCAGTTTCTAGATCTTTTCTCTTTTCTCCATCAGAAACAGAAAACATGGAGAAACAGTCAAACTATCTGCACTTAATCAATGTAAGTTTTTATTCAAAACCTTTGATGTCACTTTTAATCAGGAAGGTTGGCAATTAAATAACATTCATTTAATTGACTCTCCCTTTCGTCCTTTATACATACTCAATCGCTTGAATCATTCTTTGACCAAATCATACATTTTTATTGTCTGCATTCTTCTGACACCATTTCTTACTTCCTAAAGTGGCCATTCCTTTTAATAAATATTTTTAAAGAAAATAAAGACTTTCTCAAAAAATTGTAAACTAAAGTTATTATGTGGTTTCTTTGTAACTGAAATTAAAATTTTACCTAAGAACAGTCATGTCTCTTAATCATTACGGCATCCTTTTTTTTAAATAGGAAAAGGTACAGATATCCTCTCATTCCAAAGACTATTATCGATCAACAAAATAAGCCAGTTTATGGAGGTAAAAAGAAAAATTAAGGAAAAATATAACGGTGGCTTAAAAGAAAGATGGCAGAGTAACATGGTAGCAAAATTTACTCCACGGTCTATTAGCAATATAATTATAAATATGAGGGCTACACTTTTTTTTAATTTCTTAATTTATACACCAGGAATATTAGAATTACTTGCATTGACATCCTGGAAGAGAGGAAAAGAATTTAGTTGGGAGATATTATTTCTACTGATCTAAATCTCTTTTCTTTTGGTTACCATTGAACAGACTAGGACGTGAAGCCCACTTGGCCATGTCTAGTGGGGAGGTGCCTCGTGCAAGTTTAGCCTTATATGGTGAGCAGTTACGCGTCAAGGTAGTGTTAGCCCCATAGACACCCTCTGTGGAATGGCCAGAACCTAGTTGAGTTACGGTGCTCTGGGGTTTTGTTGGCTTTCTTCTCACTCTTAGTCTGCCAGAATACAAACGTAAAATTTGCTGATAGCAATAACGGTGGCCACCATAATTTTAAAAGTCTAGTAAATTACCAGGGAAAAAGACGAACACAAAAACGGGTTAAAGAATTTCAATAGCTTCTTGCTGAGATGAAATTTTTCTTCTCTTGTAATACTAAAAATACATCTTTAAAAATCTACAAGAAAATATCATTGAGAAATGCACACCTACCAGACTGACTTATAATGACCACTTCAACTATTAAAAAATTAGGCTAAATTATCACCTTTTTCAGGATATCTGTATATATGAAGTAAATATAGACTTTATCTAGAAACAGCTTTTCTTCTACTGTCTCCTTCTATAGTGCCCAGCAGGTCTGCAGCCTCTATACTCTGACGAGAGGTGCCAAATTTGTTGTACTGTAACTTTGAGTTAAAAGTACATTGGCCTATTTTCTGAACACAAAATTGGAACATACAGTCTCTCTCTCAGTGAAAAAGATAGTCTGAAATATATGTCAGACATGAAAACTAAAGGAAATTCTAAGATATTTTGATAATTTTTGGTGATAGAGATAGAACATTTAGAATAAGGGCTGTCCCAGAAAATTCATGATAGCAGAGTGTGATCTGTGCCCTGCTTTTGGATATCTTTTTCTCCAGTGTTTTGGTACTCAACTTACTTCTAGATTATCTAATGTAGTCCCACAGTGCCTCAGGGAATGTTGAGAAACCCATGTGTTGCAGGAACTAGGGATGGTGGTTGAGCAGTCAGTACACCCTCTGCTGGGTTGGCTTCGGCGATATTCACCAGGAAAAGCCATGGAGACTGCAGCAATAGCAGAGATGCCGTTCCCTCAGCGCCTACTGCATTCCAGTGCAGTGCAGGATAGTGAGAGAACTTGCCACATCAGGATTCCTAACTAGGGAAGCAAAAGCTGCACTCCAAGCGTGATGGAAGAGGTCGGTAGTCAAAGGGTGGGGATTTGAGCCGTACAGTTGACCAGGTGTTTTGGTTATCTATTACTGCATAACAAACCACCCCAAAACTTGAGGTCTTAACAACTATTTTATTATACCTCATGATTTCATGGTTCAGAAGTTCAGGCAAGGCTCAGCTGGTGATTCTTCCATTTAGTGTGGCATTGATAGAGCCTGAATTGTACTCAGCTGGCAGTTGGCCTGATCTGGAGGACCGAGCGTGTCTTCACTCACATGTCTGGTCTCCTGGCAAGGACAGCTGGAAGCCAGGGCAAGGCTGATGATGTTAACCAGGGCACCCAAACATGGCCTCTCCATGAGGATAACATGGCAGCCTCGGGATAGACAGACATTTTACATGGTGGCTCGGGATTCCAAGAGTGAGTATGCCAAGAAATAAGGACAAAACTGCATGGCTTTTAATGACCCAGCCTTGGAAGTGACATGATGTCATGTCTGCTCTCCTCCATTGGTAAAAGCAATCATAAGTACACCCAAGTTGGGACCTAGACCCAAATCCCTGATGGGGAAATGTCAAAGGTTTGGGCCATATTTGTAAATGACAGGACCAATATTGAATGACTTAGCCATAGGGGGATAGCCAAATTTTCTGGAGCTTTGTAGGAGGACAATTTTTCTCTGGGAGGCCAACCTATAGACAACCGCTCTTGAACAAGTTAACCTTTACATTGTACCATGCTTCCTAATCAGAATCAATTACTATTGATATCTGTACATTTTCTTAAGGAAAATTCAAAAGAATTACTCCTAAAATAAAAGACTAATGTAAAATTATAAATAATCAAGTAAACTACAAACCACCCTGGGCCAGTCATTGGAGCCCAATATATTTCATATCCTACAAACTGTCGGTGTTCATTCTATTCCTTTCCTCTGTCAGATGCTCTCTGATCCTCTCTACTCATCTGAATCAGTTATTTATCTACACATAGGATAAATCCCATGAAGCTTTCCCTAGCACTCATGGTCCACCATAATGTATTTCCTCTCACTGAAAAATCTTTTGTTGTTTGTACCCATCATTTGACTTTCTTCTATTGTTAGGTGTGTAGGGCTGTATTTTCTGACTCCTCAGCTAGGGTGTAAGCTCCTTGACTGCAGGGATTGCATTGTATCCTTCAAAGTTTCTAGCACATTGATTGCTCACTAATTCAATAATTAATTGATTGATAGACTATAGGAATTCTTTTGTTTATAAATAGTTGTTAAAATAAGTTTAAAAGAGTAATCTACAGCCCTACTTTGAGGACATGTCACATTTTGCATCTGGAGAAGCTTCTAGATAGGAGATAGTTATTCTCTACAGAATGAATGACTAAACTGAGTGAATAAAAGTCGGTTATTCTAGATAACACAGCATCTTTCATTTCCTGGAGTATGACTTTGGACCTCAGCTGCTTCATCTGTAAAACAGAGATAGTTGTGCCTACCCTACAAGAAGATCGTTGTAAGGATTAAATAAGATAATACCTGAAAGTGTTTATACAGTGTCTGGGACTTCATAATTCCAAATAAATTAGGTAGCAGTAATAGCTTCAGGAGAAAGTATAACTGTTGATTTCACTACCATTATTACTATGTCCTCCGAAATTTTGACGTAAGAAATCTCGATACGTATTCTGTCAATCTATTCTTCTTTCAGTGAAATGATTCTCTAGGGATCTGAGATCACATTGACTATTTAACCTTTGTTGTTCTCATAAATGTGGGCATTAAGAGCTCAGGCTCCGGAGCTGAGCCATCTGGGTTAAGATCCCACTTCCAAGTCTCATGAGCTCTGGGACTGGGCATGTGGCTGAACTTTGCTTCCTTCAGTTATTCATCTGTAAAATGGAAATTATTATATACTTCTCTTTATTATTATAATTGTTCTTACTAGAGTACAATTAGCAGGAGGTAAATGTTCTACACGCCCAGGATGAATTTTGGTAAAGAATTTCCTCCAGTCCTTATCTTAAACATAGAGAAAGAGAATTTAGAGTTTGAGAGAAATCTCAGAAGTAATCTAACTCAGCTCTTCAACTGCACCAAATGCTCCATAAATACCTCTCAGAAATGATTATTTTGGCTTCCATGGAGGGAAGGCACCACCTCATTCCAACAACTTAAATTGTTTCTTATTGCATCTAATTTTATTCCAGATAATCTCACATTTTAGTCCTAAATCTGTTCTCAATAGCACATAGAAAAATGTAAAATCCCTTTTTATTCAGTAAATTATTAAAGATTATTATCTTATAATCCCAGAGTCTTCCATTTTTCCTTTCTCCCAATGGTTCTTCATGTGTCTTGATCCCAGGAATCTTTCCATACTATAGTCTCACCGCCAGATTGATTCGACGTTCTTTTTAGTGGGAACCAGAAATGAAGGCAGTAATATGAGCACACAGTAGAGTCAGGGTATTACTTGATATTACGCAAACTGGAAAATATAGTCCTATTTCCAGTCCATAGAGTACACATAATCACAGAAACTTACTCCACAAAACAAAGGGACCAACAGAAAAAACAATCCTTCTTTTTTTTTTAAAGATTGGCAGCTAAGCTAACAACTGTTGCCAATCTTCTTTTTTTTCTGCTTTTTTTTCTTTCTCCCCAGATCCCCCCAGTACATAGTCATATATTTTAGTTGTGGGTCCTTCTAGTTGTGGCATGCGGGACGCCGCCTCAACATGGCCTAATGAGTGGTGCCATGTCCACGCCCAGGATCTGAACCCTGGGCCGCCGAAGCGGAGTGCTGGAACTTAAGCACTCAGCCACAGGGCCAGCCCCAGAAAAAAGAATTCTATAGACTATCTATTTCAATAATATTTTAAAAGACATTCACAGTAAAAAAAAAAAAATCAATATTGAGAAAGAGCTTTGAACTAACATCATATGTGATATTTTATTTGAATTGTCTATATTTTTTGGCAAGAAAAATATTTTCAATGGAGAGTTTATACTTTTAGCTTAACATAACAAGATATAAGTGTAAATGCTATTTTTTTAATGATAAAGCTGATTTACATGAAATTTTCAACTAAAATTGAGAAAATAACTCTTAGAAATTTTCCATATTGACCTGGTAGAAAAATGTTGGTCCAGGTAGCTAAAGTTGAAACATCCAAAGTTATTTGAACGGGTTTATTCAGTCACAGTAAGAGGAGATTTTTAACCAAAATAATTCATTGGCTCATCCTGATGACAATAAAAGTCGTAGTATTGCTCATTTCATCCTGTTCTCTCCCTTAGTCCCTCTCAGATTAACGGGTTAACTTTTACTTTAAATCTGCTATGTTGTCATGTGTGATAGGATAAAGTTATACACTGAAGACAACTCAGAAAAAAATTAAACAGCAGTCAAAGTGTTTTAAGTTTTAAAAATAAAGTAATAAGGAATAGGAATAAAGAATACTGAAGAATATTCTTAGAAAGAATATTAAAGAATATAGTAACAAATTCCTAGACCAGGAAGAGATTCTAATTTTTATTCTTAATCCTTAGATTCGTCAGCAGTTCTGGAATTATCCAAAGACATCCTTCTCATCAGTGGCCAGTTTGACTCATTCTATGCTAGAATAATCGAGTATCACCATAAATGTTAAAAGTCCTGAGACTAGCAAACTGTAGCCATGTTTAGGGGTGTGTAGTGAAGACCAATCCTCTTAAACCAAAAAATACGTGTGCTCGGGTGAACAGTGCTTTAAAGACGGCATCTTATTTTCTACATGCTGTCACTAATATTTTGCAGAAGGTTATCACACAACAGCAGAAGGGCCAGTTAGCAAGTAATACAACATAGAACCAAACACCAAAAAAAAAAAAAATCAAAACCCAATACTTTTAAGCATTAACTTCATAGTTCTATTCATTTCTGATTGATCTGCTCAATCTTATTATTCCCATCTGAAAGGAGGATCCTATGCTTTGTTATATGCTGCACTTAGGCTGCTGTTTAATTTCATCGTGATATAGGCTGATCGTATTGACTAGTTATCATACTAAAAAAGAACATCCCTGAGTCGAGAAAACATGACATAACAGGGTGTTGTAGGCATTCTTAGTGTTTAAATAGCCAATCCGTGTTTCACTAAAAAGGAATCCAAATGACAGAGTACCACATTATCTACCAAGTTTCAGCACAAAATAATGTAGCCCAATTTAAACAACCAAATATAGTTTTGAAAATCATAACTTTTTCATGTTGTATCTCATTTTATTCATTATTAACAAGATTTCCTCGTTGAGATTACTTACCAAAATAAATTTAGAATGCCCATATCTTGTAAGTCTCTTCTTGGCAACTAGAATGCATAGTTGCAGAATTCAAAACTTTTGTGCTATTTCCTCATTCATTTAGGCAACCTGAGTGTGTTAAAAGATGCAAAGGATATCCATCTCCTACAGAATTAGACACAATAGTGTGGTTTCCTTCACTCGTAGAGGATGCTTAAGCAAGTAGATACTTTCTCGTCTGCGTCCTCCTTTCTGTGAGGGCTGAGATTTAATACTCTTTAATAACTTTTCATGGGAAAAGCAAGGGGCAGACACAGGCAGAAAGCAAGTCTGTTAAGGCCAATTAGTCAGACTGACACAGGATTTTGATTTCAGAATCAAGAGAAGATTCTCTTAAGATTCTGCTTTGTGATTTAATAGCTTGGTCAGATAGCCTGACAATCTAGTCTATGACAACTAGAAACAAAATGATGCGCCTTATGCTGCTAATTTTTTTTTTTTTAAAGATTTTATTTTTTCCTTTTTCTCCCCAAAGCCCCCCGGTACATAGTTGTGTATTCTTCGTTGTGGGTTCCTCTAGTTGTGGCATGTGGGACGCTGCCTCAGCGTGGTCTGACGAGCAGTGCCATGTCGGCGCCCAGGATTCGAACAGACGAAACACTGGGCCGCCTGCAGCGGAGCGCGCAAACTTAACCACTCGGCCACGGGGCCAGCCCCCTTATGCTGCTAATTTTTAAGGTAACCTTTGATTTTTTAAAATCTATATACATTAGGATTTTTTTTTACCCCTACTAAATTTAGTTTTGATAGACTGATTTCTGAAATATGTTTACAAAAAAAAACAAACACCCACTATGATACTTCGTAATTCTGTATCTTTGGCTTTGCCTATTTTAAGCTTATGTTGTCAGGTGAAACACATTCGTATTCCGTATCCTCTCCCATTCTTTTGCTATAAGCCTTTCTGCGTGTTTTGATTTAGGTGTGTCACTTATATATAACTAGATTTTAAAAAAACAATGTATTCAACCTCAAAGTCTTTGACATTTAACAGAAGATTTAATCTATTTATGCTTATCATGCTTACCAATTTGGATAACATTTTCAGAGAAAAGTTTCCGGTCTATAGCAAATGCTCATGAAATATTTGCTGACTATTTGGCCTCTTTTTTCTGTGCTTTTTCCCTTTCCTTTCTAGCCTTCGATTGAACTGGAAGAGTTTTCTTCATTCTCTTTTTCTTTCCTCCTAACAGTTTAGAAGCTATGCATCCATTTCTATTCTCTCAGTAATTTATTAAAATGCCCTAGGCAATTATTTTAATGAAAAAAATCTTACCGACATTTATTTTTATTGTTTGTTAAGACATCATTTTTACACATTTATGTCATTTCTAACTATTCCTCAGACTAACTTATCAAAACAGCGCCCAATTAAGACAACAGTGGACGTTAAGTCAGACACAGAAATGTGCTTATGAATCCAGATATTTATGATATCTTTCTATTTTAGGATAACATCAAATGACTATAGAATAATAAAATTTAAAAACAAGGAAATCAATATAAAACCCCTTAGAACTCCCAACATGAATACACTGTATTTTATAAAAGAGTATTCAATAAAAGCAGAAATGCTTCCCTTTAAACTAATTTTTTTACAGACTATTAAAATTACCAAGCAGGATGAGGTACCCAATAAATATTCATATCATTACAGTCTGGTTTTGATTGTCATTCTCATGAGGCTGCACATAACTATTGAGCCGTTACATGACTCAGTTTGTTCATTGACGAAACTGTATGTTCCTTCTGCTGCCAGTGCTGTGTAATCAGTGGCTGCAGTTTTATTTGCACTGTCTGCAGCACAGAAGCAAATTGAGATTTGCATAAATAATTGTAACAGCTAACCTTTTGGTTGGCGTGAAGCCGTACATAGGTGATAGAAGTAAGACATTGCAGTGGGAGTGAATCATCAATTCCATGGTATAGTTATTGATGGACGAAACCTATGAAAGTCAAATGAAATAAGAACAAGTGTCCCTGTTAATTAGTGTTCAAGCACACTAATAGAACCCTTATACTCTGGCATTTTTAGACAGATAATTCATTATACAAACAAGAAAGAAAACAGATATCTTCCTCATTCGTATGGAGACTTTCCACAAAAGTGATATTCTTCCCTGTGGTGGTGGGGTGAAGAGGTGGAAATCTATAGAGAATTTCCTTTCTGGCCTTGTGATGGGCAGAATAATGCATCTCACTTCTCCAAAGATGTCCACATGTTAATTCCTGTATTCTGTGGAAATGTGACCTCACATGGCCAATGGGCTTCAAGGATGCGGGATGTGATTAAATTAAGGGAGTTGGGAGATCATCTGGGTGGACCCAAATGTAACCACAGTGCAAGTAAATAAGGGAGGTAAGAGGGTGAGAGTCAGAGAAGGAGACGTGACCGAAGCGGAGATCAGAGTGATACAACTGTGGGCCTTCAAGCTGGACGGAGGCCATAGGCAGGGTAGGATGGCCTCTAAAAGTTGGAAAAGGCAAGGAAACAGATACTCCCCCAGAAACTCCAAAAGGAATGCAGCCCTGCTGACATCTTGTTATTAGCCCAGTGAGACCCATTTAAGACTTCTGACTTCCAAAAGTGCAAGACAATAAATTTGTGTTATTTGTGATAATTTGTCATAACAGCAATAGAAACTAATACAGGCCTCCAGTAGTAAGAATTTCTGAATGAAAAGGAAAAGTAATTCCAGGCTGGGAAGAATGGCAACTGAGACCCAGAAAGGTTGATTAACTTTTCCAGAGTCACCCAGGTTGTTAGTGAGTGAACCAGAATTCAAATACACCTCTCTCTTACCCATTCCTCCCTACTCTATTCCTAAGAATGTGGAACCATCTCAGCACAGAATGAGTCTGTCCAGAGGTCAGTGGAAGGTTGTCCTTTCCCTGGCCAAAGAATAGGAAAAACTAAGCTAAAATATCTTTAGTTCTACATAAAAATTAAATGTTTGAAAGATCATAAAGGAATCTCAGATTTGTGAATAGTCCTTAAGATAAGTCAAATACTAAAAATTTTAAACTACTATTTTACACTGGAGTGGTTCTGGGCTGGGACAAGATCTGACTGAAAGTAGTGGCACACAATGACATTTTCAGGATGAAGAGGCTTTTATGTAAAACACAATTTCAAATGGATGAGCCATAATTATACTCTTGGTAACAAGAGTGGTACAAATAAACATTAATGAAGAAAAAACATTCTACAGCCTAGGCAGACGAATTTAATCATAGCAATGGTAGGGACTTGAAAAGAGAATTTCCAAGAGAGATAATGAAAATTATTTTAAAATAATAAACAGTTTTCCTACTTTATTTCAACCAAATTGGAAGTGGCTGAAAAATGGAAGTGAGCTTGCCCATTGTGATACAAGGCATAATTTCTGATGTCCAAATAAAGATGATTGAATAAAAAGGGGCAGGGTTTTTGAGTTATTGAGTAACTTCTTTGAAGTCCAGTGGGGAGATGATTAGGTTTCTTTCATATGATTGCCTTTTTTTTTCTTTTTCAGCTGCTACTGGGTCCTTACCTGCTTAAATTTTTTTAATCCTTCTATTTGTTATTTTATGGCATTACTTGCTGAAGTCTACCATACTTCCTCCACTCTCCTTAAGGATCTAATCCCATAGCTGTCCCCAACACAGTCAGCAGATGACCTCTTCTCACATTTGACACTGAAGATTGCAGCCACCTTACTGTGGTCTCACATCTCAAACATTTTCTATCCTGTCTTTGCTTTCTCCCCTTCCTGACTCCAGTCTCTGAGAGACTTGCTCTCCAGGGGTACCAAGACTAACTCCTCTATTTTTGCTGTTGATGGCTTTCACTTCACTTTCTCCAAGATAGTGTATCGTCTTAAAACTCTCTTTCTACTGTCTGCCTACAAATATTCCCAACATTTAAAAAAAAACTAAATAAATAATTAATTGGTCTTATCTCTTTAAGTGCCAGATTTCTCTTTCTTAGTACACAATAGCTCATTTCAATCTAATTTCAGCCTCTTCACTCTGCTGAAATTATTGTCAAACGTGAGCACTGATCTTCTAGATGCCATGTCAAACACTCTGCAGTCTTTTTTATGTTTGTCTTCTTCACATTGTTTTTCTCTGTTGACCATGCTCTCTTTCTTCAAACTGTCATGTAGGTTTCCGCAACCCTAAATTCTATGAATCTCTTTCCATTCCTCTGATTGCTCCTTCTTCTCTCTCTTGCTGGATAGATCCTCTCCTTTTTTTAACCTACTTGTATAACTATTTCTTTCCTCTCTTCCTCATGCTCTGGAGCCAGACATTCTCTTACTTTATGTAAAATGCAATTTTAAATGGATGATTCATAATTACATCCTTGGTAGGAAGAGTGATATAAATAAACATTAACAGAGAAAAACATTCTGGAACCTAAGCATATGTATTTTAATCAAAACAGTGGTATGACATTCTGCTATTTTTCTAATTGTTTTCATTTTATTATCTAGAGTTTTTTGAGTATATTATCACATTATCTGTAAATAATGATAATTTTTCCAATTTCTTGCCAAATTATGACCTCTTATTTCTTTAATTGAATTGATCACTAATTCCAGAAAAACATTAAATAATAATGGTGGAGGTAACGATATTGTGTTCTACCATTAAGCTTTAGTCTTGAAATATGAATATTTTTATCATGTAAATGGATTATTATCAAGGACGAATGTTACATTTTATAATTATGTCTTTTTTACATCTATGGAGATGATTGTAAGTTTTTTCTTCTTTGAGTGGTTAATATGAATTATCTCACATTATACTTTAAACAGTTCTATAAGATCAATATTATCCCATTGTATACAGGAGGACTGAGTCACTGAGGTTCAGAGTTACATCAAGGTCACACAACTAACAAGTCACAGAAAAATATGTATACCTCTTCTAGATTTAAGTGGTAGAAAGAGAGAAAGCAAGAAAGAGACAGAGACAGAGAGGAAGGAAGGAAGGAAGGAAGGAAGAAAGAAAGGAAAGAAGGGAAGGGAGGAGGGAAGGAAAGTAGAAAGGAAGGAAGGAAGGAAGAAAGAAAGGAAAGAAGGGCAGAGAGGAAGGAAGGAAGGAGAGAGAAAGAAAGAAGGAGAGAGAGAGAAAGAGAAACAGAATTCTTCATTCAAATGAAATCTAGTATGACAATTTTCCTAAACAATGATGAAAGCACAACTGCTCTAATGAAATGAAGGTAGGGAGCACAGCGCCCTGATTTCTCAGCCACCCTGAACACTCGGAACAATTTTTGATGCACCTGAACCAGAACTCTGAGGAACAGAGATGGAAAGCCAAAACATGCCATGACTTCTATTACCCATCCTCAACTCATTTGTTTGTCCTACAAGTTCTTATAAAAGTTATGTGTGCACATGATAAATTAATCTCAATACCAAAGAACAGTCTTAAATGAAATGCGAAAGTATCCTTCTCTATCTCCACTTTCACTCCCTAGACTTAAATACTTTAAACTTGATTAATTCTTTAGCTGTTTAACACTACGAATCTAAATAAAATGTTTATACTGGTTTTTCTCAATTTATTATTTTACACACATTTATGGACTGCTTTGAAAGATAGGAAACTTAGTTGTAGCTTACTTTCTCCTCTTAGCGATGTTTGTTATATCAAATTTTAATTCTTTATAGTTTGCTTTTGTAACTTCATATTATGTACATAACATAATTAGTAGGTAAATTTTGAATAATGCAACAAACTTTTATTTCCTGTTATAAAGCTTTAGATGACATCTTCCTGTTGCACACTACGTGGAATGAGAAAATGAGGCCCACCGCACCACCAAAGGTGGCCACCCATTAATTCTCCACCTCTACTCCTTGCATTACCCTCTCGCTCACTGTTTTAGTCACACTGGAGGCCTTGTTGTTTTTTCAACCTGCCAGGCCTGGTCCAGCCTCAGAGTATTTGCACTAGAATCTCCATGTTGACTACTCAACCAAATCACATAGTCTTTATTCACAATCAAATGAAAATATCCATGACAAGCATCTCTTTCATACCTTCAATTTTAAAATTCTGAGATGCCTAGCTACAAACAGTGAAAGACTTGGATTATAAATAGGCAAATATCCTCTGTGTTCTAGCCCTCTTGTGTCCTTGGGGTATCATTCTTCAAATTACCTTCTATTTCTTTGCATCTTCAGTTTCTCCCCTCTCCATTGGTTTCTCTCAGTTTGAACCCAAATATATTTATTGTTTTCTTTAAAAGCAACAATAATGAAGACTGCTCTGGTCCCTGCCTCTCCCTCAAGCTCCTTTCCTATCTATCTCTTTCCCTTCTGCCAAACTTCTTGGGGAAGAGTCCATATTGCAGCATCTAACTTCTCACCTTTGATTTATTCCGTTATCCAGGCCCAAATTAGTTCTCCCAAATGATCTTTACCAATATCACTAGCAATTTACTAACTTCCAAGTTCAGGGTTGCTTCTAAGATCCTCGCCCCATTTGATCTCTCTCTAGCACATTCAACATGACTGAGTCTTTACCCATCTCTGCTCCCCCTCCCTTTGCCCTGGCTCTGTCCTTCATCAGCTGTTGCCTGGAACACTGTAATAATTGGTTTCCTCCAAGCTGTCTTCCCCACCACTTCCAGTTTTCTTTCTAAAACCCACATCTGTTCAATTCAAAAGGGATTTTGGGGTTACTAAAACAACGAAGACATAATTCTAAGGGCAGATACTCACAATACGGTATTAAGTGGACAATATGGTATTAAGTGAACTTAAAAATTACATAAATTAGATAAAAATTGTATAAATAGTATCATTTCACCTGTATATGAATATATATAATGCGTACATACTATATATATGTGCATATGTGTGTATTTGCTTGTGAGAAAAAATGTACCAAAATGTTAACATGGTTTTGTCTGGTAAGATACTCAATGCTTATTTTCTAAATTAGCATTTATTACTCTTGTAACTTAGAATACAAGGTGATGTGTAGTATATTAGAGAGGATTGAATTTTGTCTGAGGCTTGAAAAAGTCCAGGAGAGCTAAAGAGCTGGGGTATCACTCCAGTCAGGTTTTGAAGGATGAATGGGCATTTTCCAGGTAGACAAGAGAACAAGTGTATTTTAGGTAGAAGGAGGAGCATCGGAAAATCCACAGAGATGTGAGAGCACATTACGTATTAAAAAGACAGAGAATATTCCAGTGGGCTAAAGAATATGGTGGGTTCTCATTGTGATAACCTTCTTTATACTCCTTGTTAATATAATGATCTCCTATATATCTTTCAAGGTTTTCTAAAAATTCACCTCCTCTGGTCCATGGCCATCTCTGATTGTATCGTAGCTCTCCCATCGCTAGTCCCCTAGACTCAGACCAACCAACACACAACATAATCATATAACAGCCCTCACTGCCTGGCTGGATCCCAGACATTTGTCTCTACAGCTATTTCCCTGCTTCCCTAATCATGGCTTGTGTGGGTTTGTAGACAGTAGCATAGAGAGTGATAGATGAACACTATATCCTCTACCCAACTACACAAATACCCCACACACACGCTTAGATCTTTTCTCTAAAATATACATCATCTCCAGTGACACAAAAATACCACGAAAACCAACCCAGCATCAAGCCTATCAAAATGTCTTTCTTCCTTCAATGTTTCCCATATTCAAGATAACTTCAATTAAAAAAGAAAAAACAAGTAATCTGCTTTTTAAATTAGCCAATCATTTTAGCAAAACTTCATCTTGTGGTCCTGTTTCTGATCTTTGCACCATTCATTAGGGCATAAAAATGACTTAAATGTGTTTGAACAAGTCACAAATGCACGATGAGTAGGATCAAGCCATCTTCAATAGTTCAGTGACTGCAAGCCAGCACAAACCTTATTTTTCTGTTCAGCCATTCAAATAGGTATTAGTTTTATAAAATTATTTTATTGAGGTCATATTGGCTTATGACATTGTGTAAATTTCAGGTGTACATCACTATATTTCAGTTTCTGTATAGACTGCATCGTGTTCACCACCAACAATCCAGTTTTTATCCCTCACCATACATATGTGCCCCTTTACCTCTCTCACCCTCCCTCCACCCCTTTCTCCTCTGGTATTAATTTTGATGTGACTGAGGGGGTTGGGGGGATGGAAAGAATACTGGCCTGGGAAGCAGGGAACTCAGATTCTAGTCCTGGGACTGCTAACTAGCTGTGGGGCTCTGGGGAAAGTCTTGAGCTTCTCTTACCTTCAACTTCCTCATCTTTAAGATGAATCGCTCATGTTAATTCATTTAAAAAGTCCCTCTGACTTAAAATTTGAGGTCTATAAGGGAAAGTTATGTGCAAGTTTACCTTAACTCTGTATCTCATTTTGCCCATTTTCAAATTGACCTTTAGCATTCCTTTCAACATGGATCTTGATTTTTACATTTGAGTAACTGTGACAGAAAAAATAAAGCAAATGTGAATTCTGTTAACATCAATATGAAGCCAGCTTTCTTAAACACCAGAATAAATTCACTCTAGACAAAATGTTTACAGGCTTAGAAATTCATCATATTTTACTCACTTAAAAGACAATTCTTAATACCATTACATTGAAGTGAAATTTTTATCCTCTCTGTAGATTAGGTTGGTGAGCTACATCATTAGATTTCTTACCGCAATCATGACTTAAGACCTAAGACATCTGAGCAATAATTGTATTATTATTTGCAATAACACAAACAAAGCTGATAACAATAAGTATCTAAGTGCTCATTGTCCTTTTATGGTGAGATACTAGCCTTTAAAGTAATAAATGCATTACCTTGTTATAGAAATTAGAGTGCGAACTATGAGCGTGCATGTCAGCAATGATTGAAAACAAATAATACATTAAGCATTGAACCACATGCAAAGTTAGGCTCTCACATCCAAAAAGAAAAAAAAAATGTGACTTTTTGTGAAGCCAGACTTGTTTTATAATGGTTAAAATAAATTCAAATGATTAAAATAAATTCAACAAAATTTAAGGTCACAACTAATGATAAAATACCTAGTCAAAATATTTTTTTAAAGTATTAGCTAAATAATAGTTTCTCTCACTATATTCCATAACAATTTTGTCCATGCAAGAAACATATATAAATGTTGAGTATTCCCAGGACCAGGTATAGAAACCAATGACCTAAATTGACTACACACACTGATATCATTTAGCCAAAGTACTATAAACCAATTTTATCTTCTTTGAAGTGGCAGTACTTAGGTTTGCCAAGAAAATCACAATGCCAATAGAAAACTCCAAAAGCAATTTTTGCAAGCTTGGAATCGCCTTTAGTTAATATTTATCTCTTCAGTTTATGGCTTGATCATATCCTAATTACAGATACATGACTATGAAAGTCAATGGTATTTTCCAAGCAGGAGTCAGTTGAATTATTCCTAAGATTAAAAAAAAAAAATCCAGTCTCCAACTACTTGCCACTAATATTAACAAAAATTATCCTAATACATTCATGGGCATATTGAAGTCTCTCTACAGTGCCAAACCACTGGAAAGATCAATCAAATTAGGTGAAGATTTCAATATAAAAAAACCCACTAATTTATTTTTCACTTACAACCAATGCTAAGTCTAGCACAATAAATTATATCTTTAATCTGCCTGTACTATGGCCAAACACATAGGGAAGTCAGTGCCTTCATTTTAGAGCAAATGTGTCCAGCTTAGATGTGTGATAGAATTTCTAACTTATAACACCAACTTCAAAGAGCAAGATTTCAGAGATCCCCTGATTGATTAATCAATAGCACAGCTTTCAATGTAAACACATGAGGGGGGAAAAAAAAACCCATAAATTCTTTGTTTTCTACATTTTTAAAGGTATAATGAAAAATTTAATGGTTTGTAAACACCAAAAATTGTATTTTCATGTTGATTGAATAAGCCTGTTAACATGAAGCTATAGGCATTGTTTTTTTCCTTTGTGTTACAGAATTTAACAAGGTATGAGAAACTTGGTCAAATTACCAGTTAAATTACGTCCATGCATTAGTATTTTTAAGAGGCAAAAAAATGATATTCTACTACCATGATGAGACTAGAATTAATTTAAATAACTTTGGACTTGATTCGTGAAAAACAAAAATACTTACACAGTAGGGGGGCATTATTTCTGCATTTTTTTATATGCACAAGTCATGGTCTGTATTCAGCTCGCAATTCAAAAAGAAAAGTTGCAGATTTACGTCGGCAGGTTTTTATGTGCGTGCACAGTTCCTAAGTGAAAAATAAATAAGCCTGGAAAGAACTAACGCCTTTTAGCAGAGTGTTAAAAGGATTGCAGGCTGAACTCCAGGCAAAAATCTCATCGCAATAAATTATTACCAAAATGTTAGCAAGCACTGCCTTGTCACACTCAGGCAGCAGGGACATAATGGTGACACAGAAGAAAACTGCCACATAAATCACTTTAAAATAGCCCTTTGCTCCGTATAGGGGAGAAACTTCCATCCTCAGCTGAATCTCATCTCCCACCTTTTCATCTCTGTGATAAAATGGCAACTGTCCAAATCACTAAAAATAATTTAAAGCAAATCCCTGGAGATATTGCTGCCAAACTTAGTAAAGCCTTTCGTGATCAAGAAGGAAACAAATAGAGAATGTGTAGGAAAAACTCTTTTCAGAAATGTTCTCTCTTTTAAATCTGAATTGATAAACTAAATGACAGGTTTTAAACTAAAACAACGGTTATGTAAATATTGATCTTTTTCTTGTTTCTTTTTGGGAAATATGTCTTTTGGAAAGTATAGAAATATAAAGAAATGGATGATATAAGGCAAATAATTTGGCTTTGTCAGGGCCATTTCCACAGAGATGAATGCATTCAACTCCCACAAAATATTTTCAGCATTTTTATGTATACTCGTAAAAGCCAATTTTAAGCATTCAGATTACATCTGAAATTATTTTTTAAATAACCATTAAGCAGAAAAATACATCTATTAAAATTGTCTATCTTTGAATAAAAATGGATTTGTAAATAATGATCATGAAAAGTCATTCTAATAGTAAATAAAGTAAATCAATATGATTTATAATTTTAAAAAATAAACTAGGTATATGTGTTTCAAAGACATATTTGTATATGTATAGAAATGGAGTAGGTGTCAAAATGGAATTATTCAATTTTATTTAACATAAAGTGTTTAGAAGCACAGTCATAACTCTGTTTCTCACATTTTTAAAGAAATCATTTTTGTTTCTTTCTCTTTATCCCTTAGACTTTCAGGAAATCTTAGCTATTTCATAGGTGCGTCATGTGAAAATTTTTTATCAGCTCTATTTGGTTCCTCTTTAATATCTTGAAAATAACTGGAGAATAAATCTAGACACTCAGGATAGTTTTATTAATTCTGTGAAAACTATCGCATAATAACCCAGATGGCACTCAACTTCCCTGCCCATTTTGAAGTAGAAGTATTACTGTTACTCTCTTAAATGGAGCATCCTTCCTTCAGCTGAAGGGGGAAAAATCAACTTGCACTTTAGACAGTTACCGAATTCCCGAAACTGGTGCAGCAACTCTTAATGAGCAAAATCATTAACAACTTTCTGACTGAAGCCCCTGTTCAAATACCTTGGACACCTTGTTAGCACCGAATGAGGTGTTCGATCAAGAGGCTGGGGACTGGAAGTAGCAGGGCACAGTTTTGAGTGGTGATTACAAGGGCGAGAGGGCGAGCGCCAAAGGAACAGCCTTCTCCACTGCAGGAAGCTGAGAAACCTTCAAGTTGACATTTGTAAATCAGGCCCAATGATTACAGCAGTTGCAAGCAAAGAACATATGAAACAATTATTTGCACCATTCTTTCTCTGTTTTAATTTGCTCTTAAAATGAACAAGATGATCCCCAGAGTCACTGGCATTTTGTCTTTATAAATTTAGAGCATACTCCAGGATTTTTCATGGCACTGTAAGCAAAGGAAAAGACTAAAGGAATCGTTTCAAAGAGCGTTCTCTTTTCTCACAAGTTATGCTATTATTCTGGTTTGCTGTAACTTAAAATGTACGAAGCGGTTTGCAGGAGTTTATTTTAGATATTTTAGTTGTTGATTCTTCTAAAACATAAAATATGTTTGTTAACTATTAATTTCCAATTTTTGTGTTACCATTTTCCATTTAAAAGAAGTGACTTAGACATTGAAACTCTTGCACTAAATTGATGAGGAATAACACAACGTGTTTCCAGTTTTGAACGGTCTTAATCCGCTCTTTGCCAACTGACAGCTTACAAACAATTTACTAAGAGATTTTTCCTTTAGGCTCTAGTATTTCAGCTGCCCTCAACACTTAATAGTGAAGCTGTATCAAACTTGTGTGTACAAGAATATATTTCAGAAAAATATTATTTTTAAAATAAGCATTATTTTTCTTCAGTGAAAAGTTGCACTGAAGAAACAAAACTAAACAGAACACTAAACCTTTCAAATGCCAGTACGTTGGGTTAATTTTATGGCTATTAAGTATTTTTTTTTTTTACTAAGTTGACCTTTGAGAGAAATTAAACTTTAGGCGTCATAAAATGAAGTGTTTATGTTAGAAAAAGGAACTGCAAATATATATTTAAAATTTTTTATTCTATGTTATAAAAATCTGCTATAGTTTTTTCTAATGCATAACATGTATAATTTTTCTCTTCTTGATTATTGAGGAGACATGCTACTTGTTTTGGGGGTAGTTTTGCTAATTAATTATGACATGAAGGGCTACACATAGGACGATTGATTATATTTTTATACACCTTTATAATTTCGTAAACAACATTAATATGACAGTCTGAAAAAGAATTTTCAGAAGAACTTAAACACAAATTAGTTTCATTTCACTTCATTTACTTTACTTCATGTTAAATATTAGATTCTAAGTCTGTATTTTCTTCAATAGTTGGATACTGAACACTATAAAGCGTTTTTAAAAAGCCTTGAATCCATTTCCGAGTTTGAAAACATCCCAACGTCCTGTTTATACAAGCAAGAAAAGAAAATAATATAATTTTAACTACTTAGAGCGGATTTCTGAAAATCTATTAAATAATACGATTAAGTTTATTTTTCAAACACGTTTATATATTTTCCTAGAGAGCCTTCTATTTCCTCTCAACTATTATTTCTGTCAGTTTGTTTGCTGAACGCTGCAATATTGAGTTTCCAGGTTTTGATTTCCCATACTAAATAAACGGTTTAAAATACTGTAAACTCATATGAGAGATTACCATGTAATTTTGTAATGTATTACAATCACATCATTTGTCCCCAAACCCACAGTGATTATTGTTAAAATGCTCCTTTTCTCAACCCGTAAAATCTTTTTCATCATATGCTATCCGAATGTAGAGGGCGCTGTTGTTCATGTATTTTGAAAGTGTTTCTTAAAGCAAAACACATTCGGCTATTAGCTGAGTATTTGTTTTTTGAAACCTGCCTATAAATTACAATGGAAGTATTAAGGTGTAAAGCCTGAATTTAAATTTAAAGTAATTGAAAAACTGCTTATGTGATAGATGATTAAAGTTGTATTTGCCACTAAGGATATACGTATTTTTAATTGTCCCTGAGTTCTAATTAATCTTTAATTCATTTTAAACATTTGACTTCTAGATTTTATAAAAATATTTCAACTTTCTGGTGTTACTATGTAAAAAGAATGATCTTGTGCTTAGGAGATGCATGCTGAAAAGTTGGTCGGGTGTCATTTTCAAATGGTTCAGGAAAAAAATGAAGTAAATGTGGCAAAAATGTTAATAATTATTGATTCTAGGTGGAGGATGTGCAAGCTTTTGCTGTGGTGTGTTTTCAGCTCTTTCTACGCTTGAAATTTTTCAAACTAAAATCTTAAGGAAAACATTCTGATTACTTAACTCATTTTTAATTCCTCCAGTTATTTTTGTTACTTATTTTTCTAAGTAAATATATGTTTAAAAAATATTTTACTGAGCATGCTAGCTCCTTTATGGTTAGCTTTTAATGCAGTCCTAAAATATAAAAGTTCATCTTGATTATATGACAAATATGCCACTCTTCTCATTAATTGATTCAGATTGAGTAGGAAAATATGATTTTAAAATAAAAATTCATATTCACTCCCATCTTTACAAAATGTTTAAAAATGAATATACAGTAGTGATTTTTAAATATTTTCTTCAATATCATGAAATCTTGAGTTCCTCTTTTCTTTTGTGCTATGACATTTTGGTTGTTGTAAAGAATTTCAAAATAGAGTCAAAAATCCAAACAAATTATAGTCAATCTTGTTCCAAACACAAAATTTAGGTAAGACATTGTTCTAACTTATAAAATAAATTTTAAAAATCTAAACATTTGGATGCATCTTTGTATAGAAAGCGTTGAACAAATGCTACATAAAAGTAACCAGCACCTTGCCTGAAATGATAAATGCTGTATAAGCATTACAATTTCAGATTTAAAATGCTTAATGTAGAAAACTCAAGCCAGACACTAAAAAGAGATTATATTCTAGCGTAGCTTTCATTTTTAACTCTTTACATTTAATACTTAGAATAAACCATTTCAAAATTTTTCTTTCCATATTTGTTATTTAATACATCTAAATGTATTTTTTATGTTGTGATATATGCTGAATACAGCTAACAAGAGGATATTCGCTCTGGTTAAATAAAATTACTTTGAAATTATCCAGATTTTGACTGAATAATTCTTTTTTTCATTTATATTATCAGACGCCATTGAAGCAGCAGTAATACTTCCCTCTCTCTTTTTCTTTTAGATCTAACTTGCAGAAAGAAAGAGGGAGAGACCGTGAGTGACTAGTATATGTAAATATATATTCTATGCAGAGCCACGAAACCAAGTCACTAGAAAAACACAAACATAGCTTAAAGAAAAGTTTTCAGTGTAGCTCAGGCATAACTTTTCACTACTTCAAGTTATTTTAAAATCAAAATAAGCATGGCAGAAAGCACGAGAAGAAAAAGCCGTTCACTAAAATGGCTCATAACTTGCTCTTTTGAGTAAGGTATCTGAAACTTTGTCTGGTTAAACTGTATCTAATCTAGCACAAGTAGGCATTGTCTGATTTTTATGGTCCCCATGAGCATTCAAGAAGTTTTGCACCTTAAAAACAAGGAGATGGGGGTAGGAGACAGTGAGGGGGGAGGGCTGATCCATAACTGAGTAAGAGTTGCCTTTTATGATTGGCAAGTTCTTTGGGACCAAGATACCCCCCAGCCTGACTGACGAGGACGCTGAGATGTGGTTCAGCCCTGTCTTTGTGTCAAATCACTGCCATCAAAACAATGGCTCATATTACATGAAAATCTTGTGCAAATGAGCCATAATGGGAATGAATGACAATCTCGTAAGACCATGCAGCAGGGTCCTCCTTTGATCTGAAATACTGTTAATCTTTCTCAAACGTGGCAAGCTAAGTATACTCGGCAAATCCTATATGAGAAAGTCCCTATGGTACAGATCCAGAGACAAACGAGCTGTGCATGAAATAGACAGCAATAAAAAGTTCCATGTTGGTCATGGATTTCCATTTTCCTTGAGTCTTTTTTTATTTTTGTTTTGTTGTTGTTGTTGCCCTGGTAGTTCTTGTTCTAGTTTAGCGTTTTATAGTAGGACATTGATACTTCATATTTCCTTATTTTATAATCTTGGTTACAGTTGCTTTCCATATATTGGGTTGAATTTTAAATAGCTGATGTTAAAAACTATTTTGAAAAGACTTCCAAGGGTTATAATAATTTGAAAATGTATGGAATGCCTTATTTACATAGGCTTTTGTCATTAATCATAGTGGACTCAGACTGATGGATTTATATGATGTTGCGCCAAAAGACGAAAGACAGCAAGAGAGAAGAGCGAACTTTCAAGAACGATATTTTCTAGTGTAAGAAAAGAATGCTCTGGGTGTTTCTGTTTCTAAGGTGGTTTAAACAATCATGGAAATATCTCACAAGGAGTTATAGATCACCCTTTATAAAAGAAAAGGTATTTTCTTTTGCTCTCTAATATCAAAATCAAATTGGTTGGTTGGGTAGCCAAATATGCAAGGCACATGTAGACTAAAGCAATCTGAGTCAATCATGATAATTCAGTGCTGGTAGGAAATATGCCTCTTCAGTTGTGCTCTGCTTTTGAAGTGTTGCCTAAAAATCAGCCTTGGGCTTCAAAGAGAGAAGGATTATAGCCTTTATCCAGCAATTAATATGGCTGGAACTCAGAATGTCAGCGTCTAACCACGATCCTGGCTGGACGGTAGCATAGCAGGAATTCATTCTCCTCCAAGTCTTGGAGTAAATCATAAAAACGAATAAATAAGCAGTGAAATATTATTAATGTGTGGCAGGAAAGAAGAGGGAAAAAAAATAAACCCTGCCTGTTTTTTGACATGCAGACAAGCCCTCCCAAAAAAGTGATGTCCCCAGACCTTTCATCAGTCTTCTCCACCTAGATCATTTTAATCTCCCACCAACTGTTAAGCAGAAAGAAGGGCTATCAGAGAGAAAGCTATTCCTTTTGCCTTCTAACACAGATCAGATGACAACCTCTCCAAGTCCCTCCTCTCTGTCAGAGTTCAAGGGTTCAAAAATGGTCAGAATATCAAACAACAGCAAAGCAGCAGGATTTTTCAGGAAGAGTTTAAGTCCATTAGATTATGCAGTGGTCAGAAGAGACCGCGGTGTTAGGTTTCATTTTCATTCTCAATCTCATTGTAAGTGCCCTCTGCCAATCGCCTAGAGTAGGGGAGCCATCCGTTTCTGCTACTGGATTACTGTAGAATGCAGCTCCTTAAAATACCATTCAGTTCTACTTGATACCCTGGTATGTCTGAGGTTGAATATTAAATGACAAAATGTCCTCACCTTCAAAACAATAGGTTATTTGGAATTACTATTTCAACACGATGTGTTTATTTTGATCTGAAGGCAACTGGTTGTCGAGTCATCTCTTCTAGGAGTTGTGAACAAAAATGAAGACAATCTCTCACCAAGTTTGGGGAAAATTTTCCTTGGAATAGGTTGACCTCACAGAACAACCAATCTGTCCTTTAAAATCTTACCCAGTTGTCACTGCATGTTTCTTTACACATGTTTCTGCTGATTCTAAGGAAAACACAGGCATAAAGTATTTCCAGAAGAAAGTCCCTTCATCATGACAGGCTAAGCAACGCGTTTCAGTAACAAGCCATGTTCATTGCTCGCTACAGAGGTTTTGTGTGGAAGACACTTGAAGAATGATCACATAATATCTAATGTTAACAAAAATTTTAATACAGTGAAGGGCCTTGACAGTGTTTTAGTTCCATGGAAAGTCGGAAGGAAGAAGAAAAGTTGGTTGATGGATTAAGTCTCTAAGGAGCCTCATTCTGTTGAAAATGAGGCAAAATGTGTCCAAACTTAAGCAGAATCCATTCCGCCATCCTCCTGTGGAGCAGGGTGATTCCTGCGTACCGGGTCAAGTATCAGGGAGCCTGCCAAAGCTATTTTGCCGAAGAGCAAGAGTCCTTAGTATTAGAAGACATGAGTGAAGGAAAGATGATCCAGGGAACAGGGCAACGAATTCTTCAACCTGTAAAAGGAAACAGGGACATGCAAGAAAACCTGCTTTTAAGATTTCATCTGAAAGATTTTTTAATGACATAATGTTCTCTGATAGTACACTATCATTGTCCAAAAATTTGGTGTTTGGACAACGTCTCCTTTACAAAGTATACCATGGAATATCCCTACTATGTGTTTAGTTATCAAGAGGGCCCAGTTGCTAGGTCCAAACTATAAAACTAGTTTCTAAAGAACCATAACCTATTTACAGTTTAATGTTACTTGACCCACCCATAATCACTATCCTATCCCCACCCCCATCGATGCCCCTCAATGATCCACAGCTATAAATCTGCAGATTTATATAAACATATATATAAATATAAAGACAGATTTATAATAAATCTATAGATTTATCAAATAGAATCTATTTAACTGTATCACTTTGTCAAAATATCTTATCATATAAAACTCTTCTGTTGTTCGTATTAAATGAGTATTTTCCATAACAATATGCACTAGAAAATAAATTTTTTTAAAGAGAAACAAAAACGTGCTCACTTCAGCAGCACATATACTAAAAAAAAGAGAAACAAAAACAAAACACGTGGTTACTGTTTCTTATAAAGCTGAATTTCTTATAAAGTCCTCAACGCTTCCTAGCAACTCTATTTACTAGTATATGATAAACTTATTTCTGAGTTTTCTTGTCTAGTGTTTAAATTTTTATTTATTTAATTTTTTGAACAAGTAATACATTTGCCTGGGGTCAAAATGCAAAGCAGAAGAAAAATGTGAGTAAGTGAAAATTCTTTCATCTATCCAGTTTCCTCCTCTCTCAGTCAGGTAACCCGTGTAATTTTTACGTATTCTTTCATAGTCTTTTTACGTATATACAAAAAGTACAACCAACCACTATAGCCCCTCCGGAAATATCCATGTGTTCCTCCGTCCTTCTCTCTGTCTTTTGCCTCCCACTTCATTCTCATGACAACGCTCTCATTTTCCCACCCATCCACTAACCTGTTCCATGTTCATCCATCTTTTTCTTTCTCTTCCTCTAAAAAAAAAAGGTATTCCTTCTCCTAGCTAAGTCCAGTTCTTCCGTGCACTATCTTTTGCAGTATCTCAAAACTGCTCCTTCAGTGCTCCCCTTTACCCAGCATCTCCTCTGTCTACTTCTCTAGGTTCTGGAGCTAGCTATTTAAATTTAAATTAATTAAAAAGAATTAAAAGTAAGGCACTAGCCACATTGCAAGTGCTCAGTGGTCACATATGGCTAGTGGCTATTGAATTGAACTGTTCGAATGCAAAACATTTCCACCATTGCAGAAAGTTCTATTGGACAATGCTGGTCTAGAGCATGTTTGAAAAGTGATAGAATGTCTGAACTCCTTTCTCACTAAGTGTGATCTTGGTTAAGTTGTTTTCTCTATGAAGCTTCACTTTCTCTACCTAGTAAAGTGTGAAAAAGGCTAGTATCAACTTCATAGCTTATTGGATAAAAGAACTTGTATTGTGTAAACTGGCATAAAAATTAAGCATAAATATGGATAGGACATAGATGTAGGTATGGATACAGAAGTAGATACATAGAGAGATAAAATTATTTCAAAACAATGTTTAGTTTTTTCTTTTCCACAATGAATAATTTCAGTCCCACTGAAGCTACTTTTTTAAAACTTATTTCTCTGTCTTGGTTCACTTCTTCTATTCTAGTGGAACAGCATTACCTTATTGAGAATAAGTATATGGAAGATGATTTGCTGAAATCTTGTAAGTCTGAAAATGTCTTTCTTTTTATGTGAACAGAGAGTTTGGCTGCATATAGATTTTTTTTTTTGTAGGAAAGATTCACTCTGAGCTAACATCCATTGCCAATCCTCCTCTTTTTTTGCTTGAGGAAGATTAGTCTTGAGCTAATATCTGTACCAATCTTCCTCTACTTTGTATGTGGGATGCCTCCACAGCACGGCTGATGAATGGAGTAGGATCTGTGCTAGGATCCAAACCTGCAAACCTGGGCTGCCAGAGCAGAGTGCACAGAACTTTAACCACTCGGCCACAAGGCCAGTCCCTTTCCTATTTATATTTTTAATTTTGGTTTTAATTCCCAAGATCCTTTTCATTCCCAGATTGTTATTCTTTTTTTTTTTTTAGTAACATCTGTTCTTGTTTTATGCAAGCAATAGCTTCTTTTGTCTTGCTCATGTCATCAATTAGTTTTTGTTTTCTTCTGTTCCCTGAATTGTCTCTATTTCTTTTTTTTTTTTGAGGAAGACTCGCCCTGAGCTAACATCTGCCACCAGTCCTCCTCTTTTTCCTGCTGAGGAAGCCTGGCCCTGAGGTAACATCCATGTCCATCTTCCTCTACTTTATGTGTACCTGCCACAGCATGGCTTGCCAAGAGGTGGGTAGGTCTGCATGCGGAATCCGAACTAGCGAACCCTGGGCCACCGAAGCAGAACATTCGAACTTAACCACTGCGCCACTGGGCTGGCCCCACTATTTCTTTATAGTTCACCTTTTATTTGTTTGTTTTGACCTCTGTATTACATTAATGAAGGCTTCTCTCAAACATTCTTAGCTCTTCATTCATATTTAAGAGTGAGTCACCAAGAAGATTAGAAACTCAGTTTGAGTGGGTAGAGTTTAATGATTAGTGAAACCACCTTTTTTTAGTTATGGGAAGCCCTAACACCTTTAATGCGTTCCCAAGTCTCATTCTCTTCTTTGCGGCGTGTGGAGCCTCCAAATTCTGAGGTTTTCTGAGGTCCTGCATGGCAGGCAGGTTGTTACACTTCTCATTGTTATCACCTTCTGTGGTCATTTAAGCTCCTACTCTTTCCACTTTCCTGAGTCAATTGTTACCTGTCCACCTGCTTTCCGCCTTCTAAACGTCTGCTGACATCCTCTCTGTTATTTTTTCTCCTTCATTCTTAGCCTTATGAGTTTATAAGTTTTATATGCCTGTCATTGCAGTTGAGGAGAGAATAGTGTTTAATATATGTGATTAGTTTGCTATGTTTAACTGAATGTACATGTATTATTTTTTATTTAATATCCAAGAGGGCCCCAGACGTTATAAGAGTATTCATATAATTTTAACCTTCGGAAAAATTTTGGAGTAAAGAAATCTTCACTATCTGTGAAGATATTGAAGTATTTATCACTGGGAATATTCAGTGTACGATGCCATAACTAATAATGGCAATAACTCCATCTTTACATCCCCAGAAGCACGTTTTCAGGACAGGAAAATAGCTGCTGTCCTATACCCTCCTGTAGGAGCATAAATCAGTTCAACATTTCCAAAGGACAGTTGAGAAATATCTAGAAAGAGCCTTTAGAAAAACAAACCTTCTGATCTGATTTACAGAAATTTATCTAGGAAATTCTGAGTGTGTGTATCTAGTCAGGGAACATTTAGTTGCAAGTCAAATGAAAGTGGATCACAAAAAATCTCTAAGAACACAGTCGCTGGAAAGATATCTGAGCTTTACTCAGCCATATTGTGACTTATCTCAGTGTTTCTCTGCGCCTCTGCTTTCTCACAGCCAAATCAATACCTTCTCGGAATGGCAGGATCAGCCTTAGATCTACAGGATCATCTGGTTTGATTCCCCACAACTAAATGACTCAGTCACCATGACTCAATCCTATTTCCTGGGAGAATGAAACTGATTGACCTGGTCAGGTCAGCTCTTGTGGTCAATGCCCACAACGGAGGGAGTTAATACGTTAGAAGTCTCTTCTCAGACTGCTAGAGTTGGAGAGGTTCTTTAAGAAAGAAGCATGGAAATCTGGAGAAAATTATCAGCATCTCTAGCACAGCAACAGAAGTACTCCAGATAGTATCTAGAACACCAGCCAACTAGGTGAGTTGGACCAGGCTGCAATGGCTGGTCCAGGTTCAAAGAGTGGCATAAACCGTAACTCAAACTCCATTGAAGTTGTTTTAATTTCAATTTACTGCTGATTCAACAAACAAGAAATGCAAAGGAAAATCATCAGATCGAGGATACAAATTCAGTAGACATAGCTCCCATTGCTTTCCTGGATCCTCAAAGTTTTGTCCAAATTTCAACAAGCCTGGCAGCACTTAGAGTGAGAAACCAGACAGACCACAGAATCCTAGAATCTTA
The DNA here is from genome assembly GCF_041296235.1 of Equus asinus. Classification (NCBI taxonomy): domain Eukaryota; kingdom Metazoa; phylum Chordata; class Mammalia; order Perissodactyla; family Equidae; genus Equus; species Equus asinus. The sequence goes on along the minus strand of NC_091810.1, from coordinate 92,313,384 downwards.
GGCTCGCCCTTTTTTTTTTTTTTTTTGAAGTGGTTGGAATAAGGAATGAAAAAGAAGCATGTCAGCACTCAGGGACTTAACTTATTGCCAGAGAAAAAAAAATTAACGTACCTAACTTACTTTTTTACATAATATATTCTGGATTATCACCAGGCCTACTGGAGTCTTCATTTCACATGGCCTGAGTATGGTCACCACAATATATAACGTAAATGAGTGAAGAGAATACGTAGCACAAGGTGTGTAACAGACCAAGCACACTGATAAATGGTAACTGACATCCAGCTTCCGCATCGACAAGAACTCTAAGACTGAGGAAACTGCAATAAATGGGAGAAAGAAACTGCTATTCAGTTCCAGATGACTCTATTTTTGCAGAAGGATGTATTTCTTTATTTTCTGTTTTTTAGAAGAAGTCAGAAATCAGATTTCTATGTGACGTTTCTGGATTTTGACATGTTGGCAACTATCAAGATTTTTTAAAACACTGTATTGGTCAAACAAAACACATCTACTGATATAACCAGGCCTACGTACAGCTAATTTGTGAAGCTATCTACATACACACTAACACACACAAATACACATGCCCTATGCAAGTGAGTATGGATTTTAATTATCCCCCAGGCCAAAATTAATTATTATCAAGAATAAGGAATCTAGCTTCATACAGGAATTTTCCACAAAATCACAGAATATTAGAATAGGAAAGAATATTGGAGTTCAATTACCACAACCCCATTATTTTATAGATGAGATAGCTTATATCTAAAGAGGTTTAACAACTTGTTCAAAGTCTTAAAGATAGTAAAATATATATATGTAATTATTTTTGGATTTTCTTTGAAGGGCGGAGAGATTCCTTAAATTCTAAGATGTAATATGATACTTAATGACTAGGTATCATATCTCCACAGGCTTTCTAGCTAATTCTTATTTTAGTCTGAATCACAATTTATCAAAAAGCTTTATTTAAATTCCTTTCATAAAACCAACCAAAATTATTTCAATGTTCAATCTAGAAAGTTTTATGTAACTAAAACATATAACAACAGTGGGATTATTCTGGATTAAATAATATCAGCGTTAGTTTTCATGAGCTATTGGCAAGGCACCCACCCTTCACTACCCACTCCACTTTATACGTGGAACTGGTAAAATGCTATATTTATTTCAGGGTGCATTTGCCCAGGTAATTTTCAAACTCCACCTCTGGTTCTTGTGCCCAGAATTTTTTTTTTTTAGCTCTTTTGACTTCACACATTGAAATTTATGGTGCATTTCACAGTGCTCCCTGCTGTGGGCCTCATCAGGTCCTGGCTGCCAGGCCACTAGGAAACAAGAAATGAATGCTGGAAAACCCTGTGGCTGTTCTTAACTAAAGAACTCCAAACATGACCAAAGTTCCCTGCAAATCCTTCTAGATTGTCAGAAGAAAAATGGCAACGAGCTGCAGCCATTCAATGAAGCAATATTTTCCTTATTACTTGCAAAGTCTTTTATTTAGCCTCAACAGTATCATATTTGAAATGATTTTATGACCGGGGGCAATACTTGGCCAGCCATCTGTTCTCTCAGATTAGCTGTCAGATGAGTAGAGTGTTTTTAGTCAATGTTGTCAAATTACTTTACAATACCAACAAATTCAATATTTGTTCATCACATTAATGAGGAGTATTTTCATGTTTTTATCCAAAACAAAAAGTTGGATTTTCCAATAATTTTATATTCTCCCTCTAGTCGCTGGTCCAAATGGGTAGATTCTAACTGATATTTTTAAAAAGAAGAAAGAAAAGGCAAAAAAGAAAGGTGGCCAAATGTCAAGATGGGTCTGGTATACCAGAGCTGTCTTTGCACTTGCAATTTTAAAAGTAAATCTATAATTTGGAGATTTCTGCCTACCCCCCATTACAAGCCCCTTCGGGGCAATGATCTATCAAGTTCTGACTGTCTCAAACTGTTTGTGCCGGATTCCACATCGATCACACTCACACTTGCTGCACTTTCAACCAGAGAGCCAAGAAACAATAATTTTCAATTAAGAAACCAGAAGAAGACTCGGGGATTTGATTTATGGTGCATGACTAATTATCAAATAGCTGGCCTAATGAAAATTAAGCTGCTGGTTACTATAAAGATTTAACTTCATTCTCTTGAAGAAATACTGATATGATCCAGAATGTAATTTATTGAAGTAGTACGATGCATTTTAGAAGTCATAGACATGTAAATGAGATAATTATCATTTTTAAATGACAGGGCTAATTATTTATATTATGATGAATTTCATATTCAGAGTACATATACACCTGAAATAAAAGATTACTTTGCTTGCCGTAATGATTTTCACTTCCTTCTTATCCTACTGGAAGATGTGAAAATATTGCACATAGCGTGAGGATTGGAGGACCTTTTCAAATTAAAAGCAGTTAAAATTAATAGCTTTTAAATTTTTTGGAAATTTTATTGATGTAAATTATTTAGAATGAGTAAACGAATGAAAAGTTTAAAACCATATAAAATACCATCAAGTGTATGTGTCAGACCATACATATATTTTGTGTTAATTATATTTTTTCTGTATTGTTAAATACAGACTTACAAATACAAATACTTAAAATCATAAATATGCTAGCATGAAGTACAGATTTGTTCTATAAATGAAACAGTTTAGTGCTATGTCGTGTGTGATGTTCTTTGCGGTATTAACTTGGGCCCTATTTACAAGTACTCGACTTTCTACCCTATTTTTGCTCTGCTTCACTTGCACACATTCTCCTGGGCAGCCATATTGAACCATTCCTTGTTGCCCAAACATCACATTCATTTCTTGCCAATCTTCCTTCACTCACGTAAGTCTAATTATTTATAAACTTCCCCAAAATCCACATCTCCAAATTCTGCCATCTTTCAAGCCCAGTCTTAGATGTTGCATCCTCCATGGCATGAGCAAAAATTTTCTCTTCATCTTTCCACCCCATCCTGAAAAACTATCTCCTTTCTCTGAAGTCTCACAGCTTTGTATGGTCATCAGCCAGATCAGTGGTTCTTAATCCTGGCTGCTACAATGAGGACTGGTAATATTCCATTTTTGATTTGGCTGTTGGAAGGGGTGTTTTCAGTTCAAGAAAATTTATCAAACTGTATACTTATGTGCACTCTTCTACATGCATACATCATAATTCAACGAAAAGAATTTTCAAATTATCAGTGCTGTGACTCCATCCCAACCAATTAGATCAGAATTTTTAGGGCTGGAGCTTTGGCCATGGGTGTTTTTTGAAAGTTCCCCAGACGATTCTAACATTTGGCTGGCTGTTCAGAACCACTGAGCTAGCTGATGTCTTGAGAAGTTTTTCTTCCTTTTCAGAGAGATGATTACCACAGAGATAAACAAATGTGAATGAACAACCAAAACTGTCGAACTCATCATATACATTCTTCCAAGGAGTTTTACATTTCGCCTTTTCCAGGTAATGTTCTTGTAATTTGTAAGCATTTCATTTTTCAGAGTTGATCAGCTGTCTTGAGAATGCTCATTTCTAAAATGTGACAAATTCTATGGGGTTGATGTTATTGTAGTACTCGTAATTTTACATTTCTTGTTATAAGCTTATAAAAATAACAGTCTCTCCTTCTGATTGTGTGATTCTTTTTTTCATTGTGGTAATAATGGCTTATAACATTATATAAATTTCAGGTGTACATCATTATATTTCGATTTCTGTGTAGATTACGCTATGTACACCAAGCAAAGACTAATTACAATCCGTCACCATACACATGTGTTTAATCACCCCTTTTGCTCTCCTCCTTACCCTTTTCCCTGCTGGTAACCACCAATCCAATCTCTGTCTCTATGTGTTTGTTTGTTGTTTTTATCTTCTATTTATGAGTGATTCTTGAGACCAGAAGCTAGTTTACTTTTTTCAATAAATACTCATACCTTTATTTCAATGTTGCTTAGGGCCAGCTATTAAAAATAAAAGTGAAAGGAAAAGAGAAAGGGAGAGTAGGGTAAGACAGAGATGAATTTTGCGTCGCTCTATGTTTAACTACGTCATTTAAGATGGGAAAAACGTTAGAAATAACCTTCTAATTGTTTAAATCATGATATAATCAGTGATCAGAAAACCTTTTTTGAAGTAGTTTATCTTTGATGAAACTTGTTTTCAGTTGTCCTCCATATTGCTCCTAAATTTGTTCAAACAGATATTAATTAATGTTTCCGTTTGAAATAAAGCATCTCAGTGACAACCCTCCAATGCCATTGCCCCCAGTGTCCAGAGCTGTCTTTCTAAAGTACAAATCTAATTGAGCTTCTACTCTGTTTCAGAGTCCTTACCACATACTCAATCTCTCTGCTACTCAGATTGAGGTTTGGGGCCCAGCAGGGTGGCTGAGAGTTTATCAGAGAGGCTGAATTTCAGGCTCTACCCCAGAATCACTGAATCAGAATCTGCATTTTATTAAGATCTCCAAAGTGAATTGTGTACATGCTGAAGTTTAAGAAGCTCTGGCCAAAAGAATAGTAAAGGCCAAGCCCTTCATTATCAGTCTCCCATCTTTCTCTTCCAGTCTTATTTCCAGGTAATCCTTCAGACCCTAGCCTTGCTGGCTGACTTAGAGTTCCTGGAACAAATCAGCATTTTCTGGTATTTGCATCTGTTGTTTGCTCTCTCTTGGCCATGCTCCCACACATTCACCTGGTAATTCACCTAGTGAATTCCTCAATTTGGCTTTCTCTCCTCCTCCTTGAAGGAAGACCTTCCCTGACTCCTCAGGTGCAATTAGGGTCTTTTTCTTCCTGTTTACAAGGCTCTAATTTAAGAGTTATCAAATTGTATTGTACATAACATTTGATTTTCTACTTTTCTTTAGACTCCTTGAGAGCAGTATTTGTGTCTTGTTAAATCCTACAGTCCTAGCCAACAATATTTTAGACACGAAGAAATAAATCAACAAACGTTGCATAAGTGCTGGACGAAAGGCCTAGGTGAGATCACTTCTGAGGACAGAGTGTTGCAAAGTGTTCCTTTTACAAGAATGACCACACACTTAAAAGCGCTTTATTGTGGTTATTTACTGATTCCTTTATTTGTGGTGGAACAAGACTTACACAGGATTACAGAATTACAAGTGACTTGAGATATAATCTAATCATTTACTCACTCTCTTTCAAAGATGATTTGGGAGGAGTAAATTTCTCCCATAACCAGAGAAAATGTGTTTATTTATAAACCATTTTACTTGCTCTTTGTCTTCCTGTATATGTTTTGTATACAAACTTGGTGCTCAGTAAATGATTTCTAAATAAGAGGGTGAACTAATCAGCATTTTTAGTATTATTTTCAAAGGCAACCCTCACTGACCTGTATGGGGTAAGATATAGAAAGAACTTAGCACAGTGTTGGGCTGAAGTAAGTGATCGATTAAAGACATATCCTCTTTCGCCCTGCCCTTCTTCTCTTTAAGTTAAATCTCTCACGCTGCAATAGAATCCCCATGGTCTTTGTTCAATGCTTATGGAAATAAAAAGTTAAAAATCTAAAATTAATTGCTAAACCTTATTTTAGTTACAAGGTAACAGAACACTCAACAAATGAAAAATTGACTCTTTTGTTTTATTTTCTTTGCCACATTACTGAGGAATGTGCCAACGCAGAGCTTTTTGTTGTTGTTTTGATTTGTTTTTAAGACGTTGAAAGAGAACTTTTATAATACAATGTTAAATAATATATATCTGAAGAAGGAAACCCTGAGCTAAATCCTGGGCACATCATCTACCCACAACATTTCAACTCGCTGGGTCTTGTGTTCTGTTCTTGCAGGATTCCTTGATTCCTACAAGAGAATGGATGGCAAGCCTTAATGCTTCAGTGGACTAATTGTATAAGATCATTCGATCACAGGTCCCCCATCAGCATCACACAAATCAGTCCCAAAGAATCAAGTCCCTACATAACCAGTGAGTTAGACTTGAATGAGTATCAGTTGTACCACAAGGTAAAATGAGAACTGCCATATTGTTTTCACTATCTAGGTCTCTAAAACTGTCTTTGAGAAGAGTGGTACCATTTTGTGGATTTCCTGGTTCTAATGCTCTTCTTCTACTTAAAATTTTATGTCCTGACTCCATTACTCCTCTCTTTGCTAATCATTTCTTAAAGAAATAATAATATGGACACTATCCAATAAGTCACAAATCAGGGAGGGTGTGGCACAACTTTGTGTGTTCATGGTAAACGTGTGGATAGTAGACTTATATATAAAACCTAAAACAATTTTTAAAAAGCTCTAAATAAAAGTATAAGAGAAAAATCATTGAGTCATTAGATCAAGGAAATATTTCTCAGATAGGATGCAAAAAGCATGAAGCATAAAATATATACAAACTGGACTTCATTAAAATTAAGTTAAAATTTAAAACTTCTGTTTTTTGAAAGACTCTTAAAAAGGGAAAAGATAAGTAACGGACTAGAAGAAAATACTTGCAAAACGTGTATTTGATAAAGACTTCATATCTAGAAGATGTAAAAAAAATCCCAAGATTAATAATAAGAAAACAAACAACTTCTTTCCCTCCCCTGCCCCTCGCCCCCCCAAAATAGACAAAAGGCACTTCACCAAACAAGATATACAAGTGGATAATAACTACATAGAAAAGATGCCCAACATTATTGGTTGTTAGGGGAAAGCCAATTAAAACTACAATGAGACACCACTACCCACCTACTAGAATGACTAAAATCTAAAAAACAAACAAACAAACAAAATCTGACAACCTGACAATGCCAAGTACTCATGAGGATGAGGAGCAACTGCAACTTTAATAACTTGCTGGTGGGGATGTAAAATGGTACAGCCTCTTTGGAAAACAGTGTGGCAGTTTCTTAGAAAGTTAAATATAGGGGCCACCCAGTGGCATAGCAGTTAAGTTCATGAGCTCCGCTTTGGCGGCCCAGGGTTTGCCAGTTTGGATCTCAGGTGTGGACCTAGCACCACTCAGCAAATCATGCTGTGGCGTGAGTCCCACATATGAAATAGAGGAAAATAGGCACAGATGTTAGCTCAGGGCCAGTCTTCCTAAGCAGAAAGAGAAAGATTGGCAGCGGATGTTAGCTCAGGGCTAATCTTCTTCAAAAAAGTAAATAAATAAAACAAATAAACATAAAATTCAAAAAAAAAAAAAAAAAACAACAGTAATCTCACTCCTAAGTGGAATTATTTATTTCCAAAAAAACCAAAAGTATATATCCACAGAAAAACCTATATGTAAGTTTTATAGCAACTTGATTCATAATATCTAAAAATTGGAACCATGTCAAATATCCACCAACTGGTGAATGTCAAATAGACTGTGAACTATCCATACAACGCAATACTATTCAGTGGTAAAAAGGAGTAAACCACATACGTATGCAACAACATGGAATAATCTCAGAATCATTATTGTAAGTAAAATAAGCCAGAAACAAACAGGCTATATACCGTATGACTCCATTTACATGGCATTCTGACAAAAGAGAAATTATAGGGACAGAAATCAGATGCGTAGTTGTCAGGGGCTGGAGGTTAAGCAAGGAGATTAAGTATAGAGGAGCATAACGGAATGTCTTTGGATTGTGTAAATGTTTTGTAACTCAACTGTGGTGGTCGTTCCACAAATACAGATATGGATAAATAGAAATAGAGATATATTTGTATGTGTGTGTTAAAAATCATTGAAACACCAAAAAGGGAGAATTTTATGATATATAAATTATATCTTAATAAATGTGACTCAAAAGGCTAATGACTAGTTTTTACGTATTTGGAACATATATAGATGATGCTATCATAGCAACAAATCACTTCTACAGGCTAAGTTTTATATGAACTAGAACAGTTATTTCTGTATTTCAGTAACTGATTTGGTTATTTTAATAAAAAGAATCGCAAAAACTTCTCTACCTACATTCTGTTACCCCAGAAGGAACCCAATATCTATTTACACACTATTGGATGGGAACCTTTCCTGTTTTCATAGAGTTGTCACTAAAGTTCTAGCGCTAAAAGAACAATGGAAGCTGAGTAGCTTCACAAACTAAAAAGTACCACCAAGTACTTCCTCATGGAAATTACCAAGAGAAGGTAGGACTGCTCGGCTACCCATACCATCACACACCATAGCAAAAATCAAGACAGTAATAATAATGAAATGAGAGGAGTCAAGGAGGATCACTACAAGCGTGCATGTTCCCTCCTCTCACCTAGAGCCGGATAAGAAGGATTCTCAGAAAACCTCTTAAAGACTCTCAGAGGAATCTAACGTCTCATTTCCCATTTGAATCTTTGTTTATAAAGTGAATAGCGTGGCTGCCCCTGGTATGTATTTAAGTAAAGGGAAAGATAATTGGAGAGTGGCGGCACAGCAGCTTGTACTCCCACTGTTGGACATGGCCAGGCTGTGTGAGCTGCGCCTGTCAAGTGGGCCATAGAAGTCAGCTGAGTTTGGACCACTTTCCCATTCCTTCTGGAGATGGCACCTTCTCAATGAGGAAAGCTCAGGAGCTAAAAGCTTTGGGTGTACTGCCTTGAGAACAAGATGAAGAGGATTGTGGAAGAAGCTGTCACACCATAGAAATCATTCAAATTTGGAAACTGTACAGTAGGGGATCTTCTGCCTGGCATCCAAGTGAACCCGCCCATAACCATCCAGAAGGCATCCAAAACCAAGAGAGGATGGTTAAGTGCAGAGCTCTTTACTTCTTTTTCTCTTTCCCACCTCCCACCACTGCACACAGGGGGAGAAAGGGAAGCAGAGTAGAAGAATGGGCTCTGTCTCCCTCACCAGTGCATCTTCCTCAAGCCAAGAGCTATTCTGGTGGGAGACAGCAAAGCTTGAAATGAATTGGAAATCTAAATTTTACTCTAAGTAGACTGGCTCAAACTCTGAAAAACTTGAGAGTAACTGGACAGCTACGAGTTCAACCTGAGGTACTGTTAAAAAACAGAAAATTCAAATTCTTCAAAGTATGTTTGAAGGCCTTAGTAGAAAAAATCCATTCTATCCCATTGAGGCATTCCATTGAGGAAAATTTAATTCATGAGTTTCATCAAATAAGAAAGTGTTTACATTGGAGAATGAGGATCAGTGGTTTGAAGTTATTCCTGTAGACAATAGTGGAGCGCTCTTAAGAAAGGACATACGACAAATGATCTTGGTGGCACAAAGAACAATATTGTGCAAATTCACATGCACATCAACAATTCTGAACTAAAAAGCCACTCAATAGTCTATACTCAAATGTGAAGAAGTTTTAAGGATATTTTAATCAATTTTTTATGCTTTTATTTTTCTGTTTATGAGTGCACATTTTAAAAACTATGAGTAAATAGTTCTAAAAGAGCTCTTTACATAAGTTCAAAATAAAAAATGTAAGGAGAAATAAATCTTTGAGTCATTGTTTAATTGACCTAAACCTATAAAATAATGATTTGTCTTGTAATTGGTGGCATACTAGGTTTAGCAAGTAAGGTACATTGAGGGATATCAACATAAGTGTTGTACCCAACTTCTGAGTCCCATTCTTAAAAAGGAAACTGACAGTCCTCCACTCTTTCTCTACTCTTCAATTCCCCTCCCAGGATCCTGGTGTACGGTACTGGCCAACTCTGACCATGCAGATAAGGGTAACACATTATGGAATAGCAGATCAATGATGTAGAAGGAATCTGGGTCCCCCGATGGTTTCATAGAGCAAAGCCACCAAACTGTTCTTAGCATCTTTCTATCTCTAGACTGTTATACAAGAGGGAAATAAACTTCTATCATGTTGAGTCAGGTATTTCTATCATACGAAGCCAGTCTCTTTGTTATAGCAGCTTAACCTATATACTACTTGTTGTAGTAAATAGCAATGGAAGGCTAACATTTACAATGTTTACTATGTATTAGACACTATATTTATTGTGATTTATTTATCATAGAAATCCTAAAATAAGGTGCTATTATTATCCTCATTTTTAGAGATAAGAAAGTGGACACTTGCAGAGGTTGGGTAACTGCCCAAAGTCATACATGGAGCATATATAGATGATGCTATCATAGCAACATGAAGGGAGAAATTGAGACTTTCTACCCATTTAGACTGACTCCAGAATCCCTGCTCTTCTTCACTGTGATATTCTTGTTCCCAACTTACACACAGCCCCATGAAGCATGTTATACATTCATATAATTGTAAGTCTATAGACCGATATAAGAAACTTGCATGCAAATAACATTCAATTCACCATAATTTTGACCTAATGTAAACATAATATTGGATCTTTAATCCTAAGAAATAACTCAAAATACATGCCCTAATGCAATATTGTCTATAATTGATAAAACCTGAAAAAATACTATCTAACCAGTAGGAAAGTAATTTAAAAAACTTAAGCAACACAAACTCATTGAAATGTTTTGAGGTAAATAAAAGTATAATTACAAACATTATACTGGTCTTTCAACTTTTACGGTATAATGCCACTTGGAAAAGGCAGGCTACAAGGAAAAAGGGAAAAAAATATCTAACATTTATTAAGCATCTACTATGTGCCAGACAGAAATATTTTATACAAAATTTTACTTTACTTAATCTTTACCCTCACAATGAATGGCAAGGATGATTACCCTCGCCCCACCCCATTTACCAGATAAAAGAGGTTAGGTTCTGAGAGTTAAAGCTTTTGCTAAAGACCATGCAGCTAGAAAGAAGTAGCGCAGGAATTTTCATCTGGATCCGTTTCGCCAAAGTAATATTCTTTTCTATTATTCCATCCTGCTTCTTAAAATGGAACATACACTTTACTACAACTGTGGCGTTTGTTCTTTTTTTCTTTTCAGGGAAAGATTCACTCTGAGCTAACATGGCTGTGTATCCTAGTTGTAAGTCCCTCTCGTTCTTCTATGTGAGCCGCTGCCACAGCCCGCCAGCTGACAGAGGGATGGTGTGGTTCTGCTATGAGGAAACAAACCTGGGCTACCGAAGTGGTGAGATCACCAAACTTTAACCCTTAGGCCGTCAGGGCTGGCTCGGTATTTGTTCTTGATGGTCAAGAATATACCTGGTATCCATATTGCGTGCAGTGTATGTTAATACCTACTCCCTTTCATTTTTAAAGTATGTTACTCTGACTTAAAGTGTAGAAATGGAACATTACTTAAAGGTACCCCACAACAGATTTGAGCATGGCTTTTTGGGGACTTTGGAGAAATGGTTAAGTCATCTTTAGGAAAAAAACAACGCATATGATAAGAAATGAATTTTGGAAGCCAACACAACATAGCTTTCCAATAAAACCAACGGCCTTCCAGATTTATTCACGATCTTTTCCAAACTTGATTCTTTCCCAGTTGCCTTCTTGGTGCATAGCATCATCGTCTATCCAGTTGCACAAGTTACCTGTGACACTTCACCCTCTCCCGTCCACCTCGTATCCGTCATCAATTCCTCTCAATCTTACATCTTGAGATTCCCTAAATTCATTCATTTCCTCCCCCCACCAATGTGCCTTCACCTCTCACCTGAACTACAATAAATGACCTCACTGATCTAGCCCATGCACTCTCGGCCTCTTCCAATCTGTTGTCTGCTACAGCTAGAGAAATTTTTTAAATGCTATTCTTATCATGTCACACCATGCTTAAAATACCTTGATAGTTTCCCATTGGTCTCAAAATAAAATCCAGGTCTGGAAGGTCCTGGGGAGGCCCACAGTCAGCGTCCCTCATCTCTCACTTCCTCTCAGCGGTCCCAGCCCGTGCAGTTTGCTTCACGTTTCTCATTGTGCAGGCTCCCTCAGAAAGTCTTTGGCAGATGATGTTCCCTCAACTGAATGTGTGCTTCTTTGATTGCTCCATCCTCTCCCTTTGTTAACTTAACATGTAGTCATTCTTTACACTTCATTCCAAATATCATTTCTGTAGGAAAGCCATTCTTGATTCAACACAATGTCAGGTCTTCTTATTTTCCTCTCTTATAACATAATATGCAATTCCTTCTAGCACTTAAATGGACAATAATTTTATATTTATGCGTATGATTATTTAATTAATATCTAACTCTCCCAGGAAATTGGAGGCTCTACGAAGGTAAGTATCTTCTCTGTTTTTGCTCATGTTATACCTCTAGAACCTAGCACAGGGCCTGACAAATGGCAGAAATTCCATAAATACTTCTCATCGGTGGTTAAATAAACTGAATAAGGGGTGTCACTGATGGTCACACTAACAATCATCGCAGAACATGAAATACCTTTGTTCTCAGTTTCTTTGGGTCCAAACACATAAGGTCAAGGTACATTCTGCATCAAAACTGTAAATCAGCGAAATTTGTCTTTCCATCCACTCATTTTCCTTTCTGATGTTTTCTTCTCTCCAGTTGCATCCTCTGCCTTCCACATGCCCAGTGCCTTCTCTTATTCCCAATCCCTTAGAAGATTTTTACTTATTTAGGTAACAAACATGGTAAGCCCCTGCCACACTCAAGGCACTGTGCTAAATGTAGGGAATAAAGAAATGTCTCATGGTAACTCTCACTAAAAGATAAGAAGGACGGGCTAGCTGGTGGCAGCTGTTGTACCTATCCCGCGCCGAGCACCATCCTTTATGATGTACACGTAAGGCTCAGACAGTTGTGAAGTACAGCACTTACCTGGGAGTGAGAGGGAACTTGAAGGCCAAACCCCCAGCAGCCAGCCTATCTTAACCTTCTCACCTCTCCCCTTCCCTACTGATGGCTTCAGTTGGGGGTTACCCAATACGGAAAAAGAGGCAATAGAGCAGGAAGGTGTTAAAAGCCATTTGTAGTTCAGGCCAGGACATCTCCATGGAAGGAGACCGCAGGGGAATCCATCAGAAGTCATGTCTAAAGCATTTGTTTAGTGCAGCCCTCCAAATAGTGTTTTGTGAGAACCCCAGATCATCATGCTGTCTGTTGGTCTCCTACCTTGAACCGACACTGTGGTGTGAGAAGAAAGCAAGCTCTGGAATTGCTCATAGGTAGAAGGCTCCTGTGTCCCATTTCATGAACCCAATGGCTGGGTTGTGCCTTTGCAGAGCCCTGATCATCAACTTAACCCGCGACTGAGAAGCAATAGCGAAACCAGGGTCACCTGGGAGCAGAGGCTCCTTTAGAACCACAGATTATCTCCAGTGGTTACTGCAATTCTCAACAGGGGTAATATCACATCCATTATAGAGGCGGAAACTAAGTCTCACAGGTCATCCTGCAAGCATAGGAGAAATAACTCTAACTTTGTTCTCTCTGTCTCGAAAGCCCATTGTCTTTCCACTGTACTGTGCGGTCTCATAAAAAGAAGCAATAAGGAACATTTAAAATGTACCGATCCAGGCTGTAGATTTTAGGGGACAAGGAAGAGTTCTTCTGACAGGGTCACTGGGGGAGACGGCATGGAGCACTGTAAGAAGAATGTTCTTGAGCAAAAATGCTAGTAGCAGAAACAGCAAGTTGCACAGTTTAACTGAACTAATTGCTGTGTGCAGGGGAGAGAGGCTGAAAAGTTATACTGGAGCCATAATGTAAAAGACTCCAGAGCTGTCTGCTGGGCCTCCTTCCTCTCCCTAAATTCAGACGGGACTCAGCTGACTAATCTGTGTAGGAACACGCCACTAAAGACTTAAAACCTGTCGTTTCAATACCCCGTTTGCTGGGCTACTTGTACCCTGAAATCTTGGGTATTTTAACTTATTCCTGACTCTCATTAACCCTCTTTGTGAATGAAGGTCAATCAACCTTCCCATTATATTTTGAAAATTAATTACGTTATGACAATAAATTGTGAGCACAGTTCACAAATTTCAGTCATCCGTGGCCGGGCCGTTAACGTAAATGTGTGAAAGGTACAGAGACAAGAAAAAAAGAGTGGTAGGGACTTCAACAAGTGAGACAATACATTACCCATCTACAGTGTCCAAACTCAAATTTTTGATAAACATGGTATTTACCAAAGTTTGGCCTCCGAGCTACCTGGATGTAATGCCTGTGTTCATGCATGTGTAATATTTGCTAACATTCGTAAGGGTATATTATGCACTGTTCTAAGTACTTTAAATCTATTAATTCATTTAAACCTCACAACAAGCCCATGAATTGGGGAAATGAGAAGCATTCTTATTTTGTAGACGGAAAAACTGAGGTGCAGAGAGGTTAAGTAACTTACTAAAGGTTACTCGGGGATAGAGCCAAAATTAAAACCTAGACCCTCTGGCTCCAGCGTGTAGGGTCTTAAGCACCACAGTAGAAGCCTGGACCTCAGACAGTGCTATTCATGCTGAATGATTTACTGCTCATGACCATAAAAAATTTAGGATCAAACGCTGCTGAAACCTGTATCTCAGCCATTTCTACCATAAAAAGTTACAATCTATTCAACGTAGTTATTGTGCACCTACCATGCTCAAGGTACCGGGTACTGTCCATGCAGCCCTACTGACCAAAGCCAGAAAAACATGCCCACGTGCTGGCAACCTAGGCATTCATGATCAGCTCATGACTAAATCTACGGGACATCACTCAACACTATTCAGCCAAAAGCAAAGAAGAATCAAGCATCTGTCTTAATCAAATTGCCAGTCAACAAAGCAGAAATTCCACTTAAAAGCTATTACTGTAAGATAGATGTTTGGTTGTTGGCAGAAAATGAGAGAGCTCTTAGAATTATGATTTTTGACAATACATCTATTTATAAAAATTAACACCACCCTGGCCCTGGTTACCAGTCCAATTAGTCTAGACTCTAGAGCAGTGTTTCTCAAGGCCAACTGTTTCGTATTCTTCGGGAATCATTATTTAAAATAAAGTCTTAGGTACAGCCCTGCTATATCAGAAACTTTTGCCATGGGACTCAGGGATCTGAGTTTTTGACAGGCTCTCAGCATTTTCTATTCTCCCAAAAGTTTGAGAACCACCAGTGAGGCAAAGGATGAGAAAGCAGATTTAAATGACTTTCAGAAAATGTTGAGGTCCATAAAAGAGTAATTTGTGCTAAAGGATAAGTTCATGGTCTCTAAAATTAGAGATTGTAGGTTCAGGTGTGCTCAGAATGTAGATCACTATATTTTTAAATACAAAAATACCATTGTACTTAGAAAAATGACAACAGTGAACAATTAAACGCTCTAGGGTTATGCGTTTAAATTGACATTTCTAGAGAAATGTATCAGAATTCCCTTTTTCTGCAACAAATTAAAAAAACAATGTTTTAGACAAGTAATAGTTATGTTTCTTGTACAAGAGTAAGTCCAGAGCAGGCAGCTGCAGGTGATGGTCCAGCTGCTAAACTTTGCCATGGGGAAACTTGAGCTCCCTTTCTGTTCTTCTATTCTTAGCATACCATTTTGTTTCCTCATGGTCACAAAACAACAGCTTTTGCTCCAGCAAAGCATTAAACGCAGAAAAAAGAAGAAAAGTGAGATGGGCAGCGCCAGTTGTATAGGTCTCAACACCCTCCCAGCAGATGTCTCCTTAGTTTTCGTTTATCTGAGTTTTATCACAAGATCACACCAGTAGAGGCTGAAAGATTGAGAAACAGGATGGCCATGATTGGTTTAAACCAGGAGTCAGCAAACTACATCACACTCCCACAAGCCAAATGCTGCCTGCCGTCTGTTTGTGTAAATAAAGTTTTATTGGAACACAGCCACACATATCCTTTTTAATCTATAGATACTTTCATGCTATGACAGCGAAGCTGAGTAATTGCAAGATACATCTCTTGGCCCACAAAGTCTAAAATATTTACCATCTGATCCTTTATGGAACGTTTCCTGACCCTGAATTTAGACAATAATGATCCATTACATGTATCTGGAAACATCACTGCACTGGGCGTACTCGTGGCAGAAATAAACATCGGACAGGCAATCCCAATGTTTACCATTGTTCTCTTTTGTTTGTTTTTTTTTGTTCTTGGGTAGCACTCTTGCTTAATTGCTCCATCTGTAAAAAAGAGGTATCCTTCATAAAGTTGTATTTACCTCCAAGTCCTTGTTAGTATTAACTGTAAAAAATATATGAAGTGTTTAGCACAGTCCTACCACATAGAAAAATCTCAATAATGTTAGCTATTAGTGCTATTATTTACATAAAACCTACTGCACTAGCTTTTGACTTTCTTGAACTGCCACCTGAACTGCCTTTTCTCTTAGTAATTTTTGAAAGTCACTTTCATTTAGAAAATTATGATTACAGAAATCGTATTTGTCTAACAAGCTTTCTATTGGTAGATTATGGTAATGTGGACTTGAAAGCACATTCTAGATATGTATGGACACAGCAACTGATTCATTAAATGTTCTAGACCCCACAAACTGATTTAGACATCTTTGTCAAATATTGTCTATCATCAGACGCAAAAAACTCTTCATTTGTTTCGTGTATACAATACAGTGATCAATGCACTACTGAAATCTTCTCTAGAGAAAATCAGTGTTTTTATGGGCTCTTTTCCTGGCATGCAGCTATTTTCCAATAGGATTCCTATTGGCCTCAGAGAAATATTTCAACAAGTCACACTTAGCCTTTAGAGTTTTCCTGAAAACATTCTTTGCAAAAAGATATTTAGGTACATGTAGCCACACAGGTTGCTACATAATTTCTCTATATTTGTATATATTCCTTATTCCTCATAGTAAAGGAACAAATATTATCATAAATATTACCTTCTTTATGAAATAAACTAAAAATGCATTATTAATAGGACATTAGGAAAAGTTATTTTTTAAATATGAAAGCATAACCACTGAAGGCTGATCTCTTCTATTGTATGGTTTTTTCAATGCACAATACTAAGTTTTGTATTAAAAAGACATGGAGATCTACTTTCACAACATAATTTGAAACACAGAGAAAAAAATGTTACATGCTGAGCAACGAAATTGAATTTTTTTTTTGACTCTTGAAGGAGACCTATCCATTTCATTCAGGTCTTCCGTATTTTTAAGTTAGAAAAAATAGAAATCTACAAAATATTTTGGTAAAATCTGTGAAGCTCTGCAGGAGTCCAGGGAGTAGAGTATCATTTCTTCCCCACATGCATGAATAACTCATTGACTGTCCCCATCCTCATTTAGTTCCAATGAAATAATAACACAGAGATTTGTATAAAAGTAATTCTCTGTCCACCACAATCTCTCATGCTTGTTTTAGAATTATTCATCAAAACCCAGACATGGTGAAAACGGAAGAGTGGAAAGAGTTATCCAGCAGCTTTAGGCTTACAGCTAAGTATTCAGAGATGACTTTCTTTGTGCTGGGCGAAAATACTCTATTGCAAAGCAAGTGGTGGTGAGAAGGCAACTTCATCAGTAAAAAGCTAGCATGAATAGAAATTTTGGCCTTAAAAAAAGTACCACAATCAGCATTGACAGATGTCATCAGAAACACTGCTGTTTGGAACATAGTTCACTACACACTCAGAAGAATTAAACGACTGGAATATTCATCCCATCTCCAATCAACAGAAACCCTTAGGAACTCAAAAATGTAGCATAACCCTAAAAATGTACCAAGGTAATTTTCTTCATTGAGACATTCTGTACCCAAGGGCTAGCTTTATAATGTTACTCTAATCAATTTGCATCTCTGTGGCTCTGTGAATTTAACCATCACCAGTAGGCTAGCAGAGGCCACTGTTTCACTGTGAAATGCTATTATTCTTTTGTAAATACTTACATATGTAAGCACTGTGATATTCACAGCCAGGGGAAAGTTTAAGTTAAATTATAAAGTAGGGCAAAGTTCTGGGTAGAGAGCAACCTCTCACCACTAGTCCTGAATCTCTTCTCCACAAGTTTGATGCATCTTCCCAGAATTTCCAGCATCTTTCTGCTTCCCCGGGATCTCCTCTGTGGAACCGGATATACAGCTGATATTCTTCTTGAGAAGTCATCCCTTTCATGTTTTGCTTCAATCAGCATCCTGAAAAGTTATCCCTTGAATTATATCCAACTATATACGTTTAATTCATTCACAAGTCATTGTTTTGTGCCTCCAGTTACCCAGAATAAGACTCTAGAAAATCGATTTCTTCCAGAGCCATGTCATAATGGTTCCAAAAATACAGGACCCATCTATGTGGTCATCCAATTACTTCTAGGAAGAATACTATTCATGCTTTGAAAATTTAAATGATTCATAGTTGGCATAGTAAGAGATGACGGAAATAAATGTTGCACTGGAAAATAGTTTCATATGTCTTACAGGATCAAATTCTAATAAATTTCTGGAATTTGAGTACGACTAGTTCCACTCTGGGAAAATCCTATTCACCAAAATCTGACCAAATTTTGGCTAGGAAGAAAGCTTTTATTGGCTGCAATCTAGGCTTTTCCATTAGAAAGAAACAAAGATTACAAAGACTGCAATTGTTGTATACTTCACTTCCCCCACATCCGAAAATGTATGTCAGATAGCTTGTATTAAAGAAGAGAAACTCCTGGAAAACACTTCCACCTCCACTTGGGATGCCTCACGTCTCGCCGTGTCCTGACTGAAAACCAGATGAATCAAGACTGTTTAATGTCATTTATATTCTTCATTGTTAATTTTAAATCTTCCCCAAACTCCTTGTTTATATATCACATGGCATTTTCGTTGTGTTTATCAAAACTAACCAAAAGCAAATCTATTCTAGTTGGGGAATTGCTTTATTCTTAACCTTTTTGAAATATGGTATCTGGTTTACTGCTCTAAGAAATCTATTTGATTAAATATTTTGCAGTGGAGACTCAATCACTATTTTCAAAAACAGTTCTGCTCTACCTAATGCCAATTGGTGTTTTTCATTAGAAATTATATTACAAAAGCTGTGGTTTAAATAGAATTTCACCTCTATTTTGCTAATATATGCTGTCTCCGTATCAGTATAGCAAAAGCAAAAGTATTAACATTATGGATATATGAAGAAACAAAATACATATGGCTCCTCTCAGAATTTAATGCCCGCTACTTAATCCATTCCCCTTGTCATTTGTATCAAGAATTCCCAACAAATTTTTCACAATTCACCAATCAATTTTGGAGACTAATCAGGTCAATCTCAGGTCCCTATCTTTCTCAGGTCCATGTTTTATAAAAGTCACAGGATAAGGAGACAAGCAAGACTTCTGGAAATCCCACCATCCCTGCATCAACATTTGTAGAGAAAGTGACAGATGTGCCAGGACTGGTGGCTACAGATACAGTCCCCCTTCACGTTCTCCCAGGAGCTGACTACGTAGATGCATGTGACAGTCAACACACATGCCCTCTTCTCATCCCTGAGAGAGGCTCCAAGACGTGAATTTTTGCTATTAAAAAAAAAAAGAGATCCTTGTTTAATTTATCAAAAAGCATAAGGAATGACATCAAACACTGAGCTAGACTATGACTAATTTATGTCAAACAAGCAAATTATGATAAAACTATGCCTGTTATTAATAGAACAGAAGTCTTTATTATTTGGAACACTTTTAAATTGCATTATTATACTTTTCAACATTGCAAGATGATTTCTTTTAATAAATCCTTTCCTTGGTGTGAGGTAATAAAAAATTATGTACATATTTTGGTCTCTGCTCCCGGTTCCTGGCATAAAACTCCTGAAACCCTTGTAATTGCCTGGGTGATAGAAGTGTCTTTTGTTCTAATGCAGTGACTCTAGGTGGGTTCCTGGGTGCTCCTGGATGAAGGTTGGTCACTGGAAAGACCAAGCCATGATTAGAAGTTTGGAATTTTCAGCCTCACTCCCCATTCCCTTGAGAAGGGAGAAGGGCTGAAAATGGAGTTAATGATTGATCACGCCCAAGTGATAAAGCTGCCGTGAAATTCCAAAAGTGTGGGATTCAAGGAGCTTCCAAGTTAGTGAACACATCCACACCAGGAGGGTGACACACCATAACTCCACAGGGACAAAAGCTCCTGCGCTAGAGACCCTCCCAGATCTTACCCTATGTATCTCTTCATCTGACTGTTTGTCTGTACCCTTTATCGTGTCCTTTAATAAACTGGTAAATGTAAGTAAGTGTTTCCCCGAATTCTATGAGCCACACTAATTGAACCCAAGGAGGAGGTCTTTGGAACCACCAATCTATAACCAGTTGGTCAGAGCACAGCTGTTAACCTGGGCGGACAGTGTTGTAGGACTGAGCTCTTAACCTGTGGGATCTGACACTATCTCCAGATAGATAGTGTCAGAATTGAGCTAAACTGTAGGACACCTAGCTGGTGTCAGAGACTTGCTTGCTGCTGTGAGAAAAAATTCCACACGTTTGGTGACTAGAAGTGTCCAAATTGAAGTATGCAGTGTGAGTGTGGTAATAGTGTGAAAGTAAGGAAGACACACAGGGAAGAAAGGTACAGAAGCGGAAAACTGAGTTTTTCCTTTTTACTTGGTGTCTGTCAAAATAATATTTTGATTGTATGTGAGTTGACTGTCACATATATCTACATAGTCAGCTCCTGGGAGAAGGTGAGGGGAACTGTGCCCGTGGCTACCAGTCCAGCCACATTTGTCACTTTCTCTACAAATGGCTGATGCAAGGATGGTGGGATTTCCAGGAGCCTTACTGGTCTCTTTATCCCGTGACTTTTATAAAGTCATCGCATTTCGGAGGCAAGCAGTAGAGAACACTTTGTCTTCAGACCTTTGAATGATGTTGTTACAAAATGCTGTAATATCGTCAAAACTCTTTCAAAGCAAAGTCCTCTTGAATTAGCCCAATAATTAATAGAAAAAAGAAAACTTTAATAAGAAAAAAAGGTGTTGCTATGAATGTCTATTGAATGCTATTCCTGCCTCTATGTTCCCGGTGTATTTGCTAGTCCTAATGTTGCCGCTTTGTTTTGGTAGCAATGTGAGGTGATGTGAGAGACAGCCCCTACGTTGTGTTATCCCCTGTGCTCAGGCCTTAACTCAGCTTCAAA
Organism: Equus asinus; assembly: GCF_041296235.1. Lineage (NCBI taxonomy): Eukaryota > Metazoa > Chordata > Mammalia > Perissodactyla > Equidae > Equus > Equus asinus. The sequence continues at coordinate 92,292,430 of NC_091810.1, read as the reverse complement.
GCACGCCACATTCCTTCTTCAGAGAATAATAACTCAAAATCTTTTCTAAATAATCCCTGTTAATAAATACTTTGGAAAACATCAAAAATTCATATTAAAAAGCATAGAATAACAGAATCACAGAATTTTGACCATAACATCCTAAAACTTGTGCATATTGTGTTTACAGAATCAATAGTCTTTCTGGAGAAGCTTATTTTACATTTCTTTGTGATTTTTATAGCACTTTCCCTTTTCACATTAAAAATGATTTCATAAAATGATATTGTCCTTCCTGCGTGGGAAAGACAATTCTGATTCACCACCATCCCGACCATTCCTTAAATTACATTTCTCACAGCAGTGTTACATTTTCTGAGTGACCTCATGCCCAGTGGCAGACTTGCCTTTTATCCACTCGTTATTCAGAGAAATATTTATGGAGCATCGTTTGTGCATAAAAAACTGTGCCGAATGTTGGGAAGGACACGAAGATAAACAAAACATTCTCCTAGCCACCAAGAAGTCTAAAATCTTGTAAGGGAGAGGAGACAGTGCCAAGACAAATTCCAAACAATGATTTGTGACAGATGTCATGTGAGTGGGACAAACCAGAGCCACAAGAGTTCAGAGGGGAGATATCACTGATCTTGGAAGGGAATACCAAGTCTTATATTTGCCTCCGTAAACTCTTATAGGAATGCAATTTATGTTCAAAATTAGAACTATTATTTAACCAATTAAACAATGAGAACATAAATAAAAAAATAAACTCAAGGATCTCTTAAGAAATACAGCTGCCTGTTCAGTTTTCAGACTTCAAAGATCAGAGGCTTTATAACTTCCATTTATAGTTCATCCTAGCATGCAAGCAAATGTGTAACAACAATGTCTGGCTGATTTCAATTACTGGCAGGTAAATCTACAATGGGTATTTCTGCAGAAGTGGAAAACAACTGGGCAGCATCTTAAAACAGGCTTCTCTTCTGTGGCTGAACTGCCCTTACTCCCAACTTCTCTCCAGAGAGCTCCTTCTGTATTTATTTAATTACTGGTGTCATCTTCCCTAAACCACTTTCTTAAATCCCCTATCTCTCTCTTAAAATTCTGTGACTGAACATAATATATTAAAATTCTAATAAGAGCCTCTGTACCACAAGAAATACTAGAATCATCATAAAACTGTATTATTTACAATTTGTTAAAATTGTATTTCCATTTCAACTTTGTGTAATGTATCCCATAGAAATCCTCATAGATGGACAAAAATGTGTACTTACAGCATTTTTATAATATTAACATTTTTTCAATAAGTATGTAATGATAAGAAAATAATTCATTTATTGTACTGTATGCATGTTCAAGAGAATGAGATAAATGTATTTACAGTGACATGGAAAGATGTTCAAGACAAGAAAAAGTATGCTTATTTTGTAGAGCTATATGTTTTTGTCCATATGCATGGAAAGGCCTGTGGGATACTTACCAACCTGTTAACATTGCTTTTCTGTGGGGAAGAGAGTGGGATCAGGAGAGAGGGTGAAGAGTGACTTATTTTTACTTTAATATTTGGGCATTGTTTGATCATTTTACATCAAGTGTGTATCATTGGGGCTTATTTTATAAGCACTTTTAAAAGAGTTCATTTGGAAGAAGTCTTTTAATTCATAAATGTTAAGTTGCAGTTTATTGTTTACAGACTAAGAGAAGATATATTCTCAACAACTTAAAACAGAATTGGTGAGAAAGCTTTTAAAATAATTCATAAAAATCTTTAAAGAGTTTCAAAGCAAAATCATCTGTTGTCACTCTAGAATTTTCTGAGTTCAAGAATGTAGTGATTAACTTTGGGTCAAGTTAATTGGAAAAATCTGGATTCATTCTAAACAAGGTAAGTACATGTCGGAAAGTCACTTCTTCAAACAGTTTACAAGTTCTTATGAATATACAAAACTTGTTCCAAAGCTGACCCTTTAAGAAGCCAGGGTATGGGGTTTGGGAGAAAGAGGTGTAGAAACAAAAGAGCTAGAGATAGTGCAGAAGGTATGACTGACATCTGAGGGTCTTAACACTTCTGGGCAGTCAGTTTAGGTCCAATCCTTAGTGGATATGAATTGATTTGAGTGGTTGAGTCAGAAGGGGTAGAGAGGAGCAGGTATCTCTTCTAGTTGAGGAAGAAGTCTTGACTGTAGAGATGCTAGTAGCGTCAGCACAATCCTCTTCTTTGGGGATTGCAGTTCAGTGGTGGCAGCCTCAGCTCCCACTCAAGACGGATAAGTATTGACTGCCACGCCACAGCAAGCACAGGGCAAAACAGAAGATGGGGAAGATTCTAACGAGATCGTCAACAGTCAGCAAGTCCTTTGGGTGGCCGCGGAGTGAAAAACCTGGAGAGCTATTGAAAGGCAATAACATGAGCTGGCACTAGCTTTGAGTAAGTTTGCTATCCCAGATGGGGATCAAAAGAAAAAAAAGATTGATGGTGTCTGGATCTCTTATTTCTTCATATCTTCTATTTTCTTAGGATCAAACACTCCTTACTGAGCAGTTATTTGATTAACGATTTTTACTTTAGTAAAAAATACATTACTAAAAAGAGTATGCATGTCCTTTTTTGTTAACTAATTTCTGCATCTCATCCATCTGTGTTTGGAGAAAGACAAAATTACAAGGATATGGGACATAATATGGCATCACCGTATGGGGGCATTGCCTTAACTTCCAGACAAGGCATTTAAAGAAACAAATCTATCTTCAAGGCAAACCAACCTTGAAGATCTATATGCTCAGTCATCCACGTGACCGTCATATGGCTGCTGTATATAAGTACCGTCTGACTGATTCCCAGCAGTAAAGTAGTCAGATCTTTTGTTCGGTGTCTTTGCAACCAGCATAAGCCTTCACTTCATGCATTAGCTTTGCTGTTACCACACACGTGCACACACACACACACACACACACACACAGAGCCCTGGTGGCCATAAGGCTTTAGGGAGGTTAAGATTAGCCTCTAAAAACCCGAGAATACCCACACCTGCTTGTCTGGCTAATTCAATCAAATTTTTGTGAACTTTACAGCACATGGTATGGGAGAAAAATCTTGTGCAACGTTGTTAATATTTTGTCAATATTAGAAATGGAAATTATGCAAAAGATCTATTACAGCCACCTGAAAGTCACCCTATTTGACCCAATTTTTATCATCTTCATGGCACAGCATGGTGGGGAAGGGGGAGCTTGTGCGAGTCTCCGTCTATTTTATCATTATTTCAAATGGAAATTATACTCAAGATTTATTACAAATAACCAAAACTACTTAATAAAAATAAGGTAAGAAGATTTAAATACAAATTTCTAAAGCTAATTGGTTTTTCTTTAAGGAGAAGATGGAAGAAAGAAGATATCTACAACAATCAAAGAGCCTGTAAATGAAAAGGTCAGGTCCCAGTACTAGAGATGGCACAAATCCCTTTTTAGTACTGGGAGAGAAGAAAGTTATGATAAGGGTGGCGCTCCTTTCCTGCTGACCTCCAGCACACAAGGCATTGATTGACAGTCATTACTGGTGTAGAACCTGAAACAAACATGTAACCTACCACATAGAAGTACAGTTTTGGACTATGAATCAACGTATTTCTGAAATAATATGCATACAAACTCAATTAAACAAATATTTTATAACCACACAAGCTTTTTTTATTTTTTGAATATTTTTCTAACCTTGTGAGACACTTTCCATCAAAAATAACCCTCAGTCTATGTCACAGGCATTGCCTCCAAAAAAAAAAAAAAGCCTTTTGTGTCTCCAACAATTCCAGTTTGAATCTCCATTCAGTAAAATATTATAGTATTTTCTGAATTTTGGAACAGAGAAGCCACTGCAAACACCTGTGTCGTCTCTCCTGGGTGACCTTCAGGCTTTAAACCACTGTCATAACCACGTGAATCTGGAATTCACAAAAGAGGTTATGGAAAACCAAAGAAATTGAGACTGCTTCCACACTAGTTCAGTGAACCTGTCATCTAGCAAATCTTCCGGAGAACCCAGCCTGTTTCACCAAAGCAACAGCTGTGAAGATGATTTGGGGAAATACCCTTAACCTTTGCAGTGGAGAAACAGACTCCTAAGTGCATAAGAAGTGATGCTTCAACCGAGGATTAGAATGTAGCTATACAGAAAAGTTCCATCACGTGTTTCTGCCTCAGAGACTTTTCCATCCAGACCTCAGAATGAGTTAATTGCTAGGTGTTTGTGTGTTTAAAAGAAAGATTTAGGAAAATATAACTTTTAAGCTCATTTGTATCAAAAATGAAAGTTTACCATCTGTTTTTCACTCATTTACACTCAATTAATCAAAAAAAAAAATTTTAAGTTCCCTGCCAGCAAAGGGGGTGGAAGGTTTTCAAAATAAACATTTAAGATATTTGCAACCTAGTAGAAGAGGAAAACATGCTTCAATCAGTATGACCTGTCCTAATACAGTTTTCTTTTCTTACACTTCAAAACAATACAGTGCATTATTTTTTCACATAAATTTAAAAAGATAATCAACTCACTTTAAAAAAAATAGGCAATTGCCCTATTTTAACCTTCATTAACTAAATTGGCAAGTGACATTTTACATCCCCTAATTTGTGTGCACGTATATTTAAAAAAGAGTGAAACCTCTGTAGGCAATCTGGAACGTTTAAGGGGGGAAAAAAGCCTTTAATGAATGATTAAACACTGCATGTCCACATAGCATCGGAGGAAAGTACTTTGACTCACACATAGCATAAAGTAGAAAAATTAATATGACACATAGATAGCACACTTTTTGTAAAATATTCTTTCTCTCTCTTAGATCCCATGTGAAGCTGCAGTTGCTATAGTAACTATATTTTTGTTGAGGAGGAAAATACTTATGTACAGAATGCTTACATTTACTCACCACATTTTCAGTGAAAATTACACAAAACGGAAGTGATGAATTAAAATTCTCAGTGGATAAGCAGTTCTTGTCCCTTAATTTTAAAACTACCATCAAATGATTCTATCCAGCATGTTTTTTCCATACAAATATTATTGTTCTTCATAAACTTCATCATCTTATAAACAAAAATGGCTGAGCTGGAAAGAATTTTTAACTTCCCATAATTTAGTAGTTTGTGTGGAGTACAATATGCTAAAAAGATTAATTACTTTAATCAATTGTGAACCATTAGATAAAAATTGTACACACATTTTTTAATTTCAGTTTTAAACACCCAGTGGGCTGGTTTCTACCCCCCTTCTCCATAACGAGTCTTACAAACCTCCTCCATGGCACATACATTGAATAAATACCTCAACACACTACAGTTGCCAACAAAGTTCCAAAATCAACTTTGTAAGTGTCATGATCCTCAATGCTATTGTGGTGTAAATGAAGAGTGCTCCTTGAGTCCATTTGGCTACGATTTCGAGCATACTTTGTGCCCCCAAGAGAAGAAAGAAGAGTAGTAAACCATTTTTGCAGAATGTCATTCTCCCACAACAGTTTATGAAAGAAACATCTGTGACAAGAATCTCTAATGCTTTCCTCAAAGCCACAGCTGACACGAAAAGAGCAGTGCTAAAAGTGGCAGATCCATCCCGTCCCGCCCTTCCTGGAGCATGACACCTAATTTGCTGTGTATCACATGTATTTTCCTCACATGTGCTGAGACGGTGACATTGATGTGGTGGCTTTCATCCAAGCCTCAGCTGAATAAACACTTGGGCTCTACAGTGGGCAAACTGGCATCCTTAAAAAGTCTTCTGTCCCCGGCAAGTTAACTTCACCTCAGGGAAGCATTTTTCTAAGTTTGAGTTTGCAATTTGGGTACATAAATGGAATCTCTGAACACTGTTTGGAAAACCTTAAATCACCTGACACACATAGAGCACACTCTGTATTTTTGAAACCAGTTTTCTTGGGGTAATGCAATTTTTATGTGACTACCTGAAAATATATGCAAATCAACAGACAAAAACAAGCAACAGTGTGCAAGATTTCAATCATCCCATTGCAGAACATGTACTTTTTTTACAAAAAGCCTAAGAAATAACCACATTATGTCCATCTGAAACATGTACCATTGCTTCTTCTAGTAGACGTTTTATTTATGTATAAAATATATCCCGAAACACTCAGAGATCTTAAGTGTACAGCTTGATGAATTTTGCAAGGCAAATACAGTCATGATCAAGTGCAGAACATTACCAACACCACAGAAGCCCCCAGTAGGCCTCCCTAAAGTGTATACAATTACTTTTAAGTTTGACACTAGAATCTTTAATCAATGGGAAAACTCCATTTAAATGATATCAGGCGAACAATTAAGGTTCTAGTAAACAGCATGGATAAATAACACCAGGCCCTGTAGTTAATGAGTCTACTTCTTTCTGTTTGTCTTCTGTGGGGCTGCAAGTGACTCTTTCTTATCCTCCAACAATCAAGGAAATCACTAATTACCATTGCCCCGAAATTATCCTTCTTTGAAGAAGAAGGAGATTAGCCCTGAGCCAACAGCTGCCACCGATCCTCTTCTTTCTTGGTGAGGAAGGTTGGCCCTGAGCTAACATCTGTGCCAAACTTCCTCTATTTTATTTATGGGACGCCTGCCACAGCATGGCTTGATAAGTGGTGCTAGGTCCCTGCCGGGGATCCGAACCTACGAACCCCAGACAGCCAAAGTGGAACATGAAAACTTAATGGCTGCGCCACCGGGCCAGCCCCCAATTTTTTTCTTTTTTACTCGATGGTAGTTTTGTAAAAATACAAGGGTGGTAAAAGAACACAGGGATGTATGCCATCTCCATCATGAATCATTTCGATTACTTTATTTCTCTTCCTTTTAAAGAACTTTAATGTAAAATCCTTTTTTCAATTTAGGTTATACTTAACAAAGGAGAATATACATACTAGAATTTTCTCTAACTCTTAGATTTCTCTTTAATATGATAATTCCTAAAGGAAAAAAATGTTTATTCTTAAAAACCTAAAATTAATGTAGAGTGAACGTGTTCTGTCATGCTCTTTGACCCACAGGGTCGCTTAGATGCTCTGTCTATGACACAAGTACCTGGTTAGGGCCCAGGACCATATGAGGCAGTCCAAATCCCCAGTAGACACCCCACCCTAAATTTTAGACTAGAATTTTAGTACCCCAACCAGTACCTTCAGGTAAGTTTCACATACTTATCTCAAGAGCTCAGTATATTCAGAATTAAACATTCCTTATCTTGATTAACCAATCCAGCAGCCCAAACCTCAAAGTCATCTTTGTCAATGTCCTTTTGTCAGCTCTTACATTCAAATGACAGCAAGTTTGAACAATCCTACCTCCAAAATGTCTTTTAAATCTGTCTCCTGCTGTCCCTTCCCACACCATTGAAGTCCTTGCTCTTTTCTGAACATGCTATTGCAAATGCCCTTTCATCTCTCTGGAATCACTTTTTCCCTCTTTTGTCTTGTAGGTGTGTCTTCAGCCTTCAAAACTCATCTTGAAATGGTTCCTCCTCCACATGCCATCCTTGAACCAGCCCATACCTGACACAGAACCAGTCCCTCCCTTGTGTCTCCCATAGCATGTGACACCTTGTATAACTACACGGTCCTTTATGTCCTCAACTGGAACAGGAACACCTTGGGCTGGAACAAGTCTTCATCTTCATACTTCCAGTGCCTCGTGTATCATCTGGCATATAAGAGATGCTAAGCAAACAATGAAAGAATGAAATAAAATATACTCTGCCTAAAAGGCATAGAACATCCAGTAGGTTACTTTGGGCAAACCACAATCTGTCCGGGTTTACTTCCCTATCAAAACTGGATGGGATGTAATGTGCGTGCAAGAGAGGAGTCCCTGCCAAAGTGAAGCCCAGTCTCACCAGCAGCACCCAAGAAATACTGCGAGTGGAGACTCCGCAGGGGCTGGGAGCAGGACCGGGCAGGGAATGGAGGATGAGATAACTACCACAGGACAGCCAAAGCTTTGGGGCCAGTTCTTCGCCCAGGGGACCCCGTGCAGTCTTTGCTCTCTCAAAAGAGAGAGGCGTCTATTCCATGGCAGGAAGAATCGACTCATAGAAATTTTTATTTTTATTTATTTATTTATTTATTGAGGAAGATTAGCCCTGAGCTAACATCTGCTGCCAAGCCTCCTCTTTTTGCCGAGGAGGACTGGCCCTGAGCTCACATCTGTGCCCATCTTCCTCTACTTTATATGTGGGAAGCCTGCCACAGCATGGTTTGCCAGGCAGTGCCATGTCCGCACCCGGGTTCCGAACCCACAAAACCCAGGCCGCCAAAGCAGAACTTGCGCACTTAACTGCTGCACCACCGGGCCGGCCCCAGAAGTTTTTAAAATAAAAAATTCCTTTTGAAAAGGAAAAATTGAATGAGTTGGATTAAATCATGTCTCATATTTGATGTATTGCTGTCATTAGAAAAAAAAATTATCTTAAGAAATGCTCATGCTTCACATATGCCACACTATTTGTTTTATTGTCGTCCTGGAGTGCTTTCTTTTCGTGACTGTATCATAAAAGGCCTCAGACAGCAAGGTGAATATGCAGTGTGAGTGAAACTTTGACTTGCTATTGCACTTGTGTGCCTTGGAATGCCCTATGTCTAGGTAATGTGTATAAAGGTTGATGGTATAATTGTGTTTGAAAGATGTAGTACAAATATGTTTGAAGGAGATTTGTTACCTATACAACAAAAAGAACAAAAAACGTCAAAGATAAAAGGGCAGAGAATTTTTGCAATTACAATCTGGAGCTCGTTTCCACCTATGACAGACATTTGAAAGTGTGTAAAGATCCTAAGGCTTTGCCCAGACCCACTAGCCCTGATCAGTAGCAAAAGAGCTTCAAAGGGCTTGACAGAGAACTTCTCACTCCACGCACAGTCTCTCCATCAAGCGATCCTGGAAGCCTTCCACGTCCAGTTTGAGAGCTCTTTCTTCCCAAAAGAGAGGCCTGAGAAAAAAAGAAAGGTACAGAATGCACGGAGAACTTCATCTGGATCACTTTTTGTCCATGAACAGGCCTCTGTTTTCTGATCCTCAGAGTTAAGGGTCTTGATGTGATATAAAGTTTAAAAAAATATTCTGGGTGCTGAAAGCCTTGAGCGTTCATCAGCAACACAAACCCAGCCTGAGGTGACTTCTCAGAGTCACACACAGTGTTGAGAGGAAGATGACTCTCTACACTTGCTTCACACCAAAAGGACTAGTTCATGTTCAAACAATATCTTTATATTAATTTTAGGGGGTGCCTGGTCTCTGAGTTCCACGCATGCACCAACGTTAAAAACCCCTAGTATAAAAGACTTCAAAATACCTTTCAGCAATTACTGTACGATTCTAAACATGAAATGAACCTTCAACTTCTGTTCAAGGGTGAAAATGTTGCCCAAAAATCCTTTGCAGAAAGTTAAAACAAATTTGCCTTACCCTTTCAGGCACTCTGTTTTCTTATATGAAAAGTCTAAGAAGTGGATGATCCCTGATGTCTTTCTAGCTCCAAGATTTGGTGACTTGCAAAGCATAACTCTAAGGGCTCGCCACAGAATTAGCCTATATAAAGAATTATGTTAAAAGTTCCTGAACAGCAAGATCAGTACTTCTTGCATTCATCCAACAAAAATTTACTAAGCATCTAATATATGCCAAGTGCTGTTCTAGATATTGAGAATAGAGTAAAAAGCAGTAGTAAACAGAATATCCCCAAATCCCTGATAGTATTGAGAGATGTAGAGAAGAGGGAACATAAGCAATAAACAACATAAGTAAAACATCATCTGTTAGATAGTGATAACTGTTAAGAAAAATATATAAAGCAGGGAAGGGGGATATGAAATTCATAAGGGTTGAAAATGTAAACATCTGAAGGATGGAAACATATAATTTCAGTAAAGGTAGATAAGATAACTCAGACCAACCCTCTTGCTGACTACATCTAAAAGAGCAGAGATAAATTTTAAAACATGTTCTTAAAAACATCAAGTTAGAGAATGAAGAATTTCCAGGCCAAAATATAGGAGACCCTGAGACCCCAAAGAAAAAAAGCCCGGAAAAGGTGAGCCCTCTCCTGAAGAAGACACAATGATCTTAGGCCACCAATTATTTCCATAAATAATTAAATCTAATATAAGACTATTGCAAGTAACTTAATGGTAATAAATTTGAAGATGCCAATGAAATGAGCTAATTACTAGAAAAATTTTGGAAGAAGCTGATTTGTTTAAGAAATCAAATCTGTGGTCAATAATTTTCCCACGAAGAAAACTCAGATCTAGATGGCTTCTCTGGTATATTGTGTCATATACTCAAGAAGGAAGTAATTCAAACTTATAAAACTCTTCCAGAGAATTTAAAAACACACTTCTCAATTCGTTTTGTGAATTGAGCAAAACCTTGACAAGGACAGCACAAGAAAGAAAAATTAAAGGTTAATTTCACTCATATAAATAATTAGAAAAATTCTGAACAAAATATTAGCAAACTGAAACCAAATAATATAAAAATGATAATACATTATGACCAAATCGGTTTTATATCAAGAACGCAAGTTGATTTAACTTTAGATATTCACTGCAATTTACCACATAAACAGATTAAAGAATAAAAATTATACAATCATCTTAATAGTTGTAGAAAGTGTATTTGGTAAAATTCACCATCTGTTCATGATTAAAAAAAAAAAAGACACAGCACTTTTAGCCAGCCAAAATGGAAGAGAACTTTGAAATACTGGGGAAAAAATTACAAAACACTTACAGCAAACATCATCATAAATGGTGAAATACTGCAAATTTTCACTGTGAGTTGAAGAACAAGACAAACATTCTTTATCCACCCTTCTGTTCAACATTTTAATTATGTCATAAGCAGCGCAATAAGGCAAAAAAAAGAAACAATTAGTGTAAAAATGGAAAAGAAACAAATAAGACTGTCATTGTTCTAAGATGTCATGATTATTTACATAGAAAATCCAACAGAATTGACACATAAATTATTGTAATTAATAAGAGATTTAGTAAAGTTGCAGAATAAAAAATTAATACTTAAATTCAATGCTTTTTTATGTATCAGCCACAGACAGAAAATAGGATTTTGAAAGATCCATTTACAATAACATCAAAAAACATTAACTGCTTAGGAATAAACCTAATAAAACATGTTCAAGACTTCTACAGGAAAAATTACAAAATACTATTTAGAAACATTAAAAAAGACTCACACACATGGACATATATCTATGTTTCTGTACTGGAAGACTCAATGTTGAACCTATGTTAATTCTTCCCATTGTTCTGCAGATTCAATACAATCCCAGTCAAATATCAACTGTGTGTTTTGTGTGTCTTGACAAGCTAATTCTAAAATTAATATGGAAATGAAAAAGACCGTGTATAGCTGAGATACTCTTGAGAAGGAATAACAAGATGGGGCACTTGCTCCATCAATTCTCAATTAAAAGTGTTTAACTGGCATAAATTAGACAAATAGGCCAATAGGACAGAATAGAATTTTATGACAAAGATAGCATGCAGAGCAATGGGAAAAGAATTATCTTCAATAAATTATGCTATGACAATTGAGCATCTATATAAAAAAAAATTTGGACCCTGACCTTACACTGTACACAAAATAAAAATCAACTTTTGTGTCTTGTTTAAGAAATCTCTCTACCCCCTGGACATAAAGATACTCTCCTTAGTTATCTCCTGGAAGCTTTATGGTTCTCCTTTTCAGATTGTAGATCTAACGGAGAAGGGCCTCTTCTTGACCTTGGGAAAGGGAAAGATTTTTTAGACAAAACACACTCGAAAAAAGCTAACCAAAAATAGAAGTAGCCAAAAAGTAAAAACTGATAAATTGTACTTCATTAAAATTAACATATTCTCTTTTTCAAAGACAAGATTAACAGAGTAAAAAGATAATCAACAGAAGTGGAGAAGATATTAGAAACAAATATAACAGGCAAAAGACTAGTATCCATAATAAAGAACTACAAATCAAAAGAAGAAAACAGAAAACTAGATAGAAAGGTGGACAAATGACCACAACATGTGCTTCATAAAATAAGATTCATAAAAAAAATGGCCTGTAAACAAAAGAAAAGCAGCCGAACCTAATTAGAAATAAGGGTAATGCTAATTAAAATTATATTGGAAAACATTGTACACCCATCAGACTATTAAAAAAATTAGAAGCCAAACAATATGAAATGTTAGCAAGGATGTGAGGAATAGGAGCTATCATACATGACTGGTATGAGTATAATTGACACAAACACTTTGGCAAATAGTTTGGCATCATGTAGTCAAGTATAAGAATCTCTCTCTTTACACTGTAACATGGCAACTCCAGTCTGGTGTCTACTCTGAAGAAAGGCATGTAAACTAAAAACAACTCACCTCCATCAAGAGGAGTATGAATCAATAAATTTTGGTATATTCATGCATCAGGGCACTACAGAGCAATGAAAATAAACAATTCAAATATACTCCCAACAACACAGATGAATCTTACAAACATAACGTTGGATAAAAGATGCAAAGCACCAAAGAGTACTTATAGCATGATTCCATCCACAGACAATTTGAAAGCAGGAAAACCAAATTAGAATATTTTCTTTAAGATTCACGTATAAATCTTGAAACTTAGAAAAGCAAAGGCTCAGAGTGGTGATTACAATAAAAGTTAAAATAATGGTTACTTCTAGTGGGTAGTATGATCAAGAAGGGACATATTAGGAGCTTCTGAATGATCAAAAGTCCAATTTTGTACTTGAGTGGTGGTTACATTAACAGATTATTTTTCTCCTTGTTCCTTTATGTTTTATGCACTTTTCAGTATATGCTATACTTCACAGTTATGCAGACCTATATGGCAAGAGCATTCCAGCCAAAATCTTCCGTTATTAATCTGCTTTCCAAGACTCAGAAAGGGGTCTTGTCCATTGTAATTGTCCTGCCCTCCCTAAGCTAGTAATCTTTCATTGGGTAGTTAATATTAACTACTAGCTAGCTAGCTAGCTTGCTTTCAGTCTCTTATCGAATATTACCAACTGGATGATTTCCAAAAGCAATAAGTTCAAAATAACTCAATCGCTTCTCCTTGAACCTACTTCCCACATTAGCTTCTCCCCAAACTTATTTCACCTTTGTTTGTTCTTGGTTAACAGAGAATCTGATCTAGGCAGAGCCAAACAGGTTCTTTCCCTGGGATTTTTCTGAATTAGAACTAAGAGAGTTGGTCCTTTGGGCTGGGTAGGAGTCTAAGACTTAGGAATCCCCAGGAACCACGTATCCTCACATAGCAGAAGCCACTCTGAAGGACAAGAGATCTGAGCTGACATAAAGAGAAGAGAAGCCATAACAGACAGAAAAACAGAGCCCTGAAACATTCAGGTCCTGTAGCGTGGCTGAGGGCCACCTTCATCCTTGCCCTGGTCACATTTCTGCAGGAACAATAAATTACTATAAGGTATCTATAAAATAACAATGGTTTTATAATTTACGCATGGTTTACGCCTGATACATCCAGCAAACTGATATTATATTTTAGATTGATGAACCACATATAATGCTTAGATATATTAAATTAAATATATAATATTTAAAATACATAAAAAAGAAGGAAATCTTGCTATTTGTGACAACTTGGATGAACCTGCAGGGCATTGTGCTAAGTGAAATAAGCCAGACAGAGAAAGACAAATGCTGCATGGTATCGCTTCTATGTGGAATCTAAAGAAATAAAGTCAAACTCACAGAAACAAAGAGCAGAGTGATGGTTACCAGGGGTTGGGAGAGAGGGGAAACGAAATGTTGGTCAAAGGGTATAAACTTCCAGTTATGAGATGAATAAGTTCTGAGGATCTAAGGTACAGCTTAGTGACTATAGTTAATAATACCATATTATATATTTAAAATCTGCTAAGACAGTAGATCTCAAGCATTCTCGTCAAAAAAAAAGGTAACTATGTGAGGTGATATGTATGTTAAGTAAATTGATTGTGGTTAACATTTCACAGTGTATATCAAATCATCATCATGTTAGACATTTTAGATATATTACAATTTCGTTTATCAATTATACCTCAAAAAACCTGGAAAAATATAAAATAACATACATATCTTTCAAATTGAATACAGCCTCTAATAATGCTAATTCACTTAAGGGAACTTACCTAAAATATGTCTAAGAATGTTTGTCTTTACACTAATTTCAACAATTTGAGCAAAAGCAAGAAATGGAGTCTCCCTTTTCTTAGGGTCATTCTAATGCGTAAATAAAATGTGTATATCAGTCTAACGTCTGAAAATCTCTATAAAACAAAAGAAGATGAGATAAGAAGTCAGCTAAAAAAGCAAAAAAAAAAGATACCTTTATAAGGAATAAAAAGTATACATCAGAACGCATGCACAGTATACACAGAATGTATGCAGATCCATACGCTATATAATATTTACTTAAAATGGGCGATCTCCATAGCAACCAGTGGGTCAGATGATACACGAGCTGCCTGTGAAGCACAGGCGTGTATCTTTCTTACAGTAAAACTGATTATATAATAAACACAATCAATTGTGAAATTCTATTATTTTAACCTAAATACATGTGAGATAATAGACTTTTAAATATGTTTTTCACACTATAATTGATGAGGATAATATTATTTTTCCATATATTTATTTCTTCCCCTCTTTTAGCTTCTCACTTTTGCTTTGATGGTTTAAAATGAAGGTTAGTAAAACTAAAGGCAATGAGATTTATTTTACATGTCACTTTACATGGCAAAAGGGATTCTGCAGATGCGCTTAAGGATACAGACATTGAGATAGAGGGATTATCCTGGATTATTTGGGTGAGCCCAATCTAATGACGTGAGTCCTTAAAAGCAGAAAACCTTTCCAAGCTAGGGTCAGAATGAGATACGATGACAGAAGATGGCCCAGAGTGATCTGCACTGCTGGCTTTGAAGATGAAGGAAGGGAGCGCCAGTCAAAGAACGCAGGTGGCCTCTGGAAGCTGCAAAAGGGAAGGAAGTGGAGTGTCCATAAAGGAATGTGGTTACACGGACACCTTGATTTTAGCTCACTGAGATCCATGTTAGAATTCTGATCTACAAAATTATCAGATAATAAATTTGTGTTCTTTAAGCCACAAATTACAGCTTTGTAGTAGTTGGCTATAGCAGCAATAGGAGACTAATA
The DNA here is from genome assembly GCF_041296235.1 of Equus asinus. Classification (NCBI taxonomy): domain Eukaryota; kingdom Metazoa; phylum Chordata; class Mammalia; order Perissodactyla; family Equidae; genus Equus; species Equus asinus. The sequence continues at coordinate 92,277,215 of NC_091810.1, read as the reverse complement.
AAGTAGATGTGACATTGGTGTGGCTTCATAAAGAAAGACAGGAACCAGTTCAAGGAGGAGAAAGGAAGACTCTCGCATGCCCTCATCCCTACCTCGCAAAATGGAATTTGACATAACTAAGCAAAGTGCATGTGCCTTCAGAATGAGGCAGGCCCAGTCAGAGAACTGACAGGTCACCACGAGCATCCAAGAGCGCTGGGAGCATTCTCAGGGATGCGTGAAACTTTGCATCCTCTGCTCGGCTCTGTTTTATCCCACGGTGAGCCTCCTTCAACTGCGTAAACTACACTGAAGCATAATTAAACGTGAAAACAGGTCCCAGCTCGCATAGCTTCCCTAAACAGACTATCAGCTCAGTGAAACAGAGAGTTTATTTTCCTAAGACCTTTTTTGGGTATGGATGTGTGTGTGTGTATATTTACACACATTTTTAGAAAAAGGGAAAACTTTTCCTCAAAAGATTATTTTTCTTTCTGAGGCCCCTTCCCCTGGGTGGCTCTGAGGAGACAGAGGGAGGAGGACATTAAGCATTTTCACATGCATCATCTCATTTATGTATGAAATGGCTTTTATTTTAAGTAAAGGCATTTTCTTTTCTAAAATGAAGCGTGCAGTAGGTATTTAACGGATTTTATGGATAATATTCGACAGAACTCTCTTGTTTCTCAAAATGTTATGAGCAAGACTTGCATTCTGGATCCTCATTTTAAACAGAAGCCTACAGTTGCCAGGATAACAAAATATGCTCTAAAAACTGATGGAATTAAGTCGTCAAAACAAATAATGATGTGTTTATTTATACAAATCTTGTGTCTCCCTCCACAATAAAGGGAATACTACTTGTTGGTTTTTAACACTTTGTAGCTATATGTTACTTGACGTCAAAAATTCTCAAAGCGTGGTTCAAGGACCCCTGGGGGGACTCAAGATCCTTTCAAGAGGTCCAAGAGGTCCTCTCTGTGCCTGTGACATATTCATATAAAGCCAGATTTTCTGTGTATATGTCAGCCTAAAAAATATCCCAATAGGCTGAATGCAAAAAAACGATATGTGAAACTAGTTCTTCAGTTTTGACAGACATTAAAGAAATTACAATGATGCTCTTCTCACCATTTTAAAAGAATTTTGGATAATACAGATGTTTTCTTACAGATGCTACCTATTTGAATATGTAACGGTTTATTAAGATTATTTTTAAATAAATTAATACAAAATGTTTTAATTGTCTCAATGTTAATTTATAACACAAGAAATATTTGTATGTAGAATCCACATAAATAAAAGCTTTTTGGGGTCCTGAATTACTTTTAAGAGGGTAAAGGGGTCCTGAGTCCAAAAAGTTTGAAAACCACTGCTTAACCTCAATAGTCCTCCCAACTCTCTGGGGAGAAAGAGAAATAGGCGGGGGGCAGGGGGTGCAATCAGGGGAGGTGGCCATGGGAGCTGAATAAGGTTTGTTCTCTGGAATGAAGAGGTGTGCAAGATGGTCCATTTTGGAGTAAGAAGAAAATAGTGGAATTTGAATGGTATATATTTTTATCATCCTTTGTTTAATTTTTATATTGGAATATGTTTTACAGTATACACAATAAATGTTACCATGAATTTAGAAATATATCAATATTAATATGTTGAGGAGAATAAAAAATGTATTACCCACAGGGTCCATAGTTTTAAAAACTTAGAGACTACTGATTTAGGAAAATAGATCATTTTGTCCACAGTGGAGAAAGTAGTAACCAAAATTCTAAAAAGTTCTTGAAAGATTTTTAGTGTGAGATCTTTAGTATAAAAAATAAGTAACTATTTTAATGAAGCAAACAAAAATCACAGCAGATTTTTGAAGATTCCAACGAAGAGAATTTCGGTATAAAATATCAAATGTGTAAAATATTTATTTTTTTCTTTGTTCTCCATTTTATCTCTTTGAAGGACATGTCCCATGTGAAAGTGTCATTTCTTTGTGTAGGCCTTCTGACAGCCAGATTTTGCATAGCTAATTTTCCTTATTTCCCGTTTTCATTTAGGATGGTTCAATATCAAATCCACTTACTCCTCTTGGGAGAAAATTGAGGCTGTTAGTTGTCACTGCATTAACATACAAATTTTAAAGTAAATTGAGAGGTCAATTTTATTTCCTTAATTATCACTAGTAGAAAATTGAATAAATGCTTATAACTTTAATAAATGGTATTTTTACTTATTCCTTTTGTAATCTGTTCCTAATCTGCATTGCCTTTCTTATCTCCCAGTACTCCACCACATATGTCCTCTGGTCCCATCCAGTTCTCTGACTTCATAGACAACTAATTCCCTTTACCCATTTATAAGCTATGGCCCTTGCCCTCAAAGAATTAGAGTCTGGTCGGGGGGAAGTAAACATTGTCTCAAAGAACTGACTTGAAGAGAAAGTAATAATGAATGTCTCAAGAAACACACAAAAAATGTGCTCGTGGTGGAAACAAACACACCTACTCACCCAATATTCCGCTCCTGTTCCTCTTAACGCCAGTTTTATTCTGGCCCGCAGTGTCCTCAGCCACCCTCGTCCTTAGGGGTGGCTCTGTTTCTAAGTCCACCTGCAGCTGATATGCCCATGAGATGCTCTGGTTAATGAAATGAAAGCCAAAGTCGAGCTGAATTCCTTGGCAAGCTCTTTGTAAGGGCAGGTGACTTTTGTCTTTTCCTTCCTGTTTCCTCCTGCATGAAACTTGACCAAGATGGTTAGAGCTCCAGCAACCACCTTGGATCATGAGACAATCCAAAATGGAAGCTAAGAAGGAGCAAAATAAAAGGAGCTTGAGTCTTTGATGATTGTGGAGTCATAAAAAATAAACATCTATATTGCTCAGGCTGCTGGAGGGGGTAGGGGGGTTCTTTTATATAAAGTTGAATGTGATCTTAAATGATGTGATACTCTTGGAAAATCAGAGAGAGAAACGAAGACTGCCACTGGGTGTTTTTAGTAACATTTGAGCTAAACCTTGAAAAATGAACATAGTTTTACCATGCGGTCAGCACCAGAGAAATCCATGAAGGAGACGATTTCAGGAAAGCAGTTGTATTCACAGGATATCAAATTTAATAGAAAAAGAGCACAGCAGCTCCATCCTTAGCCTTGATGCAGCCCCCTCCTCAGCTAAGAGGCTGTGACCCTTCACATCTCCATCTCCCCTAAGACCTGCTTCAAAATCAGCTTCCTCGTGATGGTCTTCCCACTGGACACTCCTGTAGAACCAAATGCCCACTCCTTCACAGCAATCCTGCACCGTCTGTCATTCAAAGACTTTGTTTTTTTATGTTGTCTTACAATATAGATAATAGACTTTCTGATGTCAGAGAGTGATCTTTAAATTTCTAATTATGTTCATTGTTTTGGAAAGTTAATTCTGAATGTAGGGTCGCAAATTACTCAGGTAAACAATAATAAAAAGTTCATGAGAAGTTATGACACACAGCAGAGCAAAGCAGCCTTGAGGTTCCGAGCACAAAGGAACGTAATTCTGCAACTGACATTGCATATTAAAAGTTATACTGAGGTGTTAACAATACAATTAAATGCAGCAACTTAAATAAGTATCTTCAGTATTTCAAAACAACTGTATTTCCGCCTCTCAAAAAAGAGAGAGGGAGACAGGCTGTATGATTCACAAACTGCCGGTATCTGTTAACAAATCGTGTATTTTTCCTGATTTTTCATATTTTTAGGTTGATTTGTTTGTCTTTACTCCCCTCCATTAAAACTTATAATCAACTATTTAAAGTCTTCACCTACAAGCAGACAAAAAAGTAATTATATTTTTCTTTCTCAATTGCTCTTTTCTCATTTCTTTAAAAAAATATACAAATGGCCCTTGTATCAATTTCAAATGCCATCACTAATACTTTAGGTGGCAGTAACATTAATCAAATAGAAAAGAGTATCTTACTGTCTTTTTAATCCAGAAGTGTTCAAACGTATTTTATGACCTTTTACCTATAAAAAATAGCTTAGTGCACTATGAGAATTTTTTCAAGACTGGATAAAATGAGTTAAGTCTCTAGGTAAGCCAGCAAGGCAAGATAGAGCTTAGTGTCTCCTTTGCCAACAACTGTTTCTATACTAACATGCTAATGTACTTGTTGGGAAAACGCCAAAGATGATACTATTAACCTTTCTTTTCTCTGCCCGTATGTTTCTCAAAAAAAGAAAAAGTTGCACTGTGAACACATAGAATAAGTCTCTTTGCCTCATGTTAATGGAGACAGATCCATCATACAATGTGACATTGTAGGTTTTTGAGGAACCTGAGGATAAATTTCAGCTCGACTATTAGCCAATTGTGACCTTGGGCAAGTTTCTTGCCCTCATGGAGGCTGTTTCTTTAAGAGCAAAATGAGGATAATATATGTTAAGGATTAAATAACATATTCTATATTAAGTGTTTAACAGTGTCTGGCATAGAGTGAGTGTTCAATATATAGAACTGTTACTATTACTAATATTTCTATTATGAAATGCTTTACTTGTTTTTCTCCTGCCGGCTGAGCAAAGAGGCTTTCCCTGTTGGAAGTCTGCTTACCACAAAGTCCTGCCAGTCCACCATTTCATTTATCAAAATTAGTTTTTAAGGGCGCACTGTGCACAGTGATTGAGAAATTTACTATCTTGAAATCCGATCCTTGGTTTTTGTGCAAATTTGTAAGTTTAAACTCCAAAGTCAGTTTAAGGTGATCTTACATTGTTCTACCCACTGGAGAATAAGCAGATTATCTCACAAGAAAAGCTGTCTAGACCCTCAGCTCTGAGGAACCTCAAAAATAATTTTTCACGGGCCATGAGAGTCAAAGATAACCAACACACATGGAAAAGGGGAAAAAATTATGAGTAAGAACCGGAAGGAGAAAAGAAGACTTTACATATTGACATTATCTCAAACAGATTACAACATGACTGTGCTTACTGTGCATAAAGAAATATACAACAAGCTCAAAAACATCTGCAGAGTATAGGAGGCTAGAAAAAGTGACAAGGTAGATTTGAAAAATAACCTAATACGTTTGAAGAAATAAAAATTGCACTAAAATACACTAAAATACAAAATAATTATTAAAACTCAATACAATAAAATAAAGTGTAAAAGATAAAATTTGAAGACATGCTCAGAAGACGTGTTTGGCAGCAAAACAGAAACAGCAGTAAAGTAGTAAAATAGAAGAAAACTGGAAGTTAAGACAGGGAGAAATATCCAGAGAGCTGCAAATAGAGATAATAACACGGAAAATAGAAGAGAATGTAAAAGACAAGAAGGGTTTAATGAAAAATTCCAGAAGGAAATGATAATATTTCTAAACTTGTATGCACCTAATTTATAGCCTCAAAAAAAGAGCAAATAATGCTGGTTCCAAAAGAAGGGACAAATTCATAATTATAGTGGGAGATTGTGATATACCTCTTTTAGTTGTTGGTAGGATAAATAGAAAAAATAAGTTAGGCTATAGAAGATTTTAAAATATAATTTAAAATATTGACCTATGGACATTATACTCTACAACTGTAGAATATGTATTTCTTTCAAGCACACATGGAACATTTAGAAAATTGTCTATATATTGTGCCTTAAAGTCCGCGTCAACAAATATCAGAGAATTGGAATCACAGGGAAAACTGGAAAGGGACACAGGTAATTTCTGTTTTATAGCTTAGTCTGGGTGGTAGTAACATGAACCGTCACTTTATAATAGTTCGTTAAGCTACATAGCTATGTTTAATGCACTTTTTCGTATGTGATTCCTATTTCACAATATTTTTCAAATAGATTTGAACCATACAAAGTATGCCACAATGCATTTATGTCAAAAATCATTCAGAAACTGGTAACTAGAAAATTTCCCATATCTTCAGAAATTAAACAATATATTCTAAATATCACATGGTCAAAGAAATATCATAAAAGAAATCAGAAAATATTTTGAACTGTATAATAACAAATGTTATACAGCAAAACTTGCAAGATGAACCTAAAGCAACATGGAAAATAATATTGGCAAGAAATGCACATAACAGAAAAGAGAAATGTTGAAAAATAATGAACTATGTATATTAAATATTTATCTAAAATAATTAGAGAAATTATCAAAAAGTAAAACCAAAGAAATGTGGAGGAAGGAAATGAAAATAAATGCAAAAATTATAAAATATTTTAAAAATATTAAATAGAGAAGACCAACAAAGCTAAAGTTGTATGTTTGAAAAGACAAATCCTGTGGTAAGATTGATCAAGAAGGGGGAGAGAAAATGTTATGAACGAATAGGAGAAATCACTGCAGCTGCTGCAGACATGAGACAGATAAAACGGAAATATTATGAATAAAGTTACAAATTCCTAGAAAAGTGCATCTTCTACAACATTTGACTTAAGAATGAATGGAAAATCCAAATAACCCTTTAAAGAAATTGAATCAAGTGTAAAAAACTCTTCCCACGAGGAAAACGACAGGCCAGGCAGCTTCATGACTTTAGCCAGCAGTCACTGAAGAAACAATTCCAGACTGCTATGGACTGAGTTGTGTCCCCCCAAATTTCATATGTTGAAGCCCTAACCCCTCAATGTGATGCTCTCCGGATACCTGGCCTTTGGGAAGTAATTAGGTTTAGATAAGGTCATGAGGGTGGAGAGCTCATGATAGGATTGTATGCTCTGGATTATGATGAGCTTTTCACCCGAGAGAGGGCTCTCTCTCTCTGATGTGAGGACACAGTAGAGAAGGTAGCTGTCTGCAGGCCAAGAAGAGGGTCCTCACCCCAACCCAACAATGCTGCATCCTCATCTCAGATGTCCAGCCTCAAGAATTGTGAGAAAATAAATTTCTGTTGCTTCAGCCACCCAGTCTATGGTATTTTGTTATGGCAACTTAAGTAGACTAAGACACACACTTATATAAATTCTTCCAGAGAATTGAGAAACATGTTATACTCTTCAACTCATTTTGTAATTAACTTGATACCAAACTTGAAGGACAGCACGAGAAAGGAAAATTAAAAGTCAGCTTCAAGTCATACTTTGAATATAAAAATTCTTTTTAAAAAAGGTTATCAAACCAAATCCATTAACATACAAAGAGGATAATATATTATAACCAGCTTGATTTTATCCCATAATGAAATATTGGCTTAACAATTAATGTAATTTACCACTATATCAACATATAAAAAGAAACAAACATATTGTTAGCTCAATAGATGCAGAGAAAGCACTGATAAAATTCAAAATCCATTGATGATAAGAATTTATACCACACTAGAAGCAGAAGTGAGCTTTCTTAACATGACAAGGAGTACTTCCAAAAAACCACATAGCAAACATTTTATTAAATGATGAAGCTTTGAAAACTTTCCCTTTGAGTTGAGGGTAAAGATTAAAATATCTCCTGTCAGAACATCTATTCAACATTTTAAAGGAGACCCTAGCCCACAGTACAAAAAGGAAAGGAAATAGTAAGGTTCAGACTTGACAGGGAAAAAAAACCAAATTGTCATTATTAACAGATGATAAAATTCAGTGTATAGAAAATCCAAGATATTCTATAGGTTGATTATTAGAATAAAGAGGTTAGCAAAATTGCTATATTTAAACCAATATACAGAAATTAATTTAATTTTTATATATCAGTAACAAATAGATAGAAAATAAAATATATAAACAATTTCACTTAACACAATAAAAAATATCAAGTACCTAGAAACAAATCCAACAAAACTTGTGCAAAACCTCTATAGGAAAAATTATCCAAAAAAATCAAATTTTTGATAAACAATGAAGAAAGCCTAAATAAATAGAGACATATACCATAAAATGTTCCTATTAATAAGGATGATGATGAACTAACATATATATGAAGCACTTTATTCAGAGACGCTCAGTTACTAGCATTTGCTCAGCCTAACAACCCTATAGGGTAAGTAGATTATAGGATGTTCAGGAATTGCAAGACTGGGTATTGTAAAGACGTCAATTTTTTCCTAATTTCTTTGCAGCCTAAATTCAATCCCAATTGGAATTCCAACAAGTGTTGTTTGTGTTTACTTTTGGTAGACCTTGACAAATTCCGTCTAAAAGTTATATGAAAACGCAAAGGGCAAGGAATAATCATTAAACACTTGAAGAAGAACTTGTGAGGACTTGCTCTACTAGATATAAGTATTTATTATGAAACTATAGTATTTAGGATTGTGTTGTTTTTATACAGGGACACATGAATAGAAAAATGGAATAGGACAGAAAGCTCAGAATAGAACCACACATATACAGACATTTGATTTATGACAGAGGTGGTCAGCAGAGCACTGGGGAAAGATGGTGTTGTTAATTAACAGTGGTAGGAAAATTGGATAGCCATATTGAAAATAAAAATGAAATAGAACCCATGAATCATACCATACACAAAAATAAATTCCAAGTGTGTTAAAGATCTAAAGTTGATAACCAAAATTTAAAATATTTAAAATGTAAGAGAATATCTTCATGACCTCAGGGTAGGAAATAATTTCTTAAACAAAACACACAAAACATTAACCACAAAGAACAAGATTAATAAGTTTGACTTTGTTAAAATGAATATCTTCTGCTCATCTAAAAAATCTGTAAGATAGTGAAAAAACTTCAGAGTGGGAGAAGATATTTGCAATGTAATTAAGAGAAAAAGGCCTACAATTCTATGTCTCAGTAATTTATATTTATAAACACAATATTGAGCAAAAGAGGCAAAACAAAAGTTTCTATTTATTGATGAGGGTTATAGTTAAGTATTGCTTAATAATTATTCATTGAATATGTGTAACTGTTGAATGCACTTTTTTTAAAGTATGTTACATTTTGCAACCAAAAATATCAAAAGAAAAAAGAGAGGAAGGAGGGAAAGAATAAAAGAAGGAGGATAGGAGAAAAAGAGGAAAAGTGAAGAAATAAGATTCAATAATTCCTACTTTCACAGAATAACATAAAGTTTATAAGGAACATACAAAAATATTCCAGTACCCTTATAAAGGTAATATACAGTTAGAAATACAATTTTATGAGCTAGACACAATTACAAATATTTGATTTTCAATATTTATTACAGATGAATATTTAGTTTTCTTTTGCCATTCAAGCTGAAGCAAAATCTAAAAAGTATTTGATGAATCACTGAAACAACCAAACATAAATATTTATTGATACAAATAAATATTGTGCACTTATACCATGTGAGAAATTGTACTAGATCCTAGGAACAGAAAGAAGCAAAACATAGACCCTGTCCTTGAGAATTTTACAGTCTATTAGAGGAAATGGGTAAGAAAAATAATAGCAATAATAATATATTTTGAAAGATGGAAGTTATTGGATCATTGATAATAACTCAAGAGATTGTTGGAAGGAAGAGAGGCCTAGACTTGACTCTTCAATCTTAAGAGATAAGGTAAACGTGAGGGATAGAGAATAGGAAATTCCTCACACTCTCCACCTTCTCAAGGTGCAGAGCTTCACAGTTGAGTGCAAGCCAACCTAAGGTATGCAGCCCTCCCTGGAGGAGCAGGGACCTTAGCAGGGGCATGCTACCCCTATAAGCATACTTTGGGCTCAGCACAACCGAGATGAGTCTCATAATATCTGGCTTTGCTGGCTGTTAACTACAACGGGGAATACCCCAAGAAAAGCTATCAACATAAGTGGAAAAACCCAGCTCTTAGAGGGCCCATGCACAAATTCACCCATCTCAGAAAGTAACCTAAAATCACCAGAAAGAAAGGTACATAGCCCTTTGGTGAAAAGACACTCACCTGGTAGGCTCTGGGAGCGTCTCAGTAAGAGGTGAGACCTCTCCAGTGACTGAGACATTGGTGACAGCCATTGTTGTAACCTAGAACAGGTGTGCTGACACAGACACTGGCAGATACAATTGGACTTATTCCCCTCGCCCTGTTAGGCCAAGGGTCTGCCACACCCAATAGAGCACAGATTTAATCCAGCTCAGTCAGGGCAGGCAGCCCACCCAAGGGACTGACCCCACCCAACAGCAAGCCCTCAGGCTACTTGTTGGCCTGCATAGACTGGGTGCCTCGATCCTCTGCAGGCAAGCAAGTATGTCTGCCCCTGCGAGGCAGGGCCTGTATGAGGAGCAAGTGAAGTGTGGGGAGTGATGGTGAAGAGTGTGGGGGCCTCTGCAGTGGGGCAACTGGGTACATTCCAGGGGTTTGGGAAGTGTGCATGGGCCAGGACTCTTGATAGTGTGTGTGGACTTTTGGGGGGTGGGGCTTATCAGTAGCAGAAGACCTGTGCTTCACCAACAGCCACAAAGGGGATCAGCCCTATCTTCCAAAGCCTGAGACAATTGAGTACTCCCAAGATGGGGGCCAGCCCCACTCAGTTGCAATCCTAAGAGAGTTGACAACAGCCTTGCAGGCCTGAGGCCTATAGCAATTGTAAGCCCTTGAGCCTAGTACCCATCCACACTGGGTGCCTACTCACTTCACAGAAGAACTGCAACAGGAGAGTACTGTTAGATCTTGCAGTCAAGTGTGCTGGGCTCCCCAAACCCCATTTACAAACAACCAGTCAGGGAGGGAAAGCCTAGACTCCTTGGGTACCTGCAGTAAGAGCAACCCTGACACAACAGAAGGACACATGTAGCCCACACGGGGTCACTCCTGGAATATTTGGACTGCTGACAAGAGAAAAGCACACTGCTGGGCCTCAAAAGGCATCTCTTATATAAGGCCACTTCTCCAAGATCAGGAGACATAGCTGACTCACCTAATACAGTGATATAAGCACAAAGAAAGAGGCAAAGGAATATGTTCCAAACAAGGGAGCAGGACAAAATCCCAGAAACAGAACTAAATGAAACAGAAATAAGAAATCTACCTGACAGAGAGCACGAAAAAAAGTCATCAGGGTGTGCACTGATGTTGAGAGAAGGGTGGATGAACACAGTGAGAATGTCAACAAAGAATTGGAAGATATAAAAAAGGACCAATCAGAAATGAAGAATACAATACTGCAAATGAAAAATTCACTAGAGGGACTCAATAGCAGAGTAGATGATACAGAAGAACAGATCTGCCAGCTGGATGAAAGGCTAGAGGAAATCATCCAAGCTGAATAGATAAAAGAAAAAACAATTAAAAAGAATGACTGTCTAAGGGACCTCTGTGACAACATCAAGTGCACTAACATTCATATTATAGGTGTTCCAGAAGGAGAAAAGAGAGACAAAGGGGCAGAGAATATATTTGAAGAAATAAGAGCTGAAAAATTTCCTAACCTAAGGAAGGAAACAGATATCCAAGTACAGGAAGCACAGAGAACACCAAACAAGATAAACCCAAAGAGGCCCACACCAAGACACACTATACTTAAAATGTCCAAAATCAAAGATAAAGAGAGAATCCTAAAAGCTGCAAGAGAAAGGCAACAAGTGACATACAAAGGAAACCCCATAAGGCTATCAGCTGACTTCTCAGGCAAAACACTACAGACTAGAAGAGAGTGGCACGATATATTTAAAGTGCTGAAAGGAAAAAACCTACAGCCAAGATTATTCTACCTGGCAAGGTTATCATTCAGAATGGAAGGAGAGATGAGTTTCCCAGATAAGCAAAAATTAAAGGGGTTTATCATCAAGAAACCAGTTATACAAGAAATGCTAAAGGGACTTATCTAAGTAAGCAAGAGAAAGAGAAGATCAAAAATAAGAATAAGAAAATTATCAAAAAAAAATAACAGGCAATAGAATCACTAGTAAAGGCAAAAATATAGTAAAAGTAGCAGATCAACCACCCATAAAGATAACGTGAAGGTTGAAAGACAAAAGTACTAAAATTACCTATTTTGCTGCTAAGAGGGTAATGGATATATATGATCCACAAAATAAGAGATTATATATGATTTCACAAACATAAAATGTGGGAGGAGAGGAGTAAAAGAGTAGAGCTTTTAGAAAGAAGTCAAACTAAAGAGACTATCAACTCAATATAGATTGCTATGTATGTAGAATATTATATATGAACCTCATGGTAATCACAAACCAGAAACCTAACATAAATACACAAATAAGTAAGAGAAAGGAAATCAAAAGTATTACTAAAGAAAGCCATCAAACCACAAAGGGAAAAGAGCAAGAGAAGAAGAAAGGGACAGAGAAGAACTACTAAAACATTCAGAAAAAAAGTAACAAAGTGGCAACAAATACACATTTATCAATAGCTACTTTAAATGTCAATGGACTAAATGCTCCAATCAAAAGGCATAGGGTGAGGGGCCAGCCCGGTGGTGCAGCAGTTAAGTTTGCAGGATCCATTTCAGCAGCCTGGGGTTTGCCAGTACAGATCCCAGGTGCGGACATGGCACCACTTGTCAAACCATGCTGTGGCAGGCATCCCACATATAAAGTAGAGGAAGATGGACACAGATGTTAGCTCAGGGCCAGTCTTCCTCAGCAAAATAAAAAGGCACAGGATGGCCAATTCTATGAAAAAACAAGACCCATATATATGCTGCATACAAAGAGACACACTTCAGACCTACAGACTCACAAACTGAAAGTGAAGGGATGGAAAAAGATACTCCATGCAAATGGCAAAGAAAAGAAAGCGGGGGTAGCAATACATATATCAGACAAAATAGACTTTAAAACAAAAACTGTAATAAGAGACAAAGAAGGGCACATAATGATAAAGGGAACAATCCAATAAGAGGATATAACACTTATAAATACCTATGCATGCAACATAGGAGCACCTAAATATATAAAGCAATTATGAACAGACATAAAAGGAGAAATAGACAGTAACACAATAACAGCAGGGGACTTTAACACTCCATTTACACCAATAGGTAGATCATCCAATCAGAAGATAAATAAGGAAACATTGGCCTTAAATCACACATTAGACCAGATGGACTTAGTAGATATATAGAGAACATACCATCCAAAAACCACAGAATACACATTCTTTTCAAATGCTCATGGAACATTCTCCAGGACTGATCATGTATTAGGCCACAAAACAAGTCTCAATAAATTTAAGAAGATCAAAATAATACCAGGCATCTTTTCTGATCACGAAGGTATGACACTAGAAATCAACTACAGGAAGAAAATCAGAAAAGCCACAAATATGTGGAGATTAAACAAAATGCTACTGAACAACAACTGGGTTAATGAAGAAATCAAAGGAGAAATCAAAAAGTACCTAGAGCAAGTGAAAATGAAAATAGGGCATGACAAAATCTATGAGATATGGCAAAAGTGGTTCTAAGAGGGAAGTTTATAGAAATTCAGGCATATCTCAACAAACAAGAAAAACCCCAAATAAACAATCTAACAGTGCACTTAAAGGAACTGGAAAAAGAAGAACAAACAAAGCCCAAAGTCAGAAGAAGGAAGGAAATAACAAAAATCAGAGGAGAAATAAATGAAATAGAGACTAAAAAAAAAAAATAGGAAAAAATCAATGAAACCAAGAGCTGTTTCTTTGAAAAGATAAACAAAATTGACAAGCCTTTAGCTAGACTCACCAAGAAAACAAGAGAGGAGGCTCAAACAAATAAAATCAGAAATGAAAGAGGAGGGGCTGGCCTGGTGGCGCAGCAGTTAAGTTCACATGTTCCACTTCTCAGCAGCCTGGGGTTCGCTGGTTCGGATCCCGGGTGCAGACATGGCACCACTTGACAAAAGCCATGCTGTGGTAGGCGTTCCACGTATAAAGTAGAGGAAGATGGGCATGGATGTTAGCTCAGGGCCAGTCTTCCTCAGCAAAAACAGGAGGATTGGCAGTAGTCAGCTCAGAGCTAATCTTCCTCAAAAAAAAAAAAAAGAAAAAGAAATGAAAGAGGAGAAATTGCAACAGATACCTCAGAAATACAAAAGATTATAAGAGAATGCTGTGAAAAGGTATATGCCAATAAATTGGATAATCTAGAAGAAATGGATAAATTCTTAGAATCATACAACCTTCCAAAACTGAATCAAGAAGAAATAGAGACTTTGAACAGACCAATCACAAGTAAGGAGGCCAAAACAGTAATCAAAAACCTCCCAAAAAATTAAAGTCCAAGACCAGACGGCTTCCCTGGTGAATTTTACCAAAATTCAAAGACAACTTAATACGTATCCTTCTAAAGTCTTCCAAAAAACTGAAGAGGAGGGGAAGCTTGCTAACTCATTCTATGAAGCCAACATTATCCTGATACCAAAACCAGGCAAGGATAACACAAAAAAAGAAAATTACAGGCCAATATCACTGATGAACATTGATGCAAAAATCCTCAAGAAAATACTAGCAAATTGAAAACAGCCGTGCATTAAAAAGATCATACACTGTGATCAAGTGGGATTTATTCCCAGGGACGAAGGGATGGTTCAACACCCAGAAATCAATCAATGTGATACACCACATTAACAAAATGAAGAATAAAAATCACATGATCATCTCAATAGATGCAGAGAAAACAATTGACAAGATACAGCATCTGTTTATGATAAAAACTCTAAATAAAATGATTATAGAAAGAAAGTACCTCAACATAATAAAGGCCATATATGACAAAGGCACAGCAAATATCATTCTCAATGGAGAAAAACTGAAAGCTATCCCTCTAAGAAAGGAACCAGACAAGGATGTCCATTTTCACCACTCTTATTCAACATAGTATTGGAAGTCCTAGCCAGAGCAATAAGGCAAGAAAAAGAAATAAAAGGGATCCAAATTGGAAAGGAAGACATGAACCTGTCACTATTTGCAGATGACATGATTTTGTATACAGAAAACCCTGAAGAATCCATGAAAAAACTTTTAGAAATAATAAATGAATACAGTCAAGTGGCAGCATACAAAATCAACATACAAAACTCAGTTGTATTTCTATACACTAACAATGAAGTAGCAGAAAGAGAAATTTAGAATACAATCCTATTTACAATTGCAACAAAAAGTATAAAATATCTAGAAATAAACTTAACCAAAGAAGTGAGAGATCTGTACACCAAAAAGTATAAAACACTATCAAAAGAAATTGAAGGAGACATGAAGAAATGGAAAGATATTCATGCTCTTGGATTGGAAGAATTAACATCACTAAAATGTCCATACTTCCTAAAGCAATCCATGGATTCAATGCAATCCTTATCAAAGTTCCAACAACGTTTTTCACAGAAATAGAACAAAGAATCCTAAAATTTATACAGAACAAGAAAAGACCCCAAATAGCCAAAGGAATCCTGGGAAAAAAAAGAATAAAGCTGGAAGTATTACACTCCCTGATTTCAAAATATGCTACAAAGCTATAGCAACCAAAACAGCATGGTACTGGCACAATGAGACAAACAGATCAACGGAACAGAATTGAGAGCCCAGAAATAAACCTACACATATACAGTCCACTAATTTTCGACAAGGGAGCCAAGAACATACAGTGGAGAAAGGAGAGTCTCTTCAATAAATGGTGTTGGGAAAACTGGACAGCCACATGCAAAAGAACGAAAGTAGACCATTATCTACTTTATGGTATTATAGTAGACCATTATTTACTTTCATGGCATTATAGTATAACATGGACAAAAATTAACTCAAAATGGATTAAAGACTTGAATGTATGACGTGAAACCATAAAACTTCTAGAAGAAAACAGAGGCAGTATGCTCTTCAACATTGGTCTAAGCAGCATTTTTTTCAAATACCATGTCTGACCAGGCAAGGGAAACAATAGAAAAAAATAAGCAAATAGGACTACATCAAACTAAAAAGCTTCTCCACAGCAAAGGAAACCACCAACCAAATGAAAAGACAACCTAAGAATTGGGAGAAGAGATTTGCAAACTATATATCAGATAAGGGGTAAATATCTAAAATATACAAAGAACTCATACATCTCAACAACAAAAACTCTAACAATCCAATTAAAAAATTGGCAAAAGATCTGAACAGAGATGTCTCCAAAGAAGATATATAAATGGCCAACAGACACATGAAAAGATGTTCAACATCATTAATTATCAGGGAAATGCAAATCAAAACTACAATGAGATATCACCTCACTCCTGTCAAAATGGCTATAATTAATGAGACAGAAAACAACAAGTGTTAGAGAGGATGTGGGGAAAAGGGAACACTCATACACTGCCGGTGGGAGTGCAAACCGGTGCAGCCACTATGGAAAACTGTATGGAATTTCCTCAGAAAATTAAGAATAGAACTAACATATGATCCAGCTTTTCCACTGCTGGGTATTTATCCAAAGAACTTGAAAATACAAATGCATAAAGATACCTGCACCCATATATTCATTGCAACATTATTCACAATAGCCAAGACTTGGATGCAACCTAAGTGCCCATCAAGGGATGAATGGATAAAGAAGATATGGTATATATACACAATGGAATACTACACAGCCATAAGAAATGATGAAATCCGGCCATTTGTGACAACATGGATGAAACTTGAGGGTATTATGCCAAGAGAAATAAGTCAGAGGGAGAAAGTCAAATACCATATGATCTCACTCATAAGTAGAAGATAAAAACCAGGACAAACAAACACATAGCAACAGAGTTTGGTCTGGTGGTTACAGGGGAAGGGAGGCGGGAAGAGGGTGAAAGGGGTAATTAGGCACATATATGTAGGAATGGATTGTAATTAGTCTTTGAGGGTGAACATGATGTAATCTAGACAGAATTTGAAATATACTACAATGTACACCTGAAATTTATATAATGCTATAAACCAATGTTACTGCAATAAAAATAAAAGTACTAAACAGCTAATGATATAGTAAATAATTACCAGCCCAGATTCAAAGAGGTAATTCTGGTC
This sequence comes from Equus asinus, assembly GCF_041296235.1. Lineage (NCBI taxonomy): Eukaryota > Metazoa > Chordata > Mammalia > Perissodactyla > Equidae > Equus > Equus asinus. Next base: position 92,260,378 of record NC_091810.1, on the reverse strand, counting down.
CTCCTATTGTCTTTGCTCTGCAAAGCACTTACCAATCCTGAAGAGGTAGAAAATCAGCTGAGCTGCTCTTTTGGTGGAACTTAGGACTAGTGACAATAGTTAGAGTCCAGGGCTCACAAAGGGTGGACATTTTAATAAACTAACTCCCACTTGGAATAGGAGTCAAAGAGCTGCACTCTAGGAGTTGCTTAAGCCAGTTCTGCAATGAACCACTGCCTAACGTTGAGTCATTTCTTCATTGCAGAATATATCAAACTCTGAATTTGGATTAAAGTAGTCATGGATTGCTAGTGCTCCCATGTGCCAAGAAAAAGCAAAGAAAATCCTCTTTGGAGGAAGATATCAACCACAAACATTTTCTGCAAATAGTTTTTCAAACACAATGATCAACATAAAATCAAAGATAACCAGACACATGTGAAGACATAAAACTGTTTGATAGGCATAACTACTATTCTTGACATCTCTAAAATTCAATGGAAAAAAGAGCACAAAAGCAGATCATAAGTCTTGCTGGTAGCTTTATTTGTTCTGAAAAATTCAATCATCATTGTCAAAGAAAACCACAAACAATATCATCTAAGGCCTCCAGATAGAATACTTAGTAGCCTCAAATAGTAAGTATAATGGTATAAGTTTCTCAGTTATGTATCAACTTTCAAAAGTCCTGGAATATGCATTCTCATCACATTTGTATCATAAACCTTCAGTCTCTATTTCCAAGCAAAATCAAGCTTCAATCCAGAATTTATGGGTTTCCAAACGAAGCAAGTTTTCCTCCACCTTTAAAAGAAACTACAATGAAATCAAAAGTTTACCTGGATGTTGTGTATATGAATAAAATCAATGGTTACCTGATAAAAGTTTTAGAGAATCTTATTTTCCCCCTCTCTTTATAAGATAATAAGATAGATATATTTAGCACAGAATTTATTTGTGGTGATAATTCTATGATTAACATTATTTCCTACTTTTGCTAAATTATAATTGCAATTTATTTTACTTTATGTTATAAATAAGTTTTGTCATCAAAAATCTATGGAAATAGCACAGAGAAATCAATATAATATAAAGTAAAACTCTCTATATAAGTTTCCATGGCAAACTATTTTCAAAGAAAAAGAAACAAAGAAGGAAAGAAAAAAGAGCCTGCATGGTTTGTTCTCTGAAAGTGACTAGGTTAGTAAAAGAAAGCCACCCATTAGTCAGACAAGAGACTGACTCAAACATTTTTATCTTCTGTTAATTCAGCTTAATTAACTTTGTGTTAATTCAGCTGATTCAAATTACATGTCAATTAATCAACTGAGATTTTACAAATCATTGATTTTCTTTTTGGCTAGTTAACTAAAGAATGCCAATCAGAAGAATCATTGATTCTATGGAGTCCCTAAGTCCTTAAATTTCTTATATCATTCCACCCATATGAGACTTAACTTCCTTCCAACTCAAAGGTCTTTGTTTATAACGACCTGTTGTTTTAGTCCCATTATTAAAGCCTCTATGTCACCCTATTTTCATGCAAATCTTATAGTCAATCTTTTTGCCAAAGATATATCCTAAACAATCCAACCACATTAGAAAGAAGTCCTATGGTATAAATAGAATAAGGTATGTTATCAACACAGAAATAATTAGTAAAAACCTCAACTGCAAAGAATTTGTAAAGTAGTTTTATCAACATAACATGAGAAATTTTCCATATAGGCCAGAAATACTAAAAGGTAAATTACTTAATAGTTTCATTAGCTCATGAATAACTATTTACCTCCAACTGATTCACTTTCATTTTAGAGTAGAATTTCTCTTCAACCTAGTTGCCATTTAAAAAGAAGATGAAACAAGATCTAGAGAATTTATTAAATATTTCTCTTTCTTTCTAAAAAATTAAACAGTAATTATTTGTCTAGCATAGCTAAGTACAGAATTCTATGTCTACTCATGAAACTTTTATGTTTGCACCAGAGAAGTGAATTCTATTCATGCTAAATGACACCTACTGTAACCCTGCATTGTAGGTTACATTTATTCATAATATGAAATTGTTTAGGAAAAGTTTTTCAAAATTCTGATTCCACTTTCTGCTACGTTTAAGCATTCCAATTTTTTTAATAAGATAATGTATGTTTAATTTTGAAGCTTGCAGAGATGTAACAGTTGAGAGATCTTGAGCTGAAAAACTGGGAAATCCACCACAACTTGCACTTTGCTGCAAGCTGTATATATCCTTAGAATTTACTATTATCACTGTTCTTAAAACTAGACTTTTATTAGGAGCATTTGATCAGAAACAAGCTCTACTTGTAACTTTACTCAACACATAAGCATCCTTCAAATCTAAATTCAATACTTCAACAACTTGAAATATGACTCTTCCCACAACTAGAAGGACCTGCAACTAAGATATACCAACTGTGTACGGGGGCGGGGGGTTTGGGGAGATAAAGCAGAAAAAAAAAAAAAAGATTGGCAACAGTTGATAACCCAGGTGCCAATCTTTAAAAAAAACAAAAAAGAAATATGACTCTTTTATTTATCAAAAATAAATTCCCAAGATAAAAGAATGAATAAACAAATTTGAAAATAAAATACAGTACTTTGCTTTTGATATGAGTAGACCTTTACTGAGGACATTGTAGTAATGAAAAGAACAATCTATCAATGTCACTTTAGAAAACGAGACAAGACAATAAACTAAATTTCATAGAAACTAAAGCCAAAAAAAAAAAAATCTAGTTGTAGTCTATTAGTTTCCCATTCAACACTACCTGTGATTAAATCATTATCCGAACAAATGGCCATACAACTAGCAACCTTTGCAGTTTAATTACCTTTTGTATCATTTGGGGGATGAAATTAATTTTTTAAATCCCATAGAAGTTTTACAAATAAAATGGCTTGCCTAACTGACAATCCCATGGGACCCCTGACAGTCAGGGTGGGAGAGAGGTGGTGAGAGTAAATGAGCCAGTGTCTTAATTCTGGTGAAATTTACTTTTATTTAATGTAGAAAATAAAGTATATATAGCTCCAACATTTAGGAAGGATTTGTTTTACAAAATTAAAATAGGTGTAGGTTTTCTGGATTTTTAAATACATGCTCATTACACAGCCCAAACAGAAGAGTAGAATAAAAGATATTAAACATCACCTGTAATCCCAGCACCAAGGAAGATTCACTCAACATTCTGGGGAACACGATTCCAAACATTTCTCAACACATAACAAACGGAATTTTTAATGGGCTTAATCTAAATGCCGCATTTAAATCTACATAGTTCACTCAAACACATTCTTAGAGAGCTTTTCTTATCAATAAATATAAATATACAAGACCATTTCTAGTAATCAGTTTTCCATTAAATGGGTACACCACAATTTATTTGACCAATTCACGAATATTTAGGTTATTCACCAGCAATTACAATGTTGCTGTTCCAGTATTTAAATCATCTTTGTACACTTGCCCAGCCATTTCCTGAGAATAAATTTCAGCAAGTAAATTTGCTGATCAAAGTGTGTACAAAAGTTAAATTTTGATACAGATTATCCAAAAGAAAGGTTGCACTAATTTATACACTCTGCAGCTCTGGAGAGTGCATATTTTGCTTTATCTTTGCTAATAACAGACTTTTAAAATATCTATCTTAATGTTTTTTCCAAAACTAACAGTCAAAATTTTTTTATTAATTTGATTTTTTCTTTTGTAGAAATATTGAACATCTTTTCATATGTATACATCTGCATTTCTTCTCCTGAAGTCTTAAAATAAATTTTTGAGGCACATTTTGCTAGGCAATGCTGAAATTTAATTTTTAAAAAATCCTCTAGAAGTGGTATACAGATCTGACCTCAACAGAATAACACTACACTATACTAATGAAACATATGACTGGACCATAGTTGCATCTGATTGCCCTATAAACTCTGCTTTGAATCAGTTACCTACAAATTAGCTTATTTCACTCACACTTCTTCACCACTAACTTGACAGGCAATTTTTAAAGAGAAGAAATGTGTGACTCTATTTTCAACCATTTTTTAGGTATTTCACAATTGAAGGCATCCCCCTCAGTATTTCTATAGGGGTTTTTGACTACATTTTCCTTTGCAATGCCATAGAGCTATCTTTTGTGTATGCTTCCCACTGCATGAGTAATATTAATAGCCAAACTGACATAGAGTCCTCAAAACCAGAGTGACATCTTTTCATCCATCTCAAGCTGCAGTCAGAGACCAAGAAGAGTGTATTATTTCCGTACGATCTGGGTGGTCTTCAGCACAGCTCACCCTCACCCAGCTGTGTGCACCTCCAGGGACTTCTCAGGAACGTATTTCCTCCGTAGTACACTTGTTACTTGCTTCAAGACCAAAATAATACCATACCAGCCACTCTCCAGACAAGGTCCTGATAATTCCTGGGTGTCTTCTTCTTAACCAATACCTAGAATTTTTATATCTTTTAAAAGATAGCAACTATTCATAGTAAGGGTTTTTGAACTACTAACTTCATTTGTTTTTGTTTCAGTCATTTAAAAATAATTCTGCTTCACTTGGGGAAGCAAACAAACAGCGAGCATCCTTGTGGGAGCAGAGCCCCGCACAACTTCTGTTAGTCTCCCTCTTCTAAACCAGAAGCAAGACTCAGCCTCTTCTCCAGGTTCCCAAAGATACTGCTTCTGGAAATCCCTGAGAAAATCAGAATTCACAGAGGGAATCCCATTCGCCTGCCATTGTTGTTTGTGTCGTTACCTTAAGGCTCTAACCCTGGGCTCAACTGCCTCCTGGGGCTCCTTTGTTATAGCAGGAAAAACCATGTAGAATGGTCTTCTCCTTTCCCTGAATGCCATTTTAACTAAAACATGCCTGTTTCAGCAGACATCTCTTTCTGAAACACAGTAAATACTATTCCAAAGTTGGCTCCTATTCACCTCCTTTGTGAAAAGAGAGGTAAAGAGATTCACTGTATAGTATTTAATATTTAAAATATAGTTTCCACCCTCTATGACTTTTTTCTTTGCCTTTTCTCTTTTTATTTATATTGAGACATATATCTATCTTGGTTGGGTTTATCTTACTCTCAACCTGGAAAGTTTTAGTACAATTAAGGAATGTATGTTTTAAAATATTATTCTCTTCTTTTCACTGTCAGGGAATGGCAATTTTACATGGAAAAAAATAATTTGGGGAATAAAATTGTGAATAACAAATTCCCCTCAAGTCAGAAATAAACTTTTACAACTGATTGCTTAACTAAAATTAACTTAAAAATAAAAATCAATTAGCTTGGATTCTTCACTGAATTGTCTGGCTGCTTCACAAGAAATGATGCCCTAGAGAAAAGAGAGAAGAATAGTTTTCTTTATCGTATGAAGAAAAGCCTGATTTCTGAGTTCTTACTCCCAAGAACATGAATGCTCACTTTGACTTCATAGGATGCTGTACTGTGTCTGTTTATTCATGTGGCTTAGTTTAATTGCTAATTCCGTGTTGTTTCTGAGGTACTTAAAATTCAGTAATGAAGACTCACATAATGAAGTATTATGTAGAGTAATTAATGAATATATAATGCCACATAATGCCACGTAAAGTTATTGCAAATGCCAACTGTTATCATCATACATGTCAGGCTTAATTTTGCTTCTGAACCACTGAGCTGGGTACCTAATTCTATCCTCACTACTACTGCTTTTAGCACGGCCCGCAGTCCTTCCTTAGCTCTTCCTTGACTCAGGGGCTGTGTTGTATGCACTGTTGTCTCCCAGTGCCCAGAGCAGGGATGGAACATGACACATACTCAACAAACACTTGTTGCATAGAATATTATTATCCTTATTTTAAACCTCGTGACTCTGAGTATCAAAGGAGTTAAGCAAGATCAGAGAGCTAGCAAATAGCAGAACTATCACTTAAATTAAATATATGATTTTCTTCATTCAAAATCCAGCTTGCCTCTGATTTTCTGCTAAATGGAGATTCCTAGTCTGAGAAGCGGGGGAGAACTGTGGGCCACTGCCGTAAACTAAATGAAGAAGGGAAGACAGAGCCAGGTAGCAGGTACTACATCTAATTCAACGACGAACCCTCCAGGTGGGTGCAACCAGAACAGCTGTATTGCTGTGGGAATACCAAATGGTACAACCGCTTTGGAAAACAGTTGCGCAGTTTTCATGAAGTTAAGTATACACTTGCCTCATGACCTAGCAATCCTACTCTGACGTATTTACCCCCCTGAGATGAAAACGTTTGCATGAAACCCTGAACATGAATGTTTATAGCAACTCTATTCACAATCTCTAAAAATGGAAACAACCCCAATATCCTTCAACTGCTGGATGGATAAACAAACTGCTACATCCCTATGATGGACTACTACTCAGGAATAAAAAGGAACAGACTACTAATATGTACAACGACGCAGATGAATCTCAAAGGCATTATACACTGTGAAAGAAGTCAAGTTTAAAAGACTATATACACATTATATGATTCCATTTATATGACTTTCTGGAAAATATAATACTACAGGTACGGAAACCAAAAAGAAATTGCCAGGTGGAAGGGTTGACTACAACATAGTATGAGAAAATTTGGAGAGCAATGGAACAATCTCTGCATTGTGATGATGGTTACATGACTGTGTACATTCATCGGTGATCACAGTACTGTACAATAACAAAGGTCAATTTTACGGCAGTTTTTAATTTAAAAAGAGCAAAAAGTCAAAAGAAACAAAGTAATAATAATTAGGCATACACTTACCATGAGACCCAGCAATTCCACTCCTAGGTTTTTACCCTAGAAAAATAAATATATATATCCCTGAACACCATTGTAAGGAGTGTTTAGAAGAAGTCAGAATAGTAAAATAGGACCAGGGAGAGAATGAAGATAGGCTAAGTGTGAGCTAATTCTCATCTCTCATAACGGGAAGACAATTAATACTGTCCTAAGCTGATAAATCAAAAAATTCTAGGTATCTGCATATTATTTGGCATTAAGGGAGCTAAATAAGAAAAGAACTTAAACAGAAACAATTAAAAATGCTGCCTCCAGGGACTGAGATCGAAGGCAGGGAAGGGTGGTTCAGAAAACAAGTATTCTTTTATTACGTGTTCTTCACTATTTGATGTTTTTAATCCAGTCCATATACTACCTTGACTCATAAAATCAAAAAAATGTAATATGTTTCTCAAGTGTAATATTAAATTAGATAGTGCTTTTTTCCAAACTAAATCCCATCAGTAAACCAAATCTGAGGATATATTTTTTAAATGGTAAATAAAATTATACACACTAAGTTTTCAGCTGCACCTGAGATATAAATTGGAAATCGTAATGATTTACGAGCGCCTCTGTGCATTTAAACTTGTGCTAGGCACCATACAGTGGAGTAATTGCAGAGTCAGAGGTAACCCCTTCAAGGAGCTCACTTTCTGGAAAAGAAAACATTTTAGGCAAATGTAAGAGTGAGCAACATTCTCAACCAAGGTGATTGATGTCAAGAAAGAACAAGCTTCCTCTTAACCTGGAAGGATGAGTGAGGCAAGTTTCTTTCTCCATCAAAACAAGCCAAGACCAGAAGAGAAGGAAAATGGGTTCCAGGTGAGAATACTCTTAGGGAGTTTTATGACACAAAGGAAAGCAGAACACATTCATTTTCCTCTCCTCCCAGCTGTTCTAATGGCAAAAAATGCTGCTATCCTGCCCATACACATCTGCTTGCAGATGGCGTCTGCAGATGATTGCCTCCAGGTGTTTGCCTGAAGGAAGATCCTGAAAGTCAGTGCAAGCTGGAAACCCGGCCTCCAGGAGCAGATGCTGGTCCGCAGAAACCTGCAGACCTCTGCAGATATATTTTGAGAAATAAAGTTAAGATCAAGTTCTGAAAAACAGAGATGGCATATATTAAGAACCTGGGAAATTATCTTTAGGACATTCTATATTTACATATTCAGAACAGTTTTTATATAAAGCTTCTGCGTAGATCATGGATAAAAACCTTGGGTTCCATTTCTTCTCAAAGACAAAACAGTCTGCCATTTATGCCAGATATTTTCTATTTGCTATGACAACTGGTCTGGATGCTAAGAACTTAGAAATTCCAAAGGGGCAAAATCTATATAGGATGAAGCAACTGTGAAAAACTCACAGACTGAATGATGCTAGGGATCACAACGTATTTTCCATTAGGGACTTGCTCCTCTAGTTAAAAAAAAACTTGTCAAAAAACAAGAGGAAATATCAAAACGCCATTTTACAAACACCTGAGTCAGCTTACTTCTTGAAAAATGTTTCTCCAAAGAGCACTCCTGAAATGGCTCAGATTAAGCTAGACAGAACAGAGCTGAACAGATAATTAAGTTTTCTGTTAAATAGAGATGAATGACATTTATTTGTGCATGCCGGTTGCCCCCATGAGGGTGCTCTTGTACTATCTTTCTATTCTGTCATATATTCTAGTAGAGTTAATTAATCAAAAATCACAGTGGTAGTCATATTCTTACTTTGTTGCAGAATATTAATTATATGTGTATATTCATGGTCACACACATTTTTTTAAAGAATGATAGCAAGCTATCACAAAAGAATAAGGATGTGTTTCTGGTTTTGTACCTCTTCCCAATAAACTTTAGACCTTTTTGATATTCAGTTCCAGATACTATTTATTCTTTCATTTACAGATTTACTATTTGTTGAGCGTGAATTTTGCTAGTAGTAGCAAGAAAGGAAATTCAAAACAAAATAGATACCGATCCTGACCTCGAAAATCTTAGGATCTGAGTAGAGATGATAAGACGTATAAAACCATAATGTAAGTTAGAGCACAAACAAGAGAGATTCTGAGGAAGCATTGTGGGGTGAGGAACTGGAGATGTTACTTCCAGCTAGAAGAAGCCACAGGTTTCATGGAGAAGGTAGTGTTTAGACTGGGTCTTGAAGACAGGTAGGATTTAGGGAGATGAATGTGACAGAGGAATAACATTACAGGCTGAAGGAAAAGCTTGATGCGTGGCTCCACATTTTGTTTTGTTAACAAAATGTCTGGAATAAGCTGACAGAGTAAATTACAACTTTTATGGGAATTAACCATTGGCAAAAGAGGAACCTCACATAAATGTTCTCTGAAAGTCTAATTTGCTTAAAAAAAATGTAGCAATGTACTCATAAGCGGCATTATATTAGAGGTCCTAGCTAACACAATAAGACAAGAAGAAAAAATAAGGAGTACAAGCATTTAAAAAGAAAAATAAAATAGTCATTATTCATGCATAATGTGATTTTCCTCAGGAAAAGGAAGACCAACATCCAAAGTGAATAATATCCTCTGTAACAGCAAAAACTAAGGAGTGGGAGTAAGAGGAGTTGGAGCAGTGCTGATAGCTCAAACATATTAAGTACTGTATTCTAGGCAGGTATTAGCTCAATTACTCTTCATAACAACCCTACTCAATAAGTGCTATTGTTGTTCCCAAATTAGAGCTAATAAATTGAGACACACCTAGTAAGTGGTAGAGCTGGGACTTGAACTCAGGCACTGGAATCCAGAACCCAGACTTCTTAATCCCCATCTATTCTACATTAGGGAAAAAATCCCATTAACGATATCGGTATAATTAATAATGTTGTTAGGAATAAATCTAACAAGAGAAGAGTGAGGACTATACAGAGAAAATTATTAAATTTGAAGGAAGGACACAAAAAAAGTCTTTAAAAACTGGAGAGATACACAATATTCAGAGTTGGAAAGACTCAACAGCACAAAGATGCCATTTTCTGCATAACTGATTTGCGGATTCAATGCAAACCCAATCAAAATACCAACAAGTTTTAATTTAACAGGCTTATCCTAAAATTCATATGAAAGAGCAAATGGCCAAGAATGACCAATACCAAAAAGTAAGACTTGCTCTAGTATGTGTTGAGACATAATGTAATAATATATTAATTAAAATGATGTGGCATTTGTGCACAAATAGATCAAAAGATCAATGAAACAGGACTGAGAGGCCAGAAACAACCCCATACGTAAAGGGATTTGGCATATGGCATTACAGTGCAATGAATAAAGGATGTTCTACTCAAGGAAAAAGGCCAGGAAAATTAGTTATCCGTGTGGTATGAAATAAAATAAGATCTCTAATATGCTCCATAAACCAAAATAAATTCCAGATGGAAAAGACATAAATGCACCTCTTGCATGAGAAAAGAAAATACAGCGAAAAATTTTATGACCTCATAATATGTTGTTTAAATAAAATAAAAATATCTCATCAGAAAAGAAAGTTTGATAAATTTGTCTGCTTTAAAATTAAAACATCTATACAATAAAGGCACTATAAACATTTATAGGCAAGTGAAACAGGAAGATGATATTGGCAATGTGTATAACTCAGGGATTGTTTTGGTAGAAAGATGGGCAAAGAATGTGACTAGGCAATTCACAGAAGAGAAAACTCACAGGGCAAATAAACTTGTATTTCTTTCTCAGTCTCACTAGAAATCAGAGACATGCAAATGTAAATTAGAATAACAATGAGATACGATTTCATACACTTCAAATTCACCAGATGTAGAGGGACACATAGAGTATAATACCATTTGTGTAAATTTTTTTTTTTTTTTGCTGGGAAAGAGTCACTGTGAACTAACATCTGTTGCCAATCTTTCTCTCTTTTTTTCCCCCTCCCCAATGCCCCAGAATATGGTTGTATATTCCAGGTGCAAGTCCTTCTGGCTCTTCTACGTGAGCCGCTGCCACAGCACGGCTATTGACAGATGAGTGGTGTGGTTCAGTGCCCAGAACCAAACCCATGCTGCCAAAGTGAAGTGTGCCAAATTCAAACCACTAGGCCACCAGGGCTGGCTCCCATTTGTGTAAATTTTAAGCATGAAAAACATTACACTATTTTGTTTACAGATTATATCTTAAAATGTATTAAAAAAACATGACGAGGGTGTAAACGCCCCAATATCAGAACAGTGATGGCCTATGGGGAGGGAGGAAGGTGAATGAGATTGAAGAAGGTAAAAAACGAATTTTAACCACTTTTAAAAGTGACTCGAAGCAAATATGGCAAACTGTCAACATCTTTTCCATCTCTGTGTTGGCTGCATGCATGTTTGTTAGATTGTTTCCATATCGTTCTGTGGCTTTGAAAATTTTTTAATATTTCTTGGAGATCAGTGATGATTTTCCAAAAACCACTATATTTCCACATTTTTTTCCTGTATTCTGATTACTCCAAGGAATATACCTGCTACTTGAGGTCATACAGTCCAGGGAACATAAAGAATGAAATCCAATCCCCGCCCTCAGGAGTTCATACTGTGGTTGGAGAGTTACACATGGAAAGAAAGAAAAGACAATTAGACAGCAGGAAGTGCCTGCAGGTCATGAAAACAAAGATGAAACTTAACTTAGGAGTTAGTTTCATATATGTTACCTATGTCTTTTCTCCATTTGTTTGTCTTTAAATTTCTTAAAGGAACCATATTTATCTGTTATCTCTCCCCCTCACTCTAACCCCATAATTTTAAATACTCTCTACCTCTTTTTGTACCTACAGCCTAAATTCTGACTCTTTTTGAAAGTCTAGTCCCATTGGGCGTTAAGGACATCCACATTATTTTTTGTGCACTCACATTTTTGTTTGGGCCAAACCAGACTCACCAGGAGTAAGACAGATGATTTGCAAAATTGTGAGTCATTTCCGTGTGTGAGCAATAAGGGATTACTTTTTATAATTTAACAGAAGTCTCATTTTCCATCTAGAATGATGAATGATAGCCACCATACTTCAAAGCACCACTTCCATTATTCATCAGTCATTCTCTTTTAGAGTAAGCTCAAAAGGGAGACAAATATTTTTAAAGATAATTTAATGTGCATTCGTAGGATCATAGAATTATAACTGGAGAAAGGGAAAAATAAATTATTTGAAAGACTTTTGCAAAAATATTTTATTTTTCCAAGTATGAGTGAATGTTTGTAAGAATAAAGAATTCCACAAAGAGAGAAAGAATGCAAGAAGGGAATTAAGTGAAAAGAGAAAATTGATGACAGCTGATCTAAGACTACTGAACAGGATTTTAGATATAGATGTGGACATTTGTTATAAAAGTTTGGGGTCTAAATAAATGCATTTCTTGCATGATGGCTCTTGAGATTTCTTCTCAGAGAAACTGAAAGTTATGTTTTGAAATCATAGTATTATGGAACAGGATACATTAAGTTTTTTTGTTGACATTATCTTAATAACCATGGCAGGCCTCAGTATAGAGTAAGTCTATTACTTTGAAATTTAAAATATGTGTATAACAGAGCTTGGTCTTCAACGAAGTACACACTGATGTTTTTAAAGTGCAAAATAGACCCTAGAAATTTAAAACTACTGTATAGTTACATACTAAACGACAGCTTTCACAATTTACTTTCTAAGAAAAAATTCTGAGGATGTTTTTAAATATGTTAACACTAGCATCAAATTTGTACCCAGCTTTTGGTAAGAAATTACCATTACTAAAACTTCTCTGTAACTATATTTATGGATGTATGAAAGATATTCCAAAAAGTAAGATATCAAAGTATTTGAAAGAGAAACTTAGAAACTGATTCCTGATATTTCCACTTCTCAAATTAGAAGAGACCTTTGAATATTGAAAAGAAAATACATAATACAACAATATTCATGAAGAGTTGAATACTGTTTTCAGCCCCTTCCCTCCCCCAGCTCACTGTGCACTGTGTTACAAAAACAACAAACAGAGTTTCTTATGCTGAAGAGACAAAGCCCATCACGACAGGTCCTCTCCCCAGGGCTCTGGCACAAGTCTCAGGGTGTGGGGAGGAAGGGAGGGGATGACTGGGCCTGAGAACACAATGACTAAAATCCCTATGCTGCACTCAAAAGTACACTTTGCAATCTCAAATGACCACTATCCTTAGATGGGGTAACACTCCCTTCTCATGAGATGTTGTAATTCCCTCAGAAAAACAAGTCCCAGGCAGTCCATCTTTCTGAAATTTACAGCAGGCCCAAATACAATCGAATTTAATGGAATCTTTGCTGTGTGTTTGTAAAGAGATAAGATAGGATTAGAGGAAAGACAGGTATAGAGTTCAATCTGGGGGATGAGGAAGCAGGTAAAATATTTCAACATAAAATATTGAAATCAATCAAGTTCCTAAAATATGCAAACTTATGGAACTGCTTCAATTTTTATTTTCTTTCTGCCTAGTAAAACATATGATTTCCATAATGTTTCTATTGGCTTTTTCTCTCTTAAGTCTCTGCTTTCAAGACAGAAAAGTAGCTACTCACAAAATGGTAAGAAAACGTGCTCATTAACAGCAAAAGGGGTAATATAGTTTCTAATGAGAAAAAAATGCCTAATAGTTCACATTCTATGTGAAATTTAGTAAACTTGTGGACAAAGGAAAAATTATATACTTTATTTAGATTTTTTAAAAAATTTTCTGTTTTTCCACCAAAGATTCTTTCTGGATTTTCGCTAACTGTGTGACCATGAGATTTGATGTAATGCAGGGTTTCTCAGCTTTGGTGCCACTGAAATTTTGGGCTGTATAATTTCTTTTTTACCAAGTGACCTAAAATCCCAGAAGGAAAAAAACAGATGGAAAAGATAGTACCTAGTGAGTTTACGTAGGAGTATGGCAGGGACGCAAGTGGGTTGTCCTGTGCTCGTAGGATGTTTAGCAGCATCCCCGGCCTCTTCCCCTTAGTGCCAGTAGCACCCCCCCACTCCTCTATACACAACCCCTCCCTTGTAAGAAGCAAAAATGTCTCCAAACTTTGCCAAATGTCCACTGAGGGGCAAAACCACCCCTGGCTGAGAATGAGTGATGTAATGCTTTGTGAAGGATAGAGAAGTAACAAATATTTACTGTGTGCCTATCCTATACAAAGCTGTGAATTATGAGCTATCAAATAGCAAACATACACTGTTTGTCTTTAAGGAAGTTACAATGCACTAGGAGTTACAAAATTTACCTGTATGACTATCTAAAGAGTAAAAAATTATAAATTCAAAGTCAAACCTGCATATGTGTATAATATCTCATATAAACATAGATATGACGCATATATACATATATGTATAATGTCACATATATACATATATATAGTTGTCCATGGAATTATTGAGACAATCCAAAATCCAAGAGAGGACCTATAATGAAAGAATCAAGAAAGGCTTTGTGTAGTAGTACAGTTTTGGCTGCATCTTCAAGGTGCCTTTGGAGAGAAAACACTGGGTAAAAAATATTTGGGCATCTCTGTGGAGGCACAGGTGATGCAATTCTGGAGAGGAGGATTGTAACAATAATTAAAATTTGAGAAAAGATTCTTCTCTTTCCATATTTTTAAAAGAATTTATGATTAATTATATTGGGAAATAAAAAACATTTCTTTATAATTCCTGGCATTCATTTATCTTTCAAATTTTTAGTCACAAAATTTTTAAAGAGTCTGACAATATTTTGTAGTTTACAAGTTTTAAGCTTTAGAGTTTTGGGTTTAGTAAAAAGCTAACCAACAAATCAATAGTTTGGATAGTTATTACAAAATAGAACATAGTGTAAAGTCTCCAGTAGTTTATTTTTTATTTCACATAAGTAGAACTCATGTTGCATACACCAATTATTCATCTATTTGACTTTTCAAAATTTCTTAAACTTTCTGAACATTATTGTTCTTAATCTTATATTAAATAATCATTCAATGTTAATAATTAACATCCCAAACAAAAGTGATTCTACTACAATAGAAAGATTCTCCATAATTTAGTCTTATAGCTACCATTTATTGAGCCCTTAAGGCGAGGCACTGTGCTAAGGACTTCACAATCACTTTCTCCATTCTCTATTTTCACAGACAACAAGCGTGAAAATATGAAATTTTTGAATCAAGTGAACATAACGTGGACTTCCACATGAAGAAAAGTTATTTTGGAAAAGAAATAGCTTACTAAAATTTACTGATCTCTCTTTATGCTGGTAGCTGAATTTAGAAATAAGCATTTAAGAAAAAGCAGAAAGTTTAGGAAAATATTATCTACTAAATTTGTCAACTTTCAATAAATTTTAACACATTTCTACCTTCTCTTTTGCCTCTGTCCTTCCCTACTTTATTCCATTTTCATTGAACCTCAAAATATTCGACAAAGAAATTTTAATTTGCGGGTGTCCTAAAGCAGGCTTTGTTTTACCTGAAATGATTAAGTAGCTCAAAAGTGCAATCTTTTAAAAAGAAAGAAAAAAGATTGGGACTCTAGTAACTTAAAATCCTTATCTGTTTTAAAGAACCAATATACAAAAACCTAAACAATAGCATTTTGAGTTTAAATCTTAGATAGTTGGATTAACATATATCAAATAATGCAGTGTAGCCTACGACTATTGTCAACATTCTTATTACCTACTCAGTCTCCCAATTTGTATATGGCCAAAACAACTGCCAAAAGGGAGAAAACTGTATCTGTCCTTCTAAATGCAAAACAGCTACTACAAAGAGTTGGCAGTAAGCAATAATTCTGATCAATTTACATAATAAATTCAGAAGGAGATTGGAACGTGCTGACAAACATTATCCCAATCTTATAAAATTGGATTTGTGGTTATATGTTTATTTTGTATTTGAGAATATTCCTCCTCAAAAGCAGGGGGATAGTAAAATAACCTCAGAAGGTCCAGTTTATATAGGTAACTTCAACTACTAGTTACCTGGAAGGCTTGATAAAGAATTTATTAAAAGAGAAACTAATATTTTATAATATGCCGCATTATGGAATGGATTGTCCACATCGCCATACATTTTTCAATAAGTAAAGAATTACCATTGTTGGCAATGAAATCTTTAACCTCAGAATAAGTGACTGTGTTTATAATTATATAACTACTAAGTACTAATTATTCACTAAGAAAATTTAAAAGTTTGCTGTTGCCCAGTTTGTTTTTAATGAACAACACAGATGTCACTCCAAGAGTGAGAAAGTTTTGGATATTTGATACTAAACTCATTGATCTTCAATTATGATTTTTCAATTATAACCAGAAAGTACCAACAATTGTGCTAGACGTGGATAAAATGTTTCATGAAAATGCTGTCTTACTGTTGCATCTTTATTCAACATCAACTTCCAGATGGGAACTATTTTTCATGGTTCATAAAGCCAAATCCAGCTGCTACATTTGGACCTACATAAGGAATCCATGTTTTACTGCCTTCTCAGTGCTGATAAAACAATTGCTGTTGTTTCTTTAGCCGTGGAGCAGCTCACTCTTCTCAGTGCAAATGAGATCCCCAAAAAGGACTTGTAATGCCTTTATAGTTGATTACTTAGCAGTGCTGTGCGTAATAGGATCCTGGTTTTACAACATTTTCTAGATATCTAAGCTAGCTTAAACAAAAACAATCTTCAACGGTAACTGTAGATTGAGCGAATTACCAAAAGTGTTCACACAATTTCCTATTAAAACCCACAATGGTTATTAAATACTTCTGTAATCTTAGCTTTATTAAGAGACAGGAAGTGCACAGTTTCCTTCCCCTCCTCACTCAGCTAATCTGGCGCTTTGATGGTCATGCGTTTGGAATAACCATGGGGTTGCTACCACAGCATAGTCTTCCCACAGCTAAATGGAATTAACCCTGTCAAGCCTCAAAAAAAAGAAGGAAAAAAAAAGAATGCATTTCATTGTTAGAAATACAGCTGGAACTTTATTTGAGTGAGCAGCAGTTATATTAAAATACAGTCAATTTGTACTTAAGATATTTTTGGTAGGACCACCAATAAAAAAGAAACATCAGTTTCAGAAAATGGGAATTACGCAGCTTGCAAAATTACCCGTGGTTATGCTTTATTACTATCTATGGATGTCAGACATTTGGTATCTTCTCAATCATGTTCATTAAATACATTTTCAGATTCTGAATTAACATCTGCTGCTCTTTTTCGCCGAAAGACCTAAAATCTCAGAAGGAAAAAGAAATAGATGGAAAAGTCAGTACCTAGTGAGTTAACGCAGGAGTATGACAGAGAGGCGCGTTTTCTATGAACTGGGAAGAACAGACTATAGCAACCCGCCGGCTAATCCCTGCCCCGCTGAGTGGCTGCCCCAGAGGTCTGACACAGCGCCAAAGCCTCTTACGCGGACTGAGACAAAGCTCGTTTCAAGGCGAATTCAGCAACTGAAGCCACCATTCCTGCTCCCGGACAACCTCCACTCGCACCGCCTCTGTATTTGTGTTTCCTGCTGTTTATGTTTACTTGTTCCCAAAGCCACAATAGCTGCAAAAGCAAATACTTACTATGCAATGCTTTGTATCGATGCAGGTAAAGCGCATCCGCTCCCTTTTTTAGTTGGACACAGTTTGCGCAAACAGGTTTTTAATATCTTCTGAGATTAATTTGGTAATTATAAACCAGTTTGGAACCGCGCGTTAAACAACAGGTCATATAGTCACCATTTCTGTTCCAGAATAATTCTGTTTTGACCCTTGAGCAAAGATGAGCAAATATGTATTCAAAAAGAAATTTATTTGAATTGTCCTCTTCCTTTGCCTTGTCAGGTCCCAACTGATAGTCTGTTTGGATTTTTTTCTGCAATCTTTTTGACCTTTGGCAAGGGATTGTGGTGACTTATCTGATTTAAATGTTTGCAACAAGCTTTTAGGTTATTTTTTTAAATTGGACTAAATAGAATATAGGTGATTTCAGGAAGGTATTTTTACTTTTAAGTCAATTCTATTCATTGTTCATAAAAATAGGATTATGCCCATTGTGGCTGCATAAATACATAGCCTGTAGAAGTGTTTGTAGTTTCTCTGGTACAAGAATGTCACCGAAATCCTCTAATGTCATCTGACAGAGGGAACAGAGTACCTTTTCATAAAAGGAAAACAAATAGAGAAGATTAACTTAAATGTAATCATATGTAAAATGGAAAAATAGGCTTTAAGCTTTTTATTATGTAAGGCTAATATAAGCACCAAGAATGACTGGGTGGTGAATGTATTTGTTATCATTTTAAAACTCTGTACTCAAAAAACAAACTTTGGAAGCAAAAAGAAAATAATATTCCTGCTATTGTTAAGACATAGGTTCTTTCAGGGTTCGTCTTTATACCTATGCTGTAACTAGATAGATTACTTAAACCTGGAAAACATATCTTTGAATATTAATTTAACAGAAGATATTGTGTCAAATGTTAAATTATTCCCTGAGTACATCACAGATAGAAGCTTTGAGAAGCTTTGGTTATCAGGGCATACAAGCATTCTTTTTCCTTTTAGTTATTTTTTCTTTTTCCTTTACTTAGGGAGTTAATCAAATCCTATAAACTCACATATATTTTAAAAATTCACCATGTTCCTTTCCGGAAGTAAATGTTTAATCCTAGGGACTCAAGACAAAAATAAACATAAATAATAATTAAAATAATAGTCTTGTAATATACATTTTTAGCCTTGATTGTGCTGGAAAACCCCAGTGTATTTAAAGACACTCTTTTCTAACCTATCATGGACAGCTCCATTACTCATCTTATAAAAAACAGTCAAACACCAATAAGAAAGATGGAAACTATTGAGAGACAGAAAAATAGGTGTGAATTTACAACCCAAAAGAATGTAAAAATATAAACAGGCAAGGCACTGTACGCCATTCCCTTTCATTAGGATTATAGCTTTAACCAACATTTGGCAACTACTCATTTTATTTAAATGACTAACATTTGTTAATTCCAAAAAGATTACAACAACCAGTGATATTTTAAGCCACAGTTTTAGTAATTTCCTTCTTAAACATTTTAAGACGAAAAGTGAATGTTTTGCTAATATTCTTTTAAATGGAAATGGCAATCAGTTGGGGCAGAAGGATGAAAAATAAGTCAGCTAATAGGAGATTAGAAAGTGACTGAGACTGAGACTTAGAAAAATGACAGAAAACCCATTAGAGAATTGCTATTCCTCTTTAACTTATTTGCACTTTTATTGTGTTATCCACGTAAACCTATATGTATGGTGCCCTTCAATTTTCTATACCCATCTTTTAATACCAAAAGGGGGAAAAGCTACAAGAAAGGAGTAGACCAGTGGTTCTCAACTGGTGGTGATTTTGCCCTCAGGAGAAATTTGGCAACGTCTGGAGACACTTTTTGTTATCACAAGGAGGGAATGAGGTGCTGCTGGCATCTGGTGGGGATGCTGCTAAACATCCTACAGTGCATGGGGCCATCCTCCACAACAAAGAATTATCTGGCCCAAAATGTCAATAGTGTCAAGGTTGGAAGACTAAAGAAATACAAACAAAAACAAAACAAAAAATGGATTCTCAATCGAGATTTTCTTTTTCTATTGTTTCCCTCATTCCTGGAGGAGGGGGGATGAACCCACGATAAAATAATTATCATCATTATCACTGTCGATTTTATTGATGCCTCTAATTTTTCCTCTGAAGTCATATTGCAAAGTTCCAAGGCTGTCCTTGTGGATATGGACTTTTGTTGGAGTGCTGTCTCTTTCTCTTTAAATCACAGATACTGCTTTGATTTAGTTCTCTATCCTCAGGATCAGACACTCTTAAAAGCAAAACCAGCATTTTTCTGGACGTAGCCTGTGAGGTAATTTGCACTTTTAAAATGAAAGAAAGAAGAAAAGGAGAAGCCAGGAGCCATAGTCCCTTATCCCTAGAAATTGCCTGGCAAGCTAGCTTTACAAGAATGTCCCCAAAGGAATTGATCAAAGAAGGTGGGAATGTGGTAGAAAATTCTAAACTCATATGCCATCCCGGGGTTGGGATGAACTTTGTTTCCCCTCATTTAAAAGTGAAGATAAAAACACAATAATCTTCTGGTCCAGCACTTCCCAAAATATATTCCTAACAATAGCTCATCAAGAAAAGGATTCAGTGGCCAAATAATATTAGCACACACACTACTTCCATCCTTAGAAATTCTCGATGCACATTATATAGTAAAGATTCTGAGAAATTCTGCCATAGAAGTCTTATTTTAGAGTTTGCTTGGTCTCGTCTTTCTCAAACTTGACCAGAGGAATTATTTTGGTTGATTTTGTGTCCTCATTGCACGTGTTAACATGTGGGAAGCACCAGCCTGCTTTTCTAACGTAGAATAAAACCATTCCCCCCATCCCATCTTAAAGAGCATATGACCCTGCATATTTCACACCATCTTTTTCAGCTAAGATCATCAAGAATATCTCTGTCTTCAAAAGCCACCTAGCTAGTGCTGCGTGTGCGAACTATAGAGATGCTAGAGAAGCTAAACTCCGTCAGGCAACACAAAAACAGCCTCTAATTAAAGACAATATTTCCAGCCAAAGCCAGAAAGACTTTCTAAAGCCATCTCATTTTGTGTTCACCGGAGCCTATCCAAGGAACATACAAACTTGAATGATCTAAATTGCTTCTTTCAGTTAATATTTCTGTAACTGAAATGTTACTGCATAACATGCAGAACTTAAATATCGTGTGTTCACAAACATTGTGTGGTTATTCTCCTTTTCACTTCATTTTTAAAATTAAAAATTAATTTCATTTCTCTATCATTCTTGCATCTATATTAAGAACGTCCATTTGGTCTTCTTCTGAGTGAAAACAAGGATTAAGTGGACTAATCACAACAAAAAGCATTAAAATGTATCAAGAATTGCCCCACTTGTTTTATATGGAGTAGTTCCCTCCCAACGGCTCTGAGCGGTAAGCATAATTAATATTTCCCTTTGAGAGCCAAGATTCAAACCGGTGGCACACTTAGCTGCTGTGATAGATTTAATTGGAATAAGCATTTTACATGTAGCAAATATTTACAAACATTATCTCCTTTGTTTATCACCAAAAAAAAGTTTGTAAGGTAGGTATTACTCCTCTTGTTTTGCATGTGAAAAAAATGGAGGAAGATAAGTAACTCGCTCAAGATCACAAAGCCAGAGGATAAATGCAAAAAGAACATTATCCAGGGCTGTTTCTGGGAAAGGATGCTGCTGCATCCTCTCAGGCCTTCTGGGAAACTCTTGGGGCTCTCTCCCAGCACTTCTGTGGGACGGCTCAGGAGCGCTCGCTAATCTCTGGGCTGCTTGTCCTTTGTGGTTTAGCTTGGCTAAGACGTGAGAAGAGACAGTTGAGAATAACAATTCTTTGGATGCCTGGAAGTACTCAGCAGGTAAAAATGACCTGTGCAAATAATGTATTTATTAAGTAGCAAAAGGTCTTCCTGCATTTTCAGCTGGAGTTTTCTTGCAATGATTAACTTTGCTTAACTTTCTTCCTGTATTCACTGGTATCATTTCTGTGCAGCTATGATAACAATAATAATATTAAAAATAATGAGGGAAAAAAGGAAGATGAGGAAATAGAATCACAAAAATAACGCTACTAAATGTTTTCCATTGATTTTATATTAAAACAGCATAAAAATATTTGCCTACTTCTTTGCTGGTAGATGTATTTTCAATAATTAGCTTTCTAGATAGACCTGGTACAGAATTTACTGAAGAAAAATACATGCAGTAAAAAGAAATAAAGAGAACTTTTTTTGGTTTTAGCATTTTGTGTAAGAAGCATCACAAACTGCTGAAGGAACTCTAACGGGAGATTTCATTTTTCTTACCTTAATCTAATTTCTCACAGAAATGTTATACTAGAAAAATATAACGTATATTGGTTTACTTCTTAAGCTGCTTCCTCCTGTAAGTAATATTTTGGTGACCTTAAATATTTTATCTAATTATAAAACCAAGAAAGTAAGATTTTTCTGCATAAAACTGAACTACCAAAGTAAGCTGACTTAAAACACAAACTTTTCCTTTCTCTGTATAAACTGGTTATGAATAGTTTAAATTCCAGCACCCACTTGCATTTTGAACGCTGTTTATCAATGGTCTTAGCTCTGTACACGTACGTTATCACAACTGTTGTATCAATTACTCTTATAATCGATAAAATGAGAAAATCTCCAGTAGTCTCTTGATTATGGCCAAATTATCCACTGAGGCTGGGGATAGAAATAGTAGCAACAACAGTACTACTAGGAGATAACATGTAGCTCGTGTTGACTCTGTGCTGGGCACTGTGTTAATTTAATTTAATCCTCACAACAATTCTATTGGAAAAGTATTATTCTTGATATCATTGTGACTATTAATGAGGAAACTGAGGCTCGGTCACGCAGCCACAGGGATGCAGCTGTGAATTACAGCCAACCACCTCAGTCAGAGCTAGAGCTTTGACCACTCTGCTGTGCTACACCCGGAAGCACCAAGGAAGGCCTTGACCTTGCTATTTCCCTCATTCTTGTCTCCCTCTTAGTGCTGTCAGAGTAGATCAGGTTGCCAGGAAAGTTTCAGAACTCACCAGACTTTCTGGAAGAACTTCAGACTAGGGATGCCTTGAGACTGTGCCACATCAAACCTAGCCCCTGAGAGTCGTTCCAGTTTAAAGTCACATCCTAGGGCTTCCCGGGAGCTGTCTTACAGGGGAAGAAAACCATCAGTCAGTCACCTGAACATCTGGAACGAGGAACAGCTATTTCAAGAGCCAGAGCTTTGCCCGGTGTGTTTTAGGCCCTCTCTTGGGAACAGAAGGTCTCCCTGCTGGTTTATAAAGTTGAAAACAAGCTCTTAGTCAAGTGATGGATGTGGCATCATTGCTCAAGATGTTCCTAAGTAATGTCATCCTGTTCTTGGATACCTTAAAAGGAAATTAAAAGAAACAAATTCTGAGACTCAGCCTAGCAAGCAATCTGTACATTGACTATATTTATGCTGAACAGCTAAGTTTAAGGTGCATTGAAAATATCCAAAAGCCATAAACTGAAAACCTCCTGCAATGACGGTCATCTTTTCAGTGAGCATAAGAAGAAAAGGAAGGCTAAGAGGAGTGAGAAGTGGGGAGGAAGGAAGGAAGGAATGAAGAAAAGAAGAAAAGGAGGGAGGGAGGAAAAGAGGAAGGAAGGAAGTAGTCAATTGAAAAATTTATAAAATTCAAGTCTTGTAATGTCACAATAGAACCCATTTGTATTTTTGCTATTTCTCAGATGAGCTGAAAATTGTAAATATTTTGTAAGATATTCTAGTCCCAACATATTCCTGGGGTGCATAATATGTAAATGTGACCGATGTGGTGAGGTGCACTGTCAGATAATAGATGTGACTTGTTTTTTTAAGTTGACATTTTGCTGACTTATGTGAATCTGTTTTAACACATTTATAGAAACTTTGTAAATCGAATTTAGATATATGAACTGAATTTTGACTTCTATGTGATCCCACTATTAGAAAAGTATATTTTTCTTAGAACTAAATTAAATGTGTGTGTGAGTGTAGATGTGTCTTTTCTACACACCATTTCCATCCCTTTATATGTTATACCCTCTGTATGTTTGTGTGTTGGCCCACATTCAACATACGAGAAGGTGTATATCTGGAATACATGTAATTAAATGTTTGTATGCTAAATTCATATTTGTAAATAAAATGACAGGTTATTTAATAAAATTCCATTTTCTTATTTTTATAAAGTGAAAAAATGGCCCCCTTGAGTATTCTGTTAGATAATGGGTATAAAAGATCATTTGTTTAATTAATTAATTAATAAATATAGCACAAATTCATCTTTTCTTATATCATGTTTAACTGACAGAAAATACCTGGCCACTGACTGAGTTGAACACGATCTCAGATATTCAAAATTACTGCCTCTTCCCTTCCCTTTCCGTGAACGAAGAGAGATTCAAGATGCCCATTATGATGAAAACAAAGTTCTTGTAGACGGGACTTTCAATTTTTATGAGAAAATATTGATAATTACACCAAAGAATTATTAATACATAATTTTATACTTTAAATCCTCCTTGATAAAAATTAAATGCAATTTTTAAAGGATAATGATTTGTTTTTAGAGTTGAACATCAAACATCTAAGAAACATCCTAAATACTCTAGAACAATGTGAGGCAGGGAGAGCGATGAGGTGACGGGCAGGCAGAAGCGAGTTCACAGAGAGCCGTACAGGCCAGAGTCAGCGGTGTGGATTTTTATTCTTAGTCCAGGAGGAGGTCGTAGAATGCTTTTTACTTTTAAAGTCAGGTTTATTGAGATAGAATTTACCTCACGATATATAATTTGGGTAGAAGCTCTCACAGACGCTACAGTACACACATACAGCTCTCAGAGTTAAAGAAAGGTAATTTATAACGGTGCGTTGATTCTCTTATTTTTTTCCAGGGAAACTGCATTCTGTAGAATTGGGTCAGGAGAGAGCAAGAGAAACTCAATTCTATAGAATGCACTAAGTGCCTTTCTAGAAAAAAATAATTACATGTACTATACGTATAATTAACTATAATTATTATATATAAAATTTTTTATTATATTCATAGATAGGATGGTTATATACATCCTATCTATGAATATGATAAAATTCATCCTTTTCGTGTATAGCAGTTTGATGATTATAGATAAATGTATAAAGTTGTGTAACTGCCATAATCAAGAAACAGATCATTTCCATCACCCTAAAAAGTTTTCCGGCATCCCCCACCCTCTAGCAACCACTGATATGATCTTTGTCCCTTTAGTTGTCCAGGATGTCATGTAAATGGAGTCATGTAGCCTTTTGTGTCTTGCTCCTTTCACGTAGCATAATGCTGCAGACTCATCCATGTTGTTGTATGTATCAGTTGCTCATTATTGCTGAAAGAATTCTATTGTATGAATGTACTATTTGTTTATCCATTCACTGGTTGATGAACATTTGGGCTGTTTCCAGTTTGGCCATTATGAATAAAGCTACGGAGGCTTCTAAAGAAGGAGTGACATGATCTGACTTAGCTTAAAAAAATCTTGCTGGCTTCTGTACAGAGAATGAATTTTAGGGTCTAACATGGGAGGCCAGAGGCTGGGAAACCAGCACAGTAGTCCAGGCAACAGAAGACGGTAGCTGGGTTGAGTGGAGAGGTAAAGAAATCAATAGAACCACCATACTTATTTCGAAAGTAGAATGTAGAGTATTTGCAGTAATGAAAAAGTGGGAAAAATCAAAGATGCCTTCTGAGTTTTTGTCTGGAGCAACTAGGTGATTGTGCCCCTCTTCATTTCCAATTGCTCATCTCTGTATCACGTTAGCGTAACTACTCCATGGGTATATGAGTAAAATTAAATCAAAAATTTGAAAGTATAGAATTTTCTATGAAATCGACAATCTATCATCCAGTCTCATAAAGACAAATCTTTTGTGACAGACAGATCACTTCTAAAGCCTTACAATAAGTCTCTACAACACTATCTTTCATCAAAACACAATTTAATTTCTCTTCAGAGTTACTCTTGGAACACTAAGATTAGACCAAATAATTTGGGAAATTTTAAATCCTGTCACACTCACATTTTGGGCTAAATATTAATTTAAAAAAAATATTGGAACTATGAAAGTCTTGCTTACACTGGGATGCCTGAGGCAGCATGTAATTCTGTGTGAGATTGTTCCTGGGGTGGTTCCAATTCCATAGAATGAACTGTGTCCCCCTAGAAACAGTATTCACAAAAAGTGCCTCCCTTCCACTCTGAGGATTGTACGCTGGTACGGAATAGTCTATAAGGAGCTTCTACCCAAAATCTTCTACTTCTAATTAATAGAGATTGTAGACTGGATTATTTTCACTCTATACTCAGTAATTACAGTAGTTGAACACTTTAAGTAGGGAATCATATTCTTGTTTTTTCTAATAGCTGAAAACATAACTGTATTAAAGTGGGAGTGTTACTGAGGTCACCTACATTGACATGCAGGCCATCTCTTCCCTTTGAGCTGCACAGAATAGAGTCTGTGTGCTTAAACTCTCAGAAAGCATTGAGGTGAGTCTACTTTCTCTAGAGACCCATAAATATAAAATAAATTATCAGCAATGAGGACCGACCTTTGCCTCCATCATCCCATGAGGAGATAAAAATATCCTTTTTCTTAATTTTGAAGCTATGCTATTTTTATATTTCTGAAAAGGCTTAGTTCTAAAGATTCACATTTCCCCTGATTTTCAGATTACTGACTTCTTTGTCTGTACCTCTTTTCTGCCTTTTTCTATATTAACAAAAGAATCCGTAAATTGAAAACTACATGATGATATTTCGTGAACCCTTACAGTTATTTTCACAACGTGCAGCCACGTTTTGAGTTAGAGTGTACGTGTGTGAATGATGTATTAGAAGATACACATGTGTTGGTCAATATTGTGGCTTGCTGAGTGAATATATATATAAATATGTGAATATCAGTGACCATTAGCAACAAATTCATAAAATATCTCATTTAGCTGCTTATTTTGTTAATTACAAGTCAATGTTAAACTTTAAGAAGGAAAACTATTGCCATATTTTTGTTCATATATGTGATTTTCTCATTCTGCATTTCCATACCATATTGCCTAATTCAGAACTGCAATACTGAAATAGATTAATTCTTTTAATAAAAAAAAGAAACCTCCACTGAGCTTTTAGAATCAAGAAAATGATAACAGGTATTTATGTGTTTTTTCCCCTGTTGTTGACATTGGCTTTTAAAGCTGATGGGAGTAAAAATCTTAGTTGTTCCTATGCTATGGATCACCCTAGTGATAAAATTGCTTTGTTAACTTTTCACTTTTTTAACTAGCATTTGGTAGGTGCTTCCATTGTACTGTACACTGTGTTAAGCATTGAGGACACAGAGATAAACAAGAAGTGGCCCTGTCCTCCAGAGCTCATTTTGTGGGAGGGAGATATTGCACCATAATGAGTGTAAGTCAGTTCAAAACTAATAGCATCAAATAACTATGCAAATATCTATGCATATGATGAGTCCATATGTACGCACATGCACACACGCACACTCACACACTCACATGTATACCATCCCAAACTTTACCAAAATACATATCCTTGCCACTTCACACCCTTCCCTCACAAACATTCAAAAGACTACCCCATCGCCATATAACAACACGTGGTATATACATAAAGCAGCCATTTTATAAATTTTTAATTTAGAGTATTATACTATTTTTATTATACATCATACATTTCATGAATATAACTTGGCATACACATTATTATAATCTATTTTAATCTATGGCCAGCTTGGTGACTTGCAGTTTTTCACTCTGAGTTTCAATTTCTTATCTCTGAAGTGGGTCGATAAGACCTGCCGTGTAGGGTAATTGTCAGGATCTGGTAGGACGATGGATGTAGTGGTCAATAGCCAACATTAGAAAGAGCTGAAGAAATGGTAGTTATTACCATCGGCAGCAGTCGTGTTGTCCTTCTAATCAAACTCGTCTGCAACCTTTGTTGCCAACAATAAGACAAGTCAGCTAGCTGGGTTGCTAGAATTTGGAATTCAGCTCTGCCACTTATACAGGATATTTTACTCTCAGAACATCAATATACATGTGAAAGTTTTCTATGCAATCAGTTCTGAACATTTTAATTGAAATACAGGAGAATCCCTTTATCAGACATTTATATTACAACATATGTCATTTCCTTCTAGACTTGGTATAAGGCCCTGGAAATACAAAGACATATTAAAGGAAAAGCCCTGTCAAGGAGTAAAATCTCAAAAGGAAAATATGTTCGCGTACAACTAATGATGGTGCAAGGTGGCATGTACTACAGGAGAAACATGTGCAAGTTACTATGACGGGAAGAAGTGACAATATTTGAAGAAAAAAATGTTTAGAAAAGGCTCTGTAGGGCTTTATATCCAAACCTTTGTAATAGATCATTTTAATATTGATCTAGTGTGTTCTGTATGTTATATTTGGGGAAAAAATAATATCAACAGATTTATACACATATAAGTCTGCCCATGTGTAGCAAGACAGATACATATGTGCAGACTTTTCTAAATGCTAGATGCCTTCCATCTCAAATCAAGTAGGCCATTTTTCTCCCATCTTATGCTAGCTACTGTGCAAGGCACTGAAAGTAGAAAGACCTATTAAGAAACAAATGCGTATGTTAATGCAGCTGGCATGTGTGCATATTGATACATACATCAACATGGAGACCTCCTCAGAGAAGTGTTCCTGACCAGTCTCATTGTGCCTTTTCACCACTCTCTAAATACCCACATTGTGTTCTTCATAGAACTTAACACTAACTGAAATTATATTTTTAATTCGCTTGTTTCTTGTCCTTTGCTTTTCTTGTTTTGGCAGTCTCTCAAACTTGAAGGTAAACTTCAGGAAGGCAGGAACTTCTCATGATTCTGCGCTATGTCCTCAGTGCTCAGAATCCTGCCTGACACCTCACCGGGGCCTATGCAATGTGTATTAAGTGCATAAGTCACGAATGCACACAGAAATCATACGTCTATTAGCCCTACCATCCCACAAGCACTAGCCCCAGTCTTACCAGCCATTAAAGATTCGAATTTATAGGACTTTCAGAAAATGTGTGAATTTGGTTGCCAAATATAAATGACTCAGAAATGCATAACCAAATGAGTTCCATGAATTCTACTGACAAACATAAATGACTCGTCTCCTGTTTATCATGACTCTCACAGGCATCTTTTCAATCTGTAAAAACAGTTATGTCATTAGAGCCAAAGCAAATATGTCAATGGTGTATGAAACTTGAATATGGATATGAGAATATTTCTTAAACTCTACCTCACAACTAAGTATTTGAATTTATGTCTTGTTAAGTAGGGAGAAAAAATCCAGCTGAACTGAAATTATAATCGCATATTTATCTGTATCTTAATTATACTGCAATAATTTCAAAGCCTATAACACGAGTAGAATTTTTATCACGCCTCTGGTTTAGCTACATGTTTTTCTCACCCAGGCCCCAGGAAAATATTCATGAGGTAAAACTGGCAATACAAAAATAATTATTTGAAAAACATTATATGAGGTGAGTTGTTGCTTCTCTACTGGATGCCAGTTTAAATTGAGCTAATTTGTTTTACCAGTAGCTTAAGAAAACCCCAGCACAGCGGCACGACAATTATATCCAGGTGCAAGGACTTAATTCAACAAATTCTAGGTGGATCCTTCCAGTCTGCACGGTGGGCCCTACTCTCAGCTGCGGCTAAGAACAGATGCCTTGCAAAGCCTCTGTAAGCATGATCCAGTCAGTCCTTGAATAGAGATGTTGAAATGTTTCCAAAAGAAAAGATGAATGTGGTATTCTTATGACCATAATTCCAACATACACATCATTGAAGAAAATGACATGGTAGGAATTATTTTAAATATGTGAACAAAACAAGAAAGGTAATTTATGCCTTTGGATTATTTTTATTTCATATACAAGGTATACATACACACATTTAAAAATTATAAGTTTTACGAGAAATTCTCTTACATATCCATATATATATTAACTAAAACCATTAACACCCATAGACATGTAGCAAATTGTTTCTGAAGGGACTTTAGTGATGCTCCAGATAGAAAAGTATAAAGTGTCAGATGGAGAGAGCGAGCCTCTGAATGATGCGTACGCTCGCCTGAGCTCAGGAAGCAGCCTGGCTCGAGAGACGAGACCATGGTATAAGGGTTCAAACCTCCCTTTTTTAAAGTCATGATTTTTTTTAATTACATAAATGTCAGATTTTTGCCTTATTTACTTTTTAAATAACTTTCTTTAAATGATATTGAGCAAAATAAACGAAAGCATTTCATGATTTCAGTTCTAGAAACATATAGCCATCCAATGAATGGTTTATTTTTCCAGCATACTTCTAGATAATAATTTTCTCAGAAAATGGTGTTTGTTTTTTCATTCACTACTGATTAAATAAGACTAGGAAACAATTTCTAACTGTAGCAAACTGCCTCTTTCACATTGCTAAAATACTTACAGATGTGCAGGCATATATGCTGGATTTGAACATAATTAAAATTTACTGCTAATTATTAGTATAGCAAGACTAGCAACTAAGTATTCTTTATATACATCTCTGTAACATTCAGTTTGCTGATGTGGCTAAGTCTGAATACATTAATAGATGACCATCAAGATTATTTCAGATTGAGAATTGTATCATAAGAGAGAGTTATTTTGGCTAATCTGTCATTTCTCATTTTATCCCAACCAAGAGTTTTCCAGCAAAGTCATGTTTTTAAGTCTTAAATTTCTCTTTAAAATTTCTGATAAATTCCACGTTAGTTTTATTTTAAAATATTTTATTTGTAATATAGTATTATATTTTGGTATTAAAATGAGGCCACAAAACTTTATTTTATTAAGAATGATCTGTAAACATTAACAATACTAATTAGAGGTATGTCAGACAATTTGAATTACACCATTGGGTAGTGCTTATTCAGATGTATGTGAATAGTCTGGACATTTTGAAAACCATCCAAATGGGACGCAAATAAAAAACTGTCAAAAATCTAAACCAAGTTCAGCCAGGCGTACAAGACCAGTTCCCATGAACTGAGAGGAAAAATTAAAAGCCGTCAGAGGTCCTGAAAAATCCTAAAGCTGGATAACAACTTTCCTCATCTTTTGCTAGTGGATCCTAAAGAAGACATTAATAAACCTTAATAGATAGACTAAAATCTCCAGGGCAGAGATTTCAGGTAATAATAATCTAGCAATTTATCTCCTCATTGTGCCCAATTTCCTCATATGTATAAAAAGTAATTTGGATACGACATTTAACTCATAAAAGCAATATCATAATTCCATCGTGATATCCATATTCAAATAAGAAACCTTAGCTCAAAGAATAATGCCTTAATTGCTTCATAGTAAACCATTTCGAGTTGTCATATAGAAAGCCAACTTCCTATCTGAGGGAGACAAGATATTTGACACTGAAAACTATTTAAACAATAGCAAACTACAGAATGCCCAAAATCAAAGATATATTGACAATGATTTTTTTCTTTTAAAGATCGGCACTGGAGCTAACAACTGTTGCCAATCTTCTTTTTTTATTTTCTGCCTTTTCTCCCCAAATGCCCCGAGTACACAGTTGTATATTTTAGCTGTGGGTCCTCCTAGTTGTGGCATGTGGGATGCTGCCTCAGCATGGCCTGACGAGCGGTGCCATGTCCATGCCCAGGATCCGAACCAGCGAAACCCTGGGCCACTGAAGCGGAGCACATGAACTTAACCACTCGGCCACGGGGCCGCCCCTCAACAAATATTTCTTGAACACCAGTACGTGCTAAGAGTCAGGTATGAAAATACATAAAAACTTAATTCTGATCCTGCAGGAACTCAAATTCTCATAAACAACAAAACACTCTAATAAACAAATCATTACACTTTATTAAATATTTTAACTAAGAATCAAATTTATCTAAATATTATTTTTAAAGTTTATTTGAAAATGTATGCATTGAAGCTAGTTACCCAAGGTTAGATGCTAGTGTCATTTTTCCTGTTCAGGCAAACAAAAATTTATTAATCCAGTACATGTCCTAAGTATTTGATGAGGCATTAGAATTAAAGAAAACTTGACCTGTAAACTGAACTCCAAATAATTAAAATCATCTAAAAATCTTAATAAGATGTTTTCACACGAGAATTTAACCAGAGAAAAGAAAAATACTACCCAGTTTCCTGTGATCCTTATTAGGAAGCTTACCGTGGAGAGCGACAGCCTGTAAGTAACTTTGGAGAGGATCTAACACAAAGCCCCCATTTTTCAGTCAGAAAACCAAGGCCCAGGGACAACTAGTGACTTGCCAGTTAATTAGTGACACAGACTTAGGTCCCAGGTCTCCTGTATTCCAGCCTGGATAACCCCAATACTGTACCATGCTAATCCTCGGCTAAAGTTTATTTTTTTTCCACATGTAAAATATATGTGCTGAACCTGTTGCTAGTCTAAAGAAAGAGGAGTTTCAAACTGTTTGACTTTACACAATCAAACTGTATCTTATGAAAATTGAATGATCATTTACCACCACCCTCTATCCCAAGTTATAATGGGCAGTGTTACAGGAAAATGACTGTTTTGATAAATGCATACGATAAATAAAGCTTGAGCATTAAAGAGTATTGAAACTGCACAACCAGAAGGACCTGCAACCAGAATATGCAACTATGTACTGGGGGGCTTTGGGGAGAAAAAGAAGAAGAAGAAGAAAAAAAGAAGAAGATTGGCAACACATGTTAGCTCAGGTGCCAATCTTTAAAAAACAGAGTATTGAAATTGTTAGAAGTGGTAAGTGACCTGGGATTTCATAAACGTAGATCGATAGCAAGAAACCATTGGGAAAAAAATCTGCTCTTGAGAAGGAAGAAGGAAATATTGTTTTCCAGTGTAGAAAATTACTTTAACTTCTTGAAATCACGGAAAGTGATGCTGCCCATGTTAAGATAAATGTACCACAAATACCTAAAAGTCATACTTAAAAGTAAACATAATACGTGTCCTATTCTTCACGCTTTTACTTCTGTATCCCACAGGGTGAAACTGTGAAACATTGCAAAATAATGTCTCCTGTAACTTACATGAAACTAGTGGAGATGATGATAAAGTTGTGGAATATCGTTTCTCTGTTGAGTTGTTAATATGATTTTTAGCATAGTTTAACAATACGGTTTAATTTTAGCTTCAAAGAACATTGTTTTTAATTTCAATTTTTTTCTGCTTATACTTCACAATAGATAATTACAAGTGTAATCACTATTGGTCATTGGCCATTAATTTGTTTCGGCGTATGTACCTCAGTGGGCAGTAATTACTGCACAGCCTTCAATAAGATATCATTAACAAAATGAGAAGACCAGAGAAAATACGTTAATTACTGTAAGTGCGCCATTGGTTCCTCCCTGGAATAAACAAGTCTAACAATTAAGATCACACTTACTTTTTGCCAGGCTGTATTATGCAGTGCAAAAAAAGAAGGGGAAAAAAAAGGCAAGGCTAGATAATTTGAAGAAAATATATTTTGGGGGATTAATGTTATTTCCCTTTAAATTCAAATCAGCAAATCTAATGACCCAAAGATAGAAAGCAGCTCTTGCACCAAGTGGCAATGTCATAAAAGCTCATTGTTAATAATGAAGGAAAAAATTAATTGACTACTGTACTCTATTACAATTACAATGAGAAATATCTCAAAATTATGAAAATGTTTTAATATTTTTAAACTATTGTAAAGCAAGTTAAATTGATTTCCTATTAGTCTACATGTAAATAGACTGGAGAGTGTTTTAAATGCTCCAATTAAGAGCTTGCAATAGAACAAACTCACTTAGAACATAATTGGTTTTGGTGGCCAGTGTAGCTCCAAGCATTTCTGAGCATGGTATTTGCAGCATGTTGTTAACCTGAAAGTGTAATCCGAATATCTGTTGATTCAATTCTCTCTGCCTTTTGATCTTCATTCCCCAGCTCATCACTCAGAACTTTTAAGCATGCTAGTTTTTCCTAGGCATTTGTTTTCTGTGTCATCAGATACATATACACATAGATACATTTCCCATGGCTGTTCATTTAGGCCTTCTGTGCAACTGGGTTTGCCATGCCTCTCAGATCCAAACCCTGCAGCTGTTCCTGCCTTTCTTTTATCGTCCTGAGCGAGGCACATCTCATTTCACCCTCATTCTTCTGCAGTTTCAGGCCTTTCCACTCTCCCTTCCAACGGCTCCAGCTGTACCTTTTACAACCCAGCTGCTGGGAGCCTTTTCCAGGGACCTTCCCTCCTTCTGACCTCGGGCAGCTCTAACCCTAAGTCGCAGATTCTCTGGTCCTTTCTGACGTTCTCTCCGTCCAAGTCAAGTCCTTCATAGCCCCCTTGACCTGAGTCGTTTCAAGTCTATTTGGACTTGATTCTGACCACTAGTAAAATTATAAGATTGATTCTAAACAATTAAAACTTCTCACACATCATAATCATTAATATTTATTTAGTATACATTTTTCCTAAGTTTAGGAACGTGTGCACTTCAATAAGATTTGCAAATCGTATTTTCTGGAATAGTAACATCAATAATAATTGAAGTCAAAAGATGACAAGCTAAGCGGGCCACTGTGGTTCACTACGGACTGCCTCCAGTACTTTTTCTTGCGCTTATTCAGAAACTCGAACAGCTAGACGCATTCCTCTTTGAATGATGAGAAGAGCCTTTGGCAATGGTGATAACTCACTTAGAAGCCTTCAAAACTAACAAATTATCAAATGCTTCAAAATACAACTAGTATCAATACAAATATAAAACGGTCTCTGATCTTCTCCTTTGGGACTCCTTGGGTATTCTAGACTCAGCCTTTTTCTTATATTCCCAGAGAACCCAGGACTCCCTCTTTAGGAGCCCTTATCGTTTTGAATCATGGTTCTGTTTGCTTGTCTGCCCCAGCAGGCCAGGAAGTCTTCAGGAAAGTGGACCAAGTACCTCACACAAGGGATGGTTGATGAATTAATTGAGTCAATGGCCCTGATCAGGTAAGCATAAGTTAAAAAAAGTCTTTCAAGTTAACAAGTATTTGTGAGACAAGTTTAGACATTGAGAATTTTGTTTTAGATATTTTAAAAGGAAGAGTATTCATTTTTATTTGTTTGTTGTTGTTTATAATTATTTCAACTCCAAGCACATGTGCCTATTAGTTTTTAAAACTATTCTAGTATTCTTTGAACTTCGTCAGGGCCATTCTGAGCATTTAGAGACTAGAGTATCTATCTGGAAAGTTTCAGTTTTCTACACAGCCTGCATCGACGTATCTGTTCATAGGAATGCTTACACATCATAGAGGTACAGAGATACATAGCTATAACTCAGGTATCTAATAATAAAGACTTTATTTCCATTTTGTAGAAATAACATTCTGTGGACCCTACATCTCAGGAGACACAAGGTCTGACTTTCACTAAAACTTTATACAGCTTACAACAGAAAAACAAACAAGAATCTAATTAACTAATTTTGTAATAAATTATTTCCATTTAACGCACACATAAACAGGGCAACAAATCTAAATCTGAGAAATATATCACTTTAAAACAAAAGTTAAACCCAAATATAATTTTAAATAATAAAAGGGAAGATAGTTATCATTGGAATAAAATCAATCTTTACGGTTTCAGAGTATATCCAAACAGTGAAATAAAATCAATCTTTATGGTTTCAGAGTATATCCAAAATTATGTTTTTAAATGAGCATATAATGATCATTAGCTATGTGGAAAATGATCATCAGAATAATGAGAAAAAGTTAAAAAGCTCAGAAGATGCCTCAAATCTTACACCTCTTTGTAAGTATCAATGTTTAAAATTAAACAAAATTTAAGGTTGTCTTGGGCTACTATTGGCCATGGGAATGCATAATTTACAATTACAACAGTAATCTAATTATATATCCTGTTTCTTCCCCAAGAAATGCATGAAGCCAAAGCTGAGGCATGATTCTGAGGTCTTCTCTAGTCACTCCTCAGATTTGTGTGGCCTTTACCTGATTTTGTGTCCTGTGCTCACCCGTACCCAGAAGTCATTTTGAACTCCTTATCACAGTAAGAATAAATTTAAGTACTTTAATTTTTCATTTGAATTTGTTACAAAGTGCCTCATCCTTTATAATTTTAAGAAACACCCTTACCTCTCTCTACTCCCTTCTGTAGCCAGAGTAAAAACCGCAGCATCAGTGACTGAATTGGGGAGAGGCAGGCACCTGAGCCTCCCTTTTAGTGTTAAACACATAGAACAGAGTACTATTTCCCAAGAAAATCAATCTTAAATACTTTTCCTGAATTCCTTATAGTGCAGTCCAGTCATTTAGTAGATGCTCAATAAGTACTTGATGATTGGTTCTTTAATTCACACTAAAATAAAAAGAATACTGTAACTGCAATTTTCAGCTTCCACCTACAGACCTCACTACCTAAGAGAAAAATGTCAACACTCATCAATGGTAGAAATATAAATTTCTGGAGGAAATTCGCCAAAGTGTCAAAAGTCTTTTTGCTTTAACTGCATACTCTTTGACTCGGCAACTCTACTGGGGATTTTTTAAGGAAACAACCAGGCTAGTAAGCCATGGTACAAGAATATTAGCAAACTGTTGCACACATTCATGACAACTGGTAATAACCAAAATGTTTAACAAGAAATTAACCTAAGTGAAATACATTGTAGTGCAATCAAACAGTGATAATATAAATAACAAGGAAAGACGTTTGAGATATATTGCTAAGTAAATAAACAATATTGCACAGGAGAACGCATAGTACTCGAGTCTGTTTACATACATACTTGCACACATTGAAGCTGCTTCCCCTCCAGACCGGGCACATAGCTAGACTGCATTTCCTAGTGTAAGCAGAAATGTGATCACATTTTGTGGTCTGAAACTTATAAACATCTCACTTGCCATCCTGTCTTCCCCATGACTGGAGGTCAATCGCTGGCCAGGAATCTCCAGGCATTAACGATGGGAATGCCCTGAGTGACTGCATGGAGCAGAGCAGCACTGCGCTGCCCCCCACTGCTGGCACGCCCCTCCACAGTAGAAGTAAATTGTTGTGCTAAGCCACCAATATTTTGAGGGTATCCATTTCAGCAGTTGAGATATCCTGACTAATATCCATGGAAAAGTATAAAAAAAACTGTATATACCAAAATATTAACAGTAGTAGCAGTTGATTTTTTCGTATTTTCTATTTTTCTTGCTTAAACACCTATTTTGTAAGAAAAACCTTACAAATGGGATTTTTGACCCCTAAAGCTAGGATTCCAAAATACGGAAAAATGAATTCCTGTCTTTCATTAGCATAATACGTTTATGAAATATAAGGGAAGTATAGAATTTCACTAACGCTTCCTAAATTATGTAATGTTCTGGTGTGATCATATTCTTCAGAAAATAATTTAAGCATAATATAAATAGTTGCTTTATCAGGGTATTTTTGCCTTGGTTAAAGTCCTTAACAAAAGCTATAAGTTATCCTCTTAACCATTGCTAATATGGAGCAAAAGCTCTACGATGAGTCCATTTCCACCCCTCAAACCCTGAACGATTTAAATACCATCCCACACAATCTCTCCGACATGTCCACACTTGACTGGATCATCTTGACTAAACGTAGCAGACCTGACAAATTCTTGAGCTCTTAGAATGACTTTAATGCAGTTTTTAAGCCCTCTGACATACCCTTCAAAACTCCGTTAATGTGATTTACAGTTAAAATAAACATAAAAACATCATTAAAATAATGATAAAAGGTTAAGGCCTTGAGCTACCAATGCAGAGAACAGAAGGCCACGCTGTGCTCGGGGGTTCAGAGGGTCTTCAGTAGGGGGCACCCAAGGTAGAACCAAGCACCCATTTGAGCATTTCAGAGCATTCATGGTCTGTGCAGAAAAGGATGCTAAAAATTGTCTTGCTTTGCAAAAAAAAAAAAAAAAAAGCATTTTTTATCTGATTCTTCCTTTGCCTTTCACAAAGATTGCGTACTTATTCATTCTTTCTTTATACCCACTTTACAGATGAGGAAACTGAGGCTTAGTTCAGGTCAGTGTCACGAGCTTGTAGGAAACAAAGGCGTGACCCTTCCACGTCCACCACCACAATTCATCTCAGGCACCTTTTTTCATTATTTTCCTTCTCTTTCTTCCCTGAAAGTGCTTCCCAGCAAAATTAATCATGCAAGTCTGAGCTCCTGCCCACCTTGCTGCCTTCTGAGAATTTCCAGCTTGCTACCTTCTCCCATCCTGCTTCTGCCATCCATGCTGGTTCAGTCTGTAGATATGACTTAAGTTGGCTGTTTCTCCTTGAAGATTTTTCTACATTTTCTAGGCCTAGTTCTCATCACTCAAAATCTTTCATCCCCGTAGGCTTGCCTGCAAGCCATAATATTGCCTTTGACCAGACTGTGAACCCTCAGAGGCAAGCATGTGCTGTTTTCAGCCTCGCTTCCCCAGAGCCTTACATAGGGCTTGGCTCATTCTAAGTTCTCAAAAATAAATACATGAAAGAATAACAGAAGCTACTCTATTTTTGAAGAGATATTACATGAAATGAAACTCACAATTTATGAATGACACATTGCAGTATGTCCCAGCTTTTCTGGTTCTGTTAGAATAGTCATTTCAATGTTTCCCACCTTCTGAGAATGTCTTTCTTACCTTGGCTTTGCCTAGCCAGCAATTAAAGGCTTTTGACTGAAGACCACAAGTATTGCAAAGCTGGGAGCAAAAACATTTTTCTTTATAAATGGCCCAAGTCAATTTTTCCTACAGGTAGATGTACAGCTTGCTGAAGAAACTTCAGTCATTCATTCTTTCTAAATTATCTGCTGAACATCTACTCAGTTCCAGGAACACGTTTTAAACACTCATTCAATCCAGTTTCCGCAGTCACACAAGTCAGAGACTAGTTAAGAATAAAGACATAGGAAAAATGCAATGGAGAAGTTCAGTGAGTATTAAGGGTGCACATGGATGGGCCAAGTGGAGGTGAGGACATCAAGGAAGGCTTCCTAGAGGAGGCAACCCTTGATCTGTGCCTCAATTATAAGACAAACTTTAAATGGGCTGAAGTTCCGAGTACAGAAGAGATGATACACAAAGCCACAGAGATGAGAAAAAAACCGAGTAGGAATGCATGGAGAATAACAGGACCTTCACTGCTAATGAACAAACACGGGCCAGCAGGATGACGTAAAAGGAGACCAGCAAGGGAGGAAAACGGGCACAGGCAAGGGATAGCCGTATACACCACGTTAGAGTTTAGTCTTTGACTTCAAAGAATTATCATGTACACAAAAATCTATTTTTGAGACAAAGATTTACCATTAAAAATTTATCTACTGCCTAGTCTCCGAGGATTTGATTATTTTATGCATAGTAGTAAAATACTTTTCTTAAATAATCTTGGAAGGGAGTAAGAATCACCTCATTTAAATCTTTTCTTAAGTTCTTGGTTTTCTTTCGAGGAAGAATTAAGGGACTTCTTAGATCCTCTCGGAAGGTGACTACGATGTCTAAAGAATTGCTCCTCCATCTTGGGGCTGCTCTTGCTGTTCTCTCACGCGCCGGCTTGCTTTCGCTCTCGCTCTCGCTATTGCTGTTCCCTGTTTCTTTTCTTTATCAATCATTTTGCCTTCGATGCCGTTTTCAGAAAGGGGCTTAGTAAGCCTCTTTTTTTTTCTCCTGAGATGGTTTCTTAAGCAAACAGTGTGGAACGTTGGGTTAGAATACCGCTCTCTACTGACCATCCTCATATGTCAGGCCAGATCTTTTCCACTTGTCATGTTGGCACTCATAAAACACATCTGGGACCTCAGGCTACCCTGAATCTCGCAAAAGTAGGGCATAAACCAAATTCTGGAGTCCTTTGTTGATAATAATCCATTCAGTGCAGCACCTGGAGTGTTTTTTTATTGGAGAGAGTCAGTGCTGTGCTGAGCGACGGTGACGCGGTTTGATGGAGCTGCCCCTGGAATGTAATAAAGAGCAGGGAACCCGCTCCTCTGAGTGTGTTCTTGAATTAAAAGCCAATGGTTTAAGAGTTCACTGGAGAACCCAGACAGAGAGAGGTGCTTACTCCACGGCTGTTGGTGACACCGAGCACATCATTAGTCTATTCTAGTTAGCTACTTACTTCCAGGTGCAACTTAAAGTGTAGCACAAAAAAAAGAAAAAAAAAGAAAAACTTTACATTATGCTTGGTCCGGACTAACTTAGAAAACAGGCTCGAGCCTCTGTACCCCTCCAGCAGTGAAAATGAAGTTTTACTGCTAATGGAGTTGGAACATAAGACCCATGCAACTGGAAGCTGTGTGCTTTGTAAGTTCCATTTCTCCTTACTCTTTGGAGATATAGTACAAAATCCTGTCTTTTCTATTTGAAAACATATAGTATTAGTGGGGGAAGATCTGAAATACTAATTTTTATTACTTTATTTGCAATTGCTATTAAAAATAAGTATCGAAAATAGAGATTTTTCTTATCATTTTTACATGAAATTAGTGGCTCTACTATTACTTTTTCAGAATGAGAGAAAATCCAAGAATATTTTAATCTAAACAGTCAGGGGGAAATTGTTTGATGGCAATACTAAATTCTAGGTTCAAATGATTTAATTAACAGTGATTTATTTGCAAACAAGAAGTCTTCCAATAGTCACTTCTTTGATAGTCCCTTTAGTAACTTAAGGCTGAAACTCTCCCACCTTTGTGCGAGAGCATATTTTGCAAAAGTGATTATAAATAACTTGGCTATTCGTATTATCTCTGAAAAATTCAAATGACTTTTTACCAGAAAGAATCAACATGTCCATTAAATCACTCATCACATAAAATGAAATTCTGTTTTACAAGCATCTGGACTAATGTTTTCCTATCATAGTCAGGATCCTATTTTGAAAGTTTCTTAGTTATATGACTACTACTGACCTTTCCTCATTGAAAAACATGAAAATAACTGAAATAAGCTCTCAAATAGTGATATTATCAATTATCGATATAAACCATAATATATTTATGATAAGAGGAAACCTAAAGAGCTTAAGTTTGCAAACATAAAAAATGATTAGATGTTTTCTTAAAGACTAAAACCTCAAGTCATAATTTTTAAAAGATTTAAATGCTTTGGCTATGTCTGTATCACCCAGACAACAGAGCTCAATTTCTCCTGATGCAGTCTGACATCGCAGAACTCCTAAAACTTAATCCAAGCCAAATCCTATTTTAATTGATTAAAATAAACAGATATTTTCAGATTAAAAAAAGTACACAATATCTGCATTATAACTTATTTCCACTTGATGATAAATGTTTATAATAAGGCAAAATGATACACCTGTCTGCACTATTTGGGAACTTCCATGATTTTTAGAAAAGTTTTGTTTTTAATTAAAGCGTATTATACAGCATCAGAATTTTTCTTCTTTATTATGCCAAGGAAGCATATGGAAATTTGAACTGTGAGATGTTACTGATTTATTCTGATGCTAGAGAATTTTGCTCCCATGTAAACATTTCCTGTGACATGAATATGGATAGCTTTGTACCCTAGAAAAGTCCATTATTATAAGTAGCATATGGTTTTGACTCCTGAGCCATGAGGAATATAAGAAAACGCTATTTGCCATACAAGTGATTGTAAACATTTGGTGCACCCCTAAGCTAAAGACAGAGATGATTACTGAATCTGTTTTTTTGAAGTAGCCAGCTCAATTGTAGTCTTTTCTTCATTGTGCATTTACTTTTTCAGCAGTTGAGTTAAAGTTTCCCTGCAAGATTCATAGATAGAGACCAAATATTCTGGTCCCGCAGCCTCCTAACTCTGAGCAAACAGATGTCAACATCAAGGCAAATGGGAAACGAGTTAATGATACATTCCACACCAATGCTCATGCCAAGAGTATGTGCTTTCTTAATTTGATCTTGCATAATCATAAAAATCTCCACTTTCACAAATTACGTGGACTATATCTTTTAATTTGTATATTTTAAAAAACCTAAAAAGTGAGTCCAAAATGAATTCTTATGACTTTTCAAAGGGCTTTGGACTCTTCTGAATTATAAAATACTGAATATAGAGTTTCCAAATACTAAATTTAGAATCAACTCTAAATTTATATTAAAAACACAACTAAAAATATTAAATATTAATTTTAATATTATGTAAGTTTCTTTTTTTCTAAGAGGAGAATAATTTATACATGCACTAACTCATTGATTTCAATGATTCCCAAACATACTTGATCCATAAGAATCACCTTAGGAGCTTATTAAAATACAAATTCCAGGACACAGTGGCTCAGATGGATCTTATGATCAGAAAGTTTTAAAATGATAGATTCAGATCTACAGTGGAGACCAGGGGCTGGATTGATGTGTGTAATAAAGTTTCTTTCAGTTTTAATATTCTATTGTCTATGAATTGACTGAAGAAACCACAAGTTTATTCTTTTGATATAGAATGATATATATGTAGATATAAACATAAACATTGGCATAGACATAAATACTATAAGGCAAACTTTTTAGAAGAGATGGATAGATAGATCTAGATAGATATTATAACACAGGACCTTTTATCAAACTAGTTCTATAAGGTTATCAACTGGAATTCACTCTCCTTTTTCAGCAGACATGTCTAAAATGTAATGAACTCATGGCGAAAACAAACTAGCCACTGAAATTATTCTCTACATGCATTACACTAATCATATAACTACTCAACAGTCTTTCTGCCCACAGCTATATAGGCAAACTGCGTGTGTGTGTGTGTTTATACAGATTTTTAGCTGTTACTTGCTTACAGTTAATTACAAGACAACTTTGGATTTAGTAAAATTAAATATTTTTAAAGCACAATTTGAAAACTTTGACCTACTTTCTTCAGAAAATCCTGGAGAAGTGAAACTAGAGAACCAGTAAATCTAAATGTTGAATTAGAGTCACTATTCCGTATTTCTAAAATTATCCTACTCCTAAAACCAGTCAGCATCAGCCTGCAAAAAGTGGTCTGAATAAATGCTTCTCAAATTTTAATGCGTATACAAATCACCTGCAAATCTTGTTAAACTGAAAACTAATTTAGTAGATGGATGGTAGGACACAAGAATATTCATTTCTAACCACTTAGACTCCACCAAGAAACTCTTAGAACTAATAAATGAATTCAGTGAAGTTTCAGGATACAAAAATCAGTTCCTCTTCTATACGCTAACAATGAGCTGTCCAAAAAAGAAATCCAGAGAACAATCCCACTTACAATAGCATCAAAAAGAACAAAATATTTAGGAATAAATTTAGACAAGGAAGTGAAAGACCTATACACTGAAATCTATAAAACATTAATGAAAGAAACTGGAGAAGACACAAATAAATGGAAAAGTATCCCAAGTTCTTGATTTGAAAGAA
Organism: Equus asinus; assembly: GCF_041296235.1. NCBI lineage: Eukaryota > Metazoa > Chordata > Mammalia > Perissodactyla > Equidae > Equus > Equus asinus. The sequence goes on along the minus strand of NC_091810.1, from coordinate 92,217,517 downwards.
TTGCCCTTGTAAAAATGTCCATACTACTCAAAGCTATCTATAGATTCAAAGCAATCTCTATCAAAATTCCAATGGCATTTTGGCATTTTTTTGCAGAAATAGAAAAAACAATCCCCAAATTCATATGGAACCACAAAAGGCCCCAAACAGCCAAAGCAATATTGAGAAAGAAGAACAAAGCTAGAGGTATCACATTTCCTGATTTCAAACTATATTACAAAGATATAGTAATCAAAATAGTATGGTACTGGCATAAAAACAGACTCATCGACCAGTGGAACAGAAAGAAGAGCCAAGAAATAAACTCACACATATATAGTCGATAACCTACAACAAGGGTGCCAAGAATACACAATGGGGAAAGAGAGTCTCTTCAGTAAACGATGTTGATGAAAGTGAATACCGACATGCAAAAGAATGGAATTGGACCTCTATCTTACACCATAGACAAAATTTGACTCAAAAGGGATTAAGACTTAAATGTAAGACTCAAAAACTAAAACTTCTAGAAGAAAACATAGGAGAAAAACTCCTTGGCATTGGTCTTGTGGATGATTTTTTTTTAGATATGACAACAAAGTACAGACAACGAAAGCAAAAATAAACAAGTGTGACTACATCAAACTAAAAAGTTTCTGCAGAGCAAAGGAAAGAATCAAAAACATGAAAAGACAACCGAGGGAATGGGATAAAATATTCACAAACTGTATATTCGATAAGGGGTTAATATCCAAAATAAATAAGGACCTCATACAACTCAATAGCAAAATAAATAAATAAATAAAATAACAACCCAATTTAAAAATGGGCGAGGAACCTGAATTCACATTTTCCCGGAGATGATATACATTTGGCCAACAGGTATATGAAAAGGTGCTCAACATCACTAATTATCAGAGAAATCCAAGTCAAAACCAAAATGAAACATCACCTTACACCTAGTTAAGATGGCTACTATCAAAAAGATAAAAGATAAGTGTGGTGAGGATGCGGAGAAAAAGGAACCCTTGTACGCTGTTGGTGGGAATGGAAATTGGTACAGCCGTTGTGGAAAACAGTATGGTAGTTCCTCAAAAATTAAAAACAGAACCACCATATGATCCAGCATCCCTACCACCGGATATGTATATACATCCAAAGGAATTTAAATCAGTACCTTAAAGAGATATCTGCGCTCCCATTTTCATTGCAGCATTAGTCACAATAGTCAAGATATGGAAGCAATCTCACTGTCCCTTAACAGATGAATGGATAAAGAAAATGTGGTATACACACATACATGCACACACACACGAACACACACAGGCACTCTGGAATATTATTCAGTCTTAAAAAGAAGGAAATCTTACGATTTGTGACAACATGGATGAAACTGGAGAACATTATGCTGAGTAAAATAAGCCAGAGAAAGACAAACACTGTGTGGTATCACTTATATGTGGAATCTAAAAAAATCATACTCATAGAACCAGAGAGTATAATAGTAGTTACCAGGGGTTGAGCGTGGGGAAACTGGGGAGACGATCAAATGATACAAACTTTCATTTATAAGATGAATAAATTTGGGGGATCTAATGTACAGCATGGTGACTGTAGTTACTCATACTGTATTATACACTTGAAATGTCCTCAGAGAGTAAATCTTGTGTTCCTACCACACAAATACAAAAAATAACAGCTATGTGAGGTGAGGGATGTGTTAATTGAATTGATTGTGGTAATCATTTCACAATGTATACATATATCGTGTTGAATATCTTAAACATATACAATTTTTATTTGTCAGTTATACCTCAATAAAGCTGGAAAAAAATTGTAAACAATGAATAGGCCCAACAATGGAGGTGGGTAAGTAAATTATGGTACATCCACTAAATAAGATTTCATGTAACCAGTAAAAATCAGAGTCATAAATACTATCTAGCTTCATAGAGATATCATTTTTGTTATAATGTTGAAAGACAAAAACAAGTAATAAAATTGAAACATCACTATAATTACAACTTTTTAACAATAATAAATATATAGAAGAAAGTGTAAGAAAAATACTTCGAAATGCTATCAGGGGCTGCATTAACGTTGTGGTAGTCTCATACCTTTTCTTTTTTTCTGTGATGTGATATTGATAAATTTATAACATTTTTAAATGTACATAAGTTATTTAAACACAGTTTTCCATTTTTTTCTTTACTACCTCCACACAGAGATGCCACAGTCAAACGCAATAAGTATGACAAATCTTTCTGGGGGTCCGTCCCTTCCTGGGCTTGCAGGAGGATTAAGCTTCCTTGCCTCTTGAAGTTTGTTGTAACCATATGGCTTGAGTCAGCAAACGAAATGTGAGGAAAAGTGATATGTCACACTTATGGAGCTATTTAAAAACTGATGATGATTCTCCATGATTACAGTGGCAAACCTTGAAGCCTCATGTGGAGATGCAGGCATCATAACATGACAGTGACTCTGTCAGCCTAGGTCCCTGAGTGATGACGAGCAGATCCCCTCCACACCCCAGCAACCCGCACTGGTATGTAGAGATACAAATCTTTGTTGTTTTAAACTGTTGATATTTAGAGGTTGCTAATTACTAAGCATAAGCTAACCTATCCTAATATAATAGGTCATTATTGTCTTGTATCATTATGGTAAAAATTTTCCAAAAGCCCAACCAAAATCATATACCTGCCTGCCTTAGTCAAATATGTATAATTAGAAAATTTTATATCTTAGTCTAAAATTCTATATTAGTTATTCTATAACTAAGACATTTCAGAGATACCAGGAATCCTAAGGAGCACAAGAAGGTTAAAGGTCTTATAAAACTCTCAAAGTAATACATTCAAGGATCACAATCTTGACTCCCTTACTATGAGTGAAACCAAGTGAAACAAGACCTGGAATCTAATGAATTGATCTTGCAGGCAATCAATGTGGCTAATTTAGAATGAAAGCTCACAAGTCCATAGACGCTGGTAGATTCTTATCTTCCATTTGTTGCTAACACATAGCTAGGCATTGAGTTATTTAGCAATAAAAATAACATAAGAAATGGTTAAAAGGAATTTAAATAAGTTTAGAGAAACAAACACTGTGAGAGATAATAATCAAGTACTTGTCTTATCAGTAAAGTGCTAAGAATTAGAAAATGGAGCAAAATTAAAACATTAATTCTGACTGTTTTGGTGTGGCACAGCAATTCTGTTGACACATTGTAGTCACAGTTAAGCTGCGGTTTGTAAATAATTCACTTTTCATATAAATGAGAGCAGATTCAAGATTATCCTTAAAATAATGTCACCCTCACTTGTATTTCCGTCTGCTTTCTTGAATGGAGAAGAGAGGGGTAGGTTGATACGCCAAAAATGATACATAATCCACAGGCATAATATCAGAGCAATTGCCTGTGCTTAGCATGTTGTTAACGGAACAGCATTGTGATGTATGTTGCAGTGGATAAAAAGCTGAGTTTAAGGAACATTAGAACACAAGGTTAACCACACGGTAGAATAAGTTGCTGAGATATTCCTATATGGTTTCAAGAATAAAAGCTTTAAGTTACTATCTTAGATGGTTTAGAGTTTTAAAACGTCACTGTCATAAAATATTCTAGAGATTTTTCGTTTTCTTTAAGTCCTTTTAACTTTTTATAAAATTAATTATACACTGTATCATTTTTGGTGGTTTTTGAGTTTGCCAGCTGGAAAAGTCAGAGGCTATGTTTACATTTATATTAATGCTTATAATATCCCACAGTGCCTAACACGTAGTCTGTACTCAAAAAGCATTGAATGAGTTTAACTGGATTCTGTATCTTCAACATGCTCACTCTCCGTGGTGTCTTTACCTAGACTTCAGATCCTCTTCTATCAAAGGACGCATTGTACAGCATATAATGTCTCTTGAAAAAAAGTATAGAAGATAAAAGATAGAAGAAGGATTAAATTCTGTTCTCTTTATAAAGGTTTTACTCTTATTTATTGACAGGAATTGAAATAGTTGAAATGAATAACATGAAAAATACATTTAAGAAATTAGAAAACCAGAAACAAAGAGAGGAGAAAAACTAAACATTTTAGCCAAAAACGTTATATGGTTCATATGACAAAATATCCAATTTAACTCAGCTTTGTAAAAGCAAGTGCAAAAAGAAACTCATAAAGATGTGTCGTTTTTATTAATTGAAAGTAGAAAACATATCGTATTCCTCACAGATGAAAATTCTAATGCTTAGGCTCTAAATTATAAAAGAAATTCTCCTGTGAGATTTAACCTGGGGCCTCTGAAAAAGAAGTAGACTGAATGTTGCTGCTTTTTGTGACCTCTTTCAATGAAAGCTGGAGGCAGGGGGAGAAACTCCACTAGGCCTAAGCTAATGTAGATGGACCTTATTGCCATTCTGACTTCAAGCTGGATCCAATGAGAAAACACAGCAGTGTCCAGAGATTGACGGAGGACAGGCCCTTGGACTAATGCGTCTCAAAAAATCGCTTCTCACACTCAGACTGTGGATGAATGGTAGCGCATGAGTAAGATCACAGCCTTTGGAACCAAGGAGATCTGGATTGGACAATCTGTTTCATCTCGGACAACTTATTTCACTTCCCTGAGCCTCAGTTTCCTTAGTGGAAATACGCAGGCGAGGAATAGAGGCAGGACATAAAAATCATCTGACACCTGCCCTGGGAAAGACATTACTTGCTGCAGAAAAATAAGGAGGGATATTAGATTCCAGACGAGCAGGTAAAACTGTTACAGCTTTCGAGATGCCTGAAAAGCCTGTCCAAGGTTCTCATCCTACAGAAGGTCCGCCTACCCACTCGTGGAAGAGGGGCAAAGCCAGGGGTCTCCTCGAGGAACAACTGGCATTCACCTTCAGTAATTAGACAAATATTCATCTGAGATCCCAGATTTTCACACCGTAGAATTAGTCTAATATCAACCGGGAACTGTACAAAGCAGACTCTTCCAGTTGCCTACATCAGCAACAGAAAAACCCCAGTAACGCTTCCAAGGCTTAGATGATTCTGAGCCACCTGGCTTTTCCACGAGCATGCCAGAGTTAGTTAGCTGCATGTATATACCCAGATCACTGAACACATGGACCAGATACGTGGAGACATTTAGTGTTCACTGTTCTCATTTAGGAGCATGTCTCTGTCGGATAATGTTTCACTTTTCCTACTTAATGTTGTCAGTCTTCCTGGCAGTAAATTCTAGGGCCATTTGCCTCATGGAGCCATCAAACCAGGTCATCAGACTGTGGAAGGATACCTTTTCCACTCTGGATGAGGTGTGAAGTTATTTCATATAAAAATGCCAAAATCCCAGCATATACACTAAACAAAAGTTGAACAGAGGTGATCCCTGTTTCCCACCACTTAATATTATTATCTAATATGTAAGTCATGGAATTACATCCCTTCCAGTCATGAGAAGTGTGAATCACAACAAATCAAGTGATATCACTGATTTCATGCAAAACTGTTTTCATAAAATAATGTTTCTTATGATCAACTCTAAATTCTATTATTTCTCTATTGATACAGAACGTTCTTCCATAACACCTCACGATCCTTCTTCTGTTTAAGTCCAACTGAATTCAATGTGTTTGATAGTACTTTGTTTCAGAATAAACCCAACAACAAGAAATGCAAGCAAGGGACAAACAAGGCCACATTTTTTACGTTAATATTATTTTTATATTTATTTCTTTATACTAGTTTTCCTGTTTGTCACTCTGTGTGTTTTAATATGAAATTAATCTCACTTCTTACCTCCCCCTCTACTGCTATCACCCCCACCCCACCAAAAAAAAAAAAAAGAAAAAGAAAAGCTTAAGTGGAGTAAATGGCCCAAATGGCCCAAAAGATATCTTTTCCACTTTAATCCATGTAGAGAAAAAAAAGTGCACATCATCTGCTGGTGGCTCAGCAGCCTGAAACTATGTTTTGGTGTGCTTAGTTCTGTTGCTAGTGGCAGAAATAATCATGCTTTGTATTTCTGTAATACCTTTCTTCTGTGGAGCTCGCAGGATATTATGTGTCTTGCATTGCTAATCTTCATAACATCCCCATATTTACAGGAATCAATGGAAGTAATGGCCGTATTTTAACCTGGAGGATCACAAAGTGGGCAAAATTGATAAAGAAAGATGCTAAACACAGCTGATCTTGGTAAGGGTGTATGGAAATGTCGTGGGGCCAGACCCCCATTGCCCGTCACACTATCTGCACCATTTTCCATAAGCGAATCTTTCTTTCAATCTAGAGAGAGAGCCATGACTGAAAGCTGAAAAGAAGAAAGATTCAGTGACTAAGCAGCAGAGTGGAACCTCAGGGCCTCTGCGTTTTCTTTTTAATTCCGTTCCTAATTTGTGATGTGACCCCAAGAAACCTTTTGCCCTCTTTAAGCCTCAATTGTTTTACTTACAAAATAGTATTGTGAAAGCATGTTGCTCTGCATCCTGGCTCTGGCTTCCAACACTCTATCTTTTGTAGTGTCCTTTAATTAATTTGTTCATCTATTCAACAGATATATAGTGAGCATCATCCATGTTTAAAGCACTGAGACAGTTTCTCTGGGACTTTAAAGGAAATTAAGACATTATCTGGAGCTTAAAAAATAGAAGCAGGAGCTCTTACATGTATAAAAATAATTATGTAATAAATCACTGAATGTTAAGTGCCATCAAATGATGCAAATGATCCACTAAGAAAATTCTGAGGATTTGACCCATCTGGCGGGATGGATTAGCAGGAAAAGGACTGAACAAGAAGAAAAACCTCATCTATAGATCCAGTGCTACTACACTAGCTCTCTTTAAAATGGATGAAACAACAGCAGAATTCACAAGGTTATTGTGACAATAAAATTAAATATTGTAGGAGAAAGCAACTTGTAAGTGTAAAGTTATTTTTTTATGTTGTAACTGAAGAGATAAGAGAATGCTTCAGGTAAATGACATTTGGAAGGATCCTTGGATGATGAAGAATATTTCAAAAGGTGGATAATATTCTGAACAGAAATAATGGTATAAGCTAAGGCATAGAGCAGGAACAATTTAAGAGACAATCAAGAAATCAAAGGATTAAAAGTCACAATGAGAGGAGTGAACACCTTCAGGTGGTATAGGATGGTGGAAGTGAAAGATATGAAATCAAGGAAATTAGAGTGAGGGGATTTGTTAGTTTAAGGTAGTCAGATGTTTCAAATGTTGGCATCATCTAAAGGAGGATGGTGGTTGAGCCATAGCTTAAACGAACTGAATATTTAACTCAGCAAAATTGAAGTAATTCAGGAAATTTGAGTCCATTGTTGCATGAGCCAAGCACAGAGATAGAGATGAGAATGCAGAGTAGAGAAGAAAATTCTGACTCCTGTGCAGAAGTCATCAAAGTAGTGAGAGATGGAGATGAAAGCCAATAAATGGTAGAAATAAGGCAGATGAAAAACAGAAAATTCAGGTTACAATGAATTGGAAGAAATAGCAGAAAAGGTTGAAGATACACAAAATTCCATAGTTTGCTTATAGTGATGCTTTATTTAGGATTCTCCTAAAATAGTGTTCTTAGCAAGTAACTCCAATCTCCCCATTAATCTAGAAAACTTAAAGGTCAACATCCGGGTCATGACTACACACCATTCTTCACAGCTCAGATTCGGAACAGCGCCACCGGCAGCCATACCCTTCTCTGTGATCAATGACTTTCCTGTCAGGACATTTTCCCAATATCCCATTTCTCCTCACCTCCTCCCACAGCACACACTCGTATATCCACTTTGAATAAGTCAGAAGTAACTCAAGCTGAGGAATAAATTAGGATGTCTAGCCTCAAGGTCAAAACTGTGTGCTGCTTGCTTGAACAGTGTCTACCACGGCGTTGGGTACATGTACAAAATTTTAAAGTTAGTGCTCAATTATTTCATCCATGCTGCATGAACATATACTAGCAATTAGAAAATATCCTGATTTATAAATTCTGGGTAGATTGGAGTGCCAAGGTTAACTCCTTTCCACCAATACAAAGTATGCTTTCCATTTAACTGTCAGATTTAAAAATCATTGTCTACAATGTAGACCATCATAAATTCTGTTCTTGGGTCTAAATTGAGGAAAACTAGCATAATCTATGGTATCTTACAATTAATAAAACATTTAAAATATTTTTTTTAAACCCACATGATTAACTAATGAGCTGGGAATGAGAGATACTCTCTTTTACTTTATTCCTCATTTTGTTTTTCACCTTTTGACCTAGTTTTTCTTTCTTCTTTTGATAACTGATTTGCCTTTGATCAACAAGAGTGAATGTTTAATGATCAGAATGCAAGTCTTACTTCAAAGATCAGAACAATTTCTTGCTGGCCAGTCTTATGAGTAAGTCAGCATTAACTGGCCCATCTAGCTAGAGTATGTAGCTGTATGTATTTCTCATATACAGTTTTCCCTATTAAAAAAAGAAAAGAAAAATTACTTACAAATATGTCATCTAGGTATAAGTAGACATTCTACAGACTATCAAAATATAAGTGAAATGATGATCATTGTGTTCAACATATGTCATTTAGAATCACCAGACTTCGTATTTCAGGTTTTTATGATCTAATTTCTAATCTAAGGCAATGTCTTATTTTCAAAAGCATTCCCACATTTATGATACCTTTATTAATGTGGTTTACTTTTTCTCAAGTTTTCAACTTTTTGCTGAAACATCAAACTGATATGATTTTCTCATTATTTATATTAATTTCTCATGATAAATTTTCTTATAGCTGGCTCTGAACCAATCACTGAATAAAAACAGAAGTTCTTAACAAGCTAATGACTATTTATAAAGTTATTTAGGGATAAGATAGCTCCCTTAAAACAACTCCAAAGAAACAGATGCACTAGCTCCTCCATAATAGCCATATAATTTAATCATGCATGTTGATTCACAGTTTAAAAATTTCTTTCAGATATTTTATTTCATTTGATCCTCACAACATCCCAGTAAATTGGGTTTGCAAATATTTTTATTATCCCTATTCTCAGAAGAAAAAACTGAGACTCAGTTAAATAAATTACTTGCTCAAGGTTATACAGATAATAAGCAGCACCGATTAGAATTCGTCTTCAAAAGGCAGCACACTATATGCTTGTTTGATCCAAAATGAACACTAAGGAAAGGACTTCAATAATTTCTAGCCTCAAAAAAGCATTTAATTTCAATGCAATACAATATGAAAGAGAAATAAGAGGTATAGGATTCGAAAGGATGAAAAAATGTCATTTACAGACAAAATGATTGCCTACATAGAAAATATAGATAAAACAATGAAAAAAATGAGTTTATCAAGGAGGCTAGATAAGATAGTGTTGCGATAAACAATCAATATTTTTAAAATATATGAAAATATTATTTTAAAAATTGTATTCACAATAACAAAAAACTTTCAAAATACCTAAAACTAGAGTAACAAAAATATACCAGAACTGCATACAAAAATTACAAAACATCATTAAAGCCATAAAAAGGAGACCTAAAAATAACATTATCTTTACCCCAGGAGTTGTTGTTTTAACTGGAAAACCCTGAAATATAACTGTTCATAACATTATCAAATATTTTTAAATGGCAATATTATATGATACGATCAAGGAAAGCTTCATCCTTTTGACGGTTTTTGCCTAATATTACCGTAGTTTGAAAATTGCCAGCACCCCAAAAAAATGATTATTTAACTTCTTAATATCATTTAAAAATGGTAGGTACATCAGAATGGCTCAAATTAAAAAGATTGACCTTTCCACATGTAGTGGAGAATATTAAAAACTGGAACACTCATGTACTGTTGGTGGGAATGTAAAATGTTACAATTTTGTTCAACAGTTTGGTAATTTCTTAAAAAGTTAACACTAAAATATGATCCAGCCATTCCACTCAGGTATTTGCCCAAGAGAAAAGAAAGAGCATGTCCATACAGCAAATTGCCCATGAATATTCAGAGCAGCTTTATTTGAATAGCCAAACATTAGAAGCAACCTAAATATCTATCAACAGGAGAATGATAAACAAATTGTGATAAATACATACAAAGGAATACTACCCAGCAATGAAAAGGAATGGACTTTTGATACACACCAAACAAAGGATGAATTTCAAATAATTACGCTAAAAGAATCCAGACAATAAAAGGATGTGTACTATATAATTCCATTTCTATAAAACTCTGGAAAATACAAACTAATCTATTCTATAGTGACAGAAAACAGTCAGTGGTTGCTTATGGGGCACGGGGACAAGGGGAAAGGGTGAGAGGGGCCTTATATAAAGGCCTGAAACCTGTGGGGTGATTGACACATGGTGATGGTTTCATGTGTATATGCATATGTCAGACTTAGCAAAGCGTATACTTTTAAAATGTGCAGTTGATTGTATTTCAAGTATACCTCAATAAAACTGTTTTTTAAGTGATAGGTAAACCAGAATAGTTTAGCAGAGGGTAAATTTCTAAGCTACAATGTTCAGAACACTACGCTCTTATTTTTTAAAAAATAGTTTCCTTCTATAAAAGATATTTGTGTCATGCATTCATAAAACAATAAATCTACAGCCTTTACTATGATAGGTCTCTGAGTTTGGCTAGTCAGAGACTTTAATTTCATCCATTACAGTGTTTTAATTGCATCTAATCTTTTGTGAAACTGTTGAGATGAGAAACAAAAGTTTGTTCATCCCCTTGCACTGATCAAAAGTCAAATGATTTTGGAATTAAATATGTATTGATTCAAATTCAGCTACTCACTAGCTGTGTGAACCTGTGCAGATCACTTCACACGTTCTGTTTCTCTAAGCCTTTATTTCCTCATCTGTAAAATTGAGATAATTATGCATCTCTTTCTTGGCTGTTGTCGTTGTAAAGAGAATTTACATCTGTATGGTACTATATACAACAATAGGTACATAATAAATGATTATTATTATTATATAACATTATGAGGTAAAAAAAATCCTGCTGAAGACTTTGGTAATTTTTTCTGGTCTCTTTCAAGCCAATTGAGTCAATTATGGGTGTTCACACATCTAGATATAAAGTATTATCTATGTACATATATGCATGCTCATTTTTTCAACAAATAATTTGTTAAACCCCTGTAGAGCTGTATAGCAAACTATGAATTTCTGTCATATTTTGTATGTTTAATTTCAGAGTGGTAGTCATTCCTTTAGAATTCTAACCGTTGAATTCTGACCTTCACAATAATTATTCTCTGACTAAATACTCTTCCACAATCACTATTTTAAAATTTCAAAGCTTTGTTTAAAGATTGGTAAAATTAAAATATAATATGTATAATAAAAATTGTGTATGTGTGTCCAAAGAAGGAAATTCAACAAAAGGTTGATGTTTTTTATTTAGATGATTAGACAATTATTTTTTAATTGTTCTTCTTTCTCATTTTACTATAATGCCAATTTTTTGAAAGCATATATCCTCTTTAAAATGAAAAAGAAATCTGAAGTAATGAATAAAATATTTACCACCTAAATTTAGCAGTGTCCACAATTGCTATATATAGAAGCGTCACTTGGATTCTCACTCCTGCTCATTCCCCCGTCACACAACATGCACCAACTTTCATAAGTCAATCTGTCTTTCAATCTAAAGGGAGAATCATGACTGAAGGTTGAATAGAGGAAAGATTCGGTGACTAAGCAACAAACTGGAACCTCAGTGCTTGTGAATTTCATTCTAAGTCTGTCCCTAATTTGTGATGTACTCTAAGGAATTTCTCAGCCAGTCTCTGCCTCTCTTACTTGGCTTGTGAAATGGTGGCATTCACAGTTACTCTCCACCTGGACTCTGTCTGGTTCCTGAGCAAGCATTGTGTATGTAATTAAACCCTGTATTGGTTGTTCACAGTTATGCCTAGTAGAGATCATATTCTCTACTCAGAGCTAGGCAAACAAATATGTAAATAACCACCAAATAGTCACCCTTTCAGACTGAAAAACACATTAATCAATATCACATCATCATTTAGTTTTCATTGGGAAAGAGTTCACTGTCGGTTGACTCATCCTCATACCACTCTCAACATCCCACAAGGATCTGGCAGTATTTATAAGCCCCCAGAGCATTTCTATCAACACTCAGTACTAGTTCATCATATCTCTTTATCCCTTAAACATATTAAGACTTAAGGCAAATGAAAAATAGCTCTTTCTCCAAGAAAATGAGATATCCTGTCTTGGAGATGAGGAGCTTTATTTCACATGTTTACCTACCACATGTTTAACAAAATTCTATTGGAAGATTAAACACGTTAACGTAGCCCAAAGTAAGGGATCTTAAATTAAAATCTTAGGATGACTCAACGTGTATATCACCTCTTCAATCCTCATACCCGGTTGAAATGTATATATGCATTTTACCACAGTAGTAAGAAATTTCTCCCAAACTTCAGACTCTGATATTGAGGAATAAACATTCAAAGTTCCAAGAAAGTCATATAGCGCAACTATAGCTGCTACCTGCCCAGATTTAAGATGCAGTCTTTTACTTTTACTTAGCCAGAAATCTATTTTATATATGTATACATATACACACATACACACATAGAGAAACTCCTCCCCATTCCTACTCCCCTAAATATGCACACCACATCCATTCATAGAACATCTGGAAGGATGAGCAATGGCAAATTGCATCCTGATACCTGTGCAAGATAAGGCCAGGTGGTAGTGCATGCTGGGATTTGTAGTTTTTTGTACATTCCATTAGTTCAGGCTGTCGAGATCAAATGGAAGACGGATAGAAAGGCACCCTAAGGAGAACATGATTGCATAGAGAAAATTCCTGCTAGAAATTGGAATAGAAGGCCAATTTGCCTTCTGACTTCAGATCTGGAAAAAAAATTCAACTGCTATTAACATAGACAAGAGCAGGGCTAGGACTATCTCTGTTTAAAAATATTAAGTGTCCCTAGATCTTGCCACATAATAAACAAAAACATGCAAAAGTTCAACCTATTGTCTCTGAAAAACATAATATAGAATAAGGGAAAGATAGAGATAATTCTAAAACCATTTAGTCTTTGTTCAAAAAATATTTTTTGAACCTGTTCTACGCAATTGGCACTGTGTGAGGCACTGGACATAGAAGAGAAAATAAATCAGACATGGGCACTCTGCATTAAGTTTAAAGTCAAATAGGCAAAACAGATATTACTTAAAAAGTTATACACAGGGGCTGGCCCCGTGGCCGAGTGGTTAAGTTCGCGCGCTCGGCCGCAGGCGGCCCGGTGTTTCGTTGGTTCGAATCCTGGGCACGGACATGGCACTGCTCGTCAAGCCACGCTGAGGCAGCGTCCCGCATGCCGCAACTGGAAGGACCCACAACGGAGAATGTACAGCTGTGTACCGGGGGGCTTTGGGGAGAAAAAGGAAAAAATAAAATCTTTAAAAAAAAAAGTTATACACATATTTTTAAAACTACTGTAAATATAAAGAGAGGTACAGACAGAAATAGAAAGTTGTATTATAGTATTCAAGACAAAGCTTTATGAAATTGCTTGACATTCTCATGCATGTCAATGTAGTAAATACATTTTGTGTTGTTGTATTTGTAATGCAATGTAAATAGATGTAGCCTCTACGAAAAATTAACAGAAAACCATAATAAGAGAAGAAGCCAGAAAGAAGGTCAATAAGTGTAATAAGGACTGAATACAAGGAAATTAAAGATGTAATGACACAATAAAAATCCATACTGGGGAAAGAACAGAACTGAACCAATATTGAGAAAATAGAATCAGTAATATGTAGAATAAAATTAAGAAAGCCCTCTATAACGAAGAGGATATGGACGTAGAGATGAAAACATAGAAATGAAGATTATAGTTTTGAAAGCACGGAACAGAGAACTAACATGTGAATAGCTTGAGTTTCTAAGAGGAGACTACGTAAAATAGAACCAAAAGAATAGTCATTCTCCAGTAAGGACATTTCGATCAATGACAAACCACATATATGAAGGTGGTCCCATAAGATTAGTACCATATAGCCTAGATGTGTAGTAGGCTATACCATCTAGGTCTGTGTAAGTACACTCTATGATGTTTGCACAACAACAAAATTGCCTAACAATGCATTTCTCAGAACGTATCCCCATCGTTAAGCAACACATGACTGCAGTCAAAGAGTGTCAGGAGGAAGTGGATGGAATATTCTAAACTGCAAACAATTTGTGTAGCTAATATCTTACTCAATGACAAAAGACTGAAAATGCTTCCCTAAGGTCAGAAACAAGATAAGCATACCCATTTTCACTACTCCTATTTGACATAGTCCTAGAAAGTCTAATCAGAGTAATTAGGCAAGAAAAAGAAATAAAAAGCATCCAAATTAAAGAGAAGAAGCAAAAGTAAATCCGTTCACAGATAGCATGTACTTACATGTAGAAAAACCCAGCAAATCTGCACACACAAAAAAACCAGTTAGAGCTAATCAGTGAATTTGGCAAAGTTGCAGGATACAGATCAACATATGAAAATTATTTGTATTTCTACACACTTACAACAAATGCCTTTCAAAGGAAATTAAGAAAATAATTTGCAATAAAGTCAAAAGAAGAAAAGACTTGGGAATAAATTTAACCAGAGGCACAAGACTCATCTATTGTAAACTACAAACATTGCTGAAAGAAATTAAAGAAGACTAAAATGGAAGGACATCCCATGTTCACAGACTGGAAGACCTAATATTTACAAAATGGTAATACTACCCAAAGCCATAAACAGATTCAATGCAATCCCTATCAAAATCCCAACAGTGTTTTCTGCAGAAATTGGAAAGCCCATCATAAAATTCATACAGAATTTCAAGGAACCCAGAATAGCAAAATCAATCTTGAAAAAGAACAGAGTTGGAGGACTCACACTCCTCAATTTAAAACTTACCACAAAATCTGCAGTAATCAAAACAGGGTGGTGCTGACTTAAGAACAGACATATAGACCAATGGAATAGAACTGAGAGCTCAGAAACAAACCCTCACATCTATGGTAAATTAATTTCAACAAGGGTGCCAAGACCATCCATATGGGGAAAGAACAACCTCTTCAACAAATGGTGCTGAGAAAACTGGACAACCTCATGCAAAAGAATAAAGTTGGACCCTTACATTACATAATATACAAAAATTAACTCAAAATGCGTCAAAGACCTAAGTTTAAGAGAAAAAACTGTAGAGATCTTAGAAGAAAACATAGGGGCAAATCCCTATGATCTTGGATTTTGCAGTGATTGCTTAAGTATGACACCAAAAACAAAGGCAACAAAAGAAAAAATAGATAATATGGACTTCATTAAAATTAAAATATTTGTGCATCAAAGGACACTATCAAGAGTGTGAAGAGACAACCAACAAAATGGGAGAAAATACTTGAAAATCGTGTATCTCATAAGGATTTAATATTCAGAAAAATAAAGAACTCCTACAACTCAACAACAAAAAGCCTGATTAAAAACTGGGCAAAGGACTAGAAGATACATTTCTCCAAAGGGAAAATATACAAATGGCCAATAAAACGTGAAAAGATTCTCAACATAATTAGTCATTAGGGAAATGCATGTCAAAACCACAATGAAATACCACTTCACACACATTAGAATGGCTATTAGCAATAAACCAAAAATATCCCTTTTATCCTCGCTGCAGCTCTCTCAAGCAGAGACTGTTTTTACTCCCATGTTCCTCACTTGGCTGGAGTTGGAGTATGTCTTCTTACTTTTTGCTGCCTATTCCCACTTCCAAACCACTCTCCTTTCCTTGTTCCTCCCTAAAATCCCAAAGCTTGTCGTGGGTCATCTGTCAAGCCCACACCATCCCTCATTCTTCTCTTATAATTCCTGAGTCTTGGCCACTCTCTACAACACATCCATCATAAATCTTGGTGGTTTCACTATCCAATTGGATGAGTCTTCTCATATCCTGGCCTCTCTGTTTCTTGATCCCACCTTCTCCAATGATCTTGCCACCTACCATATTTCAGCCACTCGGTCCAATGGTCACACCCTAGACCTGCACTGTCCAATAACGTAGGCACTAGCTGTGTGTGCTGTTGAGCTCTTGAAATGTGGTTAACATGACTGGGTGATTGAATTTTCAATTTTATTTAACCTTAATTAATTTAAATGCAGATTTTAAAAATGATATGTGATTTAGTCAGTGAAAAACTTTTAAGAATGTTTGGATCCATTTGGGTACATATATTCACTTTTTTCAATTGTAAATGTTCTGAAATCCAAACACCTATCAAATATTTCTGATAAAAATTTAGCTTCCTAATTGGGCTGTACTATAAATATAAAATATATACCACATTCCAAAGACTTAGGATAAAAAAAGAATGTAATATATTTTATTAATAATTTTTATATTGATTACATGTTGAAATGATAGTATCTTGAAATATTTGGTTAAATAAAATATATTATTAAAATTATTTTTATCCCTTTCTTTTTACTTTTTGTGTAGCTACTAGAACATTTAAAATTGCATATGTGGTTTGCGTTATATTTCCGTTGGTCATTGTTACCTTAGACCTTGTCATTACCAATAATTGCACCCCAATATCAATTTTAAAGGTCCCATTTCTTGATCACAAACTATCTTTCCAACTGGTACCCTAACCCCAATAATTATTTAGCTCCCCAGGACAATCAATCCCTTGATCCTACCACCTTAAACTGTCCTTCCTCCATGTCATCAGTTCCTTTTCAGTCAACTTAGACTCCAAGCTCCATTGTTATAATCAGTGAGTGAATGAATGAAAAATGTAATAATAGATACGCAGCAAGAAAACATTTATAGCTAGTTTTTATCATGTTCTCTGAGTGTCTTCCATTGTTTTACTTGAATCTCTCAACGATACCGTGAGGTGTTACTAATTTTATTCTCATTTTCCGATGAGGAAACAGAGAC
This sequence comes from Equus asinus, assembly GCF_041296235.1. NCBI lineage: Eukaryota > Metazoa > Chordata > Mammalia > Perissodactyla > Equidae > Equus > Equus asinus. The sequence continues at coordinate 92,200,547 of NC_091810.1, read as the reverse complement.
TTGGGGAGTTGAACTTGCCAATATCCTAGAGCTAGTAGTGGCAGACCTGGGACTCTAACCAGGGTCCGTCAGCCAGCAGGGAAAATGCTCTTATTCACTCTCTCCTAGTGCCTTTTATATGCTACAACATCATGACGGAGAAGGAAATAAGTGATAGATAAGCTTGCTCCTTAAAGAACTTGCTGCCTCAGGGGTCCCTAGGTCTCTTGTCTTCTGCCTGAATTTGGCCCACTCTTTTGATCTTATATATGATTCAAAGCTGTGCTTAGATCTCTTCACAGCCCATTCTCCACTATCTATTCCCTCCAACAGCCCCAGCAGTAATTCACTTATTTATCCGTTCAACAAATGTTTTAAGGACCTTCTTTATTCCAGACACTGCCATGGGTGTTGATCGTACAGCTATGAACTAAACCCAGAAGCCAGCAAACTGACAAAGGCCAAATAGTAAATATTTTAGGCATTGTGGGCCAAGGGGCAAAATTGATGATGTAGTACTTACATAACAAAAGAGAAAATAAATTTCCCAAATTTGTATGGATGAAAGTAAAAACACAATAATAAAAAATGAGTACAATTTTTTTTGTAATACAGGTTTACTAATGAGAAGAATGAAATTCTTCTTCTAGAGAGAATGAAATTTTGCTTGATTTAGGTTCAGAGTTAGCATTCCTATAATCAAATCAATTGCAAATGTTCATGTGTATGTTCTAAGCTCGCAGCCCATACCAAAACGGGAGGATAAATATGGCCCATGGGCTGCAGTGTGCCAAGCACTGACTTAAACAAAAAAAATCTTTGTGCACATGAGGCTTATATTTTGGTGGAGAAGTGGGGAATATAGGCAATAAAAAAACGATAATATGTCTGTTGGTGATAAATGCTATAAATAAAAATAAAGCAGGGAGCAAGGAATAGAGAGTGACTAACGCAAGATGGTGGAAGCAGTGATTTGGTGTAGGATTGTCAGAGGAGACTTCTTCGACTGAAACAAAGACCTGAGCAAAGCAGGTTAGTAGGCCAAGGCAGAAAGTGAGGCAAGAGTTTTCCAAGCTGAGGGAACTCGGTGAGGGTCCCTGAGTAGATGCGTGTACCAGCGATTGGAGTGAACAAGGGGGATGGTGGTGGGAAATAGAGAGGCAGTGGTTTAGATTATAGAGGCCCTCGTCAGTGCAGAGGGAAGTGTGAAATCATTGAAGAGTAGCAGGAAGGAGGAGAATTGAATGAAAACTGAGGGTGGAAAACATAAATGAGACAGGACACAGGTTAATCACAATCTCTACTCTCAGTAAACAGGACTGCACAAAGGAGTTGACATTCAGATGTTTTGGATTCACTCCTCCCATCTTTTTATTTACTTATTTTTTTACTGAATAAACAAGGGAATATTTGGTGAACATAAGTTCTGAGAAACATAAAGATATCTTATTATTGAAATTAATTCAACAGATGTATACAGATAACTATAATATGTCTAGAAATTTTCCAGTTATTGTGGAAGAAATGAGAGGAGCACAAGGCCTTATAATCACAGTAGAGAGTCAGGAGATGCATGAACAATGGACAAAACCCCCTCTGGGGAATCCTCTATTGTGTGTAGCGTTTAAGGTGGTGACCCCCTCCCCCTGTGGAAGTCCAGGGAAGCAGAATGGCCCTCTCCCTACCCTTGTCCTGCCAGTGCTGGTGCACTTGACTCAGGTTCCCCAACCAGAAAGACAGCCCACAATTGGGACTTCAAATCTGGAACACGCGATTTAGCAACGTAGAGATTATTGGAGTTCACGTTTCCCTGCAGCGTAGGGAGAGCATGGGAAGGACCATTCCTCTAACTTAATATTTGATGTGCTGTGGTGTAAGCTACCTAAACTGTGTTTTTCATTCACTTTCCAGCCTAGTCCTCAGCCTTTCCATCGTTCAATGAATCCCTGATTTTTATCCAGATCGCTGGAGTCAATTTCTGTCACTAGTGACCAAGAAGTCTATAAGCAGATAAGAAGGCAGGACAAGTTACAGAGAACCAAGGTTGTTACAAGGACAGGTAAGAAAATATCTTTGGGGCCAGCCCAGTGGCACAGCAATTAAGTTCACATGTTCCACTTCTCAGTGGCCTAGGGTTCGTCAGTTCAGATCCCGGGTGCGGACATGGCACCACTTGGCATGCCATGCTGTGATACGTGTCCCACTTGTAAAGTAGAGGAAGATGGGCACGGATGTTAGCTCAGGGCCAGTCTTCCTCAGTGAAAAGAGGAGGCTTGGCAGCAGTTAGCTCAGGGATAATCTTACTCAAAAAAAAAGAAAGAAAGAAAATATCTTTGTTATACAACAATATGAATTATCTAATACCATTGAATTGCACACTTAAAAAGGTTATGATAGTAAATTTTATGTTATGTGTATTTTATCACAATAAAAAAATGAAAAAAGAGCAAAAGAAAACTTTTGGTTTCAATGGCATAAGCATGTATCAAAACATCAAAATGTACATTTTAAATACGTGCAGTTTATTTTAAGTCAATTATGCCTCAATCTGCTTACAAAACAAATATTGAATATTAATATTGCCTCTTCCTAATCATTTTATGCTTAAAAACAAAAAAGAAAACATTGTGAAATGGATGCTTGACAAGGTTTTCATTGAGGAAATAAAATTTGTGTTAGCCCTTGAGAGCTGGATAGGAATTAAATGAGCCCAGGAAAGGAAAGGAGGAGAGGCTTCCAAAGAGGACATTAGCAGGTGAGTCTGGAGGTATGGCTGTGCATTGTAGGTCTTGGGGAGTGGTGTTAAGGAGTCATGAGGGTAAAGATATTGAATGGTTATGGGAAAGTCAGCTTTTAGAAACCGAATGTCAAAAAGAGAATTGGGGATTTGAACTTCTATGCAAAGACAAAGGGGATTATGAATAGGAATCAATATCCTGAAAATGAACTTATAAGACTAATGAACCACATCTGCCATTATTTAAGCCTTTAATAGTTCTTTAACTTGTGCGTTCTTATATGTTACTGTTCTTTCCCATGGCATAGCCTATAAATTGCTTTGCTGAATATCTTTTCCAATCTCCTCCTAACACGCCTTTGTGAGCTAGAAATTTAAAAACGAAACTTCTCCCCGATCCTTTGGAGTTAGCCTTCCGGGTATCATGTTCTGCCATCAGATGTATCCGTGCAAGAGTAGAACTTGAATCAGAAGTAAATGGGAGAGAAATAACATGAGACATCTATTTTGCTAGTGGAAATTGGGGCAGAGGCAGCACAGAGCCAGGAGCTTTCATGGCAGCTTCCCAGTTAGACACGGTCATGGCAACATCAGCAGGTCCCTAGGCAGCCTGGTTCCGGAGTACGGCTCTTATAGGTGGCCCTGGAAGCTCAACCTACAGTCTATTTCTTGAGCCCTCGCAAAGATTCAGCAAGCCGTTTAACAACCTGTAATAAATCTTGTTCTGCTGAAAGTAGCTCGCCGGGTTCTGTTCTCTGTAACTAACTCTGGCAATGTTTATTCTAACTGTACCAATTTATCGTTATAAATAGGTTGTTAAAGAATAGCGTATATATGTGCAAAAACACAGTGTCATACTTACTTCCTTTCAAAATTGGGAGATATTTAAATTCACCACATTATTGTTACACCCAATGTCTCTCTGTGCTTTTAATGAAGCAGATATCCTATTTATCCTAATCTTATTCAGTAGAGCGTATTAGTGTTAAAAGAATATGTATGAGGGGCTGGCCCTGTGGCTGAGTGGTTAAGTTCGCACGCTCTGCTGCAGGCGGCCCAGTGTTTCGTTGGTTCGAATCCTGGGCCCGGACATGGCACTGCTCATCAAACCACGGTGAGGCAGCGTCCCACATGCCACAATTAGAAGGACCCACAAGGAAGAATATACAATATGTACCGGGGGGCTTTGGGGAGAAAAAGGAAAAAATAAAATCTTTAAAAAAAAAAAAGAATAAGTATGAAGTATGCATCTTTTTTGGTGTTTCTAAAATACTTATCTTGATTAATTAGAAAAGTATGAAGTAATTAATTCTGATCAGGAAATATTTATTTGGCAGGAGTGAGTCTCAATTTTATTCGAGATGCTCTTTAATATGTTATACAAAAATTAACAGTCGTAATAACAGTAAAATTCACCAAGAAAATTCTATGATGCTATTAACGTGATGAGGTTTTTTTTGTTATGAAACTTATCTGCAGAGTTCACTGAAGGACTTAATTAAAGTTCTATTTCCTATTGGAAAGGTAAACAGATCCCTAGGTCACTCATAGTGGCAAAAATATATCACTTGTTTTATGAAAAGAACTTGTCTTTAATAAACAAAATATTTCAGTGGTTGACAAGTGAAATAATAAAGCTACTCGGTTGTTGTCATTGTTTTTAAAAGAAGAAAGATGTGTGTGTGTATGTGTGTGTGTGTGTGTTTCCAGGATCTGAAAACTACTGGCTTATCCTCTAATATGTGGTGAGTCTTGGGTATGTGGGTATGCTGGTTTGCATCCCTTAATTAGGAGAGCATGGAAAACTGATTTTAGTATGCTTTTTCTCTTAGCAGCAGGGTATAATCATTTTTAAAAGCAATGATAAAATTGAGCATTAGCATACTGTGTACATTTCAGATTTACAAGACTATATCATATATCATGTGTACATATATTGCTTGTGGATGCATTGGAAAATCTTTCCTACCACATGTCCCTGTTTTTTATTTGTTTAAATCAGTAGCTAAATTCTAATAAGGTCATACTAATATTTCTCTATGCATTGTCATGTCAATCATTAAGTATTTAACACATTTCTACTGGTTTAAATATTAAGTATCATATTTGTCTTGAAATATTATGCTTTTTATAATGTTTTTCGCAAATATGCCAATGGATGTTGAGGAGATGAAACCTTAAAAATAGAAACTTGTAAGCAGAAATAAGTCAAACAAAAAGTCAATTTGATAAAGTATTTATGAGGCACCTGCTACGTATGTTGCATTGACTTAGACTCAGGCTGTAGACAGGTTCACCTAACCAGCACAACAAAGAATGATAGAGGAAGAGAAAAACATATTACCTCCAAATCTGAGACGCATTCCCAGTCCATTTGATCATAGTTGAGTTTTTCACACAAGGAGCTATGCAGCTGGACCTCAGGGCCACTTCCTGATACCCTCAGGGAAGAGAGGCAAAATGCAGTCATTCTGGCCCTAGCTACCTGACTGTATGACCCTCTTCTCATAAAATCCTTTTTTATTCTGAAGGTGAGTCTGCTTCCTGGAATAAATGCACAAATGCAATTTGGAGTTCTTAAAAACGTAATCTCCTTAACTTAAACATTTTGCATTTGCATGAGACACCAGGGAATATGAAATGATACACTAATTGAAACATGGCTTAATAAGCAGTCCATGAACCCGGGAGAGCCCCTGAACTGTAATCCCAGCTTGGGCACCACTCGGTGCGTTTCTTTGGTTTAATTGAATAATACACAGAATTTTAGTTCCTTCTTTTGTTGAAAGGAATAAACTGTGAAGGTAGCAGTCACTGAAAAACTGAATAAGTTAATTTTTTGCCATTTTGTAAGGATGAACAGTATATGTAAAGCTATGTTTGCTGGAAATAGGGCTTGTGCCTAAAAAAACCTCTTCTACAGTGAGAAAGTCAACCAAAATCTATAGATTATATCTTGGTGGTTGTTTACCGATTTCCCAACCTTGGTTGTTGGTGTATTTATTTGATAGAGTAATATGCTAATTTGTAATTCGACAAATTAAAATTGCATGAGCCATTAAGAAGAGCCAGGCAGATCTGTATGTACTAATAGGAAGAATCTCCAGATGTGTTGCTAAGTGAAAAATACCAAAGTACAATGCAAAGTGTAGTGTATTCTATGACTTGTGCTTAAAAAGAGAAGCAAGTGAGAGAGAGAAATTGCTTCTGATCCAGCCACAGGTGGTAAGTTTTTCTGAGCGCTTTAGACCACATTTATTTCATCCTCATAAATATAGCACCTATCTCAAGGCCTGGCTCAAATTAGATTGTAAATAAGTGCTTATGTATGCTATGCCTATTATCTCTAGGATATCATTTAGGCATTCCACAAATAAAATAACAATAGTTATGACCCAAATTAATAAAGCTTTTATAAACTCTTTTTTAAAGAGTTCTGAAATTGCAAGCCAGCAAAATACTGAACCAGTAAGGAAAGGACTGAGTAAGCTGCATTATAACCACTTGCTGAAATATTGTGTAACTATTAAAAATTAGTTTTAAAGACTGTAATAATAATTGAAAATATTTATGGTAGGAAGTTAAATGAAAAGTGAAGCATTTATTAAAACTAAACATGCATATACCTTATGACCCAACAATTCCACTCCAAGGTTTATAGCCAATAAAAAAGTGTACATATACATCCACTAAAAGACAGGGACAAGAATTTTCATATCAACATTATTTGTAATCACCAAAAACTATTTATTTAATTATTGTATGGATGGACCAGAGAAATGTCCTTTGGCACCATCACATTTATTTTCGTATTGTAATAATTTTCATAAGAGATATTTTATCGCCAACCTTTGAAGCACAAAATAAGGAATTAGAAAGCATTTCAATTGGAACTCACATAGAATAACAATAGATGGCAGTTTAAAAAGTCTTAAAAGTATCATGATACTTAAAAGATTGCCATCCAGCTGGACACCGCACGTCACTGAGTGGCCATTTGACCAGCTGTAATGGGCTGCGCCTCTGTTGTCAGCCAGTGGCAGCAGAGGTGTGCCAGCACACAAGGCAGGTGTGTCTTTCCCCAGTAATTCGTGCACAGCTCTCTGCTACACTCTGGGAAACGACACTTCAATGAGAGAGCAGCCTTTAGCTTCAGACATCAGTTGAGCCACCAAGAGCCAGGAGCTATCAGCAATATCAGGGAAGAGTGAAGTGGAAAGCGCTGGCTAGAGACGGTGCTGGCAGGAGAGGGAGAAAGATGACTGCAGGAACAGCAGGAGCCAGAGATGGCGGTAGGAGCCCCAGGAAGAGATGCTGTGAGCTGTTCACTGGGTATAATGACTGCCCCAAGGTGAATGCATAAAAGTAACAAATCATGACATCTCATTATATTCTGGCTTTAGTGTCAGCCCTCAGTCAGCATGCCTGACTGACACAAGCTAAAAATAAAACCAATAATAAAAATCTCGAATCCCTTGGTCTCTGACACCTCGGAGTGGTAACTGCTTATGGACGGGACAGCTGCAGCCTTTGACAGCCTCAATTACTTCAAATAATACAGTGTCACTTAACAACTAGTTTAAATAGTTTGAAGATTCCGGCAGTAACTACTTCAAAATAAAAATCCTGCCTTGTGCTTTTTATCTCATCTCAATACCGCAACTAGTAGAGAGCAGACCAGCTAAAAGGCCAACCCCACAAACACCATCAGAGAACATTTGGAAGCTCCCAAATGTTCAGGCAGAGACCCAAGCAGGTTGTCTCTCCCATCAGAAGGCAAGGGCTTCTTTCTGGCTTCTCCTCGGAAGACAACTTGTGGGAAGCAACTAATATGCCTGTTGTTTACAAAACAGCATCTGCTCTTCCTATATGAATATCATAATTCCTCAATTGTTTTTCAGAAAGCTTTCCATGACCTCTCACTACACAAATAATAAGGCCCCGCTCGGGAACCCGGATCAATCCTGGTTGCTAGACTTTGTATTCAGGGAGTGGAATAAAAAGAAATTGCACATTTAAATTCAACTGACATTAAAAGGATTTATCTGTCCAAGCATTAAACATATTACTAGATTTAAATCACCATTACCTACTAAATAATCTCTTGGGAAAATTAACCCAAGGCTGAAAGTTTAGGTTGGAAATCATTTAGCAAGAGAGAATTCTATAAAATACTGTCTTCCATCAAGGACAGGCTTTTAGAATGATATACTAATAGCCTGAAACTTAAGTGTATTTTTCAGCGTCTTTTTAATCTTTCATTCAACAAATATAGTTCAGGACCTACTACTTGCAAGAAAACATGCTAGTACTAAAGTGGATGAAAAGATAAACTGGAAGCAACTAAAGTCTCCATGAGTTTATAATCTGATAGGGAGATTAACACCCATGATAATGATAATTCCAGGAAATGTGTGATTTTATTACTGAATGACTTCTATGGGCCAGACTGCACCAGGTGCCGAGTATACCCCAATATTCTGGATTCTGAGAGCTCACAGTATAGTGGAAAGGGCAGATTGCAAGCAAACAAGTTACAAAACAACGTGATCAGGGCTCAGGCAGGGGTAATAAATATGTGCTATAAAAGAATAGAGGTGGAGACAGCCAACTGAGCCAGCCAGCAAGATGAGAGGGGTTCTGGCTCTGGGCCATCAAATTGGATTTTGAAAGGTGGGTAAGATTTCACCAGGGAGAGAACGGGGTTGAGGACAGAGTGGAAATTCCAAGGAAAATGAACAGGAGACACAGATGAGACACAAACATGGGAAATCAAGAAGATGATGGACACTGGGATCCAGTTTGTGCCTGTTGTCCTGACATAATTAGTTAATGGGACTCTCAAAAGTGCTGTCTTTTGGACACTACAGTATCTGGTCAGCCTAATGAAAGAACATATCATAGTTCAGAATTACCTAAACCTTAGGTGTGTTGGAGAAGATGAATGAGAACAAAGGAGATGTGAAGGACTCAACTTTTTTTCTTCTTGTAGCCAACGGGCAGACATCAGAAATGCTTAACTAGGGATGCATCAGAGTATTGCCTTTTAAAGATAAGGCTACTTGGCTATTTAGAGACTGGACTGGAATGTAGGGCATGAACAGAGAGTCTGATATTATAGGACACAACTAAGGTATTAATGGAAAAGAAAATCTAGGTTTCAGTAAAATCAATGGGACTTTAAGACTGATCAACAAAGAAAGACACCCAGGACAGTCTCTTTTCTCATCCCCACTGAAGCTGCTTCTAAACCTTTCAGTGTCCTACAAGCCCGCAACCACCTGTGCCAGACCCAGGTGAGAGCCCAGGAACATGTCCCCCAAGCCACCTGGCCCCAGCTACCATGTCCATGTGCTGAAATGAGTTCTAATCACCTTTTTTCCACATATAGGGACATTCTTGAGGCATTTTACCACAAAAATCTCACTCAAAGGAAAATGAGAGTGAGAAACAGCGCCTACATATTAATTTTGTATCCTGAAGCAGAAGACGCCAAATCTCATAGAAACGTTGCTACAAAGCGATTTTTCAGACCCGGCTTGTATTCTGCAAAGGCATCAAGGTCAGATAACTACCAGATTAACTTCCACACGTACTCCCATTTTGAAGACTTAGTTGAACATTTCTAAGGTTTCTTCCTCCATCTCCCCTTGCTTTATCCTTCACACCCCCCGTCATTGAGAATGTTAATAGCCTTTAAAGAAATCAATATCCCACCACCAGGCTCTCCCAAGGAGTGCAGCCCAGGCCTGGCAGGTGAGTCATTACAGCGCTGGTTGTGGAAACAGCTGCAAAGCTTTCGCAGGGACATCAGCTGGTATGCAAAAGGGCAGAATGTGGCCTTAAGATGAAACCGAATGCAAAGTCAAAATTAATTTAACTTATATTTTATTTATGATTCAATGAATTAATAATCAAAGATATTTGCATGGGCAAGTTTTTTAAGCAGAAGAGTATCCTTTGATTGAATTAGTATTTCCCTTCACAAGATATTTAAAATATTAGCATAAGGGGCCAGCCCAGTGGCACAGTGGTGAAGTTCCCATGCTCCACTTCAGCAGCCCGGGGTTCACCAGTTTGGATCCCGGGCGGAGACCTACGCCCCACTTACCAAGCCATGCTGTGGCAGGTGTCCCACATGTAAAATAGAAGAACATGGGCACGGATGTTAGCTCAGGGCCGATCTTCCTCAGCAAAAAGAGGAGGATTGGCAATAGATGTTAGTTCAAGGCTGATCTTCCTCAAAAAAAAAAAAAAAAAATTAGCATAATAGAGCTTTTTGGAGTAAAATCCAAAAATCCACTTGTGAAAATTCTTGATACCTTAGACAGTATTACCAATCTGAATGAGTGAGTGGGTAGCAGTTGATGCCACACGATCTTATACAGGTTAAAGCCCATCCGGGACAGATTTTGTTTTAATGGAATTTTCTTACAGTAAAATTGTGTTAAAAAATGGGACTTATTGGTCTAATAGTTTCTGACCTAAATCAATATCCTTAAGGATTATTTTTCTAGCTTATGTCCAAGAAACCTTTTCAAGCAAGAATTTACTTAGGTTCAAGAGTGATAAGGAAGGTGGGAGTAAAAGCTATTCATGTATCAGGAAACTGAGGCATACCCAAGAGCTTCTTTATTTCCCAAAAGACGTAACTATTACTACTAACGAATTTGAAATCTCCTTGAGCCACCCAAGACCTTTAATTTCTGTTCATGTAGATCACCTCTGTAATTATTTTCATATACTTTCATATGTGGACATAAATGATGGCTTTTGAGGCCTTTATATTTATATCATGCTGATAACATTATTCTGCAACTTACTTTGGTTTAGTCTTGTCTATGCTTAAGAACAGAGAGCCTAGGGTGGAATCCCAGCTCTGCCCGCTCTCATCTGCATGACCTCAGGCAAGTGACTTAACCTCTTCCTCACCTCAGGTTTCACATCTGGAAGGTGCGAATGCATCATAGGGTTCTGGAAGGTTTAAATGAAAATCCTTTAGACCAGTGCTTGATCCATGGTGTAAACTCCTTATGTGTTGGCTTATTAGTATTATCAGATGCTATCCCCTTATTCTTCTTAATTTCTGAATATTCTTCCAAATTCTAGAATCCCTGGGCATCTCCTCCATCTCGTGGCTTTAAAGCCCATTCACACACTGACAGCTCTCAAACTTGGGTCTCAGAGCTGGACTTTACCACTAAACTCCAGGTTCACATGTAAAACTGCCTTCTAGGCATCCCCAACGGGGTGTCTGGTGGACGTCTCAGAGCTGCCGTGTCAAATCCTGTGTTCCAGTTCTTCCCCCAGCCCAGCCTCTCCTCCTTCTCTCCTTCTTGCAGATCAGCCTAAAGCCCTTGGGATACTCTCAGACTCCTTTCTGTCTCTCTCACCCCATCTCCTGTCTGTCAGGAAATTCTGGGCCCTGTCTTCCACCTGCACACATCCAGCATCCAAACTCTTCGCACTACGTCCACCACCCCAACTCCGGCCACAGCTACAATCATTCTCATCTGGATTATTATAGTAGCCTCCAACTGGATTCCCCTGCTTCTGCCCTGGCCCCCTCAGTCCTTTCCCCACACAGCATCAGCAAGATCCTATGAAAACATAAAGCAGGCCTCTTCATCCTTCTTCTGCTTGAAACCCTGCAATGGCTCCTCCTCATTCAGAGTCCAAGCCAAAGTCCTCACAACAGCTACAAGCCCTACCTACAAAGTCACCCCCACGTCTGCCCTCTTCTCCCACTAGTCTTTCCTCGCTCACTCTCTTCCAGTTGCATGGCCTCCTCACCACACCGCGAACCACCCAGGATTCTCTCACCACAGGGCTTTGCACTTCTTAGAACGCTGACTAGGCGCCCTTCTCCCAAAGAGCCACATGGTTCCCTCCCTCACATCCTCCCAGTACTTGTTCAAATGGACCTTCTCACTGAGTCCTCTCTGATCAAACTTTTTCAGAGGACAAACCATCCTTCCCATGTCCCCACTCTGACCTTGCACTGCCTACCTCATTCCCTGCTTTTTATTTTTCTCCATAGCGCTTATCACAATCTTTCTCAATACTTTACTTTTTAAAGTTTCGTTTCTTGCCTATCTCCCCCTACTATAATGTAAGCTCCATGAAGGTAGGTACTTTTGTCTGTTTTTCTCAATACTTTATCTCTAGTGCCTGGGATAGTGCCTGGCACATCATAGCTTCTGTGGGGGATCAGAATGTACCACACCAAAATACGTCTGTTTGGCTTGATTATCTTTAAGGACAAAAGACTCTAAAAGAAATTTTGACCTTCCTCCTAACTTTCTAAAAGAATTTAAGATAGAAGGTCTGTCCCAAGGACAGGCTATCACCATAGATAACTCTGGGTATTGGTAGACTGGGAGGATCCTTGCTAAACCCACTCTTATCAAAGTTCCCTCTATCTCTTTCTCTCTCTCATCACATCATCTATAGATGGCCCAGAAAACATTTGTTTATCAAACATCTGCTTTTCCATCTCCATGTAAATTGCCTTCCTCCCCTTTGAAGTCCCAATATCCTCCTTTGTCTTTAGCTGAAGATGGTATTTAAGGTGGTGGCTTTGGCCATTTTGGTGAGTTACTCAGTTTTCCTGGGTTTCTCCCAGGTATACTTTGATTTGATTTCTCTCCTGTTAGTCTGTCTCATGTCAGTTTAATTCTTAGACCAGCCAGAGGACCTAGAGGATAGAGGAATTGTCTTCCTCCCCTACAGTAATCACAAATATCAAGAATAATGTATGTCAGTAAATATTTGGTAAATAAATAAGTCGAGGCGCTATGACTTATTTACCCATTCCCTTGAGAAGTGACATTTGAATTGTCTCCTGTAATGTGAACATCTGTGGGTGTCTTCCTAAAGTAGATATCAAAAAGTGAAAACACAGATTCGAATATTTGTACAAATTCATTTTAACAGTTACTGCCCACTTGAGCTCCAAAAAATCTGTAATAACTTATACAGTCATATGTCACTTCATGTCAGGAATATGTTCTGAGAGATGCATCGTTAGGCAATTTTGTTGTTGTGCAAACATCGTAGAATGTATTAAAGGGGAACAAAATTTGCCGCTCCAAAATGTGTCTCTTTAGCATGAGGATTATTTTAGGATGATTATTTTTAAGGAACAAAAGACTTAGAAAGTTTTTCTTGTTACCTTGCCCTTAACTGACTAAAAGAACTCATATAAATAAAACTGTCTCAGGAAGCAAGCTATCACCTTAAAATAAAATGAACCAGGTCGTAGACAGGGAGTAACCTAGAGAAGCCTGTTGGGCTCCCCTCTGTGTTCTTCTGTTTCTGTGTAGCCAAATAGACGCCTGTTTTCCAAACATATGCACCTTTTCACCTGCCTGTGAGTTGCCTTCCTTCCCTCTGAAGTCCCTGACTCTCCCCACCCCCAGCATCTTCTTTTGTCTTTAGCTGAAGATGGTATTTAAGGTGAAAGCGTTGGCCATTTTTGGCAAATTACTTGGTTTTCCTGGGTTTCTCTCAGGTATACATGTTATTAAACTTTTGTTTGTTTTTCTCCTGCTAATCTGTCTCATGTAAATTTTCTTTTTAGACCAGCCAGAAGAACCTAGAATGGTAGAAGAAAATTTCTTACTCCCCTACAGTATTTACACAAAGCCAGATGGTATAGCCCGCTACACACCTAGGCTATTTGGTACTAAACTTACAGGATCACCATCATATATACAGTCCCTCGTGGACCAAAACGTTATTACACGATGCTTGAGTGTATTTCCAAGAACAGTATATAAAAGCACTCCTTCAAAATCCACCTCTCATATTTTTCCTTTAATCTGTTGATCCTTTTGCTTGAAATATCCTCTCTGTTCTCAGCACCCATTCTCTCCCTGGTGAAGTTCCAACCATCCTTCAAAACCCAACTCAACTGGCATAGTCTAGAGATAGGCAATTCCCTCTGGTTTTCCTAGAAATTAGTCATTTCCTCATCTATGCTTTTCTAGACACATTTTACATACCCCTGTTTTAATTCTTATCATGTTGTTTTGTAATTTGTGTATCTTATATTTGCACTATACTATGAGCTCCCAGAATCTGGAATATTAGTGTATCTTTGGATGCTGGCAGAGTGTAGGCAGACAGAAGTCAATCAATCAATTACATAATATATTTCCTTGAATAATGTTGATTCTTGGTCCTCTCTTCCAGAGATTCTGATTCAATAGATCTGAAGTAGGTCCCAGGAACCCGAATTTTTATTCAGCATCTCAGGTGATTCTAACTTAATTGATTCACAGAGCAGACCTTGAGGAATACAGTTACTAAGAAATACTAGGGAAAGTATACTAGAATCAAGCATTATAGAATTATATCCTCATGCACTATCCACTGTTCTTACAGGTGAGCTTGTTAAAAATCATTTTTAACCACTTCATTGGGATAAGATTGACATACAAAAAGCTGTACATATTTAATCTCTACAACTTGATGAGTTTGGAGTCACCTATACACACATAAAACCAGCATCACAATCAATGTCATAAACACATCCATCATCTCCAAATGTTAGCTCCAGCTCCAGTTTGTTGTTGTTATTTAACATCAGCCAGTTGACTCAGTCAACTATCCTGAGAATAAAAAATGGACTGGCTACAATTTACTCCAGTCAGACTAAGCCAAAAAACTCAGAATCAAGTTTCCTGTTGTTTTAGTGTTATCTCAACTTACTGAAATATGAGCAAGAAGAGTTAATGTAGCTTTCAAACTGGGGGAAACAGGAGCATATCGGAGGAGAATGTGCTGTCCCAAACCTGCACACACCAGACACACAGAATAATTAGGACAGCTATTCTTATCAATCCCCAGTTTATAGAGATGAAAATTGAGGTTCAGAGTGCTCAAATAATTCACTCAAGTGCACACCCTCCTAGTAACTGGTAAAATTCAGAGTTTTAGCTCAGGCCTTTCTGACTCCAAAATCACTGCTTTTTTTCCAATATACCACACTGTTCCCATATACTCCAAAGGAAATATAGTTGAGTGTGTAAAAACATGATTTGTGTTTCTTGTGATGAAGAATTATTTAACACTGTCATTTAACAGTTGTGTGATCTTCTACTGATCCTTTCATCTCTTTGGGCTTCTCTGTCAGGTGACAACAATGTATGAAAAGAAACAATGCTGACCAAAGGCAGAGCAAGACCAGCAGGCAGTAGCTGTCAGAAGATACCAAAGATGGTGAGTCCATATGCCATTCATTGGTGCCCCCAGATGAAGATTGTCATGGACACTGTCTCTTCAGGAGTGAACAGAGAAGTGATCGGAATGAGAGCCATATTTGGTACCAGCAAGCAATGAGACAAAGTGCTTAAGATCCGTGTCAATGGGCCCAGGTCCAGAGCCCAGCTCCAGTGCTCTGACTAGCTATTAGAAATCTGACAAAGTACTTAATCTCTCAGCCTCAGTACCTCATCCACAAAATGGGGATCATAATAGTAGCTCCCTCATGGGAGGATGAAATAGGATGCTGCCATAGCATGGCTTGATGAGGGATGTGTAGGTCCATGCCCGGGATCCAAACCCATGAACCCCAGGCCACCAAGGTGGAGGACATGAACTTAACCACTACACCAACAGGCTGGCCCCCAAGAGTATTTTTTACATTAGTGCATTAAGACACTGTAAGTAATCATGGCTTATAATGAATTGGTACTAGTTTTCAAATGAAAAATTCATGACAGAACCAAAGCTTACGCTGTGTAAAGAAACACAAAGATATATGTGTACCTTGATATATTCTTAATAAAGAGACTCTAAGAAAACTTATAATGCCATATTTAAACAAGTCTAAGCAATCTGATAATATTTGTCATTATATTCTACGTATTGCCTAGGAATTGTTGAGTGCCCACATTACACACTATGTTTGTAAAATATGTGTCTAATCCTCATACAAAACTAGAGTTTAGCTTATATTTTAAAATCAAATAAAATTATGTAAAAATTTTCTTTCTGTTAAAATCTATTATTCACCAGAAGACACGACTATGTAACTGAATTAAAACATTGCTCGATCTGGTTAACTTTAAGGTATATGAGCTGCACATACAATACTTTGTGCAGTAAAGGAAATTATTATTCAACTAAGGTTGGAGAGAGCATATAAATATATTAATTTGCACAACAACAAGTTTGAAGGAAGAGACATTATATTTATACCTCATTAAGAAGTAATGCCTACGGTGTCCTGTGACTTTTGGAAAAGCTGAAGTATTTTGAGGTCCATTTTTCTGAAAGATAATAAATGATTTTGAATTAAGGCAAGAAAACAATGTCCAATGGCAGAAAGTTACCAGTCTCGGTGGGATACCAACAGTGTGAATCAACAGGCTGAAATCTATGAACCGTTGAAGAAGTCCTCGAAAGCGTCTCATCGTGAACTTTGGCAGCAAGTATGTTTACTACAAAGCACGTGTAAGAGTGATCAAATAAGTCATCTTTAGAGTTTTCAAGTGTTTTAATTTCTAAACTTTCTTTTGAAGAGCAAACTTTTCATATTATTAGCTACTGTGAATTATAGATTACATCTATCCACTCTCTCAAGATGTTTTGGAAGATGGATGAAAGCTACTTAAGACCTAGTTTATTTATTTTATCTAACTTTATTTTTCATGCTATTAATGTTTTCCCATTTAACTTTCTATTTGTAAAGTGTTATAATAAGGTAAGTTATTAGAACCTTAGTTTGCTTTGTAAAGAGCAAGTCTCCTGGTTGTCACTTTAGAGGACAAATAGGATATCAAATTAAATTTTTTATATTTATTTTCTTATAAGACCCAAACTTATATTTCAGTGACTTTTATTCAAACTCACTACCGCTGAATTACAAAATGTTGTCTTTGTCCTTAAGACCATGACAGAGAACTTTATCTGCATTCAAATTGCCTACTGGTTTGTGGTATTTCAATAATAAAACAGCAGGATTGAAGGCTCATGATGAGAAATCTGACTAATTACCTGTTAGATGATAGATGGTTGTAACTCGGCAGTGCCAGTCACTGAAAACAAAACACTTCGAGATATCAATCAGCTTCCTGACAAATCCAATTTCCCTCACATTCAGTGGACAATAAATGGGAATTTTACCTCCACATCTACATAGTGCAGAGTTTTAACTTTAAAATACGCATAATGATATTTTAATAAAGTACAGATTTTTTTAAGTAAATTAGTATTTAAATACCTGACATATTCATATTCCATTCTCGCAGCTTTTAAATAGATAGATGGTGGAAATAATTAACGTTGTAAATCTGTATTGTATTCCATCGAGAAGGGCAAGGTGTACTTAATAGTAGTTTCCTATTTTCCTTCTGCATTTACATTTAACTCAAATTATTCACAACAACTCTAATGGCTGTGTTCACTCTCTTCATTTTTTTTAATTTTGTGGTAAATGAGTTGAATGTACATTCTACATGAGATTCAAAAAGCAGAATGTCCAATTAACACTGCCACATACCAGCATGTGGGCAGAGTGAAAGCAAAGACGGATTGAAGCATGGAAATTGAATGTAGGCCCAGAGAAACATGGCTTTCTCCCTTGCAAGAAGGGATTGCATAGTCAACATTTGGAATTTATGGTTAACTCTGATAGGTTAGAACCTTCAACATCTTACTCTGTGACAAAAACAAGAAAATGAAAGGTTGCAGAGGAATAGAGAAAGGAAGAAAGATTGTTTGCTTCCTCTTTATTGAAGAGGCAAAGACTGAAAAGTTTGATGGCATGTAGTCTGAAACCAGGCACTTTCCGATGTTGTTAGTGGGAGGGTAAGTTGATGCAACTTCACTGAAGAACAATTTGGCAATGACTATCAAAATTCAAATGCTTAGACACAGCAATCCACTTTAGGAATGTTTCCAATAATTATCCTCATATAGCTCTATGAATGCTCACTGCACTATCATCTTTAATAACAAAAAAGAATTTTTTTAACCGAAAATAACTTAAAGTCCCTTCATAGGGGATTGGTTCAATAAAGTATGTACACCCATACAATAGAACACTATGCAGACAAATATAGTGTTTAAAAAGAATATGGTAGATCTGTATGTGCTGTTTTGGACCAATACTCAAGACACATTTTAAGTGAAAATAAGTCAGATACATCTGAGCTTTTTAAAAGGACATAAATTAAAGGGTATAAATACAAGTATGTATTTGATCATGAATAGAAGATTTATGGATAGATACATGAGAAAATGCTAGCTGTGGCTGCCTTTGGGAAAGGCGCCTAGAGACCTGAGATAGAGAGGCTTACTTTCCATTGCATGCTCTCTTAACTTGCTTGAAATTTTACCATGCTCTTTTATTTATTTTTCAATGATAAACAAATAAACAAATGAAGAAATAAGAAAGAAAGAAAAGAGAAAAAAAGAAAAAAGAACAAATGAACAAAAGAGAAAAGAAAGATAGAAAGAAAGAAAATACGTACACACAGATGGGTCTGTTTGACTCTGAAGTCCATCCCTTTCTAGCTGTTTCACAGTCAAAAACTTGTCAGGAGGGATTAAATTTTTAAATCAGCCTAAATCCAGCACTTTCTTAAGATAACTATGAGAACAGAAATAAAAGACAGCCCGGGTTGGTACTAATAAGCTGAACTTGAACATGACCATCCCCTGAGGCTAACTAGTTGGCTGTGACCTAGGCCAGGACTAAGAATTATGATTGAGTGTTTGAGGACTGCAGTGTCTAATTCAAGCCACCTGGGAGAATGAAAGGCCACTCTAGCAGCGAAGCACTTCAAGTTCACACTTTATCTGCCCAGCCAGGCAAGGAAGGGGCTATACAAGGACCAGAGAAGTTAGAAAAGTTCAAAAAGTAGGAAATTCCCCCCCAACTCATCCTCGACTCACTACTTTGAAGATGTTGGAGAGAGATGCCTCTTCTTTCCGAGGTAATGAAACACATGTTGGTGAACACACACACAAGGACTCACACACACACACACACGCACAGACGATGCTTTGTCTTTCCTGTGCTCTTTGCAGAATAGGAATTAGACACCTGCAAAAGTCAGAGAAAACCTAGAAATGACCAAATGCATTGTCAGAGCTAATTTTATCAGTAGAGGGGGTGAGTCTTTAAACAACACATGATTAAGGAGCATTTATATATTTGACTGGAAATCTCTACCACTAAAGGCATTAAATTACACTAAATATAAAATCGTGAGTCTAAGGTATAAAAATTTTTTTCCCAAGGTGATGAAAAACTGAGGTAGAAGTGTGACTTATAATGACAGGCCACCTTGGAATGATGCGATACAGGAAGCAGAGATGGACTCCTAAAGGAAAAAGGAGATTTAAAGGAAAATCTTTACTTGTTTCCGTATTTTAACCAGGGTGCGTCCTGGCCAGAAAATTTGTAGGTATGGTAAGGCTATGGATGCCTGTATGAATAACTAGAAAAAGAATAACTCCTTTACCTTCTAACACCTTTGTTTCAATTAAATATATATATATATATTTTAACATATAAAGATTAACTATAAAGATCAAAAAGATTACAAAATTATATTAAATAAGAAAATGAAAATAATTTTATGCCGTATGAGGATGCAGAGCAACTGGTACTCTCTTACATTTCTGGTGAGAAATTAAATTGATATATTTTTGCAGTCTATATAAAATAAAACCTACACTTACCATACTAACCAACAACTCCACTCCTAACTATCTACTCAAAGGAAATGAAAACATGTATCCAACAAAGACTTGTACCTGAATGTTCATAGGAGTTTAATTTGTAATATCCCCAAACTGGAAACAGCCTAAATGCCCATCAAAGAGTATATGGAAGCACAAATTGTTTTATATTCATACAATTGACTACTGTGCAGCAGTAGAAAGGAATAAATTACTGATATGAGTGACAACGTTATGCTAAGCAAATGAAGCCAGACACAAAAGAATATATACCACATGTTTGCAATGATATGAAACTCTAGAAAAGGCAAAGCTAATCTCCAGTGACACAAAGTCCCTCGGGGTTTGCCTGACTCCAGGGCTTCAGGGCAGTGATTGGGATGGAGTGAGGAAATGCCTTTTATATCTTGATTGTAAAAGTTGTTACATAGGTATATAAATTTATCAAAACTTTTCCAAAATATACACCAAAAATGGGTGCATCGTATTATACATTAATTATACCTCTATAAATTGACTTTTAAAACAAAGTATCTATGCCAACAATTTGAACTGTTTTGAAAGTATTTGCCCTTATAGTTAAGTAGCAGTTTGGAAGGAACATGAATTAGTGAAAGAAGTTGGATTTATTGAATGGTGAAACTGTGGCTCAAGTTTTGCTATACTTTATTTAGAACTCCATTAATGTTGCTAACGTTTTAAATATTTATAAGGTGTAAGACCATAACACATACAATTGTATTTATTTATATTATAGTCGGCAACGACGTGAAACATGTAATAAAACATGATTTTTCCTATCTAGATTTTGTCAACAAATATTTTTGGAAAGTCTACCATATTCAAACACTATGTTGATACGTTGACACAGAGATATAAAAGACTGAGATTCTGGTCTCCAGGAGCTTTCAACCTAGTATGAGAGATATACGTTCATTAAGAATGCATTTATTCATTTAGTTGGGTTTAAAATAGGTAAAGACTAGTCCTCATTATTAATCCCTGCATAGTATATGTATTTAGAAAAGGTTGCAGTTGGATCTACATGAAGATTGAATAAGGGGAAAAAATGCAGATGGGGATTACCAACATATAAAGAAAAGAAAAAACAACGTGAGACTCAAAAGAAAAAATCTTGGGGCCAGCCCTGTGGCCGAGTAGTTAAGTTTGCGCGCTCCGCTTGGGTGGCCCAGCGTTTCTCCAGTTTGGATGCTGCACGCAGACATGGCACCACTCATCAGGCCATGCTGAGGCAGTGTCCCACATGCCACAACTAGAAGGAACCACAACTAAAAATATACAACTATGTACTGGGGGGCTTTGGGGAAACAAAGGAAAAAGGAAAAAAAGGAAACATCTGAGAAAAAAAATTTTAAAAAAAGAAAAGAAAAATATCTTAATATGTTATTGAAAAAAATCATAGAAAAGAAAAATATGAAAAAACTCAGAAGGAAATCTAAAAGGAGTAAAAATGTAATACTTTTTATTCAAGGTTCCCAAATAGGGAAAATGCAAACTGAAAAAACAAGCTTATTTGAGGAATCAATTATTTGTATTATCAAATTATATAAACATGTATTATATAACATGCATTCATAGGTATTCATCCAAAAAATGTAAACTGTGAAAAAATGCTAACATAACAAAAGTATTTCGAGTTCTTAATAATCACAGGTGAACAGTCACGCCTGCTTTCTCTCTGATCATTTGCAACTCATGAAGTTTTTCAAAAGACATAGTTAACAAAATACACATTTTCCACCAAAATGTCAAATGAACTTTGAAATTAGGCCCCAGGATTAGCCCACAACAGACAACAGGGATCTTCAGAGAACCGGAATCTAGCAAGAATCTTCCAACTTTGTAACAAGGCAACGAGATAAATTCACCAAACATCATTTAAGGGGCAAATAATGGGTAAATCAACATTTGAAAAGATAGATGCTGTTGAAGGACTAGAAAAAATAAAGCTTAAAGTTATTTTTTATTTTTAATAATAAATTATTATTAGATAAAAATATTAGATATCCCCCTAAACAGTAACACATATTCAATGACTCTTGAAAAGTTCTTGAGAAATGCTAATGAAGTATCTCAGTACTAGAACTCAAGAAAAAAAGGACAGGCTGCTGGTGGACAGAGGGGAAAGAAAGAGACTAGAAAGTCAGGGTGTTGGGGAAAAGTAATGACAATTTGAAACAAAATGGATTAAAACTTAATGTTTAGTGGTAGACTGGTACTTAGATAATATTGGTTTAAAGGGCATAAGAAATTGTGGGTGAACTGATATGGAATCTGGGATATTCTTCAAAATAATACAGGAGTGGGGAGTGGGTAAGGGTATTGGAGAAACACATGTGGTCATTAATGATAGCTTTTGAAACTGGATGGTGGCTATATGGAGGTTTACGATAGTATTTTTCCGGTTTTTTACATATTTAAAATGTTCCATGATAGATTTTTTAAAAAGAAACAAATTTAAAAATAAGTGAAAAATGGAGAGTGGGGACAAACAAGACACTAAAAGTGTCCATATAATTTATTGTCCAAGCTGGGACATGTTGGGAATGAAAGAGAGCAGTATTAACAATTATAACTGCCACAGCCTAAGCCAGTGCTGTCCTGGGAAGTCCAGGATATATGGCCACTTTACTTTTAACCAGCAGGTTTCAAATATCAGGCTAATGTGATTTAAGATTTGTTACAAAAACAGGAAACAGAGAGAACAACTTGTAATTGAGAACATTTAGATCATTAGCAACCAGTTGTTTTTTAAGTCTCTGTGAAGAACCAGTCCCAAATCATTGCCATAACCACTGATCCTTCTGGATCAGAAGTAGCAAACTGGTGGCCTGGAGTTGGTTCCAGTCTGCAGATGTGTTTGCTTTGGCCTGCAATGTATTGGGTTACAGAGTACTTTCCTTAAAACCCTGAGTTTGTTGCCAACACTTCCAAGCTGAAAGACATCATGTTAAAATCCAGATTTCTAGCTTCTCTTGAAAAACTTGAGGAGTGTTCAGACTAGGCAGACATTTCCCCGTGTCAACAATCAACTGGAGCAGAGCATTCTCTCTCCAGTCCACCCCAGTCCTCAGCTCTCCCTAGCATTTCTGATGCTGGGCTGTCCGCTTGATTCTTTCTTTGGCTCCTGCAGATACTTGACTTTTCAACCCTCACGCTAGATGAAGCTCTCAGCATCAAAACAATGAAAGTGAGGTTGGCTGCAGAAGCTGTCGTTTTACCAGCAATTGAAAATACAAATCAACAAACTCAGACAATTAATCTGGAAATTTTGAAGATTTGAAGGGGATAGAGTTTTACTACTCTTTAAATAGTCCTAACAAAAGAAGCTAATTCTATTCAGAAAATTCCTCCCTGATTTTTCTACATTTCAGATCATTTCATGTGTCCCCAAGTAATTTAGCCTGAACTATATGAGTAGGGCTCCTAGAAATTCTCTTACTAAAAAAGACAATAGCCAATCTACTGCCCACTGGCAAAATGCACAGTGAAAGACCTCAGCCCAATGACTGCTGCCCACCCTGCTTCTCCCAACCAGCCTGGAACATCACTGGCTGGGTGACTGTTAGCAAATCTTCATTAATTACAAGCCGCATAAAGAGCTGTGCAATGTAGGAGGTTGGGGAGAGAGAGCTCCTGCCTTCATAAGAGAGAGTTTAGAACTGAAAGGGGTTTCTAGCTACAAAGCAGTCCAAAATAAGATAGGCTGTTTTGACAGTAGAGAGAAAAGCATCAGAAAGCAAGGATGCTCATCCTAGAGATTGGTACCCAAACAACAACTGAAAAAACTTTTATTCTTTAGCACAAAGGAAATGGAGAGGTAGTGTTGATTTCATAAGCAACTTATAGGGACTTACAAGTTTTGAAAAAAAAAATATTACTGGCAAAAGTATCCATGGCCTGAACTGGTGTCTCTTGTAAGGCAGAGAACTGTGTTTGCTTGCTTAGTGTTGGTCCTAATCCAAGAAAGAGAGTTATCAGAGACCAGGTTGGGGGACTTTGTTTCCTGCTGGTTTCCATTATTAAATCGCCACTGCACCCAGGCCAATGTCCACTCTTGTCCCCACGTAGACTATTCAGGATGCTTTGGCCTCTCCCACTATCTCTGGATTTCCACTGAACAGTTCATCTATATTAGTGTTTTAAGGTAGGGATGATTGGTATTCTTGGTACTAAAACAGAAGAGTTAAGACCTATTAGAGAATCGTCTTAAACATGTTGTGGTCATTTACATAATTAAAAACTTCGCAGAGGCCGGCCCCATGGCCAAGTTGTTAAGTTCACGCACTCCGTTTCTGTGGCACGGCGTTTGCAGGTTCAGATCCTGGGTACAGACCTAGCACTGCTCATCAGGCCATGTTGTAGCGGCGTCCCACATAGAAAACTAGAATGACTTACAACTATGTACTGGGGCTCTGGGGAGAAAGAAAACACCAAAAACAAACAAACAAAACTATGCAGTGATTAAGAGAAATGAGCTAGAGCTATAAAGACTCTCTAGCACGTAAATTGCTCCATGAAAAAGATTCCAAGAAAAAGTATTTAAAGCCTTGAGACTGAATGAGACCACCAAGAAATGAATGTAAAGATAGAAAAGAAGAGGTACAAGGTCCAAGTCTTGGGTGTTCCAACATTTAGTTGGAAGGTTACTATTTATCCTATATATCCATTATCTCCATTCCTCTCTTCCTATTGTCTCTTTCAAACCTACTCCAAAGAGAGCTCCATCTCCATCACCACAACCCCCTGACGGTTCATGTCAAATATACTCCATGTTACTAAATTAAATGATCACATCTGTCTGCATCTGACTTGGCCTGCCATTAATATTTGACACAGCTGATCATTCCTTCCTTCTTGACATACTTTAGCCACTTGCTTCCTGGACACCACAGTGTCCTGGGTTTCCTCCTTTCTCACTCACTGCTTCTCAATCTCTTTTGCTAGTTCTTCCATAGCTCTAGGACCTCTAAATGTTGGAACACCCAAGACCTGGACCTTATACCTCTTCTTTTCTATCTTTAAATTCATTTCTTGATGGTCTCATTCAATCTCAAGGCTTTAAATACTCTCACTATGCTGAAAACTCAAATCCAAGTGCCTGCTCCACCACTCTGCACAAACACCGAAAGGCATGTCTAATTAAACATTCCCAAAACTGAGTTACTCATTTTCCCACACATACACATCCTATAAAGCTTCCCCTTCCACAATCTTCTTTCAGTTAATAAAAACCATTCATCTAATTATTCAAGATCAAAAACTTATCAACCTTGACTTCTCTCTTTGCCTTCCTTCGACATCTAATCCAGATGAAACTTCTGTTGGCTCTATCTTCAGAATCAATCCAGAATCTTGACTACTCAGCACTTTTTCTGCTACTTCTTTGTCCAAGTCACTGTGATCTTTTGCCTGGATCATAGCAACAGCCTCCTTCCAACTGCTCTCAACACAGAAACCATAATGATCTGCTTAAAATATGTGGATTACTTTGCCCAGAACCTTACAGTGTCTTCTATCTCACAGAGAATAAAAGCCAAAGGCTGTAAACTTGCTAACAGGAGTCTAAATGATCGATCATCCAACTCCTTCCCCCAGCGCCCAGCATCCCTTAGACACTATGATCTCTCCTCTTCTCTCCCTTGTTCATTCTGCTTCAGACTCAGAACTCCTTCATGTTCTTGGAACATGCAGGTCACTTGATATTCCCTCTGTTTATAATGTCTTTTCTCCAGATGACCTCTTACAAAATGTCACACCTTCAAACTGAGAGGTCCTCTGACTATTTCCTATTTATCTTCAGGATTTATTTTTTTATTTTAATTTTTTTTTGAGTAAGATTAGCCCTGAGCTAAAGTCTGCTGCCAATCCTCCTCTTTTTGCTGAGGAAGACTGGCCCTGAGCTAACATCCATGCCCATCTTCCTCTACTTTATATGTGGGATGCCTGCCACAGCATGGCTTGCCAAGTGGTTCATAGGTCCGCACCCAGGATCCCAAATGGCAAACCCTGGACCACCAAAGTGGAGCGTGTAAACTTAACCCCTGTGCCACCGGGCCGGTCCCTAGGATTTACCTTTTTGCATGGCACTTATGATCTTCGCAAGTATCATATAACACACTTATTTATTTAGTTTTATATCTGTCTGCCTCCACTAGAAGGTAAGCATCATGAGGGCAAGGATTTTTGTTTATTTTATCCAATGTTAAATCCCCAGTGCATTCAATTTTTTTTTTAAATGGAGAGATGAATGTATATAATATTATATATTATCTGCGGAATGTGTGTACGTGTGTATATCTTCAAACCAAGTTTGGCTCTAGAAAGAGTAGTAAGTAGGGAGAGGGTAAATGGGATCATGATTGGTGAGTGTGGAAGAGGCTGTCAAAATAGTACTTTATCCTTATAAGCATTGTTTCAAGTTTTTAAATGTGATATAGATATTGATTTTTTTTAATATAGTGGGGGATGATTATTTGTGAATAACAACATAATGTTTCACAAGTACATACTATGTAACCCTTTCTCCTGCACCCCTGCTCCAGCTCCAGCTGATTGGACCAGAGTCTATATCCAATTCAAGCTGGGAAAATCAAGTTCTGTCTCCCAGGAATTTGGAATTGAGTCATCTCTTCGAGAGACTAAGCCAGTCAGAGAACAGTGCAGCCTGGAACTGTAGGCCGTGTGGAATTGGAGACCAGTGTCAAGCAATGCCCTGTGTACAGTGGATTTTTGGAGAGACAAAGAAACCATGAGTATGGAAAGAACCCTTATGCAAAAAGAGAAACCAAACACTAGATGAAACAGATGTGTAGAGACAGAGATGCACGTGGCTTCCTGCTTCCCAGTGCCATCCACATGCAGAAACTATGCTGTGTCCTGGCCATGCTCTTTGCCGTCAATCAACACCCTTTCACATGAACTACTTGAAGTAGAATTCTATTCCCTGTGATGTTAGAATACACAATATCTTTTCCATAGTATAAACTAAGACAATATCCCAACATTTGAAAACATCATAAAATAGAAGAAAAAGATATTGTGTATTTAAGTTTTGTTGCTTCTAAAGCTACTCTTTAATATTTATTCAGCAAATCTCCTTAATTCTGCCACACATTCCCCTCAATTAAAACAGCTGTTTTCAGCCTGAATATTGCAAACCCTCGATGAGGAGAGTTGCATGTAATTTGCTACTGCTAACAGAGTACATAAATTTATGAATTGTTTCCCTTTTTTGTAAACTTCAACAGTGGCAGTTCCTTGTATTTCCATACACATTCGTCAGTGGAAGAGAAAGTGGTGGGGTTACGGGTAGATCCACAGGAGTCCCACATTAGCTGCAGCCTGTTTGACTATGTCCCAACTCATAAATGGAAATACCCAAAGGAAGGACGTGACACAAGTGTGAGCTTTAGTTTGCCACTTTCCTATTTTACAGGTCACTTACTCAGAAAGGCATTCTCTCGCCCCTTGAGCTAAGGTATCCACCAAAAACGTATCTATCATCTTTTTCCATCTCACTTAGTATTAATTCACTTATTATTATCTGATGCTTTTGTTTGTTTGTTTCTTTCTTTTTTTTTCCCTTCTTTCCCCACTAGAACTTAGTTCTGTGAGAGCTGGAACTCAAAATGTCTGTTTTGTTCACCACCATTCCCCTAGCTCTTTAGAATGTGTTGTGTCCCACTTCATAACAGTCTCAGATCTAAAAGGTGGGGGCGGTCCTCCTCTGAGCCAGAAAATCACAGTTACAACCACCCCAAGTCATTGGTTATGAATTGGCCCACAGCAAGTAGACTGGAACTGTCACGCATGGAGACATTCACCACTGAGATGGCTCCACCTCGCAGTCCTGCAGTCCTTGCCCACGCAACCATCCCCCCCAATCTGTGGGCACCATGAGACCTCCCTTACAGTCGCCACTTCTCGGGAATCTTTTCTGATTGACTTCATTCGGTTAACCATCACGAAAGTCGGTAGACAACAAATATTTATTGAACATACATTATGTGGCTGGCATAGTTTGTGCAGTGGAAATCTATCAGCAAAGAAAACAGATACAAATGCTCAGCCTCATGGAGCTTACATTCTAACGACATCACGTTCACTTTAAAGACAGGTGAATGTAAGGATGATGAACAGCCGATGTTTGATAGAGATGAATCATGAATATATCAACAGATACAATGGTTGGCACACAAGTACATAGTTATCCTCTATCTCCCAGGGCACTCAGAATTGTATCACTAAAGAGCATATTGGGGATATGAATCACATATGTAGCTCTCCAGTTATTTTCCTGTAACATTACGTGTGCATGTTATCCTCATTATGGGCTTTGCTTGAGCAGAAAATATTTTCTTTCTTTTCTTTGCACTATGTTCAGGGGCAAGTTGTACAATGCCCCCAAATAGACTATCGGTTCGTTGACTGAGTGTTCGTTAAATAACGCATTGCATTTATGAGGGGCTTTTAAACTTTTTAAAAGGCACTTCCAAGGACAGGTTCTTACTGTAATAATTATTATTATTAATATCGTGCACAGGTTCTTACTCTAATGCTAGATCAAGAAAAAGACAGTGGATGGCAGGAAGGGGAGCAATGGTAAGACAAGTCGACAAGTAGGCTTGAGACAACCAGCCTTGTTTGCTAGGAACCAGCCCAGGGTTGTTGTTGTTGCTGTGTTTGTTTGTTGCTTTTCTGAATCTCTACAAAAGTCCAGCCTCTAGAAAGGTCATGCATCAGGCAGTTTAAAATCACAGCAATAGAAACAGGAGAAAGAAAAGAAAACTAGGGCCCAGAGAAAAACTCAAATCCAAGGGCACAGTCTAGGGCTTTAGTCAGTGATTTTTAAACTTCACTGTTAAAATGCCGATTCCTGAGCAACACCCCACCCAGACATTCCGATTCAGTAGACCTGGAGTGAAGCCCAGGAATGTGAATTTTTACAAACTTCCCCCAGATGATCCTGATGCAAGTCCTCTGAGAAACACTGTCCCAGAGAGAGCTTACCCAACCGCAAATGTTGGGCTGAGGAAGGTCAGTCAGTTCAATGCATGGCTTCCCATGCTTGGCATGTTCAGATGCCAAGAGGTTTGGTGCCAGAGGCCTACTACAGTATAACACAGTGAAGAAAAGCCATCATTTCCGAGTGATGTCAGAAGAAGTGCTGCTGCTAGAGATGTATGGACCAGGATCTAGCCCCAGCAGGGAGACAACTAGAATCCTTCTAATGTCCTAGTCTCATGGTAGGGACCAAGGCTGACTTGTATCCCAGGGAAGATTTGGGTCTCAGGCGGGAATATCTAACACAGCCAGCACAGAGAAGAAAACGAAGACAGAATCCCAACCCAAGTTTGGGAGGAAGGTAATTTTGCCGCTTTGAAGGGTGTACTTCTTCTCATTCCCAATATTCTAGATCTGGTTAGAAAATGGGGAAGGGCAACATAAGCTAAAAATAGAGGCCTGTTATGAAAACCCACGTCTGAAAATCCTGACCCTACTCCGAGCTCCATAATGCATTATAGCTGAGGGTGCTGATGTGTTATGGAAGAAGACACAGTGAGGCAGGAGTTAACCCTGAACTTCAAGAGTCCATGTCTCCTACCAGGAAAGTGGAGGGCCCAGCATCATCTATACCAATAATCTCATTTTAAAATCTATAGCTATCATTATTTTCCCCACATACTGAGAGAGGTTCTATCATAACCAATGCACAAAACAACTGCAAGTAGAATGTAACAACGAGATCTTTCCACAGACGCCAGAACAATTAGATGGCAACCATCCAAGTAACTGCGAGTTTAAATTATTAAGCGACATTGTTGCTTGCAAGGTGTTAGGAATTGATATCCAATATGCAGGGGTATCTGAAAAAAAATTAGAATTTATTTAAACCAGAGGGAGTATTTTTATAAACGTGAAAACTAAAGTTGAGAGAGAGGTTCGTTTGCTTTTCCAAGTATACACACAGGTAGTCCAAGACAAAGGAAATAAACTTCTTTTTAAATTTTAAAGTCCAAATATTTTCATTCTGCCGTCGATTTTTCTGCTGATAGATAAATGGATAGAAAGACACTTTAGTGGGATATTTCTTGACTTTTAATTGGGTTTTTTTTTTACTATTTTATTAAGAAAAAAATGAAAATATATACAGAAGTAGAGAGAATATTATTATGAACCTCCATCTACAGACTGCCCAGGAATAAAAACCTTGGTTCTTCTTACTCTCACTCCCCCCAAGACCCCACCTAAGGTTATTTGAACGAAATTCCAGACATCAAAACCTTTCATCCATAAATAGTTTGGCAAAGATCTCTAAAGGATCAGCACTCTCCTTTTAAATATTAACCACAACATATGGCTTCATATAATTTAATGAGATAAGAAAATGTTACATTTAAATCACAGTGCATGAGTTCATAGTTATTATTTTGTCGATAATTGGGGGACTGCTTTGGGTGATATGAAGCTGAAATTCAATGTGTTTAAATTAGGTGATAGTTTTCAAGTACAATAGTTTTTCCATACCAGTACAAGTTCTTATTTTTTTCCTAAAAGAAATTCCTAGTCATCACATTTTCCCAAAGTCAGAAACTTTTGAATGAATTATTCTGATTCCTATTGGAATCAGAATATTTCATTCCAATAATTCCTCTTGGAATCAGAACATGACTATTGGACTCTGGGCAGTGTGAGACTGCCCACTTGAAGTTTCCATCCTCCTTGATTATAATGATAATCAAATGAATTATTCTTTCCCTCTTGAGAACTACAGAGTTCCTTGATTCCAGTGGCTAATAAAGGCTCTGGTATTGGAAGTGACACTGTTAAAAGGATGGAGAATGGAGAATGGCAACCCAAAACCGCAAACCAGGCAGAGTTTCAGAAAAACACATTAGTTGCCTTGAAAAAGTCATTCTGCTTTGTATAAAACATTGACTATATATTCGTTAAATAATAAATACTTAGGTGTAAAATAATATGATGTCTAGGATGTGCTTTAAAATAATCGTGGGGGAGAAGAGGGAATGGAAGCATAGGCAAAACCAAGTGGGCTATGCATTGATGCATTCTGAAGTCGGGTGATGGAGATTTATGATGTTATTCTCTTGACTTTCGCATATGTTTGAAATTGTTCAGAATGAAAACTTTTTATAAAGAGGATAGGAATCACAAGAAAATGGCAAAACAAAGTCCGCAAACACACTTTGCAACCCATCCTGCCTGAATCCACTCACCCAAACAGCTCGCAAGTACTAGTCAGACTTGTCTGGGTGGTGCCACTTTCCAGCTGACCCAAAGAACGGCAACAAAGGAGAAAAAATTTGAACCTGAATAACATATAAACTGACCGCCTATTTCTACTTCTTTGATTAGTTTCAAGTTAGTCCCACTTAGAGCTTCTAAGGAACCTGAATGCACCAGTTTCAGAGAACATGAATTATTCCTTGGTTTCACCCGGTGACTATGAAATGTTATAAGGAGGACATAAAATTTCCTTGGAAAACACTGCCAGAGCATCAAGTCTGCCTCGGGGAGAAAAAAACATGGCTTAATACTTCAGAACAGGTTGAAAATTTATGAAAAATTGGTCAATCTCCTGATACTTTTATAGTAAATATTTTTAAAACGGAATAAAAATGAACAAATGAACCATAATAAAAACCACAAAAAGGCTTATTTGTTAGTGTCTTTAGATCAAACAAATAACAGAAGAGAGAAATCCTGCACAATTCGGGAAAATGTAAACGTCCCATGCAACCAGTGTCCTCTCTTCAAACATTTGCCTGGAGTTGTCAGAACTTGGTCTCTGCTTGCTCTGACCCACTTCAACCATAAAAATGGGCACCCTGGTTGCTGCAAAGCTCTGACCAGCCCCAGGGCCCAGCTTTCACAGGGCTTAAGCCCATCCACGGGAGCCCAGGCTAGCTGACTGCAGATGGGCACTCGGACAAAACTGCCCCCAAGACAAAGGCCTGGCGAGGATTCAGGCAGCCAGCTCACAACACCACTGCCACCACCCCAGAAAGGCCCTTAAAAGATTTCTCATTGCCTTAGGTTCCAGAGCAAGAGAGAGGAGGAGAGAAGAGGGAGGAGGTCAGCGGAAGGGAGAGGCGGAAAGGAGAGCCTTAAGGAGAGAGAATGAAAAGTTTGTGAGATGATCTTTTGTTCTGATTTTCTAATTCAGCAAGTGACATCCCGTATCTTCTAAAGAGAATCAAAAACTTGAACATTCTCCAATCCAATTTTGTTTATGCCTCTCTTATAACAATTTCCATACTTTACCTTTTAACTGTGTATGCCTCTCCTATTATATTCCTATAGGGAATAAGGCATTTGGAATTTATTTTTGAAATGCCGTAGTCTCTATAGCAATGACCATACCTGTCTTTAATGTTTGTTGGGTTAATTAATTAATCAATTAATTGGTTCAGTCAAGTGCAGGCAGCTGATAGGTAAGTAACAAGTAACAGCTCCAGCACCTGTACATTGAATAATATCCTCAATATATTTAGCCCTTCACAGTGATCCAGTGAAGAGAGTGTGCAGAACTGTGTTTTCCTCTTACTTTTATTATTTTGCGTAGTGGGATTTGTACAACCTTCAGTGAATTAATACATATAACAAACATATCTTACATCTATTTGCATATGACCAGAACTTAAAGTTCGCGCTTCTCAAATGCATGCCCTTAAACAATTGAGTCTAATAGTTTCCATCTCGTAAGCACCCTCTGCCCCCATTTACGAAATATTCTTTGTAATTCCCAGAAACAAAACACCAGAAATGTATTTTCTTCTATTTTTAAACTCAGAAAGGCAGGTTTCTTGCATCCTCCTGTGTTTAACAGAACACATATTTCTCAAACAGGACTCTCAGTAAAGACAACCTTAACAATGAGGTTTTACAATAGGAATTGCTAGTCCATTACATTTATATCCAAATCTGTTAAATAAATTTCCTCGATTTAATTTTTTTCACAAATGAAATTCTACCTTTAAAACTTTTGGGGTTTTTTAATCCATGAGCAAGAGAGAGTGAACTCACCACTTTGAGAACTGTATAAAAATTTAGTGAGCTTCTTGTCTGGGGCACTGATTTCACAAGTGGAAAGCTAAAAGCCAAGCATTCAACTGACTTCAGCAGGTCAGCAAGTGAAATCACGACTGAGGCAGCCCCAGAAATCACATCACCCCCACAGAATGCTGTCTAAATCGTACAAATCACTTATTTGAGATATACACACCACCTGATGACCTTGACATTTGGCACTTCAATTCAATTATTGCCTGAAATTTGTAAACATTTATTGATTCAGAAACTATAATAATATTAGCTGACTTTTAAAATCTAATGAATATCCTGGGGTTTTTCTCAGGGAGAGTGTTATATACATAGTCTGGAATATATCTTCAACCCATAAATTTCAGTCCGCTGTACCAAAAACAGCAGAGCACTCGGGAAAGATTTATAGTATATAGAAGTAGTAGTATGTAAAACAGAAACACAGCACTGTAGTTGCTCAATGCTCATTAACTGTTGTCCTCACTCCAAATATTTTTTATTCCAGTTAGCACACATTTTTGGAATTTTAAATAAAAGTCTAAGTATTACCAGCCATAAAAAGAAGTAATAATCTTTAAAGAAAAAAAAAAACAAATGGACTCTGGGCATTTGTTTGTTCGTTTTTATTTATCCTAAATAAGGTTCCTTTTCATTTTTCTTTTTGTGTGCAAGTGTTTCTTTTCTAATACCTTTAACACACAATTCCTGGAAATTTTTGTTGGTGCATGTTTGTGAAATTCTGTACATTTACTAATGTCATGTTTTAAAATTTTTAAAATTCTCCTTCATAAAGATTTCAATATTACAAATATTTTTATGCTTTGTATACAAATGAGAAAATTTTTACTCATATTTTACAAAATAATTATTGCATACTTATGAGGAATCAGTATATATTTGTTAAATGGTTACCACATAATTATTGGTTAAAAATAAATTACTAAGTTCAGGATAAAATGGTCACCATCACACTTCTGAATCAAGAACTGCATACAGGGCTTGGAAAGTTCCAAAAATTTCAGTTCATTGTTTTTCTGTCCGTGAAATAATAAATAAGTTACCTGCCTTTTAAAGTACTTTTCGGGATATTTCTACCTCCTGTAGATATAGCTAGAGAAGCTTTTTATTCTGACCCTGTGGATACTGACAAATACACTTTATATTCAAATATATGAAGATAATTTTATATTTTGAGAGCTCTTTACTAGGTATATGCAGGGACACAGCTGAGTTTTATTTTTATATACAGGATCTTCCAAACGGATAATTCAACTAGTGAATTTCAAGGAAATCATTTTTCACAAATAAGATAATATTCAAGACGTTTGAATTTGTGGATTATGTTTCCACTTACATAAAAGTGGTCTCAATTTGGGTGGGGTTTTAGTTTAATTCTAATTTCACTTTGTTCTTTTTCCCCCGAAGATCCCTTCACCCTCACCTGTGGAATTCCGACATCTATGGCACGGTTCTTCTTCCTTTCGCAGGGAAGAGCTCACGAGAGAGTTCGCCTCACAGTGACCCTGCTGTGCCCCGTGTTATTCGGCAGTCATCCTCGGAGAAGGGATTTTGAAAATGTATTACAGCGAGAACCAAGAACTGGTGTGATTTTGAAGAAGTTATTACTGCTTAAAATTCTATTTTAAGCCAGATATTATAAGTATAATTCCTTTTAAAACAAAAGAGAAAAGGAAAGCTGCTTTTGCTGATACAAATGAAAGGTTTCTTTCCTGACACCGAATTGCACTGTGCATTCATCTTGGCCCTATCGGTGTACGTGGTGTTTTTTACGTCCTTTTTACTCAACAACAACAACAATAATAATATCAGATCTCGGGCTACAGATCTGACCAAACGGAAAGGGAGATACGGACATGCTAGATGCAGCTTTATGAAGCAATGCCCACCCCACCCCCACCCTTCTGTTGATGGAGGTGATTAAGCTCCTCGAGCCTGAATCTACAGGGAAGTTGTAGCGATGCGGTTCCCACATGAACAAATATTGGTCTTTCACCAGGAAGCCCCCAAACGAGGTACAAAGTGATGAGCCCATGCCTACAACAGGGTAGACCTAGAGGCCCGACTCGGATGCAAGAAGGTGCGAAGTTGCTAACTATGCTTTGAGAAATCGAATCGCTGTTTCTCACCCCATTTCTTCTGTTCTTTTCCTGCTCCCTACTCCAAAATATACATATGTATCCATATCAGCTTCCCCCTCCCCTCAATAGCTTGAGCTTTCTTTGCAACATTTCGTGCCTGACAATTAATGATGCCCGAGCCGGGAGCCTTGTGGCCGGCCTGGGGTGCTGGCCACCGGGAGCTCTTGACGTCAGCGGCCGTGCTGCCTGCGTCAGGTCCCGAGCAGCCCCGGGCGGCCTGGTCCAGGGCTGTGGGGGCTGCGGGAGCAAGCCCCGGGCAGGGCTGGACGAAACCCCAGAAGGGGCGAGAGGGCCTTCCGCACGCCGGCCAGAAAGTCCTGCCGCAGTTCGAACCGCAGCGGTCGCGGCTCGGTGATACCCGCGGGTCCCCCAGGCTTGCGACCGCAGTTTGAGACCCAAAGCCGGGTGTAGGCCCCCAGGTGTAGACGAGGGTGGGCTCCTAGAGAAGGGGGCCCGAGAAACTCAGGGCAGGCCTGCAAGAGCTTCCTTCTTTCCTTTCACTCTTATAAGAGTCAATGTTATGTTGTTTCCACTGACTCCAAAAAGTGGACCTTAAAATGAAATCGACTCTTTAAAGGAAACCGTTTCTCCCTCGACTTGACACAACTTGGAAGGGGGTGATCCTGGGAGTCTCTCGCCCCGCACTGGTCGCTGGTGATCCAAACCTGGGGGAGGGGGCTGTTGGGACCCGCCACTGGGGAAAATGAACTGAGTCTGGCAGTTAACTGGCCACCATGTCCTCCCTCCTTCCTCTCTCAACCTCTCCCTTCCTTCCGCGCTCACCCCTCCACCCTCAGGCCAGCTTTTGCAACCCTCCCAAGCCTCGGGAGTTCTCCAGATTGTGGAAAGGTGTGATTTTTCCAAAGGGGGCCAAGGCCTCTGTTCACCCCGCGCAGTCGCCCTTGTCCTCAGGGTCGGGGACCCGAGTTTGGGAGCCGGAGGCCCGTGCGTGGGACCGGGTCTGCAGATTCGGGGCTGACGAGTCCTGGCCCCAGCTCCCGTGGGCGGCGCCCTGGCTGGGTTTCTTCGGCATAGGTCATGGACACTGATTTCTCTCCCCTGGAATCCTTATTTTTAAACTATCATTTTTTCAAAATAGTGGGTGCCTTTCTCGTTTAATTTTCCATCTACACTCAGAGTACAGAGGGGAGTGAAGGCAGAGACTCCCCGAGCAAAGATCTGAGGCCGAAACCTGCTTTGCGTACGTCTTCGCCTGGAGTAAATTCGGGGCCTGGAATCCACCCCTGTGTAACCCCAGCGAAAGCCTGCGGGACGGAGAACGGCCCCTCCGCCGCCCCCCTCTCCCGGGGTAGCGGCCGGAGGCAGGCCGCCGACGGAGGGCTGCGGGGCAGCGGGCGAGAACGCGAGCCCCCGCGCCCCCTTCCACCCGGGGAGCCGC
Organism: Equus asinus; assembly: GCF_041296235.1. NCBI lineage: Eukaryota > Metazoa > Chordata > Mammalia > Perissodactyla > Equidae > Equus > Equus asinus. The sequence goes on along the minus strand of NC_091810.1, from coordinate 92,164,486 downwards.
GGGGTGCGCGCAGCGGCCGATTCCTCCCCCTCCAGGGGAGAGCGCTTGGCGACCTCCGTTCTTGGGGGGAAGAGAAGAACAGCATTTTCTGGGGGTGCTTTTTTAAAGCTGGAGCTTTAGTGTCTCCTTAAATAAAATGACACCTTTCCCGAGTGGGTCCATAAATCCCTGGGGGGCGGCCGCAGCCCAGTCCGCACCTCTGGCCTGAGCCTGGCCAGCCGGGCTGCCGCGGCCGGGATGCCTGCCCTTCCCCGGCTCCGGCGGCGGCTGGAGCCAAGTGGCATCGGGTTAAATCGAGACGCATCCACTTTTAAAGGACTTTAAAATCTCTGACTCTCCCCTCCATATGTGCCTCACTGCCTGGTGGATTTAGATTGCCACACTCTAGTACCTCCACCGAGTAAAACAGAAGTCTATATACACGGATCTCAAAAAAGAAATGATTGCCCTAACTATGACACTGCCTTCACGGCCTCGCCTGGTGTTAGGATTTAACACAGCCGAATTCATTAGAACAAGGTGAGTGGCTTCATTTTTAAGCATTGCCTCGAAGTGGCGACCTGGAGCATTTCAGGAATTATTCCAAGAAGGTTTTTGGTTTTATTTTGTTGGTTTGGTAAGGAGCTAGGAATGTGCCTTTTACCCGGTGTCCTTCGCTGCCCTTTTCAGGCGGCGATCGGCCCTCCTGACACTTGGTTAAGCCTCAGGACTTAAAAAGATCATTTCCTCCTACACTAATTTGAGCGAAATCTGGATTCAGAGTGTGGGTTTACACGCCCAGCTCGAATGTCTAATGTATCAAATCCTCGTTAACGAACGGCCTGCTCTGTGGCCGTGTCAGCCAAAGGTCAGGCCCGTGCAACAGGGCAGCGCGGCCCCAGAGCTCTCTCCTGCGCCCTGCTCCCCTCCCCCAGAGCCCCCTCTCCCATTGCGATAATACGGCACACGGAGCTCCAACGAGAACCGCCAAGGTCGTTTTTCTTTCTTTCCTTCTTTCTTCACATTAGTGACATGTAAACGACGTGTCCTAAGGCAACTACTGAAAAATTAAGTTTATTTTTTTCCAGTGGGAAGGGAGTAGAGTTAGTGGACAAGGTAATTGTCGAAATATCCTCAAGAGACACGTATATTTGAGAAGCTGTGACTCTTAGAAATCTTCACTTAAAACAGTAATAATAATAATAATTTCACAGCATTCAAATGGAAACCTTGAGTAAACTTTGTTGGACACCTTAGGGATTAGAAACTGCTTACGGAAAGGGGCAGAAAGGGGCAATTCCCCTCCCCCGCTACCCCACTACCTCCCCCAACACATACACACACACACACACACACACACACACACACACACACACACACAGTAGGGACCAGCAGAAAGCTTATTCTTAAAAGGCAACTCCGGTGTCCACAGGGACAAAGAGGATCCAGGACAGCGAGGCTGGACCCTTTTCGCTCCCGCCTCACTGGGGAGCCCCGCGACGCTTCTGACTATCTTGAGGTCCTCCAGCCGCAGAGGCCGGATTGGCGCGGCTGCTCCAAATCAGCCAACTTCTTGGCGCGCGCCTCTGGCCACGCGCGCGCACGAAGTCGCGGGCCGAGTCAGCTGGGAAGGTGGCGAGGCGGGGTGGGGGAAGAACGCGACTTACCAGGTCTGGGGTCTAGATTTCGGGTAAGGCTGGCAGCAGAGAGAGGCCGGGCAGGCAGGCAGTCCCACCGGAGTTGGGCAGTGTGGGCAGGAACTAGGCGCGAGTAGGGAAAGGAAAGCGCCTGTCCGGTTTGGGGTCCCTCTTCCCCTGGCCCGGGCCCGCGCCCCGCGCAGTCGCCTCCGCAGACCAAACGGCCTGGCCCGGGGAGGCCCCAGAGCCTGCCTCGCCGCCATCAAGCAGGAGCCTCCAGGTCTCCGGGGCTCTGGCTTCGACCCCGGGGACGCTGGGGGGCGGGGAAGGGGCGTCCCCACTCTCCGGCCCGGCGACGGCGACCGCGTCGTCCGCACGGACGCTGGCAGTCCAGCTGAGGAGCCGGGCCATCCGCCGCGCCGGGCCGCGGGCTTGCAGACCCCGGGCCGCTCCCGCCCCCGCCCCTCCCTTCCCTCCAGCCCCTCGCCAAATGAAAAGGGTTCTCTAGGCCTTGGCCTTTGGGGGACGAACGCAGGAACCCACGCTGGGTTTGAGCTTTCGGCTCAGAGCGAGCCCGACACAGGTCTTCATCATTAGCATGGAGTCCGTGAAGTCTACATCGCTTCCCCCGCCAATATATTCAAACAAAAGGACCCAAATCGCGAAGGGGTTCCAGTGGGGTGGCCCTTGCGGCCAGAGTTCAGTGGATCAAGGGGGTCTGCGCCCCTGACTGGACTCCGGGAGCTCTGGCCTCGGGGGCCTCAGACAAGAAAATCCTGGTGCTCCAGCCCCTTTCCGCCAAGTCCCCGGGAGGGACGAGGGGCTTCTCCCAGCCTTGGCGGAGGGTCATCCTCCCTCGAAGGAAGCTGGGTGGGAGGAAAGGTCTTGGCCTGGAAGGAACGTTTCCAAAACCCCTCTGCCACACCTTCAGGGTCAAAGCCGAAGACTTGACGAATGGTGGCTGTCAGGTGACATGATACTGTGACCCCCAGATCTCAGAACTGGCAGGGGTGAAGCTGGCTCTGAGTTCGACTGCAGTGCGGACTGGGGAGTGACCCAAGGCCTCTCTTGTTGGCAGTCGGGGAAGCGAGAGGGGTGGGCGCCATGCAATCAGTTTACCCGTTCAGTTGAAAGTGAAGTCTAGAGGAGGATTGGAACCTGTCTGCAGCCATTTTCTGATGTCATGGGACCTAGGACTGTGACTAAAACACCCAAAGGCCTAACTCTATAGATGTTGACCTGAGAATAGAGTGACCCCGACACCCCCCACCACCCTCTCCCTTTGTTTACAAATGTTGGTCACTCCACCAAACAGGTTATGCACTTGCTCTGCAAATGTCAGTACATTGGCCACAAAATATCATGCAGCGTGGAGAACCCCAAGAATGTCACCAGGAAGGAAAGCAATAACCCAGGGCCTAAACTTCCCCTTTCTCTCACCAAACCCTACACCTTCCAGGTCTCTGGGCCGGGGCAGTTCCTCCACCAGTCACGTTTGTACCACGTAAGCACCTTTGAACTTAACAGGACTATACCAGCTCATAGACATGTGAGCCGACAAGTATTACTTGGGAAGAGTCGAGTGAAAACTCTAGAGCAGCCATTCAAGCAAGTGGCTGCTAGTCCCCCAAACGGGGCGGTCGAGGCTGGGGCGCAGCCAGAGAGACGAAGTGGAGCCATGAGACAGAAAGGAAAAGCGGGGGGAAGAGAGAGAGACAAAGACAGGCCGACACTCAGGCCTGGATCTGGGCAAAGTAAGAGGGTGGGCGCTAGGAAAACCCCAGTGCCCCCATGCTTGGGCTCTGTCTAGGTGCCAGGTGAGCGGAGGTCTGCTCCAAGGAGCTAAGGGATAGGAGAGCGGCCAGGGCATCAGCTCCCGGCTTGGGAGGGAACAGGAACGGGAGGAATGGTCAGGGCACACGGCTCGGGGTCCACTGGGGCTCGCGCACGTCGCAGCCCGCGACCCTTGGGGAAGGGGAGACTGGCCGGGCCGCTGGGCTCGCGGTTCGATGGCGGCGGCCGCAGGTTGCTCCAGCCTTGCTGTCTGCCTGGCTTTGTGAGCTCACTTAAACCAGCGCGGTTTGAAAACAAACACGTGCAGCTTCCTCGCCGCACAATTTTGGCAGCCCGGCCAGAGGCTTTCACAGGCCAGAGCCTCCGAGCGCTTCCCTCTGCAGCCCGCGTGGGCGGGGGCGCCTCATGCATATTCATCAGCACGTGGATCCGCGGGCCTTGGGCCGCGCATGCGCACTGCCCTCCCAGACGCAGCCCCAGCCCGCGGCAGTGACTTGGAAAGCGCCCCGCGGAGCGGCAGGGTGGCGCAAGGGGCCCCTCCAACGCAGACCGCCGGGCTATCTGCGGAGGTGCTGTGGGGAAGCCTCGCTGTTACCCCCACACCCCCCCTCCCAAAGCCTGTGTTTACATATTTTCAAGAAATTCTCCGGGACAAAAATCTCCCCTGACGCACAGACTCAGCTACCCCTACCCTTTCTCCTGGTTTTACCTTCCTCCACAACTTTCAGTTTTCTTTGCCAGCGGCTAGAAATTTCCCGGATAGGTAGAAAAATTTTTTTAAAGGAATCAGGATGTGAGTTTCTCTCACCCATTTACGTCTTTATGTTTTCTGTACCTTAATGGGAATGGTTGCACAAAAGACAGATGCAAAATGATCTTTTTTTCCTTAAGGTTTGCTAAGGTCGCTCGCCTTCGAACATCTGGGGTTTTTCTAAAAATAAGATTCCCGTACGTTTATATCTCGGCTTAATAGTTGATTCTTGTGTATGCTGTAGGTGAAAATATCACTGTGTAAATTTCACAACCCCTGAATTCTCCTGCATATACTTACAGAGATGCCCCGCAACCATCAGAGGCAGCAAAATAGTGGACAGTTGACAGTCACAAATCTCTAGCATCTTCACTGCCGAACAATGTAATTTCCATACTAGATAGCTAAATCCAATTTCCTAGTCTTGAAAAACCCACCTCCAGTATAGTATCAATTGGAAACTTCATACTGTTTTTAGCTCCTTGCTCTAAAGTGGACATAAACGTCAGGAACTAAAGCCAGAGTTCAGCTTGCATGGTAAAAATAGCCCCTGGTTTGGCCTGATCATGTTTCCTCTTGCTCAGGGAGAGACTGTGGTGTGAGCCAGCCTTGCATAGATTAATGGAGAACATTGCCCATATTTTGTGTATATTATGCCATTATATTTGCAATAAACTTTGAGGGAAAGGCTCAAATGTGACATGTTATAGGAAGTTATTAACATTTTTCTTATTTCTTGCCCCAAACTAGTGATTATCATTTGAAAAAAATAGATTATTGTATAGTTATCCCCATAAAGCCTTACTTTCTATATTCAACCAGTTTAAATGGGCACATATTACTGATGATGAAGGGGATGATAAAAGAGCTGAAAAAGAGAGTACCATGGGTAATGTGAACCTTTAGTGGCTTGACTGGCATGGATAGGATAAATCTTTCCAATGCCACTCTATTTTCAAGAATTCTAAAACCAGAGAGTGATATCAACTGTGACCATCTCTGTGAAAACAACACCTTTCCCCTCCCCAATATGAACACATAGTTCTAAGAACTACACTTGGTGCTAGGAGGAGGTGAGAACTCTGTACCTAGAGAGGAGAAGATAAATTTGTAATTAGTATTTTGAGTTGGAAAGAAAGAAACGTAAGTTAGCAATGTCTAAAATCTGATGGCTTCATACCTAGTTCACAAATAATCAAAGGCACAAGCTCAGTGCCCTCATTTTGAGTTTGCCAGACCACATAGAGTTACTCTCCAATTCATCTGAAACTGATGCTGCTGTTTAAGGACCAGAGCATTCTCCAAGCTGCTTCCTGGAAAGCAGTATGTTCAGGTACCAACTCGACCAGCACTGATTCACAAGGGATCCAAGACACCGGGTACATCTTGGGTCAAAAAGGGGCCGTCTGGAAGGTTTTGAGGCTGGATGAGGTATTTGGAGGTGTAGTTCTGTTGCCAGCCCTTTAAAAGTTCTGAGAAAACTTCACAATCAACAAATAAAAACATCTAAATGCCAGGCCCATCAGCAAAGAAGGTTAGTGCTATTTCATTGTCAGCCAAAGAAAAAAAAAATGATAAGCATATGGGGCAATTGAAAGGTTACATCTTTCTTTTGGAGGTGGTTTGCTTCCTAAAGGTTAACTTGAATGCTTGACTTTAAAAAATCAAAATCATCAGCTGCAAATGCTTAAAGCAGTTGGGGGTAGCTTTTGAAGAAGAAAACAAAGGATTTGAAATGTTTGAAAATTACTTAGCCCCCATAAAATGATGCTTGTATATTTATATGCTTACTGTATAAATGTACACACACACATATCACAACTCATTTCTCTTCATTTCCCAAATATGATTGCTTGTACTCAGGCATTTTTTTGTGGACACAATATAACTTTTTAATAACTTGTTAGCTATTCTAATCATTTGATAGTAACCAGACTACAATGCAGTCAAAATACGAACCAGGACGCCTTTCTGCCTAAATCAAAATCCACAGCTACAGACAGAAACCAGCCATTTGCAGCATCTTCAGCTCCTGCTAAATAGGGTCTAACAATGTATTTCGCTGTTCACATTCATGTATTTCAAAACCTAATAGCCCATGAAGAAAAGTATGAAGAATACATCTCAAGAAGCAGACATTAAAGGTACCAGAACATAATAGACTACATTGAAGTTTGAAGCATTATTTTAGGCAACCTACGTCATTAATGACTTTTTCCTTGTGGTGGGTGTTGGAGAAGAGAATGCATAAGGGAGATTGGCATAAATATTTGCTTCTACTATAACAGTTCCTTTTCTGTGAGTGAGATTATTCACAAACACACACAGCACTCCTCAAATGATTTTTTAAAAAATTATCTGGTCATCAAAGTCTAAAAAAATTCTAACATGAAGTAGTTTTGAAGTAAATATTTACCCCTAAAATTTACCTTTAAAATATCTTACATAAATCATATGTCATAGTATGATATTTAATAAGCATACTTTGATATTAAAGTAAAAAAAGACACCAGGTACATAAATAATAAGACATTTATAATTTCAAATTTGAAGTAAACTGCTTTTAGGAATGGCCAAAGAAAAAATGCACTCATTTACTATCTTTCTAAATGCACTAACAAAGTTACAAAAGTACTGTTGCTATTATTATGATGATTATCATTATCATACTCATATCAGGCTCCCAGACATTCTGATCTCTAGTGGAAAGGGGAAGGATTATTAACTGAGGTGTTTATCTTTCTTTCCTAGAGAGATGAGCTATCTTTATTCCTCTTTCTATTTTTGCTAATTATTAAGCCTAATGTCCAGAGTCACTTCAAATATGACACTGTTCACCAATTTCAAACCTCCAAAACCAACTGGGGCCAGCTTTTGGTCTCATAAATTTTTAGGCGTTCAACTTCCTTAAATCTCCCCAAACATTGCAAGGTGGCGCTCTTTTCATGAAAGGTCTATATTTACTCTTAAAATCACAATAACATTTTTAAAAAGTTAAACACTACCATCCCAGCTTTTGATGTGCAGCAAATCCCTCCTTAGCCAGGACAACTTTGTTGACTAAAAGCGACAAATACAAATAGCAAGACATGGAAGGACAAGTCAACAAAGAACTTGCAAAGAGAATTTCACATTTTGGTCTTGTAATTGGTCAACTGTATACTCTAAAAAACTAATGTCACTGTAAACTAGAGGTGACTATTATAAGGGATTCTCATACTTTTGAGGGGCTTTCCCTCTTGTTTTCCTTCTCAGAATCAATATGGCCTGTGACTTCCCAAACACACATACTATGTTAAAGAAGCAGGTCGGGTTCCTCCTTGCCCACAGCGAGGTCAGTGTCTGCCTCCTGCTCTGACACCTCCCTACGCCTGCAGCTCCAGCCAAGGCCCTGATTTGTGATCTCCGGCTACGTTGTCTGCTAATGGGGCGATCATGCAAGCTACAACCAGAGACAAAGAAGCGCGCGTTCCTACCAGCGCAGCTAACTTCGAGGGAGCAACATAGCTTGCAAATCTATCAAACTAAACTGCAAGAAAGACAATCTGATTTAGAGAAAAGGCGTTCTGCTACAGTCATTAAGCACAAGTAATTTAGATTTTTTACATTGTCTCCTCATTTACAAATTTACTGTATCAACGCCAGCCAATGGAACGGATTTCTTAAGTAAATGAGAAATAAATAAAAGAGATAGAAAGATAATCAAATTACATAAAATAATTCTCTTCCCTAGATGTATTTCTGAGAGAACTAATAACAGTGGCAAAATTATAGGAATAATAACATATCACAGGAAGTAATTAATTTAAATTAGCATCACGTTTGAAGAAATATAAGTAAAACGCTTTATGGACATTTACTTTCGTACAAAGAAGGCAGGCCTGGAAAAGCATGCATCGACATCCTGAAAATTAGTTATGGCCATAAATGGTTTAATTGAAGACAGCAATTTAAAATATGATATTGTAAATCTGCAACTCGGTTTCAGCCCGGGCAATTTAATTTGGGGGGCAGCGGCACCCTCGGCTGCAAGTTCATTTGCAACGCTGCAGAGCGAGCCCCTGAGCTTCTGACAATTCGCCTCCATTAATATTGATGTCGCCTGTGCAATCTATTTCTGTTATTTTTATGGTTGTTATTCTACGTCTGCAAAGGTCATTTAAATTATACTGCGGCCGAAAATTTGTTTCATAAATTTTGATATAAATACTAATTACACCCTCTCAGAGAGCCAGCAGGGCAGCGTTCATTTATCACGTTTATACGACCTGCGATGACAGAAAGGGAAGGCGAGGGAGTCTGGAAAGGCTTTCCCGAGACCCACTAAGGCTGGCAGAAGAGGCAGCAGGTTGCTGGGGGTGAAGAAGAAATTCCTACCACAATCACTGAGATTTAAGAATCTTTAATAAGGTACGAAAGGTTACCAAACAATTCTGGAAACTAAAGTGTACATACGAGTTCTTCTAGCCATAAATATTGAATAGCTGTAACATGAATAAACCGGCCCTTTACATGCGGATAAATATGGAAACTAGGAATTATATACATTATGTGGTTGTATCTTTTGCCAAAAGCAACGGACAGTTATAGTTTATATCTTTTTTTAATATCACTTTACATAAACAAATGGAACAGTTTGACACGCAGATCCAGGCTCGTACTATACGAATTCTTGACAGGACGTGAAACGACATTTTACCGCACTAAAGTACTTAGACTTTGGGACGAAATGTTTGCACTTTATACAAAAAAAGCACATTAATACCAATAATATTCTGTTAGGTCGACGTGGAGACTGTAATCGTACAAAGTAATTCACATTTTGGTACACATTTACTAGAACATTCTTGCCATTCAGTACAAACAGTTGGCTTTCGGCCGCCCACCCCCCCTCCCCCTCCCCCCTCCCGCCCGGCCCCTCCCCCCTCCCCCAATGCAAAGACCACAACGCCACCATCCCACCCGCCCGCTCCAACCGAGATAGAACTATTTACAGAATCCAACAGTACAGTTTTAAGCTAATAATTCTGTATTTACAAGAATGCAAAGCAAGAGAAAAAAAACCACAAAAAGCCGAAGCCCAGAGCGCCCGTTCCGATTCCGACGAGAAACCGGCCCTCGGGGCTGGCGGCCGCCTTCTCCTCGACCCCCTCCCGCCCCTTGGCTACCAAGCCTTTGCCAAAAAAAGAAAAGAAAGAAAAAAGGAAGAAAATGTCAAGGTCTGGTGCTTTCTCTCTCTTACTCGGTTCTGGGTCTATTGGCAGGTTTAAAAAAACTAGGATCGCGGGGGCCGGGACTGCTGCGGCCCCGGGGCGCGGGGCACGGTCTGTGCGCGCGCGTGCAGTCTCTTAAATAGGGCTTTGTTCGGCGCCGGCTCCCACTTACACGTACCATTCGTTAAAGTTGGAGGAGAGCGCGCCGTGGCCGGCCGTGTGGTGCACCGCGGAGGAGGACGGCGACAGGGAGCTGCTGGTCGGGTTGTCGGTGGACGGAGACACGATGGTGGGCGGCGTGGACGACTCGTAGCCCGAGCTGGCGGCCGGCGAAGGCTGCGAGCCCTGCGACGAGGATTCGTGGACCTGCGGGAATAGAGCGGCGTTTTTACGGGCGAGAGGGCCGGGCGGCGCCGCCGGGGGCGCGGAGGCCCCGCGCACGGAGGCCCGAACGGCCGGCCGGCCCCGCCGCGGCCGTGCTCCCGGGAGGGGCGGCGCCGAAGTCGCCCCTCGAGGGAAGGGCGCGGGCCGCGCAGGCTGCAGTCTGGGCCGAGGCGGGGCGGCCCTCGGGGCGTCGGCTCAGGGCCCGGGCAGCGCGCGCGCGAGCCCCGCTCCGCCTCCCGACGCGGCCCGCACAATGGCGGCGCCTGGACGCTCCCCAGCCGGGCGCGCTCGGTCGGGCCGCGGCTCCGGCGCTCGCTTGGCTGGACTTTTACCATCAAACAGCAGACTCAGAACGGCCGGCGGCCGCGTCCCCTTTTGCGCCCCGCCCTCTCCCCCCGGCCCGCTCGCCAGCGCCGACCCGCCGCCTCTCCGCCTCCGCCGGCACCCGCCACCGCCCGGCCCCGGCCGCAGAGCGCAGCGGGCTCCCGGCGCCAAGGCGGGCGGCGACAGCGCGGCGATTACCTTCATGTGTTTGCGCAGCGAGCTGGGGTGCGTGTAGGACTTGTCGCACATCTTGCAAAGATAGGGCTTGTCGCTCGTGTGCACGTGCATGTGCTTCTTGCGGTCGCTGCTGTTGGCAAAGCGTCGGTCGCAGCCCTCGAACTCACACTTGAAAGGCTTCTCCCCTGGTGCGAAAGGCGAGAAAGCGAGAGGTCCCATCAGACAAACCCCGTGGCTGATTTTTAAAATTTACACAAGTGGAAAAAAATTAAAATAAAAATGGCAGCGGCCCAGGGTTAGCGCTTTGCAGGCTCAAAAACCCGGGTATTCGATAGAGTCATGTATCTGCAGTGGAATTATAAATATCTGAACTATTTTAACTCCTAATCCAATTAGATCCAGGTTTTATTACATTATTATTAGTATCAGTGGTAGTTTTTTAGATCCCAGAGTAGCAGCAGGTCTGGCCTCTGCTTTTTCTGCCCGGGGCTGGAGAGACGACTTGGAGCGGCGTCTACCTAGCCCTTGGTTTCTAATTTTCACATTGCGGGCTGCTTCTCCTGCTGTTTTGCTCCTCTCTCCTCCCCCTCCCCCCTCCCCGACGCTCCGCATCCCCTTCGTCGCCTCCCCCCACCCCCACCCTCTACACACACTCACATTTTATAAGGTAACCTGGGCCGAGAGCTCGGCGCCGCAAACGCTTCCTTCACTCCTGGCGTTAAACCCCGAGTTCCAAACGCGGTTCTCAGAAACGCCCCCGGCACGCCAGAGTAGGGAAGCGGACCGGATTTCGGGCCTTGTCGGAGCAAGCGGCCCAGGATGGCCTGCCCGACCCAGACTACAGTCCTGAGCTGGGCGCGAACTTTTTTTTAACTGTTCCTGACCGGTCTCTTTATTTTTAAAGGCCAACGCAGGGTATTCGGTTATTTTGAAAACACGTCTCAGAATTTAATTGACAAAAAGGACTTCACTGTCTTCCACCGACTCTCCCGACTCCTCAAGACTACGCAAAAACAAGTCACTACTAAAACTGGGCTCTTTAAATATGCATAAGCCTCCGAAAGCCTCCTCAGGCCCGGCTTACTTGCTTTCACCACCCCACCCCGCCTTCCTGTCTTTTTCTGGTTTTGTTTCTTTCTGCGCCCCTTCTTCCGATCTCCTCCCATTTCCTCAGTTCCTCCCTTTGGCAAAGTCCTCACTAAAGCGCGCAGTGAGGGATGTTGGCCGGAAGCAAACGTTTAGATGTGTCTGCAGCTGGAGCTGCCGGGGCCTCCGCCGCCGCCGCCGGGAGCCGGCCGCCTCTCCCGGCTTCGCGCGCATCACCGGCTCCGCAAACCCGGGTTTGTCTCTCTGCTCCGCCGGCCTTTTTTCAGTCCCCATTTTAAGGTCTATAGCCCTACAGCCTTCTCGTCCGAGCCTCTCTATACTTTTTCATAATTTCAAGCCTCAAACTAGAAACCAGCGCCCACTTTCACTGCCTGCCGGCTGAAGCTGACGCGCAGACCCAACCAAGGCCGGGTTTGCGCGCTCCGGGCCGTGACTTTCGGATTTCGGGTCCCAGGCCCAGGATGGGGCAAGGGGTCAAGAACAGCGGTTCCCTACCTGTGTGCGTCCTTTTGTGGATCTTTAAGTTCTCGGAACGCGCGAAGACCTTGCCGCAGCCGGGGAAGGGGCAGGGAAAGGGCTTCTCGCCCGTGTGCACGCGGATGTGGTTGACCAGTTTGTATTTGGCTTTGAAGGGCTTGCCCTCGCGCGGACATTCCTCCCAGAAGCAGATGTGGTTACTCTGCTCGGGTCCGCCGACGTGCTCCACGGTGACGTGCGTGACCAGCTCGTGCATGGTGCTGAAAGTTTTGTTGCACGACTTTTTGGGGTTGGCCAGCTGCTCCGGCTCGATCCACTTGCAGATGAGCTCCTGCTTGATGGGCTGGCGCATGTAACGGAAGAAGGCGCCGGCGCCGTGATGCGCGGCCATGTTCACGTTCATGGGCCCATAGCCGTGCAGCTGCGGCGCGGCATAGTGCTCCGAACGCGGGCTGGTCACCTGGCCGTACTGCTCGGGCCGCGGGTACATGTCCCCCGAGAAGCCAAGCCTCATCTGCCCGTTGACCACGTTGGGCGACGCGTGGCCCGCCGCCTGCTCGTGAAGGCCAGGGAAGAGGAGGTGGCCCGCGGCGTCCGTGTGACCGTGTGGGCCCCCGAAGCCCCCGGCCGAAGCGGCGAACAGGCTGTGCTGTGCGCTGGCCGCCGCCGCCGCGTCACCAAAGCCCCGGTTGCGGAACAGAAAGTCCCGCGTGGAGTTGAAGGCTGCACTCGAATAGGAGCCGACGTGGCCCGGGTGATGGTGGTGGCCCAGGGCCGCAGCAGCCGCGTAGCCGGGCGCCTGCGACGTGAAGGCCGTCTGGCCGGCCGAGGCCAGCTCGTGCGAGCTGGGGTTGAGCTTGAAGGCACCCATGCCGTCGGCGAACGGGTTGATGCCCAGGCCCACGTCGCGCTCGGCCACGTCGCCCGCCGAGTGGTGGCGGGACGCGCCAAAGGTGGTCACGCCGATCGCGGGGTACTGGGGGCCGGCGTCCAGGAGCATCGTGGCTGCTCGGGGCGAGCCCCGGCCTCCCCCGCCCCCCCCACCCTCGCCCGCCGAGGAGGGAAAATCAGGAGGAGGAGGAGGAGGAACGGGAGGCGGAGGAAGAGGAGGAAGAAGAAGAGGAGGGAGGAGGAGTCGACCCACCTCGCGAAGTCCTAGCCCGCAGGCAGCGGCGCGGCGCACTGGGGCGCCCGCCCGGCCAAGCGCGGGGAAGCCGGACAGCTGCGGGCCGCGAGCAAGGCGGGCGCCAGCAGACCCCGCCGGCCCGGCTCGCACTTCCTCGCCGCTCAGTCTCTGCCGAGAGGACTCCGCGTCAGGACTGCCCAGGGAAAGGCATGGAGCATCTCAGCCCCCCAGAAAAACTTCCTCCCGGATTTGTAGCATAGAGGAATGTGAGCGCCGGAGCCGCGACTGCTCGCCCTCTCTCCGCCTCGCGCCGTACGCCCCTCCTCACTTCTCCACTAGCCCCTCGCCCTTTCTTTTCTCTCTCTCTCCTTTCTCTCAGGCTCGCCTCCTCGCTCCTTCAGTCTCCTTTTTTCCCCCTCTGCTTTTTGCAAAAAAAAAAAAAAAAAAGGGGGGGAGAAAAAAAGAAAGAAAGAAAAAGCCAAAGAAAAGGCGCAAATCATGCACAATATTGTCTTTTGCGGTTTATCTTCCTGGGGAGAAACTTTCACCTCCTCAGCCGGGCGGTGAGCGCGAGACTGATAGCAGCAATCATTCCTGCAGATAAATGAATTGAAAGGACGACACCGTCCCCCCCTTGATGAATGGGAGCAGGGGGAGGCGTCACGTGCTGCTGACGCGGGCGCCCATTGGTGTACCCGCACTCCCCCCGCCGGCAGCCGCCGCGCCAACGGAGGGCGCGCCGAGGCGCCGCGCGCCGCTCATTGGCCCGCCCGCCTCATCAATCCCAGGTATTGTAAAGCGCTTGACATCCCCTTTTGACAAACAGGGCTGCCAGGAGTAGCAACTTTTTTTTTTTTAGCCAAATTTTTTCCCTCTTCTCATGGAAAAAATGTTTTGCCACGATTTCTTTTCCTTCTCACAGTCATATACATTCTCCCTCTCTCATCCCGCTCCTTATCCTTCTCTCTCTCCATCCCATCTCCCTCTGCCTCTCCTCTCCCTCTCCCTGTCCACGTCCACCTCCACCTCCACCTCCGTCTCTATCTCTACCTTTATCTCTATCTCCGTCTCTGTCTCTGTCTCCATCTCTGTCTCTATCTCTTTCTCTATCTTGTACTTCTTCAGACCTGCTCTTAGCTGAGCATTTAGCGACTTCGGGCATCTCCGAGAGCAGGAGGCGGGGATGGGGCTGGCAAATACAGCTAAGGCACTTCCAGAATGTCCCGATTCAGCAACTTTCTTTTCTTTCTTCCCCCATCTCCCCCCTTTCCAGGGCAGCAAAGGAGGCTTTTGTTATTTGCTCCTTTTGAAGTTTGCTTCCCTCTTGCCTTGTCCTCCTGTTTATAATTTAGGATCTTGGGAGCACACGGGCACGCCAATCTCTCTTTACAAGAAATGTGATTTCTCAGGATAACCGGTTGCCTCGATTTTCTCACTTTTAACAAATCAATCATGCTTCCTGCTCTCCCCTCCCAAATGGGCACAGACGGATGAGAGCTCTTAACTTCCTAGGTTATTGAGGTTTGTTTTTTTAATGGCAAATTGGAAACACTGTTGCCGATTTTTCTTTTTTCTTCTCCCGTGTTATTCTTCTCTTTTTTCCCTTTTCCCTAGTCCCCCTCCCTCATCTGCCCCCGCTAACCCCCTTCCTCTGCACTCCTGTTCCCAACCCGGGCCCCTTTCATTCAGGTAAAACTGTAAATTTCCCAACGCGCCATTGTTCCTCAGGACTGCCCAAAGCTCCCTAGAAATCCCCGAATACTTTTTTGGTATTTAAATCCCCGAAAGATAGGACCAATGTAAATTTTGTGACATTCAAACCTTTTCTAGTTCACAAATCAGTCACCCTTGTCACCGTCATTGAAATTCCGCAACTCGCCACACCAGGACGGTGGAAAAAGCGGGCGCGGTCTTTGTTGCCGACCAGGCTTTTGATCGCCAGAGAAAATTTACTTACCTTCAGATGAGTGAGCAGAAAAAGAAATAACACTCCCTTTGATTTAGTTAGGAAAATGCAGACATTTGGATTCAGTGCAAACATACAACACTCGCTTGTTTTCGCGATGCGGCCCTCCATTAACCTGTCTTTGCCCAGCGCAAAGTCTATTCAACAACTGCGCGTAGTTGCTTTTTGTCCCGTCCACAAAGAGCCATTGACTATATATTAAAATGATTGTTGAAAGGTAGAGGAGTATGGCACTTAAAAGCAGGAAAAAAATCCCTGTGACTCAATCAATTAAGGCAAGCAACATTTATGCATTTCAAAAAATGCACTCGGATGCGGGGGAGGGGGGCTTGGGGAATGAAGGTTGCATTTCTCCGCAGCTCTGTTTAAAACCCAGAAGCCCGGGGCCGAGGGTTTAGCTGAAGCGTCTGCATATTCATTAGGTCTAATTATTTTCTAGTAAGGAAAACACAAAAAGCCAAGAGTCGGAATCTTTCAATTTGCCCTTTGTTTCTAACTTCATTTGGCTTCCTTGCAGCTGAATCAGAGCCCTAAACTCTTTTCTCAGACAAAGAAACCTCAACTCATCCTTTCACAGGCGGCCCCGTTAGGAAACTCACCAGTGCCCGGGAGAGAGGAAAATGAAAATGAATATTTTTTTGCCCGGTCGCCCGCGCCGGCTGCACAGGCTGGAGGAAGGCAGGGTCAGCGGCGGCCGCTCCTCGCCTTTCTGGTTTTCTGGTCTTTTCATCGGCTAGATTCTAGCTTGGGGTTGGCGAGCTGAGCTGCCGTTTCCCTGGGCTCTCCCCAGCTCAGAACTCGGCTTGTGTATCTGGGATGGTTTCCCGGTATCTGAAGGGACCTGGCCGAGAATTTGCGCTTGTTGTACTGGGAAATAGAAATTTGAGAAAGAAAAAACATCAAATGTTCTGTCCCCAGCAACAAGTCTGAGTGGAGCAGCCCAGCCTTACCCGCCAACTTTGAGTGAAATCAGGATGGGGATGAAGGGTAAGGGCTGGGGCTTGAGGGGTGGGTTTTCAAAAACCTATTATACACTTTGTTCAAAAAAGACATATCCGCGCCACTCAGAATCTTGTCTGCCGCATACAAGGGAAAGTTGGATCCTGCCTCCGCTGCAGTTGTAAAAACCTGATCTGCGAGGAGAAGTTTGCTCTGGAGGCTGTAGTACTCTCACTAGGGAGAACAAATATCGAACCCACCTCGCCTGCCTTTCAAAAAAACAAGGGAGGGACCTGCGGGGGGAGGGTAGCCGTTGGGCGGGGGAGAGGGGAAAAAAATTCTTCAAAAAAGAAAAGTCAGTCTTCTCCTCTCCAGTCCGTGGAAAATCCAAGGGGGACGTTGACAAGAGGGTATTTTTAGGAAACGCGTCCAAATATACAGGGTAAGAGTGAATGTGAGAAAAAAAAAAAAAAGTTGTGGGTTGTAGAAGTTATCAAGTGGGATTTGCGGCGCTCTCTGCAGGAAATGCAAGCGGCTCCAGTTCAAAGCCACATGCACCAACGTGACATATAAGCCATTAAAATATCATCCTGACGGCTCATTTCTGCTTCATCATACATTCCCTAACTGCTTCCCGAAAGCTGGAAAAGGAGAAATGAAGGATGACCGCCTCGCTGGAACCACAAAAGAGAGGCTTGGAGGGGTTTGTGGTCCCCCCTCAGCCACCCCAAAGTGATGTGCAGAAATGAGGCGATCCCGGCAACAGGTGGAGCGGGGTAAGTGCGTGAGTCCAGGGGGCAGGCAGACGGGACCTGGACCCCCGGCAGCCGGGTAGCAAGCGCCTTTATCGGGGCCATTGGCACCCAAACCCCACTGGGAGAAGAAGCCCAGCTAGACTTTCTCCCCCATCCCCTCCCCCATTAGCCCCCCAACCGTGGGTATAGGCCCCACCCCACTGACTCTGAGGGGAGGAGGGGGCCCTTCCGCCCAGCGGCATGAGTCCATCCCTTCTTCCCGGGGTGGGGGGGGGGGGGGGGGACTAGGGGGACGAATGGGCCTCCCACTGGCACAGGGACCAAGAGTAACTTCTTGCCCTCCCGCCTTCTCACCCCTCCTTGTAAATTGCCTGGGTGTCTCACCGAGGGCACAAGAAGGGGAGTCGTGGCCCAGAGCTTCCCTCGCGCCGAGTGAGCGGAGCCCGCTCCCGGAGGGGCCCTTACAGGCTCCCTGCCCCCACAAGGATGGCAGAGAGGGACTCGGCTTCCCCTCCCGAGGGCCAAAGGAGCCAAGTTAGCCGGCCGGCCTCAAGATGATGGAACTTCACCCTAACCTGACGGCGGATGCTGGCTGGGTCAGCCGCGGTCCGGTTCTCGCCCTGGCGCATCCTGGTCCTGCCTCAGGCAGCTGACCGCTAGGATCTGCTCTCTGCGCGCGGCCGGCCGCGCGTTCGGGACTTGGTTTCCTTTCTCCAGGATGAGAATGAGGGCTACAACTAGCTCTCCGGGAGCAGGCCGCAGTCGCCGAGGGTTCTGGGCACTACCCTAAACAACCAGGGGCACTGGAAATTAGGGGGCAGTGAGGCAGGAACAGAGTCAGGCTGTGAAGGAAAGCTAGGACTGCCTCAAAGGCTTGACCGCAAAGGTTGGGGTTGATGAATGGTCCATGGGGACAGCTGGGAGCCAGTGAGGTCTGAGGAATGGAGAAGGGGCGTTCGAGGGCTGCCCCTTGGCCTGCACCGTCTGCAGGAAATTCCCTTTGGATTCCAAGGTCATATTTCTCCCTACATTCCGACTACTTGGCCTCCGAGGGACACAGAAGAGGCACCACCTTCCCTTCCTCTATCTAGCTGCTGGGAGGTTGGGGAGTGTGTGGTTTAAAGGGAGGGTTAAATGTCCAGGCTGGTCCTTCAGGAGACCCACCCACTAACACAGACCCTGCTCTGGGCACACGGAGGTCACCCAGCCTTCAGCCGCATCTGGGGGAACCCAGCTCTTCCCTCAAGGGAACAGAAGAATGAGAAAAGGCCAGGGCACAACCCAGCTCGCAGCTCAATATCCTGGTGCTTGAGGGCCCGACGGAGGGGAGCCAGGGAGCTACCGGGGGTAGCTGGCAACAGCAGGCCACCGGCAGAGGCCAGGAGTAGTTTGGGCTTTAGCTTGGGAACTCCAAGAAGCCTGCAGGGCCTCTGCTCCACACCCGCCTGGGCCGTGGCCTGGAGGCGGGCATGCCCTTGCCGGCGGGCCTGCGGGTTAATCCGTGTGCAGCAGCCTTGACGGCTTGGTGACTGAAGTTGCTGGCTTTGGAAGCAGGATACAGGTGACCTCTGACCTTGGGCAGGCCTGCCCTGGCTAGGGTGACCCCACAACATTCAGCCTGGGTGTTCCCCCAAAGAAAAATGGTCCCTTTTGCATGTACCCACCGGCCCACCTTCTTGGCTCTCTCCCAGCGCGATCAATTCCCCGGGCTCGCTGGCACCCTTTCCTCTTCTCAAGGTGTGGGGAGGAAGGCAGATTCCAATGAGTCTCCAGATTGTGCTCCTGCCCGGTGATTCAGTGGCCGTGGCTGGTGTGAGGAGACAAGTCTGAAGCTATCATTTAGGGAAAACCAAGCCCAGCATTTTTCGGGGCTTTTATATTCCTGGGTTGGTAGGGATCTCAGGTCCAGGGGCCCAGGGACTGCTCCCAAATTCTCTCACCCCTCCTTCAGCGAGATGACTGGCTTGCAAAGTGGGGTCAGAGTTTGAACCAAAGGAGAAGATATTTACCCTGGTTCCCTGCACCAGCTCGTGATAGAGCTGCTACAGAGGGCAGTTTAAGGTCCCAGTTGCCCGCCGAAGTCCAGCCTCTGCAACATTTGTTTGCTCGCCTGTGGGTTTGTAATGCACAAAAGACTGCCAGGACCTGGGGGTAGAAGTGACCCAGGCCTCTTAAAGGGAGGGCTTGGGCAGCATTGTGGGTGGACAGAATTCTCTAGGGAAACTCACACTCATTTCCCTCCGAAGCAAAAAAGTAAATTCTATTAGTTCCAACCAACCAGGACTTTTCCCGTGCCAGACATCCTGCCATGAGGAAATTTTAGAGCGAGGACGCCCAGCATGCCGCCTTCTGTAGGAATGCAAAGTTGGGCCTCCTTTCTTTCCTGATTTGTGCGGGAAAGAACTTATTTCCTTTGGGGACAGATGCCTTTTGGTTAGAAAGAATTGAAAATAAGTAAAATCCTCTGGGAAAAGGTGAGTCTACCCCACCCTACTCCACCCCTCAGGCTTAGACCTAGCAAAGAAGGGAGAGGGAAGGGTGAAAAACCCCAAGCTAGTTCAATCCTGGGTTGGGGGTTGAGGGAGAGAGAAAGTGATCTTTGCGCATAGAGAACTGGAAAGCCTTTGAGATAGCAGAGCCCCACTTGGATCTGGCCTGTGGTTCAACAAGTTAAACACCCGCTTGTTCTGTGGGCTGGAGTGTCAAGGCAGGCAGACGTTCTCATTGACAGAGGGCTCCTGTGTTTGTCCAGCCTGAGACCTTTCAATGACTGTTTGTCTTTCTAGGCTAAACTGAGGGTTGGGGCTGGGTGGATCGCCTGTGTTTGGCTGCTCCACTGCCGTTAGCCTCGACTGACAGATGCAGAGGTCCCCAGGACGGGTTTCAAGCTTTAGGATGCCAAAGGCTTACAGCTGTATCCTCAGAGTGAACCGGATAAGGAATGCAAATATTTGGGGGGGAGGTATTTCTGACCTTTTTAATTAAGAAATGGGAACAGCCAGGACCAGATGATAGGAATGATACTTTTTTCCCCTTATCTGATGAATTTTGTATTAACTTTGAAAAATCAACCAGTGATGGCTTTCAAATGGGTTTCTAGGTGGAAGCCATGTGAGGGTTACAGATTCCACACCACTATGGGTGGAACAGGATCTATAATTCTGTAAAGAAATTCCTCTCCCCTCACTTCCAACACTTACAACTCCATTTTTAACCTGCTATCCTCCCAGAGGGCACCCTGCCTTCCCCATTACATCTCACTGAACTTGGTTAATAAACTTAAAGAGAATAATGGGGGCATCTCCCACAGTAAATTCAAATTCTAGAAGTTAGAGATGTTTGAACACTGACTGACTGAAAGGGTGCTTAATTGTACCTGCAAGGGGATCAACAAATGAGTTCAGATAAAAGTCTAGTTGGGAAATGTTGATTTTCAATAATTTTTTTTATCACCAAGGATATATTGTTTTGCAATAAACATGGGTAGCTCTAGCACAGTCCTTTTCTTTCACTTCCAGATTTGAAAATGGTCAAAGACAGACTGAAGGATTCTTCAGACCGACACCTTTCCTCCTCGTACACTCTGGCCACATGATCTTACCATACAGACATGTATGGAATTGTTTAACTGGGCACTATCCCTCTTTTCTTCTCAAACAGGTTCAAAGTCAGAAAATGAGATACAAGACTTCCTTGGTGATGAGGAAACGATTACGGCTTTACCGAAACTCCCTGAAAGAGTCAAGTAAGTCAAAATCCTCTCGTGAATGTTGCTTTCCTGCAGTTGTGTGTTTAAGTAGGAAGTTCTGTTTTGTCTGCTGGTTATGTTGGGTTGTGGATTTAGGGATGTTTCCAGAGTTTCGATGAAACTTAGAACAACACCTTGGCATTTGATGCATTTGCACACGAATCAGCGACCCAAGTCCCACCAGCAGCCGGCTAATCCCCCTCAATGCCTACTCATCTAGACATTCTAGAATTAATATTTGACGACTCTCTCATTGAAACAACCACCCCTGACCTTTTGTAGTTCCACTGTCACATTACTCTATGACATATTCATCTTGAATTCATTTCCGGACGATTTGATTGGAATGAGGTTTGACATGTATTGGCTTCCATGAAAGGAGCAGACTTTGATCTTGGTGATGGGGTTTACATGATATGCATCATCTTTACCAGGGACACCAGCCTTCTGCAATGTGGCGGCAACGACGTTCCCACAATGTGGTGTCTGAACAAGGAGTGACTGACAGCCGCTCTGTCAGGAATACCTTCATTGTGAAGAATTTAATTTAATATTCCATTTAGAATAAGCATATGATTTAGGGTTGGGTGTTTCCCCTTCCAGGCGTCTAGTTTCCCTCATTTCAACTACACCACCAGCTGCCGGTTGCCTCTAAGGTATTCCCTTGTTGACAGGAAAGGCAACCTTCTGAACAAAAGTTAAATGGACAACTCAGGGAATGGCTCTCTTCTATTATTTTGGGATGATTTGATGGCAGAATTCTCAAGAGAGATGTGGTTATTATGTAAATTCAGTTGTTTTAATTCCTCAGTGCTGTTCCGGAAGATGCTTTAGCCATGTTTCTTAATCTTTCGTCAAAAGATGTTTTGCAGAACTGTTACTTGGAAATTAAATTCTATGCCAGTATGTTTTCTTTCATACTCCATTTCATTAACAATGATTAAAGCCCAAACTTCCGTAGCAGAGGGTAAGACTAGCCTCCTTTATCTCCAAAATCTTGAGAGATCTCATCTTCTTTGTACAATTTGGGCTTGGACATACGGTGGGCTCCTGGGGCTTAAGTGATTACTATTTTTTTCATAAGACTGGAGACAGCCTCTCACTGCAGGAATCTGAAGTCTGTCTGTGGATAGCCTATGAACAGATTTGCCCCTTGTTTTAGGGTGGTAACCTGGCCAGAAACAGGGAAGAAAAGATTGAACAAGTGACTGCAGATCTAGATGCAGAACCCTCAGGGAACAAGGCTTGTGTTTGGCCAGGCTCTGTGCAGTGGCCCTCATCTCCGAGGATCCTGCTCTGGGCATAACCTGCAACAGATAATCATCATTGAGCATTGTTTAAAAGATCAAAATGTAAAAATATCCTAGCTATTGATCTGAAGTTCCCCCCCCCCCCCAACACACACACACACTTCTTTCCTTTCCAAGGGAGAGAGGTCAGATATCCGCCCACTTGGGCCAGTGATGTGAGGACCTCTGGCAGATGGTAGGGCCACCATATGTATTTCTATACAGCAGGACCAGAAAATCACTTTAGTTTGTACTGTGGTTGTGGCCTGGCGGGGGTAAATGAAGGTGCTGGGGCCAGGATTCTGGGCCTGGAGAGATGTTTGAGGTCTGGTGGTGGAACTGCTCCACAGAGGCCCCCAGGAAAGCCCCCACTGCTTCTTTGACCTCTGCTGAAGATCTCTGGGCTGCAGAATGTTTCTTCTTTCTGCAATTCAAGCAGGAAAGTAGACTCAACAATGCTATAACCCCCAACAAGGTCAGGAATAGAGTGCTCCAGCCAAGCATTTGATACTGGGGATAAGTGTGGTTGGATAACTTTCTGAAAGAAAAATTCTGAGCACCACTGAGGAATACCGCTCCTCAGCCTGCCCAACCAATAGTCAGTGACCTTGCTACCTGGGCACTGAGAGACTCAAAGGGGTGGCTCTGAAGACTAAAGTATGCCTCCCTGACATGTGTGGTTAGCTGGATACTGCTTTGGAGCTTATTTCAGAGAATGCCTTGAAAACTCTTGTGTAATTGCCCCAAGTTCCCTGTCTATAAACATTTGTGGGTGAAAGGGATTTTTTTTTTTTTCCTATTTCTGTCCCTCGGGAAATGGCCCTCTGGGAGCATGCCTGGTCCCATTGCTGTGTTTAGACAACCCGAGTGTGAACCATGTGGCTCCAAGGAACTTGTGAGCATCAGGCAACCCTAGTGACCAACAGGTTGAGTGACCCCTGGCTACTCAAGAAGCATCTACCCATGATGGGTTCAGATGTTTTCAGTGCTTCAAGAGAAGGCTGCATCTGGGAAGGAGCTCCACGGGGCCAGGTTACTGTCCGCGAATTTGGCTGAATCAGATGTAGCTGCCCTTTTGCTGTTGGCACAAAAAGCCATGCACATGTTCAAAGCTTTTCAAGGGTAAAGTTAGTAAGAGAGAGTGTGTAGTGTACAAACAGTCTCTGTGTACAAAAGCTCTGCTTCATATCCCTGGAGTCCACGGAGTCAGTGCTTAGAATTTAGGGGGTTCACGAACTAGGATGGGAAGAAAATTGCATCTTTATTTTTCATCACCTTCTAGTCGAAAATTATACTTTTCTTCTATTATAAGTACGGGCAACAAACAGAGGACTATTAGAGTTTACAGGCTTCACCAGGCTTCCAAAAGGGCCCACAGCCCAAAACAACTTAAATACCTTTATTCCATACTGTCATTCAAAGATTTCGATGCAGGTGGAGTCACAGTATGTATGTATATTAAGGGTTCCATTTTTGTACAAATCAGACTTCTAATGGAAGCCAAAGTGTATGGTGAGTTTGACAAATATCCTGAACAGTAGGTTGTAGATCACCTAGGTTCAGGTGGGAAAGAAAATGTTTTAATTGCTGTACAACTGCAGAAGTGCCCCTGCACTTAGGCACTCCAGGAGGAGCTGACTGAGCTCTCTGTTAAGGGTTGTTGAGGAGAAACAGCTGGGCAAAGGGTCCCAGGGATGAACACACTCATTTTGGGTTTTGCTTGTAGTTTTTGTTACAGAGCCCTTCATGGGTTCAACCCAGACTTGCCTAGACAACTGTATCATTCAACAGACACCTGCACAGTGGGGAGCCTTGAAACCACTCACTGAGATGTGGGAACACACTGCTAGAGACCGGGGCTGGCCTTGCTTCCCTGAAGGAAGACAGGGCCAGAGACCAGGGAGGAGGTGCCTGTGGACAGATCCCAGAAAGTGAGGGTGAGAGAGAGTAAAAGCAAGGAAATGAGACCAAGCCTCAACATCTAGTCTCAGCACTGTGGTGTGCAAGCCCTTGGTTCCCAGAGCAGAAGGGGTTCGGGGGTCAAATGCTCTCCTTCAACTTTTTTTTTCTTTTAATGCTAAGGTAGCATCTATTGGTAGCATTGCTTAAGCTCTTCTGCGGGAGAAGCAGAAAGACCCGGACTTGTCAAAGCTGAGGGATATTGTTGTGGAAGTTAATCCCAGGATAAGATGCGCCCCGAGAGGGGAACAATGCATTAAATGAAAAAACTCTCAAAGAATCTGCCAACCACTAATTATTTTTTAAAATTTCAAATAAACCCTTATTTATCCACAGAGAAATGTGCAATAACAGTCCTTGGTGCTGGGGGTGGGTGGGGCAACTCAGTCAGTTCCGAGTCAGAGATCTAGTAATCTGTTCAAACTTCTCACCTCTGCTATGGGTACGGGGTCTTTTACTCAATCCTTAAAATTCTGTCAAAAAGCCAAGCCTTTCTCTGCCTTGGGGACGCTTTCTATGGCCGCCAGGGAGGCCCAAGCACTTAGGTTGGCATTTTCGGCTAGAGACAGCAAGGCAGGCGTCAGGGCGAGCGGTCCTTTAAATCGCCAGGCGGTGCAGCTGGCCCTGGCCGGTCCGCGCAAACAAAGGACACTCCCCCGTTTATGCCACACTCAGCTGGGCCAGAACTGAAGGGTTTTTGCACCGGCCGACCCCTGCCTCAAGACGGTGGAACCCTCAGTCCAGGAGGGCGTCCCGAGAGAGGAGGCCATGGGCCCGCAGTCCCTCTCTCTGCCTGGGCGGGAGACGCCGCGTCCACTGTTCTCAAAGCCCTGAAGGCAAGCGAGGAGGCAGAGCCTCGGGCCGCTGACAACAAGTGGCTCGGAGCTGAACGTGGAAGAGATCCCCGGGTCCCCTTTCCCAGAGGCTCTGGCGGCATGGTCCAGAGCCCCAGACCGCAGATTGACAGAGGGAGAGCCGGGGGCGAGGACCTCTCCTCCGAGCTGCGCGCCCCTCGCCTTTGTTTCTTTGGCCAGCCGGCCGGCGGGTCTGTGTGATCGGCGGCGGGGAGGATTCCTAGCCCCTTTCAGGAGGGCGCTGTGGGTTCGAGGCCAGCCTCTCCCCGGTCATCACCGCCGCCGGCTCACTCCAGGCTCCGGGCAGGGCCGGATTCCGGGTTCGCGCGTCTCTGAGAGCGCCAGTCACCCGGGAGGAGGGGCCGGCAAGGCTGAGTGGGAAGAATGGAGTCGGGAGAAGGGAGAGGGGGAGGGGAGAAGAAAGACTCCAAGTAGGAAGGCGAAGTGTGGTCAGGGGTTTGGGGAACTGGGAGAGAGAGAGAGAGAGAGAGAGATGAGGGACGCGAGAAATTTCGGAGAAAGCGAGAAAAAAATCAGGCTCAAGCGCCGCCAGCCTAGGAGCATAGGAGTTCGCCCGCTCCCGGCCGCCTAGTCTGCAGCCGCCTTTCCTCCCTGGATCCCGGCCCTCACCGCCTCCTGGCTCCCGGGACAGACTGCGGAAGCAGGCCGCCGGCCCCGCGAGCCGGGTGCTCCGTCAGTCCCAGTAGGGCTGCCCGGAGGACATCACGTGCAGCGCAACGCCCCCTCCCCAAAAGTCGGGGTGAAAGGAGGCAAACCCCAGGCCGGCTCCCTTCCAGGAGTAGCGAGGCAGAGCAGTGCTTCCCAGCTTTCGGGAGAGGAGGGGGAGGGGGCTCCAGAGGAGAGAAAAGAATCGATGCCCGGGTCAGAGCGCATGGGCAGTAGAAGCGTGAGATGCGGGGGGGGGGGGGGGGGGGGGGGGCAGGGAGGGAGCGGGAGCAGTTGTGAGTGTGTGTGTGTGTGTGTATCCGCGTGCAGCGGGACCTGTCATCGCTGACGTCGGGCCCGGCCGCGGGCCAATGGGCGACCTAGGCGATTGTCCCTCTCGGCGGGCCCGGGCCACGGCCCCAAATCTCTATTCACTTCCTTACGCGCCCCGCTGCTGCCTCTGTAGTGTAAGGGATTTCAAGTCGTCATTAAAGACCGAGAAAGAGGGAGGAAAAAACAGTCACAACCCAAAATTTGAGGGGGAAAACCCCCCAACTTTGCAGAAGTTTTTTTGTGGTTGTTCTATCCCCTTCCGGCTGTCAGGTGACGGTGGCGTGAGCGGCCCGACCTAGGGAGCCCCGGCCGGGATGCAGAAGGCCGCCCTCTCCCAGTGGAGCTGGGCGCTGAAATTCATATAGATGGCTGGGGCACCTCAGTCCCACCACCACCTTCAACATCACCACTTCCCTCTCCTCCGCTCCCAGGCAGGGCGCTGCATCCCGTAGAGCCCCGGGGAGTGGGCCCCCGAAGTGCGCTCGGGGCGCAGGTCGGACCCCACGGAAGCAGAACCCGGGGGCCCCCAGCAACCCACAGACTCAGCACTGCGCACGCCACTGTCCCTTCCACCTGCCCCGCTGTCACCGTCCCTCTGCCGCTCATGGGGCGTCAGGGGGCTCTACCAAACAGCTGTCCAGGCCGACCGCGGTGGAGGCGCTTGGCCTCGCGCTGTCCGCCCGGTTCGCAGCCGCCGCTGGCCGGCTCCAAGTCCCCGCGCTGACGGCAGAGGCCGTGGTGTGGCTGGGCTGGGCTTGCCCCCCGGGGCCCGGTGGAACGCTCAGCCCAGGTCACCCGTTCTCACGTGCGCTATTTGTCTCGACAACAGGTAGCAGCTCCGGACACCATGGCCCCCAGCTCGCTGCCGCCTCCAGCCCCTCGGTGTTCCCGGGCCTTCACGAGCAGCCTCCCCAGGCCTCCCCCAGCGGCACTTTGAACGGACTCCTGCGTCTGGGGCTCCCCGGAGACATGTACGCTAGGCCTGAACCCTTCGCGCCGGGACCCGTGGCCCGCAGCGACGCCCTGGCAGCTGCCGCGGCCCTGCACAGCTATGGGGGCATGAACCTGACCGTGAACCTCGCCGCGCCCCACGGTCCCGGCGCCTTCTTCCGCTACATGCGCCAGCCCATCAAGCAAGAGCTCATCTGCAAGTGGCTGGCAGCCGACGGCCCCGCACCCCCGCGCCTCTGCTCCAAAACTTTCAGCACGATGCACGAGCTGGTCACGCACGTCACCGTGGAGCACGTCGGCGGCCCGGAGCAGGCCAACCACATCTGCTTCTGGGAGGAGTGTCCGCGCCAGGGCAAGCCCTTTAAAGCCAAATACAAACTTGTAAATCACATCCGCGTGCACACGGGCGAGAAGCCCTTCCCCTGTCCTTTCCCGGGGTGTGGGAAGGTCTTTGCTAGATCAGAAAATCTCAAAATACACAAAAGAACTCACACAGGTCAGTATTCGGCACTGTCTGTCTGTGCGAACCCTCTGGGGAAGCAGGCGGCCTGTTCCGGGTCCTCGGGGCTAGATTTCCTCAAGTTCCATGGGGGGAGAGGGGATATTTTGCGTTTCCACCAGCAAAGTCCATAAAATATTAATTATGTCCTTCTATTAGAATCAGAGAAGTTTCTGGAGGCTGTGTGTGGGGAGGATAGTGCAAGATTTCTGCTCTGGTGGGGGGCGAATGAACATGTTTGGGTCTGTGTGTGCAAATATGTTCTCCTTGCTCACTGAGTTTGATTTTAAGGTATTTAAAACGGCACTGTTCCCCAAAGTCGTAAAGACATAGGAACAATTTAATTTTTCCTGGTCCCTTTGGAATCGTGCGGCAAGTACTCTTCCGCAGGTCAACCTGACAACCCGACTGCAAGCTGAACGGAGGGGTCATCAGGCCCTTGGCGCCTTCTTCAGGATTTAGGGTCTCATGGGCTAACTTTGGCCCTGTTTTGGATCCTTGGTGACCTCACACTTGGGACATTTGACAAACCCTCCCTTTTGCTTTAGCAGAGACCCAAGGAGACTCATCCGCCTTAAATGTCATTTACCGAGCTGTTAAGTGAAATGGGGACATGTGTCAACCACATCTGTTAGTTCTAGTTAACAGAAAGAAAAGGAGCCCACACAAGAGCCTGCAAAGTTGAACTCCTCTGGCCAGAAGCATCTCTAATTAATGCAATTGCACGGGGAAAGTTTTCACACTTCCCAGAACAGCCTGTGAAGTTACATTAATTAGTTTAGCAGCCGATGTTTGCACTCTCCTGACCTAGGGTTTTTTCACCCCCACTCCCTCCAAGTTTAAGAAGTCACCATCTCCGCTCCTCCATTTTGGGGGTGGGAGAAGGAGACCGGTGCGGAGAGGACAGTATAAAACAAGTTCCAGCTTGGTACCTCACTGCTACTCCCTGGCGCTCTGCCTTCCGTCTATTCTTGGCGGAAACATCAGCAATTATTAGAGTCAAAGAACACCCCCAGGCTGGAATTGCCCGGGAAACCTCCCAACTCCCATCTTCTCCCCCAAACCCTGCAGTCTTGGGGAAGGTCCCGGTCCAGGACTCTGGCACACGCGGAGGCCAGGCCAAAGCCCACTTTTAATCTCTTACTTTATTTCCAGAGCACGTCTGGAAATGAACAGTTTTCCGGAGCTATTTCCAGGATCCCTCCACCCTTTCCAGAGGCCCCTCCCGCCCTGTGAGTTTTCCCCGGGGCGGGGGCGGTAAGGGAGACCCTGACCGCCGCCCGCGGGCCCGCTGCTCCGGGAGCTGGCGGCCCGCACCCGGAAGGTAAACGCGCAGTGCTGAGCCAGAGAAGGAACTCATTTTTAATGACAGGGGAGTTTTAAACAAACAAACTTTTACTGCTCTTTGCCGGCCTACTGTTTGAAGTCCGTGAAGCAGAAAATGGTTAAATTCTTAGTGCAATCGACCTACAGCAGAGAAGCAAGTTCAGCGCGCCGGCCTGGCTCAGGTTTGCGTCTATTCAAGACAGAATTCGCAGCAGCGCGTCCTTTCTGCTGGTAGGCCCGATTCGTGATCGCTGTAGTTCAAAAAAAAAAAAAAAAAAAAATCTACAGAGCCTCGCCTGCTCCTGCGTTTCCCTCCAAGTCCCCCTCCTAAGTAATGAAAAGAGGGGGAAAAACACCAACAAAATGTTTCTCAAATGGCAATAGACCTCACTACAAATTATTCATGAAGACAGTTCTCGATTCAACAGGAAAATAATTGCCTTTTCAAATATTAATGGCGTTTCATTTCCTCGAGTCGCAGAAGAGGCGAAGAAGAGCTGATTTCTCAGGAGTTGAGATTCTCCCGGATCTGAATTCGGGGCCTGGCTCCGGAGGCAGCCGCCCCGAGCCCCGAACCCCGAGCCCCGCCGAAGGGCTCGCCCTGGAGCGGTTGCAGCCAGCCCGAACAATGGTGCGTGCGCGAGAGCCGCGCTCCGGCCCGACCCCGCCGCCCCACGCCCTCCCCGGCCCCCCTCCCCCGGCTAGGGGCTCGCACGCCTTCCCGGGCAGTCGGTAGAGAGTCAGGGCTGGGGATGGAGGCAGAGGTGGAGAGACCGCGCCGGGGCCGAGATGCTCGGACGACCCGGGCCAGCCACAAGTGCGAGAAAATGGCGCTCGCCGGACTGCCTGCGCGGGCGAACTTCGTCCGGCGGGGGCGGCGCGGGACCGGGCAGTAGGCCTCTGCTGGCGGCGGAGACCCTGAGAGGACACTCTGGGCCCTTCGCGACCCAGTCCCAGCCCAGGCCACAAAGCGAGGGCTGCAGGGCCCTGGATCCACCCCCCCACCCAGGGCGCCGCGCCCAGACCTGGTGGGAGGGAGAGAGCTGGGGGGGGGGGGTGACTGTCGGGCGGGGAGCCCCGGGCGCCTCCTCACTGGGGAGAGGCCGGCAGGGCGCGGGGGCGCGGCCTCACCCGGCCTCCCGGCGGCCTCGGAACTTCCTGGCTGCCGGTGTCACCTTCAGTGCCCTGCAGTTTTCGCCTCTGCTTCTCGCCTGGGACGAAATCATTGTTTCTGTTTTACGTGAATGTCCAACGAGGTGCTCACAAGATGGGATAAGTGTGTGTGTGTGGAGGGGGATTATCTGGGAGGGGCGATCAACCTCAAATTTCATTCTTTCTCTGTCTTCTCAGCAAATCTTTTCTTTTGCAGGCCTTGAATTGCTTGGTTCTTGTAAGCGATTTTAGAAAGAAATGAAGGAAGGAAGGGAGGAAGAGAAGTTTTAGTTTTGCAGATGCTAACGGGGATCAGAGGCGAGAAGACGAGGGGCAAATAAGGAACACTGATTTATTCTGCATCTTTCTCCTATTTTTTTTTTTTAAATAAAATGGTACAAGTGTCCTGGAAATGGCAAATGCCAGGCCCGTCCAGCGTTCCACTGTACTAGCCATATTCCTGCAGGGAGAGGACGCAGCGGCCGGGCTGCCGGAGCCCTGGGCTTACCACCCGCTGCCGCGCGGAGGCGAGGGTTGCGCGCAAACCTCTGGCTCAGCCTCAGCCTCGGCAGGGCTCGGGAACAGGGGCTTTGTTCGTTCAAACCTGCCCCCAAAGCACCCATCTTTCCTGGATGCGGCGGGAGAAGCGAGCACAAAGGCAACAATCCTCCAGCCGTGCTCTCTGCCTCTTTAGCCAGACGCCTGGTAGCCGTTCCCTCAACCCAGGACGCCCGGCGTCATCCACTTGTTTAAAGCGCTAAAGCACTTCCTCCCCTCCTTCCCTCAGCATCTGCAGCTCCAGCAGGAATCTGGGCTTCTGGGTTCTTGGGATCCTTTCCTCCCCTACACTCCAGCGAATCCAGCCGGCGGTGAGCTCCCTGCTTGGGGCTCGGTCCTCGGCCGATATTTCCATCCTAACGGGCGCTCGCGCCTTCCTGCGGCTCTATCCGGCATGGCACCACGGATCCGAGTCCCTCGCAGATGTACCCCGCTTGCCCGCTTGCCAGCTTGCCCGCTTGCCCTCCGGACCGAGGAGCTGGGCCTGGCCTGACCGCAGCAGCTGCGCTCATCCCGCAGCCGCTGCGCTCAAGGGTGCGACTGCCGCAGAGGCCTTGGATTAGGCTCGGCCGGGGCGGACCCTGCTGCGCCGGTTGCAAGCTCAGGCCTGCGAGCCCGGCCGCTGGGCGTGGGTGGTCTGGGAGGCCCCGTCGACCTCTCAAGTCAGGTGGGACTGGGAGAGCCTGCTGTCCGCGGCAGCGTCTCCGGGAGGCCGCTGGAGCAGCGTAATAAAATATTATTGCCGGCGCGCGTATCTGGAGGGATTTCGCACGGTTTAGGCAAGATTCGAAGAATGCTGCTAAATGTTTGCCCTCAGGGGGTAGAAGGGAAGGGGGAGGGGGCTCCATTTCCCGTAAAAAATCGCCTCTGAAGAGAATCCTTGCTCAGAATACCTTTCTCTGCAGCACGAATCCACATTATGCACATGCCGAGTGCATCGGCTGCGCAACCTGAAATTGTTCCATCGTCTTGGCGTTTGCACAAAACCTACTTTAGGAACAATTTGGGTCGGGATGGGGCGTATTGCGGGATGGACCGCTGGGCGGAAGTGGGCAGAGACGTTTTGCTGGAACAACTTTAAATTGAGCAGATGCGAGCTCCTCAGTCAATTTTATTCTCCGGGCAGAGGTGCTTCTGGCTCCGAGCGGAGAGAACTTGGAGGAAAACAACCTGAGTGGATCAGGATTTTCTAGGATGGAAATTCGACTAAGATGGAGTCTTTGTCGCTCCTCCTCCGGACCCTCCCCCTAGGCTCAGACGGGAGAGGGGGAGGGGTGGAGGCGGGCAGGAGTTGCTCACGGGGCACGCTCTGAGCTGGGGAAGAGGGTGCCCGGCCTTAGGCGCCGAGCAAAAGAGGTTTCTGAAAACTTTTCGTGGTTCTTTTCCAAAAAATGGGAAGAGAGCTTGGGCGAGGGCGGTCCCCGCGCACTAACGTCTCTACCTTGCCTCCGCCAGGGGAGAAGCCCTTCAGGTGCGAGTTCGAGGGCTGCGAGCGGCGCTTCGCCAACAGCAGCGACCGCAAGAAGCACTCGCACGTGCACACGAGCGACAAGCCATACACGTGCAAAGTGCGCGGCTGCGACAAGTGCTACACGCACCCCAGCTCGCTGCGTAAGCACATGAAGGTGCACGGGCGCTCGCCGCCGCCGCCTAGCTCTGGTTACGACTCGGCCACGCCGTCTGCCCTCGTGTCGCCCTCGTCGGACTTCGGCCGCGAGCCCCCGGTGGCCTCCTCGGCGGCGGTGGCGGCGCGTGGCGCAGACCTGAGCGAATGGTACGTGTGTCAGGGCGCGGCAGCCCCCGCCGCGCCCCGGAGCCCGGCGCCACCGTTTGGCCCTGTCGCCGCCACCGCCGCCTCCGGTATTAGGGCTGCTGCCGTGGTGGCTAATTCCGCGGACACAGACTGCTAGTCTGTGCCGGGTTATTGAGGCTAGAAGTGAGGGTGAGGAAGAAGGAAGGGAAAGAGGGAAGAAGGGAGGAGGAAGGTCCCCACTAATAGTTGTTAGAGCTCATTGAATATGCTGAGATAGTGTCCATTATTTTAAAATATAAATATGGTACCCATATTTATTCTACAGTCACACCTAGCACTCCCCCCACCCCACGCACCCACAGACGCCAAGACCGGCAGCATGAAACCAGTGTTGGGGTAAAGAAAGTAGAGAAACAGGCACGAGGAAAAAAAAACACATTAGGAGAGTTTCTGTGCAATCCTGGCAAATGCAGGCAGCAAAAGTGAGACGACGTGCTCTCGGGGATCACAGGAAGGGAAATGGCCTCTCCGATTGCCACCCCCGCTCTCTCCCCAGCTCCCAGTCGGAGCATCCTCGGAAGTTCCGATCGCCGAAAGTGGCAGGGGGAATTCCTGAGCTGGTATCATGCCTCCTATTTCCTTCCTCCTTTCCTCCTTACACTTCCCCCTTCCCCAGCTATCCTTTGAAACAAAAATACTCAAGTCCCAGATCCCAAATTTTCCAACCGCTTTTGTAAGGCAGCTAAGAGGGAGCGGGATTTCACCACCTTTCCCTGGGGACCACATGCCGGTCCCCCAGGGACTGGCCCAAGCCCACAGAGACGTCTGTCTGCCACTCTGTCTGCTCCGTACACACCATTTACTGGGGGTAGGGGATGAGGTCAAACAACAGGAAATACAGACAAAAGAGCGCTAGAGGGGCTTTAGAATTCGACGCTCTGACATCTCCCCGGACCAGTCACCCTCTCCCCACCCCCTACCCTTGTGGAGGCGCTGCCTGTGGAGTCTTGTGGGTGCTTGGCGCTGGGGGTGTAGAATGGGCCAACGACGTCACTGAATCGAGGCCTCCACAGGGTTGGAAGGGCGCCGGCCTAGGCGACAGTGTCTGGATGAATCGCCTCAATTCTGCGATGGTGTTTGTCAAAAGTCGCACAATATTGTTCTTATTTTTTTGAAAAGGGGGGGTAACAAGAGAGATGAAATGCAATAATAAATGTTTTAAAGGCAAACACCCAATGGGTCTAGATTGAATATGTATTTGATATGCTGGGTCCTAAGTCCCCAGAAAAAGAACCAGACCCTGGGGGCAGGGGAGAGGAAAGTCTTTGCAATTGTTGCCAAGGGAGCAAAACAAAATCAGGGCCTGTTTCCCAGTCTGCCACCCTCTGCAAGGAGGATGCGGCCGCCCCAATCCTTGCTAAGATTTGAAGGGGGGGGGGGAGGAAAAAATAGAGAGAAGAAGGGGAAAAAGAGCTTTGGCAGACCCATATCAGTCCTCCAAGAATTTGGAGATAAGTAGGGATGTGGTGTTCCCACCTAAGGAGACCCCCCTGAAGAACTTCATTTTAAAAGCTGAGCCCAGCAAACCAGTCCTGGCCCTGCGACTCCGCTGGCTTTTCTTCTGCTCTCTCTTCTTCAGACACCATTAGGGAGTTGTTCTCATTTCTGCCCCACAGCCCCACATTTCCGCCAGACAAATAATGTCCTAACTGGAGTAGGACTGTTTTCAACACCCCTAATAAAACCCAGAATCTTCCAAATACATCTTTAGTGAATCCATCCTTGTGAAAGGGGAACTGCAAGCTCCCCCCTCCCCAGCCCCCACTACAATAGGGCCCAGAGGCCGCCTGGCCAAGGGCCGGCGGCCGGCAGCTAACAACTCGTTCCCATCGGGAAGCATCCGCCCCATGGCCAAGGTGCAGAGGGCAACTGGGGAACTTGCTTCCTCTGACGATGTTTAAAAATTCCCTCCTCCCTCAATAGGGTTCATTTCTTTCTTTCTCTTCTATTTCTAGGCCCCCTTTTGCCTTCCACCCCCATCCAAAATAATGAAATGAAATAAAATAAAAATGCTTGGTCGGCCCCTAATCGCCTTTAATTTTTCATTTGCTTGTTACAGATGTCCACCGCGTTGCTCGCAAGGTAATCTCGGCCGGCGCAGCTGAGCGCCCGCATCTCGCGCCTGCGACATCAAAGGGCCCGCTCACAAAGCAATGTTTCTTCGCCACGGTGCATCTTCATGGTAAGTTAGGATTTCTATGGCAATGGGCAAGTCGCACTGAAATCCTGAAAGGCCGAGCCTGGAGCCCGTCCAGGCTTTTCATTAAGGACATAATATTTACGTCTAACAGGCCTTTTTTCTTGTGTATACAAGTATATATTTTTGTTTGACGCGGACTAAATCATTTTCATTTAATTTCCGGTAAACAAAACCCACGCGAATGGGCACTTGTTCCCGATCATAATAAAAATGGATAATAATGTGAGGGAAGAAAAGGGCCGCTTGAATCGCCGCTCAGCCCCCTTTGTTTCTGCTTTCTGCGGTGATCAGAGGGCGCATTTGGGTTTGATGGCGAGTTTCTAAAGGCGAGGAAATGGTTTGTAAGAGGGGAAAGAAAAGGAGAAAGGTCTAATCAAGCTCGGGTTGTTCAAAGAGTCTGGTTTTGGGGTTGAAAGTGTGAGTTTGACGGTGCATCAGCATGCCGCGTTAGGCTCGCCATGGAAATGCGCGCGGGGAGCGGCCGCTTCAAAGGCGGCACACTTCACTGCAGACACTCTATTAAGATACATTTGCGCTGACCTTTGCTTTCACGCCCTGTAATACTGTCACTGCGCTCCAGTATACTCTTCTCCCTAAGACCCGCCTTGCCCGCGTTTAGGGGTTCTCCCCGCACTCGGATGGAGCGGGGGCGCTTTGGCGCCGGGGACGCCGTCAG
Organism: Equus asinus; assembly: GCF_041296235.1. Classification (NCBI taxonomy): domain Eukaryota; kingdom Metazoa; phylum Chordata; class Mammalia; order Perissodactyla; family Equidae; genus Equus; species Equus asinus. Next base: position 92,129,833 of record NC_091810.1, on the reverse strand, counting down.
GAAAGGGAGGAGCCGGACTCCGTGCATCTTGACTGCGCCCCAAAAGGCTCCAGGGTCAGGAGTAAATAACTTTAGGGTTATTCTCAGAAGCTTAACAAATGAGCATCCCCAGCTCGGCATTGTGCAAAGTGCCTCTCTGCATCTCGAGCTGGGCGGAGGCTTGGGGTGGGGGGAAGGGAGCCACCCGGGAAGAGTTTAGGGAGTTCAGACTGTGCCTCTGGGACATTTCCACTCTGGCCCCCAGCGCAGCTCATTCTACCCCTCTCTCCCAGAAGTCTCTTGCAGCCCCCCAAAGTTGTTTCTCTCCAGGGTGGGGTGTATGGTACCCTTCAGGCCTGGGCTGGCCCTGGGCATGAACTCAAGAGCCCAAGGCCAGGGGGATAGGGAAGATGGCAGGAAAGTTAGAAGTCCATGTTCCCTTAATTGTCTTGTTGTTTATTTTATCCAAGTACCCCAGTGAATAGGGGAAAAATAAACACGGTGGCAAAAAAAATCAAACAGTGGAGTCTTCTTTAGTGCCAGTCCTTGTGGTTGAATAAAAAGGATGGTCCGCTTTCCATTGAGCTGAGAAATCTTTGAAGTGGGAGTTATTATCTGAGACATTCCTGTTTGTCGTCCTAACAACGCTGATGAAACGTAAAAGGTTCTTTGTCAGCGATTTGTTCTCCTCTCTGTCAAACTCCCTCTTCCCCGGTAGTTTCAAACCGTTTCTAAAGAGATAAAATCAAACTTCTTTAAGAAAAAAAAATACATGCACTCTACACTAGCTGATAACTTTACGGTTAAGTCCTGCTAAGGGAAAAAGCAAGAGCAAGGCAGAGACATCAGGTCCAGGGCCTGTGGAGGTGTGCAGATGTGGAGGGGCCCTTTGCACAGGCTCTGGGACATGGCGGAAAGAACGCAGAAATGGTGCAGGCACAGGGTACATACCTCAAGCCCACACTGTGTGTCTGTTTCTCTCTGTACTGGCCTGCACTCAATCAGTCCAAGTCAGGTCACCTGGATGAGCCTCCTTTGGGGACCTCTCAAACTCCTAATATTCTTGCCTGGGATCCTTGGAACCTCAGGATGCAGCCAAGCGATGGTTAATATTTCCTGCGCCTTCAAAGACAATCTCTGCTATAAATAGACCCATTGTGTGTTTCTTCCCACTAGCAGTAATCAGCAAGCCCTTTCTGCCATTAATAGAAAGAAGAGTGGCTTCAGGGAGAGAGACATTTTTATAATTTCCTGTTTTCTTCAGAATCTTGGCAATTGAAGTTCAGAAGGTTCAGTTTACAAGACAGTGACCCCAAAGTGCATGCAAACACCCCCCTCCTAGCCCCATGTGCAGTTCTTCATTTTATATTGTGCCCAGGAAAGAAACTTCCTCCCTAGCCAGGTTTCCCCGAATCTCTTGATGTGGTTTTAAAGGTGGTTTAAATAAACAAGGATGTTCTGGCCTCCCCACCCCATGTGTGCTGACTAAATGATTTGTAAAGAAGTTTCCCCAAGCTGTAACCCATGCTGTTATTATAGTTGCTACAAAATGTTGTCTCTTATATTGATTTTTATTTGTTTACTAGAGGTCCCCATATGTTTGTTTATATTGCTAATTTATGGGAAAATGTAATGATTGCAATGAATGTGAATTATACAGACAGGCAAGTGTTTTGTAATCGTAATTCACACACACACAAAAGCCTGACTGAAGCCTTAGACTATTTGGTACCCTCTTTACCCATACTGTTTGTGATTTATTATCTGTCCCCTTAGCATCCTTAAATTATGAACTAACTTGAAAGAAAGAAAAAGTTGTGACATATTTGACTGAAAGTGATCGTTGAATGAAAACATAGTTGAAAGCCGTGGTTTAATCTTGCTGTAAATATGTAAAAATGAATAAAATCTGTGATTCTTTTCCCCTCCGAAGACCTTTGTGTACATGGAGCTCCATTTTGCTATTTTCTTTGGAAATAAATGGTGTGATGTTTCCCTTCCTCCTCGGAATCTGAGTGTCCTGTTACTGCTCCGTCATCCTGGGAGAAATTTGGGGCCCTCCCGCAGGATCCAGTCCTCTTCCCTGCCTTCCTTCATGGCTTCACAGAAACATCTCTGAAGCCTAGTTCAGCGCAGCAAAAAGGAAGGACTCACTAAAATGGCCATCGTGGAGGAGACCTCCCTCGCCCCCAATTTCACCCCAGTGACACTGGCACTCATCAACCGATTTCCATTACGCAAGGGAAAAAGGGAAAAGGATGCTCTCAGTGTCTTCCGGGAAAGGCTGCCTTCCCGCGGCTCGGTCACGGCGCGCCCCCTCACAAACCACCTCTGACTTCCCAGAAAAAGCCTAGCAGTTGGGGGGGGGGGGGGAGGGAATAAAAGCAAGGAAAGAAAAAGAGAGGATGGGCTGGCTCTCAGCCTTGCCTAAGCCCCAGTGGGGTACCTCGGGCACAGTTGCCCGCAGGAGTCTTTCCGGCTGGATCCCACTCCCTCTGGGAGTCGCGGATGCTCGGACCTCCCCACTCCCTTCCGAGAGCTGCCAAGGGCCAAGCCCTACGTCTGTGGGGCTACAGCTCCCAGGACTCTTCCCTGAGCCCTGATTGGGATCTTCAGGGGTTGTAGCATCTGCTGCAGAAGCCCTCTTATCCGGCCCTGCCACTGGAGGAGTGATTTCGGACGTCTCAGAAGCACCTGCGTCGCCAGAGCCTGCCTCCACCTCCACCGCAGTCACTGAGCCTCCCGGCGCCCGCGAGCCCTCGCCCGGCCCGCACTGCGCAGGCGCGCGTCCGGCCCGCGGGCCAGGCCGCCGTTCTGCGGGCCTGCCTGGGGGGCTGGCGGGGGCTGCCCCGAGCCGGAGCCGCGGCTCCTGGGGTGCGAATGCTAGGGCTCCTTGGAGAGCATCTCGGGGAACCAGCTCTTAGGGCTGGGGCTGCAGTCCTGGAGAGAAGGTTGGGGAGGGAGCCCAGCGCGCGGAGGCGCGAGGGCGATGAGCGAGAGGGAAAGGGGCGGCCTCACGCGAGGGCCAGCGGAACCGCCGCGACGCGTCCGAGCGAGCAGGTGGCAGCCGCAAGGAGAAGGCCTCTGGACCTGAGTCTTGGGACTAGCGCCCCCTCCCGTCCCGGTCGCCGAAGGCCCCTCTCCTCTGGCTCCGGGACGGGTTAGAGGGGCCCGTCCTGCGGCCTCGTAGAGAGAATCCCCCGAAAAGACTTTCCAGGGCAGCTCCGCGAGGCGGGGAGCAGGCGGCCCGGGCTGGCCGCAGGCTCGAGTGGGCGCGGCCGCGAGGAGAGCCCGGGCCCTTCCCGCTGCACGGCCCGGCCCGCCCGGGACAGCGCTGGGCCGCGAGGGCACCCTTGGGAGGGGCGGCTGGAAGCGTCCCCGGAGCGGAGAGAAAAGAGAGGGTGCGGCGGGCCGGCCGCCGGTCACCCCGCGCTGGGCTCGGAGGAGGAGAGGCCTGCTGGGAACCTTCCGATTCGAGTTGGGGCTAAGGAGCCAGGGAAGAGGGGGAGCGGAAGGGGACGTGCTCTGGGACACCTCGGGCCCCTTACCGCTAGGGCCCCTGAGCTAGAGCTCGGGCTGCCTTCGAACCATCCTTTTTTGGCAGAAAGTTGAAGGATGTAACCTTTGGCAGAGGGTTGAATTCTGGTCCCCAGGCGCCATGGCTAGCTCAGCCTAGAAGCAGGCTCACCAATCCTCCAGGGAGGTTGCACCTCCAGGCCTGCAGTGGTAGTTCCTAGGGCAGTTTGGGACCCTGCTGATGATTTCCCCCCGGGCCTGTCCTCTTCTCCGCTCCGAAGAAGAGCTCCAGGTAAACACTGCGGGCTCGGCGGGATGGGAAGGCTTTGGCTAGGAGCCAGGTCCTCAGGCTTGTCCCCCTATGGCCCTGTGACCCTGAACACGAGATGAAACCTCCCTGTGCTTCAGTTTCCTCATCTGGTAAAAAAGAATTTAAAAGAATCTCCTTCACAGGCTTATTTTAAGCGTCAAATACGACAATCCTTGAAACACTTAGAATTTACATGTTGTTGAGTGCTGGTTGTTACCATTGTTTTTATTATTATTACCTACACGACTCCATCTTTCAGACACGTCCACTAGCTCCTCCCGGACTCAGATGTTCAGACCTTCCTGGAAAATTTTGCACCCCAGGGGCCTCACACAACACAGCAGGTGTGCCTCTCCAGGCAGTGGGAGGCTAGCAGAGGGGCCTGAAACCACGTGAGTTTACTTCTCCGAGAGTTCCAGAAACCCGGCAAGAAGCGGGGCACTGAGGCAGAGAGGTAATTTATTTTTAAAAGGCCTTAGAAAAATTAGAGAGAATTGAGTTTATTTTGGTGTGGAATGAAGCTGGAGAGACCCAATTGTCTTAATGTCAACCCCATGACTTTTAAGACACTGGTGCTGGAGTTAACTCGATGGCCTGGCTGGCCCAGATGCTGATTTATTTTTATCATAAGTCTCTGGGTTACTGTGAGTCCCATGTTGGGCTTGTCAAGACTCGGGTGTGGAAGGTGGGAATATGAGATTGGGGGGCTGGGGTGGGCCACAGAGGACAGAGGGTTTGGGCAAAAGTCACACAAACACACATTCTTCCCAAGAAGGCATCAAGACCTTTTTTTTTTATAATCATCATTTTCTCATACCGAATCCTCATTCTGGGAAAATTAATAGCATCTTGGTCGCCAGTTGACTGAGGAGCCCACAATAACATGTTCCACTTGTCACCAACTTCCTGTCTGGGCATTAGGACAGCATTGCCATTTTACCCAAGTATCTTCAATGAAGAAAATGCCTGAGGGTTTTCTGGGAATGTTATCAAATTCAAACCCCAAAACCATTCAGGGAAAGAGAAACCCAGTAGACAATTAGGAGCAGGCTTGGGCCTCTGAACTTTTCAGTGGCTTTGCAAACATCCAAAAAAGCTATACAGAACAAAAGAGAAAGAAAAGCAAAAATTACCTCAGGATAAAAATTAATCAAGTGTAAATCTGACCAGCGAGATGGACTTGAAACTTGTCTTGCTGGAGCTGGCCTGTGGCTGAGAGGTTAAATTTGTGTGCTCTGCTTTGGCAGCCCAGCATTTCATGGGTTCAGATCCTGGGTGAGGACATGGCACCACTCATCAGGCCGTGCTGTGGTGGCGTCCCACATAACACAACCAGAAGGACCTACAACTAGAATATACAGCTATGTACTGGAGGGCTTTGGGGAGAAGAAGCAGAAAAAAAAAAAAAAAAGATTGACAACAGATGTTAGCTCAGGGCCAATCTTAAAAAAAAAAGAAAGAAACTTGTCTTGCATTTTTGGCTTCTTTAGATCCAGTGTAGACTCTATATGAGCCAGCGTGCAGGGCAAGAATATTGATCAATGCAAGACGAGTCCAGCAGGGCTGTGCTTGGTTCTGAACTCACAATGGACGGGCAGCCTTGGGAAACGTCTGCAAAGGGAAGAAGCCAAAATTCGGTAACTTTCTATAGTTTTGGCTATACCATGTAGATGTAGAATAATGGCAAAGAGAAGGGAAAAACCCACCAACAATATCGTCAGATGATTTATAGAGAATATCAGAAGGATGACCCAGTTTTCTCTTGTCTGTGACTGCTGGCTGGCCCCTGCAAGGTCAGCTGAGCCAGATGAGGAGCGTGCTCTTTGCCAGAGCTGGGGAGGAACTGCTGACAGCTCGAGGGGCTTGGCTTGTGCCTGTCCAAGATCTTGCTCAGGGCTTAATGGAGGCCACTAGCTAGCTTTTGCATTCATCAATGTATTCATTGTGTTAAAAAAAATACACCCAGCATCTTAGTAAAAAGTATCTTGCCTGAAATGTGCATATTTCTAAGTCTTGAAAAATAGGGTTCTGCCCCCAAAAGCTTTGCTTATTTATTTCTTCTGAGGTAAAGGAGGAAAATCACCTGATGCATGATGCACATAAGCAATTCTCAATCACACAAAAGCCACTCTCACCTGAGAAAATTTGTTTCAAACATCTCATAAAAATTTCCCCCACATTTTCTGCCACTGCACTTAGTAAGCAAGGAACCCGTAATCAAATGCTTTTTATTGTCCCCAAAACCTGCCAACTTTCTTTAAGAAAAAAAAAAAAACTGTGTTAGAAAAACAGAGCTTCCTTTAAGTGTGAAATATCAGTTCATTGTAAAAAGTAAAAAAAGGAGCGGTAATCCAACTTCCGGACACTGTTCTGAATTATTTCACCAGACCCTTTTAAAAGGGGATTAGCAGGGCTCTGGGAGCAAAATCCTTCTGTTTTATTCAATCTCTGATTTTATGTTATAATTACTGGTTGTAAAGGCTCTGGAATTAGTATGCAGGCACCGTCAGGACACGATGCAGGTGCTATTCTAATGGTTCAGCTTTTTAATTAAGAAAAGAGGTAAGAAAATTAAATCATAAAAACACTTTTGTGAGAGCTGAGAACATTGCAGTGACTGCATGAATAAAGCCTTTATACCTTCCCCTGACAGGTCAGCTACCAAGGCACTGACTTACGACCTTTTCAGGGCCTGACAATAGTTAACAGCTTTCTCACCTTGTCTCGACTGAACCTTTTCTTCTAGGACAGATCTTATGCAAATTGCCTTAAGTAGCTTGACTTCGACAAAAGATATCGCAGTTAGAATAGATACATATCCGCACTGAAAGGCCTGTTCTTAGGTCCCAAACACAGATCTCTTGTTCTCTGGATCCCTTCTCATAGGTGGGGGAGGGAGGTGTCTGGGGGGTGCAGACAGCTATGGGGAAACAGAACCTGCCCTGAAAGACCCACACAGGGGGAAGCAGGACCAAGGCCAAGGTGGGCCCCCCTCCATCCCTGGGAAAACAGTGAGGCAGGGGCAGCAAGCCCAGGATTTCTCTGAAATGGGCTGTTCTTGGGGGAAAAGATTAAGCCTGAACACTCTGGCCTTCTTGGAGGCAGCCCAAGTCAGTGGTGTGTCTTAGTCCTTTGTAAGTTCCTTCAGCTCTCCAGTCACCCCGACATGATCCTCACCTGTGAATCAAATTGTTCTTGCCCATGACACTTCAAGACATGTCCCCCAGCTCTCCCACCAAAGCAGTGCTGGAGCTGCTCCAGCCTCGAGACCGTTGGGCCTGTCTGAGGCCCTGGATCCCCACCTTCTCCCATCGCAGGATTTGCCAAAGCTGGGAGCCCAGATCTGAACTCTCAGGGAAGCCTCCACTCTGTGTTCCTCAGGCCCCAGTAAAACTTGCACCCATCACCTCTTCTTCCAGAAGCAGGACAGAGTGTGTGACTGGGGACCTGGTCCACAGCCGGCAACCCAGGCCTTGCCCTTCCTGAGGAGGCCCTGGCCGCCTGGCCCAGCTGAGAACAATGTGAGTATTAGGATATCAGCCGCCCTCGCAATGATCACGCGTTCAACGATTTTGTTTTCACGGCTGAGGGGGCTTTTTTCCAATGTAAATCAAGCGCTTTAGTTATTAAGGCCGAACACTAATCTCCAACAACCTTGACATAATGTGGCCGGGCGCGCCGGCCCACTTCGCACCTGCAGTCTGAATAGGGCGCCTTGTCAATGGGGGACACGCTTGTTGCCCCGACTTGCAAAGGAGGGGAGTGAATAAGTCAAGCTTTGTGAATGCCCATGCGCGCTCTCCCTCCCGCCTTTGATCAAGGAAAATGTCTTCTAATTTGTCCCTTTTTCATTGTAACAACGTTTTCAAGGCCTTTTCTATTTTTCCAAACCACATTTTTATAAAGAACATAAATCGCCCCCCGAAAACAAAAGGGACGCGCCCGGGCCAACTGGCGCCATCACGCTTCAGTGTTTCGTGGCTCTGGAAAGTTTGCTGCTTCTTGAAGCTGCCCTCAACCACAAACACTGCACTGGAAGCCCCCAACCGTCTAGAGCTCCAGATCCGGGCTGCTGGAAAGAGGGTGGCCCCGCTGTGGGAGGGGAGTGTAGAGGGAACTGTCTTTTCGGTAAGGGGAGAAGGACACAGCCTGGGGTCTGCATCAGAAAGGCAATGGGGCTAAGATTCATATGGTCTCGGAACCCAGGGGCAGACGTGTCCCTCAGGGATGTTGTGCCGCTTCCTGGCCTCTCCTCAACTCAGCAGGCAGTTCCCCGACTCCGTGGAAGTGAAATTGGGTGACCCATCTTTTCTTACACAAGGCAGATGTGGGCACTCGCTCCACACTAACCAAGCCTTTCACAACGGTTTTTTCCCCTCCTCACCCCATCCCCCCAATCGGCATTGGTCCTGTGTCCTCCAGAGAACCTGGAGAATTGAGGGGTGTCTGGAGAGGCTTCCTGCCCGCAGATCGTCCCCCAGATCTTAGGTGAGAAGCCAGGGCATTTTAGGGAACACTCCCTTCCCATAAACATCCTACAAGAAAACAGAGACTTAGTGACTTTTTATTCCCGGCCATGAAGCAACTTCTTTGCCGAATGTAGCTTTTATTCAGAATTGCTATTCACTCTAAGTCTCTCTCCAGGAACACACAGGTATTAATGACTTTGATGTCTCATTTGGTGGGATATTAATTATCAAGTTGCAAACCAATGAGCAACCTCTGCTCCTCCTCCCCACACCCGCCCCAACATTGATTAAGCTTGGATTTCCAAGTGTTTGGGGAACCTCTGGCCAGGAACACTTTTATCCTAGAGCTTTAACTTTCTCCCCTTGTCCGAGAAGATCAAACAATTTTTCTAGGACAGAGGCAGGCCAAGACTCCTCCCCATCCTGCACCCCCACCCCCTTTAGTTATTACTTTAGTGCAGGCTCTGGGTAAGAAAACTAACATAACCCACTAATACAGTTTAAAACACTTTGATGTCTTGCCAAGAAACACACTTCCTTCAACAGAGAAGTCAACATTTGTTTTTCACATTAAATGGCGTTTAGTTGCCAGTGGAAAAAAAAATAATTCTAAGGACCACTTTTTAATTCGATGGATAACAACCGCAGGGGTCTAAAAGAAAATAACGACGATAGCTATAGACACAAATAACTAAATTACCAAAACGTTAGTATATCTCCCGGCTTCATTAATATGTAACAGACTCCCCAGTTAATCTCCAAAAGCTGGTGTTCCCCCTGTAAAATGGCACTCTGGGACGAATTGTACATGAGATCAATCACTGCTAATGCAGGAAGGTTTACTGCAGGAAAGCAAAAAAGCTATTTACACCTTCAAATAGAAGCTTTTCAGATTTAAGAGTAAGAGCCATACATCACCAAGAATAAATGATTATGAATTGGTAAACGCGCCCTCCAGCGATTAGCTATGCGACGCTATTTATCATTTCTTGGGTGGTGATGGTGGTGGAGATTTTTTTTTCTTCTTCTTTGCCTTCTTTTTCAAATCATCTGACTGTTTGGAAAGGAAAGCTTGACCAGCAGCGAAGAAGAAGCAGAAAAACACTGCGGGAAAGTTTGTTTTTCCATGTACTCGAAGTCATCAAAACACTGCCATGCAGATATGAACGGGGCCGTGTATGGAGAGCTTACTAGGGAACAATGCAGCCCTTTCATTGTTTCATTTGTTATTAGGAGATTGTTTGCACATTGAAGTTGACATATCAGCAGGTTTTATTTTTTCTCTCCTCCCCTCTCTTTACTGATCCCCTCCCTCGGTATAGTTCCCCCCTTCATCTAGTCCACGAATTTAGGTGGCGCAATTACTCCTAAGTTATTTATTTATTTATGGGGGAACTTTTCTTTGTGTGCACGCGGGCGCTGCGCGTCTGCGCTGGCGCCGGTGTGCGGGGCAGCGTGCCTGCGCAACACCACCGCCCGGAGGCCCACCCAGCCACAGTCGTCCAGGGAAACCGTGCTCCCGCCAAGGCATGGGGTCAGGGACTCCTGGGGACCCCTCTTGCTGTTTGCAACACAAAAGCATATGCAGCCCCTAAACATTCCAAGAGAGACAAAGGCTGGAGCCGAGGTCTGACTTAACCCTGGTTAAAACTAGCCCACAGCCCACCTCCCTGGCCCAGTCCAGCTCTAGAGGCAAGGGGGAGGCGCTGAGACCCGGCTGGGGCCAGGGGTTTGAGACTTAGGCCCCAGCCTTGGCTGGGCTAAGGATGGGTGGTGGGGGCGATTCCTGGCGTTAAAGTCAGAGTGGGCTCTAAAGCAGGGTAGAAGGGCGCCCTACGCCCGCCGCTCAAAGCGAAGGATAGGGGTCAGTGATGGTCTCGAAGCTAAAGCCCGCTGAGCTGCTGCTCTGTTCGCCAGCAGTGCCGACCTGAGGGCAGACCTGAGCAAGAGAGCAGCGGCGCTAGCTTCGCCGAAGGCTGTCGGAGCATCAGCCCTGTGGTCAGTTCTGCCGCCCAATGTCTAGCAGGAAGCCGGTAGAGCAGAAGTTCATGGTCAGGGACTTCGGGAGTCTGGGTCACTAGACCCGGGCCTCACCTGCCCACTGCTCTCGAGAAACTTGGCCACGTTTGGCAATGGCCCCCCTTTGGTAGCTGGACGGGACAATATGAACCTACTTCAAGGGTCCCAGCGCCTCTGCCTCCACTGGTGGGTGTTGGGTGTTGGAAATGGGCAACAAGGGAAAGTTTGAGGGACCAATTAGGACCCCAAGCTGAAAGAGAAGATGCGGGCGCAATTATTACATGCTCCGCATGCCCCACAAATTGGGATTTGAGTCGTGTCAAGGGCCTTTTTTGGTAGGTTGGAGAGGTTTAACACAGCTGGGAGGGGAGTTGTGTCTGTAAGTCTGTCATAGCAGGTAACATTGCCTAAAGGATCTTTCAAGACAGTGTAGAGCAGGCCTTCCAGAGAACCCCAAGGTTGTGGAATGAACCGAGGGCATGCCCCCTGTAGGCAGGAAAAGGGCCCATTTCAGGCTTGCTTTATGATTGGCTTTGAAAGTTAAAGCACTGGCAAAGTTTTGTACCTATACATACAGAAGGAGGATTTTCCCCTGACCCCAATATGTTGATTAGAACAATTGGAGGCTAAATCTAAAGTGTCTAATCGTGCACTCCCAGTTTTAAAACGTACTATGGAGTTATTGCAAAATAAGTTAATGTCTGGGGAGTGGGAGGAGAAATAAAATGTCCTTCATTTTTATTTCATGTTCTGTTATGTAAACTTTTCTCCCCTCTGTCCCCACGGAATTTTCTTCCATTTTGATAACTCATGAGAGCCTGGTGTAGGAAATCTGCTTGAAGGATAGGTTCAGACTGCACTGACCTGTAGGGAATGGATTCCTCTTTTACTTTTCAAAGCTGGCACAGTCCTGTGCTTTAGAAAAGAGACATGGAAAGAAGGAATGGGCTCAGAAGTTTGAAAGACAAAACATACATCCCTCTTGTAGCTCCCTTCCAAGAAGCCTTTAATACTTTGCACCTAACATTGACTCCAGGAAGGACAAAAATTATTGATAATAAACCCTGTGAAACAAGCAAATTATCATCATGAAGATTTAATTTTGCAACTCCAACAAAGAGTATTATTCATTTACTTTCTGCTGTTCTTCAGATTTTATCCTTAATTTTAAATTTTAATGCCATTATTTTCTTCTGTATAACCCATTTTTGAAATAAAGGACTCCCTTTATGATATGTTTTCAATAGTGAAAGTCTCTGAAGATCTATAATATTATTATTTATCTGAATTTTGTAGCTCTGAGGGATGTATACACGATGTAATTGCTTTAACATGTTTTCATAAATTACATTCAGAAATGTGTCATAGTAAATTACCTTTGTAATAAAATGTAAAAAATGCAAATGGCTGTTGTCTTTATTACGTTTTAAACCATTGGTTTATCTGCACTATTTCACTTGTCACTTGCACAATATGTTGGCTAAAGGGGCGGCACAGTTTGATAACAGAGAGCTGGGTCCTGTGTGTAATCTTGCAGGCACGTACAGTTTGGGTCATTTCCTCATCTCCCGCAGAAAAGACATTATCCTGCTCATATTTACATACTTTTCAATATTTGTCAAACAATCATAAATTATAAATTAATGAAATGTTCGACAGTCTTCAGAGATCAGACTAATGAAGACATTTACCTTTTTGGTGATTTTGAGTCTCATCTTTGTAAGTTTAATGACATTTTGACGCTCATGCTTTATTAGGCTTTATTAGATTTGTCCTTCACTCCCGCTGTCATTCAGATGTCTCTGCAGAAACATCACCTGCTTCAGGTACAAGAACAAACTGACTTCGACCCAGAAACCTTCAAAATGGGGATTCTGCAAGCTTAGTTTTAAAAATTAATGTCCAGTTGGGTCTAAAAGACCACTGGAAATTTTTCTCCTTCTTAAAATTTTTAATGAGACTGCTGTTACATGTATTTCACTAACAGGCAGTAACCTGGATACTCAGAAAGATGTGCAGCCAAGATACAGTGTAATTGCAAAGTGATTTCCAGCAGCACTATCAGGAATGAGGGAGAGCAGCTCTGATCCTGATTTCATCTTTTGGAATTTTATGAAATTTCCTTTGGATTGGGGATGGGCACAGTTTATAAACCATCTCTTGAGTCCAAAGGCAGGGGGCTCATTTAGAACTTGGTCTAAGTCAGGGGATGGGCAGGATCTCACCCAGCTTTGGTCCTAGGCAAGCAAAGAACTCCTTTTCTCACATGCCACTTCCCATTGGGTGCTGCATTGACCCCGCAGCCTCAGAGAGAACTCCAGGTATGTGCCTGCTCAGCCCAGGACAAGAAAGGGACGGTGTAAGCTCCATGTGTCCATGAGGTTGACACTTTTCCCTGGAAAATATTGCCTCCCCATGCTCTCATTATGATTGATGGCCACAAGGCTTTTTAATAAAATTATAGGTGATGAATTTAGTTCAATCCAAAGAGGTCAAGCGATCAGCCTTGACTTAAGATTCAAACATGTAGGACATCACATGGAACAAATGCTCATCATCTCCACCCATCCCCAGCCACAGTGGAAGGGAGCTGGGGCTTTGGCGCCATCTTACTTTAAACAAAGGGCAAGGAATCCAGGAACTCAGAATGTCAATGTCTCTGTCATCAGCTTGAGTAATTTTATTAGCCCTCTTGCAAATTGTATCAATCCGTGTTAATACACACCACCCTGCGGGCCACCAGACGCTTTGCTTTCCTTAGTCTTGCCCATAAGGGGCAGGCATCCTGGGAGACATAGTGGCTGTGGAGGTGGGAAGGGGGTGTTTGAAGGAGGGGGCCCTCAGAGCCTCCTGGATTATCTTTAAGTAGAAAGCCATGTGTGTGTTTGCGCGAGGAAGAGAGAAGCAGAGCAAGAGAGAGACAATTTTAGAGGTGGATGCCCGAATGCCAGCCTTTATAGGGGTCCATTCGGTCCTCTTCAGGCAACTCGGCTTCTAGCATAAGCGCGAGGCGTCTCATGGTGGAGAGCAGGAGGGGGAGTCCGATTCCCTCCTGGAGCACGGACTTGGAGTTTAGCCTTTGCCCCTTTATAAAATATACACGGGGAATAACCGTGGCCCATTAAAGGCCACAATCAGAACCTATAAAAATATTAGAAGCAACTTCAAAATATTCCCAAACACTACTTTTTTAATACACAACTGAGAGTTATTAAGCAGCTTCTTGGGGAAGCGAGCATGGCTTCCGCAATCATCAAAAATTGATATGTGCTGCTAGTAAAGTAATTATGCGCCATCCTGAGGATAAGGGAGCGGGCAATTGTTAATCCACTTGCACACCCGTTGACTTGCAGCATCAAGCTGCAAATAGCTTAATTAAGTCATACACGTGGACTATAACCATATTGCTCCATTGCATTATGCACACTATATCTCAATTTATTGGGACAATTAATGCGAGAACTCCACCTTGGGGGCGAACGTCATCCACTCTGCGCCCAACTTCTTTTCGATTGATACTTGCGCACCCCAGAAAGCCAAGAACCAGTGAGAACTAAGAGAGAGAGATGTCGGGTTTGGAATGGGGGTGGGATTCGTCGTGAGCAAACTTCGGCCCGACGGAGTCGTTCGAATGGGGTGCTGGAGAAGCTAAGGTGAAGCGAACACTTTGGACAGACCACAATAGATCGAGTCCCAGCTGCTCACGTGTTTAAGTGGGCAGAGTCCCCAGTAGTTTAACTGTAATTGTAAAGCGCAAAACAAAGCCCATTCGTTAATCATAAGAACTCGTCAGCCCAGAAGGTCAAGGATCTATTAGGACAGTTATTTAAATCAGCTGCAGCGCATTCCTCTCTCATCCCCTTTCGAGGGTGTAGAATATTCCAGGCGACACGTGCTGGAAACGCAGTCACCGCCCGAGCAGCAGCCTTGGGCGCGGCGGGGAGTGGGGTGGGGGCCGGCTGCGCCCTGAGCCAGCGCCCTTGACCCCAGCGTCCCCGCAGGAGCAGGCGGAGAGTCCGAGAGCCGGGAGGAGCTGGGCTGTGGCCCCCGCCTCTCGTGGGGACGCGGGGGACCTGAACACGCGGAACTGGGGTGTGGGCAGCGCTCTCACGGGGGCCGAGGCTCGAGAAGCCCGAGGTCGGCAAAATCCTGAGAGCAGTCTCGTCCCCTCTGGCTCCTCAGCCCCAGGGAGACCCGGAATCAACCCTCCGCCTTCACACATCACAGAGAAGTGGGCAACTCCAAGCGGCGGCCACAGGGCTCCTGCTGCACGTGCCACCGAGCGCACTGGTCGCATAAGATGGGGGTATGGATTTTGACAGCGTTTTTCGGAGGTGCGGCTGGGATGCCGAACAGCCGTTGCGCCTCGGTCCTCCCGGGTCGGGGGCGGTTGCGGGCCGCGATTCCGGCTCGGGCCCCGCACTCCCCTCCCTCCCACGGCCAGAGGGGCAGGCAGGGCTCTCCTCCCGGCATCCTCTGCAGCCAGCCCTCGGGCGGGCAGAACCGGGTGTGAACTCGGGGAGCCGGGGCCGCCCGCCTCTTCCTCCGCTTCCCCTCACCAGGTCGTTTTCCCTTCACTTCCAGAAGGTTAGAAAGGCGAGCGCCCCGTCTTTTCCAGAAGTCCCCTCCAGCCCCGCGCGCGGAGGCTCCGTCCCCTAGACGCCGGGGGTCCCGCAGCCCCGCGCACGGAAAGGGCCGCGGCCAGGCGCTCCGGGCCGGGGGAACGCCGTCCGATCCCGGGACCGACGGCTTCGGGATCTCAGGGCCCGGAGAGAGGGCGCGGGTCCGGAGGCCGCTTGCCGGGAGCCAGGGCTTCGAGGTGCCGTCGGGGCAAAGGCTCCGTCGACGTTTACAGTAAAAACTACCGCAGTAACACCAACAACACATCAGCGAACATTTATTGTGCCCTTTCTAGAGGCGCTTTGTAGTCACAGTCCTATTTAAAACGAAAGAACGAAAAAACCCATTTGAAACAGCTTCTATTTTTGTGCCCATTTTAGAGATGGGGCCACAGAGGGTTGGGGTGCTTAGAAGACTTTGGGCAGGGTCCCTTGGCCAGGAAGTGGCAGAGCAGGTGCTTGGAGCAACGCGCTGCCCGCCGAAGGGCCCTCGGTTCTCCTGGGGCTGTCTCTCCCCTTTAGGAAGCCGACGCAGCTCGCATCTTGTCTCCCCTTTATCCGCCCGCCGCAGGCTCGCCGAAGTCGACACATCTCTGAGCTAATCGTTGCTCTCCCGGTCTCTTTGTCCTCTTTCTCACTCGTGTCCCCAACCTCTTGCAATTGGCGGGGTGGGGGTGGGGGGGGGGTGTCTTCTGGGCTTAGACCTGGGCCAGTAAGGCCCAGATCGCCAAATCCTTCTGAAAACCGCCCCCTGCACCACACCCAGTTTCCCATCCTGGAGAGCTGCAGTCCGGCAAAGCTGGAGTACATCTGGAGGCCTCCCCCGAGGCGGTGACCGAACTCTCAGACCCAACTAAATCCTGTCAGGGCTGGCGCTGAGGGTTGGGACCCTGGATGGCTTCGGACCCTCCCCCCATCTCCAGAGGAAGAGCCCCAGGTGCTAAGTCCTGCCATCCTTCTTTACTCCCTCCTTCTCCCATTTCTCTGCTTAGCCAACATCTGACTCCAAGAACTTGGCTCAAATAGGATGCATATTAATTTCAAAACTCCCATTCCGAAGTCGGGATGGGGCTGCTGTGGCCACCCCAGTCTATTCCTCTCTGACCCCTAAGAATGTTAAAGGAATCACTAAGAAATTTACCGGGAATACAACCTCTGCCGGTTGGGATCTCAAGAGAGGGGTCCATGAGGGTGCGAGGCTGAGGGTGAACCAAACTCTTCTGATTGTCCCCGGTTGTGGTGGGGAGGAGGGGTGAGATGAATATATTTGTCCTTATATTCAAAAGCCTTAGCTTTTGACTTCAAGCCTTAGCCAAGACGTCAAAGGCTGCGGCATTTGAACCAAGAACCTGACGACGGCCTTGATGAGCCGCCTTACCGCCTTTAGTTTGCTTCGCTCCGGGCCGCGCGCTGGAAAGTTTAACTCTATTATCAAAGAGGAAATTGAAAAGTGACTTCTGCAAATCCCAAGACGGGGTCTTAGCAGCAACTTCTGGGGTGGGGAGCGGGGTGGGGGACCGAAAGGAAGGTTGAAAAAAGAGCTGGGAATATAATTGAAAAAAAAAATAAAGATACACGCGGGATTAAATAAGCTAAGAAGCTCAGCCGGCGGAATTCTAGATCTGGGTTTTGAAACTCAGAGGGTCTCTCTACCTTTGGCCATCTGGCTGTTTTAAGCTCTGCCCCATGCTGTATGATTTTAGCTGAAAATCTCTTCCGTTGCAGCTTCGCTTTTATTGAATTCATCAAAAGCAAACTTTCCCTGAGTTTTTTTTTTTTTTTTAAGAAGGCTAAAATAATACGCCGACCACTGTGACATTCTCCGCGCCCAGGCCATTTTTCATAACGCCGCGGATCCGCTTTTGTGCCTCTGAGGCGACTAAACAGATGAATAACGAGCAAAGTCTCCCGAAAGTAAGCTAGCAGCTTTTCTCAGCTCGAAAAAAGTTAACTGAAATGAGAGGTGCATGTAAAAACCCACACCCAAAGATGAGGGCCACACTTTTATTACTCTGAATGACAACGACGTCTTTTAAAAAGCAACTAACTCCCACACCCGCGCATACACACACACTCACACACACACTTGCGCACACAAACCACACAAACTTTAAGCCTTGCGAAGCTGCCCAGGTGGTGTTTAGGGAATTTTGGTAAAGAAAGAATGAAGGAAGAAGTATTTGAGGCAGATTCTAGCTGGTAAGATGCGAGAAGGGTAAAACCCGGTTTTATTTAGTTTTAGTTTTGTTTTGTTTTTCTTTTGCTTTTTTAAACCGCTTTAAAAAAGCGGTTTGAAAGTTGGTTTCTGGCAAGAGGAGAGAAAAGGCTGCCGCACTAAATGAAGAATCAGTGTTAAAAGGACGCTCAAAATGTAGTATTGTGGCAGGTCGGGGTAAGTTGCATTTTTTTTTTCCTGTTTTCTCTTTGGTTTTGGAACGCAGTGAAAATGCACTTGGGGAGAATTTTCCTGTTGCTTTTAGGGATGAGAAAGTAACTCCAGGCTCCCTGCCGGATGGCTGCCTCCTGCGACTTTGCTCTGGTTCTGCGTGTGTTTTACTCGGAGGCGCCTTCTTCCGAGCGCGGCCAGCACAGTCCCAGAGGCCCGCGAGCCCTGGGCGCCGGGTGTGGAGAGCCGCGCTCGGGCGGCAGAGGCAACAAGTCCGGACTCTAGCCCCGGGCGAGCGCCGCGCCGCTCCGCAGCTGAGCCAGGGGCTCGCCTGACTCTCAGGAATGAATTTTGCACGTGCAAACTACTTGCTTGTGGACGCGCACAGCTGCGATCCTCGGGTTTATCAGGGGAAAAAACTCTTCGCTTAAATGGACGATTTGGAAAAACTCAGCCATTGGTTCTCGCCAGATGATTATTGATGCAAAGTAAACCCTACGGGTTGGAGCGCGCGCGCGTCTGTTTAACCCTGAAAATATTCCACTTTCGAGTTGCTGAAGTTGATATCCACTCGAAATCGTTTGTACTTTTTTCAGGGAGTGGGAAAATAACTAGGTGACCTGTGGGAGATGGTGTAGTCATATCAGTGAGAGAGGCATATCTGACTGGAAAGCGATGCCCCCTGTTCGCTGAATTGTAGGAAAGTGGCCCCAAAGAAACTCGAAAGGCGACTCCCAGCGCGCGCGCGCCCGTTTCCACAGACATGTATTACAACCTCGTAGTTATATGCACTTTCCTGCCGCTAACCCTCGGCTCTGGGATTCGCTTCTGTGGTTTGAATAATTTTGTTGGTCTGCTGTGTATTTCGTGGCATGGAGTTTTAGGCACCCGTGCTAAGCGGTCGTTCATTTAAGCACTAAACAGCGACCTACGAGCGTCCGCCGTGAGCCACATGTTATTTTTTATTATTAGTTCTCTCCTACTCAGGAACGTGGAAGAAACAAGTGCTGCGCTAGAGGTTGGACAGAGCGGATCCAGATGTTGGCAAACACGTCTTTGCCAGTTATTTCTGAGGAGCCGAGAGAAATTGACTAGGCAGCCGGAGAGGAATTGACAAGAGAGCTGATCGCTCATCGGAGGCGATTTTGTTCATTAGCAGGCGCGACTCCTGCGCCTGGGTCTGGCGGGGCGAGCATATAAAATGCAACTTTTGCCCCATTGGTTCGCTAGGTGAATTAGCACATACTGGGACTGAACAGTCCTTGACCTTTGCCTTTATGTTTGCGCAAATGTTTGCCTAAAACACAATCGGCCTTGACAAGGGAGCATGCTACCGTGTGACACTGCCTATTCACCAGATAGATGTTCCCTGCCACACACGACCCAGAGCAGCCTTTTAAATAGCTTAGGTATTTGTACAAACCGTATAAATTAATGTCGGGTGATTGCTAGTTGCTGCTTAAATAGAAGACAATTTAGATGTGGGATACACATCTCTCTCTGGTCTTTTTCTTTCTTTCAAGAAAGTTGATAAGATGACCAGGAAACAAAACTGGAAGTGGAGAAAAGTTTTTGTTTGGGGGAGTCAACAGATTCTTGTTTGATTAAATGAACACAGAATGTAGTTCCCTTACAAACGACTGTCGGTGAAGATGGGGAGTGAATGAAGGAAGAGAGAGGAACAGTGAGGAGAGCTGTGAGGGACTCATGCTCAGGAAAACCAGTAATAGGGAGGTTTGGGAAATGAACTCGAAGATCCTGGAGGATTTCTTGTTCCTGGAGGGACCAGAAGAGTCAAGAGATTCTCAGGGTCCTGGGAACCCTGTGGAACTTGGGAAGTTTCCCTATTCCTGAGTTTTATTATTCTGAATGCTTCCTCCAATAAAACTAAATACTTTAGCAGGAGGAGAAGCACATCTTGTGAAAATCTAAAATTGGTTGAAACCCTCTTTTTAACTTCTGCACTGTAGATCTGAAATGATTTAAAGGGCAGGGCTGCCTTTCCCTAAACTTTGACATAGGAAAAAAAATGAACTTCCCTTGGCTGTGGTTTCTAGCTGGGTTCAGAATTTTCCACATTCCTTTCATTACCAGCAAGGTGGCGAAAACCTCACCAATTTCCAGGGCTTAATTTCTGGGGCAGATCAGACTGCAGAGACACGGAGGACAAATTAAGAAAAACAGTATTCCTTTAGGGAGTGTCGCTCCTTTGGGAAAGAGGAGTATTTACTTTCTTTGTTTCAAAACGATGCATTTGACCAGGGCAGTACCAACTCAAGCCACAGCCTGGGGATGAAGATTCAAGGGTCTGAGAACCACTGTGGTTGCTCCAAACCTTGGCCAGGTTCCCTCAGGCTCCCTTTAACCATCTGCAGGTGGAGGGAAGGTGAGTCACTGCTGTGGCCAAGCTTCCCTTGGAAGCCCCTTTTCTTGTTCTCGGGTCAGAATTTGCCCTCTTCCTGGTGGGTTATGGGTCAGAGCAGGGGGAAGTTTGTTTAACAAAAGCTATATTCCATATAGAATTTTGATGTAGCATGAAAGTGGCAGAAAAGTATGAACAACAACCCAGGAATGCAAAAGAAAACATAAATGTTCACACAAGCAGCTTGCAGAAAATTGTAATATGGAGAGGTTGTAAGAAAAGTAAACATAAGTGATACAGATGAAAATTAAGGAGACTACATCTACTTTTCAATAATTTCCCCTTAAAATTTTCTCAATTAACAGATCAGATTTGTTAGTTTACCCTTACTATTTAGTTAATAATGTGGCAGGTATGAACTATTTCAAAACAGTTTTGTAAGATTGACAGAAAACTACATGAATGGTAGCCTGTGTATTTTGGCTTTAGGTTTAGAAATGCAGGCAACTGGATATGCACAGAAATCATATGTGCATTCTCAGAGGATATTTGCTCATTTTATTAAACTTATAATCATCTTAACTATTTTTAAACAATTGTTTCATTTAAAAGGAAAATGATTCTAGGTATTCTCTTCTCTCTCTCTGCCCCTTCTCACTATCCCCCAATCTTTTAGAGAATTTAAGAATTAAACTTATAGAGATGCACATTTTAGGGCTTTATTCTCTGAGAAATTTGGCAGTAATGTGGAGAAAGCAAGGCAGGGGTAGGTTTCTAGCTGTGCTGTAGCTGCGCTTGTGGTAGATGGAATTTCTTCAAGTTTATGGGTGAATTGGGACCTAGAACACACAACCCATGCTGATGAATGTAAGGGACTTAGATTCAGGTCTAGTTATTGTAAAAATCAGTTTAAGGATTTGAGAAATTTGCAAAATGCTTAGTTTGAAATAGACATATTTTAATAAAACACATCAAATTACAAAACTAAGTACTATATAAAACATATTTCACATGTATCCTAGATAGCAATGATTCAAGTATTTAGTCCATGTATTCATTTAATTATTCAATTATAGTGAATCAAATTGAAGATTAGAGATGATTAATTTGATCTACTACTGACAGACGTCTAGAAATTGTGCATATTTCTGGCCAAAGCTAAAATGGTATTAAATATTTATGCTGTCAAATCTGTAGGTGGTTTTATCTATCAGTGTTCAAGAGGACATATAGTAATTTACTGATACAAATGAAGACACAGCATAACTGCCCAAACTATTCTTATTCAAATGAATAACACAACTTTAATGGAGAAGAAAAGAGAAAAATATTTTATCATTTCTGGAAATAATCAACTTTCATAGTAATTTTTTTAGAGCAAAATGTGTAAAAATAGTTTTTAACTATATTTGAAAAATTAAGGTAACATTTATTCTTAGGAGCTGAGTGAGACAAATCTCTGCGGAAATGATTTGCATATGAAATTAACATTCATTAAAGGTAAATGATTGCATTAAGCTGAGACCAAAAACTGTAGAATCTTTTAGATGACTCTATAGTATACATTAACCTCTATGCTAACGATTTTCTTTCCGACTTTATTGCAAACTGGCATCTGTGAAATTCTATATTTCACCTCGCAAGTAAAATTAAATTGAAGAAGTAAAGGTAGGTTTCGAGTGCTAGAGAGAACACCCTGGACCTTCTTCCGATTCTATCCCATCAAAGGTAATTCTTTCCCTCTAATTTATGTAGATACACTTACATTCTTTTAATAATCCTCAACAATTACTTGTTATTAAATTCCTTACCACTCTGCACATGAAAATTTTGAGATGATTTGGAGGCATGTGATTTTAATTTAATTACGGAACTTAAGTTGGACTAGCCTAAATATGCCACTTCCAGGCATTATGTTTGAGCTCGTGAATAGCCAAGCTGTGCTAGAGACCAGCTCTTCCCTGGTTGGTGACAACTCTAGGTTTTCTTGGGACAGAGAAAGAGAGTCCTTCTCACCTCCATTTTAATTCACAATCTCTGATCGAAAAGATTGTGCTCCGATTTCCAATGCCTATTGCATCCAACCTCAGGCCCTAATTACTTCCCGCTGGCAAAGAGAACGGGCAGGCTGGGGCAATGCTGAGCAGGGCTTGGGTTCCAGAGGACATTTGGAAGGGGCCAGGCCAAGCTTCACTAAGGAAGTTCAGGACCTGGATACTAGAAATTGTCCCCATGGATAGTCATGGAAAATAGACTTCGGGAAGCCTTGGCCCCCACCTCAATCCTCTTTTTTGTGAAAGTTGTGAATTCAGAGTTAGGGGGAGGGCGAGGTGAAGGCATCAGAGGGTGGTGCAGGGCCTGGGAAAGTGCCCACACCTGAGCAGTGTGGGAACCACATTCTCACCTGGCACTGCAGGTGTCCCTTAATTTGCCAGTAGGGCATAGCTGTGTTAATGTGACTGCGGCGGCTAAAGGATCCCCACAGGGAGCACAAGCGTGGCAGGCACAGTGAACGTCTGCGGGGTAGGGGCTCATTCTCTGATTTATCTGGAAGCAGGCTGGTGGGGGAGCAAGGGCCCAGGGGTGAGGTGTTCCCAGCTCCAGCTCTGTTGCTCACACTTATCTGATCCCTATTCAATGTGCATTTCTGCAGTAGCAGGGGATGCCCTTGCGGGCTTCACCCTCCCACTCACCTTCTCCCACCTGGTTTGCTCACCTCCTCTCTCCCTTCCATACTCCCCCAACCCTTCGCTCAGCCCCTCCTCCTCGCACTCTTTGACAGCCCCTCCTGTCCCCTCCTACCCCCTCTCCCTCTCACCTCCTTCCACTCCTATATAAACCTACACAAACCCACAAACCCCTCAGGTCTCCTCCACCCTCCTTAATTCTCTCACCCTCCTCATACCCTTTACGACCTCATAACTCTTCACTCCTACATCCTGTTATACTACCCATCCTCTCTCAGCCCCCCTCAAGTTCTGACATCTCTGCCTCTCCCCATGGTTTTACACCAGCCACTCCCCCTCAGGCCTTCACACCTCCTCCTCCTCTACACTCCTCACACGCCTCCTGGCATCCCCCTTACTTCTCACATCCACCATGTTCACCTCTCCCACACTCCATACATACCCCATACTTGGACTCCTACTCTCACTCACGCCCACCTGCCACCCGCTCCGACTGCCTTTTGCCTGGTGGTATTTGAACTCCTCTGTCTGTTTTGGAGAACCTAGCCTCCACCCTCTTCCCCTCTGACCCTTTCTCCCTCCACAGCTTCCGCCCATCTCCCCCTCCCGGATTCTGGACTTCTCTTTGAAGGAGAGGACATGGCTGCCTCCCCTTTACCTTTATCACCCCTGAGGGCTCACAGTCACAGCCACTTGGGTCTGGGAACTGGAGAAGTTCCTCCCCAGTGCCCTGGGCTGGGCCAGCACAGACTGGAGTCAGAACCTCTGATCTGACTTCTCTCTCTCAGTCCTCAGCTTCAGAGAGCTTTTCCTTGACTCTCTTCCAGATTTGTCTCCAGACTTCAGGGACACAAACTCAGAAGTGTAGCATTTCCATCAGCAGTGTGGGTGGTAGGGTCCTTTAAACTGGTGGTTCTTCAACTTCATCAAGCTTCAGAATTACTCAGTCTGTTAGAACAACCAGAGACTGCTGGCCCTCACCCCTAGAGTTTCTGATTCAGTAGACTTGGGGTGGGACCTGAGAATTTGCATTTCTAACAAGTTCCCAGGTGATGCTGAGGCTGCTGCTCTGGGACCACATTTTGAGGAAATTTAAACAAGTCTCAGTAGTGTGAAGTGATAGGGAGGTCCAAAGAACACAGAAGTTAGGGAGCAGAATGATGCTGCCTAAATGGGAATAGTGCCCTAAAAATTTCCCAAGCCAGAAGATACTTTCGAAGTATATATTCATTCTGGTGAGTGTTTAGTTTCTCAGAAAACTGCCAAATCATCTCCATTGTTAGGGTTTTATCCACAAGAGGAAGGGAGAAAGAAAGGAGGTTGGGTCTAGGACACGTCTTTTCCTAAGCCCTCACTGACAATTTTTCATAAAGCTAATGGTGTTTAGAGTTGGGGGAATCGGGTCTTGGGTCACTGAAAGTGCTAGTCACTCTGGGTAGGTCTGTTGTTTGTGAGCCTTGGGGTGTGTGTGTTAGAGAGTTTGCTGACTACCTTTGTGGTTAGACTTCATTCGAAACAGACAGGAGAACCCCTGCTCTACAGAACCACCTTTTCTAACCTGGGTAGTGGTTACCATGGTTACTTCCTGCTCCCTCTCCATCTGCTGGTGAAGAGGCTCACAGACCTCTCCCTTCAGTCCTTCTTGAAGGCTGGAAGGTGGCCCAGAAACTTTTGGCCAGGTCATGTTCTGCCTTTTCAATTGTCTAGGGAATGGTTTTCCTAATTTATTTAGAACTGCAAAGGTACATGTATAAAGAAGGAGAAACATAAAAAACAAAAGTTTAAAATTCCTTAAATTCAACTTTTTTGTGTGTGGGTGTGTGTGTGTCTATGTGGTATGCTTAACCAGGTAGAGAACATATACCATACGCAATCATGATGCTAGACAATAGTTTCTTTCTTTTATATTTGAGTTTACTTGACAATATAAATTCCAAATCCTGGCCAAGAATATCTATACATTTGTCTGCTGGCTGATTTTGCCACCAGTTTTCAATCTCATTTTCTCTAAGTTTTGTGAGCAGGGCAGAAATTTCTAGTATGCCTTTGGAGATTAGAATCTAGGAATTCGAGTTCTGAGATCTTGGCCAGTGTTTGCACAACCTGTTCCATATTTACAAATCCTTAGCAATAGTTCAACGCCTGAAAATTTCCTCTCTTTTCTCTTCATACTACAAACAATTATACTGTTCTAATATGCTTTAGGAAAAATATAATTGCATTAACATGTTTCTATTATAATTCTGTTGTTAAAAATGACTAGAATTTTGGTAATGCGTAGCTGTTTTCCTGGTGTGAAAAAAAAATTAAATTCAACCTTGTCAAATGTCCATTTGCTAGCACATTTTCTTAGTTGTATTTTAGCCAAAAACATTACAGACATTACTAAAATGTTCCCAGGGATCAGCACACCAGCTCCTGGAGAAATATTTGGATAGACATCATAAAACCAAAACAATCCCGTTATCCAGATTTTAAAGGTTTTGAGTTAGTCTTGTTTTCCTTTATCCCACGTTAAGATCTCTGTATATTATTCTATATTTCATTTCAAATTGGAGCTTTTATCCAATTTTACTTCCAATTGGGGCTTTTTAATATAGAAAAGCCAGAGGTTGCCAAAGGAATTGGATACTTAATGTTGAATCCAAACTGAGTAAAATTTTGAAGTATATACAATCCAGTTTTCTTATTAACTTGAAATTGAGATCAATGTAACGCAAATCTATTTGTGTTTCCTGCTACCTAAATAGAAAATCCATTGGGACAAAAACCAGTCTATAAACGTGTGGTCTGCATGTTAGATCCAGAGGTAACCAGTTTATTAATATTGCTACTATATTTAAGTTGTGGGTGATGAATCTATTATCTAAAGAAATGCTCCAAGTATCTCAAGGTCGAGGATCTTACCAGGGTCTTGCTTTTGGGGAAATGGCCCAGATACGTTTACTCAGAAATGGTCTTACCAGAAAGGTACTGTGGCAAATAACATCTAACCATAATGATAATGTTAATGTTACTGTCACTTTGGAAAAACTCCCTGAATTTAGTGTCTGTTTACAGTTGGTTTGGCATTTCCCCCAAACATCTAATCATGCTTTATGGTGAAGTATGGCTGTCGGTTGTTTCTTGACTTGTGGTATCTAACCACGGCCTCCTGGCTGGGTAATCTCCCCTCTCCTGCCCCCTAGCGGAGGGTTTGGCAATGCACCAGCAGCTATGACAACCAGCGATTATTTATTGATCACCTGCTGTGTGCAAAGCACTGTGGAAAAAGCTGAAGCGTGTCCAGATCTGGGCAGAGTCCAATGTCATGCAGGGGCTTTATAAGATGATTTGAGATGGACCAGATATTCTAGCTCTGGGGCCTTGTGGCTCCTCACCTGGGGGCCCTCTTCAGAACCCTGATCTCACCATGTTGCACTTGGAGCCTGACTCTGGCATCTCTGGCCACCAGAAGGTCCTAGCTGCAGCCAGTTTGGGACCAAGAGGCTGTCTGCCCCTTGGCGGGCCTGGTGATAATTTGAGTGCTCTTGTCTAGTGCTGTCCGGTTTGACCCGCAGTTACAACCAATCCTGGATCAGCATTGTCAGACTTCGGTTCCACCACACTCTGTTTGAAGAGTCCCATTTTGTGCAGTGGCAGCCACAACAAAACCCAACTTTCCTCTGTGACTTTGTTCTTTTGATTTTTAATAGATCAAAGAGGTGGAGGGAGGAAGGAAAAGCAGGGGAGGGGGGGAAAGGAGGGGAGTAGGGATTGTTGTCGTGTCAAGATGCAGTGCCCATTTGAGGCCACTAGCCCCATTAGAAGGGAAAAGTGCACGGAAAAGGGCGAGAAACCTGCACTCGGCGCGGCATTGTTCGGGGGATTCGAGCTGCGGCCGCGGCCGCCATACAGTACGGTCTCCATGGCAACGCAACCTGCTGCTGCCACCGCGAAACTTGAAGGCGCTTGAAAGGGCTTGAAGAGACCAGAATCACAACCCTCGTTCGGTTCCCCGGGAACAACGGGGGAAAATAAGAGAGAGAAAGAAAGGAGGAGGAAAGGAAGAAGGAGAGGAGGTGGGGAGAGAGAGAGAGAAGGAATATGAATGAACGGGAGAGAATTGGAGGGAAAGAGAAGGCAGAATATGAGAGAGGGAGGCGGAAGGCTGAGAGAAACCCCACCCCAGGCCTATGAATGCTGGCATTGTCCTTTCTTTTCTGAATCTGATTTACCATATCATAACCCCCAGGAAGAAGAAAACATCAATATCCCGAAGGAATGGAGATGTTTCTATGGAAAACCTAGGAATTTTAGTCCATAACAGATCTGGTGTAAAAAAATCAAAGAGATCAAAGGCAGAGCTCCCGGGAGTATAGATGCGTCTCTGAATTAAAGATGGACGATGCTGACTACAAAGTACTTTTTTCTTCTTTATTCAGTCTTCTGTTTCCATTTCAAGGGAGGTGCTGGCCTCGTCATATCTGAACTAGACCGTCATTGTGAACAATGTCATGAAGGGGAATGAAAGGAGGAGTGGGGGCACCAGAAACTCGGCTTCCTCTGCCCCAGCCCGGTTTCCAACCCTCTTCTCCAGCAGGCTCAGCGGAGGTGTCAGCCCGGCCCTCCTCATAGAAGGAGCTCCTGGCGAAGCTCGTCCCACCCTCGATTATACGGGGGCACTTAGGAAAAATGGGATCCGCTGAAATCCAGAGAAGGGAGGCTGTGTCCGGCTGGCTTGATGCCTCACCAAATTGAGCTCAGGGCACTCTCCAAGCTCAGCGTGGCAGTTCTGGTGTGGGGAGGAGACAGCAGGATCTCTAGGCCAGATATGGGCTGGGTAGGATGTAGAACACCCTGGCGCCAGGAATTGGGGGGCGGCCCCAACAGTTGTCTTTGCAGATGTGGGTTCCTGGCAGCTCTTCCAGGAGAGGGCCTCCCAAAGGGGAAGATGTTGGGGGCGACCCAGCTAAGTGAGGCATCTCTTTGCCTGACAGCCCCTCAATTTGCAAGTCTAAGAAACAAATTCTAAGTGTTTTTTAGATACTCGACCAGCTGACTTCCACTTTTCTTTTTCAACCTAAAGCAAAGTGGAAAGTCAGGGATGGAAATTCCCGGGTGTATCAGTGGAAGGGCATGCAAAGGAACAGACAGGCAGCAAGCAGTCCTAGGGAATGCCTCCTCCACCTGCGCGAAGAGAATTCTCTGGCCTGGCCTGCAACCCGTGTGTGTGTGTGTGTGTGTGTGTGTGTGTGTGTGTGTGCGCGCGCGCGCTCATGTTGGCGTGAACCCCAGTGTTCTGAGAAGGGCTGCTCACATCTCTCAAGTGGCTTGTGGGCTTGCTGTCCAGCTTCTCTGGACTTTGTGGCTGAGAAATTAAAACAGTAAATCTTCAAAAGCTGGAGACTCTCCGCTTCCTCTGGAAAGAAGCGAAGACAGTCAGCCTGGAGGCGTGCGTGCGTGCGTGGGGAGCCCAGCCTCCAGAGGCTACAGGCCTTTGCCCCAGTGTCTCCCCTTCAATTTCTCCAGCAGATGTGTATTAGAGAAGTCAATTAAGTTGTTTGCAAACATGCACGGGCTGGTGTGTACCGAGCAGGGAAGAAACCTTGTTCCCAGTGTGGGATCAGTGTCTGGCCTGGCCACAAGCACCCTGGGGGCAGCCTGACACTAAGTCAACAGTGTCATGGCCGAGGGGCCCCTTGGTAGCGGCAACAGCTGTCCAGCTGCCCATTGTCCAGTCAGGGCTGGAGCCTTGTTGCTGCCCCGGCGCCAACTCTGTGCACAAAAACAGACCAGGGCAGGAGGAATGTATCCCCCACCCTCTCAGCACCATCCGGGCCACCAGACCCTCTCTTCTGTCTCTCCCCTCCTCTCCAGACATTTTTTCTCCTCAAGTAATGGAGGCCAAAAAAAGTCCAGAACCTGGGGAAAGGTGGGGGCAAAGAAAAAAGACTCCATACTTCCTAGGCATGGGGATGGGCAGAACATCATCACAGAACAAAAGAATAGAGGTTGGAAATTGCAACAAAACTGAGAGCAAGAATGATCTTGTTACAGGTATTGGTTTATCCCTAGTTGTCTGTCTCAGAGAAGTTGGTGAGTGTGTTCGATGCTGTCAGGGGGGCCAGGGGCCAGGGCAGTACCTTTCCAGAGCTGTGAGTAGGGGAGGTGGCCTTGGGTCTTGGTGGCTCACTCAGGGGACAGAAATGCCCCCAGGGTTCAACTATCTGGGTGGCTCCTTGCAGACCTGCGTTTCTCCTAAGGATGAAATTCCAACACCCTCTCCTCAAGACTCCTGCCCCCTTCACCGGGCAAGGGTGGGGAGTGTGGGGAGTGCAACGGGTGCGCTGAAAGCACTGGGAAGGGGGTGGGGCCAAGATTGACTAGGTCTGTCTGGCTCCGACTCCCAGAACTGCCCATGACTTCAGCCGGTGCCGCAGGCCCTGAACTGGCTAGGGTGAAGTGAATTTCTCTCCTGAAGCCCAAGCCCAGAGGTGTGGGCTGAGGGGAAATCTGCAGAGCAGCTAGCCCGCATCGAAGTACAGGGATGTCTCTGCCCAAATGCACTCTCTGTGGCCCCCACTGCAGAGGGATTTGTGGGACACACCTCTCAGAATTATGGGCTGAGTGGCCCACTGGAAGCTTGTCCAGCTGCCGGGGTCTGCTTTTCAGGCCCTCACTGAGCCCAAAGTCTACAGAGTGGCTCAGATCCTCAGAGAGCCAAGCTTGGGCTGCCTCAAACCAGAGCTGTGCCCAAGTTCCCAGTTGTGGCTAATGGCACTTGCCAGATAGCTGGCCACTTGCCTCTTTGCTCTGGAAAAAAGGAAATTAGTTGGCTGCTCTTGTCTTGGTGTTTGGCACGAATTCCCTCATTGCCTCTTTTCTCTATTTAGAAAAAAAATCTTAAATTCCATGTTGAGTAACAAGTATCTGCCAGACGTTGGACAGTAACACTGTTCATCCGGCTTAGGTGGCTTCTCTTTTATTCTTTTTATTTAGTGAACTCCTGACTTCAGAAAGTTGGAGGTAAAAATCATACCAAAATTTTAAAACACTATCAGGACGTTGCTGCTGAAAAAACCTGGAGGGCCTGACTGGATAAAAGCCTTTGACTCAGACCCAAGGGTTTCAAGGACTAAAGCTCCAACCACCTCTCCATCAATGCACAAGAAGTTGAATTGTTTTTAATTTTTCTTTTTTTGTAAATGACAGAGAGAATAGCGGAGGGTCAACTCAGAGCTAAAGTTGTGAGTAGCAGAAGCTACTGAGTTCCTGAGTCCAAGTGCAGAAATAAGCGTCGAGGTCCCAGCCATCGAAGCTTAATCGTCTAAGTTTTCAGCGCGGAGAAGGGTTGGGTTTTAAGCTCTCCGACGTCGGCTCCGGTGGCGTGCTGCTGTGTGTGATTTGCTGGGCTGCTGGCGGGGGACCTCAAACAAACTACCGGATTCCAGAAAGTCTGTCTTCCTGTTTGCCGGACCAGGAAAACTCTAGGAATTAAAAGGAAACTTCCGAAGGAAGGCGGGAGCCTGCCTTGGGGTTCTGGCCCGCTGGGGAGGGGATGTGGCAAGCGCGCTGTTCCTGTCGCCCAGTGCAGAGCCCGGGAGCAGATACACGGCGACTGAGCCTCCCAAAAACGGTCAGCGTGTAGAAGCTTTTCAGTAGCCTTCTTTTCATAACATTTAGTTCGCAAGTTTCAGGGTTTTGCTTTTGTTCGGTGAGACATTTGCCGAGGACAAATCCGATGGCAAATCGTTTCTCAGGCGGTTGTGCAAATTCTTCAAGGAGCTGGCGCTGGGGGCGCGCGCGGCAGAAGAGACTGGAAGCCGCGCCAGGCGGCTCAGCCTCAACTCTCCAAACGCTGCGCTTGTCCTCCGGGCTGGACGCCAGCCTGCCCTGCTCGCGGGCCTCCCCCATGAGTTGGAAGGGATGTGGGAAAATATTGGGTAACTTTGCCATGTCCCCGACAAATAAACAGGGTAATTAGAATGACGCAGATGCCGGTGTTGGCCCTCACGTTTTTTATGATCGTTAAAGGCAGAGACTTGAAAAAAAACGTAATTAAGTCTAATGATGGAGCTTTTCTTCTCGTGAATAGATGGCAGGTTAAACCAATTAGACACATTCATCAAATTCTTTCCACCAAGTTTTTCTAGACGTTAGGGTATGGTCTCAGTACAGCGCGGAGACCCGCACGCTCTCCACGCCGGGCGCCGGGCAGGTGGGGGCGCGCCGAGCCAGTTCAGCGCGAGCTTCCCTCCCTCCGGTCCCGGAGGCCGCCTGCGCCGGCCGCGGGGGTTCACGCTTGAGCTTTTCTAGTGCAGCATCGGTCCCTTCCTACTCAACTTCTTTCCCAAAAAGCCTCTCAGAATTAACGAATTTTCCGTTCCTCCGAGTGGTCAAGATTCCCGTGTGTGAGCGTGTTTGGCAAAATCTAACTTTTCCTGGCGCAGAAGAGCGCCTAGAAAAGGCCAGAATTAAGAACCCTGAGAATGGAAATCGGCTAATAGGAAAACACTATTAATTCTCCTTTTGCGCTTCCCCCAGCATCTCCTGCTGAGGCCGGGAGAGAAGTGTTTCCGAGGGGACCAGATCTGCAGGGGGTGGGTGGGTAGGGGGCGATGACGACACTGCAAGGAGAGCGAGTTTGGAGAACAGAGGTCCGGCCTCCGTGCGAGCGGACTTAGGACTTAAGGTCCTCAGGTTGGAGCCGGACCCAGACTCCCCCCAGAGCTGTAGCGAGTTGAAATTCTAGGGAGTTCTCGAGAGGACCGGGCTGTCAGGGCCTCCTCGAAAACAGGAGTTCCATCTGTTGGCTCAGACCCCGCGCGTCTACCGTGTGAACGAGGTCTCCCTTTCCATGGTCACAGGACTGACAGGAAGTCCTCGAGCTTGTGCGGAGCAAAAGAGAGAAACGATTCTATGCGCCAGGTTCCTACTTACGGCCGCCATAGACTTTTCAACAACAGGTGGAGGGAGTGGAACGCGGCTTCTCAGCAGATCCTAGCATCTAACGTGCATCCTTCAACATATGCCCATAGGTGTAACATTAATATGTATTTGCATTATATATAGATATTTTTATATTCATATTATCTCACCTAGTACATATCACAGTATTTGGTGTATATTGATGTATACTTTCATTTTATTTTTATATATTAAAAGAGTACATTAAGTCATATATGCATTTATATTAGGTGGTATAAGTTATATATTACGATATATATGTATATTGGTGATAAATATTATAGTAGATGTGTATTGCCATTTGGGAACTATATTATATATTAAGAGATGGCAAAATTGCATTTAGGGACCAATATTACCTAGTAGGAAACGTATTATATATTAGGTGATAGATACTAGGCTAGAGATATATATATGTTTATTTTTAGAGTGCGTATTTACAACAATTTTGGACGATGCAGAGTGGAACCTTTTGAGCTCCATCCCCAGCAAGGGACCAAGCCCAGCTGGCCGAGACAAAACCCAGCACCTTCTTTGTAGCGCCATTTTGAACCTCTTTTCTTGACCGTCTTTCCTGCATCACCTCCACTACCTTGAGATAAATAAGAAAATCATACAATAGGTAGACAAACAAAACACTCCAACCTTCTCCCCACCAAGCCAAGTGTGCCTTCGCCTCAAGCTAGGTTTTTTTTTTGGTGGGGGTGGACGGTTTGAGTTTGTTTTAGTGCAGGAACTTTTCCTCTGGCATGGCGACTGTCGAGGGGTTGGCGGAGGTTCTGGACTTGGGGCAAGGAGACTTGAGCAGAGGGCGTGACCCAGTCCTCGTCCTGCCACCGGGAAATACGGTAGTTGAATGGGAGGAATAAAATTTAGAATGAGAGCCAGCATTTGGACTATTAGGCATGTGAGCACAGCTCCTAGATGGAATTTTTAGAGCCACTGGCTCTTCAATGTGAGTCTGTGACACCAGGTTGCGGATGACGAGGGGAGCAGGGGAGAGGAGAGTTTGAAAAGCTTGGATTTGCAAGAAGACCAACTTTTGAACTCTCCACGCAGATGGTGCAAATCCGCCTGTAATCATTTTTCAGCTCATCCGGAAACTGCTCTCGAAGTGAAGCCCCAAAGTAAATAAACACCTCCCTCCCTTCTCAAAGTCATGCCTTTAAAGGGAACTCCACGGGCCTAATTACGCTTGAATTATGCCAGGAGCTCCGCGAAGGATGGAAGTTTAGACAAATAATTGCGCCATTGTGCGCGGCCAGCCGGCCCGCGCGGCCTCCCTCCCGTTTTCATCACTCGGAAGGCGGCGGGGCTCGCAGCCACCTGAAAACCGCCGCCGGGGGCGAGCCAGAGACTCCTGCCTAATTAACCTACTTTTCCACCCGGTGGATGTCAAGATTTTAGAAAAAGAGTTGGAGGAGGGAAAAGAGGGACACCAGGGTTTTCTGCCTCCTCCCTGAAGTCGAAGCAAAGTTGTGTTGCCAAGTTTTGTTGTGATTCCTTGAAAGCTTGTACACTTCAGGCAAAAACTGAAGATGCCCAGGGAATTGCTTGGAAAAGCTTCCGGGACTATCATCGGGAACCTCGAGGAGAGGCAACGTTTTGGAAAACGAATGTCTCCTCTTTGTTTCGGTAGTGACGCCGTAAATCATCGCGGCCAAACAGGTTCTCTAAAGTTGGAATTAAATGGGGAAAATGTGAGGACCCCCATAATTTCCAGGTGAAGAATTAGATTAATTTTCCAAATGAGAATGTAATTAAATTCATCTCAGATATAGTTGCCTGACTGAATAGCAAAAAGTTAGGGATTTTAACCCAGAGAGAGTGTCCTCCCCTGCGAGTTTGGGGAGTCACCAGCTGCGATTATTTATGATACTCCACTTACATATCGATTCCGCATTCAAAACCAGAGAATTCACTTCCATTTACCTTAATTTCGCTAGGACTGCAATTGGGAGTCACGTATTTGGATCATGTTCTCAAAAAGGAGAAATCTATCTGTAATTACCCCCAAACCTCATGAGTTCGTATGGAAACTCTGCACTAAAATGATTGAATAGCACACTCTTTGGCTTATTAAGTCTCTGAAATATTTTCTTACATTAGCAGAATTTATAATATACTAGCTCTCTATGAAGATAATTTTGGAAGAAAGTGTATAGGCTTTGAAATTTACAGAAGCTGAGGGCAGAATGAGCATTAAAACAGAAAACTAAGCATCCTTGTAGATTGTTAGAAGGATTTTCTTTAAAAAATTTAGCTGATTTGCCATTCAATTAACTGATCCCCTCCAGCTTTAAAAACTCCACAGGGCCCAAGCTAAAGGTGTACACAAGCATTTTCCCAGAGGGCTTATGTAAATTTATTTATTCATACAGCCCAAGGCAACCGGTGTTTGGTAAGCAGAGATGCTAATGGGGTGAGGGGCTGGTGGAGGGAAAATACTTCTGAAGTGAGTTCTTGAGGAGCAAGTTCCTGAATGGTGTTCTTTCCTTGGAAAGTTGTTTATCAGCCCACAAATATTTTAGTGAAAATAATCAAGATGCCTTGAGTTAATCAGCTGTCAGTTCCACAATTAACTGTCTTCTGCATTTTTCGGTGACCGTTTTCCTGTCCACATATACTCAGGCATATAGAGAAGCAAAAAAAATGCCCAGAAAGATAAGTCATAAATACAAACATGAGAACAGAGTTGTTCGGGCAGAGTCGGAATAAGTAACATAGAATTAGAGAAAATGAAAGCTGTTTGGAATGTGAGCCGAGTCTGTGACTTTAGAAAGTGCTAATTTAGGAAATCTCATCTCACAGAAGGCATAGGCATCCTTGGGTAGGCCCTGACAAGGTACTTAGAAAGTAAGCACAAGGCCCTATAATGTGTGCTTCTTCGAGAATAAGAATTAAAATGAGGTAAATGGTTCTAATCTCACATTTAATAAACACTTAGGATTCTGGGAGGCCTGGCAGGGGCTAAAGTTCCATAGTACTTTATCGACTTTGAGTCTATTCAGTAAAACATTTGCATTCATTGCTCTCTCCCAAACTTCTCTGTATACATTTTTCTGTTTACCTCAACTCCTCCAAAGTTTTGTGAGAAATCTTTGATAATCTACATAAGCCTGAAGCTTTTATTCCTACCTCTTGATCATCCCTTTAGAGCTTAAGATATATTCATCTTGAATGATCAAATTCCTAGAATTACACAATTATTTAAATATTTTTCTATAACTATGGGTTAAATATCTCTAAATTGCTCCTTTACAACTCTTTTTAATATAGGGCTAATTTTTAGTTGATTCTAAGTAGTTTTGTAGCATAGTTCTTTGATTAAGAGTTATTTTTATTCTCCGTAATAGCTGAAAATTCACTTTCCTGAATACAGTAAATACCTGTAGCCCCTGAGATTTCATGAAGTTCTGGTCTGCAGTTATAGTAAGAGACTCAGGCTGTTTTCTGTGTATTGTTATTTTTATATTTTCAAACAAGTGAGTAGAACCATTATTTGTTTATTAATCCAGGTGATTTTTCTATCAATTAAAAAAATCCCTAAGATCTATTTTTTCCTATTTCTTGAAAAAACACTTTGCTTGTAATGGCTTAATATAGCTTTTCTTTAACTGAGGCATCCTCTCTCTCTTTTGAAGATTTCAAGGCAAAATCATAGCAGAGCCATTGGAATGAAGGACTGTAGGGAAAATAAAGTTTCCTAAAGATGCATGGGCTTGGATCTGTGGCTAGTCAGATTGTATAAAAAATGCACACAATCGTCTAAGCTGATTGGTGGGCTGAGAGAATACCTCAGGCAAGTTTTAGTGTCTTGGTGTGCTTAGGGATGAGGATTATAATTTCTTTCCCAAAGAAAAAACTTCTCTGTAATATTTGTTGTTTTCAATATCAACAAATCTTATATTGGAAACATGGGTGAGTGACCTTAATCAACTAAGGTGGAGGAATAAAAACGTTTATATTATCATCTTCCATCGTGAAGTATAAATGTGAATTAAATTAGGATAATTATTTGAATAGTCAATATATTTTTTAAAATATTAGCTTTGTATATATCTGTATATATACACACATACAGACAGATAGACACATATGTATACACATGCACAGGTTGAAACAAATTTATAAGAGTTTAAAACCTTCTTTTAGGTTATTTTTACAAAAGTAAAGATAGCTATAATGAGATAGTCTTTAAATAGTTTTTAATTTAGCTAAAGTAACAAACGATAAAATTAGCTATTTGCTAAGAAATAAGATTGATATAATACGCCACCTCCTCCAACAGCCATTTTCGATTTCAAATTTTAGATACTCTACTCTCTCATTAAATGAGCTTCTCTTGCAGGAAGTTTAATTTAGATTGGTTGAGTCATACCTTTTTTATGTTAGTATTTATTGAAAAACATCCTAGTATGTTGTCGCTGCCTGGGAATCGGTTTTATATACCTGTGCTTTCGTAAATGTGGAAAACCCTTATTCACAGTTACCTTCGTCTTTATAGCAAGAGCTCAGCTATTTTTTTTACCCTAATCAACTCAATAGACCTTTAAAATGACATAGTTTTTGGTATAATGCAACTGCGAAATAAAAATAGAAACTACCAAAAGCAGCTTATTCATATTGGCTACAGTGACATTGGCCTCACACTGGACACATTACATTTTGGAGGTGGGGCTGATATCCCAGAACATGTGCAACCTCCATGGAAATGCTAGGCTTCAAAGCTGAGACTATAGCCCCCCACTGTGTTCCTGGAAGCTGGCAGCCTTTCCTAGCTGCCTGTTTTTTTCTTTTCTTCTTCTTCTCTCCAAAGACCCCCAGTACATAGTTGTATATTGTAGTTGTGGTCTTTCTGGTTGTGCTATGTGGGATGCTGCCGCAACATGGCCTGACGAACGGTGCCATGTCCATGCCCAGAATCCGAACCAGTGAAACCCTGGGCCACCGAAGTGGGGTACAAACATAAGCACTTGGCCATGGGGCCGGTCCCCTGCGCATTTGTTTTTCCGGTGGAGAGTTCACATCTGTTTCAGTCATGATGGACCTGAGGAGCTAGACTTCTTTTGAGTATAGTCTCTGAAAGAGTACACGGACCCCTTTAGTTCCAAAAGAGCAAATATCCTCCCAGTTTTCCACAGTGCTGAGAATTGAAAAAGCACAATGATTTCACATATGGAATTATTCTGATCAGCTCTGTTCATACTTATAAATATAAAATCAAAAAAATGTTTTTACACCCTCAGAGAGAATCACAGTGAGAGGATTAGACACTTTCATTGTTTCATTTTATTATATTGAAATAACCATTTAGAGAACTTTTATAAAATTAACATTGCCTGAAAGAATTGAAGGGCCCCACCTACATTTAAGGATATAATGGGGGAAAGGTAAGCATTGAAGCCAGCTAAAACAAAATATGACAGTCTAGAGGATTTCCCATCATTTAGGCAACTTTGGGAGAAGAAGGTAGTATAAGAGAGGCTTGTCTTGGTGGAGATCCAGCCATCACTTAGGGGAATCCTTGGCTGTACAGATGCAGAAAATGAGGCTCATGGAAATGAACTCATTCTAATCAACAGAGCTGGTCTAGGAACAGATTTATGCCTTCTGGTCTCCACTGAGCTTTTATTTATGAGCATAGGCACGTGAATGATGCCTGTAATCTCTTTGAAATGCAAATCTGTGCCTCTCACCACTTTATTGTACCTGTGCATGCCTTAGAACAAAAATCCCTCAGTGGAAACGGTGAAATTGAAGTCCTGAATATGGACCACATTTCTTAAGGATGGCAAGACCAAATTACTCACCAGAAACCTCTTCTATCCTCCTGGAAACCGTGGGATAAGGGTGCAGTAGCTATGAGATGGGAAGATACTATTTTAAAGGACTCATTTGAGAGAAAAGGAGGCCCTCAGTCCTTGGTCCCTTGATAATTACGATTTTAAGGCTGAAATAAGTGATGTGACAGAGATATATACATGAAAGGGGCTTTTAGAAGCCATAAGAACAAAGATTAGTGCCAGAATATACGTTTGGGTAGGGCTTGCACAAGGACAGTATACATACAACGGCTAAAATTCTGGAAGCACAATTTAGCATGGAATAGATTATCCTAATACTATATGCTTAGTAGTACATAAAACATATACTTTGTTGTTATTTTATTTTTCTGTATGTCATTTAGGGAAAAAAATGCTCTGTAGTGGCCTAGAAAAATGATGTTGATTGCCTCATATTTCATTTTAACTCATTTTGTAATGACCGACCGAATTAGTAAAATTTTGCCTTAAAAAAATAACATTTGATCCTATTCCCACTTTTTAAACTGAAGAAGGTAAATGCCCTCAAATTAGGTCATTTCCCTAGAGAAATTTTGGAAGGAAACAATACTTGATCAATTAATGGTTACACAAAAGGCTTTAAAAATTACAAGATTTATAATAGCTCTGGGGAAATGATTTATTATCTGAAATAAGAAAATGCTGATAATTTTGGTGCTTTGGCAGTGTAGTGTTTTCATGAGCTGACTAAAAATATCTGGAGTATGTAGTTTAAGTTGGGAAAACGCTCTTTCTTCTTGCCTATTGGACAGTGAGGCATTTGCCAACATCTGCCTCATATAATATAAATTTATTGCCCCATTTTGGAGCTGGGAATTTGGGAAGATAATGGGTATACTGCCCCAAGAATGCCGTCTCTATTAGCTTAAGATTAGCCTGGCCATCTTAATACCCAACCTAGAACATGGATATTTGTGTCAACACCTGTATTTGGGGCTTACATGATCTTTTGAGGATAGAGGATTTCACTTATATCATCTTGCTCGAGTGCTTTGGGTCACCAGCTTACTTTATCCTTTTTTTTTTTTTTTAAATGTGATTCTATTCCACTGCAAAAGATCTTCCTAATGGATGGTATGATAGTGCCACAATCTAGATGCTGTTGAACTGTCTTTCCCAAGGTCTTCTTTTGTTACTGGGAGAAGATATTCCTATTGCTGTTGGTGTACTTTAATTGGGATTATTATTTTTCCTTTAGCTGAGCAATGCTGAATTAAGTAGGGGTCATAAAATTACTGGAAGATATCGGTACTACAGAGAGGCAGGATTTTGGAATTTCCCATGCAACAGAAGGATTGACTTGATTTTATTGGATGTGGGGATAAAGCATCCAAAAGGAAGGGGTTATTTCATTTTGTCTACGTGAGTAGGGCCCCTTCCAGAGAATGTTACATTTTGGATAATATTTAGAAGATGTGGATAGACTATATAATGAACTGGATTATAAATTACTAAAACCACCTAAAAATCAGAGATTTTTATATGTGTGAAAGAGATGGACTAGTAAACGCTTGATTGTATTACAAATTAAAGGAAACACAATTAAAAAATGAAACAGCATTCCTGTAAAAATATACAAATAATAATGAAAATTGAATATTAAATAATAACACAGCTAAATTTGGTATAATTATTCTGCTTAATATTATTAACATTAATATTATATCTTTTGATGAAAGTAAGAGTATCCACTATCTTTTCTAGAGAAAACAAAACACTATTCATGAGAGTCTAAAAGGCCAGGTCGTGGTCAGATGGGGGCATATGCTTTGCCCTATGGTTTCACAGGGAAAATTGCTGAACCTACCATCATGAATGAACTGCGTGTGCTTCTGGAGCGAGTGTGCAATATAGGTGACAATAGCAACACAAGTGACAGAACAACTCCAAAATGAGGACATTTAAAAAAAAAAAAAGGCCTAGAAAGTCCTTAAAAGTGTGTTGAGGATTGAATAATTTTTTTATTTTTTAAATTTTTTTAAAGATTGACACCTAGGCTAACAAGTGTTGCCAATCTTCCTTTTTTTGTTTTTTTTTTTTAAGGATTGGCACCTGGACTGACAACTGTTACTAATCTTTTTTTTTTTTTTCTGCTTTACTTCCCAAATCCCCCCCACCCCGTAGGTAGTTGCATATCTTAGTTGCAGGTCCTTCTTGTTGTGGGATGTGGGACGCCGCCTCAACGTGGCCTGAGGAGCGGTGCCATGTCCGCCCCAGGATCCGAACCCTGGGCCGCCGCAGCGGAGCACGCGAACTTAACCACTCGGCCGCGGAGCTGGCCCCAGAGGATTGAATTATTTTTTATCATTCATTGTAGGTATGATACAAACTCTATATGATTGGAGCTTTATGTGGAATGAAGTAGAGTTGAAGGTATAATGAATTCATACTTCCAGATTAGATCGTTTTCTGAGTACCGAACCAGCCTTTTTTTCTCAAGAGCAGGTCCTTGCATCCGAAATATCTTTTTAATTTGTAGCACAAACCAAGCTTTACCTCCCAACTTCAAATGTATGTCCTCCCATCACGTTTCTGTCTTTGGTCTATTCGTCTTCTTTTTTTTATACTCTCTGACTTGACAGTTTCTTTCTGTAGCTTCTAAAATTGCGTGTGGATAACTCTGAAGCGTCTCTCTCCAGCCTCAGCCTCCGTCTTGACTTTCTAAGTCCCGTCTTCCAGTTTCCTAGCAGACATGTGTATTTCTTAATGCATGGCTTGACAAACTGGACAGGTCCAAAATGGAACTGAAGATCTCCTCCGTCTCTCGTCTTTCCCACCTTGAAGTCTATTTCGTATTTCATTTGATAGGACCATCGACTTTCAGTCCTTCGGGGTTACAATCAGGGAGTTTTCTTTTCACGCTTCTTCCCCTTAGTCCACATCCAGTCTGTCGTTAAGTCCCCCAACTTCAGCTTGCCCCCACCTTTTCCTCCTTTGTTTCTTGTCACCTGAATAATTTTTCTTTTTTTTGAGGAAGATTAGCCCTGAGCTAACCACCGCCAATCCTCCTCTTTTTGCTGAGGAAGACTGGCCCTGAGCTAACATCCATGCCCATCTTCCTCTACTTTATATGTGGGACACCTATCCCAGCATGGCTTTTTGCCAAGCAGTGCCATGTCCGCACCTGGGATCCCAACCGGCGAGCCCTGGGCCACCGAGAAGCGGAACATGTGAACTCAATTGCTGTGCCACCGGGCCGGCTCCTCGCCTGAATAATTTTAATGTTCTTCTCTACCTAACTTTTCATCTTCCATTTCAACTTTGATATTGAGGCAGCTTGTCTAAAGAGCTGTCATCCATTCAGGATCAACCAGATATTGGGCATTTTACATAAAATATCCCATTTAATTCTCACATGTACCTCATTCAAGAGGTGTCATCTCATTTATAAAGAAATCGGACGCTCAATGTATTGAAGAAACTGGACCCAGAACATTCAAGAGAGTGACTATATAATTTCTCATTCAAACAGAGACATTTCTCAGGGAAATAATTATGCCTGAACAATGGGTGTAAAGAGGAATTTTCCCAGAGAAACCAGGACTCAAGGTTATTCGCTCAGTATGTGTTTGACTAAACCAGGGTTCCACCCCAGCTCTGTCTGGACAGATCCTGTAGCCATCTTGTGACTGTGAGGGGAGTAGTTGATTAGCTGAGGATGGTAGAGAGCAAAGAAAGAAAGAAGTTGGTCCTTCAATGACCATGCTGATCCACCCTGTTTCCCATCTTCATGTTAAGTAGATATTAAATATTCTTATTGTTTAAGTCACTTTATTTGGTATTCTGTTAATCAAATTTGATACACTTTTATACAAGGAAAGACAGTAAATTATACAAGCAATGGCAATAACGTTTGACATCTGCTAGGATGGGGGAGTGCAGGACGCTTTGAGAGATCATTTAGGACAATCTGATCTAATCTTGTGCTAGTGCGTATTCGAGTGGCGGGGAGATGGTGGGTGAGAGATTCTTGGAGGAAATAATATAAAGTAGGAAATTGGGCACTGAATTGAAGTCTGTTTTTGTATTTGGAGAAAGAGTAAGTCTTCCCTCCCAAGAACTTTTGGCTTTAGTAATTTACAGGTGCTTTGCTTTGCAATTTTGACAGGCAAGTAATATTAGACTGAGTTGCTGGGGGTCAAAGTGATATAGGGATTCAACTTACAAAATCACCTGAAAGTTTTGCTTTTATTTGATTTATGTTTTCACAGTCCATAGTTTGTCTCAATTGTCTTCCAAGCTTGATGGTGTGACCTGTTCTAATGCTAATTATTTTTTTTGCTTCTATGTTTCCTTTGTAAAGTCTCCAGTTTTCTTTGGGAGATTCTTTTGTTGAGCTGGAGTTTAAAAAAAAAAAGGAAGACCTCTGAATTCATGAGTGATTTGTTAAAAAGAAGAAATGTACTGAGCAATTCAGAATTATACAAACAATGCCGATTATAGGAAGACCACCTGTTCCACGATAGTCAGTCCTCAGAGATTTTAAACACACTTTCTTCCCAGCCTTAATTGCCTCAGGATGAGGCAATCCTGTGTGTCTGTTCAGAACCATTAATAACCTACTTCACCTGATTGCAGCAAGTGTTTTTTTTCCTCAGATTTGTCAAATGGTAAGTGCGAGGACTTTATGCACTGATAAACAACAAAATTGACCAAATTTAGCAGTAGGTCTCAGCAAAAGGCAATTTTTTCTTTCATCTTCCATCTAATTTGACAACTAATGGTTTTTGAAAATTTAAAGCTGGATGATCTCTCCAGTGCACTTGCTAAATTTTGATTAGATTAAGTATGATCTGCCTCTGCTTCGTTTTTGGGAGTGGTTCTCTGGGTGTATTTCTTCCCAAGTTTATGGGTCTCAATCTAGACTGACAGATTGCCATCTCTAGCTTATGTGGATGGTGTCCTGCTCATCTATTTCATTTCTTCAGTTATTTCTAGTATTTACCATTTGATTCATGCAACTTTGAGCAAGTCACTTGACCTCTTTGTGCTTCAGATTTATTATAATTTGTGAAACGATAATAAGGAAGCTAATGAGATAATGGGATACATTTTCTGAGCAAATAGCTTTAGAAAATCATCAGGTCTGCAAAAATTCTGGAATTAGCACA
This sequence comes from Equus asinus, assembly GCF_041296235.1. Classification (NCBI taxonomy): domain Eukaryota; kingdom Metazoa; phylum Chordata; class Mammalia; order Perissodactyla; family Equidae; genus Equus; species Equus asinus. The sequence goes on along the minus strand of NC_091810.1, from coordinate 92,087,580 downwards.
CATAGACCGGATCCATTTACTTTGCTCTCCAACCATTTCTAGAGCTGTTCCTTCAGGGGTGTGGGGCTCGCTACTGTGGCTCTCTGAGCCCCAGCATTTTATGCAGGTGATGTTCATTTTAGACTGGTTTTAAGAACAACTTTAAAGGGGAGAAGCAAGTAGAGAACAATAACCTAAAGTGGGTTTTGTGTGGAGAGAAGGTGTGCTTTGTGAAGGTGGAGTGGGAGTGTGGGGAGGGGCCTCACGGGCTGATAGAATGCACACAAGCCCAGGGGCACTTCTTGCCTCAGGCCTTGTATTAGAGACACACGGTCCCTCCACTGCTGTGCTCTGGGATACTTAAGAACCGAGCCCCTTGCACCCTTTGCAGAGGGCAAGGTTTCAATAAATATTTAATTCAAACCATGGAATCATAAAGATCTGATCTTTGTAAATGAAAAGGAAGTGACATAAACCATGCAAAGTTATGTGACAAAATGAAAACAAAAGCACCCTTAGGAGGCGTAGCATGGAAATGTAGCATGGAAGAAGAGAGAAGCCTACAAGCTGTGGTAGTTCAGGAGGAAAGAAGAATTTAGACATTGCAAAAAATGTCTTGAGTGGTTTGCAAGAGATTCCAAAGCTCATACTTTAGTTGTGCGATATATTGAAGACAGGAAAATTACTGGAAAATTATTCGGAATCTTTGTTTTAAGAGCAAAAATGAATATAGAAAAAGGCCAAAGTTATCTGATTCAATTTGACCTTTCACGGTTTGTAAGGCTGGTTGTGATCTATTCCTGTTCCAACACTGGCTGACTTGTGACCACGTGCAAGTTGTAAGGCCCCTCTTTGTGCCTCAGTTGTCCTTGGAAGTAAAATAGGGAATAGTGGAGATAGGACGAGAGGAGATTATATCTGAAATATGCTTTACAAAGAGTATTAGAGTAAGCACTCATCCCAGGTTAGCTGCTAATATTAATTGTGATAATCTCTACTATTATTGTTGTCATCATTACTGAGAGATGTTTTGAAAGCATGCACTGTGGAACTAGATTGCCTGACTTTGAATCCTGGCTCCATCACTTGCTATCTGTGGGTCTTTGGTCAAGTTACTTAAGACTCTAGGTTTCTGTTTCCTCATCTGTAAAACGGGAAGAATAGTATTTCCTTCATAGAGTCACTGTAAGCATGAAATGAATTAATGTATACAAACGGTTGACGACTGTGCCTGACTCCTGGAACGCTGTCGTTAGGATGATGATGACTTTTCTGACCTCATCTTATCCCACCCTGCCTCCAGCCACACTGACTTGCCTTCTGTTTCTCATGGGCATCAAGCGCTCATGCTTCAGGTACTTTGTCCTTCAGCCAGGCCTTCCCTGACCCCCCTGTCTGTTTTGCTCCCCACCCACAGGTATTCGTGGGTCCGTTCAGGTCTAGGTTTTGTCTCAACATTTTCTGTCTGACATTATCTTTGGGTATGGATTCGTTCTCTGTTTCTTATCTGACTTCCCACACTCTTACAGAATGTAGGCTGCATGCCTTGTTTGCTACTGTTTCCCAGGGCTTAGATCAACATCTGGTGGAGAGCAGGCATTCAAAAATAGTTGTTAAATGAATGGGCACAATCGTGATAGAGTCTAAAGTGATCTGGAGGTCAGTAAGGACTACTTCCTGTCTTTTAAAGACAGTCTACAATAGAGGTGCTCAAAATGTGGTCCATGCAAGTGGCTCTATAATGCTGGGTCCAATGTTGGTGACTCTATACTCTCTGTCCACACAAGGATTCTTTGAGAATAAAAGGGGGTCCTGTTAATAACCATGTCAGGACAGCAAGCAGAAAGCAGATAGTCCAGGGTAAACCTTATTGATGAACTAGCTGTATTAGAATAACAAGTGGGGGTGGATTCATAACAATGCAGATTCCTGGGCCTCACCTCAGCTCTACAGCAACAGGATCATTAGTATTGGGGCCCTGGCATCTATACTTTAGGAAGGGCGCTGGGTGATTCTGAAATCTGCTAAACATGCCAGAGTTTGAGAACCATTAGGGCTGAGGATTAGAACACCCTCCTTCGGGGGGCTTTGTCCTCATCCCAGGAGCCTCCCCTGAAGGTGTTAAATGCTTATTAACACTGTTGTGTGGGAGCTGCAATGTGGAGGTTGCTGTGGGAGCCAAGCGCTCGTTAGCACTCGTATTGGAAGCTCTGCCTGTTCTTGAGATTTAATTTCTTGGCTAACAATGAGAGTCTTCCTGAAGCACTTCTGCAAAGTGAGGACAAATTTGGGGTAATGTAGTGCAAATTGTAGGAAGTGAGTACATTAGCATGAAAGAGATTTAATAAGTCTGGAAAAGAGATTTAGTACGTCTGGCAAAAAGATGTAAATTTTGGGAGTAAAAGCGAATTATAGCAGCATAAATAAAGGCTAATCATTTATTGTTGAACACCTTCTTTTCAAAAAATAATGCTTTGGAGAGAATGTAGTTGGAGTTTGTAGATCAGACTAACACCTGTAAAATATGAAATGTCTTGTGGATTTCTGTCATGTGTATCTTTGTGTTGGTGGCATGCGCAATACTTTCTGATTACGGGGAATAGTGGTAAAGTAAATAAAGCCTTTACCACCCTCTGACTTTTTATTTCTCGATTCTATCAAGAATTCTCCTCGTCCATTTCCTCTCCCTATAGTGGGAGTGATTACAAATTGACCTTTTGGGTTTTCCTCCTGCCATCACTAATCTTATCACTTTTCCATCCTTTTCTAACCTCTCCCAATTCACTCTTCTTTTGAGCATCCCTGATGAGGGAAGATAAGGTATGAATTTATACCTTCATCAACTTAAAGTCTTACAGACAAGCTTGGTTTTTTAACAGCCTCAATGGCAAGTGTTCATTTAAGCTCCTGTATCTGTTAAATGGCTCATAGGTGCTTTAAACAAAAACCATGAAATCATAGAGATGTCGTTTTATATGGAGATGTATCTAAGGGAAGGATAGAAGTCCTTTACATACCTTCGTTTACTATCATTTCCTATGAAGTAAAAAGAGATCGATGGAGAAAGTGTTTTCATGAGGTTTCATCTAAAATAATATGAAAAATAAGAATTGCTCCACAGCCATGTTAAAACAGAGTCTGAAAGTGTCCCTTCCTCTCCTTGATTACTTTCAGCTTGTATATTTTATTTCTCACCATGTAAACCTAACCATGGGATTTGGCAATCATTCCAAGAATCTGAATTTTAAAGAGAGGGAAGAGGTTGTAGACATTGCTATTTCCAATGCCAGCAATGAGAATGGTGGGTAGAGAGTCATATAAATGCTTCTCATACTTGTTTATAAGCTAGGCTTACCATAATAATAATAATAGTAAAACAACATCATTGGAAATCGAGTGTATGTGACTTTAAAAGTTTTTGGCTTGTGGCCAGCCTTCCACCAGTAAGCTGGCTACCGTGGGTAGCAATTGGCAACTCTTTCCCAGGTTTTCCAGTTGATGCGGTTTCAAACAGCAGGAGGGCGACTTCTCTGTATTCAGAACACCTAACAATCCCTGTTCAGAACCGATTCTTGCCTCCTTACGCTTGCCTACAAAGACTTTTTCTCTGAAATCTCCTCTAAAGACGTGGAGTTATCTTAATTACTTCTAACCCTGGCTGAGTATCTGAAATACTGCGTATTACAGTATCTAACTAGTCGTTTTTCATGGCCTCCCCCACACAAATAGATAAGCATCAATATGCTAAGGCAATCCATTATATCCTGGTATTTGTCAAAAACAAACTTTAGGTAGAAAATAAACTACTGTTTCTCAGTGAAACATTAGCCTCCTGATGCTGGGCATGTTTGCAGAGGGAATCAATACCTTCAATCAATTAATTTCTGCAGCGTCGAGAGCCAAGCTGTTGTGGAGATGGTGGTTCTATTTGAGAGAAGTCGCTTTTATTTTGTAACATGCATCTCTCACCTTCTCTCCTCACCACCTTTGATTAACTCCAGTCAACTGTGATTACCTTCAGGTTTTAGTTTTGAGACTGTGGCCTGGGTGTGTCAGAAGTGTAACTTTTACCATCGTTCAAAGAGCAAATCCGAGGCTGTTGGACGCCCCTGGCTGTCATCTCTTGGGAGCTGGAGCAGAAAGATATACGTTTCATAAAATCAGATTGAGCACCATGTTTTTTTGTAATCCTTGTGGCTGTAATTGAAAACATTTCTTTGCATAGATTTTCCTCTTGGATACAATTTGGAGTTTAATTTTTAGTATGATATTAAAATTATATGTAAACCAATAATTTTTCATTTATGGTATAAGTTTCCATGAAGTTTTCAACAAGAATAGGGTGTTAAGCTTTAGGATTTTCTCCTGGTTCCTGGTTTGATAGTTACAAATCACTTTGTACAAAATTACTCTCTTATTCATGATTATAATTTCTCCCTTCAACCCACTTTCTCTTCTAAAAAAGGGCAGAAGTCACTTAAAAGTTTTATGGTTTGAATTTCAAAGTCACGTAAAAATACCAGATATTACATCTAATATTTTTATAGTTGAACATAGCAAAGGAGCGTTATAGCTGCTTGATACCTGTATTGATGATTTCGTTATTCAAATGATACGTGTAGACTGGGCTTAATTCTTAAAATATTTTCCGTTTTTTTCCTAACTTACCTAGGGAAAAACTAAAATAAAACTCACAAAGAATAACTTTTTGTAAATCTCATTTCTGGTTGACTATTTCTACTCTGAAAAGCAGTACAACAAAATAGAATAATGGAGGAGACAGAAATTTAAGATTCACTTCCTAAGAATTCTAAATTCTACAAAATAGGATATTTCTCTAAGTAGAATAAATCATGAAATTTTGGTTTTTGTATTTAAAAAGTATATTTTGACTCCTTTTCCTTAGAATTTAAAAACATATAATCTGAAATAATTTATTTTTTCACTAATGTGTGTACAGTTTCTATATTTACACTGATTTGCCCTGGTCAATCACAAAAGAAATTCAGAGTCAAGAATTATAGTCAGATAATTATTCAAACATTCCTAACAATAGTTTAAAAGCAATTTAGAAAATAATGGAATATACGTTGTTTACTCTGAGAAGAGTGCTAGAAATAATGAGAGTCTCAGAAAATAATATCAACACATTAGATATTCAAGAGATTGGAGATACAATGCTAGGAAAAATCTAATAAAAACATCAATCGCAAAGACGTAGGGGATAATGGAGAACAATTTAGACAAAGGACATTAGGTATAATGTTGATTGTAGCAAAAACAGCATAGCAAAACTGTGACTGTTGGTCCTTTGTCGGAAAAAAGTTAGGGGCAACTAAAATATTGGGAACATATGTAATTGAAAGAAATAAAAATTCCTCCATGAAAATTGGAAAAATGAGTACAGGGCTACAGGCATCAAGTAAAAAGAGATAATGGGGCCTACATGGGAGTGGAATGCAAATATAATGAATTTTAAAGAGGTGACGCTTTTTACTTGTACTAATTTTATCAGTTAGCTTTTTCTAAAATAGAAGGCTTTGCATAACAAGAGATATACTTTATATTGTAATATGCTATAATTGGATAGAAATCACAAAGATTTTCAAATTCGCTAACTTCCATTTAGGGTATATACTAAACACCTCTATATGAACATTTCCACTGGAAACAAAGCGGAAATCCTTTCCCTATATATGTTTAGAGCTTTTGGAAAATAAAAATTATAAAACAAAACGTACGTTAAAAAAGTTTCAGAGGAGGAGAAAAGAGAAAGACATGTCTTTTACTCTAATGGACCACATAGGTCACTCAGTTTTAGAGTTGAGGGTGGAAACCTAGATTCTGATTGACGCAGAGGAGCAGGGAGGACGCTGTCAGGCAGATGTGAACTACATCCAGAGGAGAGAAATCCTGGTGATGAAAGAGCCTGAGGAAGAGAAAACTGAAAAAGAAAAAGAAAGATGGGATGAAGATGGGAAAAGGGAAAAGGCTCAAAGGAATTTAAGCTCAAACAATAACCCTATCTTCATATTGCACGAATTGTTTACTTAAATGGAGTCAGCATCCTGACCCCATATGTCTACATCTTACCGATGGAGAAGAAACTAAAAGAATGAAGGTGGCAATTTACTCTGCAAGGCCGTGGAGCACCAAGGGCCTTGGCACTGTTGGGTTTCATCCTTCCCCATGAGTCTGAGAGAAACAGGCAAACTGGGTTGTGTTATCTCCATCTACACATCTGTCCAGCATCCAGTCTCTTGTTAGGATCCAGCTGTATTTAGCTATTAGAAGATGACAAACTCCTACTAAGGTTCTGAAACTTGTAATTAAACATGGATTATCTAGAGAACACTCTAAAGGCTCTGTGGAAAAACTTTTAACTCCATTTACTTAACATGAAATCAATCATTGCAATTAATTATAGACTGTGTCAGGGCAACCCTTTCTCTGACCACATTCCCATTCTTGCATGGGGAGGGGGTAAATGTTTTCTGAGGATGACTACGTTGTTGCCCTCTACTCCCTCTGTCAGCTGTTCTCATGTCCCTTTGGTCCTCGCCTGCCTGGCTGTGGTGTTTGAGGCTGGGTTTCGTAGCCTCACACTCTTTTGGATGAATGTTCAGTGAGTGAGGTTTTGTTACTCTTGGTGCAAATCCATACAAGCTTGCCTGCCTCTCCTTTGCTTTGTTGAATGGGGTCATTCCTCTTACAGTATGTCTCTCTCATACACTTGTCACTCACGCGCAGTTCTCTACTCTGCCGCTGTTTGTCCTTGCTGCTCCAGCTTCTCTGCACCTCTTCCCTCAGGTCTCACACTGAGTCAGGCCAGTCTTTCAGGGTTCATCTGTACTTAGTGACCCACCAAGAGAGGGCATGCACCTTCTCTTCACTCAGTGTTTCCCATGGTTGGAGAAGTGAGGCTCTTACTTTATCGGGAGATGGATTCCAACATCTATGATCATTTCCCTTTACAAAGGGTGGTTCCGAGGCCATTTGGCTGGCGAGGAGGCTAGCTGCCCCCCACTCTGATTTCACTGGCCATTGCTTTCTGACTTTCCTTCTTTATTTCATGGCAATGTCTACCTCCTTTCCTTAGGAGGTTTAAGCTAGAAAAATCCAGTTGCCTGTGGGGCCACTTGGAAGGTTATGTCTGTTTCTCCAACCCAGGAAGCCAAATAAATACTGTCTCAATAGTGCTTTTGCTTACTGACTGTGTGACCTAGAGTAAGGTACTTAACCTCTCTGTGCCTCAAATATATGGGTGTATTTGTAATATATGAGTAATGATTCTGTAATACAAAGGTAGTGATTCCACCTACAGCACAAAGTTGGAATGAATTGTGTAAGGATGAGTGAGGATGAAATGAGTGTCTTATGCTGTTAGCACAGTCCTTGGCACAGAGCAGGTGCCGTGGAAGCCTTGTATTCTCTCAAGAGTAGGTTTACGAGTACAAGGGACATATCTGCTTGTTGGGTTGTAAGGCCAGAAGAAGAAGTTTTAATCACTCATGATCATAATATATTTATTATATCCTGAAGTAATAAACTTAATTTAGTTTCACAGTAATGTACTTAATGGTGACATCTTTAGCCTGTGAAATATGTTTTTTTTTCCTGAAATAATGATTCAAATTATATGGCTTGAATTTACGTTTCACCCAGAACTAGAGAATCGGCGTTTTTTTGCGAGGGGTATACTACCTTGCTTATTATGCTTGGGTAGTGAACGTTTTGCAAAATGACCTGCATAAGGTTTAGGATTCTTAACAGATATTTCCAGTTTCAACAGTGTTTCGCTTCAAAAGGGAACTCCCGCTCACAGTTCAGTTATAATCCTATGATGAGCAAGTTAATAGTTTTTGTTCTCCAATTTAGATGCTCATATGATAAAATATGGGAGAGAAATAGAAATATTGAAAGGTATTAATCAAGATTTGGGTACTATATGAATTAGACTTCACTCTCAAAATTTGGAATATTTTGAAGAGAAATGACAAAGGAGTTTTGCCCAAAGCAAATTTATGAAGTGACTAACAGATTTCTTCCTAACTACCCAAATTATGGGTATTAGGGACGGTGGGGAAGAAAGTGAAAGGCATACATGTTTTGCTTTTTGTGAACACGTCTTCACAGAACAATAACAATTGTTATTGTCAGCTCATGAAACTGCGAGAGTCCTCTGATGTGTTACTTTATGAAGTGCGTGTGTTTATCTGTCTTTAAAGCTTGGAGTTTCGTAAGCGTTGTAACCTGTTAGAGGCATGAAAGCTATTTTGTTGGTTACCACTGACGTGTAACGTGTTGAGCTATAAATGCTAGCTATGGTTTTGTATGTTAACTATATGTTATATAGTTTTGTATATTCCCTTTTAGCTGTCTAAAAGCTCTAAGATATTTCAGATGATAAAGGAATATTAGATAAATAATCTATACTTTTTCTTAAAAATAACACATTTAGAATTTAAAATGTCTGGTTTGTTGATCTTTCTATAAATTATTTAGAGAGAAATAATAAATTATAGGCATTTTTTGAGGCTTCACAGGATAAAAAATGACTTTATAACATGCAGTTAAGCCTGTGTATTTCCAATGAGAAGGCGAAGTTGTTTCTACAGTGTAGTGTCACTATTATTTTCAGAAAAGAGGAAATATTGCTTCAGTAATTTTTTCCTTCCCTCCCTCCCTTTCTTCCTTTTTTCCTTCCTTCCTTCCCTTCTGTCTCTGCAATGATGGCAATAATCTGTTGGTCTTTTAAGAGGGTGGCAGAATTTTAGCCTTTAAAAGATTAAAAACCGCACAACTAGCGTAGGTCTGTGCATCATATGGGCACTTCGGACAGAGTTGTTGTTTGACTAATAACACAACCACTCTGGCAGACAGAGAGCAAAACTTTTAGGATTTTTGTTATGGGAAAAAAGCTGCTAGTGAAATGTAAATCTATGTTTGTAATGGTCTCTCAAGTGCCTGTCTCTCCATAAAGATACATCACTACAGACGGAAAGTTCAGGAATAAAATGTTTAGTTTTAAGGGGCATGATTTCATCTTGATAATAAAGAGTTATCACATTTTGTGTTTCTATCATATTTCAAATATTACGGAATATAAAGGCAATTCTACATGACATGGTTTAAAATGAAACCTATGTTAGATTTTCTTAGTAATAAAGCAATTTCTACAACATGAGACCAATAAAGTAATTTTGGTTTGAAATAGCAAATGAATTAAAGGTCTAATTACCAAGTAATTACCCTGCATTACTTGATTACTACCTAAATAATGTAGATACAATTTTCTGATGGATTGTAGCCTTATTTTTACCTGATAAAATGAAAATGGATTGAAGTAATCTAAAAGGATCTAACGTAGCTAGAAATTTGCCTTCCAGGGCTACTGAGAGACATTGTTTTCTTGTCTTTCTTCTTATTAGCACCATAGGAAAAGTCCAGGCATGTGACCACATTTAAATCAACGTCAGAAGAGAATAAATCATTAATTTCTCTAAAGGTGTGGAGAAGGATGGATGAATTGCATTTACTCTGCAACTAATATTTCGAGAATTGAGATTAGGAACTTTTGACATTGGAAAATGGGAAATTAAAGAGAAACAGTATAAATAATCTTTCAGCCAAACGTAAAGCTCTAATTATAACGGAAAATGGAGAACAAAAGATTCCGTAAATAAGAAAACATGTTTTCATCTTTTAAATATTTCTGAAAGTGTATTGAGTACATAATAGTTAAATATAGCACATTACAACTGAGCCAGCCCTAGTGGTCATGTGGTTAAGATCTGGCGCTCTCACCACCTTGGCCCAGTTCGTTTCCGGGTCAGGGAACACCACCACCTGTCTGTCGGTTGTCGTACTGTGGTGAGTGTGTGTTGCTATGATGCTGAAAGCTCTGCCACTGGGATTTCAAATACCCGCAGGGTCACCCATGGTGGACAGTTTTCAGTGCAGCTTCCAGACTAGACACACTAGGAAGAAGGACTTGGCCACCCACTTCCAAAAAAGTTGGTCATGAAAACCCTGTGAATAGCAGCAGAGCATTGTCTGATACAGCGTCAGAAGGTGAGAGGATGGCCCAAAAAACCGGGCAGGGTGCCGCTTTGCTGTACCCAGGGTGTTAGAAGTCGGAATGAACTGGATGGTACTAACAAATAGCACATTTACTTCTAAATCTTCTCTATGTGTCTGAAAGGACTAGGACAGTATTATTATCATTATTGTTATTACATAAGAAAAGCATACTGGCCAATGTGAAGTTCACACAATAAATCCATTTTCCACTATGAATTTGGATATTTACAATAGCAGGTCAATTACAATTAAATTGGGACATACTTCATCTAGATATTAAAGCAAAATACATTTTCCACTTTCTTGGTTATAAACATATGTTCTGGAGGTAGCAACATCAATATTACCTTGGTTGGGTGTGGAAATTGTTTGCTATTAAACTGTGCCTCAGTTTGTGAACTAAAACGTGTGCAGCAGGACCACATCAAAGGCTGGCAGTCATTAAAAGACATCAAAGGGCAGTCTCCCCGAAGTCCTTAAGTTTTATGGCAGGTGCCTCATAGAGATGTCAGGTCATCTTGGGAAGCCAGGAGAAGACTCCATCTAAACTCAGTTGTCTTTGGTCCTTTCATCTGTTCGGGAAGATGGGTGTCCTGGGTCAGAGGGAGTTCTTCAGTGGCTGGGACACTGGACATCAAGCCTCTCTAATTTCAGCTGCTCTCAGCATGGACGCTGCAGGCATGGCGTCTCCTGATGGACACATCTGGGGAACAGAAAAATGATCCTTGTGATAATGTCATCGAGTGCCTATGAGGCGTGGAGGCCCCAGCCTCGTTTTTGGCTCCTCTCAGGACACAAACACATGGGTATTTCTGGTCTACTTAGGCAATTGCGGATAACTTGGGAGAGGGGCCATCTCCAGATTCTAGAGCAGTACTTCATTCGCTTAACATGAGGCTAAGACAATTTCTACAGAAGAACAGAATAATGAGATTTCTGGTTAAATAAAGTAGCACAATAAATCCAGTTTTTTTCTGGTTAAGCCGACTCATATAATTATTCCTTTAACGAGATATTACAAAAAGCTATATAGAGAATAATATCTTTGCAATCAAATTAGGGGGCAACGATGGCTAATTTTTAGCTGATTAGAGAAATGCATGTATTGCACATGAAAACAAATACCTAAGGTCTTCGATTACTTAGATGTTTTTACTATTTGTTTTCCGGCCACATCTGCACCATCTCAGGGTACATTAATTTAATTTTTCTTAACAAGTATATCTTTTAAATTGTCGTAAGCCTAAAACATGTCTTGGCTAGTTGTTTCTACTTTATTAGGACCAAACAAAATTTGCAGAAGAACTAACAAATTATCATGAGCTCTGAAGGTTTTTTAAAATTTATTTATTTTTGTCTAAAGAATTAATATATTTAAAGAATACAGTTACAACCATTTTGTACAGCTTTGATCATTCACTTACATATCATTAAGTAGTCTAAGCATTTTATTATGAAAGGGCTCTGTTTACAAATTAGACCAAAGAACACATTTCACAGTGAAGATCAGCATATATATTGTATTTTATTTCAGATGCACATGACACAACCCTAATATTAGAGCCAGATGATTAAAAGAACATTACCTGAGCCATGAGAGTCGCTGAATGAGCTATGCTAAATTGGTTGTTTTCTGTTTTGTGATTAATTGTGCTTCTAAACCATATTTTAGTGTGCTTTGTTTTTCTGTCCCCAGTCATCCCATATTATTAAAGAGAAATTCTGCATATCTCTCCTGGAGTCCAATTAAGGATTTGCATCATGACTAGATTTTTCACTTTAATTACTGTATATAAAGTAGGTTTTGACTTATTTCCATATTTATCAAACTATGCAGAAGAAGCAAAATTCATCAAATAAACAGATATCTGTGGCTATAATTGCAGCCTGCATCGAGCATGTAGGAAGAAAATATGAGGGTCCAAATTTCATTATGTAGAACATAATAAACATCTGAATAATTAAACTGTGTGTAAATCATAGGCTTGGCAGTAGTAAGAACAGGGGAGATAGCTTCATTTGATCCAAAATATATTTTAAATATATTTCTAAAAATACATCCTGAACATTAGACAAACAACAATGAATTGAAAAACTTACATCTCTTATTAGGTGAAAAATATAACATTGGATAATGTCCATTCAAAAATTATTTTTATATTAATTGTAATATATGATGAGCTTTCTGTGTGCATGGATTTCCAAAAGTCTTCTTTTTTTTTTTAGCAAATGGGAAATAGGAGAATAAAACCAAAAGGAAGTTAATATTAGCAAATTATTTTGATGATTTCTCTTTGTACTTATACCATAAGTAATTAACATTGGGAAAATGACCCATCAATTTCTAGGACTAGGAAAACACTCCTGTCTTCTAAATACATATAATTGAAAGCTTCAAATAATCATTCTACTTACAAATGTTTAGCCATACTTCTTATTATGTTTGCTTAATTGTGTAGTAAAGAATTTGTAGCTAAATAAATACAGGGAGTATTATTTTTATTATATTAAAAATTTAATGGTGAAAATACATTAGTATTATGACCAAGATACTAACAACTTGTCAAAAGTGGAAAACGCAGGACTTTTCATTTTAAGCATGATTCTTTAACTTTTGAGATATTCAGAAAAAATATTTCAAATGATTTTTCTTGTGGTTATTTAATTACAAAATCTTAAATTGTTTCTAGTTTCACAAATGAATTGGGTTTATTAATTTCAAAACTTTCAAAAAGACATTTTTAATTTAAATTTTTACCATAGTGACGCTCCTGACAGGGAAAGTTTAATTCTAGTTATTGTAGGGTTGCTAAGGGCTTTGAATTAATTTGTCTTGTAAGACCTGCTGTGAGTGTAGCTGGCTACTTTTGAATTAGATATTAAGGACAGATAAAGTGATGAACCTGCTTGGCTTCCACTACGTGAAGATTCATCATATTGTGATTTCCACAGGCTCCCAGAAGTGAGGATGTCTAGCAAATAGGATCTGCTTAATGTTGTCTGAAGTCATTCATTTTTCTCCTGCAATTGATAGAGAAATTTCCTTTTCACTTTTAAATATGCTACAGAATGTGAAAATGTGGCCTTTTACAGGTAACTACAGCTAACCATATCAAGGCTACTATGTTATTGCCCATCTACATAAGTTGGGTATATTCTAATGTGGATGCATGGGGACAGTGAATTACAAAATTGGGTATGGAAGTACAGGATGTACGTTTTTATTTTGAGGGGAGGTGAAGAAATAGGTTTGAATTCACTCCAATAATGAGTTATTATACATCTCTTTGGACTGAGAATTCTGATTAACTGTATGAATCCTTTGCTTGATCCATTTTCCTGTCTCAGCAGCCTTCCTGGGCAGGCTTGCTCTTTCTTACTTAAGGCTTATATGCAGGGAGATATTGAACAATAAAAGCATAAAATCACAACAAAATGAATGCACACACATTAAAAGTGGTTGACAAAATTGAATAGAATCAGTAACTGGATGTCTTACGGCTTCTTATAAGAAATAACTAGTTGTTTGCCTTAACTCTGTTTTCAAAACCCATGACTATGGAGGAAGTTATTTAGATGGTCATATAATAAAGGGATATCATGTCATGAAACCAGGAGAAAAAGTTTCAGAGTATTTGTGTACTGTGTGGAGGAAATGTTGATAAAATGTTAAAGGGGGTAATTAGAAAGATAGAACTTTTAAATTCCAATGGTGCAGGTTACGGTTTGGTATTCTGAATAGAGAACACTTCAGCGGAACATTCCAGGAGCCAGATCTCCACCATATGGTTGAAGACCGTTTTCAGTAGTAGCAGTTTTCTAGAATAAAGAAAAACTGTGATTGACATCCATATTTCCCGGTAATTCTAAAATTTCTCATTTTCACGCTGGTTTTGACTGCAGCGATAGTGTTACACGAATAATTTAGGAAATGAGTAGTTTTTGAAGAAAAAGATTTCAGTTTTAATTTACAAAATAGATTTGCTTTGTATAATGCCCAGTGCAGAATCATGAACATAGATTGTTTTCCCTCCCTAAAAAGAGAATGTGGTCTCTGTTATCTGTAGATTTCTTCTGGAAGAAGCATCTGCTGGTATCTAGATCTCTTCTCAACTCAAATAAGATATATTTTCATTTTGATTATTTTTCTCTCCTTCCGTAATCAAACCTAAGGATTCCACTGTAGGAAGAAAAGTTGTTTAAAAGAGAGATTGCTGGACCTCACTCCAGATCCACTGATTTAGAATCTGAGGGGTTGAGGCCTGGGAATTTGCATCATAAACAATCATCTGAGGCATTGCTGCGCTGGCAAATGTTTGACAACTTGCTCCACAAGAAAATGTACATGCATATATATATATATATATACTCATTTTGTTATATATATATTAATTATAGGCTTTGATGTAAACAATATACAGTGCACAACCTAAAATATACAGTATTCTTTAATGTAAATTCCATACCGCCAATTGATCTGCTCAGAATGATTTCTTTAATTTTTGCTGAATTCTTTTATCTCTAACCAAACTATGGTTGCACCTGATAAATGAATATAGTCCCAACATGAATGTTGGTTGGTATTTTTGTTTATGATAAGACGAAAATGAACCAACGAAGAACATACTGGAACTCACTTGTTAATCAATGGTCAGTAACTTCTTTGCTAAATAGAATAATAATTTTCAAATATTGAGAGAATGTTTCTTCAATTTTATGCTATTCATAATGTAATGGTTATGGACTCGACACTTTTAAGTGTAATCTGCGTTAGAATAGACAACGACATCAACAAAATAATAAGGCCTGTTTTGCGGCATTTTTCAAACTTCATGGTGTAAACACTCCCACCTTGGCCAGTTTCAAGCTGCCAGTGTGATGGACTCAAAGCAGAGTTGGGAAGAGGTGCCCATAGTGCACGATGTATTTCCATCATGGTGGTATGGTAGCTGTAAATGACCTGAACAGCGAGCTATTAGTAAAATGTGGTAAATAATTAGGAAGTGATGAGTTTTGATTACCTATTACCTGTATTTTTAAGATAATTTATTTAGATTATTTTAATATATTTAAGATAATTTATATTTAAAAACATAATTTTTAATAATGGTTGCATTTAACAACTGCTCACAAAATTCCAGAAAGTTAACAGTTTAAAAATTGATTTAAAAATTATAATCACAAATATTAGAAATTTCTCAAGACAATAGCTAGACATATAGACAGATTACTTTTATAATGAATGGAACACAGTTTACATACTTAGGCATGTGGTAGGGTGCTGTGTATGTGTATTAACATCAAACTATAAAGAATAAAGTGTTTACTCAGTGCCCTCAGGGCACTTAGCTTGGTGCTAATGGCTGTGGGAAATCCAGAAACATAAGACTTTCTTTTTTTTACCCTCAGTCCCTCATAACATATTTGCATGAAAATATTAAGATAATAGAGTGATTAATGCAGACTGAAGTGTGAAAGTCTAAGGGCAGACTGGTAGCTCTGTGATGGCTATAAGTAGTATGGAAGGTATCTTGGAAGAGGTGGAACTTAACTGGGAACCTGAAAAATGGGTAGTCAAACCCAGATATTGGTCTCACTTACAGAGGAAGGATGAGGATGGCAAGGAACAAAATGAGCTGAACAAACATACAAAATCTAGAAGAAGGTTTTACCCGTTCTTTTCTTCAGATTTCAGTGGTATAATCCAACCCACACATAGTCAGAGGGGGTTAGGAGTTTGAGAGTATCTCTTCACAGGATCCTTAACTCTTGTCTTTTGGGGGGGCATCCTCCTCATCCTCCATCAGATCTCTTTCCTCAAATTCCTGCTCTTCTTGGTGTTTTAAAGTCTTCGCTTCTCTCTGAATTGCTCTACTTCCTCTTATGAAAGTTGGTTTGTTTCTGCCCCTTCCAATTCTGTAGAGTAACAAATACTAAGTCCTGTAGGGTCAGCAAAGGGTTAGTTGGTTTCTGCATTGGTCTGTTTAACAACAAATTCTGTGTAATTGTGTAGTGTAGTCAAAGTTCTGACAGGAAGCCAGAGGGAGGCTACGTTGCCTCCCTAAGTGAGTACACGTGTACAAAGAGGTGAGGACATTCACAGCAAGCTTTGACGAAAGGACTCATTGCCCAAGATGTAGCAGAGAGGAAAGGACGGACTCTTGACTCCTGGGGAAGGAAGGTTAAGGGTCATGGTTTCTCAGCACTCTGGGCAGGGTTCATCATACAGCAGAAAGGGGGGTGCTGTGTGTGTGTCAGGCAGTGCTCTGACAGCCACACAGCTTCAGAAAGATGGGTCCTTGCTCATCTGGCCAGAGGAGGCATAATACTCTCTTAACATTCATCCTTCAATTTATCAAAATTTCATGTTTCTTATTATTTTTACTATGTAATATTGTTCACTCTTAAACCAAGTAGTATTCTATGATTACATTTCTTTTATTATATAACTGTTTTTTACCCTGGAGTTAATGATTGTCTGACTTTCTTATTTGCTTAATTTCTTTGCCCCTCCAGCCAGGTCTTCCCACGCTGTACAAAGCCTCTGTACAGTGCTTCCTAATAAGTAACTTGTCTTCTATATTTGGGTCCTTTGGTTTTGAGTCTCGTGTTTACCTCAATGTTGATTCATACCCCCATTTAGTAGAACGAATTCTCCATTAGCTTCTTGAGAGATAAATATACACAAAAAAATGTATTTGGGAATTTGCGTGTGTGAAAATGCTTTTTTCTGTTCTCATACTTGATCATTAGTTAGACTAGATAAAGAACTCTAGTTGGAAATCTTTTGATGCTGTACCTATTCTAAATTGATTGTGAATTTTATTTTTTTTAAAGAACTTAGTTGGATCTTAATGTTATTACTAATATAAAATTTCACAATGTGCAACTTAATACTGTTAAATTTATTTATTATGTAGTGTAGTGAAAGGCACCTCAATTCAACATGTCCAAAACAGAACTTACTCTTCTCTTCCCTGTCCCACTCTTAGTTTTCTCATTCTCATGATACCATTTACCTAATTATATCTGTCAGAAACATAACCCTCATATGCAATTTGCCATTAATTCTTATCAGTTACTTCTGATAAATTTCTCCAAGACATCCACTTCTCTTCCTCTTACATCTAGCAAAGCACTCCAAGACACCATTCCCTCTTACCCCCCCAAATTTCCTAACTGATCTCTTTATATTCACTCTTGTCCTCTTTCATTCTGTTCTCTTTACTACAGCTGGATATATCCTTTTGAAATGCATATCTGGTGATGTCAAATTCCTACTTAAAATTAGTCTTCAATGGATTCCCATTAGCCAAGTTTATTTCAATGGATAAAGACCAAGATCTTGAGCAAGGTCTACAAGACCTTCCGTGACCTGGCTTTGACCTACATCTCTAGTCTCATTCAGCAACATAATTCCACGCTATATTATCATTGTTTCAGTTCCTTTACCTTACCATTTTCAAACCAGCCACAGGGCCTTTGCACATATTATTTTGTAGGGAGCACTCCTTAACCTTCTCCTCCTCTCCTTCCCCCACCTAATCTTTAAATCTAGTTCTGCTTTTACTTCTTCAGGACACCTTACCTAACCTCCTATTTTAAATTTTCATAGAAAGATTTTTTTCATCAGACATTACAATTGTAATGTTATGTATCCTGTGTATCATTACTTAATTAAAATCTGGCTTCCTAATTAGACTATAAGCTCCACGAAGATAGGAATCTTGTCTATTTTCCTTCATCAGTGTATCCCTTGTGTTTCACATATGGCTGACTCATAGTACACTAAAATTAAATATTTGTTGAGTTAATAAATACTTTTTCCCTTGTCTTCTCTTCCTTGCCTTTCCTTCTCTTTTTTCTTCTTTGTTTTATTCTTTTTCTTTCATTCTTGCTCTTTTGCGGGGAGCTGGCCATGAATGATAACTAACCTGATTTTATCTGGATTAATCAAGAAAACAAGCCAGACAAGATCAATGAAGAACAGACACACCTTGTTTTATTGTGCTTCACTTTATTGTACTTTGCAGATATTGTGATTTTTAAGACCCTCCACCAGCAAAAAGATTATGACTCGCTGAAGGCTCAGATAATGGTCAGCATTTTTTAGCAATAAAGTATTTTTTTATTAAGAAGTGTATATTGTTTTTTAGACAAAATGCTATTACATACTTAATAGACTACAGCCTAGTGTAAACATAACTTTTATATGCACTAGGAATCCAAAAAGTTCACGTGACTCACTTTACTGCGATATTTGCTTCATTGTGCTGGTCTGGAACCAAACCCATATCTCTGAGGTATGTCTGTAAATATTTAAAGATCTCTTTGAGTTTTCAATTAATAAAATGGTTATAATTGCAATGGGTATTGTAATAGCAATGTTTAATTTTGAAGTATATTTATTTGGGAGTTTATATTCCAAAATGGGTTTATGAAAAAAGAAACTAAGGGTATTATGAACTTTCACTCAGCAGCATTTAAAAAATATTCAAGATATTCCAGTTATTTTGCTTAAGGATGGTAAACACACTCAGCAAGGAGTGATTCATTCATTCTATGAGATCATTGCTTCCTTCCTATTTCGTAATGAGATTTTTGCTCCGTTTCTTTTAGAAAACCATCTATGTAACTCATGACTTCATGAACTCTTTGTTTATAGATGCATATGGGGCACCTTAGCTTTCTACTGGAGTAGTTACGGATAGCATCAAGTTGTAGCCTGGAAATGATAATGATGGTATTATTTTGAGTGCTTCCTTGTGAGACCACACTTATAATCGAGGAGGCAAATCTTGTGTATCTCCACCCACATTTTTATTTGTGACTATTTTATTCTTTCATCTTTAGAAACCTGATTCACCTTCTATTGGATAATAGCTTTCTGAGTCAGACTATGGATTGTGCTGTGTTCCCAAAAGGCAAATTTGTGAGTTTTAGATAAATGTCACATAGTTTTGTTTAATTATCTCAAAATATATAATCCAGCAGGGGAGAATGACAGCTGCATGAGGATGTATATATTCAAGAATCCTCTTGCTGTTTTTTGGCAGAGCCTGCTGTCCTTCCAGTCTCTTTGTTGACCATGTGCAAAAGACTGGATCAACTTTCAAACACTTTATTATGGTTTAATGGGGGAATCATTAGTAGATGAGTTTAACAGACCCAAATGCTAGACACTCAGTGGTTTATTTTTCAAGATTAAAATAATGTCTGTTTCTAACCTTCAGTAGTTTAAAGGAAATTTGCATACAGCTGGATCCAGTTAAGTGTCTTTCAGACTTCTTGTGACATTAAGAATGTACAAGCATTAAGAGTGCTTGTAATACAATTGACTTTAGGCTGAATTTTACATTAATGGCCCCCTTTGTTATTTAGCTGGCGTTAAAGGCTTAAGTACAAGAAAATCCATGTACAAAGCGTATCATTTTTATTTTAATTTAAACTCCCAAGAAATTTAGTGACTAAAACATCCGTTATGCCATTTGGAATAATTTTTTTCCCTAAAGCTCTTTGTAGCAAGAGACAAATGTTAGCAGAATCCCGAAATGCACAGTTACCTCAGGATTGCTGGGCAAATTGATAAAGACTACAGCGATACAAATTGGAATCACAATGGCCAGGGGACACAAAGCTGATGGGGTTTGGGCCTCTCTTAGGATGCTGTTAGGAAAAGGGCCATTAACATTGGCAAATAGGAAAAAGAACTGTGAGTAGGATGCTAACAAGTACAGCAAGGGAGACGGTGCAGCCGCTGCCAGAACAGGAAGTGTTTTCAACCAATCTTGAAAGGAAATCCTTTGGACTGTCTTTCTTCAACAAATGCCTAGAAATTACGCTATTTATATGGCATCTACTTGCTTATTAATATCTTTAATGGGAACTATTCAGTGTTAATAAAATTTCTACTTCTTTAGAAATATTGGGATATCCTAGGTAAGCGAATTTTATGGTTCACTTTAATGTTACAACTCTGGAAAATAGACTAGTCTGCATTTGATTCTATTCATCAAAAATTAGCCTGTTACTATGCACAAGGCACTGGGCCAGGAGCTTTCCTTTCTTAGGATGTGAAAAACGCGTTGCATATAATTGTGCATCTCTTTGATGACCTGGGATCTTGTAGTACCTCCTGTAGTCTCCATTCTGAATATTTATCCTCACTGAAAATTAGTTGGGAAATGGAAGTAGAAGGCGAAGGAGACAGCACTGAACTCTACGATTACCTTGGAAAATATATACCTTTGTATCTGAAATTCTTTTCCTTTTTCTCAGAAGTAAAATCCTAAGAAAAATTTGATTAATTGAGGGAACTGCATGGTTGAGTTCCAAATAATTGAGTGTGTATCACAAACTCATCCTCTCTCTAAATCTTTGGTTATTCTTTTAAAAGAGGGCTTCTTGCAACTACCCTACCTGATATCATTTGAGAAGTGACTTTTCAGTGCCTAATGAATGAAAGATGAAAAATACAGATGGGAAGAGACTGAAGTTTGTGATTATATCTGTTGGCTGGGATTGGTATACTACTGAACTACAACTGAACTATAAACCCACTGGGAGCCTAATGATTATCTGGAGAGCACAGCCAAAGAAAACATCTGGGAGAACAAACACACATTGCCAAGACCTCCCAATCAGTGGGTGGAAAATAGCAACTTGGGAAGCTGGCCATGCTCAGAGATCTCTGTCCTAGCAGTGTGGGAGGATGACACTTTTATTGGAAAATATTCCAGATGGGCTGGATATCAGGATGTAACCACAAGAGGCAAGGCAATGATTCACTGCTCATACTTAGACACAAAATCAGGGCTGGATCTGAGGGATAAGGTAGAAACCAATATCTCAGCTTACACACTGACCAGATTGCAGGGAATGAACAGAAAATGCACATGAGTGAACTTGACCAATGGAAACTGTGGCAAATGGAAAGCTTATGCATTGTCTACCTGGTGAAGTGGTCATCTATTGTCATCATGTGGAAAGGCAGGCCCAGTGTGGCCAGATCTTACAATTTTTAAAGAGATCAAAAATTTAATATCATGAATTTTAAATGTTGTAATTAACACACATCAAGAAACAAAAAGTACGTCAAAGAATTGATAGGCCAGATCTACAAGTCTTCTATATTTATGCTATATTCTTAGAGTGTCCTGTAAGTCCCTTACTTCTCCTCGTCTCCCTCTGGGCTACCCCTCCGTCACTCCACACTGGCAGCACTTACCTTTCCTAAGTTCTTCAAATGATTCTGCTTCAGGAGTGCTCTTCAGTCATCCTTTTTGTTTGGTTATCTCTTATTCATCCCTGAGATCTTAGCAAAAATGTCACCTCTCAGGAAAGTTATTCTTGATAACCCCCATCTCCAATCCTCCAAGATTTGGTAAGGATTCCACTCTTAGGACTTTGAACTCTTTGTTTATCATACTTATCCAGTTATCATTTGTGATTTTTCCGGGGGAGAACGTGGTGAGAGAAACCAACTATTTGTTTAATGTTTACTTCTCCATCGAACTACAAGCACCACAAGTTTGGGGACTTGTCTGTTTTGTTGAATGCTGTTTCTCTGGAACTTAACATGGTGCCTATATAGGACCTCAGAATATGTTTGCTGAATGAATCAGTGAACTATCCCCTGGCACCACAAAACTAATACATTTTGTGGGGAAGGGTACACGAGATCTCTCCATGGTCCTGAAACCTATTTGTGAAAAGACAGGGCCACTTGATTGAAACATTTTAGGAGGGAAATGTATGACACTAGTGACAACTAATAACAACTGGCCAAGAAAGGGGAAAAGATGAATGAAGAAAAGAGAACTACAAAAGGAACTAATATTTTTTGAGACCTTTCTACCTGTGTGATTCTCTGCTTTACATACATAATCATATTTAATCCTCAGAACAACGCAGTAATATAGATATTTTTACCTTCATTTTTTGGCTGAGGAAACCAAGGCTTAGAGAGATTAAATAGTGTTCAGAAGTCCCATTTCTCAGAGGTGACTGAGATGATATTCCAACAGTAGTTTGTTGGACTCCAGAGTTCACTTCACGAACAAAGGATGCTGGGTCATGAAGGTTGATAGAACTTAAATGCTTCTTGACTAAAGGGAAGATTAGTTTTATAAACTCATATAAGAGGTTAAAGCTGTCAGTGTGGCAAGTGGGTCCATCCCAACTGCAAGGAGTAAAAGGCCACAAAGTTTGTGAATCAGCCAGGATCAATAGTATGTAGCCATCAATTGGCAACACTTGCTTTTCCAGGATGAGTTTTAAAAGATAATAACTTCTTTGTAGTAAATAATGAATATATTGGAATAACATTAGTTACTGAGCGCAAAGGATGTGGTTCTTTATCTTGAAGAATTCACATTTTGACAACATTTAATCCTGAGAAGAAGAGATAATAATAAATTTCATGATTGTAGGTTTTTCTTTAGGTTGAAGAGCACCTAGAAATGCCGAAGAGATGCATTCTGTATCTTAATTATCTTAGTTATCTGAATTATCCCC
Source organism: Equus asinus (assembly GCF_041296235.1). Lineage (NCBI taxonomy): Eukaryota > Metazoa > Chordata > Mammalia > Perissodactyla > Equidae > Equus > Equus asinus. The sequence goes on along the minus strand of NC_091810.1, from coordinate 92,065,002 downwards.
CAAACATCTTTATTCTGGTACTGGTGGTATATTACTTGTAAGGAATACTCACACTACCAAACACTTATTTGCACTTGAGTGTTTGAAAGGAGTTAACTGTTAGCTGTACACAAGGTACTCCTTTGGTATACTTATGAGTGGATGTTGGCATGGGGCCTTTGATGAATGGATTCAGTTGCAAGACCACTAAGCAAATCTCAGAGGGGAAGAAGAGAGAAAAATAACACGATGATGCTTCCAAGTTCAAGTTCAAAGTTCAAAGTTCAAAGGCCAGGAACTGACTCATGGACATAAGGAGATCCTGCCATCACACTTACAAATCCCAGTTGTAGGAGAGGCTGAAGCAAGAGATAGATGTTTATGCCCAATGCCCAGTGCTTGTAGCATCACCCCTTCTGGCTTGTTCAGATGTTTTAGGTAAACATCCCTGCTCGTCACACGCTTATGTATTCTTTTCTCCCTTCAGAGACCTCCGCTTCAATGCATCCTATCCTACTTCCTTCCAATTTTATATACTGCATAAAAATAGAAACTGTGACTTGGCCTGGGTTCTGATCATGACTGGAAGTGGAGGAATCATAGAATCCATGGGGTACTTGATAACATCTGGTTCTGGCAGACATGCTTAAAAATTTCAAAGAGACTACTAATGAAGTAATCATCTTTCCTTCACTTATTACACAATGAGGCTGTTCAGATTCAGTTTCCCTTAAATTGTCCTTATTTCTCACTTGTTTTACATACATGCACAATTTAGCCTTCAAAGGATCAATTAAAACAGTGACCGAACCTGTTGATATATTTAAGTTTTCCAGAAGTAACAGTTTCTTTGTGTCTTATTATGTACTCATTTAATTCTGCAGTTTTTACTTAATTTCTTTCCCATGAAAAATGACAAAGACGTAAGCATTATAGACAGCAAATTATGCTCTGGAAGCTGGCATTCTGACAAGTGTCTATTAATTTCATGGCATAGAAGTTGAATATAGTATAGTATCTTATATTATTTTCTGCTTATTTCAACCTATACAAGGTAATGAATATGGTATATCTTTAAAGCAGATAGCTTTTCAAGTAGATTTGACTGTGGAAATGAGATGTGATTTCAAAAGTTAGCATTCTAAAAATGGAATGTTCACAAACATGAGCGAGAGTGAACATTAAGATAACTATGGGGCTTTGGAAGCAATGGCTTTAGAGCAACAAGCAATGTTAGCTTTAGCAAAATAAAATTTGTCATCCCTCTGTGACTTAGACCTGCTACAAATAGAAACTGTTTAAAAGGTGTTATTTAGTAGTTTCCATTATGCAGCTGTCTATTTAAATCATTTAATTCTGGCATCTAATCCGACTCCCGGTCTCCATCAGAGACAAATAAGAAACCATATGTGAAGGCATCTGTGGAAATCTTCCTTTTATTTATGACAACATTAAAGTAAGACTCTGATGTCAGTTCCTTAACAATAATACACGTTCCTTTGCACCTGTAGTGCTGGGTACTTGGGCACATCCCTCAGTGGTATCTTATACCTACTGCTGTTTACTTCATTATATACAGATGCACAGCAGTGGAGACAGTAATAGTCTTTCTTAATTAAATAAAGCTAAATGTTAATTAGTCCAAAAATTGATTTATTTTCAGTGCATGGAACTTTTCATCCTGGGCCTTTTTCTTTTAAAGAACAGGTTGTATTCTCGTTTAGAACTTTACATTTTCCCCCTTTATTTTGGGTTTGTATTTGGAGTCTTGTGGTGGGCTCTAATCGTCATAGAGAAATTATAGGTCTACAGATGTTTTCAAGATGTTCCTCTGTCAGTAGCAGATTATCCCCTGTAGCAAAATCTCATTAAAGTGCAATTTACAGAGCTCTGCTGATGTTGCCATCAACCAAAATTAAAGGCATTAATTTTTCAAAGTTCACAGAAGTCCTTACATAAATGATGTAGCAGTTTGCAAGAACAATTTACAGAAGTGTTATTTGCAGAATTAACCTACATTAACAGAACAAATGTTGTAAGGGTGGAAGAAAGGGCTGGGCAGTGAAATTGCAGCTGTTCCCATTTTACATTAGGTGCTTGATATAAAGACGTGTTGAAATGTAACAATGACTGCTTGCTGGGTGAAAAGTTGAGAAGGGAAAACAGGAATTTGAATGACCTTGCTAAAGAGTTAAGCTTATGATAGACTGATCACCAGTTGGGGACACCCAGTGAGACCTTAAATTCTACTTTGAAACATCTGTAGTCAATATCTTTTAAAAATTCTCATTTAGAGAATGAGTTTATGTAGCTCATGTTGTGAGTATTTCTTTTCAATAAACTGCCAAATGTTTGAGAATTTATTATCTTTACCTCGACATCCTCACAAAAAGTCACATGCATAGTGGTGTTTGTGGCCCATGATAGTAAGGTGTGACTTTCTCCTAGTAGGAGAGGTGTACTTTTTTCTATCATTATTGTATTTCTTTCCCAGATGCCTGCTTTTCTCTAACAAAACCTTGATTATTGAATTTAAAACATCATAGTTGAAACCTCAAATGGATTAAACATTTCAGAGATAAAAATCAAACCCAAAAAAGGCCTTTCCTTTTGAAGCAGTAACTATTTGCTACCACATTTATTTCAGAACAGAGGGTACAGTTCTTAAAAATCATTAATCTTTACCAGTCTTTTTCCTTTCATTACATTAGTTATTTCGGCCTGGATTTGAATCTCATTGTATAAATGAGAGCACTCATCAATCACACCTGGTCTCAGCCATGCTTTCTCTATAAGGCTCGGGCTTTCCCAAAATCCCAGGGATGGCCTTTCTTTATTTCAAGAAGTCTGGGTAATGGTCGGTGGTTAGAGCGAACCATTGGGTTGATATCTATGCTGGTGCAAGGTTGGACTTGACAGTTCACGTCAATGGCAAACACAAGCTGTTTCTGTTTAGTAGCCAGCCATTGAATGAGAAATTGTGCTTCTAGTGAACAGGTGTGCATATCATACAATCACCCCACAAATGCTCTTACAGCTGTATCTGTGGTCTGACTTGTTTCATGCATGCCAGGCTCCATTTGCTTTGTCTGACCTTTGTCTGGGTGTGCACCCGGTTTGATTACATTGTTTTGTTTTTTTTCCCTGTGAATCTCAATAAGTTCATGGACCTTTGTCAAGAAATTCACCTCTGGGTGAATTACTATGATAAATGTGTCTTTTAGAAATCTTAAAAAATATTCAACAAATGACACAAATACAACATTTTAAAAATACAATTGAACAGTATGAAAAATCAGAATACTGGGAGAAAGTTGGAAAGAACACATTTGCTTTTGGTGGGTATGAAATTTAGGAACTTGCTAATAAACTCTGTTGTTCTGGGAAAGTTTCCTATCTGAAGATGACAGTTCTTCAAGGGACCAGGTGGAATACATGTCCATTGGCCTTTCTGTTGAGAATTTCAAAGAGGATATCAATTATGTTCGAGAATGATGGGGCCATCTGTTAACCAGGGGCTGATTTCAAATCACCAAATATTGGTAGGAACATTAAGCCTTGCTAATTTGCATAGTATCATTATCTCTAATACAAAAAATACATTTGGGAAAAAGTGAGTATTCTCTGGTCCATTCAAGTATGAAGATATCCACTTGGGTACAGTGCAAACTGTGTGATACTTAATGTGTAAAGTCTACAGACATTACTCATATCTGCCTTGACATAGTGAAAGGAGCAATTGTTACATTATCTCGTAGATAATAACTGTGAGAAACAAACACAGATGGACTATGAATTTGATTGACAGCCCTAAGTCCTAGTCAAAAATGTTCCTGAATTTTACCCTAATTTTTCCCAGATTATATGTCCCTTACATTGTTTCAGCAATCTACAAATACATGGTAGATGATTCCTTTTTTGTAATATTAGTAAGATAAGTAATATGCTCTTTTAGATAACGTTTTATGCTTTGCTTAAGGTGACTAGCCTATGGAAATATTGGCTGAATAATTTATTTTAATTTGTATTTGACGATAAACTTTCCTTACTCATATAGGACCTTTCATTTAAAGAAATAATTAGCCAATAGAAATACTAAGAAATCTGACACAATAGGTATATACATATTTATATTCACATATCTAATGCATAATAATAATTATATAGCATCAGCACAAAAGAATTAAAATTTCAGATATTAGTAGTTTTAGGAATGGTTTGAGAAAAATTACAAACAATAATAATAAACCATAAAACAAGCATCTTTTTAAAAAGTTCCAATTAATAAAATGTTGGAAAAATACACTTTTATTGAACAAAATTGAATGATATATTCACAATATTACTAAGCATTGATTCCAGCATTTGTCCTTTCATTCATACATGGATAAAAAATGTTTTTTACACTTGATTGGTTAAAACTGAATTCTACTTCAAATAACAGATTCTGGAGGCTTCATATTTAAGAAAAGTTTATTTGAGTTCATCCTGGACTTCATTCACAAGCCCTGGGTTAACTACTAATTTGGACAATTGTTAATCCTTGCAACTTGCGCAGTGTGACCCACAGACTTTCCTTGCATGGGCACTTTGCACAATGATTCAGTGACCTCACTGCCAGTGTGACCTGGCAGTGCCTAACCTTGTTCCCTCTCACTCTAAGAGTTGGTCTTTCACCAACTTCTTTCCAGGTAATCAGATTCTTTCCAGGTTTTTGTCTTCTGGTCCTCTTCAGAAGCTTCCCCTTGACCAGACTCTCTTCTTGAATATTTTACCTTAAGACAATGGATTAACTAGCGAAGGGAACTCAATGGGTATTTGTTTTGCCAAATTTGGTCAGAATCAGCCCACACCTTTGAGGATTATTGTGGTAGAAATGGACAAACGCATGTCAAATGATGAAATCAGCAGATGAAATAATATGTCTATTTAGGCAACTGGTTATTTTTCATGATCTCTGGAAATGAAGCGTTCACAGTGGGAGGCGTCACAGTGCAATATGCAGACAGACATGGGTGTGAATCCTCTCTCTGCCCCAGAATTAACCAAGTGACTTGAGGAGTCACAAGCTGTAAATGCCTCAGTTTCTTATTTGTAAAATGGGGGAGCTGACAGTATTTACCTCAAAAGGGTGTTGAGAGGATTAGGTCAGAATGGTACCTGGCACATAGCAAACACTCAGTGAATGCCTGGGAAAAAGACTTACTGGTTATTATCCTTAGATAAAGAAAAGTGAAGACAGGTGGGCAAGCTTTCCAGCTCATGGCTTACAAAATTAGAGTGAAGAACCTGGGAGAATATGTAAAAAATGTGAAGTTTCTCCCTTGGTTTCCAACATGTGTGATCTGTACTGTTTTTGGAAAATGTCTGGTTAATTTGCTTTCAGAAAGCTTTTGTAATGTGCACCATAGAGGACAGTAGACTTTTCTCTCCTTTTTTAGGAAGATTAGCTCTGAGCTAACATCTGTGCCCATCTTCCTCTATTTTATATGTGGGACGCCTGCCACAGCGTGGCTTGATAAGTGGTGCATAGGTCCACGCCCAAATCCAAACCCATGAACCCCAGGCCACCGAAGTGGAGCATGTGAACTTAACCACTACACCACAGGGCCAGCCTCGACAGTAGACTTTTTAAGAACATATTTTTTCTATGTTTTTGGAGCCCAGAAAAACGGATAAAACTGCTTTTCTCCATTCAGAGAAGTTCAGGAAAAGCTTGGTTGTAAGCTTGATATCTGGAATCAATTGAATACATTGCTTATGTTTAATTTTGGTCAGAGAATTCCTAAAAGCTTAAGGACAGAAATAGTCTAAATCTTAAAAATTAGAAAAGTTGGTTTTTAATAATCTTGAGACCTCTTTCAAACCCTCCCCGCACTGCCACAAGTATCGGTCCGTGGGCCTGAGAGTAAGTCCTTGATCTAAATCAAGACCATCTTTTAGGAAATAATTATGCTTCATGCCAATTAAACCAATAAATGTTTGTGTCAGGCACAGTGCTAACGATGGTGGTGCCCAAAAGTCAATAAGGAGCAAATCTATAAATGTAAAGTGATAGTTTTAGAACCTCATAAAAAGAGACGAAAGTAAATCCAAGCACCCAGACACAACTATCTTCACATAATACTTTAGAATTTGGTGACTTTTTCTAAAGAACTCAAATGTGCTTCCAGGTATGATCTCCTGGCACTGTGGTGCTTGGTCCTGATATTCTTTGTACACTGACACTCAGGTGTATACGAGAAAGAAACAGAGAAAGCAATTATTTTCTTGGAGATAGTAAAAATATTTTGTTATATGTAGGGAAACACTAAAGGCTAAATTGACCAACCTTTTAAAACATACACAATCAATTATCTGCCACAAATTCATTAGAAATTTGGACTTTATAATACTTAATCTCTCAAAGATAGTGAAATGTAGAGTTTGTATGATATTTGAAAATCTCTAAGGAATAAACAATCTATTGCAATAACATTACCCAATATATAAAATTAACCATGCTGTCATCTTTAGAGTATATTTCAAAAACTAAATAGGGATGCAATATAACTCTTAACAGTGATGAATATATTAGTTTGGAAACTATTGATATTTTTAGGAATACTCCAGAAAAACTGTTTTAGGAAAAACATCTCTTTCAGATGTGAAAGTTGTTTAACATGCTTCATTGTATTAACATGCTTACATTGTATATGTAAGCTTCAAACAGTAAGCGTTTTTACAGAAAACTCTTAGAATTGACAAATAATGAAGGCATAATACATTATCTCCTGGTCACTTCAAGATGAACATCCTTTTTTTTCCTATAGAGTGGTAACTAATGTAGACACTTTCTTCCTTCTTTATTTCTGTAAGGTTTTGAAATATAAATTTAGGAAGTCTTTGCTGGTCATAATATACATAAAAGCAAATATTTCTTCATTTAACTTAATTTTTAGATACTGTGGAAAGCCAGATTGGCACTGATTTAGCAACTGGATAATTATAATTGCTTATAAGACACAAAGAGAATCTAGCAGCCATTTTGTTGCTTTCTTCCATAGGCTGGGACAAAATGGTGGGAGGGGACAAAAATGCTTTATACACAAAGATATAATGTAGATAATTGTAATACTTTTCTTTCCATTTTCAAATTTAATTTTTCTTTTAAAGAATTAATTAATTATATTTCTTTTCTTCTTCTTCTCCCCAAAGCCCCCCAGTACATAACTGTATATCCTGGTTGTAGGTCCTTCTAGTTCCGCTACGTGGGACACCGCCTCAGCCTGGCCTGATGAGTGGTGTTAGCTCTACACCCAGGATTCAAACCAGTGAAACCCTAAGCCGCCAAAGCAGAGCATGTGAACTTAACCACTCGGGCACTGGGCTGGGCCCTTAATTTATTTCATCAGTTTAATGTGAACAACAGGGAGAGTATATCAACGAATGACAAATAGAGGTGATTTGTTTATCTAAAACTTTGTAAACTGACTGTAGTCAGCATGGTGATGTGCCTGAGCTCCGGTGTTGGCAGCTTTGTGTTCAAACCAGGCTGTTTTACTAGCTGTGTGACTAGGGGCAAGCCACTTCCTCCAAGACTCAGTTTTCTCTGTTGTAAAATAGGTCTCATAACAGACCTCATCTCATAGCGATTGTGTAATGATTAAAATAAGCTAACACATGTAAAGAACTTAGCACATTGTCTGGTGTTTGGTAAACATTCATAAATGTTTTAATTAATATTAATACTATAATAAAAATAATAATAATGATAAAAGTAATATGAAAAATAAAGCCAGTTTCAACATAACGTAAAGGTCATGTTAAATAGACTGGGTCACATTCTTGCTGTAGATAATATAATCCCTGAAAACATGTATTATTTAATAAACATTTACAAGTTAAATATAATTCATCAGAATATAGCAAAAAGAAATTTGAGTTGAAAAAATTTCCACAGTGAAGCTCTGAAATCAAAAGTCTCTTTTAGAGAAGGTTTGACACTAATACTGTATATGCTAAGTTTTTAGAGTTATATGTGTGTATTTGTGTATATACATGGTTATATATATTTTTAGTTGTGAGTAAACAATTCATCCTTGAAAAAAGGATGACTGTTTAAAAAGGAAAAAAAATTATAGCACAACAAAAATGAAAGTCTCATTAACATGAGGTTGTATATTCCAATAAGATTGCATCAGCTGCAAGAATTCTTTGCTTCTTCTAGGAGGTTCTTGTGAAATTGAAAGTGCTATCAGTACTCACATGTGGGGCTCTTCATTCCCCTGGAGGAAGAATTTCAGTATTTAAGGTGTGCGACAGTTCAGGCTGCTGTGAGGAAAGAAAGAAATAGGGCAGGCAGATGCCGTTTTTAAAGAATAATCTATATCTCCTTCTATCTATGGGACTAGATGTTAAAGATATCTTGATCATATATATAGAATATCTGGATAATGTTATCTATCTATCAGTAATACGATACAGATATATATTTATATTTTATTTATATATATATTTTTATATGTCTGGACCATATATATATATATTTCTTTTCTTCTGAGGAAGATTAGCTCTGAGTTAACATCTGCTGCCAATCCTCCTCTTTTTGCTGTGGCAATTGGCCTTGAGCTAACATCCATGCCCATCTTCCTCTGCTTTATATGTGGCACGCCAGCTACAGCATGGTTTGTAAGTGGTACATAGGTCCGCACCCGGGATCTGAACTGGCAAACCCCAGGCTGATGGAGTGGAGCTTGCAAATTTAACCACTGTGCCACTGGCTGGCTCCTGGGTCACATATATTTATATAGACCTAGATCATAAATATATATGTTTACATATATTTATATATCTTGATAATATATGAACGTATCTTTATTCTTTAAAATCCAGATCTATAGATATCTTGATATCTCTCTATATGATCCAGATATGTATCTCCATCTATATCTATTTATATATATATAGCTATAGATCCTATATATACATATATATAAAACTATATATAGATAGTATCGATTCACATAGGTATCTCTATCCATCCATCCATCTATCTATTGATATAGACAGAGACATAGATCTGGATCATATAACTATAGATATATATATATTCTTTAAAATCCATATGGATGTATAGCCATACGTTTTTACAGAGTCAGGAATCATATGTGTTTGTGAGTGTGTGTTTTCATTTCAGCATTGACCCCCACCCCTACCCCGCAGTGTTGCTGACAGTAACCAATGCGTGGCTTCTGTGAGCTCTTCCCTCACTTAACTGGGGAGAGTGAACCAGCCCAAGGGGTGCTTCAGGCCTCCTGCCATTGCTCTTTTCCCCCTTTTTATCCTTTCCATGACTTCTCTTCTGCTTTCCTCCTATCCTTTCGTTTTGACCATTCATTTTTTGGTGAGGGAATGTTCAATTTTGCATGCTTCCTGCTTCCAGTCATTGTCGCCTGTTCATTAGTAAATGAATTGTTAGAAGGGTGGTGCGTAACATAACAAATGAGGTGTGACCCCTGCCAATGCCCCTCTGTCCACTCCCTTCCAGAGTTGTACGGGATGAGAAATTGGTTAGGAAAAGTCTAGCCAACACTCTGTGTAGTATGACTATTGTGTGGAAACCAGAGAAGCTCACGGACTGTGTGAATTTCTGTCCTGGGCAACATGGTAAACACTTTATGTCATGGTCTCACTTTGTGCTCATAAGTCCATATGGTGAGTACTATTCTCTTCTTTTTACAAATGAGCAATCTGAGGTTTACAGAAGTTGAAAACTTAGCGGTGGTGTTGGGAGGGCAACTTGGATTTGAACCCCTGTCTGTCTAACTCGAAAGTCTCTGTCCTTAACCACTCGCCTTATTGCCTCAATTTTGTTTTATTTAAAAGCCTGTGTCTTTCCTGCATTATAACTTAATGGTATCAGGATTGTGAAATATGGAACTTTAGCTTATGAGAAACAGATGTTTGAGGTACATGACCACATGTCCACTGAAGGACTCGTTTCCCCCCACATTTTTCTTCAGTGAGCTATCATATGGGGGAAAAAAGACACTTTCTCAGTTTGTTCCAGTTGAGAACATTTGAAAGATTTAAAACACAGAACATGTCTGTAACAAAGGATTTACAATAGAAGAAGCAACTGGTTTTCAGAAAATTTAGGTCACAAATTAATAATAATAATGATCCAGCACCTTTCCTCTGAACAGACTCCGCTGATTTATACAATGTGAAGATAAATATCATTTCACCCCATCCCAGCCAGAGCAAACAGACCAAGCAACAGTGTGAGCTGGCTGGAGCACGCAGTCTATAGAGCCCTGGGGTATCAGAGAGCTTTGTGTTGCTGATGTCAAACCTGATTTAATAATTAATCATTTAGGGAATAAAAATCTAGGATCTTGTTCTGCATTTAGAAAAAATAGTAATTGAATAAATAACAATAAAACCTTTTTATTTAAATTTACCTTGTCTCTATAGAAATTAAAATTTAGCGTTCTGTTTGTTGCTAAACTGAGCCTTAGACGTGCACGCATCCACCAGCTTAATTTGAATTAATACGGGTACAATAATACATGCATGCATTTAAGCGTAGGAATTTTTATTACTGGAATAAATCTGTTTAAGTTTTTAGACAAAAAGGGTTTTTCTCAGGGACTGTTTAAATTTGGTTTCTTTCCAGTGCTTTCTAGCCTGACTGGTGCTTCTTAATAAAAATGATCAAGTAGTGTGAAATTCTGTTTGAATGATAAGACTTGTGGGAAAAGAATTACCAAATTATTTTACATACCGTATTCATTTGTAAATGGTTGTGTATGATTCTCGAGAAGAACTGAATTTTTTTTTTTTTAGTTCTGGCTAGATGCGTTTGCTCAGCAATTCACTACAAAAATTTGGAGGAGGAGGTTTTATTCTTTTTTTTTTTACAGATTGGCATCTGAGCTAACATCTGTTGCCAATCTTTTCTTTTTTTTCCTTTTCTTCTTCTCCCCAAAGCCCCCTGGTACATAGTTGTATATTTTTAGTTGTGGGTCCTTCTAATTGTGGCATGTGGGACGCCACCTCGACATGGCCTGATGAGTGGTGTCATGTCCGCCCCCAGGATCCGAACTGGCGAAACCCTGGGCCACAGAAGCGGAGCGCGAACTTAACCACTCAGCCACGGGGGTGGCCCCTAGAAGATTTTACTCTTAGTCTTTGAGATGACCTCTAGGTCTATCGTGGCTTTTGCCTTAAATCAGGATGTGCATATGATAACTTCTTAAAGGACCATGGGAAGCCATGATCCCACCCTAGAGTGGAAAAAGCCTTGAGGCCATATGCATGCAGGTGACTCCAGGCCACACAGGAAATTCCTAGGGAGCTGACCATGTCACAGAAGCAATCCAAACTATATGGGTACCTTCTCTTTACTACCACAACATTTATATCCTGTCCTATTCATGGCACACACTCCCAAATCTTGACATCTTTTCTGTAAGTAGGATTTACCAAAAAACACTTGTGAACTGGCAGAATCCTAACCCAGCTCCCAGGTTTCTTTACCCCTTAAGAAGGCTAAATTAGCTTTCCTTGTAGTTGCAGAACAATATTCGCAATTTCACCATACTGGAACCACATCACTTCATGTGCAAATAAGAGGCGGCAGGTGACTTGGAAAAAGCCAAAGCGTGAACTTGAGGAGAAGATGTAAGTTCTAGTTTTGGCTATGCTCTTCTATAGTCCCAGCCTGGTGACCTTGGGTCACCCAGTCATTGAACCCAGTTCAGTGACGCCTCAGTTTTCTCTCTGTTAAAATGAATCGAATTTCAGAGCTGGAAGAGCTCTTGGATTAGAGCACAGGTCACAGACTCAAGTGTCTAGACTGAGGATTCCTGTGTGACATCTGAAATGGGACCGATGAAAGGCGAGAGGATGAGGACTGTGATCAACTGGATACAATGCCCAGTGGAGGAGAGCTGGTGGCCCATAGCTGATTGTTGTCATGTGAGAATCTGCCCAGATTTGACTGACCTTTATATTTTTTAAGAGAAGATTATAAATCCAGATTTGTGGTGAAATCCTCTGATTTCTACGTGTTCTTAAATAGTTGAACAAAAACCCCACATCTCCCAGGGGGATTCAGCATGCAGGTGGTCAGTTAGTGACCTCTACTAGGGGATCTAAGGAGTCCCCACAACTGCCCTCAGCTGCAGGATAAGTTTCCTCAGTGCTCACGAGATAGCGCTCAGTACGGACCACTCCGGCTGTGGAGAGGACGGCTGAGGACGTTCATTGCTTTTCTTCATCTAGTTTTTGGGAGCTTTGAATTTGGAGTCATGGTTCCTTCAGACCTTGAGTAGTTGTGCCAGCAGAAAAATAATTTCCAGGAACATTTTTTTCTACTGAAATTCTGGGCAACTCTTTCCAGTTTAGTGACACATCCGTTAAGGGAACCAGCAGTAAAGACAGTGTGCCAGATGACTCATGTTCAAATCTTAGAGTTGCATGAATGGCTGTATTGAAAAGAGGGCTGGCTCTGTAGCAGGCACCTGGAGAATGATAGCTCTGCAAATTAGCTGGCACAGAGGACTTTGAAAAATCAGCATAAAGCTATTTCAGGGTAGGCTTTTAGAAAATGAAAGATGGCTGAAAATCTCTTTCTTGAGGCAAAGAGGCAATATAGTCTTGAAGAGTTCCGCTTTGGGATGCTAACTTCTCTCAGCATCATTTTCTTCATCTGTAAAATGGACATTATAATAGCAATATTAATATCTATCTTATCAGAGTTGTTGTGAGGATATGATAAATGAGATAGTGCCTGAAAAGCGCTTAGAAAAGTGCCTACTGTGTGAGCATAAACTAATGTTGCTTTTATTTTACTTGCTGCCTACCACATTTCAGACTGAGCTCCGCTTGTCCAACTGGAGGGGGCATTAAGATAGCTTCTCCTTTGTGCGAATTCTTAAAAAATATATGTTGAAAGCATAGACATATATACACATTCTGACTATAAACTGATTAATATCTATAAACAGTTAGCAAATTAGTAAGTTGTGCTTGTGTTAACATTGCTGTTTCCTACCTAGTGCGTTGTGGATTTTAACTGAGGATTGTTGTCAGTATCATTGGATGTTTGCATATCAAAATAGTGCTGATTATATTATATTAATATTTTCCCTAACTAGACAATATGCTGATATTTAAAAACTATTTAATGTTATAAGGGCCCCTAATTAGTAGAGCAAAGCTCAGTTAAATAGTGAAACCATTAGGTTCAAAACTTAAATGTTAGTAAAGGCACACTCTCCTAATTTGGGGCAATTATCTGGTTCATTGACTTTTGTTGTGACATGTATGTCATGATATATATACAAGGTGGAGCTTAGAGAAGACAATTTAATTAGGTTTTTCTTTTTCGTTTATCCTCATTGCAACTTGCAGTAGTGAAAAATAAAGCTGATGAAGGTGCTCTGCATCTGAAGCACCAAAACATAAAAATGTGATGAAGTGTGTGTATGAAACATGCCATTCATTTTAGAAGAGTAATTGAAGACTGTTCTTTTCATAAAAGATGTGCTGGCGTTGCTAATATTAACATGCGGAAGTGTAGTAATCACACTGAAGTGTTTAACGTGGTACCTCCAAGTCAGATGCTATAAATTCCATTGACTCCGATTCTGAGTTTTGAGTAGTCTGAATATCCCACCATAAATACAAATGCTACAGAGTAGCTCACAAACGACTTTTAGTAGTGGTTTTTTGCAAACGTGGATTCAATTACTTCTGAATTAGTCTTACATCAAGAATTTAGAATACTGTCCAGTTTGTAATCGACTTTTCAGTTATAAAAACTACATTATCATCCTTTGTGTAGGACAAAAACTAAACAATAATCCATGGTTTTTCTCTTAATTGATTTATTTTTTGTTTTAAAATAAGCAGTTCTTAAACCAAATTAGGAACATAAGTGAGCACAGAGAAGCAGATATATTGCTACGCATGCATGCATGCCATTTTAACTCTTTCTTCTTATTTTAGTTTAGTATTGACAGGATTTACCATGGCTGATCGGTCCTCTTCGTGACTGTCTTTCTGCAAATTCGATGGTACCTCTTACACTCTGTCTTTATCCAAGTACAAACCTATAAACCTCTTTTTGAAATAGCGTTGAGTACAAGGCAGTTATTAGTTGAGCACAGGTTAATTTGTAGTTCATGTTTTATAATTTGTCCATCAATTATATGTTTCCTCTAGAATAATTTATCGTTCAGAAGAATAGTAAAATTAGAAGAGAAAGGAACGTATAGACTGTAAATGAGGCCACATTTATTTTATGTACGGGGTAAATCTGTGGGCATTTGACAAACAAGACTGGCTTGGAAATTGAGTCCTTTGGCTATGTTTGTCAGTGTTTCAGATTACTGATCTATGCCAAAAAGGGACTGAGACTATGTTTGGAATGGAATATTTTGAGAAATTGGTCTCTACTGTAACTAATTTATCCAACGTCACCTATAAAATATGTAGTTGTCAATAGTTCTGTGCTTTTGTTGGACTGCAATCTCCACGAAGGTAGGGACTACCTTGGCATCCTTACCTTGGCCCTCCCATTCCTGCAAGCCCGGCATCTCCCCCCGTCACCAGCCCTGTCTCCTGTCCCCACTTCACTAACTGCACTCTAGCTGTGGTGACCTTTTCCGGCTCCAGAAACTCACCTTGCTCCTTTCTGTCTCAGAGCCTTAGCTAACTCTTACCCATCCTAAACCACCCCAGCACAAGATTCATTTCCCCACGAATGTGGCTCTCATTGTAATTGTCTACTTCTGTTGTAGGAATGTGAGCATAGTGAAGACAGGATGCAAATTTGCCTTATTTATGGCTATGTCCCATTGCTGGGTGTAGTATCCTGCATATAGCATGAGAAAAGTATACACTTGTTGAATGAATGAATGAATCCCCCAGCGTTAACACAATGAATGCTTGGAAAATCATATGCCAAATAAATTGTTATTAAGTGAATACATTGCTTCCAAAATTTTTTCCAGCTCTAAAATTCAAACTGTTATATATAGTATGTACTCATGTACAAATTCAATTATGTATATTTGTATTTACATGCTCAGCCTGAACTCTTAGAGGGCACAGTTAAATGCTTAGGTACAAATGCTAGCTGTGTCACTTGCTGGCTGCATGAATTTGAGCAAATTAAACTTTTAAAGTCTTCTCCTGTAAAATGGAGGTCATAATGCTTTCCTTTCTGTGTTGTAAGACCTAAGTGGATAATGTACATAAGATAGTGCTGGCATGCAATAAGTACCTAATGTATGTTAGTCTCTTTCTTTTTGCTGAGGAAGATTCGCCCTGAATTAACATCTGTGCTAATCTTCCTCTATTTTGTATGTGGAATGTCACCACTGCATAGCCATTGCCAGGTTTTGTAGGTCCATGCCTGGGAACTGAACATGGGCTGCCGAAGCAGAGCAGGCTGAACTTAACCACTAAGGCTGTGGGGCTGTCTCCAAAATGTATGTTAGTCTCCTTTAGTTTTGTACAATGAATACTACTGGCAGGAGACTCTCTAGCACCTATCGGAGTGGCTGCAATGTCAAGTAGTCATTGTGGCCAGATTTGCTGCTTCTGCAGTTTTAGGCTTTCTTCACAAATGGTATATTCATATCTCATTGTAAATCATAGGAAGGAAAACCTCATGGTGTTGTTCAAAGTGCAGCATGGAACTCTGCTTCTGTGACCTGAGTTACTAAGCAGTTGTGCGACTGTAGCTGAGGAATAGAACCCTTCAGCTTTTCTAGTTGGCTCGGAAAAAACGCTTGGGATAACCTCTGGATGGAAATTTTAAGGTTGGAGCTCAAATGCCTAAATCATTGCCTGGAGGCCCAGTCCTTCTTTCATCCCGTGGGTGTAATGGCAAGCCTGCTTTTGTCATTTGGGGCAGGGAGGTGATGCGAAGGGGTTGGCTATAATACTACCAATATTTTACCCAGTGAAATTTGGGTTAAATAAAGCTTGTGGCAACATGAAGCTCATTATTACGGATAGAAATTTGGAATATAATCCAATCATGAACTGGTTATACCACCTCTGTCTCTTCCTCTCCCTCTTTCAACCTATAAATAGCCTGAATGTTAGAAAACACTTTTAAATATTAAGGACATCTTTGATACAACCTAATGCAATTCTCAATGATGGCTGCTCATTCCCCATGTAATAGGAAATGGCCCTCTCAGCCATTCTGTTTCATATTTGTTATACGAATGTGGATATATATAAATGGCAAACTATGGCACATTTAGCCTAGAAGCAAAGGGAGATGTTCACAACCAGAAAGTGACATTTGATATAGAAAGGGAGGGTTACCCACACAAGTAAGCAAAGCAAGGCAACTAATGAATAAAACATCTTTTTAGAAGTGTAGAAAAGTCAGTTGCACCACATTGAAGCTGTTGCCTGGCAACATATCTTTTCCCAATAAACACTTGTGAGTCAGATAACTCATGGAGACACTGAATTGGCAAATGGAACTGCTCTCAGGCAACTTGTGCAGGGTAGAGAATGCTCCCAAATCCTAGGCACAACATCAGGAATGCTTCTCTTCTTGTAGCAGCTTCTCCTTTGAACCACATCATTTGTTTTTGTCTCTTCGTGGGAATTCCCAGTCTTTCTGTCTGAATCCCTCCTTATCTCGCAGGCAGCCAGGATGCACATGCAGATCAGGAACACATTCTTCACGGTCTAGGGCTGGGAGAATGTGGACATCCCACCTCAGGTGTGGAATGTGCTTCTGCAGAGGAGCTTATAAATATGAAAAGCTGGGGCTATGAGAAATCTATGTTGCTGCAAGAGAAAACTAGAACAAAACGAAACAAAACTCCCCACAAGTTTATTTATTAAATCACATTTTCAATAGGAAGAAAATCCCCCAAAACTTGGCCATCAGGAAAGATACAGGACACATCAGGAATAGTGATTGTCTTTTGAGGATGGAATGAGATGACCTCAGGACCACCCACCCTTGTCTTAGCAGAGCAGACTGAAAAAGCAGATTTTCAAACAGTAACTTGCTGTCTGATATTCCTGGCAGAAATACAAAAACATACTTCCATCTCAAATTTATGGCACCATAATGTATTCCCTCTGAGCTTTCCAGATTGTTCCCATTGCCAAATGTGACCAAAGCACAATCACAGCGAATAACAAATTAAATGTTCGGTTAAAGACAAGCCTGAAAAAAATGAGTAAGGGAAAGAAAAGCCCCCAGACTGGTAGTAAATTAACGCCACGTCAGGCTTTTCAGTCAGTGAGCTCACAGCCAGGCCTTTCAAGTGCTGCCTGGTGCCTTGTGTTTGACGTGGGGAGAGCTCCTCTCCTGCGGGACCGGCCCCATGCATGGCTTGGGCCCTGGCTGGGCTTAAATCCTGCTTCACTTAGCGTTTGCAGCAACAAGGGCCATCTTTTAAAAGGCAATTTTAGATTATTCTCATATCATACTTTAAAGTAGATCTCACTTTTTTTGTGATAGTAAGATAAGCTGCATGCCAAAATGTTTTCTTACCTTAAGAGAAATAAGATTTCAGTATTTCCCATGTTTATTGAATGAGATTAAACATTTTTATTGTGGAAATTCCCTCCTCTACGTGCTAAATGTTAACATTTGAAAACATACTTCTGGATACTTTTCTATCTTCCTATTATCTTTTTTTTCACATGTTAATTTTAAAAATTTCATTGTGTTCAGTAATATGACAATTTCCTTTTTGGGGAAGAATGAATTAAACTAACAAAGATTGAAAAGCAACAATTCTGGCAAAAAAAAATAAGCCTCTTATATTTGTACAAATTTTAGAGCTGGATATGACCCTTAGAATTTATATATCCCAATTATTTTGAGTTGTAGAAACTGGGATGCTGAAATGTGAAATAACTTGCTTGAGTTAATCAGACTATTTTGTTAATTGACTCTAAAACTCAGAAATTGGTCTCTTAGACTTAGCAATACTTTCTTATACATTATTTCTATCTATTTCTTATAATGGAGTATGATAAGATTGCCAAACACAAATGAAATAGTATTATCTCCCATAAATAATAGTATTATTTAGAAAGGAAAAGAATAAAACTGCAATGCCACTTAAAAATAGGAACCTATATTTCATAATATTTTTTTTCACTTAGTTTTAAGATCAAGATTTATTTAGGAGATAACTCTATCTAAACATGTATCTTGAGTACAAAATATACATCAACGAATGGCAAGTATGTGTGTTGTGTAGCTATTTGCATAGCTATTATTCACTGTAATAATAAGAATGGCCATGCCTTATTCAATATTTTTTCCTCTTTTTTATTTTAAAAACATAAAAAAAGGAGCAAGTTATAGGTCACTTAAAAAGGACTTGAAATACTGTGAGTGATTGATATGAATTGGTTGGTGACCTAAGAAATACAGTATATTAAAATCGATCATCCAATTTTAAAAATACATGTGAGTTTCTCCTAGAACTAAGTATCGTCGCTTTATTACATACCTCAGAAATTACACTGTGCACCTGGTATATGAATTAGTCATCTTAATGCATTAATCTTGGACAAGGGCGTAGGCTTATTCACCCAAGAAGCAGAGATAGTAATCCTACCATAAACATTGACACAGGGGTGAAATGAAATCACTAGGAACTGATTGTCAATTGTAAAGCACCATACAGACATAAGGAAGTGTTATATTCCATCTATTCACATATCAGGAGCTAAGGACGGTGGTGAATTTCCCTTGGTTTGTCTCAATGGGCAAATAATTAGCAGAAAACTAGTGTAGTAAAGAGAGATTCTGACTTAGAAGGTTAGCATTACGCCAGGATCTCCGGCCTCTGTGACTACCTGGCTCTAGAAGGTATGGGAAAAATATGTTTGGCCAAAGCGTTCTTCTCATTAAATGTCCCTGCAGGTTTTCCATACATTTGTCAGAGTTTTAAAAATAAAACTTAAAATGTGTATTCTGAATAGACTTGTTTTCACTACAAATTACAACAGAAATAAGAATTAATTTTGTTACAGAAATTCATATCAAGTTGTAATAATTTCAGCCTATCTTTTGTAACTGCATGTTTCTCCTATTGCTTTAAAGCTAATTTAGGCCACATTATGTACAAAATTAAATCTTACTTTTATAGCTACACCCTTGGGGTTCAATGAAAAGGCTTTATGAGCTAGAAATTAAAAGTACTGGTTGAAAATACTATTACATTATACCAGCTATTATTAAGGCAATTTACAAAGTTGGTGCTAAAACTATGCACGTTTTTCATTGTTAGCCCTCATATATTCAGTAAGCCCATGGGACTATTTGGTATATAATTTGGCAAATAAAATCAATTGAAAAGTAAATAGCAAACCAATGGCATTTATCACAAAAGAAAATTACACTATACCGACAGCAACATTTATTTAACCCAATATTGTTTTGAATTAACACATTTATACTGAATGATTCCAAGAAGACGTTTGGGTGCTGCATTCCTCGGATATATGAATACAATTTCAACCTGGCAGTTTCTTCTTTGAAAATGGGAAAAATGATGAAATTTGTGAGAGCATACTTTAATAAAATATACTCCTGACTTTTTTAAGATTCTCATATAGTTTCTCCACAAAAGTATGCTGTGATGGGTACACTTTATGTTGTCTGGAAGTCCAACAGAACTCAGACACATTTAAAGTACATTTCATAATTTAGAAAGAATTATTAAATATATAAGTTTAAGCTAGGTAATATACAGATATAAATTATTCCTTTCAAAGACTTGAAAAGATTAATAATATTTAAGTCACTATAATATAAACATGCTTATGCAAAGATGTGCTTTCATCAACTTTAGTTTGTGTGTTAAAATGTTTTACAGTTATTTCATATGACTTTATAAGTCCCAATGGAAAAGCATAAAAAACAGAACACACTTTGAGAGGTTCCTGCGCTTATTTTATTGAGTGCATAATGAAATTTTTGGTGTTACACAATGTTATGGTATTTCATAATGAACAGCTTTCTATTAAGAGAACAATATTTGACTGCTTCCAGCACAAAAACAAAATGGCTATTGATGTTTTCTGTTGAAGGAAAAACAATTTAATGTTCTACTTGATAAACAATTGACATATATCTCTCTTGAAGTTGGATTTTTGATTCTTATGCAGTAATCAGTGACATTTCCATGTGGAAGTATCTGTTTTTGTCTCTTTTTCTCTTCACTATGGTTGATAGTTTTGAACAGGTTGTGGTAATTACATTGTAGATTAAGAAAAGTAAAGTTGTCTTCATATTGTGTCAACCATCGGGCTAGGAAGAAGCCGGGGATAATTTTAGGATCTGAAAGAAGTGGCTAGAAAGGGAGAATGAAAATAATGGGCCTTTTTCGAAGTCAGGAGAATCCAATCTTTTTTGTAAGAACATGATACTTGTCAGGCCAAAGCAGGGGTAACAAATCCAAATATCTCCATGCACCTGTCACTGTGTGCATCGTGCCAATATGAGACCACAGGAAAGCGTGGGCTTGTGGTGAACTAACCAGAGATGGCATACCTGCTTAGATGCAAGCAAATTGAGAAATTTTAAAACCACTGTGAGGCCAACGCCAAACCTCCTGAAGGCTGAATTTACCCAATGCGATTACTGCTTAGCAATCCCTGAAAGTTTAGCATTACTTTGTGTGTGTGTGTGTTCTCAATTTCTAGCTATGAAATCCTGAAATAGATGGAGAGTGGGAAGGGGCACCACATGAAACCTTTCCACATTGGCAGTTCCACTAGATTTCAGAGAAACTGATGTGTTACAAAGAGTGTAGAAATCTACCACATGTAGCTTGTGGATACCTGAGTAGATTTTGGCTGACTAATAGGTAACTCTTGGTGAGGGCAAAATAAAGCATATGAATGATACATGTTAAATTAGTGAATTATCTAAAATGTCTACCTATTTATTAGGACAATTTCTATTTTGTCCAAAACACAAGGAAAATGGCTTTGTAATTGTTTACTTGGAGAAGCTGAAAACTGTTTCTTTGCTGGATTTCCATATTTATAACTCCAGCAAATAATTAATGTAACTAATTTGATTGCATGAAAAGTAATTCAATTTTATGATGTCTACAACAATTAAATTTATCAAGGCCCATAAGTTATGAGAATAGAATAAAGCATAATAATATATGAAATTCCAACTATCTAAAACGTTTCTATAAAAGAGGATTTGTTCCTATATATTGATTCTTAGGAACATTATTTTATAATTTTATAATAAAACACTGTTGATTTGTAGTTGAAGAATTTAAATGTGGATATAACCTTTGGACAGTTCTACATAATGTTAATAATGTGTGTTATTTATTTAAAATATTCTGGCTGCTTCCACTCATGGAACCATTCATTTGGAGCCATTAACGCAGGAATTTGTTTGCTCTCAAGAAGTGAGATCAAAGATCAAAGCTCTGTATTTATAGTAAAAGAGAAGATAGCCATAGAATTAATATTTAATTCCCTAAATAATTATTGTATCCCTAAACAATTAGTTCAAATGTTTTTCTGGTGTCTCTAAATGAATGATTTTAAAATATGACTAATAAGTAAATGGGGGGAAAAGACTACAGTACTTAGGAATTTTATTAGGCTGTCATTTTAAATACTCATTCCTCAGGCAAAGTGCAACTTCACATTTAAATAAATGTGTATTAAACACTTTAAATTGATAGCACCAACTCTTCCCTAGGGTATGAATCATTTAGACTTTTCTAGTACACTGTTGTAAAGCACAACATTACACTACATTAATCTAGTATATTAATATCTTTGATTATAAATTCACCATTAAGAGGTAAAAGTGTATCTGATGTGTTTAATAAAGAAGTTCAAA
Source organism: Equus asinus (assembly GCF_041296235.1). Classification (NCBI taxonomy): domain Eukaryota; kingdom Metazoa; phylum Chordata; class Mammalia; order Perissodactyla; family Equidae; genus Equus; species Equus asinus. Next base: position 92,043,146 of record NC_091810.1, on the reverse strand, counting down.
GCTACTATATGAAGTAGCAAATTATTACTTTTTCTGTAACATCCAGAAAAAATATCATGTTTCAATATCTACTGTATCAGTTACTTTAACGCCAATTATTAAAGCAACAAAACCTCCAAATTTGCTCCATTAAATAGTCTTTAATATATATATAGATCATTAGCCAATTAAATTTAATCATTTATTCACACAAGAATTCACGATCAAAATGCATGTGATTTTGTTCCCTCCATTTAGTGTTGTTAGGATATAAACTACTTTATTGTCACAGAAGGTCATTTTTGGGCACATCAGAAAATCAAATTATGGGAGAAAGTTGAAATGAGATATTCAACCTGACATACTGTTCTTTTCTCTTGAAAGTCCAGATTTTAAAATTTCAAATTATACTGAACTGATTTGTTACTTTCAAAGTTTGTCTGACACTAACATATTTTCAATTGATAGGAATAGTATAGCACCAAACCATTCCTGGGGTGCAGGAATGCATTTAAAAATTTAATAACAGTGAACTCTTTACTACCAGACAGATAACACCTATATATTGTTAACTGATCAAGAGCAAATATGGAAATAGCATTTAAAGATGAACTAATCGCGTAACTGGTAGCAAATACTTTAATTTTAGCTTACTGCATTTGAAGGTTGAGGAAAATTGCATTGTTTGTTTAAAATGTTAACGTATCATTTTCTGCCTAACCTTTTAAAAATCTGGGTAGAGTGAATACTCAAATGGATTTGGAGATTGTTCATATTAATATTACATTAATTAAAAGGATCACAAGTAAGGACGCTACAGATAAAATGCTCACACATATTTTCAGTTGGTTAAGGTCTACAAACTTCATTTTTGTAAACCCTTTCATGTTCATAAACATACAATGGCTCACCAAGTCTGCTAAGTGTTTGCTTTGAGTCTGACAGATAGCCAATCCTTTATTAATTAAATATATCTACCCAAGTTGGTTTTTTAAAGACATACCAATGAATTCAAATGAGTTTGTGAAATGTTAGGCAAATCAAATTTGGTTTTCCCCGACTTTGAATATCTACTTGTATAGATTCTTCCCACCTGCTGTCATGTGTTAATTTTTTTTAAAGCTTCATCTATTTGCAAAAAAAGAAAGAAATTGGTATTGTCTTGTGTTGTTTCATCCTAAAGGGAAACCATTTGCAAGAAAATTATAGGTCCCTGGTGTTGAGCTTCTTTGCATATTAATTTTGTTAGCCTTACCTCCTGTGGTCTTTAGTTCTGGAAGACCTATTAGATAATACACAAGATAGATTTTTCCCTTGTATCTTTGAGCTAGTAGAAAATACATCCATTTTCTCCTAAAACTGAAATTTGCAGTACTAGTCACGCATATTTTCCCCTATTTTACAAATAGAGATTTATTTAATTAAGCATGTTAAGCACTGTAATAGTCAATGTTAGCTATATTCCTGTAACCCAAGTTCCTGAGAATATATATTAATGTTGAGTAAATACAAGTATGGCACAGCATTCCAAACTAGTTAATGTCATACCATGAAATGTGAACTTTGAATAAAAATCTGAAATCATAAGAATTACTTTTTACTATAAATAAATAATAGTTCAAACAATTTTATAAAAGCAAATCATTCATGTCTATTGGAAATATAGTGACATAAAATAATCTATTTAAAATGGAAATCATCTATTGCTGGTGACACGAGTATATGAGGATACACTGAAAGGGCATGTACTTATCACTTTTAAAAATTCTGGATGTTACTCCTTTGGATTCTCTTTATGGAACATTTCATCAGGATCTCAAATTAGCTTGCAGTGTTTAGGTTGATCCTATTTGAATGGGAATATGCCGAAAATTCCTGAATTTAACTTAGAAGAATTGAAACCAATTTAAGAGATTAAATATGACAATTAAGAGAGATTGTAAGAGAGTGAAACAATGATTCAATTTGCCTTTAGGCCTCTGTTGGAAGTTAGGCTAATTAAGAATAAAGAACATGGAGAGAGTTTCAGAAAGCTTGCCTTTTAAAAATCGGCACTGCACTTTTAGTCAGAACACCAGAACTACGCCTGTAGAGGCAAGGTGAACTGCGTGTTGTTGATAAGAGGTTCAGGGGCTTACCCTCTTTCAGAATTTTGTAAAATTTCAGGGTAATTTTAGTTTTTAAAATCATTTTGCTGTCCTAGGAAGGAAGCAATAAAAATATTGTCACCAAAATCAAAAGATAATTCTTTTGTGTATATTATATAAAACAAATCAATGACGATTATACTAACGGAGAAGAGTTTTGACCAGAGATTCACTAGATTTTTACATTTGTATATATATTTCTAACGTTATGAACTTGTAGATATGTGAGGGTATAATGCTAAGGAGAAATGAAAGTACTTTATTATTTTAAATGATATATCTAATATTGACCCTTTAAAAAATGGTGGATTGATTACTAATAAAACTCTCTTCAAACTCTTGGAACTTTCCAAGAGTTGGCAGTTTGTGTAGTCTAAAATGGACAAAGTGAAGAGAAAAGGAGAGGTGACTGGTGACATAACCTCTTCATCTGAATCTAAGATCATGTGGCTGTTACCTTTGAATGTGTTTTTAAATAAGGTATTATATTGAAGGAAAAACTAAAATGGATTTTATAATATTTGACATCACATTTCAAAAATCCAACAAAATATTTTTATGGGAATCAGGAAATCCTTACTGCTTTATCTAAAATATATATGCTTTTTATCTATCTTGAGTAGCAAAATCACAGAACATATATATTTCAGAGATAAACTAAAACATAGGATACAGAAATGTATTTAAATGAAATTCTTATTTCAACTAGCTATTAGGATTGAGTTTTAAGGCAAATGTGAACCAAACAGTTGAGGAGTGAAAATTACCACCTTTTTGTGTTTAAACTTTTAATATGTTTTGTTTTCTTGCTATCAAAATATGCTTTGTTTTCCATTACAAAGCTCATGGATATTAAAATTACAATAGCAGTTTAATAATATGTTCTTCTATGCTCCCTAATTTTATTGCTTTGTTTATATAGCTATTGAAGAAAACATCAGCCAGAAAATGATTTTAGACTTTATGTATCTGATCAAGGTTTAGAAGTTGAACAGTAAGGCAATCTTATTAGGAATAGCTTTAACAGTGTTGTCCGGGTTTATTTAGCTTCCTGGCTGGTGTCCTATAATGGCAGAAATGTGGGAGGAGCAAGTGAGGGAGGGACGTATGGTGATGTGTTCTCCTGAGCAAGATGGTGACCACAGTCCCCACTGTGACTTCTTCCACTGTAGTTCTGCTTCCGAACAGTCAATAACTTTGAAATTCTAAATAAATTTAGATTCCTTAATTCACTTGCTCTCTCACTGATTCTAACACTGGGAAAAATGCATAAAATATGTGATGCAATCCCCTGGTTTTTGTTAATAAACAATGTGTATATTTTGACACATAGTGAGATAACCTTGGTCAGTAAACACCTTTTTTATTTTCAATTTAAATGTTTGTTTCATTTACATTTGGAAACTGCACATTTTAATTCAGTTATTTGCTGCATTCAAACATACGCTTCTTAGTTCTCTATCCTAAGAAACCTCAACTTCTGCATCTATCAAGTTTCTTCAGACTTTATAATAACTGTGATACTCTGATCCTTGTCTGGGCTACTCCTTATATGTCACGCTCGTTCCTCTTTTCCTTATGCTCAATGTGTCGAAACTTTCTCTCATTTTCTGTCTCCAGAACTAAGCCATGTGCTTTCCTCAATGCCAGCTCAAGCCAGTCTTTTCTCACCACTCACCATCTTTCCTTTCTCTTTGGTGCATACGGATGTTCTGTTTGTGTGCTGCTTCATGCTTTTGGATAGCTGTTTTATCTATTCATACTTTATTTCCTCAAATTAGATGTATGTTTCTTGATAATAAGGGCCTGGCCGTAGACTCTTTAGGTCGTAGAAACTTTAGGTAACAGGACTTAAAATCAAAATGAAACTCCAAATTTCCTTTTTCATTGTCCAGTGTTCTTTTCACTTGACCATCATCTTTGATAGTGGGTGATTTTGAGGTGATAAACACCCCCAAAATGGTTTTGTTTTGAATATGCTTTACCAATTCACTCATGTTTAATTGTGAAACATCCAATCAAAATAAAAATGTGGCAGCACGCGTATATGTCAAGGAGGGTAAATTCCTTCATGCACGTATGTGCACCTACTGGAAGTTTAAGAAATATCTTTTGAGTGAGTTCAAGAAACTTGAATAAATCTTCTACTTTTTTATTATCGCCACAGAGTTTAGTAGAAGTCTGGACTTAAAACATAAATATTTAAAAAGTCATTAACGCCATAGTGGTTATTAATTCATTTCATGATAGATACCCTATATGTCACTTGATTAAATAAAGTAAGAAATACTAGATTACTTGTATCAACAATCATATATATATATATTAGGTTTTCTTTATACAGCATATTTTTGTCTTTTGGGTTTGTTTAAAAATCATTAGGTATGTATTGGTATGGAATATTAGCATTGTATTAAAAGATGAATTATCAGCTAAGTCTATAATTCAGGTTATAGAAAATATAAGATAATGTTGATATTTATTCCCTTAAAATTAATATAATCCAAAGTATGTTTTACCAAATATAGTTACGCTGGCAATTTTTTTTCTTAAAATATAAATGAATAAATATAAACAGCTTTTCTGACAATGATACATTAAAAATGTATTTTTTATTCTATACTGTGTGAATACTATAATTTTAAGTGAGAAAAGTCTTAAAAAGAAAATATATATTAGCTTTCTCTTTCTACACTAGGTTCAGCTCTGATTATTCTCAGATTTTAAGATGTACATTTCAAGAACTTTTCTTTCTACCTCTCATTATAACCATCTCAGAATATAATTAATTTCCGTAGACTATAGAAAAGCTATCAGGGCTCTTTACATTTTATAAACAAAGAGATCCTATTCTCTTCCTAAGGCAGGAATGTTATGTGAGGAAATAGATGCTGAAATCAGGAAACGGAAAGATGGAGGAAATGAGATAGATGCCATGCAGAAACAACAACAGTGAGCAGCAGATGCAGTTCTGTGGCACAGGCACTCAGGGGTGTCTGCGTGGGGCTGCTCTCTCCCCCAACCTACTTCCACTAAAAACACGTTCGGCTGGCACGCATTGCTTTCAATCCTCACTTGATCAATTTGTTTTGGGTTTTTGAGTCACTTGAATGTGTTTTCAAGTTGCTTTCAGTGTTTGGCTCTTAAACACATTCACATATGAACAATTAAAATTCCCAGTGATAAAATATTTTAGTTGATCTGTGATGTATCTTAAATTTACCTAACATATATACTGAAAACAAGATCAAACGTTAGTTTTGTGATCTTTGAAATGGTAAAAGAAGTTTACTATCATGTATATTCTTAACCATATTTACACATAAAAATTGTTTTAAGTATGTGACAGAAAAATAATTTCATTTGTTGAACTGAACAAAGAAAGAGTCCTTCACATGTAACTTGTAGCATTATGCTTTCTGCAGAGGCTGGTGCAGAAGTATCATTGTGAGCAGTCTGGATTAGGGAGAAAGAACTGTTTCCTCTCTGAATTTAATGGCTGGAAGCATAAGAAAGTGTAACAGAATCTTCCTCCTATAATTTTTCACTTACTTCCCCAGGGAATTTGTTTTATGGAATGATGTAAAATGGCATGTACCTTCTTCCTACAGTCCTATAAATAGCTCAAATATCAGAAAGCCATGCTTTCCCACATTTAATGCTTTAATAAGACATTTATGGAACAGACGACTCCGTGTCACCCATGTTACACATGTGAACTAATGTTTGGTACGAAGACTACATACTGTCACTGGGAACCCCCAGCTGTCCTTTGTTTGCCAAAAAACTGTCACTTTCCTCACATGCAAAGGCCAAAAGCTTCCATTTCTTAAGCCTGCATTTGACAACACGGAACTCTGATTTCACAGTCCAAGATAAACTCCGAAGGCCAGTGACTTGGAGTAACATGAAGAAGAAGGGATGCGAAAGCCATCTCAGAGCTGGGTGTGAGCAAGGGAGGCATGCTGAGAGAGGATGCTTCTGAAGCCCATTTCAGGGCACACAAGACACACTGCTCACATCGCAGGAAGACTGGCCCTGAAAGTGGGATCCAGGAGACACCAGCTCTTAGTGTCCCGGGGATGTCTCCTTTGTCACATTACACCGGGGCTTACAATTTGGAGAAGAAGGTAGAATTCCTGAATTGCGTGAATATGGATACTTATTACTTAGGTTTTAATAAGTAAGGAAAGAGAAGGGAGCAGAACTATGAATATTCGGGTGCAGGAATAACTAAAGCATGGAAGTAGCTCTAAGTCAGGCTGAGCTTGACATTTGTCCTTGAAGGTGTATGGACCCCGCAACCTGAAATAGTCAGAAACTGTGAGAACTGTCAGGCCATTAGGGGTCTGATGGTAAAACCAAAGGCCCCAAAGGACTGTCTCTGTTTCTGTGGGCTGAGGGCTCTGGGGAGCCAGCTGAGTTTATTTTGACGAGTGAGAGAGGTTTAAAGGACTCCTCAGGTTGGAAAAAGGGAATTGTGGCTCAAGTACTAGCAGGCTGCACATTCTGGAATGAAACTGATATAACCCCAATGTGGATCCTTTGAAGGATTCTCAGGGCCATGGTGAAAGAAACCTATTATTTGAAATCAACTGACTATAATATATGTGGTGATTTCATTTTCTTTTGCTTATTGTTTCATCAACCTTAGGTTATTTGAAACTTCAAATCAATCCTACTTTTCATACCTACTGTGTGCAAAGGTCTGAGGTAGTTACAGAGGGATATAAAGATATGCATGTCATGACCTTTGCTCCACTTAATATCTAGTTGGGAAGATAAAGCCAAAATACAAGAAAAAATTTAAAACAATATAAACAATACACAGTAAAAAAAAAAACACTACAGAAATTGCAAGTTAGGACATAAGTTTGGAAATCAAGGACTCCTCTTCATGGGTTGCAGCTGGTGGTCTCCATAGCACTCTGACTCCTAACAGGAAAAAGGTGTGTTTGTTCTACATGTTAACACAATAAAATGCTAGATTTTAGATTGGCATTCAGAGGCTGGGTCCAGGTCACTTCTAGGCTTTGACTGTCTGTTGCTCTTGGCTAGTCATTTATAGCAATTGAACAACTTTGGCGGATGTATAGCTTGTGTTTGGAATCATTTATTTATCCACTCAACAAATATTGAATGCTTGCATGGGAATGGAAGTGGAACTAAACAAGACATACACGGTTCCTCCTTCCTGGATCTTGCTGTCTAGTGGAGAAGACAGATGCGGAAGAGTCAATTGCAAGTCTAATCAATGTTACAAAAAGAGATGTACACAGCGCTGTGTAAGTATAGGCCAAGACCTACTTTAGTCAGAGGGTGTTAGAGAAAAGACATGCCTCTTAAATCCAGAGCAAACAGTAGGAGACTTTTAGTTGGGCATATGAAGCGGGGAGAAGGAAACGGATTTGCGGGACACGTTGTTGTTAGTGCTGTCAGTGGATTCCAACTCCTAGCGACCCTGTGGACAGCAGAGCGCAACCCCGAGAGTGCCAAATTTTAACCACTAGACCACCAGAGCTGGACCTCAAGAGACACAAATGACACAAATTAACTAATCACATGCTTTGGAGGGGGTAAATGAGAGGGAGAGAAGCATGGCACCCAGTTCTGTGGCTTGAATAATTAGGTGAATGTTAGTTTCGCATTTAAAAGATGAGGATTCTTGAAAGAGGATCAAGCTTGGAGTAAGGTGGGGGTAATGGAGGAAGAGGAATACTGCATTCCTTACCCGAGATGTGAGGCCTCCAAGTAGTAATACCAAGTAATTGATTAGCTATTTGGATCTTGAGATCACAAAGTGGTTTGTGCTGAATATATATGCTGGTTGTTATTGGTATGTAATATGGAGCCCCAAGGAATGGCAACATTGAAGAAGAAGGAAGAGGCAGTGAGAGAGCAAGAGAGGAACAGAGGAAAAGAAAGGGAAAGAAGTTATGAAGAAGAAGGGAATGCTCAACTAAAATAAATACCCAGAAAGGTCAAATAAATATGATTGAAAAGATTTTATATTACTTAATATACAGTACTCTTCAAGCTATCTAATGTAACCAATCACCTCAAAACTTAGTGGCTAAAAGCAACAGTTTATTATTATCTTTCACGGTTTTGAGTGGATTGGGCTTCTCTGTCAGATAGCTGCTGAGGCTGGAATCATCTGAAGTGTCCATCACTCAGGGCAGAAAAGATGGCTTATTCCCTCCTGTGTCTGTGTCTCACTTCTCCTCTAAGTGTCCTCTCTCCAGCAAAGTGGCCTCCACTTCTTACATGGTGCTCAGGCTCTAAGAAGAAGCAGCAGGAACTGCCAGGCTGGATAAGGACTACGCCTAGATATGATGCAGGGTTAATTTTGCTGTCATAGGCCCCCTAGGTTCATGGGTGGTGTGTGTGAAAAAATATACTTTTCTTGATGAGGGAGTAACCAGGTCTTATTGCAGAAGAACGTGTGTGCTTGGAGATGTTTTATCCTTTGAAAGTACATTCTGCTATACGTTAACAATTACAGTTATTTAGTGCATATTATGTACAATGTGATGTAACAGGAGCTTTATCTCCACAGCTGGCAGCAAAACTTTTAAGGTAGATACAGTTATCCTCATATTACAAGATGCAAATACTAGCTCAGTGTCATTAAAAGACTTGTCCAAGGTGTGATAGCTAAGAAAATAGCAAATATCCACTTATCGTCATTCCTACATTTAGTAGATGACTGGAATTACAGCGTTTTCCCATATTTATTTTTAAGTCGTAATTAGTAAGAAATATTTGTCCTGTTGTAGTGGAAAACATTTATGAGGGAGGAAGAAGAATGAGAAGAGGAGGAGGGAAGGGAGGAGAGAGAGCTAGAAAAAGAAAGAAATGGAAGCTCTACGAAGATCGCAACTTGCGGGTTGTGTTTACTCCTATATCTCTAGTGCCTAGACTAGTGCTCAATAAATATTTGTTAGATGATTTTAAAAAGTATTTAACTATTTCCCAATTCTTGATAATTATAATTAATACCTCTATGTATGGGACTTTTCCTTAAAATATGGCCTTATGAAAATTTTTGTGAGCATTTGGCTAATTAACTTATACTTTGTAATTGTCATCACTACCACCATCATCATCACAATGCATTAAGTAGGTACCTTCTGGTGTCATGGAGATGCAGTTCTTATCTTCAAAATGCTCACTGTTTCAAAGAAAGCAGAAAAATATAATGACATTAAGAATCCCCCTAAATGTACATGTCAATCTATAATACAGAGGTTGTAAACCAAAGATTAAATGTATATGTAAAAAGATGAGCAGTGTATCATAAGAGTTTTATGCTTAAAAAGAAGTTAGGGAAAAATGTTTTGGTTAGTTTGAGAATATTTCGTAGGATTTTACCGGTTCTTTGAATAAGGACTTGGTGGTCTTCTATGGGAGTGCGCTCCGTGCTCCACTATTTCTGAGACTTCAGACAGGCAAGAATGAAGAGAGAAGTCCACAGGTGCAGGGAATTGCTAGGAGAATATTGTACATTTGTGAACACAACTTCTCTTTCCGGCTTCAGTGCCAGCAGGCAGGACCTTTTGAGTGTTGCCCTTTTCCTTCCTCAGCTCTTTCTCTTCTGCTTGTCTATACACCTCCTGGACTTGACAATCACTGTCCAGGTATTCTGCCTGTCACGAGAGTCCCAGCTAAACTCAGTGAAAAGTATTTAGGGACTGGTTGTACGATCCCTGGTGATTTAGGGACTGCCAAACTTTCCACCGTTTCTAGAAGATTAAATTGCTTTGAACAGGTACAATTCAGATATAAAGGAAGGGCCTTAGATGAAGGCATGTATGGTATTGCTCTCCAATGATGGTTAATATCTTTGCCACTGATAACTTGTAAAAGACTTTATAGTTAGGAAGGACAAACCCAAATTTTTAAAAACATAGAGATCAATGGAAAGCCTATCATTTGGGTCCTAATAAAGTCAGTGTATTTTTATATTGGTGAGGTCTGGTCAAAGGAATTTAGTTGACTCCAGTTTCAAGGTAAACTAACACCAAAATCCTTTCAACAACAAGGACAAAACTGGCATAATTTGATATTTTTTTTTAATTAAAAGTTAAAAGTACAGTGTCTGGAATAAGGGAAGAAATAGAATCAATATGCCTGTTCTGACTATGCCACAGCTGTGGTACTGAATTTAGTTTCGAGCATCATATTTTATAAGAAGAAAACAATTGCTATAAGGAATGTCCGAAAAGTATTTCAAATGATAAATATTAGAAGTTACTGGAGAAGAGACAAGAAAGGAAATTATTGAAAGAAAAAGACCCAACATCCAAGCTTTCCTAGAGTTATCTGGTGGGCAAATCAAGGTTCAGCAATGTAGATTAATTTCCTTGTCTGCTGAGTAAGGAAACTGTATTCATTCATTCATTCATTCATTCATTGAACCATGATTGAGCGCCACTATGTACCATGCATTGACAGGGTGCTGCAGATATAGAAGTGAACAAAACATACAAAAATTCCTATCTTCATGCAGCTCCCACTGCCTTTTTGTTTCTTGCAATTTAAAAGTTCAGAGTAGATTGCTATCTTTATTTTTAACTTTAGAGCTAAATCTTAGCAACATTTTAGCTATGACCATCATTGGCTACAAAACACTGCAGAAACTCTTTATGTGAGGTTTTAGATTCCTGCTATGCAAACACTTGGCTGCCTTTAAAATTAAAGACAACATAGAACACACGATTCCATCATCTGGATAAGTAACTAAAGAAAAAAAAAACACATTGTGAACTTTACTCAAGAAGGGCTAACGAAAATATTGAGTCTGTAGAGGTTCATCTGAAATTGGGCAACCCACCTTTCTGAAACTTTCATTTCAACTTTCACATGTGCGTTCACACCATGTGTTGTATGGGTCAGTGGGCTGAAGCCACATGGTGTTTAAGGTAGTCATACTATCAAAGGCGCATCTGCAGGATGTTCAAGGTTAATGAGAATTCCATTCTTGAACATTTCATTGAACATTGGACATTCCTTCTAAGATGCCTAGATTCAGTAAAGCATCATTTTTATCAATGTGAACTAAAACTTTGCTTATTACATCAACATTCTTCATTTTCTCAAATAAAATGTCATGTCAGAAATGAATGAACAGCACTCTCCAACTTTTCCCATTTAATATGTGAATGGGTGCAGACTTACAAGCAGCCATACACACTTATTAAATAACACAATACAAAAGCAAGTTACACAACTATGGTCTCAAAGCAGTTTTCTGTAAAACACAGACATTTGATTATATTGCAGCATTATGAAGTTCACTGAAGCACGTTTGAAATATTCTGTTTTTATTTTGAGGAACATTTCCTCTGCACCAAGTTGTTTTCTCTTTTTGTTCTGTAAGAAAATTCACTAAACAGTTTGCTGCACGTGAGAGCACCGGGGCTGAGAAAGGTGAGCGACTGCTCTAAAGTCACACAGCCAATCAGGCCACGAGTCAGGGTTTAAATGGGTGCCTTTCTGACCAGACTGCCCATGAGTTTCATTCATTCTTTGATTGTCCTCTGGTTTCTGGCTTCCCTGGTTGTGTTGACCTAATTTGGGTTTCAAAAGTGTTTTTCTGGTTTCTGTGCTTCAGCAGTAAGTTAGATAACAGAACAAAGAGAAAATTACCAGGAGTGGAACTCTACTCCTCCTGTGCACACGCACATCAGCCCTGACGGGTTCTCCAGGGGAAAGGTCATTCAAAGGAGTTAGCTCTTGGAACAAAAATTAAAAACCTGTCTGCAAAATCTTGCCTTTGAACTGATCTTGCTTTTTTCACTATTTTCTGGAGGAGGTGCAACAATATTTAACATGGTCCAGATATTTTTGAAGGGGAAAACATGATCCACGTAGAACTATAGTAGTGATACTTTCTCAATTCAAAGATGGCAACAGTTCTTAGGTAAGTTGTTGAGAACTGTTGCTGAAATATAACACCCATATAGAAAAAATACACAAATTACAAGCGTGCAGCTTGACTTTTTGTGAATTGAAGGCACCCATGTAAGCAGCAGCCAAATCAAAAAAGACTATGTCATCAGCACCCAAGAAGCCCTGTCGTATCTTTTTCCAGTGTCAGGTCTCCCTATGCTGACACCATGGATTAGTTTTGCCTGGTTTCCAATTTCAGATCAATGGAACCTATAGTATGTATGTGTATGGTGTTTTCATTCAACATTATCTTTGTGAGATTTTTCCATTTTTGTGATGCAGTTGTAGGTTGTTCATTTTCATTGCTGTATAGTATTCTAATGAGTGAATATATCACAACTTATGCACATGTTCTGCGCTTCATGGGTGTTTTGGTAGTTTCCAATTTGAGGTTCTTACATATGGTACTGCTATTAACATTCTTATGCATATATTTTGATGGACATATGTAGACATTTCTGTTGGGTAAATACCTAAGAGTGGTATTGTCCAATATGTTTGGAAAGGTCTTTGTGTAAAGAGACATCTCTCTATCTGCATGTGTATTTTAATTGTTCCATGTGCATATAAGAATGACTTTTATTAAGTTGTTTTGACAAATCAAGAAAAAATAAGGAAAAAAACCCATACAAGATTGCTTCTATTAACTATCACTTAGAGATAATAATTGCATTTGTCTTTTACTATGTGATGTACATCATATATTTACATAGCTAAAATTATATATATTCAGCTTGCTTTTTCCACTTAAGAATATATTATTAGAATGTTCTCATGCCATAAAAAGAAAGACTGGAAGAGTGGGATAAAGACAGCCAGTGGTGTTAGAGAAGCAAAGGATGGATGTTTTAAGAGAAAGTAGCCAAACATTGGAGTGAGGCCAAGAGCCCATTGGATTTCACAACTAGGAGATTGTTGGTGACCCTGTGTGATGTCTTTAGTAGAACAAAGGAGCAGAAGCCATTTTGCAGCAGCCCGACTAGTGAGAGGTGAGGACAAGGAGGCTCTGAGCACTTGCTGATGTTTGAGAAATTGACTTACGCTCTGAAAGAGCGACGTGGGGATGCTTCTTTTAGGAAGGTCTTTTCTTCCTTTGCTTCCCTTTCTCTTTCTCTATTCCTTCCCTTCCCTTTCTTTTCCATTAGTTTGTTGCTTTTACAGGAAATAATTTTGTTCTGTTTGCATTTTTCTTTATTAGCTACAGATCTCTATCTTCACTGCTACCAACATGATCTCGACCACCATAATCGCTTGCCTCAATCAGCTGCATTTGTGTCACAGTACTCTTACACACATTAATTCTTGTCCGCATTCATGATCTTCTTTACACTCGAGCCAGAAAAAGGTGAACAGAGAAAAGAGTTAAGGTTAAGAGATACGCGGAATTTGCTGGACTCAGGGTTGTAAATGGAGTTTGGTTGTAAAATGATTCCAACATAGATGTAGGTTGAGATTTCAAGCATGTTTAGATCATGTTGGACGAGTGGGCCTCCAGAATTGCAAAGCTCTCGACCATATATCTTCTTACCCATGCTACAAATAGGATGTTGGTGAAAAGTTGTCATGGTACCTCTGAAGAAATCTCTCCGCAGAGTTTGGAGGGAACAATGTTGGTCCAGAGCAGCTTTGAGGCAACAGACTCTTAAAATCAGTGTGGCCATTTTATTTGTGATTTTTATTCCTTTTAGAAAATAATACATAAGCATAATAGAAACATTTTGTTTATTTTATTGTAGATAGACCATCTTATTGGATGGTCTGGTCAATAAAATAATTTTCATAATTTGGATTCTTGATTGAATTTTGGGAGTTTAATCATTATTTAGAGATGCCAAGAATGCTGGGAGGTGTCTACTGGGGGTAGATGATGAGTTGCAGATGGAATACATGTATTTCAGAGATTTGTCCTGCCACAAACCAACAAGAGTATCTCTGCTCTTCATCTCTTGTCAGCATCTGCATAAGGTTAAAAGGCAGAACTTATTGTGTTTTCCTAGTTCATATTTACCTAACATTCTATGATTTCTCTTCCTGAAGTTGCTGGGTTTATTAGATGTATGGACTATGATAAATTTGCTCAGTAATAAACACTACAAATCTCATAGGAATTTGATACAGTCAAGCTATTTTGGGGAAGGATTTAATGATGAGATGAATTGAGGGGCTTTCATGCTTTTAGAGCGGAAATCCTTTTGAAAACTAGGAACTGGCTTATTTTGAAGCATTATAATGAATGACAAATCACCCTTGTCAAAATAACTGAAAGCATAAACGTGTGCTGATTTGGCAGTCCTTTGTTATACAAATATATTTATGTGTGTTTTCCATTTTGACTCTCAAGGATTAGTGCATATAAGGGGATATTTTGCTATTAGAAATTAAAAGATTTTATTTAAAAAAGAGAAAAATGAAAGGATGGCGTATTAATTTCTTGTTGCTTCCCTAACAAATCACCACACCCTTGGTGGCTTCAAACACGTAAGTTTCTTCTTTCATAGTCCTGGAGGCCACAATTCTGAAATCCAGGTGTTGGCAGGGCCACGCTCCCACCAGAGGCTCGAGAAAATATTCTTTTCTTTGCTTCTTCCAGCTTCTGTTGACTCCCCGTCTTCCTAGGTGTTTCTTCGATTGTAGCCACGGCATTCCAATCTCTGCCCCTGTCTTCATGTTGCCTTCTCCTCTTCTCTGTGTCTCTTCTTTGTGTGCCTTTTATAAGGACACTTGTCATCGGATTTAGGACCCATCCAGACAATCGAGCATGATCTCAACTCGAGATCCTTAATTTAATCACATCTGCAAAAACTTTTTTCCAAATAAGGTCACATTTACATATTCTGGGCATTAACGCGTGGACGTATCTTTTGGGGGGCCGTAATTCAACCTGCTATAGACAGTTATTACAATATTGCATTGGAGCTTGATTAAATGTTTTTAAAGTTAATTTTCATTGCTGCATAAAACTTAGGTTTTGGCTTATGTATCATTTAGGATTGGTCATATACTTAAATAACTTGTTGAAATAAATGTAGGAATCTGTTATTTCAGTGTCAAAGCTGGCAGGAATTATAAACTGGGTTTGTGCTCTTTCCTTATAGAGTGTCACTTTACTGCTAGGTATAATGCCCACTGTCTTCTCCAGTATCATGTGAAATGTACTGTAGGTACATACTTCAGAAATTCTGTGAATGGTTTTGGCAACTATTGGGTTGGGGTTGTTTTGCATCACATTTTTCTAATTGAAAATATTTTTAGTATCTTCTAACACTGTCTTTCAAGTGTTCCTCAAATGATGGGTTTTTCTCGTGCTGAAAAACTGGCCTGAAAATCAATAATACAGAAATAGAATTTAATTTGGGTAAAACACTATGAAGAAGGCCAGACAATCATGATTTTACCTGGTGCTGTCATTCTGGAAGAGAACACTGAGAAATATGAGAGAGAAGGCTGAAGACAGAAAAGAAGCAGGTGGTAACGACCTGCTCCCGTGACTCTAACTTCCTCACTCCATTGACATGTGCTCCTCCGTGAATAGTTATCTCGAACTATGTGTGGCGTTCAGGAAATCATCTCTAAAATAAAGCGTGATTGTCTTGTGTACATAATTTTGTATTCTTTTTTTCCCTATGATATTGTATCATAAGCTTTTTCATGTTATTTTCCATGGATACATAGAATTCTTCCATTTGGATATGCATAATTTACCTCAAATTTCCCATGTTTTATTTATGTTCCTTCTACTATTTTTGCAGTTATACATAACACAATGGTGAACATACTTGTGCATATGGTTTTTCCATATTTCTCATAATGTAGTTATGATAGATTCCAAGCAGAACTTCCAAGTCAAATAACGCGAATATGTTTGAGTCTTGTTATATGTTACCAAATTATTTTCCAAAAATGTGAAAATATTTTCATTTCAACCAGCAACATATGAGAGTTGTGAGTCAACGTTATGTTTCTGAGATAGATCCATGTTACTGTTATTCATTTATTCCAGCTGAGGAATATTATTTATTTTATGAGTAAACTACAATTTATTGATCCATTCTTATGATACAGACACTTATGTCGATTCCAGTGTATTATTAATTTAAACATATGGCTCCTGGTGCACCTATGTGATAATTTCTCTAGGGTATCTACTTAGAATTCTTGGTTCATAAGAATATAGATCATCAATTTTTCTAGATATTCCCAAATTACATCTCTGTCATATATCAAATGGTCGTTGATATACGAGTGGGTCTACTTATGAGCACTTTGTATTATCCTGCTGGTCGATTTTTCTATGCCCACGCAGTATCCTGTTTTATTATCATAGCCTGGTAAAAGTTCTGATATGTGATTGAGAAATTCCTCAAACCTTGCTCTGTTTCAAAGTTGTCTCGCTATTCTTAGCATTTTGGTATCATCACAGGAACTTTGATAAGTTTACCACGTTCCTTGTTGCAGTTTTGATTGAAATTCCTCTAAAATTTCATTTGGGGAGAATAGACTCAATAACAGTGAGTCTTCCTGTCCTTGAACCTGGCATTTCTCTTCATTTGTTTAGGTTTCCTTTTTTGGAATTGTATTACAACTATTTCCATGAATGTTTTATATAATTTTGTCAGATTTATTTTTTGGTACCTTTTTATTGATAGCGTGAATGGCATTTTCTACTTTTCTATTACATACTCTAATTGGTTGGTACTATTGTATAGGCACACTATTGGTTTTTTTGGTTGATGTTTTATTCAGCAATCTTATTGCTTCTCTTATTTTAATGGCTGCCCCACACCCTGCCTGTAGATTGTTTTTGCATTTTCTATGTAGACCATGTCATCTTTAGATAAGTTTTTGATCCCTTCATTCTTACATGTTATTTCTTTTTCTTGTCTTCTTTCTTTGGGTAAGACCTACAGTACAGTGTAAAAACAGGAGTTATAGAGGGCATCCTTGTCTTCACCTTAATTTGATGACAATACTTTTAAACATTTATTAATTTAATATTTGCTATGAGAGTTTTGTTCACGATGCTTTATTAAATATCATAGTGTTACATTTTACTAGTTTTTTTTAACAACTATGGAGGTGATTATATGGTTTATCTTCTTTAATTTGGCAATGTGTTGTATTATGGTAAAAACTTTTCTGATACAGAATTATCATGCATTCCTGGTATAAACTCTACTTCATCATCACAATTTTAATTTACTAGTAATAAAATTCAGAAAATTTGTACCTATGTTCATAAGTGAGATTGTTTTGAATAGCTTCCTTTTTTAAAGTATTATTCTTGGGGCCAGCTCTGTGGCAGAGTGGTTAAGTTTGCACGCTCCACTTTGGCAGCCCAGGGTTTCGCCTGCCCTGGGTTTCGCTGGTTTGGATCCTGGGCGCAGACGTGGCACCACTCATCAGGCCATGCTGAGGCGGCGTCCCACATACCACAACCAGAGGGACCTACAACTAGAATATACAAGTACATACTGGGGGCCTTTGGGGAGAAGAAGGAAAAAAGAAAAAAAAAGATGGGCAACAGATGTTAGCTCAGGTGTCAAACTTAAAAAAAAAATTATGCTTTCCTATTAGATATCAAAGTTATGTTAGACTCAAAAGTAATTGATTAGTTCCAGTCTTTTTAAAAAAAATACTTTGGAGTAGTTCTTATAAGTAGATTATCTGTTTCTTGGTGGCTCACAAGAAGCTATAGCTAGTATCTTTTGAATTGAGAGATTTAAAAAATAATTGAATCAATATTTAGTAGAGTTTATTAGTCAATTTCAGTAGTGAGTATTTTTTTCAAGAAAATTATCCATTCTATTTAAACAGATAAGCAGAGACACACTGCTTGTATTTGATAAATTTTGACTTATTCTGAATAATTTTATTCTGAGTAATTATTCAATTATTCTATCCAAATTTTGTATGTTGGCGCATCTAGAAATATTGTTTTTTCCTTCAGTGTCAAGTTTTTTTTTAAATCGCGTACTGTAGAAAATTGAATGGGCTAAAATATTTGGATTGTTTAATTCTGCGATGAGGGGTAGGGCTAGCATTATGTTTTGTATCTACATGCCCTGAAAGGCTACTTAACTACACAAATCTAAATAGGAACGAGTCTCGTGTAATCTCAATAATAGGCAAATATTCCTTGGCTTTTCATGTTTTCAAACTTTTTTTTATAGAAAAGATAATTTCTGACATGCCAGCAATGAAATTTCTGGATATGAGGTCTGACTGTCAATTTAGATTTTATTATAAAATTAGAATGCTATTTCTCATGAAGAAATTCTGCTTTAGAATATTATAAAATTTCACACATTAAATGCATGTGCCCTTGAGACTCAATAGTGTCAATTTTAATAAATCACCAAATATCAGTAAAAAGTGGGTACAATAGGTAATTAAATGTTCTAAAATAGTGATGAACAACTTTTTTTTGCATCATGACAAATTTAGAAAAATTAAAAATGTTTTTGTGTCACATTAATAAATCTAATACAAATTATCTTTATTTTTCCAAGTGAAAGACACTTGCTTTTCAACTTCAATTCTTTTGTCAAATAAAATAATAAGAAAAAAGATAATTAGCTTTATTTTTTTGCTGCTGACATGTTATGTCAAGAGAAGCAGGACACCTGGGAGCAGCTTTAAAATTTTTTCTCCCTTAGATTTTACAGCCCTTTTTTGTTCAGTTCACTTACATGCACTATCTCATTTTAAATTTATTTTTCAGCGTTATCAAGGTATAATTGACAAATAAAATTGTAATATATACAAAGTGTACAATGTGATAATTTGATATGTATACTCATTGTGAAAGGATTCCCACCACTGAGTTGATTAATGCCTCCATTACCTCACATATTTAACTTTTATCTTTTTTGCGTGTGTGTGTGTGAGGACACTTAAGTTCTACTTTCTTAGAAAATTTTGGTTATATATTACAGTATTATCAACTCTAGTCAGCATGTTATACATTGGATTCTCAGACTAACTCATCTTATAATTGAAAGTTTGTACCCTTTACCAGCCTCTCCCTATTTCCCCGACCCACCCCTGGCAACCACAATTCTAGTCTCTGTTCCTGAGTTTCACTTTTTTTTAGACTCCATATATAAGTTATCCATGCGGTGTTGATCTTTGTGTGTCTGGTGTATTTCACGGAGCACGGTTTCCTCCTATTTGATCCATGTTGTCTCAAATGGCAGGATTTTCTTCTTTTTTAAGGTTAATATTCCATTGTGGGTATATATACCACATTTCTTTATCCATTCATCCACCAATGGATCTTTCGGTGTTTCCACGTCTTGACTGTTGTGAATAATGCTGGAGTGAACACGGGAGTGCAGAGATCTCTTTGAGATCATGATTTCACTTCCCTTAGATACATACCCAGAAGTGGGATTGCTGGATCATATGATAGCTCTATTTATAAGTTTGAGGAACCCCCATACTGTTTCCCATAGTGGCTGTACCAGTTTATATTCTTGCCATCAGTGTACAAGAGTTCTTTTTTCTCTGCATCCTTGCCAGCATTTGTTACGTCTTGTCTTTTTGATGATAGCCGTTCTAACAGGTGTGAGGTGATATCTCACTATGGTTTGATTTGCTTTTCTCTGATGATGAGTGATGCTTTTCACCTGCCTGTTGGCCATTTGTATGTTTTCTTTGGAAAAATGTCTATTCAAATCCTTTGCATTTTTAAACTCTGTTATTTGTTTTTTTGCTATTGAGTTATATGCATTCCTTGAATACTTGGATATTAATCCTTTTTCAAGTATGTGATTTGCACATGTTTTCTCCCATTCCATAGGTTGCCTTTTCATTTTGTTGATGGTTTTCTTTACTGTGCAGAAGCTTTTCAGTTTGATGTAGTCCTACTTATTTGCTTTTGCTTTGGTGCCTTTGCTTTGGTATCACATTTAAAAAAAATTACTGCCAAGAGCAACGCCAACGAGCTTACACCAATGTTTTCTTCTAGGAGTTATATGGCTTAGGTCTTATGTTCAAGACTTTAATGCATTTTGAGTTGATTTTTGTGTATGGTATAAGATGGGGATTGAGTTTTATTCTCTTGCAAGAGGCTATCCAGTTTTCCTAACCTCACTTATTGAAGAGACTGTCCTTACCCATTGTATATTCTTGGCTCTTTTGTTGTAAATTTACTGACCACACACTCATGAGTTTAATTCTAGGCTCTCTCTTCTGTTCCATTGATCTATGTTTTTATGCCACTACTATACTGTTTTGATTACTATATCTTTGTAATACAGTTTGAAATCAGGAAGTGTGATACCTCCAGCTTTGTTCTTTCTCAAGATTTCTTTAGCTATTTGGGATCTCTTGTGGTTTCATATGAATTTTAGCACTGTCTTTTCTATTTTTGTGAAACGTGCCATTGAAATTTTGGTAGGGATTGCATTGGAACTGTCGATTGTTTTGGGTAGTATGGACATTTCAATATTATCAATGCTCTTCTAATCCATGCGCACAGAGTATCTTTCCATTTATTTGTGTCTTCTTCAATTTCTTTCATTAATGTTTTACAGTCTTTAGTGTATAGATCTTTCACTTCCTCAGTTAAATTTATTCCTAAATATTTTATTCTTTTTGATGTTATTGTAAATGGAATTTTGTTTTTTAATTTCTCTTTCCAGGGGTTCATTGTTAGTGTACAGAAATAAGACTGATTTTTGTGTGTTGATTTTGTATCCTGCAGCTTTACTAAATTTGTTGATTAGTTTTAACACTTTTTTTGGTGCAAGTGCTCATGTGCCTCTTAAGAATTGCTTCTTTGTTAGCTAAAGTCCCGTGGGACTCCTGAAGGCAATCCCTGCTGGCTGTCAGAGCTAGGGGATTTGGGTGCCCATCCCCCAGGTGACAGCGGGAGAAGTTGGAGTGCTCGATGTGTGGGTAAGCTCCTTCCCGGGAGGTGCTGGAGACTTGGCCCTACTATGGGCAGAGTGAGCTGGAGAAGAAGCCGGCCGTCCACTGGCTCTTTTGGCTCTGAGGAGGATCAGAGTCAGCACCTGGAGGCGTACTGATTAGAAGCCAGATCTTCAGACAGCACTTGCAAAGTATGCAGTCAAAGCCCTTCCAAGGAAAGACCGGGAACTGGGCATCTGCCTGTTCCTTCTGTGCTGAGCCCTGGGGGACAGGTGTGGCAAGTGCCTACCCCTACTCAGAAGAGCTTCTTTGTCTTTGATAAGAACTGCTCTAGTCCTCTTGGACTCGGAACGCAAGCCCTGTTGGCTGGCAGAGCTGGTCTTTTGGGGGCCTGTCCCTTGGGTAGCAGCCTTAAAAGTTGGAGCGCTACATGTGTGGTCCAACCCCTGGCTCCCCAGGGAGAAACTGGGAGCTGGGAGTTTCCTCCTGATGGCGTGGTACTGTGCTGGGGGTGCGGTTTCTGGCAAGAGTGTTTCTCAGCCTTTCCTATCGGTTTTTGATGGGGGTGTTTTTTCAGTTGCCCAAAATGTAAGAGTCACTCAACTAGTTTGTGGATTTTTCTCAGAGGGACTTGCTCTGTGTGCAGCTGTATATTTGCTGTGGCCCTGAGAGGAGGCAAATTCAGGAGCCTCCTATGTCACCATCTGGGTCCAGAGTCTCATTTTAACTTTGAATGACTCACTTCTCAGACTTAGAGGCATGAAGTGGCTTGAGGTCCAACTGGAGCTTGGCAGCAGATTTTGTTTTTATCCTTTTAAATGCAGCGTTAACTGAGCACTGTGAGTCAGGCGCGTGGACACAGAGCTGGACGGGTTGCAGCCCCCTTGGGCTTTCTTCTCTCGTGTGCTAGTCTGGGACGGAAGATGGTCCTACCTGTAGCATCACCAGCAGCACAAGCCCTGCAGAAGGGCCGGCTGACACACAGGCAGCTCAGGGTGCTGGGCCTTTGTTAGCTTTTGTTCCTGAAGGATCCAGCTTGCTGTGCACCTTGTCTACAGGCCGAATGACACTGCAGAAAAAAGACTGGAGGGACATACACCAAAACATTCATAGTAGTGGTTGCGGGGTAGTTGAATTAAAGGTCAAATAACACCACATAAAAAATACATGAAATATTAATAGCGGTGATTTCTGGGTAGTGGGATTACAGACTTGGAATTGTTTTTTGTTGCTTTTCTTTGCGTATTTGAAGTTTTATGCATCTAATAACTTACTAGATTACACATTATGGCCAGAGGACATTTTTATTTAAGAAATTAAAAAGAGCAATAAAAAAGGAACCAATGTAGTTCAATAGCATTGAAAAAAATACTGTTTGGAGTTTATTGAGGCATGATGGATACACAGTTGTCTGAGTTCAGTCAATAAATTGCATGTGGGGATCTTTGGATGAATTTTACTCTCCTTACCCCTTCTCCCCCACAAAAAAACTGAAAGCGAATTTGAATGCGTGTTAGAGTTTATGTGTGCGGTATATACATGTACGCGCAGACATACACTTGCGAAAACCTGTGACTTGGAGATTTTCTACAGAGTCTTCAGTTAGTCGGTTTGTGTCAATTGCCTGACTTATGAAGTGTGTATGTGCGTGGAATTTGTTAACCTGAAAATAAGACTTTGAAATCTAGAACCGTTTCTAAAACCTCAATTTGTTCATAAGGAAAAATTTAGTATGTTACTTGATATTTTTCTTCTTTTAGTTTGTTAGCTTTCCATCTGTATATGTTGCCTGGATGTTCTCATACTGTAGAGAATTCATGATCATATGATCACCAGTGCAAATATTACAAAGCATAATAGTTTGTTTTACATAATTATGTGATAAAAATTTCAGGGCAGATGTTATAAACACACACACACACACACACACAAACACACACACACACATAACACCAAAGCTCGGGAGTCCCTCCTGTGCTGTAAACTAATGAGTTCTTACCCCGCTTTCCTTGGCCACGTGACTTTATTTTGCATCTTTCTGAAAGAAAAGAAAAATATCCTTTATATCTCAGGCTAGTCAAGACAGAATAAACACTTTGTTAATGGTTTTCAAATCTCTCTTGTTTTTGACTATAGGTTCTTTACTTCAAGCTGTCTACTCTGCCTTCTGGATTTAAGTCCTCAAAAGCAGGCAATGTCAGTTTTATAGTCAGATGCTTGGTTGATGTAAATAACCTGGGAAAGCGGAAGCAAATGCATGCCCATTATTTGGTTTGCAACATGCCAAGAATGTTATGGTGGCCCAGACTCCTAACTTCTTTTTTTCCCCTGCAGAATTTCTAAATGTAAAAAAATAAAAAAGGAACAACTTTGTTTGAATAGAATAAAATACCACCACTAAAAATATTTACCCTCAAAATTTTTAAATTAGCTTTGGAGACCAACAAGGAGGAGGAGGTACAGCAATTAGGGTCTAATAGTTTCAGCCAGATCCCAGGGCCTCCTATTGGATTGTTTCCATGTCAGAAATTATTGCTGAAGTCCTTCCATGACCTTGGGGACTTCAGCTGTTGAGGCCTTGTTTTGGATGCATCAGAAAGATGCTCACAGTCCTGAGAGCCTGGAGAAGTCTTTGGGTGGCCCAGCTGGTATTTTCCAATTTCCTTGTTAACGGAAACATAGGTATATATTAGTTGCACTTTCCACTTAGATTCTTTTCTACCCTTCTGCCCTTCCTTCCTTTTCACTGTATTCAGACAGCAAAATAAGTCAGTTGTTGGGTCTGCAACTTCCCCACAATTGTAGGAAAAAATTAATGGTGAAACGGAAAGAATTTCCACTCTGAGTTAGCAGAGCCTAGCTGCCCCACTGGTTTCTGGAGGGTGAGCAGGTCATCTCTTGTCTCCCATCTCCAAGATGAAAGGCTCCTTTGGTTGCGAAACTGATTTTTTTTTTTTAAAAAAATGTATTTATTTGTACACGACAAATAAACTTATCCCAACTTTAACTAAAATTCATGTATATATATTCAAACTTTTACCCATGCCAGTTTTAATAAAACTGTAAAGCGTCTCTAGAAGCAAGGCTTGTTCAGGTGACAACTCTTCTCTCATCCCGCAGCATCCTTCAGAGGACACGGATTTAGGAAAATAGGACATTCTGGGAAGTGCAACTTCTTAGGTGGACAGTCATGCTTTTGTCATCTTGTGACACTAAGAATAGAATATCTTTCCTGAAATGACCTTTCCTGAAAGTGCAGAGTAGCCTGCATTTTGGAGAACTTGACTAGAACATTTCCCTCTCATTTTCCACTTGTGGTCACTAACGTGATAATCGTCTCTGAGGGTCTTGGTAACACCGCCTTTCCCTGCCTCTCTTCTCTCTCTACACACAAATGCTTTGCACATTGCTACCATAAAAACCTTTTGTGGTACCAGAGTCTCAAAGAAAGATCCTCTTGTGTTACCAATGATGGAAAAAGGCGTAGAAACCCTTGTAAGGGAGCGTTCTTTCAGAGAGAAAAGCACTGCAATAAATGTCTACTTCAGCAATTAGAAGTCTAAAATAGTTCATACTGAGGACCTTTCTAGTGATGGTGGACTTGATAGTAAGAAAAGCACAAATGGAGACAATGTAGACACCTCAGGCCTGGCTTCCCAGTGCACATAGCATGAAATTCACACTCCTTCCAATGGTTCTCCTTCATCTGCCATCTTCCGTACCATTCCATACCATTCCTTGTTCCCATCACCGTTCTGCAGACACCCTGCCCTTCTCTGCTTCCTCAGATATTGTGTGTTCCTGCAGGCCTTCACCTTTGCTTGGAATTCTCTTTACCAAGATTTTCCCATAGTGGGTTTCTTACTGGCACACGGAACACAGCTTCAGTATCGTATCACCTCAGAGTGGCTTTCTCCAACACTTAGCTGCCCCCACTGCCCTGTAATTCTACCACACTGGGTTTTTAATTTTACTTTTTATGCCTTTTCTCATGATCCATACTTGTGGATTTCTGTGCTTACTTTCATGTTTCTTTCTCCCTCCCTATAATACAAATTCCATGAAAGCAGGATGCTTATCTGTCTAATTTACTATTATTGCTGTAGTGTTGCCCAATAAATAGTATTGAATGAGTGACTTTATTTTTTATTTTATTTTATGTTTTTGAGGAGCTTTAGCCCTGAGCTAACTGCTGCCAATACTCCTCTTTTTCACTGAGGAAGACTGGCCCTGAGCTAACATCCGTGCCCATCTTCCTTTACTTTATATGTGGGATGCCTGCCACAGCATGGCTTGATGAGCAGTGCCATGTCTGCACCCGGGATCCGAACCGGCCAACCCCGGGCCAATGAACCGGAACGTGCGCACTTAACCGCTGTGCCACTGGGGTAAGATAGTAAGAGCAATAAATCTACTCTTTGGTAATAACGAACTTGGGACAAGAATTTTGATTCGTGATGACCCAAAAAGAAGTAAATTTGAGGTGTGTTAAAGGGTAGCTTTAATGCACAAGAGATTTCTAAATTATGAGTATCCTGTATTAAAGTTTTAGTCAATATCCAAGGTGCCAAACATGGTCTTTGACCTACTGGCCCTCAGAATTGTTCACCATTAAGTATTTTCCATTATAATGATCATTTCCATAGTTTTTATGTTGGGAGGAAATGGAAGGGGGAGTCTTTCAAGGCATAGATTAAAGGGGAATTTCCTAAAGAACGTTATTGTAGAATTAGCTTGCTGTGAAGTGAGTCATATCGAAGATGTTTAGATCATATACTCAGCAAGTTGTAGTTCAGAATATATTGTTTCCAAATATAAATTAATAACAGTTTTGTACTGGTTTTCACACAAATACTTTAATAATATTAGTTAAAGTTTGTTAAGCCAGTCAGAATTAGGCCTCTGTTTCTTTTAGTAGACTTTAAGGGGAGGCAACCCTCTAAGAGACAAATTCTGCTTGTGATGAGAGGTGAGAATTCACTGGAGGTGAGATAGATCCTTTGGATTCGCATGGCCCTCCCCCTTGGATAGAGCCTGAAATCCTGTCTGCCTCTTATGCCTTTCTCTGGGGACTGGAGCCTTGACAGGGATGCAGTGGCGCCAACTCATGATTCTTGAGAGACCAGTAACATTGAATCCACTGCCTGTCTCCATTCATCCTAAGACTGAGGATGTCTGGATAGTGACAGTGCCCTGCCCTAGAACCAGGAGTGGTAAGTAGGAATAACGGGGCTTGGGTTAGGATTGAGATACTATTTTCTGGATTATTCATTGCGTCTAAATAAAATCTAAAGAAAACGTGAGAAGAAATTATACTAGTTAATATATTAATTAACCATTCAGCAATTTACTTAACATTTAAAACATCTATTAGGGGCCAGCCGAGTGGCATACTGGTTAAGTTTGCCTGCTCTGCTTCAGCAGCCTGGGGTTTGCAGGGTTGGAGCCTGGGGGTTGACCCACGTACCACTCATCAAGCCATGCTGTGGTGGTGTCCCACTTAGAAAATAGAGGAAGATTCACACAGATGTTAGCTCAGGGCCAGTCTTCCTCACACACGCACACAAAAGTAAATTAAATAAAACATCTATTGTATGTCAGGGACTTTCCTTGACATTTCACATACTTCATAGTTTCTACTGCCATTAATTATATATTTACAATAAACGTGAGGCACTTATTACACAAGACTCATGTTCTGTCTTGATTTTTACATATCTAAAATGTTACAGAAATTTGAAAGGTAGTGGTGTCGTTTGCTGGAATTTCTGTTTCTATTTGCGCATTTATTAATAGTTCCTCTCAAGGGTAATTTTAGTTTTGAAAAAAATTTTGACTCTAATAAATAAAAATTATTTTGAAAATGCATATTAATATTCCTCTGTGCTACCTTTTTTTTTTTTTGCTACTTCCTCTGTAACTTAGACAAATTACTTAACTTCTCCAGATTTGAGTTTCTTAGTTTGTGACATTAATAGTTTGAATAAGGGGATGTCGTAGGTCCCTCCCAGTTCTGATATTCTATGATTTGACATGTGAAAGTCTTTACATACATAGTGTTACTTGAGGGTGCTATTCAAGATGTGTAAGAACTGCTACAGAAAACCAGGAGGCTCAGATGCCACAAGCAGCTACGTGAGTGTGGCTTGGGAAGAGTGCTGATTGGCGGTGTGAGCAGCAGTGCTGGCTGACGGTGGGTGCAGATGGGTGCTAGGTGTTGCCCTGTCAGGATGCCATTGCCACTGTTGGGTGCTTCAGTCCTGCTGTGATCCACCCCGACTAGCAGAATATGCTGGGATGGGGACTGGAAGGCAGGAGCCAAGACTGGTTCGCTGGCAGGCCCGGCGGATGGAAGGTACCAGGGCAGTGACCTCTGGGAACCACCTGTGACTCCCAGGGCAGTGTTGGCCTGAGTGGCCGAGGGTGGGGTGGCTCAGAAAGTAGTCCTTCTGTGAGTAGCATGTATTTAAATATATATACAGCACAGCCATGCTCCTCCACACCAGCCATAGACTGGCTGAAAATCAGTTCTGGGGGTTATCTTCTACAGCAACTCCCCTTCCTCTGAACTGGGCTAAGATTCATTTAATTGATTCATAATAAAAATAATGTTATATCCTTTGAAAACTAGATGAAACCATTGATTTTCCATCTGAAGGGCTTTTTACAAAAAATAAAACAAATGAATATTTTTTGAGAATCTCCTATGTGCAAGTCTCTGTCCTAGGCACTGGGGATGCAACGATGAAGACAGAGTTCCTAAATCTACAGAGTTTACAAACCTTCCACAGATGAGGGAGGAGGAGACGGGGCCATTTGGAATGATAGACCCAGGTACAGGTTGAGAGCAAGAATCCTGGGCTCCTGTTGCCTCCAAGAGGGACCATGTTAACCCTTCTCCTTGATCTATTTCTAGACGCCCAATCTCACGTCTTGTTTTAGAAGTCTGTCTATCTATCTATCTATCTATCTATCTATCTATCCATTTATTTATCTATCTATCTATCTAGTGTGACAGAGGGATAACGTTGGCAGATTGATCAACCTATCTCACTTTATCACTAGGAACACAAATCCACAAAATGTCTGGCAGATCTGGGGGCAGTATCCTTATGTTCACATGTGAATCAAATTTATAATTTCCTTAGCTACATTCTCTGATCCGCCATTGATAAGTACAGCCAGTGACATACGTTGAGAAAGATTGAGGGAAAAAAACGACCCAATCACGTTAGACGTGGGCCTGCTCTGCCCACTCGAGAAATAGGAGCCTCTACAATCACATTGGAAGGACGCAGGAAAGTCCTCTGACCCCAATGTATCTGCCACATTGAAATGTCGTAGTGTCAGGTGGCCTCAATATTAAGCACTTCTCTGGTTAAGTTCCCAGGGCTCTGTCTGAAATGGGTTTACTTGGGACTGACCTACATTAAACTACCATTTCTATTTAACACTTTTGCATAATTTAGCCAATCATTCATCTAAGAAAAAAGGACATGAGGTGGGGAGGAGGGCAGGGTGTGAAGGAACAAACAAAAATTCATATAGAGTTCAAGGACAAAGAAACATTCCTACCTAGCTTAAGGTTATTGTGAACATTAGACAAAATAAAATGAAAATACTTTGTAAACAATAGCATGACAATGTCAAGTTGTCATGATTGTTATCTACTTCAAAGTGTTGCCTACGGCAGATCCAGAGCATAATTATTGAGCCTGATTCATTCTGTTAACAAAAGTGTCCTTGCAGTGAGTCAGAAGACAGACACTTCAATATTATAAAGAGGATATTATTCAAATGATTTTATATTAATAATACCTTACATTTGAATACTTGTTTACAATTCACAAATACCATTTGAAGTAACTGCAATGACTAAGTTGGCTATAATTTTGAAAGCAGCTCTTTTGAAGGCCAAGTGTGACAGACAGAAATACAGAACAAAACAGAATTGGTTTTTGTGATAAATTTAGAAAATCAAAGAAATAATTGGTAATGAATGATTTTTAATAGTAGCTTATTTCTACCTCAATATTCTTTAAAGATCTTGAATTTCAGAAGACATATAGTTGAAATTATTAAAAAACACCTGTTAGGTCTATAGATCTAGTAAAATTGCCTTTTTAATTATGATTATTTAATCAGGTCCATAGAAAGCAAAGGTTATGGATTTCCCCCTATCTAATTCTGTAACTTTCTGTATATAAATTGATAGATATGTATAGGTACATCACACATCCTACTACTTGTCTACAGAATTAAGGGCTCACGATCACCTTAAAATACTACATTAAATTTTGGAGGAATAGAAATAATTTCAAAGATCAAGTTTTAGCACTTCTATTTTAAGATGCGTTACATTTTTTCCTACAGTTAATTTTTGATCATTAGTCAAATATGCCAAAAAATCTAATGATTTATCGTGATTATTTTCATAAGGAATTCAGAGTATTTTGAGAATAAAGAGGAGCAGTTATGTACATAATACAAAAACTAAAGTGTAGTTAAAAAATTTAAGCTTACGCCTTTGACTAAATTTTCATAAGGACATATATATAGTTTTAAAAAGATCAAGAAGAAAAGTGAAAAAATTATTCAAATATATGATTTAACACTGTTTACCCAACTCTCAACATTTTTATATTTGGATATCTTTTCTTGGCTTTTTATCAGAGCATTTGGTGAAGACGTTGGGAAACATACTAACTTTTGGCTATTGTGAATTAGATTTCCGTTCTTAAAACAATACCCAAGGGATATTTTGTTCCAACATATCACATTTCAATTAAGCAGATTTTCATGTAATTGTCTTGTGTATTTTATGTCAACTGTCGAATAAATATATACCTTAATCTTCTCTCTGAAAGTAATTAAACAAATTATTACACTACTTTTATATTAGAATGTCCTTACTTCAACTAATTAGGTTTATTGGATTGATCTTGACTTATGATGTTTCCCTCCTACATTTTCATGTATTAATGTATTTCATGTATTAATCTAACATAGGAAATGCTAATAATCATTAAATAATTCAAGTGAGAGTGTTTCAATTTATTTTTTTAGGTAGCAAGATTGCCTTCTCTTTAAAACTCTTGATGAAGTTTTACTTTTCAAAAAAATTTTCAAATGCTTAGGGGTTATTTTAGTTATTCTCCAGGATCTTTTGTAGATAATATGATATTTTATTGAAATAATTTTGCTCCATATTCTTACTTTATTTCTGTTCACATCAAAACATATTTTAAACAAATTGATATCTTGTCATTTTAAGAGCAGTCACCACTATAAACAGATCATGTTTAGCTTAGCGTTAATTCCAAGAACTTTAAAGTCCATTGTGAAATGAAAATTTTATGCAGCTAAACAAATAAATATTACATAGGCGGATTGAACAAAGCAGTAAAATGACATCAAATACACTTCATAAGACAGATGTACGAATGCATTTCAGTTCTTTTCTCATCAGTCTCCTTTATATTTTTAGACAGTCTTTATGTGAATACAATGACTTCAATATCAAACATTTTAAATGATGCTTGAAATATCAGTCACTTGACTTTGATGTCACACACAATTAAATCCAACCCATCTTCTCTCAGTTAATAACAGCAATCTCACCAAGTCTAGTGCCTAATTAATACCAGCTATTTGTCACAAAGACGTGACACATGTATATCAGAAAGCTTGAAATATTGTTTTGTGCTGAAGTGTGGCCAACCAGCCCTGCAATAGAGGATCTGCCTTATGTGTGATTGGTTTTAAAGATTTCAAAGGCCCCCGAGTTTCGTGTGTTCAAGCTGGGACGCGACAGTGCATAGAAGGTGTTACTGATGTGACGGGTCCGTTTGGGCTGCTAAGTAGGAAGGTACAGCTATTCGGAAAAAAATGCAGCTCTCCCTGAAAGGTTCAGACTTGATCATTCACTTAGGGGCAGAAGTAAGGATAGAGGCCCTATGGTAATTTGCCTAACCTGAAGTTTTAAAGCTACTTGATGGAGTACACGATCATAAATCGTCTTCTTTTTGTTACAAAAGCATTTCTGCTTCTGTTCCACTCAAAAACTCTCTCTACCGATATTCTATCTACAATTAAAATCATACGCGTCAAAAAAGTAATACTTTTCCTTCTTAAATCCATTTACTGTCTGTAATAAGAGATTGACTTAAAATTAAATAGTAGTTACAGTCATCAAATTAGGTGAAAATGTTTGAGGTAAATATAGGTAGAAAATAAACTGTACAATTTTATGAAAAAATAGATGAAGAAGCAGGGGTTATTTGCTGATCAGGTGCTTAAGAACTTATTCAAATGTATTAACACTTAGTACTCAGATCAAAACATATATCAAGTTATTAGAAATTTCCTTTAAAATGTCCCTAACCATAACCAAAGAGCTACTATATTTTTGTAGCTTAGATTTTTCTGTTACTACTATATGAAAATCTCTCTATAGGGACATGGAGAAAAATTAAGTGCTGTGAAAACATTGTATTAAAAACAAGCATTCTCTTTCTCTTCTCTTTTAAGAAAGGAAGGAAAGAAAAACCGAGAGCAGGTACCAGCTCCAGAGTAACTGTAGTCGTCCTGCAATTTTCTTCGATCCTCCAGTTTTTCCAGGTTACTGTCCTAGCAGGTTTGGCTTTTCCCCCAGAAGGATGTGTAGTTTTAGGATTACTGGCCACACAGTCAGGTTTACTCCTGCTCACTTCTTATTGAAATCAATGGGGGGAAAGGACGGATTGTAGTAAAAAAAGAGAGAACAGTAAAACAGTGCTACCAAACAGTAACTACTAGAAAATAGAGAGGCTTGAAAAGAACGAAGAGATTCTACTCTCAACAGTCAGAAGGCTCGAAATGATGACTTGGCCGAGGCAGCCGGGTTGAAAGTCAACAATGCTGGTGGACACCAAAGCCGCGGCCAGCAGCAATGTCTCATTCTTTTCAGGCCAGCTCCATTTTCAAAGGGTACTAAGTCCATGTCCTTTTTTCCTTTTCCCCCCAGGTGGGGGTTTAAGGAGTGTTTCTTCAGATATAAATGCAACTGAGGAAAAAAGAGGAAAAAAATCAATAAAAAGCCTGAGGTTTCTTTAGATATGTGATACTTAATAAATGATTGGACCATTTTGATTTTTCTCTGGCCTCACATATAGACACAGCACCCCTCTTCCCAATTTGGAGTACTTCTTTTTCATCTGCCTTTAACTAAATTTAATGTGTTTGTTCCATTAAACAGTCTCTAATTTCTAGACAGTTTTCAAGCCTGGAAAACATAGCAACGTCATTGGGTGTGCTTGGTGTGTTTGAGGGGTACCGGGTGGGACGACGTCTTCTATGTGGACTCTGACAGGGCCTTGGAGCTACTAGGGACCAGAGAATAGTCCCACAAAGGATGGTGGCATGCATTCCCAAGTGCATAACATGGTTGTTCATACGAATGTTGCAGCAGCTTCTATGACCACCAGCTCCTCCATCAGCCTTTCGAACACCACTTCAGCCGGACTATTTCTAGGGGCAGACTGCAGCCGCAGCCCCGGATCCGTTCAAGACTATGTCTTAAGCCAGGTTGGGAGACTAAGACTCTTATTACCTTGGTTACGCTGGAGAGAGGGTTAGGGCGCCCCCCTGAGTATTCCACAGGCAGTTCTAGACGGCTTCAGAAATAAGACAATGATTTCCCTCTTGAGGGAATTATCTTTCTGTTTGTAACTGTGCATTTTTGGTCGCTCCTCTTCTGTTCTGTTTCTTCTTACTCCAACATAAAAATTCCATTTGGGATTAAGTCAGAATATTAAAAAAAATAAATTAAGCATCTGCTCTGGTTAAGATACTGTGGTAAATATCCGCCAGGTTGAAGGGAGAGAATCCACTAGGCCTCTGCTCATTTGCTGACAGTGGCTCCTGTTTCCCGGGGGAGGCATTTCGCCACATCTTCTGCTTGGTTGCTGGTAAGTGTGGTGATTTACTCCTTTTAAAGAAGATACTTTTAAGTAATAGACATTCCAAGATTTGTGGGAGCTCACACCTTCAGAAGAAATTAATGTGTTGAAAAATGAGGAGATGTAATTTGATTTTCACAGAGTTAGAGGCTAGTGTGAGGTCCACTGAAATCTACTTTTGTTTCTCGGTGGGTGCTTCCAAACATCACCATTTTGTCAAAATGGGGAATAGATACTATTTTCTCGCAGAATTTCCATCCTTATCTAGCCTGAAAACAAATATTCAGAATATACTGCAGAGTGGTTCTGAAATCGCCCTTGGTCTTTTCATCATTTTTCCTTTTGTTTACTGTCTGTGGTTGGGCTTCCAGGTGTCCACATGTGGACCAATAACTTTCAGGGCACATAGTTTGGGGCCCCTGAATTTTCTGAACCAAGATTTGTCAGAGATTTCAGTAACTCACAAGACTTAAACATGGATTGTTTCTGGACTTCACATTTTGTCAGCTTCTTTAAAATTGCAGTTATTTATAGAATACCGCTCAGAAAGTGCTGGAATGTGCAATGTTTGTTAATTGGTTTTATGACCCTAATGGGGTTTATGAATATATATAATTTTTATTCTTTGGGATGTTGAATATGCGAAATTCATCCAGAGCTTGCTGAGTGGTTTCTTGTAGGTTGTAGTTGATTTACTCAGTGTTATAGGTTCGTGCGATGATCATCAACAGTCACCCAGTTCAGTTACTTAACCATAAGTGGACATTTTTTCATTTTGTATATTAAAAAATACAAGGGCTTCTATGGGGTCAGCCTTGTTGCCTAGTGGTTAAGTTTGGTGCACTCTGCTTTGGTGGTCCAGGTTCAGTTCCTGGGTGTGCACCTACTCCACTCATTGGCAGCCATGCTGTGGTGGTGACCCACATACAAAATAGAGGAAGACTGGCACAGATGTTAGCTCAGGGTGGATGATCCTCAGCAAAAAAAAAAAAAAAAAAAAAAGATGAAAGCTTTAAACAAAATACAAGGACTTTTAGTTTGAAGTTACACTAGATAACAAACTTTGACTGATAATGAAAACTCAGGTTATTTATAAATCTTGGCAAAGCACTGGAATTTTATCTATGCTTTAATTAAAATTTCACAGTATGACCCCTTCATCCCACATCATATTTCCAAAAAGGATGCCTCATGAAATGGTTTTATGATGCCTATCTGTTTATTAGGAAGGAAATTTCTACTTTGTCTTTTCATATACATTTTGTAGTTTGGTATCATAAGATAAATAAAAGGAAGTTATTTTTGTGTATTTTGAAAATATACAGTTGATTCTATTAGGCTTAGTAGATAGAGAAAATAAAATATTCTTCAAAATGTAACTCTTTCTTGGTATCTTCAATTTACTGATGACATATATACATATATATATATATACACACACACACACATGTTCATTACATAGACCTTATATAAAGGTATGTGATTTACATATAGTTTAAAAATCTAGAAATTTTGATATACCAATGGAATCTTAAATTTATGAAGGGATAGGCTAGCATCATTCCTTCTTTGGTGAAACAGATACATTGGCTACAGGTCTAGTCAGAAAAATGCCAAGGCATCAAACAGGAGTGGTCAAGAATAGGGCTTTGGTTGTATAAACAAAGAGATGAAGACTTGGGATACAGTAGACAGAGCAAACAGGAAGCAAGATCAGAAACAGAGCAGAACATTCGACTCAGATTGCCAGGTCAAAGTCAGGCTCACCACAGAGCAAAGCCAGGTTGGCCAACCAGAGTCAAGAACCCTGGAGGTCAGAGTCAGGAGGGCGATGGGAAGCACCATGATTCAAGCACACAGACTGGGACAAGGTGGGGCTAGGGAGGCAGGACCCCAACTGGGAGGTGATGCCCCCGGTTCTCTGACATCTGGTTACCCCTGCTGTCTTCAATTCCTCTTGACCCTAGCTCATAGGTTAACCCCTGCACGCCCAGTGTGCTTACTTCCTGCAGAGTTCTAACTTTTAATTTTAATACAAAGTTGGGTGACATCAAAGGCAACCTCATGCCCTGTGTTTCAGTATCTTCTCGTTTGTGTTTTTACTGATGAAGCATTAAGGATTGTACCCACATATAATATATTCTAGGAAAGTTGTTTCCAGAAACGAAATGCCACCATCTAAATAACTAATAGTTCTCTTCAAATGCCTAGAGTGTGAGAAATACATACATAACATGCATATTTAAACTGAAGAATGCTAGGGCTTTGAAAGGGCTGACCGTTATAAACAACTGCTAATTCTAATTAAAACAACAAATAGCCTTTACTTGATTATGTTACAGAGGTAGTATTTAAAATTTTTTTAAAAAAGAAAATGAAAGACCAAGTCTTCTCTGACTTATATAGTGACCTATGAACTTAATTTTCCCATAATCGAATTTCTTGGACCACAAGTT
This sequence comes from Equus asinus, assembly GCF_041296235.1. Taxonomy (NCBI): domain Eukaryota; kingdom Metazoa; phylum Chordata; class Mammalia; order Perissodactyla; family Equidae; genus Equus; species Equus asinus. The sequence continues at coordinate 92,007,797 of NC_091810.1, read as the reverse complement.
ACTTACGCTTCTCCTGTGGAGACTGAAATATGCAATGACATTTGTTTTTACTGTGCTTTAAATGTTCGTGATATATTGTTTCGTTATTTTGTTATATTTAGACACACTCTGGACAAATGCTTAAATTTAATTTACATATGACACACCCTTCACATGTGAGCTCAGTCTATTGCTTTTCACTCTATCTATCATGGACCCAAATAGGAAGTATGAAATCGATCTATAGAAGAACTTCCTTGGAGAAACTTCTAAAAAATTTTGTTTTGTAATTTTTTCAGCTTTTAATAGAGTTATCTTCATCGGCTCTCCTTATAGTCAAATGTTCCAGCACCCAAACTCAATAAGTAATCCAAATTACTTCCTAAGAGGTTAATGGTGGAGTCTTTCTGGGTTTGCAGACTTAGTCATGTGATGAGCTGAAGCAGTGGAGTAATAAAAGTGATAGTGCCATTTTACAAACTGAGAACCTATAAAACAAGTAAATAATCTGCGCTGTGCCCACTAAATTTGTCTTGTTCTCTAATAAGAAAGGCTTTTGTTTGAAATAAAAGTGAAGGGTTGCTTTGTTAAATATTAAATTCTAGGAGATTAAAAATGTAATTTCCTTCCCTTCTCTTGGTATTTTCTTTATCCTATTAAATGGCATTCTTGAAAATCATGATTGTATTGTTTATTTTTTAAATTAAAATGCTGTAACAACTGCTGTGTTTTTGCATTGTATGAATATTTTATTGTATGATGAAAAAGAATGATTGTGAAAGCCTTAAAATGCTCAATTTTTCGTTTAAATATTTTACAAGGAAAACCCCACTGAGATATATCTTCTTTTCGGGTGCCCTGGTGGGTCTCACAGAAGGGAAATGCAATATATAGAGTTCTACAACCCAGTGCATTTAAATTTCATAAAACAGAGGGACAGAGACGGCTTTCTGTTCTAAGTGGGGTATGGACATCTTATCTGGGTGTCGTGTCTCAAACCCAAGGTTTTGCTCCCTCCCTGTAGGGAAAGATGACTGATCTGTTTTCTCTTCAAAGTGCCCCAAACCCTCTGCACTGAAGTTATTAAATCAGTCAGAGTGACAATGGACCATGCATTCTGTTTATGCACATGGGAGGGCTTGATTTATAATATCTTTTATTTCTAGGTGCTTCTTTATAAAGGAGAAACAAACTTATAGTTCAGATGAGACATCCACATTTGTGCCCCTTTTATAATTATTAAGTTTGCTATATCATTTTCCTATGAATTTCAATTAAATGAAAGACCTGGCATGGAAAATGGCATAATTAAATTCAATTTTTAATTATTGCCCTCCCTCAAATTACAAACATTTGTGGGATTTTTCATATAGTGTGAGTTTAATGACAGTGTTTACAGCCATGATATTACACTGGCACTTTATAGTTATGAAGCACTTATAGGTTTGAAACATTTTGGACACAGTACTAATTTTCGATGGATAAAAAATTTGTTTTTTTAAATGTCAATAATATTTTCCCATGGAAAAATTAATTTTACTTAAAAGTTAAAGTATATGGTATTTGGGACTTTAGGGGTGAAACAGCCAGAATTTTACAGGATTTAAAAAAATGGATAAAAGGAGAAAATGGTTAAAAAAGAAACTCCCAAACATTAATATTTTTAATATAAAATTTAAATCTTGTTTGATGGCTGCCTTTGAACATCAGGAAACAAATGAACTATCTGGCTGTTTCCTGTTGTTGCTCCTGACTTTAAAGACAGCCAGAGCAGTGGTGTCAGAAATCCAATGGTGTCCCAGCTATTGTGTTTCCTCGTCCTAAAGATGATATTCTTTTTAGCACGTGGTAGCAAAATCTTCTTTTGTAGTATCTCAATAATCTTGTTTTTGACAAAATTATGTTTTGTCAAGTGTGCTGAGCCAATCTTGAGTATCCATAAATCCAGAGTCGAGTATATAAGGATAAATTTTATACCGACCGTGTAAGCAGAAATAAACTTCCTATCTGCCCATCTAACATACGTTTTCTGTTGTATTGACTTTGTTCTCTATCATCTCACACAGAAATCAAACGTGGCTCTTCATTTCTTGGCTTCCATCTTCTTGGCAGCTTTCTGGAAGCAGAAATAACGTTTTATTCTCTGTTAGGTAATTGAGATAGATTCAGATTGAATTTATAGAGGATTTAGCAAGCGCTTAATTTCCACTGGAAGAAAATAACATCACTAGAGAACTTGATGAAACGCGCCCTTTCTCTCTGAGCCTGTCTTCAGCGTGCGTGTGCTACGCTGGATGCGGCTGTGTGTACAAGGGACCGTGCACACAGGTTCTGGAGATTCCAGAGCAAGTTAACTCGCTGTTTCTGGAACAGTAACACATCCCTCTTAGTAAACTTTATTATAAACAAGTCCTCTGTGTCGGCATACATTAGAAATAAAGTACTCAGGAATACTGTAAATTGCTGGCGAGAGAAACAGTCATGGAAATATTTTGCACTTGAAAGTGAGGGGCAGGGCGGGGTAGCAGCTAAGAGCACAGGCTCCGAGGCCAGACTCCCTCCGCTCTCCTCCTGGTTCTCCTACTTCCTACTTGGTGACCTTGGGCTGATGACTTAACATGGCTGTGCCTCTCTTTCTCCATCTGTCAAAGGAGTTTAATAATGACAGTACTTATCTCGAAGAATTGCTGTGAGTATTAAGTGATACGTATAAAGCTCCTGGAACACTGCCTGGCATTTTTAAGCATTAGATAAATATACACTATTATTTTTATGCTTATGTACATATTCAGGGTATTAATTACATTTTTTTTCTTTCAAGGAATTGACACTTTTCAAAGAACATCATGGAAAGAATTACCTAAATAAGTTGGACTTGGCACGAGTTCTAGTCTTTCTAAAGTTCAAGTGCTGAAAAAATTCCCCTCTTTAGCTTCTCCGTTCTTTTTCTATCACATTTGCCTCTTGTGTATGTTATTATGGAAGAAACTTTCTATAAATGCTGCAGACGGGGCAGAAGCACCCACCTTTTGTTATGGGTGCCTACTGCTCAACCGGCCTCTGCCACAGATGTGTAGCACGTGTGAGTCAGAGAGAGCATGCAGCTTCCTCCCTGGTATTATCCAAACCTATGTGGCAATTAATTTGATCATAATAGGATTCTCCTCTGTCCCATTTGCTGACAATCTGGAGTTTATAAATTGCCAGTTAAAAAGTCACTGCTTACCACTGAGAGACATTCTTGCTATGTCTGTATCTAGCCAGAACAAATTCAACTGATGCAGGAAAAGACGAGTTGGGTATAATTTGCAGTAACTTTAAATTATAGATATAGTTAGATATAACTTCTGTCTGTCCCAAGAAATTAATTATGAAAACAAAATGGTACATAATGTTTGAAAAATACATTACTAAAAGCCAAAACAGGCACCTAAGTCAGACTTCCTGTAGCACAACTTTATGTATCATTAGATCCGTGTTTCTAAATTCTAATGCCAAGGTGCATATTACATCTTAGTAGCTCTTAATATGATTACAAAAATGGTATGATCCAATTTTAGTGTAGTTTCTAGTCTAGTAAGTTTCAGTTTGCTTAAGAAACTTATAATGGAGTCATTTCACTTCTGTCAGTCTTCATTCAAATCCACCAAATTAATGATATTTTTCTTATTGTAATAAAGATTTTGCATTGCCTTGCCGATGAAATTACGTATGTTTGCAGACCCCAGAATGTTGTTTGGCCAGGCAAAGTGCCATCACCGTAGAGCTGTTATAGGATTGTGAAGTACTCCCTTCTGCTAGAGGCCCATCTGATGCTAGAACCTGTAGGAGCCTTGGTATCTCCTCAGTATCAGCTGTAAGGAGACGTTATCCAGGGATTTTGCAAACAGCTTAGAAACTTCTAACCTATCAACACAGAGAGTTAGCCATTTCAGAGGAGAGATGTCAGATCCAGCATGCTCGTTTTTCCGTCTTATAAACAAGAGTACAGTGATCTAACCAGAACAATCAAGGGCGAGTATTAGTCCTCCCACTGCCTCCTTGTGTACCTTTGTCTTACCTAAGCTTACTCCTTTGATAACTATCACCCGCGCAGGCCTCTTTCCACAGCAAAAGGTCTTTTCTTTCTAATGATGCCTAGTTAAGGAGGGCTGCTTTTCAAACTTTGATGTGCATCTGAATTATCCACACCAGGGGATCTGGAAGAAACTGATTCTGATTCAGTAAGTCTGGAAGGCTGAGATTCTGCATTTCTAATAAACTCCCAGGTGATGCCAATATCACTGGCCTGGCTAGGAAAGGACTTCCTGGTTTAGGAAGAACTAGGGAGATACTTGGGTTCTCAATGAAACCCGGGCTTCCTCTGGCTCTTGATTCAGTGGCTGGCTGGCTGAAGAGGAATTGGGGGGCACCGGGAAGTGTTGATGACCGTATGCTCATGCAGAGTGTCTCCTGTAGCCTCTTCCTAGCATAGCACTTTTCTTTGCCTTCAACAACAGTCCTCTCAGGGTGAATAAGGACAGAGGAGGTGATGTGGGCAATCAGTGGCCTCACAGAATTCAGGTGGTGACCAGAACGGACGAGGGGAGGGCCTAGAAGTAAAGCCAGTAAACGCAAGGCTACAGCCTTGCCTGGCCCACCCTCTCTGTCTACCCCACAAGCTGGGGATGACTTGAAATGGTGCCGTGAGCAGCGACATGGTGCAATGCGTGCAACAGGAGGGCTTTGAGTTGGATATATTTGGATTTAAGTTTTGGATTTTGTGAGTCTCCTACTTACCAGGTGAGTAGCCATGGGTGAGTCACTGCCCTCTCAGACACAACTTACTTATTAGTTAGCCAGAGACTACAGCTGCCTGACAGGACAAATAGACGCAGCGATCAAGCGAAAAGCAAGTACGAACTGTCAAGAGCCATGACAACGGACTTTAAAGAAAACAGATTATGGCACATTTAATAAATATTTGTTGGATGAGCTTTCTTAATGAGTTCGCTTTGGCAGTTCAAAACAGTCTCTTGGTCTAGCAAATATACTGCTGGCAATTGCTACAACCAATTATCACTCTTTTATTTTGGAGTGCTGCTATTTCTTAGATTTAAAATGGCTTTTCTCTGGATGAGAATCACGGTGCCTCTGCTCTGTTCCACCATCTCTTTTTCTTTGTTTTCTCAACATTCTGTTCAGCATGTGCGGAACCTCAGGGTTCCTCCATGCTGGGGACCTCCAGGAGGCCGGGGTGGCTGCCCCTGTCATCCTCCTTCTCTTGGCTGGGAAGAGAGTGGGTGTGTGTTTATATGGTGAGCTGAATAACAGATTGAATAGCAGCTTCACGTTATTCAAGCTTGGCTCCTCACCTGTGAGGAGACGCATTGGGTTTTATTTTTCTGTTGTTCCCTGGCAGCATGTCAGTGGGGTGGCAAAATACCATGGCAGGTTACCTATTTGTAATGCAAATGAAGTTTTTGAGGATGTGTTGCTTTGTCCTTTTTTATGTGGATTGTTAATCCATAACACGTTGCTGCTTCTCAAACAAACCTGGGCCTTCTGGTGAGAACGTCCAGGGCAGGGGCAGAAATCGACTGATTCCTACTGTCCTTTCTTGAAGTCTCTTACGGAAGTGGAGCCTGTCAACGGTTTTCTTTTTTTTTTTTTTTGAGGGAGATTAGCCCTGAGCTAACTACCTCCAATCCTCCTCTTTTTTTCTGAGGAAGACTGGCCCTGAGCTAACATCCGTGCCGGTCTTCCTCTACTTTATATGCGGGACGCCTGCCACAGCACAGCATGCCAAGTGGTGCCATGTCCGCTCTGGGATTCGAACCAGCAAACTCCGGGCCGCCGAAGCAGAACACGCAAACTTAACTGCTGCACCACCGGGCTGGCCCCCTGTTGACAGTTTTAGTTTGGGTAAACTATACTATGTTCCTAGTACCTGAGCTTCTTCAAAAGCAGGAAGACTTTCCATTTCTGGTGACTGATGAATGCTAGTGATGATAATGGTGATGACTCAGGTTGCTATATGGGTCACCTGTTCTCACATAAAATTAACATTTTGGGCTATGTGTTTTGGATTGTGGAGAATGAACGTTGATAGTGACAAACATGACTGTTTGATCTGGCCTCTTCTAGATTTCTCTCATTTTAATATTTCCTGAGCACTTAGTGTATGCCAGATGCTGTGGCAGGTGCCAGTGTTACCAAGAAAAGCAGGTTCCTGCCTTCAAGGAACACGAAGTCACTGATAAAGTGTTACAGTCACACCTAGGCCTGGGGACTAGTGGCCAGGAAGGTTTCTTGGTGTAAACGACAGAGGAGCTAGTAAATGTCAGTAGTCAACAATGCAAGCCTTGGGGTATCCAGTTCTAGCTGTGTAACTTACAGGTTGTGCGGCTGAGAGCCTAGAGCAAGATATTTATTCTCTCTAAGCGTAGCTTCATCATATTTCAGATATGGGCAAAGAGACCTTCCTCTCAAGATGGTTTTGAAGTTTAAATCCAATGACAAGTGTAGATCAGATCACAGTGCTAGCCCGCGATAAGCACTCAATCAAAGGTAGCTGTGACAACTGTTAGGATGAGTGTTGACTTTATGCTTTTGTTTGAATGGATAATTGTGAAAATGTTTTTACAACCTCAAGTTTCTTGGACCTTTCATGTATCTGCTCAGTCTCTCCTAATTTTAATCATTCATCTACACAGTCTATTCTCAAAGAATCCTCCAAGGATGAGGATAATTGGCTTGTTAGCTGGTTTATTTCCAACTTTGCAACTCCCAGTTTAGAGACAACCATAGGGAAAAATGACCAGAGGAGATGGTATAAGGAGAAATCACGACATTTTGCGACAACCTTTGTGCGTGGTGTTAGCAGGCCTTTGTATGCGTGTGGACAATGGGCTCTTAGTAAGGATTTGGAATGAGCTGACCTGGGGATTCTTAATGAGCAGAAATGCTCGTTAGGGCTCTTCTAAGGGATGATGAGGGAAATACTTGGACATGGGTAAACATGCCACCTGTTTGCATATATTCACTTGGGCCATTTTTTCCACGGCGTATTAAAATTGGAATCCGCGCAATGAACTCCACACAGCAGTGCAAGTGGTTGTAGCAGCTCTTGCTCAACGTCTGTCTCAAGTTGGGCCAATGACCTTGAGGCTCCTAGCTGGGGCTGAAACCACCTGGGGCACTTTAGAGGCATGGAACTCAGGTTTTAAAACAATCATGGTAACTCGGTTCATATTGGTTTCAGCAGATGTATCAGGAAATAATTGATAACCCACAAATATTAGTGTCACCTAAGAGTCCACACAGTGCATTAATATACCTAAATTGTTCAACTATGTGGAAAGATGCACGGGCTATAGGGTTATACATGTGTAGGAACTGAAACATACTTGGGTGACAGAAATGAGTAATCACATCAACTGGTCATAATTAGTTTAAATGAGCATGTTTCCTTTAATTATTTTCTGATGTTTAGTAACTGGTGTACTCGTTGTGCAGAACATTGCATCATTGGGTATTACTGTCAGTCATGGTATTTTTGGGAGACAAACATGTTTGCATTTTGTTCTCATCTTCTGGTTTTGAAAGAATTGTTTAAGCCCTGTATTATAAACATAGGAAAAGGTGAAATTATAGCACATGCTGTATTTTCAATGTGTTGATTTCTCTTTGTAGTTTGGGGAAACTTTGAGATGTTTGTAGCTTAAGTATCTACTTGTGAGAATTGTTTAAACACTTATACAACGCAACCTTACCCCAAACAGGGTAAAGAGAGAGACTCTGCCTGGATAATATACATTTAAAATGAATAAATGGATTTAAGTATTGATAATTACCACAATATCATGGAACACCAAGCCCCCCTAAGAAATGTGTTAGTTTGGAGCAAATTTTAAAATCTGTGTTTTGAAAATATTTCTTGAAAACTTATGTCTATACCTTTGGAAAGTCTTTAAATTAGGTTTACATTATCTTAAAAAGTAGATTAGATGCTATTGGAAAACACCTATTCTGTCTTGATTTTTCTTATTAAACATAAGTCAAGCTGGTTCTCAGAAACATTATTAGAATCATAGCAAAGCACGAAATCTCGCGTAGAGAATTCATTTAATTATCTGTGAACATGAAGATAGAATGGTCATAACATAAAAATCAATTCTAATAATCAAGTGGTCTGTTTTAAACTAGTGCAGAAAAAATGAGAAGGCAAAGCAATGGGACTCTGAAAGAGATTTCATTGTAAGAATCATGCTTTGATATGTTTACTAATGTACTATTATTGATGGAGGCGAGTTGATAATTAATACATGTCTGTTGGACAAAAGCTGCATTTGTTGCCTCAAACCATAAGAATTGATTGCGTGAGTTCATTTGTCTAATGGGAGGGCACAGTCACCAAACCAGCAGATATCGTCTTTCTTTGGTGGAAACCCTGTAATGCAGCCCTAATTCTTACATGGCAGATTCTGTTATTTCCTTGTAGCAGGTCTGATAATTACATGAGACAATTATGTTCATTTAAAAAATATAATTGTTAAAAAAATATAATTCAGAAATATTGAATAATTGTATATCACTTACGTGCTAGAGGTGGTTTAAAATAATATATTTATGATATTACAAAATTAAGAAATACGACATTCTGAATTTGGTATTCTTACCCTAGTCTTTGAAAACTGACTTTTGAATTTACTTTTGGACAGGATAATTATTTTGAAGGCATTGTTTTTTATTTTGCTGTTGTCACTGATTTTTACTGTTTAGTAAGTACACTAACAAAATTTAGTTAATCTCTGAGATTTTTAATGTACCATATCATGTTACAGGGAGCTCTTAAATGATCCTTTCCCAGTAAAAGCCTGTATTGCTAAATAATTTTAGAATAAATATCACTTTCCTTTAGCGTGATTGAACAGTAAAAATATTTTCCCTTTCTTTGGATTAGGAGGAAGGAAAACCCGCAAGACATAGCTGACTTTTTCTTGACAGTTGCTTGGAGAAAAATCTGTAATAACCAGCACAAGTTCTGTGTGCAATGGTTGAAAGCCAATTGCTTTGTAGAAAAATAGATCGTAGTTGTGAGTCTCCTCAGCTGTAAGACCTCGCTTGTAAGATTCCAGTCTCTGAAATGTAACTTTTTTCCCCTCCTTTTTTGCTGGATGAACAGCCTAATGTTCCATGCACTGTACTGGAAGTAGCATTTTATGCAACATTGAAAGAGTCAATTAATTTGCATAATTTCATGAGTATTACCATGACTTTAAGGTAGGCTAACTTGCTCTGGAGCCTCGTCTGCCCAATATATTTTTTTTCTATTTTGACAAATTAATCATTTTTAAAAACAATTAATTATACTTATGACAAACTGAAACCTATACCCAAGGGTCCTAAATTTTCATAGCAGAAATCTAATATTAATGTGAATAAGATCAGTGATTTAGTGAGTACCTTAACAGTCAACAATGCCTAAGGCTGAACAAAATTAATATTTTGTTTTCCATCTGGAGACTTCAGTAAAATTAATGAGGAAGGGGGTCTTATTGTAATATATAATAGACACAAATTCACTATTTTCAAACTGGGCATTCTGCTTACATCAGAGCTCAGATATTTTGTGTTCTTTTCACCAGACTGTGTTGGCAGAATCTGTTTTCTTCCTGAGGGAAAAATGGGTACTAATTACTTTCAGTGCTTTGCTGTATTGGCCCAATTAAGAAATTAATTTAGATGATATATTTAGTGATCAGCGTGATTTCTTTTTAACAAAAGCTTTTAAATAAGTATAGCTTTAAATATTTTAAAAAATTAACATTACACTATCAAACACTAATTACGTATATGACAAAAAATACTAAGATAAGAAACAACCTGAAGTTTTTTCTTAGTTTCTCCAAAAGGTGCTATGCCAGTCTTAGAACTGTATTGGGATATCTTCTGGAAAAACCTGACTCATTTCTTTTTGTAACTTGCATATTTGGGGATAATGCTTAGAGATATTCTCTTGATGGTCCTGGACTAAGATAATATTTAGAATTTAGTGAAAACAAATAGAATAAATCTAGTAAAACACATCTAGCTTTCCAAATGCCCTAGTATCAGTTTTACAACTTGGGTTAAGTTCCACCCTATGAAGAAAGGACAGTTCATGTTTCGAAACATTTCTAGGGAGTTAAAAAAATCACCGTCTTCCATTCTTAGACTTATGTCTCTGTTCATATCGACATGGAGTAGCATTTGTGAAGTCGCATTTTTGTCTGTTTGCAATTTCTACTAAATGTTTCACAAGATAGTTTTGATCTTTGAAAAGAACTGTTGGTAAGTACATAGTTAGGCAAGTGTACCGAATAGCATGGATGCACTTCTTATATCAAAATAATAGACAAATACTTTTGGCGTCTACAGTAATTATCATGTATCTCTTAAGAAAAATCATAACTGAGCTCAGTGGTTCAACTGTGTGTCTGTTTTGCCACTACATTCATGGCAAATATCCTTCGTTTTGGCATTCAATACACATTTCAATTTAATCAGTCAATCACTTAGTAAATTTTAGAATTTACATGGTATACTAAATTATTTTGCTTTTTTCCCCCCCATAGTTAGGAAATGATCGTCTATGGATCTTATATCTTTTAAGCAAAAAATTCTCTTTCAACCCTTAAAAAAAACAAAACATCTACATTCTGTGTAAATCTGCATTATTAATTCACTGTAAAATAGATCCAGTTGGAGTACTTGTTTTTGCGTTAAATTAAGCCTTTGATGTTCTTTAATGCTTTGATTTAGACTCTAATTTGTCAGAGCACAAATGCACCAGCAGCTGTTAAAAATATCACTTTTGCGTTCTGTTCCTGGCCAATAAAATCCCTACAAGTCATCTTCCTATCTGGCTGCACAAAATAGCATTGAAAAAGTAGTCATCGCTTTGAAGTATCACTCCAATTATAGGTTTTAACCCCATAGGTCACAGTTAGATTATTTATACAATGCCAGTGTAATTCTGTCTCAATTCCAGGCTTTCTGTGTGTCTAGAGCGTTCCCCAGCTTCACCGGAGGAAATTTCAGTCGGCTGCTATGATGGCACTGACCTGTGTTTGATAGGGTTAGACAGCGTTTGGCTGATTCCTGTATATTTTGTGCATTATTTAACTTTCTAAAACATATTTAGCAGCAAAAGCAAACTACACTAGGATTACCTTTTCCTTCTTTCAGAAATCAAAGAACTAAGATGACTTTTCATTGCTTGGTGATAGTGATTCTATCAGCTGGACGATACATATGCATGTATGTATGTTCGTACCGTGAGCCAGTAAAACATCTTATTTGACAACCATTAATGATTTGGGGATCTTTCATTGTAAGTTTAGTCATGTGTCTCTTTATGCTCGGGTTAAGTGCCAGTGTTGATGCTTGACAGCAAAAATGGACAAATCCACCATGCTGGTTAAATTGTCTAAATTTATTACATTAGACATTTCCTGGCAAATGCATCTGCCAGCAGGAAATATAAATGCTACTTTTGCATCAAGGCAACTGGCTCTGTCATTTCTGGCTTTTTGATAATATTCTGAACTGCATTTGCTTCCAAAAAAAGATTGTGATACAACATGTTTTTAATTCGTTGTTGTGCTGACAACTGATAATTAGAAGGAAGTTCATATGATGCTAAAGAGAAAAACAGAAGAAATCACCTGCCCGTGGAAGTCGAATATGATCTTTCCCCTTATGATATTGAGACACACACACTCCTGCTCATGGGAAATTTTATGAGGTAACAAATTTTCACAGTAGGTTGTTTTAGAATCAACTAAATACGTAGAGCCTTTTGATTTTTACTTATGAAGTAGAAAATATACTTTGATGGTTTTTTTTCTCTTTCTCATCTCCTTCCTTCCTTTTTAAATTCAATGCATATATTAAAGAAAACAACTTTTACATGTTTGGCAACTTTGCAGAATTACATGACTTGGAATTACGGGTTGGGTGTTCACTCACCTACTTATAAACTTTTGTATACAGAATTTTGAGATATTGAGAAAATAGGGTTGTTAGTTGTTGTTCCAGTTGATTATTCTTACTTACAGCACTGCAGATGACATGCTTTTCAAGACCCAGAATGGATCTCTGATTGTTTAAAAAAGAAAGAGAAACAAAAGCAAGTCAACACTTTCGACTTCACCCTCTTATTTTACTTAGTAGTAACACATAACATTCACATTACTTTAAAACTGGTGTAGTAAAATGGACCTGAATAATACATTGCGGTCCTGACCAGAAGATGTTTGCTTACCCACATAAAGTAATTTGCTTCGTAGCACAGCTGGGCTCCCTTTTGCGAGTGTTTTATTTTTCATGAAGTAAAGAGAAAATGTTATTTTTGTAAACCAATGTTTTAATCTAATTGATGACAAGTCAATGGGCTAGAATAGCAATGGCTGCCTCAAAACACCTCAATTTGCACATTTTAGGGCCTACTAAGCTGGGGAACTGAAGCATGAGGCAAATGAAAAAATATGAAGTTCATAATCTAGGGAGACCTGCATGTGTACAGCCATAAAAGCCACAACTGCCAGCTCAGGTGGAAAAATGTTGAAGTGAGAAATGTATTCAATAAATAGAAAACACAGCATGGAGCTGAAAAGTGTGCATGAGAAACTGGTTAGGAGATTCGAGTAATGGAAAAGGAAGCAGATGGAGCATGAGTGTACATTAAACAGTAGTGTTCATAGCTTGTGACATAAAGTATTCCTCCGGGAGTCTAATTCTTAACTATCTTCAAATTCATTCAATTTAAAATATCATGGTCTTGTTATCATCTAATTTTGCAGAAATTTTATTGAAAATATTATTGTGATGGACTGCGTTTCATAGTTGAAAATGCTTTCTGGTGGAATAGACTAGATCCTGAAAGTTGATAGCTTGATATTGCTGTAACTTTCCTTTATCAAGTTCTACTTGCCTTGTTAGAGGTACATGGTTTCAGCGCGTGAGCTTGTGCCTGTCTCAAAGGCATGTGAAGGTGCAATTGTGGCACTTGCGCATAGAACAGGAAGCCATGCACTTGTATAGATGTGTTTAAAAGACACTTCCAACTATCTATGGAAAGTGTCAGGATGCCTAGGACAGAGTGTTGGCTCCATAAGATAAAATAAGAAAGGAGATAGTGTTGGTTGGTTTTTCACAACGGCAGAATTCTGTTTCACATGAAAACATCAGAATTTCCATTCTGGGTTATTTGAGTTCATCCATTTGCTTTCTCTGCTGGGGATACACTGTGAGAAAGATAGTTGATCTCTTTTGCTCATTCTCATGCCAAAGTTTAGTATTTGGCTTTGTTTTGCTTAATAATTCATGATGGATTTTTACGAGTCCATTTTGTAAATTGTGTTTTTGAATCTGTGTTTTTCATCTACGTTTCTTATGAGCAAAGAGTTACAAAGTATATTTTACTGTCAAAGTAATACTTTTCATTTGTCTCAAATGCATTTTTCTATAGAGTGCCGAAAGCATAGATTTGATGGAAAAGTATGTATTCCTACTTGTCTGTTATGATATGGTTTTAATCTATAAAATATTTCTTATATGCAGGCTCTTTATGCTAAAGAATTTTCATGTTTTTCCTTCCCTCATTTATCTTTTTTTCCTTCTCTCCAGCTTCACTTCTCCCATTTCATTTCTGGTGCGCACTTCCCATAACACTTCCCGTCAATTTCTGATAATTTAGCAAGCTGAAAAATCAAGTGCCTTGCTTTCTTCCCTATCCAGAAGCAACAAAAACAAGCTGACCCTACTGGACATAGGGATTGATCAAACCATTTGTTTTCACACATTTTAGTTAATCAGCAGTTATTGCTCTTTTATTTTATATGTATTCCTAATCTTTTTTTGTTTGTAAACCACCTCATGGAAAAATCTGTTTTCTTTTTTCCTTTTTTCCTTCTATCTAACATTAATTCCTTCCCATTTCACCTCTTTTAGAACATTAGGTGGTTGAGGCTGGCCCGGTGGTGCAGTGGTTAAGTTCACATGTTCCGCTTCGGCGGCCCAGGGTTCGCCGGTTCGGATCCTGGGTGCGGACATGGCACCACGTGGCAAGCCATGCTGTGGCAGGCGTCCCACATATAAAGTAGAGGAAGATGGGCATGTATGTTAGCTCAGGGCCAGTCTTCCTCAGCAAAAAGAGCAGGATTGGCAATAGTTAGCTCAGGGCTAATCTTCCTCAAAAAAAAGAACATTACGTGGCAAATCCTCTGGTATCTGCATTCCTTCCTCTGAATTACGTAGTCTCTTGCTTTCAAATATGTGCAAGTGTCTCATATAGAAAAACGACTTTTCTTGTAGCTCACTGCCTCTTGGATCTAGTCCTCTGTTTTCCTTTCTTTTTTTTTGTATGTTTTTTTCCCCTAGTGCTCCACTTCACTCACCAAACACGTGCTCTGTAACCCTTTGAAATTTGACCTCTGTCAACCTGAAAATGACAAAATCAAAGACTGCTAATTACGATATGCCAATATCTTTTCCTAAAACTTTTTTTCCCTACAATTCTCTTCTCTTTTCCTACCGATTACCATCTCTCCTTTGAAATGCTCCTATTCTTGGGCTATTCTAACTCTTTTTCTTTCTTCTTCCTCTGTGTATCCTCCAGCTCTCTTACTGACTCGCCTTTGTATTGCCTACCCTGGGACCCCTCTCCCACATCAGAAGCTCAGGGGACCATCTGTTTACACCATCCCTCGGACATTCACTCCATTCCAGGATTTACCATCACGCCTGTGCTGACTCTTTCAAGTTCCTGAATACAGTTTATTTATTGAGCACCTACCATATGGCAATCCTTGTGCAGAGCCCTAATCTTCTTTTCAAGGTATAATTGTTTTTCTTCAGTGGTTTTTTTCATATTTTCATCAGGAAATCTTGCCATTTTTCCAAGTTTCAAACTTCTAACTTTATAGCATTTTTAAAAAAGTTCTCTCTTTTCCCTTAGTTTCTCCTTTCTGTCAATAGCATCCTCACTGTTGTAATTACTTAGAGTATAAATTATATCATTACCTCCTTCTCTCCCCAGCCCTTTCCTGCCTTCATGCTTGTCCCAGCCATTCGCCAAGTTCTGCTGACATTTTTCTTTGTTGCAGTGTGTGTCCCTTTCTTTACAATTCCTAGTAGATAATCTTGGTCCAGGCTCTTGATATTTACTTCCAGGCTTATTGCAAAATCCTTCTCACTCCTTCTTTTTTTTTAACCTGTGTAAGATCCCAAGACTTAACCAAACACTGTTTCCCACCTCGTGCAACTTTGCTAATCGAAGACTTGCAGTACTGTCTCATTGCCTTTGCAGCGCTTCCCTGTGAGGAACACTAAGGCCAGAACGTGATCTGAGGAACAAAGTTTCTATGGAAAAAATCCCCAAAACAGTGGTTTTGGATATGCTGCCTCAAAAAGAGTGGCAGTGCCTGTTAGCATATTAGAATTTCTAATAATATTTAACTCGGATTTTCTGTCCGAGGAATTTTTTTGAGCAAAACTCGTTTAATGTCTAAAAATTAATGTTCTGTAGAATATAATTTGGAAAATGCTGGCCTATTGGATATGCACGCATGCAACAAAAATACTGAAATATAGTTAATATTTATCAAGTCACTAAAAATCACTTGATGAGTTAATCACTTTTTAAGCTAATCGTCATGATAACTTTGTGAAGTGGGTATTAATTACTATTATCCTCATTTTCCTAAGGCTCAGGGAGGTGGGGATCCTTTCCCAGACCACATAGGAGCGAGTGGCATAAGACAGTTAGAAACTCTGGTCTCCGGGACTCCAGAGTCACAACTCTTTACTTCTGTGTTATGTGGATTCTAATACAGTACGAGACTTCCCCACTCTGCCTCCACTTTCCCCTTCTAACCTAGCCTCCCCGTGGGCCTTCTACTCTAGTTGGACTGATTTACTGTATATAATCCTCCTGCCCACCTTTAAATATCTCCATCACCTTTCTCTCCAAGCAAATTTTCTTCCCTCCTCATCCTGTCCGAAATAACTTGTCTTCCTCAAGGATGTTAGGAGACAGCAACATCCTGACCTAAATTTGTCTTAGTTCCAGGTCCCCGTGACTTTTTACCAAATTATGCCATTCATTTGCTACTAGATTATTTTTTTAAAAAAAACACTAAAAACGAGATACTTATTTCCTCTTTTCTCAGTGAAATTATAATTTTCTTGTGAAGTAGGACTGTACTTTATATTGGAATGTATGAATGAATAAATGAATGACCTACAGATACTGAGCAAAATTTCTAATAATATATAGAAGAATTAACCCTAAAAATCTCAAATGGGGAGTGAAACAATTTTTTCTTTTTGGAAAACATGTTAAAAATTTATTTTTAAAAGTTATATAAGTAACATACTGTCATTGTAAAAGCTCTAAATACTAAGGTAGTGTTTAGCGCAAACTAGGAAAATCTCTTTTTCCTGTTTACCTGTCGCCCATCCCTTCACTTTAGTCTATTTCCCAGAGATGGTTACTGTTAAGTCTGGCGAGTATCTTCGCAATCCTTTATCTGGCTGTTCACCTGCATTTGTGTCTAAACCTAAAGCCCCTAAATCCTATGGCCTCATCTATACATGCTATCATTCCTAGAAATAATGATCTGATTCCAGATGACCCAAGAATATTATAACTCTTTATTAAAGGGGCAAGGTGAATGTTGTACACAGTTCTTCAAATAAATACACATTTCCAAAAAAATTCCTCTCCCTCTTTCTAGAGTTTCCCCCTGAAAGCCCTGACAAACATCCTAGCGCTCATCTTGCTCCCTGCCTTCCGTGACTTCTCCTCCCCGCGCTCCCCGTCCAGTCATCTTTGCAGGCGCTCCTGCTCCCTGAGGTGCCTTTCTGACTTGGCCTGCTGGATCCCGAGGGAACGGGCTACTTCCTGCCCTTATTGCTTTTCTCTTCAGAATCAGATCATTACACTTTGTTTGCCTAGATTTGTAAATTTACTGGAATAAAATCTTTCACTGCATTCTATTCTAGATTTTAAATTCAGCTCTGCTGGCCTCACTTTCTTTGAACTTATGATTTATTTGTGTAGTTTTTTTTCCCGTTAATATTGACGAATTTCTTTACTTTGTAGGTCTTAAATGCTTAGTTTTTAGTTTTAATGATCAGTTCTGCTTTTGGCGGTTTTTAAAAATTTTTGTTAACTTTTTTCTTCCTTTACTGTCATCAATAGTTTCTTCTACTTTTTTCACTCTGGCTTCTTTATTTTCTCCTTCCTAATGTAAGTATTTTGGCCTTAAAAATCACGTGGAGGGGCTGGGTTGGTGGCGCAGCGGTTAAGTTTGCGTACTCCGCTTCAGAGGCCCAGCGTTTGCCAGTTCGGATCCCAGGTGCGGACCTACGCACTGCTTATCAAGCCATGCTGTGGCAGGCATCCCCCATATAAAGCAGAGGAAGACCGGCATGGATGTTAGCTCAGGGCCAGTCTTCCTCAGCAAAAAGAGGAGGATTGGCAGCAGATGTTAGTTCAGGGCTAATCTTCCTCAAAAATAAAAAATCACTGTGAATGCTACTGTGGCCCCTTCAGTTCAACATTTTTGAAAGGTATTATTGTCATTGCCAGTCATTCATAATTTATGTCAAATTTTAGTTTTTAGTTTCTCTTCAATGAAAGGAAGGATAGTACATGGTTTGTATGTTTTTTACGTACTCAAATTTGTCGAGGCTTATGGAAATAATACAGACATTCAATTGATATTATAAAAATTTCTTGAAAATAAATATTCAGACAAAAATGAGAATTATGTCAAAATTTATGTAGCTAAATTTTATTTAACAAACGGTATTATGGATGTGAATAAATGTGTAAATTCCTTATTCCTCTTCTTCCAAACCAGATTTTTCCTAAATGTAACTTGAAGGTGTCCTGCTTATTAACTTTTCTAAAATTTTAAAAGGCTCACTTAAATATTTATATTTAACCTAATCTGTTTATGATGCATTTAAAACTTGTTCATTTTAAAAGCCTGCCTTAGCCATTGAATTGGTTTTGTGTTGGTGGCACCTCAGTAGTCATCTGCTGTCTTTCCCCTTTTAGTAGAGATGTTCCCGGCTGTTCATATGCTGAGTAATTTTGGATTGTAAACAGGATATTTGAATATGATGAGATTCTGGGTCTGCAATCAAAAGTAATGATCTAGATGGGTTAAAAGTAAAAGAGGATGGACAAAAGGTATACCATGCAAAGTCTTTTTAAAGGTAAACTGGGGTAGTTTATTAAAATCAGGTAGAAGTAGGGGCTGGCCCCGTGGCTGAGTGATTGGGTTCGCGCACTCTGCTGCAGGTGGTCCAATGTTTCGTTGGTTTGAATCCTGGGCGCGGACATGGCACTGCTCATCAAACCACGCTGAGGCAGCGTCCCGCATGCCACAACTAGAAGGACCCACAACTAAGAATATACAACTATGTTCCGGGGGGCTTTGGGGAGAAAAAGGAAAAAAATAAAATCTTTAAAAAAAAAAAAAGTCAGGTAGAAGTAGACCTCAGAGCAAAGAAAATTAGCAGCAATAAACAGAGATATTACATAATTATAAAAATGTCAATTCAACAACAATAGACAAGGATATTAAATGTGAATTCACCTAACAAGAGAACTTCTGAATACGTGAAGCAAAAATTCGAAGAAACAGAAAGAGAAATAGACATACCTACAATTATAGTTTGAGACTTCAAGACTCTACTCTTTGACAGAAAATCAGCAAGTATGGAGAAGTGGACACCACCAGCAACAGACTACAGACTGCATGCAATCGACATTTGTAGAGCAAATAGTTCACCTAACCATATCAGAATATGCAGGGTTTTTTTTCTTAACAGAAATTGCACCATTTTTTCCCCCTCAGCTTTCGGGTATAATTGACAAAAATTGTGTATATTTAAGGTATACAACTTGATGTTTTGACGTACACTGTGAAATGATCACCACAATCAAGCTAAGATATTTATCACCTCACATAGTTACTGTTTTGTGTGTGTGTCGTGAGAGCACTTAATATCTACCCTCTTAGCAAATTTCAAATATACAATACAGTGTTAACTATAGTCACCATGTTGTACCTTAGATCTCCAGAACTTATTCATCTTGCGTTAACTGTAACTCTGTACCCTTTAACCAACATCTCCCCATTTCCCATTCCCTCAGTCCCTGGCAACCATCATTCTACTCTCTGCTTCTATGAGTCTAACTGTTTTAGAGGACATGAATTCTTTTTAAGTGTGTGTGGATACTCACTAAAATAGACTGTATCCCAAGTTGTAAAACAAATCTTAACAGAATTTAAAACGTTGAATCAAAGTATGTCCTCTGACCATACATATTTAGATTAAAAATCAGTAACAGAAAGATAACTGAAAAATGTCCAAATACTTGGAAATTCAACAGTATGTATCTATATAATCCATAATTAAAGATGTTAGAGACAACGCAGATGACCAATATCAACAATGAAGAGAGCTATTCTACAGACCCAACAGATATTGAAAGGATAACAAAGAAACGCTACAGACAACCCTTCACACTTAAATTGACAAAGTAGACGGAATGGGCCAATTCCTTGAAAATCACAAACTACCAAAACTCACCCAAGGTGAAATACATAGTGTATATAGTCCCATAACAATGAAAGATAATTGCAAGGTTTTTAACTATGACTATAATAAAGAAATCTCTAGACCCAGATAGTTTCAGTAGCAAACTCTTCCAACATGTAAAGAAGAAATAACAATTCTACACAATTTCCCAGAAAACTGAAGAGGAAGAAACACTTCACAAGTCATTTTATGAAACCAGCCCCATCCTGATAGCAAAATCAAATAATGCCAGTAGAAGAAAAGAAAGCTACAAACAATATCGCTCATGAACATACACTTTTTTGGCTGTATTAAGGAAGTTTCTATATATATAATTTCATATTATATATAAATTATGTATCTAAGTAGGGGTTTATTCCAGGAATGCAGGACCAGTTGAGTTTTCAAAATATAGTCCACCACGAAGAAGAAAATTACCTTATTATATCAATTGATCAGAAAAAACATTTAAGAAAAAGCCATTCATGAAAAAAAATTCCAAAAAATTAGGAATAGAAGGGAACTTCCCCAATGTGATAAAAGGCATTTACAAGAAATTTACATCTAACATCATACTTAAGGGTGAAAGACCAAATGTGTTCCCCTTTAGATTAGGAACAAGGCAAGGATGTCCACTCTCACTTATTCTATTCAACATTGCACTAGAGCTCTAACAGTGCAATAAAGTAAGAAAAATAAAAGGCATGCAATTTGGAAAGAAAGAAAACTATCCCTATTTGCAGTCATCTTGATTGCCTAAGTAGAAAATTCCAAGGAATCCACACAAAACGCTCCTTGAACTAAGTGTATTTATCTAGGTTTCTGTTTAAATGTTCAATGCACAAAAATCAATCATATTTTGTAGAATTGTAATAGACTATTGGAAACAAAAGATGCTGTACATAATACTCCTTCTCCCCCCAAATAAATTACTTAAATGTAATAAAAAATATGTACTGGGCCTATCTGCTGAAAATTACAAGAGTCGAGTGGGAAAAAAGTCCTAGGGAAATGGAGATACTTGCTGGGTTCATTGACTTGGAAAACTCCACCTAGTAGTGATATCACTTCTCCCCAGATTGACTTATGGATTTAATGCAATCAAAATCTTATCAGAATTGTTTTGTAGATAAGAACAAGCAGATTCCAAAATTTTACATGAAAAGCAAAGGGACTAGATTAACCAAAACAATTTTGAAAAAACAAAAAAAAATTGGAAAATCCTTATACAATTTTTAAGACTTACTGTAAAGCTACAGTAATCAAGGCATTGTGGCATTGGTGAAGGAACAGACACATATATCAGTGCAAAAAATAGAGTCCAGAAGTGGGCCCAACCAAACATGACCAGAGGATATTTGACAGAGGGACATAGGCAAATCAAGTACTTCAGCAAATAGTGTTGAAACAGCTGGACCTCCACATGCATTAAAATGAATCCTGACTGAAATCTCACATGTTAGGTAAAAATTAACTCAAAATGGATCATAGATCTAAATGTAAAATGTAGAACTATAAATCTTTTGGAAGAAACCATAGAAAATCTTCAGGAAATGGAGTATGTAAAGAATGCTTGGAAATGACACCAAAAGCATGATCTATGAAAGGAAAAATTTATAACTTGGATTTCATCAAAATGAAAATCTTTTGTTCTGCAAAGGACATGGTTAAGAGCTGAGAAGCTACAGACTGAGAGAAAATATTTTCAAATCACATATGTGATAAAGGACTTATATCCACAGTATATAAATGTCTTTCAAAATTCATCAGTAAGAAATCAAACAACCGAGTTAAAAAGTAGCAAATTATTTAAACAAAGACTTCACCAAAGAGGAGATATGGCAGGTTAATAAGCACGTGAAAAATGTTCAACGTCATTAGTCATTAGAAAAATACCAGTTAAAACCATGATAAGATACCACTACATGCATACTGTAATAGCTGAAAAATGAAACAACTTTAGGGCCTGGCAGATGCAGAGTTAGGAGAACTCTTACACAGTGCTGGTGAGAATGCGAAACGGTGCAGCCACGCTGCAAAAATAGTTTGGCGGTTTTTAAAATAATGTTAAACTCATGTTTACCTTATGACCTGGCAATTCCACTCCCAGAAGTTTATCCTAGAGAAATAGAGCTCGTGTTCACATAGAAACTGGTGCACGAATGTTTATAGTAATTGTGTTCGTAGTTGCCAAAGCTGGGGCGAACCCAAATATCCTTCAATGGGTGATGGATAAACAAACCATAATACATCTATACAATGAGATACAACTTAGCAACAAAAATGAGTGAACAATTGATATCCACAATAACTTGGGTGAATCACAAAGGCACTTTGCTGAGTAAAAAAGCTAGTCATCAAAGGCTACATCCTGTATGATTCTATTTATATGACAGTCTCAAAAAGACAGTTACAGTAACAGAACAAATCAGCAGTTGCCAGGAGTTGAGGATGAGGGGGCTGTGTGGCTGCAAAGAGGTAGCACCAGTGGTTTTCGGGGCTGACGGGATGTTCTGTGTCTTGATGGTGGCAGTGGTCGCACAAATCTAAACGTGGTAAAATTCACGTAACAGCACACAAAATCATTTTTACTGTATGTTAATTTTAAAAATAAAAACATAGCAGGAGAGGTTTGGGGTATATTTTTTCTTTCAGATAGTGTATCTTTAATTCAAATTCATATAACACAGGCTTGACACATTTTAAGAAAATCAATATGGTATCAATCCAACTGTTGGAAAACTTGGAGATTGACTGTCATTTGGTACAGCATTCATTTTTAATTCACCGTAAATAAATATCATACGTGCTTTAGAAATATGTTAAGAACATGAGATCAATAACAGTACAATTCAGAGATCCCAGTTCCAGCTATACGTCCACTAACTACGTATACCTTCAACAACTGGTTTTACCTCTGTCCAGGTCAGTTTTGCCACTTTTAAATAAGGACAAAGTATATGATCTGTTGTCTTTCCATTTAACGAGTTCATCCTAACAACTAAAATCTGCTTCTAAAATGGAAATAATACTTACTATTTTTCCATTATGAAATTCATGAAGGTTTTTTATATTTCAGAACTTCTAAAGTCTCTTGCCACTTGTTACTTTTATGAAAAATGAAGCAATAATGTCTCTGGAGAACATATATATTTTTTTAAGTCCCATTGTTTGTAAGCAGCACAGTGCTCCACGTGCAACAGCATTAGTGAATGATACGTTTGATGAGGAGGATCATAGGCAAAGACCTTGGGGAAAAAGTCAATAACCAAGTAATAGGGATTGTATATTGGGGCCCTTCAAGAGCAAATGTGATTTGTATGGACAGGAAATTGTTCCAACATTAAAGGGATGTGTCTATGTACATATATATATGTATATGTACCTGAATGGATATGCAATCATGGCTTCTACTCCAGCTCACCACAATCCCTACGCTGTTGTTTTAAGCCAGGTGCTGAGTCAATCATTTCTGATTTCTGTCTGGCCTCTGTCTAGGCATTTGAGTTTACAAACACTGAAAAGTTCCACTATGCCATAGATACATTCTATGGGTTCTTAGGAAAATGAAAAAATTATTTGTTATAAAACATTTTGTTCTCTAAGAACAATGGGGAGATACATCATTTTTTTTTCCTGAAAATTTTTATTATTTTTAGTCTAATGGAGTCTTGAACTATATGAAAGATTACATTTCCCCTTTCAGTTTGATTGGCAGAAGGCTTTGAGTAAAATTTGTGGCCCACCTACAGTAAGGGGCCTTTACTTTTTGTTCTAGCCACATCCTAAACTCTTTGTCCTGTCCTGGTCTTTTTCTTTTTCTTTTTTTTTTTCTTGATTGCTGAGTTTTATACATCTCTGCATTATTTTTGTGAATTTATGTTAGGAAACTGTATTTGTAAAAGTAATTATGTTCATACAAGGCTGGGAGAACAGTTTCCAAACGCTAAGAATGACCAACTGGATATTTCAAGAGATGAGATGATGTGTTTCCGCCCTTTGAATTAATTTTATTTTTTGGATCTCTTGTAGGTAGGAAAAGGAGGACAAATATTAAATTTTTGGAATGAGGACAGTACAGTTAGATAAATGAATAATTACATTTTATTTCTTTATTTTTTACAGCTCCTGTGTTAAAACGTGCTTGGAATATGCAGGATTACTTAGACATTTTTCTTTACTTTCATGCCAAGATTATTGTGAGATGTGGGCTGACTACTGCGACCTGACTTCCTTTCCCATTTATGAAATTCCAGTGGCAAGTGCTTCGCATAGCTGTCATTAGTCATTCCATTTTCCTAACTTTTGGAGAGTCGGAACACTATCAGGACTCGTTTCCAGTGCCCTCCTTGGGCTGGCCCACGTGAAATTTCCTACTAGGGGAAGCCTCCAGTCCCAACTGTGGCTGGCTCCCTGCGAGGGCTGCTCTTCTCGTCTGTCTCTTGCTACTGTGCTTAAGTTCTATGTAGCTTCCCAATTTCCACTTCCCGAATTACCTCTTCTCCTTTTGCCAGCTCTCCTCAACCAGGACAGGACTCTCTCAACTCTTCTTGCAACTGTCTAATTCTATAAGAGTTGTAGTTGTTTCTTCATTGACTTGAAAAGCCTACTCAATAAATACTGTAGGAATAATTGGTTTACTGGGGGAAAAAAATAAAATGAGATTCTTCTCTTTGCCATATACCAAGATAAATTCCAGAGAGACGCTAGGTAAAAATGCAAAAACGTTATGAGACAAAGAACATGTGGGTGAACAGCCGTCTTCTGGGTGAGCTTGGCGTTTCTAAGCATGAAATAATGGGTGAAACTATCAAATAAAAATTTTTGCAATGTAAAAATTGAAGGCTACTATGTATTAAAAGGAAAAAAACATATATACAAGTGCCACTGTGGATTGGACGTTGAGGATAGAGGCCAATGGTGGGGACTGTGAGAAGATGTTAAGAGACTCGGCTCCTGACTGCAAAGATTTGGGCAAGGACCCGGATATTTTGACTCTATTTAACAGTCAAACCAAATCATTGAAGAGCCATTTTAAAAAAAGGTGAATTGCTCATGCTTTTTGTTCTATAAGCCTTTCTTGTCATACATTTTAACTGTCAGAAAAGTCTATTTGGTTTCTTTCGAAGTTAATTTTCCCCTCTGTTGTCTTCATAGTAACACTGATAGTAGAGTATTTCTCACGAGGCAGTTAGACTTTCTGAAGCTAAGTGATAGCATAGGCAAAGGAGAGATTAT
Organism: Equus asinus; assembly: GCF_041296235.1. NCBI lineage: Eukaryota > Metazoa > Chordata > Mammalia > Perissodactyla > Equidae > Equus > Equus asinus. The sequence continues at coordinate 91,982,954 of NC_091810.1, read as the reverse complement.
TTTATAATAATTGTAGATTATATTGGCATATAGTAGCATAGAGAATCTATTTTTACAGCCCCTCAATGTTCTCAGAACTGGCATCTTATTTAAAGTTTGCAACTTATTTGTGAAAAGGATAGTATTATTTCCATTTTAGATAAGAAAACTGAGGCTCAGAGAACTCCCATAACTTGCCTGTTATGAGCAAAAATTCTGAAAATGCAAGTCAAACAGAAAATCTGGTTCTAAATCCTATACTCGCTCCTAGAGATACGATGCCTTTGGATATAGGTTGGCGGGGTCGGGGGGTGGGAGTGCCTGGGTAAGTAGCATTTTGTCATATCTGTTTTTCATCTTTGGGCCATAGTACCTGCTGTAGACCCATTGTCCTATGCTATTCCATTTAAATTTTGTTTCACTGTTAACATGTTACTATCTGGGGAACTGTTGGTTTTGAAAGAATATATTTCCTTGTATTCCTGCAGTGGCAAAATGAAATACTCAGTAATAGCAAATTCTTACACGGTATTTGCCCTGTGCTATTTAATCATCACAACCCTCTGAGATTATTATTATCCCCATTGTATGGATGAGAAGACTGAGGCCCAGAGCACTTGCTCATGGCTATCCGGGAGCCATTAACTTGTAATCATATAGATCTTCCATTTCCTATGTTTTATGTGAGGTAAAATGTTGAAGATTTGAAAAATGAATTTTCATTTCTAGCAAGTATCTCTTTCTTGAATAGTGTGCTAAATGCTAGTTTCTATCCAGGCGGCTGTAGTTGCCAGCGGTAGCTCTGCAGCCTCTTATTTTAATCAAGAAAATATTTTCAAAATCTGTCTGTGGTTTATGTAGACAGCAAGAAATACTTCGCACTTCGAGAATGTGGGATAAAATGAAGCGAGGTGCTGCCTCTTTTATCTGAGCCAAGGAAATGGCGTTGTGAATTCTTAGATTGTTGAGTGAAGCAGTGTTTTTTCCCCTAAAACCTCCATCTCTTTTCTTTATATGAAATGTGTGCATATCAAAATGCTATTTGTGAAATACACTTCTGGTCACATTTACAACATCATCGGACTTAGATTACTCAGTGACACGTTTTAGATGTCCATGACAACATAACTGCTTTTCGTCGGCCGGCGATATGGAATAATTAATCCGGAGCCATCACTGGAGGAGGATGGTGGCGTTCCGTGCTGGGGTGCAGAACAGGCCTGGGGGAGAGGCCTCTCAGCAGGCCCAGTCACGTTACCTGTAATTTTTCACATGCGTATACTTCATCACTAGTGACATCCTGGCTCTCAGATCAGTCATCTCTTAGGACTTAAAATTGATATATCAGTCTCAGTGTAAAATGCTATCATTCCCGTAGACCAACTGTTTACCGGAGTCTGACTCCTCCTGTGTCTCATTCCATCACACTGCTCCACACAGTGATGTTTCAATGTGAAATGGAGTTTGTTCATGCTGTGCTTCTGAGTAGAAAAAAGACAGAAGTACATGTATGATAAATGGTGAAGATTCCACAATAACCCTTGCAAAACAATACAATGTGGAAGCATTATACTTGCTTTAATAATTTAATGCATAAATGTGGCTTTTAAACTTTTATAACAAATACTATTTATGCGGCAGCGAAGGGAAGATCAATTATATTTGCTGTGAATCACTTTATCTTCCAACTTATTTAGAAATTAGCAAAATACCACTGCTGTCAAATTGTCGTGGTGAAATATTTGTGGAGACAACACTATTAGTAAAAAATAAAATTACCATCATGTATTTCAATTGTACATATATTTACTTACAGTTTTCTTATAAGGGGAGTTTACTTAAAATTAAATACAATTCTCTTCCTCTATGTGGGGCTCAGGACCAAATCCTGGCTTTCAGTGGCAACAATAGAATTTAGGAAAAACATTTGGTTTATTTCCCTTATTTCTGAAAGACACTGTAGTGTTTGCATTCTTTCTTTGGCCATGGAGTACATTATCTGTGGCTCTGAGTGTGGTCTGGCTGTGACATCAGCATCCCACTGATTGCTAGGGTTGACCCAACTGCTTTGGCTGACTGGGCTGGGGTCCACATACTTCATTTATGACCCCAAAAGCTGTGCATTGGCAGAGGATGATGACATCCCCAGGGAGACCAGAACCACTTAATTTTTATCAAAATGGAAATGACTTTTTGCTTTTAGCATGTCTTGATTCAACCTGTGACAAAGGTCTGATAGACTGCTTTAAAATGAAAGGTAAAATTGTTTAACTCAAAGTGGGTTGAAATCCTGTTTCCAATTTGATGTAGCACTGCACATACTCAGAGTTTTCTCTGAGAAAACATTTTAGGATGAACGTTTAATGCTTGATTTTCTGTTTTCAAAAATCTTTAATATATGCTTTTTTAGAGTGTTGTGGTAGAAACTATAATTTATTGTAAGATAATATCCAAGCACAAAGCTTTAGCTGATAGATGTTCGATAAGTTATTGATGAACAGTGAAGGAATTGAGTGACCCCAAAGAACTGTAGGGACAAAGGAGAAATATTTTGACAGTAAGATATAGTCTCATAAAAATAATTGAACCACCAAAGTGATTATTTCTGTCCTTTGAGAGAAGTTTGAAAGTTAGCAATAATTAATTGGTTTAATTATGTTTCTCCTGTGTGTGTGTGTGCGCGCACGCACATGCAAGAAAATAAACAGTACTAAAATTATTTTCATAACTGACCTTCCTGTCTTGGGGATTAAAATTACATGGAGTCCAGTTCTCTTAGCAGATGAGGTATTCTGATAATATTTTTAAAATATAGCCCATTGAAAGGGAGCTATCCACCAGAAAACTAGAAGTAGATGGGTCCAATATCCTTTGTATTAGTTTCAAAATTCTCTAAACTTAATAAAGCAAAATTGACATTATAAAGGTTTTTTGTTCAATTTTGAAGATAAAGCTACTCAAATCTAAGGTTAGTTTTGAAAATAGAGTACTTTTAATAATGTATATGTCAGAAATTATATCCATCACCTGGCTCACATCCATTATTTTAGGAAATTTTCAATAGCTGTATTTTTTTATAGCTCAGTTCAAATTGACTTGTTTCATTAAACTATTTTTTAATAGACTTTTTAGAGCAGTTTTAGGTTCACAGCAAAATTGAGCAGAAAATACAGTGAGTTCCCATATACTCCCTACCCACACAGCCACAGCCTCCCCACTATCAACATCCCACACCAGCTGGTACATTTGTTGCTACAATCAATGAAACTAGTAGCTGCATTTTTAATTCTAAAATGGATAAATGGGTTTATTATTTAACTGTCCTTGTTAATAATGCTTATTCCGAGACATTCAAAATATTTATTGGTTGCTAGTGTAAGTCAATATGTGACTAGTAACATGACAGAGAAGAAAATAAGCTCTTGTGCTCAAGTCACATAAAAAGGAATAGGGAAGATATGTACATGAACGGTTTTGATGCTATTTCGAACATGTGGTCTTACAAGACACACAGTACAAATGCTCTGGGAGGCAGCACTGAAAAAAGGTAAGAAGGCTTCAGTGGAAAAAACATCTGCAATAGGCCTTGAAAATTGGGCTGTGATAGGGTTGCCAAATACAATATGGGATACTTAGTTAAATTTGAATTTCAGATAAACAATAGATAACTTCTTCAGTGTAAGTGTATCCCCTGCACCATTTGGACACACTTATGCTAAAGACGTTACATGAGACACAACATTTCCAGTTAAATTTGTATTATTTGCTAAAGATGGCAATTCAAGGCATGAGGTACATTCTACTCAGAGAAAACAATGTTCAAAGGTACAGAGGGAAAATAATCTTACGGTACATATGGGAAAGAATGAATGGTTAATTACTTTGAAGGTACAGAATGGTTTGGGTTGGGTGAAATGAGATGTGTTAAGAATTATACTGGGACAACGAGGCATAAACTGTAACTGTCCTGGGCAAACAGGAGGGGATGATGCTGAGAGTGAAGGGGAGTGGGACCATGGGTACCAAAGGAGGGAGGTTTTTGGATCTAGTTAGGGTAACTACTGAGATGCTGTGCAGTTGCTGCCCGTGACAACAAGAGCACATGATAATTTAGGGAAGACCAAAGAGGTCCAATCTTTGAGCCTTTTGTCCTCTGAGCAAATCATTCTTCTATGCCTGTGGCTTTAGACCATGTTTTTGGGATTGTGAAAACCCAGAGCGTACGCCAGACAAACCTGTGAAATGACTCTTGCTGATGAGCCATCAATTGTATTATTTCTGAGGTTAGGGACTTCATTCCTGAGACTATGCAGGCAGAGACTTGGTCCTTTTGGAGCAGAATATTGCAGAGTTCACAGGAGGTAGCCATCATATACTTGTTTATTAAAATTGATTGGAACATGAATTAACAGTCTGCTCCATTGCATCTAGAAAAACTGAGTTAGAGATGGCACATAGTAGGCCCTTGGCCAAGATGAAAAGAGAGTAATTTAAAGTTTTTGCTCACAATGTAAAATGACCACATAATGATGTATGATGGATCTATATGAAGATGTTAAAAATACAATATTTCAATCAGCAGTTAAAACATTCAATAAACTATTTTTATTGTGGAAAGCTTCACACATACACAAAGGTAGAGAGAAGAGTACAATGAACTCCCCTATACCCATGCCTCAGTTTTGGCAGTGGTTAAGAATGCCTTCTTTGCTTTTCTAGGCTGTTTCTCTTTTCTTTGTTGGAAAAAAAAAAGCGCAAAGCATGTGGTGGACACTTTTTTTTTATCGGCTAATTGGGTATACAACAACAAATTGACAGGGGTTGGGTTTAGAAGTGGAATTGAAGATGCAAATGATTTACTTGGATTTTCTTTGCATAGATTCAGTCTGAGACTGAAAAAAGTATATTTTTATGTTGAAATAATCATGTATTACCTGAATTAAATCCATGATGTTCATGAGGATTATTTAATTACTAATCTTTGCATCTGAATGCTGTTTAATGCTTTTTATTAACACTATATGTACAAAAAGCTCTAATGACTTTAGACAGGCCTATGTTACCCTTTTTTAGAGGACAAAAATATTATAATGACTTGTCTGTAGTTACACAATATTGTAGGCTGGAATGGAACAATGGTTTCAATTCTATTAATTTATCATTTGGACTCATAAAATGGTCTTAGTAATGCTTGTCCAGATAATTAAATGATTAAATTCTGCATTTCATCTAGGAACAGCAGAAGTAAACTTTAGCAAAATATATTTTATAGGTTAGCAAAATACCGATGAAAGAACAATATATATGAATATAGGTGTTATTGTTAGAACCGTGAAAAATTAATCTACTCATATTTCCTCAGGTCACCACTGTCTGATCTAAAAAATGGGGGCACTTTTACAGAAATCACCTATAATTTGAAAGCTTTGAAAGCTTTTGTGTCTATCTGTTAATGAAAGATTCCAGATCTTTGCAAATTCTGCCCCAACCATTTCTGGAAGTGTCCAGGGCTTCCAACTTGCTCATGATCCAATCTGATGTGCTACCAAATGGCATCTGCCTGACATCCCTATGGCTTCCACTGGTTCTCCCCTCTGGCCATGGCTCTGGTCAGGCCCTGTCTGTACTGGGTGCTGCCGCCATGTCTGCTGGGAATTTTCAGGTTTTCCAGAGATCTCTATTACTTCTGCTGGATGACTCAAAGCCTACCACTTGTGCTGTGGACCCCACTGTGGCTGTAGCCTCCTGCCTTGCCCTGCTCCCAATTTTTATTGACACTTTCGATGTAAGTCTGGAACTAGGTTGTAGACATCCTCAACCATCACCTTATTTGATCAACATTTAAAATAAAGCTTGCTTTTCACCCTAATTACAAATGTATCGCGTAAATTTTGGAGCTGACTTAGAAATAACTGAAGTAAAAATATATAACCCATCTGAAATCCACATGGCTACTATTAGCATTTTGGTGGATATTCTTCAGGCAGAGTCTCTTTCTTTGAAAAAAAGTTCTGCATCGATATATTTTAGCATATATTTCACACTACTTAGTGTATTCTGCACTTTTCACTCTGTCCACAAATTTCCTTCCAATAAGTTCTTTAATATTTTCTTTTAAGAGCTGGAATAGTATTCTGACACATGGATATAAAATTACTTTCTTAATCTTTTTATTACAAGGGATTTCTTTTTATTTCAGTTCTATACTATTAAAAGTAACAACATTCCAATGACCATTTTTGTATATACATCTTTGCTCACATCTCTGGTTTTTCCTTAAAGTATGCATTTTAGAAGAACTGCTAAATTGAATATGAAAATTAACATTTTTGATATTTGTCAAAATACCCTTCAGAAATATTGTGGCGATTTTCACATACAGTGTTTTATAAGTATATTGCCATTTTTTTTAATCTTTGCTAGTATGATAGTGAAAAACGTGTCTCCTATTTAGGTTTTATATATTTTCAAGTAATGAATGACCAAATATTTGTTCATACATTTCCAGGTATCTGGCTACCTTTTGTGAATCACTAATGTCCTTTGTCCAATTTTCTATGAATTTTCTTTGAGTTTGTAAGAATTTATAAGAGCACTTTTATGTTATGGAAGCTGTCACTTCATCATCTGTATTGCACATGGATTTCTATTTTAATTTGGCGTTTTGCCATGCAGAAGTTTCAAAAGTTTATGCGGTCACTTGGCTTATTCCTCTCTCTTCTCATTCTTTGGTGTTTAGAAAGATTCTTCTCTACTCTCACGATTATCCAAATATTCATCTGATTTATATTTTCATATTTTACATTAAACTAGTTATTTTACCCATCAAGACTATTTTCGTTGGCTGACATGAGCTAATGACTTTTCGGGGCTGCCCTCTGGCAGAGGGTTAGCAGAGCAGCGGTGTATGTGTTCTGTTGTCCTACAGAAGGCTTTAACAACAGGTCTTGCTCTTTCTTTCTCTCCCTAGGACTCAGGCAAAGGTGAGTGGAAAGTGGGCCAAGATCACCTTGATTTAGCTATGCTTTCTTAGGGTCGCTTCCTTACTGCAACTCCAATCCTGCTTTGGGTCCAGGTTGCCCTTAAAATGCATTTTTGCAGGATGTCTCTTCTTAGATTCCCGTGTAATGAGTCCTCGCAAGTTTCTTCCATGACCATCTCTTAAGGTCCCTGAGCACGTCTTGACATGTCCAAGTCAGCTTGGCCTGAAGCTGGAGCTCTGCTACATTTGGAAATGTTCTAGTAAAACTGAAAATTTGTAGGCATTCTTCAAGTAGTAGTGATTTTGCTTTAGAGCAGCTAATATTTGTCGAGAGAAAAGTGTAAGGTATGAAAAGTTTGAGACAAATATTCTCACACATCAGATATCAGATAGTACATATAGTAGTGTATATGTGTGTGTTGATATAGACAGGGAGTTACCAACGCAAGTACTGAAAGGGGTCAGAAGATGATGTAAAGGAATGAAGTGGGATGAGAGAGACATCGGGGTGGTGGGGGCTGTGTTGATCTGTAAAACACAAGCCGATGCTAAAAGTATTTCAGCTACTTGTTTTCAAGCATAAAGATTAATCCAGTATTGGGATAACTCCCAGTACTTCACAAGAATCAGGAAATCCAGATTTAACACAAAATTCTGACTTTTAAATGCTGGCAACAAACTCAGAGGATTTTAAAACATTCCAAAGGTCCAAGAGAATGTATTTATAGGCTGGATCGGACCTGTGGGCTGTTGAGTTTTGACTTGGCTCTAGTCACACGTTTTGTTGGCTGGGTAAAAATGATGTAAAATTATTTGCAAGATTACAACATGAAAGGAAAGCCAATATTTGTGAATAGCAAGATCAGGTGCACAAAAATAAGATTCACCACACTGGAAAAAATGGAATTCCAAAACTAATATGAAATTGCATTAACAAGAGATTTGACCACCATTTCTTTGAAATATCCAGCTTTGAAATTTCTTTCTGATTTGTGAAATAAAAGTATGATGAATTGGTGAAAGGAATGAGGAAGGTCAGCAATGAGGAAGTTTGAGTGCCGAGGAAGAGCAGCACATTTATTGTGGTCATGAGGCCCTGGGGTCTTCTCTCCGGTGCCAGGACTCTGAAGGAGAATTTTCCTAATAAATAAAAGACTTTGAAACAGGCTCTCTTGCATGTGATCAGCTCCATAGGGTGTCTCTTGAAACAGGATGTGAACAACTGGAATTGAAATGGAGAGACCTTGGAAGGGTAATGAAAAAGGGACCTGAGTGCCCATAAATCTCATGTTCAGGATACCTGAGGGGGCTGCCTCAACCACTGAAGATCATTCTCTTCAAGCAATTTATTGTACTGACTCTTAAAAACATAGAGGAACTAAGGGGAGGCAAAATGGAGAAGCAGAGAGCTTAGAGACTCTGCAGTGCCTCTCTTAAAAAAATTCATGTGTGATCATCACACAGATGTGTGTAATAACCACTCCTCAGGAACACCTTTCCCCTTCCTTTCTCTATTTCTCTACTAGTGACCTGGTCACTCCAGGAACCTTTGTCCTTTTTGGAATTGGGCCTGTTTGGGGTTGAAAAATGATACAGATATTTTTCCACTTCCAGCTCCTCCCCCTTTATATAAGGCACTAACTTTTTTTTTTTTTTTTTTTAAATTTCTGCTCCATGTGTCTCCACTTCCAAGGAGGAATCCTACTAATCTTAATCCACATTTCTTTTCCTCCTGGCATGCTTTCTTGGTGGTCAGTGGTGCTTGCACAAAAGGGTTCTAAAAGTTGTATTTCTGTTTACATTGTTATACGTCCAAAGAATATCAAATTCTTCTTAGAGATCTAGAAGCCTTTAATTATTTCCTTTCTATTCCATTCTTTCTTGAGTAGGGTAGAGGAGACATCTGGGAGCAGGAAAAGAAAGAGAAGACACAAAGACCAAATTATTGCTTAAACGACCATTTGCTGAATGCTTATTAGGTGCTAGAAATTTTGATAAGCGTTAAATATGTCATTTCACTTAAATTCCTAAAAGCCTAGAAATTCCATTTTTTTTCCATTTTACATATAAGTGAAGTAAGTAAGAATAAACAATATAAGTAATCTGGCACAGCTGGTAAGTGGAAAGTCCCCTTTATCCTCAGGACTTTTGATTTTGAAACCAGTCTGTTTAATCACTATAAAGTTACTCCAAATTTTCTTTTCCTAGAATCTCAATAGCGTGAAATCATAATGAATTATAAATATTATGTCTATTTTAAGTCTTTTTTACATTAAAATGAAGAATCTATGGATTTATAATGGAAAATATATTGCCCTATAGATTTTAGAAGTTTCTTTTTTTGAGATTGTGGCCATCATAACATAATTATATGAAGCATCTGCTCTATGGGTTTTTAACAAAAAACTATTAAATATCCCTTTGTATGGTTTTATGTTGGTCAGCTGCTTTCATAAATATATAGTTTTCATAAATATATGGTTTATTAGAGTGAAGAAAATACTAATCTGAAGATAGAACCCCAAGGATTGTCAAAATTTAATAGTAAGGCAGAGAAAGAAAATGGAAATAGCAATAGAAGATCAGGAACCCAGAGTAGCACAGATCCAAAGGATATGTTCAACCTCTTTTATGAGAACAGAAGAACTAACCTGAGGGTGTGGCTAAAGGTGAGAAGGTGGTATGGGAGATAGGATGGTGAATGAGTGATGTATGGGACAGGACGCTGCCACATAGAGACTGTGGAGAGTGCACTGGAAGGGGTAACTAGTTAGGAGAAATCAATCAGTTACCAGTTGAGATGAGTAATCAAAGGGAGAAAGAAGAGGGGAGGGTTCTGAATGACTGAGGTTTTGGCAGTGAGGATGGGAAGAAGAAGTCACACATAAAAGATGGTCAGGAAGATTCTGGGCAACATAGGTTGAACACGAAATAAAGGAGCAAAAGGCATCTACAATGATCCCATCTTTACAGCATGTGCATTAGTTAGATGGTGGACTTACTCAAGTAATAATATCCAGAAAAAGCAGGTTTACAAGGAGAAATTCAGTTTTCATAGAATTATCTTTATAGTACTATGGTGCATGTAATGGAACTTTTTTTTTTTAAAGATTTTATTTTTTCTTTTTCTCCCAAAGCCCCCTGGTACATAGTTGTGTATTTTCAGTTGTGGGTCCTTCTAATTGTGGCAGGTGGGACACCGTCTCAGCATGGCCCCATGAGCAGTGCCACGTCTGCGCCCTGGACTCAAACCAGTGAAACCCCGGGCTGCTGAAGTGGAGCACGCAAACCTAACCACTTGGCCACGGGGGCTGGCCCTGTCCAGTGGAACTTTTAGTTTAACATTAGAAGAATACTCTAAATTGATTGAAGGATTCTACATGACTTTTACTAAGCCTTCTGAAATGCAATTATGATATATGTTAAAATTATGTCATATAATAATTAGTATTTCAGATATCTGTCCTGTAAAAGCCACCATGTTTAGGAAGTCTATGAAATTCATTTACAAATTCACTACAATTTAGAGAACATTTTAAATTGCATTAATGATCATATATAAACTTTCACTATTAACTATTTCTACTGACATCAATAGGTCAAATAACTTAAAGGCAGTCTAGCACCTCCTATATTTGACTGATGTTTCTGTTTTAATGATTTACCAAAAGATTTGGTCTGAATTAGATGGGTTCGACAAATTTATATTTTCAGAGAAGACGTTCATCACAGAAGACTTTGATCATTCATGGACTTCATTTCAATAATTCCTTGATAATAACTGAAAACGTCAACTTTTATCCCCCCTTTCTCCCTTTGGGAAATAAAGAATGCATTTGGTATTTGTATGAGTTAGCTTTTGCTATGTAACAAACTATACCAAGATTTAGTGTTGTAATCAGCACCTAACTTAGCTCATGATCCTGTCGGTCAGCTGGGGGGTTTCCTGGTGTGGGCCAGTTTGACATATCTCAGCTGGCCTCTCTTATGCATCTGTGATCCACTGGTGGATTGGCTGCTGGCTGGCTGGTCGAGCATGGCCTCACTGACGCTGTTTTTCAGGCTCTCTTAGTTATCCTTCATGTCATCTCTTGTTCTTTGGCGTGCTGGCTTGGACTCATTACCTAGTAGTCTCTGGGTTCTGGGCACAACATAAGAAGGCAAGCCCCATTGCACAAGTGCTTTTTAAATGCTTCCTCACATCATATTTGTTAGTGTTCAATGGGCCAAAACAAGTCACACCACCAGCTGACGGACAATATGGAAGACATTACAAAAGGGCATGGATAAAGGGAAGAAATTAATTTGCAATTATTTTATTATCTGCTGCAGTGAAATATTTCCCAGATAGCCTTTGTGTATCTGTGAGATGGCCATTGTAAATGACAATTTGTGGGCAGATAGTACAAGACTTGGGATTTGTAAGCTTATTGAGATTTGTAAAGTTGAATTCTTGTATCTGTCAAACCAGGAGACAGAAACCACACAGAAATTTGAGCAGGGAAAGTTTTATAAAGATTATTCATTAGTAACAGGGCATTGGTGTAACAGGGATTGACTAATAAGCGTAAAGAGAACTCTAAAGCATAGAAGAATAGCAGATATGGGGGCAGCCACCGCCCACAGGACTGAGGCAGTGTATTGAAGAGAAGGACAAATTTGGGAGAGTCCCCTGCCCCCAAGGCTGAGATTTAGACCTCCATGGAGGGAGTGTGGCTGTGGCCCATTGGATAGCAGAGAAGTCCACTGAGGAATACAGGCTGAGGCTGGCAGTCAGGAAACCATCTATTGGGGTGCCAAGGAAATTCAGCAGCAGGCTGCCAGTGTTGGGTGTTGCTGAATTCACTGAGAAGCTACCTATGGAGATGTCAATGAAATTGGCTATGGGTGAGCTCCCCTGGGACTCTCTAAGCCAGCAGAGAATTCTAAGAGGAAGAAGGAAGGAAAGCACCAGACAGGAGTAGCAGCTCTTGCCTCCATCAGCAGCCCTCCAGGGCCCTCTAGTGTCAAAGCTTAACATTAGACTAGCTGGCAAAGGAGAAACGTTTGCAAGGTCCAGCTCCAGTATCACAAGCAGGGCAGTGAAGGGTGAATTTTGAGCTGAAAGGCAATAAATTGATAACTGGCACAAATAGGAAACACATTTATGCAAAAGATAAATGGTTAAGCTAATAAATTCATCTGATCATTTCCTATGGGAACCAAATATAAGCAGCAGTTGGATAAAGTTGACAATGACCTTTGCAACATGTATTTAGAAGAATTACTGTTATATTTGACAGTTTTTTGAGATATGACCCTTTAAGATAATTAACATTGAACATTGGATCACATGATTTTTACCCATCCTATAAATTACATTATCATTGTCAATGCAGATAAAATTCCACTTTCACCTAGCAGGAAACTTCTATTTTTATTGCCAGCAAAACATGTTATTTTTCACATTGGGAAAGAAAAATTTTCCAATCTTGAGAGAAGTTTACATATATCTTCAATACTTTATGCAAATTGGTGGTATTTAGAATATACCTAGAGATGACAAGAGTATTAAAAATTTAGGATAGTGCTATTATAAGGGCTAGAAGATTGCACTTATTGAGGGGTCACTCTTTCCATATACTAGAAAGTCAGTTAACTGTAATTAAGCAGGAATGCAACTTTAAAATTGTGCCCTAGCCTTTTAAGCTGGAACTAGAAAAAAAATAGAGAATTTTTATATGTGGATGATTTTTATCTTGTGGTAGGATTAGTCTTATAGAATTCAGAATTAACTATAAAAAATTTGCAGAGCCCTTTTCTTGAAAGGAAGTGAATTAGTGAGCAGTTGAAGACCTGTTTAAAAGGAAAGAAGGCAACGGAGGAGAAGAGGAGATTTAAGGAGCAAGCAGTCTTGCTTGGTGTCAGCAGGAAGCTGATCAAGAAAAATGACCAAGAAAACGTTCCTCAGAGTAGAGGAGTTCAAAGAAAGCACAAATCAGTGCCAGTAATGACACCAAATTAAGTTCTTCCTGTTCCTTCCTCAGCTGGTCATACAATCAGGCCAGCTTGCTCGGAAAAGTGAATGATGTTCATAAGATGGCTACAGAGTTACGATCCATGGACCACACAAGAATTATAAAAAGAAAAGAGGGTACAATTGTAGTTTAGGTGATTTGCTAAAATTTGAAATATATGGCAGAAAAAGTAAATGAAAATATTTTTATTTAAGAAAAAGAATTTAGTGATGTTAAAACTAAATTGCAGCTATCATTGTGAGCTCACAGCCTCAAAAAATTAAATATAGTTTTTAGTTCTATCTCCAAAATATTCATCTACCTTACCTCTAGAAATTGTTTGGGCTCTGGGTGAAGTTCAGATTATTCCAAATTTTAGTTTCTCATACTCTTCTCCATTCAAAGTAAGCAGAGTTTTTCAAAGAGAAGCTTTAAACTAACTTTTTACTAATTTCTAAACTTACTAAACTAAGTAAAATGGTTACTAACAAAGTGGTACTAAGTTAACACTAAAGGGCACGTTATTTCAGGAAAAGGCATCAGGTCATAGAAACCTGAATATTCTGTGAAAGAAAGGATTGGAAACATACTATTGGCCTAGCAAATAAACCCAGACTTAAAGGAGTCTGACTTGGGGAATATTGGCATGGGGTTGAATCATCTTGAAAGTGTCAGTCGAAATCCATGTCCCAAACAAGAATCACTTACTCCACAGCAAAAAGCCTGCAACCCAGACAGGCTGTAGTGGTATCTTTGTCCTTTTGAGTATCTTTTGATTACTGTGAAGTCTGAAGATGCGAACAAACATGCCCCCAAGATGAGTTAGATCCTTGGTGTCAATATTTTGACACCAGGTTAAATGCAGGTGTGACAATGACTCTTAGAATAATTGTGATATTTGCCTTTTTTCCATTTTAAAATAGCATGAAGCCTTTAAAAGAATATTGATGTGATTTATACATGTTAGTGTTGAATTATTAGTTTTTATAAGTAGAATGTATACACTTAGGAAAATCTGTGTTAGGTTGATAATTGTGTACTTTTCCATACATGAAATCCTTTTTGGCATTAAATATAATATCAAATTATATCAGAAATCAATGGCAAGGAAAGCTGTTTAATAAGATCTTGATGAGAATGATTTGACCAAATGTTGGTCTGTCTCTCTGATGGGTTGAGTGACACTGCCTATAGAGTAATACTTTCTCTACTGTAGATGTTGGATTGCATTATGCTGCCCAGGGATATGTTTCATTTTCTCCAGAACAAGATAATTACAAGGACTGTATTTTCTTCTTTTATTTGAAGATGTAGTTTCATATAAAAGCCAGTTGAGATATTAAGCTTTTATCATACAATTTCCAAAAGAGATTCCAGCTCTACATGGATGAATGTTGAGAATGAAAGAGAAGATTAAATTTTAATATTTGTAAAGGTTTTGGTTTTGATTCATGAGAATGTTATAGGTTAATCTTTTTCTAGGTTTATTTCATTTCCTTAAATGTAGATGATGTATCTTATTCGGAATTTAAGTACTAAAAAAATCATGAATTACAATGTGGGTCTGATACCCATGAAGGGACAAGAGGAGGACGGAGAGCCGGGTGGGCAGAGCCTCAGGCTGCAGGGTTGCTGTGAGTACATCTCTACGGGTTGATGGGGAGCTGAGCAAGGAGCACTCCTCGGAGGAATCCTGTGACAGGCAGCAACGGTCTGGTTCTAGTTCCACTCCCGCACTCAGTCCCTGGCTAGAAGCAACCTGGGCAGGGTGTGGCCCTATCATGAATGCTAAAGTAGATCCCCAAAAAGCAGCAGCTCGCAGCTCCTGGCTAATGACTCCTCCCAGAGGGGTTTTCTCTTTAAGGAAGATCTTAGCAGCAATCTGCCATGGCTGCCCGACTCTGTGAAGTTGGCCCAGCAGGAACTATTAGCCTGATTTTTAAAAAGTTTCAGATAATTAAAAAATGTCCAGTGTGATAGTGGCTGATTCCAGGTTTCATGGTTAATCTTATTAAGTGGGTTTTTAAAAACCCAGTTGTGGTGGTCTTCAAAACAGCCACGGTCTATTACATCCATTCCTGTAGGTCAGTGTGCTCCTCACATCCAGAGGTGGAGCCTGTGGCCCCGCCCCTTGACTCTGGGCAGGGCTTCTTCCTTGCTTTGACCCAGAGGACGAGCTGAAGTGATGTTCTGCAGGCATGAGGCCACAGGCACCTTCCTCTCTTCCTTCTTGGAAGCCAGACATCCTGTAAATAGTCTGGCCATAGCTTCGTTCCAATTATGAGAAAACATCAGAGAGAACCAGACTGAGAGATAGTCTACAAAATAACTGACTAGTACTGCTGAAAAGTGTCAAGGCGGTGAAACACAAAGCTGATAAACTGTTACAGATTGGAGGAGATTAAGGGAAAATAGCAACTAAATACAATGCGGGATCCTGGATAGGGTCTTGAGATAGAAAAGGATTATTAGTGGATTAACTGGTGAAATTTGATAGGAACTGTGGTATAGATAACAGTATTGTACCATGCTAATGTCTTAGCTATAATAATGTAGGAAGGTTGTGTAAGAAGTTAAGATTAGGAAAACCAGGGTCATGGGTATACAGGAACTCTGCACCATTTTGTAACTGTTATGTAAGTCTAAAATTAGTTCAAAATAGTTAAATTTAAATAAGTAAAAATATATCCACATTGTATCATCTATTAGTTCCAGTTTTTAGTGTCTTAGAGTAAAAACTTAAACATATTTACATTCAGCTTGTGTATTAAGCAACGAAATTAAAGCAAAAAACCCCCACCGATTCTCTGGACTTTATCACAGAGTCTGTGAAGGATATTTACTATATGACTATTATGCGTAAGAAATGAGGCACTTAGGAAGAAATCCTAATACTAAAGATATGGTTCCTTAATTGCAAAGGCTCTGGTATAAGAAATAAATAATTACAAAGAAAAAATGTATAAGGAGTTCAGATGGGGGGGGTGATGACTGCTGCCTGGGCTTCCAGGAGGAGGTGAAATTAAACTGGGTCTTCAAGGATGCATAAGAGTTCAATTAGCAAAGATGTGGGTGGAGAAAGATAATTCTAGGCTGTGATATAGAAATGGTGCGTAAGGCTGTTATCTCCCTCAGAGTATTGTGTAATACGATTAAAAGAAATGCTGGAACAAGGTTGTACGTGGTCGAGAATGCCAGGCCAAGATATGAATTAATACGTTAGTATGATTCTCCAATATGAAATATTCTCAGTAGGAAATAACTACTGAATGCTTTCTATGTTAAGGCGTCACACTCAGCACTGAGAGTCAAAGAAATACAAGATGTGGTTAAAGAATCACTGCTCTTCATAAAATGGGCGACTGTCCGTCTCCGCCTCTTGAAGTCTTGCTCCCCCTTCCAGGCCAGCTCCTCTGGAAGCGACCCTGTTGAGCAGTAAGGTGCTCGCAGGTGTTTCTCCTCGTCCCGCTATTTGTGTACATGACTTGGATTTTTCTTTGATAGACTGTCAGTTCCTAGAAGCAAGAGGCATTTTCTCTGAGGCATTTTCTCATGCCTCAAAAAAGCAACACTGGCAGACCCAATTTAAAGAATGTTGCTGAGAAGACTGGAGGAAAAGTTAATGTTTTTGAGGTTATTTGTGGTATTTTCTATGCTTCTATGTCAGATGCTGCTTCTAGTTACCCAGTCTGTGCACGTGGTTTGTGGTATCTGAGTCAGGCAGCCTAAATATTAGGATGAAAACTGAAATGACTCAAGGATTAACCTCAACTCTAGACCTGTTTCTTAACTACACTTAGAAATGTAGATCTTTCCTATCTTATGGAATATTATATTGCTTACTACACTAACGATAGAAACAGTTTTTTCATAAATGCTTTCCAATCTCTGATACTATGCTGCTAAGTACAAGTTTTAGTTGCTTACAACATTTTCTCTTTAGAAGTGAACAATTAGTAAATATGGTTGTTTCCTGCTGCGCACCTGAATCATATGTCAGAAGCAATAAAGATATTTTAAGCTAGAGAACATGTCGACAAGATGTCTCAGTCCTGGAGCCAATTGCTGACCGATTGCAAGTGTAACCACATCAGGGAAAGTAATGCTCAGATGATTGATCAGTGGTTCTTAATGGTATTTTTGTTGATTTCCTGCCGATTTTCCTATTGCTCTTTGAGCTTTTTTCGCCTTTTACATATTACTCTATTCACAGTCTGGCAAAAATTTGCAGAAAAAGTATCCAAGTGATGGGCTCCCAGCAGGTGCTGGATCAAACGGGCCTTGTTCTCTGGCCCCTGGGATGTCTGCATGGATCAGAGGAGGCCAGGGCTGCCCTTCAGATGACCTGTAGTGAAATGCAGAGGACATGCTCAGTTTCTTTCCATGGATAAACAAAGTGGAGATGAAATATTTTTGTTAGCTTGAATAGAGGAATTTATTTTATGTGTACACTGCCTGTCTCTACAGTTGATTGAAAATGGCGTGAAGTAAATCTTGTCTAATAGATACTTAGAGAGGAATATTATTTAAATATCTAACCGTGTAAAGGTCACTGTTTTACCTTTTGATCTTTGTAGGGAGATGCTGGTTTCAACTGAATATGGGACCAAAAAAAATCACACAAAAATGAGAGCTGTATAGTGAAAAAAGTACACTCCCAATAACATGTGGTTTGAGAAGGTCATCGTGAGCTTCAAAAGTCTGACAGAATGGTCAAGTTGACTTTGGATTTTGTTCCTAGATTTTAGCAATATCAACTTCTAAGTATGGTACTTGACTGAGAGTATACTGATATAAATCTTGATTCTTTATGGAATGTCAAATGATTTTTTTTGTTTAATTTGATCTTTATGGAGATTACAATTTGGCAAACATTTGTTGAACATCTATTTGCAAATGGCACTGTTTTAGAAACTTGGAATGCAAAGAATTGATGTAACCCCTATCTTCACAGAACTTAATATTCAGTAAATTAGGAGAAGTTAATAAAAATGAAAGTGGACTAAATTAATTCTACTAAAAAGATTAAAGTCAGGACAGTTTTGCTATTTGGGGAATCTTAGATCCTTTGTGAAAAGGAGTGTTTGATTTTTCTCTCTAGTCCAGTCAGAAGATATAGTTCTTTGTGTGGCATATACAGGCAGAGTGGAGGAGATTTCATTTTTCTATTTTAATGAAAAAAATTTTAATTAATTTATTTAATATTTTAATTTAATAGCATAATTGATAAACATGTGGATCAATACTTAAGATAGTTAATCTTCTAGATCTACATAATGATATAATTCTCCAAACTATGGAAATATTTATTAGGATTATTTTCTTCAAATTAGAACATAGCACATGGTACTCTTATAGATGTCATGTGATACTTACGGTTACAGAAGCCAGCTCTATGAAGACTACATTTTTGAAATCCAGATAAATTTCCAGCTTTACTTTTCCCAGAAAAGAATAGACAAGTAAAAATTCTCCTATTCCAGATATAAAAAAAGGCTGCATTGTCATTTAAGCTCTTTTTTTCTTAAGTAGTTTAAGATGCTTCACATAATTCTTATACTATATTAGAAAAATGTTGACAATATATTTAGTATCACATAGATTTATGTTTATAAATTACCAAGATGACATAATTTACACATTTTGGCCACGTACTCTGTTGTGACATAGGGGGCAGTTGAGATTAGAATCACATAAAAGCAGTGAAGCTTGATACCTGTGAGTGGCAGATGCAATTTGCCTGTGATTTCATGAACTGCATCTGGAATAATACTTGCATATCTATGCGTGCCTTCTTTTTCTTCTGAGGAAGATTAGCCCTGAGCTAACATCTGCCACAAATCCTCCTCTTTTTGCTGAGGAAGATTGGCCCTGAGTTAACATCTGTGTGCCCATCTTCTTCTATTTTATATGTGAGATGCCTGCCCCAGCATAGTTTGCCAAGCGGTGCCATGTCTGCACCCGGGACCCAAACTGGTAAACCCCTGGCTGCTGAAGTGGAATGTACAAACTTAACCACTGTGTTACTGGGCTAGTCCGTATGCATGCCTTCTTATTGAAGTCATGGTGGAGTGTGGATCATCATATAAGCAAACCACTGGGTTTTTGGTTTGTAAGACTAACGCTTATTGGGAACATCACATATTAATTTTGAAGTGACTTGTGCTTACATGAGGATTAAACTAGTTTAGAATATGGTTTTCAAAGTGCCCATTGTTTTAGGCCAGTCATTCTCACAATGATATCACCATATTTTTAGTCTCAACACCAGATAAGTATTGCTACCACTCTCCATAATTTTCAGTTTTGCTTTCTTCTCATGATAATTTAGGTATTTAAGTCACATGTTTTATAGGAATTTGGAATTTCAAGTTTTTCTTTACAATCCAGCTTTTAAGCTTATTTTTGAGGACTCTGGTTAATGAACATTAAAATTACAACAAAACATTTTAAAAAACTCTATGAAAAAGGTATATTGAATTGCATTATATCTATTAAAAGGCAAAGAAACATTCATAGTGTCATAATAATAAAACAAACCTTGATAGTATGAAGTAAATGCTGCTATGAGATAGTCAAAACAGTCATCTCAGACATTCATGCTAGTGGAGAATACATCGGTATGGACAGGTCCAAGTAGTGGGAAATTATAAAAGAATTTGTATGTGCCTTTATTATGTAGTTTTACAGTGAAACTTAGCTACTTCAGCCTAACTTGGAAGAAAAAAGCCAGAGTTATATATTCTTTTAAAATTCATGTCATTCAAAAATTTTAACACACTTATCATTTTAACAAGGCCTGGTAGGTGTCCTTAGAAGACACATCTGTGTGAACGGCTAAGAATTGTGATTAGTAAATTGATTATAAATGGATGCATGTGTGACACTTGCGGGCCATTAAGCAAATTTATTCCTTTAAGTTGCTTAAAAATTTCCCCTTTAATCTTAGTTGTACTATTAATTTGCCAATAAAATGTTTGCCTTAAAGATAATGCAAAGGTAAACACAATACCAGTTTCGAGTGAAATGACTACAAAATCAGAAACATCAACATCCAATGTAGCGAGAGCTTCATGTCTAATGGCTAAGAATCAGAACATGAAATAAAATACCTAATTTTTGCTATGAGGATCTGCTTAGGTTCCTTTTCCTATTTTTCCCTTAGGAGTCATTTCCCCTATTGTTTACGGGCCACATGATCACGCCAACTGATAGACACCAGGCTGAGCAAGACTATACTCTCTTTTGGGCCATTGACTGTCTGGCTCATATCTTCCCAGTTGGGTAGCAGGGAAGTGGGAGTGGCTGCATGCTTAAAAGATCTTTCAGGATCTGCAGGAGGGATTAAAAACTGTAAGAAAGTAAGAAAATATTCACCTGACCTTAAGGCAAGGGGGTGAAGGGTAAAAATTGAAATTGAATGCATACACGAAAATTTCTAACTATTCCTTGAAATACAAAGTTAACTAACTTAAAAATAGAAATGTTTTCTCTCTCCTACTGTTAAGAACTCCATGTGAGTGAATTTTCCTGCTAAGTGCTTCATGCACTTTCTCTATTTTTTTAATCCTGGAGCTACATCAGGTGTTAGCAATGAGAGGATTCCTTACAGATTGAAGAAAACGTTTAAAGATGTTAGTTACTCTTGTGAAAGATGAAAAAAAGCTTGTTAGGAAACAGGGAATTTCTGGCAAAATGATCCATTTTTAACTCAAATCTCCGCTGTTATGAAGCAATAACTAGCAATTTCTATATGGCTTTCACAGATTCAATGAACTTCGAGGATTTCTAAGAAGACAGTTCACAGAAAGGCATTTTTTACTTTTTTCTTTTTTTCTCTAGCACTGGACCATTTATTTGGGTGAATGTTAATAGATATGGGCCAGCTCAACTTAGATGGTCCTTTTATTACCTGTAACTTTAATTCGCAAGGTATGATTCCCGGACCAGCAGCATGAGCAATACTTTAGGACCTGTTAGAAATGCCTATTCTTGGGCTTTTCCCAGGACTTACTGAATCAGAAACTTTGGGGATGTGGCTTAGCAATCTATGAATCACCTTCCAGATGATTCTAACACATGTTGAAGTTTGAGAACCACTGCTCTACGTGATGGGCTTGGGCCATGGAATGTCATTTGTCATGAAAACATTAAATGGATGTATCTGCTTTGCTAGTACCCTGTAGAGGATGTTCTATTTGAGTGAAACATTGATTCAGAGACACCACATTTCCTTTAATTTCCCTCTGTAGCAGAAAATAAATGTGTTTGTTTCCAATTGATTTCCAGACAGTAATTATTGTGAGATTTACATAAATATTTTCTAAATATTATGCAGAAATCTAAAATTATGATTAAAACATGCATCTCTGTCTGAAAACTGATATTTCAAAAGAAAAATCACATAGTAGAAATTTTGATCAATGTACTGTCTTCCAGATGTTTTGTACACCCTTTGGGATGTAGCTCATTTCAAGGTCTATATGGTAGAAACAAATTGTACATTTATACAGCCAATGACTAACTGAATTCTCTTGAACAGTGTGAGGCTTTTATGAGTGAGTGTGTTCTATGTTCTGCCATTTTGGCAGTGAGATATCAACAATGACGCCTTAGTAGCAGTAGAACCATACTTTCACCATATGGGTTATACAACTTAGGACTGTGTCCTTTGGCTACATTTAAGAGCTCCAGTTGAAGAAGATAATAAATGAGGTCAACCTGAATTGGCCATAGATCACATCATAGATTAAACATTTTCTTCAGCTTGATTGGCACCTTATTCAGGAACATACTACAAAAAAGACATTTAGTCACAGTACTTAAATATTAAAAGTGTACACAGAATTCAAGAAATACTGCCAATGTGCCAACCAAAATTTGGTTTATAAACATAAAGTAAAGGTTGTTAGCTTCATAGTCTAGTCAATAAAAGTCTTTATTACCTCTATGTATATTTGATTTAAAACTTTATTTTTTATTAGTTTTATGTTTTGACTTTCCTTAAAGAAGTCAAGAAGCTAGAAAAATCACTCAAACAGTATTTATTGTAATACTAATAACTTTCTGCGAGCAGCAAGTGGGAGGTCTAAGATGGATAAACAGAAAGAGGGAAAGAGGTGGGAGGTGAAGTGGATCAGGATGATTTTGGCTGGAGATAGACAAATCATTTACACACTCTGTTCTGGGTCTGGTGCAGTGGAAAACTATACACTTTAGTTGGAGCTTGAGGAGTGATTCAGCATGGATTGATTATGCTGATGAACATCTGCTCATTCTGAAAGCAATTGGTCAATGACAGTTATTTGGTTATTAAATGGAGCTTGATTTTTTTTAAGACTAAATCCAAGCTAGTTATTAAATAAAAACAGCATCATACAATGATCATTTTGTCTAAAACACAAAAATTAGTCATAATTTTGAAAAGGATTTTGCTTCCAAGAAAAGCCACTGATGTTACCACTGGGAGGAAGGAAAATCTAATTCTCATTTCCTGATGGCTCATCCTTTTCCATTCTGCCCCAACCCCCAACAGAGGGGAGCCTGTCAGTCACTGGCTCCCTCAAGCTTGTTTGATGTACTCTCTCTATGAAAGTTACAGTTAGAAGCAGGATAGACACTGAGTGAGTCAAGATTGTTGGCATTTGAGCGAAGTTATTAATTAACTGTTGCTGATTTTCAGTTGAGCTGAAGTTTCATCTGGAGGAACCTATTTAGGCAGAGGCCATTTAATATCTGGAAGATAAGGGGTCCTTGTGTATGGAGCAATCAATCAAGAACTGTTCTGTTCATATCATTTCTTGAGTCAGACAGCACACTCTTGCATGTGATATTATGATCAGTCTATGATCAGCAGGAGAGATTCCACCAATAGAGCTGTGTTGACAGTGTCCACTGAGAAGTGGATTAGTTACTTATAGAATACTTTTATTATGGAAAATTTACTGGGATTGATCTCACATTGAATGGACTTCCTTCTAGGCATAAACTGATACCTGGAAAGACTGAATTTATTATTTACATCAAAGTGACCATTTGAAACTTACTATATCTATGTACAGAATATCTGGCTCATTCACTTAGGAGATATGCTTATTTGCAGCAATGTATTATTTGCATAGCCAACCTTGATGGTCTAGTGGTTAAGATAAGGCACTCCCACCATTGTGGCCCCGGGGTCATTTCCCCATCAGGGAACCACATGACCAGCCTATCTGTTGTCATACTGTGGCAGCTGTGTGTCGCTGTGATGCTGAAAGCTATCCCGGGGTATTCAAATACCAGCAGGGTCCCCTATGGTGGACAGGTTTCAGCAGAGCTTCCAGGTTAAGACACACTGGGAAGAAGGATCTGGCCACCCACTTCTGAAAAACATGGCCGTGAAAACCCTATGAACAGCAGCAGAGCATTGTCTATCACACCAGAAGGTGAGAGGATGGTGTGAAAAGACTGGACAGGGTTCTGCGATGCTGTACGCAGGGTCACTAGGAGTCAGAATCAACTCGATAGCACTGAGAACAAATTACTTGCATCCAAAGAATTAATTATTTTAAACAGAGACCAACATGAACTAGCTTAAATAAAAAGAAAGCATTCTTATAATGTTAGCTAGGAGGCTCCACAGACTTCAAGTGTAGGCATGCAGGTGGACCTCAGAAAGGATTTGGAAAACTCCCAGAGCTTTTTCTCTCAATCTTTGTCTAATTTCCTTTTTGCAAATTTGTTTTACTTTTAATTTTTGGAAAACCAATATTCTCTGCTTCTTAATTCATATGATTAAATATTGTTTTCCCCTAGTTTATCAATTTGCATGTCATAAATCTAGAGTGTAATGTCTCTTAGTTCCAATTACGCATTCTCAGGACACAGAGACTGATAGGTCCAGGTAGGACTAGGTGCTTAGCTCTTTCCATTTAATTCTGGCCAAAGGAGCAACTATGACTACACAAAGGTTGGGTGGGAGGCGTTTCTAAGAGCAGAGACTCTAGGCAGGCTCATCAAGAGGTCTCTATTATAAGGGACAGGAATCATATAGCAGTCAGGAATTGACAAAACAAAAGCAGACAACAACAATCTCCCTTCCATAAAATTTTGCTATATGATGATTACTATAAAATAAAAGAATAATAGGTATGCTCTTTCTAATTATTACAATGTAGTAGATAATGAAGATGTCTGGTCATTTAAACATGAATTATTTTTCCTTTAGTTATATTTATCTAGCTGTTATTGGTATCGTGCTGCAAAGTATTAGAATTTAATGCTGTGTATCACGATAAATTAATTTGAAATGGAATCTAGATTCAGATGAAATATGAATGATCTCTGCAGATCAGTACTGGGATCTTGTTTCTAATTCAGAGTTTAACATGGTATCACATGTAAAAGTAATTCATAAAAAATATTAGAAACTATATTAAATCATTTAAATATTATATTTTTATTAAAAATTATATATTTTTCTTATAAAAAGTTCAGCTTTGATAAGCAGTGAACTGGCATTAAATTAAGGCAAACAATGAGAACACATTTAAGTAAATTATACCTCAAAGATGAGGAAAAAAATAAAAAGCAAATTAATAAAAAATATGTATAAGAATTCATAGATGTCCTTGAATCAAAATGCTGCTGGGGATGTTTAGAAACCAATGGAATTCCAATGATGAAAACCCAAATGTTATATTATTTATATTTGTTTTACCAGCACTTAATCTGGAACTAGCATGTAGAAGACACTTATTAGAGTTTGTCAAGCAAATAAATGAAGTTAAGAAATATTCATCATGATGATGGTGTCAGCAAGATGGTGGAATAGGAAGCCTTGGGCCTTGTTCCCACACAAAGACACTGATTTAACAATATGTTGTCCAAAAAGCCTTTTAAGAACTCCAGAAACAGTTAACTCATCGTACTTCAGGCAAACTCAGAGCCAAGAACAGCCACATTGAAACAGGTAAGAAAAGCTATTTCATTTCACTCACCATAGCCCTTCTCCAAGCCAACAGTTTGGTGTGGTCAGGAGTAAACAAGCTACTTGCATCTTCTCCCTTAGGAGGGAAAGAGAAAGTGAAATGTGCATCCAACATTCTGGCTTTTCAAGGGCTGACCAAAGGACTGGTATCTGTCTTACTTGACTCCCAGTGCTGACAGAACTGGCGTACTTTGGAAGCCTGGGGGCCACTGAGGACAGGAGAGAGCTCAGAGTTTTACAATGCCGGAGAACATTCATTATTGCAGACAGACACCAGAGAGAGCAAGAGATTCCAACCTCCTGAAAAATAAACCTGAAAACCTTTCTAATTGGGGAATTACATGCATTACCCAAAGAAGATGTATCCCCAGAAAAGGTTTAAGAGGGCCCCCAAATCTCTAGATGGGCTGACTAGTGAAAGCTTTCTCCTGTAAGTACCAAGTCAGCAAAGATGGTGAGAGATGGCTGGCTTTTCCAAATGCACACATCTCAGCAAAAAAATAATGACGTCCAAACAAACAGGGAAACATGGCCCAATCAAAGGAACAAGCTAAATCTCCTGAAACCGACCCTAAAGAAATGGAGATCTATGACTTTCTTGATAAAGAATTCAAAATAATCCTCTTAAAGAAACTCAATGTTCTACAAGAGAACAAAGATAGGCAACTAAAAAAAATTGGGTAAATGATGCATGAACAAAATGAAAATATTAACAAAGAGATAGAAACAATAAAAAAAATAACCAAACAGAAATTCTGGAGTTAAAGAATATGATAGCTGAATTGAAAAATTTACTTAAAGGGGTTCAACAGCAGACTTGATCAATCAGAAGAAAGAATCGGCAAACTCAAAAGCAGGTCATTTGAAATTATGGAGTCCAAGGAACAGAAGAAAGAAGGAAGAACAGTGAAGAAAGCCTAAGGCACTTATGGGACTCCTCAAGTGGACCAAAATACGCATTACTGAGTCCCAGAAGATGAGAGAGAAAAAAAAGCAGAGAGCTTTTTTTGAAGAAATTATGACTGAAAACTTCCCAAACCTGGAAGGGAAATGAACGTCCTGATTCATGAAGCTCAAAAGATCTGAAATAGGATGAATTTAAAGAAGTCTACACCGAGACACATTATAATCACATTGTCAAAAGTCAGAGACACAGAATTATGAAGCAGCAAGAAAAGGTGACTTGTTACATACGAGGGAACTCCCATTAGACAACCAGTGAATTTCTCAGCAGAAACCTCCAGGCCAGAGAGAGTGGAATGATGTATTCAAATTGCTGAAAGAAAAATTGCCAACCAGGAATATTATATCAAGCAAAACTGTCCTTCAAAAGTGAAGGAGAAATAAAGACCTTCCCAGATAAAACAAAACAAAGCAAAACTGAGTGAGTTTATCGCCACTAAACCTGCCTTACAAGAAATGCTAAGGGGAACCCTTCAAGTTGAAACTACAGAATGATACACAGCAACACAAAATCATATAAAAATATAAAGCTCTCAGATAAATGTAAATATATAGACAAATATAGACAAATACAGAATCTTATACTACTGTAACAGCTGCATAAATCACTTAATTCTGGTATAGACAAAGATAAAAGCATAAACAGTACTATAGCTGTAAAACTATGCTAATGGACACAAAATGTTAAAAGGTGTAATTTGTGACATTGGTAATGTAAAGCGGGGAGATATAAAGAAGACTTTATGTGTGCAATTAAAGTTAAGCTGTTATTGGTTTAAAATAGTTTGCTCTAAGATGTTTTATATAACCCCCATGGTAACCACAAAGATATTTCCATAGAAGATACACAAAAGAAAATGAGAAGGACATCACAGCCCTTCATTCCAAAAACATCACTGAAACACGAAAGAAGGCAGGAAGAAATGAAAAGAGGGACAGAATAACTAGAAGAAACAAAGAAAACAGTTAACAAAATGGCAATAGTAAGTCCTTGCCTGTCAGTAAGTACTTTACATGTAAATGGATGAAACTCCTCAGTGAAAAGACTGAATGAGGTGGCTGAATAGATTAAAAACCAAACCCAGCTATCTTTATGAGACTCATTTTATTTTTAACAGCTTTATTGAGATAGAATTCATATATGTACAATCTACTAATTTAAGGTATATAATTCAATGATTTGGGGTATCTTACATCATCACTCTTTGGAATTTAATTTTTTTATTGAATAAATTTATGTGTAGCATTGTATAACTTTAAGGTGTACAGTATATTACTTTGATACATTTATATATTGTAATATAGTTGCTGATGTAGTGATGTTTATCACATTACATAATTATAGCACAATGTTATTGTCTGTATTCATTATACTGTGCATTAGATCTCTATGGCTTATTTACTACTCATTACAAATTTGTACCCTGAAACACCATAACTTTTACCCCCCATCCTCTGGTAACCACAATTTTACACTGTTTTATTACAGGTTTAACTTTTTTAGATTACACATACAAGTGATATCACACAGTACTTGTCTTTCTGTGTCTGACTTACCTTGCTTAGCATAATGTACTCAAGGTCCACTCATATTGTCACAAATGGGAGAATACCTTCCTTTATCATGGCCAAATAATATTTCATTAGTATATGTACCACATCCTTTTTACCCGTTTATCCCCTGATGAACATTTGAGTTGTTTCTGTATCTTGGCTATTGTGAATAATGCTACTATAAACATGGAAGGGCATATGTCTTATTGAAATCTTGTTTTCATTTCCTTTGGGTATATGCCCAGAAGTGGAATTGCTGATTGTATGATAGATATATTTTTAATTTTTTGAGGAAAAAATTAGTGTTTTCCACAGTGATTGGACCAATGTACATTCCCACCCACAATGAATAATATTCCTTTTTTACCACATCTGCACCAGCACATGTCATCTCTGGTCTTCTTGATGTTGGCTATCTAACAGGTGTGAAGTGATATCTCACTGTGGTTGTGATGTGCATTTCCCTCATGATTAGTGATATTGAGCATCTTTTCATGTGTCTGTTAGCCATTTCGAGACCCTCTTTGGAGAAATGTCTAGTTCTGCCAATTTTTTAATCGGATTTTTTTTGTTATTTATCTGACTGAATGCATTATATATTTTGGATATTAACCCCTTATCTAATATACGGTTTGCAAAAATTTTCTCCTATTCTACAGGTTAGCTTTTAATTTTGTTCTTTTTTTCTTTTTTTGCTGTGCAGAAGCTTTTGAGTTTGATACAGTGTCATTTGTTGATTCTTTTTTGCTTTTGTTGTTTGTGCTTTTGGCATCATGCCCAAAAAACTATTGCCAAGACCATTCTGATGAGCTACTTCCCTACATTTTCTTCTAGCAGTTTTATGGTATTAGGTCTTGTGTTTAAGTCTTTAATCCATTTTGAGTTAATTTTTGTGAGTGGTGTGAGATAGGGGTCCAATTTCATTGTCCTGCATGTGTTTCTCCAGT
This sequence comes from Equus asinus, assembly GCF_041296235.1. Lineage (NCBI taxonomy): Eukaryota > Metazoa > Chordata > Mammalia > Perissodactyla > Equidae > Equus > Equus asinus. Next base: position 91,954,562 of record NC_091810.1, on the reverse strand, counting down.
TTTCCCAGCACCATTTGTTGAAGAGACTATCCTTTCCTCATTGGGTATTCTTGGCTCCCTCATCAAATATTAGTTGACCATATATTGTTAGTGCCATTGAGTCAATTCTGACTCCTAGTGACCCTGTGCACAGCACAGCAAAATCCTGCCCAGTCTTTTTTATGTCATCCTCTCCTCTTCCAATGCTATATCAGGCAATGCTCTGCTGCTATTTACAGGGTTTTTATGGCCAATTTTTTTCAGAAGTGGGTGGGCAGATCCTTGTTTCTAGTCTGTCTTAGTCTGGAAACTGTTGAAACCTGTCCACTATGAGTGACCCTGCTGGTATTTGAAATACTGGTGGCATGATTTTCAGCATCACAGCAACACATAAGTGCCACGGTATGAAAACTGACAGATGGGCAGTGTGGTTCCTTGACCAGGAAACAAACCTGGGATGTGGCAGTGAGAATGTCAAATCTTAACCACTGTATCACCGGGGCTGTCTTGACCATATATGCTGGGGTCTAATTCTAGGCTCACTATTCTGTTCCATTGGCCATGTGTCTATTTTTATGCCAGTACCATAATATTTTTATTACTATGTCTTTGTAGTACAGTTTGAAATCTGGAGGCATGAAACCTCCAGCTTTGTTCTTTTTTCCTCATGATATTGGATTTTGCAATGATTTCTTGGATATGACACCAAATGCACAGGTAACAAAAGCAAAAATTGACAAATGAAACTACGTCAGTTAAAAAATTTCTGCACAGCAGGAAACAATCAATGGAGTGAAAATGCAACTTATAGAAGTGGAAAAAAAAACCTAGAAAAATATGTCTGATAAGGGGTTAATATTCAAAGTATGTAAACAACTCCTAAAACTCAACATGAAAAAAGCAACCTGATTAGAAAATGGGCAAAGGACTTGAACAGAAATTTTCCAAAATGGATATAAAAGTGGCCAAGGCATATGAAAAATCACTAATAATTGGAGGAATGCAGATCAAAACTGCAATATGTCACCTCACGGCTGTTAGGATGACCACTAAAAAAAAAAAAACGAAATAACAAGTGACGGTGAGGAGATGGAGAAATTGGAACCCTTGTGCACTGTTGGTGGAGTGTAAAATGGTGTAGCCACCATGTAAAACTGTATGGAGTTGCCTGAAAAACTTAAAGTAGAATTGTGTGATCCAGCAATCCCACTTCTTGGTATATATCTAAAACATTTGAAGACTAGATCTTGAAGAAATATTTGCATACCCATGTTCATTTCAGCATTATGACACAATAGCCAAGAGGTGGAAGCAACCTAAATGTCCATTACAGATGAATAAATAAAGAAAATGTGTTTTTTATATATGTATATATGGAATATTCAGCCTTAAAAAAGAAGGAAATCGTCATATGCTACAACATGGATGAACCTTGAAGATGTTATGCTAAGTGAAATATACCAGTCATGAAAAGATAAAAGCCTGCATGATTACACTTATAGGAGGTAACTAAGTAGTCAGACTCTGAGAAATAGAAAGTGCAATGGTGGTTCCAGGCTTGAGGGAAGAGGAAAATGGAGTTGCTGTTCAATGGATATAATGTTTCAGTTTTGTAAGATGAAAAAGTCCTGGTGCTCTGTTGCACAAAAATAGGCATATGGTTAATATTACTGTACTGTACCCTTAAAATTGTTAAGGTAGCAAATGTTATGTATTTTTTACTACAATAAAAAGAGTACCTGTAAAAAAAAAAAAAGAAGAAACACTCATGACATATTTTGTCAACAAAACTATTAACCTAGAAGTTGGGAAGAGTTTACAACTTCTTTTAAAGTTGTGAATGTAATCATATCCTCTTAAAAACAGTTTTCTGACCTGAGTTTTGGTTATACTTAACGGACTTTTAAGGAGACATGCATTTGGATTCTTGTCGTGGGATAAATTTTAGTTTGTAAATATACATACATCAAATCACCTGTCTGTCCTGCTGCGTCTTATCGCCTCATATGAAGCTGGGATAACACATGAGCACTAAGTTTGGGTGTGTGGTTGGACTGCTCTGACTTAAAATAGAGACATCCAGAAAACTTACTCTGAGGGGCAATTTGGGGCCCCTCCAACGGATGAGGGGAATTCCTGCAGATCTGAACTTGTGACTTGTGAGGAGGGCCTCTGTGGACAGCAGAAGTCTTTGTCTAAAGTTGGTTAAAAATTTTCTTGAGCAATGCTGGGGAGACTAGTTATTTCCTAAAATTGTTTTAAATATGTGATCCAGAGAGAAAAATGTAACTATTTTCTTCTCAACTGGCTTTTTGTGGTTAGAATTTATTCTTTAAGAGTTGCGTTTGGGGTCGGCCCAGTGGTGCAGTGGTTAAGTTCGCACTTTCTGCTTCAGTGGCCTGGGGTTCGCCGGTTTGGATCCCCAGGGCGGACCTACACACTACTTGTCAAGCCATGCTGTGGTAGGCTTCCCACACAAAATAGAGGAAGATGGACACAGGGCCAGTCTTCCTCAGCAAAACGAGGAGGATTGGCAGCAGATGTTAGCTCAGGGCTAATCTTTCTAAAAATATATAAAATTAAAAAAGAGATGCTGTCATGTTTTATCTCCTTCAACAAATAAAAGGAAAAGAAATAAAATAAAAGACATCTCCAAATCTGGGCAAGTCCACTTTGACTTGAGCCACAGGTAATAACAGTGTTCTTGGTTTCTTGTCTCGTCTGTGGTTTATTCTTTTCAGCAAAGGCAGAGTGCTGGAGTCAGTCAGAAGAAGAGGAAGAAAAGAGAGAGATGGAGTGTGTGTGACTGATCTGGACCTGCACTGATACTGTGCTAGACCTTGGCCTGTCCTCGTCCCATTGTGTCAAGTAATGCAACATATCAGAAAACAAGAATTTTAGTACTTGTTCTGCCATGAAATGCTATGACTGCTATTTTTTCCAAGTTGGACTTCTTAACCTCACATTCTAATGTCAGTTCCCATCAGCTTGCAGGTTCATTAGAACTGTCTACTATAGTTAACTTAATTCACAGTATCCCATTTAATTGTTTTGCATGTGTTATGGTCTCAGAGGATGTCTTTGTATAAGTCTCTAAGGCTGAGAGATCTCTCCTTATCAAATTTATCACTTATTGGTAGCCCTAGGAGGGCTGGAGCCATAACTGCCTTGTTTGCACTTATCTTCCCAGAAGTAGCCCTGTGCCTGGAACATAGCCTATGTTCAAGAAAGCTTTCTTTAAATAAATACATGAATGAATTACAGGTGAATCTGGAGAATGCTGCTGCTTTCTGCTCTGCTTAAGACTTGTAGATCAGAAATATAGATCTAACAAACCCTACGGGAAGCTGGTAACCCAACAGCAACTTAAATTTCAAAAGTTTGTACCAAAATATTTTTGAATGAGAGTGAGTCTCTGTATGGCTGATTGTTTTTTCAATTCTACGATAAAAGCAGATGCAGAAAAGCTCACAAATGAAAGCTCAGGATCCAAGGACGGCACTGGGGGCTCAATGCAGAGAGCTGATTGTGCAATGCTTTATAGAGAATGGATGCTAGACGTTTACGGGGAGAAAGTCGTTAAGGTAGTAGCGCAAACTGAATGGGTGCCGCTGGCTGGCAAAGGTAACTAGTTTCATCTGCAACAGCTCTAGTTCCTTCTACTAAAGAGCCACAGGAAGGTGCATATAGGTGATGTCAACCTCTTGGATTTGTTATTGTGAGCTTTATTGAGTTCTAGAAGACCAAATATGGATTCTTTATTAGTTTAGCCAAATCCAATTTAAATTATTCATTGTGCTCATCACCCCATGGAAACAGAAAGCTGGTACTATCTTATAGGGCCAATGTTGCCCAAAGAGAAAATAATGCTCCTCAACTACTGACCATTCAACTAGAAGGTGCCATGTGAAAGATGCAAATAAATCTTGGAAACTCAATTCTTGTCCTAAAAAAGCTTAGAATCTAGTCATCTGATAACTTTATATGCAGAGAAATGTAACAGTAAGGTGAAGGGGGTGAGTGTCAAACTATGATGGTTGACAAGCTTGAACAGTCTTGAAGCCAAAAACTGAGCTCCACAGCCAGCCTGGTGGCGAGATGGTTAAGTTCACATACTGCGATTCAGCGGCCTGGGGTTCATGGGTTCAGATCCCAGGTGCAGACCTACACACTGCTCATCAAGCCATGCTGTGGTGGCAACCCACATACAGAATAGAGGAAGATTGGTACAGATGTTTGCTCAGCAACAATCATCCTCACCAAAAAAAAAAAAAAAAAAAAAAGATTGGGCGCCAAGTGGTCAGGAAAGGCTTTAGAAAGGAGGAAGAGCTGGTGGTGGGCTGTTAAATGTGGGTAATTTATGTCTTTAACTAGAGAAGGCTTTCTTTAAAAAACATCTCTTCCTTATTTGTCCAACCACTCCTCCGTCAGTAAATAAACCAAATGATAGCCAAATCATACTACATGTATCCTAGAAGTCTTAAAATTAAAAAGTACATATTTGTGAGACTATCTTATATTCATGATATAGAAAATCAAAAAGATACCAGAAATTGCACATGGTTTGGTTTCTTGGCTAAAATTTACTTTTTTTTCCCCTAAAGACATGTACGATATTGCATATTCCAGCTTATCTTCTGCCAGTGTAAGCCTTAATATGTGATCTTCTGCCTTGGGATTGTTCATTAGAATTTATGTCATAATTATGCTTGTGAAGTTCCCCTTTTTATCACACTGATTAGCATCATGTAGCTACTTAATTTTTACTGAGGTAAAACAATTTTGATAGAAAAATACTTTATATCGCATATGCTACAAAATAGAAAAGCAAATGGTTCAAGATTACACTTAACTCTAATTATTATATTTTAGGGAATGGGAACATGCTTCAATTACTAGTAAATTAATTAAATAATTTATTGAGGGAAAATTACAGCAAATAGGCTGTGACAATATGAGTTAATAAATACATATCAAATTCCACTGTCCCAAAGCCTAAACTTATGAAGAGAAAAAACTAGGACCTTCCTGTTGAACTTTGATCACTGAGCAGTTTAGAGTTAGAATACAGTCCAGGGGTAGGGTCATCTATGTAGGGGTCGCACAGACATCAGGCTCTGTGGGGAGCACAGCACTCAGCAGCAAGAGAGGCAGAGTCAGCAGGGGAGGAAGAAGCCATAAGTCAGAACCACAGAGCAGAAGAGGGGATTGGGGCCTTCAAGGAAAGCTTTACCCACCCGATAGCACCTCTGGTTTCTTCCTTCCAATTGAGTTGTGTCATACGTTGTTCTGAGTCCCCAGGCGTCTTTCAAGGGTATGCTTCAAGTTTTGTTGAATATTTTAAAAATCTATTCCAAGAACTAATTCGGATAAACCCTGAGTGTTTATTATTAGTTATGGGGTGAAAAATAAGTGACAAAGAAAGGAGGATAGGCCTTTGCTAGCCCACATAGTACCTTTCTGAGGGTTAGAAAAAAAGTGCTCCTTCCACCTAGACTGGTCAGCAGAGTGTATTAGGGTTTTCCAAAGAAGCAGGACCAATGGGATGTGTATATGTAGACACAGAAAGAGATTTACATTAAGGAACTAGCTCACATGATCACAGAATCCTGGTGAATCCAAAATCTTGATGTGGCAGGCTGGAGGCCTGGAGACCCAGGGAAGGGCTGCGGTTCGACTCCAAAGGCAGTCTGCTGGCAGAATTTCTTCCTTAGGGGTGGTCAGTCTTTCTTCTGTTAAAGTCCCAAGTGATTGATTGAGGCCCATCCACATTACAGAGGGTAATCTGCTTTACTCAAAGTCCACTAATTTAAATGTTAATCTCATCCAAGGAAAGACCTTCACAGAAACTTCCAGAATAATGTTTGACCCAATATCCGGACACCATGGCGCAGCCAATTTGATGCATAAAATGAACTATCACCAAGAGCACAGATCAGGTCCAAAATAACTTTATAATGTGAGGCTTTTGAGAGGGTACGTTATTTTTACAAACAAATGGAGATGTTAACACCAAAATGTGTGCTGCACTTTTAGCACCGGACGTGGGAAGCTGATGTGCTGATTTCCGTAGTGTTGCCACTGCTCCGAGCACTTTTGCAACTCCGTTCATGGATTGACTTTAGAGCTAGCGTATGAGCCACACAAGGAAATGAGTTTTATTACTTTATTGTCACACCTCATATATCTCCATTCTCATGTTCCTCACCCTTTGGTATCTTCTCCATCTCTGGCAGATTTGGCATTTTCCCCATTTTATACTGTTCTTGCAAATACATCTCCCAAAGAATGACTATTTGCTGTAGATACATTCACAGCTATATGCAAGTGGCTAAAATATGGTGCAAACTCAGGAAATATGGCGTATTACCTGTTAGAGTACACAATTACAATTATTACTCAATTACACAAAATAGCTTCTCTAATTGAGGTGGACAGAAAATGCCATTTTTCTAGGTTTAAAACCCACTGAAGAACTTGTGTATTAATACTGTTTTAACCTGTTGGTTTAAATGTGTGCTGTTGAGAAAATCTAATTTTCTCTAAAACTTTAACTAAAAATAGACTCAAAACTTATTGTGGATTCCAAAAATCATAGGAAAGTACAGCTTTGAGTATAAGTATCATTGTTAAAATACAGAAATAAAATATTTTAATTACGTGATTAAGTGAGAGAACGGGTATGTTTGCAAAAATGTGAGAAAATCAAGAGTAATAAAATTTTTCTTATTCTAACTTTGATTTTTCTCGTGTTTTCTTCAAAAATCTCTTAGTAGCTTTACAAAGAGCAAAAATCATCAGGAGAGAGAAATGCCAGCTGTTTTAGTTTGCACATATCCACATATCCAGGCTGTGTATTTCCCTGTCTTTGGTTCCTTGAGGCAATATCACACAGCATGACCTCTGGATGAAACAAGGAAAAGATAACACAGAACACACCAAACTAGAGTAGGTCAATTAAAAAAACTTATTAACAAGCAATTAAAGCTCAGTAGTTTTTTCTTTGTGTGAGTTTGCGTACAGTAGTCAGTGGAGGGTTTAGCACGTTGGACCTATTCTTTCCTCAGGTGTCGTTTACTGGGACTGCCTGAGGAAGCTTGGAGAAGAATCAAAGCAACCAAACAAATTGTTGCACATTTGCCCTGTGTTATAAATGAACGAATTTTCTCATTGAAATCAGTCCTGATTCTATACTTAGTTAAAAGAAAAGTCTTTATCAATGCACCAAACCATAAAGCAATGACTGAAAATGGCGCATCAAAGGCAGGACCCACTGTAGGGGTGAACAAAGGCTGATGCCTTATTAATAATGGGCCAATCCTATGGTGAGCCCGGGTGGATGAACTGCTGTCTGCAAGTATACTGTTCACTCATGTGAAGTGAGTTAATACTTCCTGGGCACCAGGGTACGATTAGGTGCATTGAAACAACTGATTTACTATGGGCATCCTGGTGCCCTTGCACACCCGGCATCTCCGTAGGATCAGACAATGAAATTATATGGTGCCAAGAAACCAGACCTTACACATTTTAGGCAGTAGCCCAGTGAAATGGTAGGAATTTATGGTGGTTAAATCAGCTGGGGTGCTTCTCTAGCCATAGCAGGAATTTCATCTCTAGTCTCTGTAAAGCAGAGAAATTAGAGCAAGCAAATCATGCCTGATGACAAGTCACCTAAACCTTTCTTTCCTATGTTACCATGTGATTTTTGCAGGCTCTCTTCTTACTCACTGGGTGGAAAAAAGAAAAACAAACTAAAGATTTCCTTCAATCCTTCAAGCAAAGAACCAGCAAGGACGTTGACACTTAATAAAGACAACCCTTACACATTTTGTTTCCCACCATTGGCTACCCCCCCCCCAAAAAAAATTATTTGTAGCCAGATTTAATAGCTAGGCTACAAAGGAGGCAGCAAAGCTTCATAAAAATAGGGGATCATAGTCTTAAATCGTGTCCCCACTGCCCTCCCACAAATTAAGCAGAACGTGCTCTAACAAAGCTGATTGTATTGGAAAATCATTTAGACTAGAGATATATGCATTTTTTTTTCGTAGGAGTAATGTAGACGTAGGTTAAATTAGTTATGAAAAAAGTAAGTGCTGCTTTAATTGGTAGTTTGAATAGTTGAATAATATTGGTGCCTTTTGTGATTTTTATTCTTTTTAAACTAAAGTTTAAAACTTCCTCATCTATTTATTCCAAAGACTTCCTGAGCTGTTATAATTAACCGGGGGTAAACCAAGTTTCATTTAGAGTTCTGCTTATGAAAGCTGCATATATTTGAGTTTTAGGATTGACTATACAGAAACACACAAACCCATGTAATTTTACCCAGCAGTTAGGTGGCCCCACAGAACTAAGAATGCTTCATTGAATCTGGGAAAATTACACTGGTATTATTTTGCTTTCTAATCTGAGAGGGCTTTGTCCATCTAATTCCATGGTTTTATATATGAATTTTTATGAATACGGAGCTTATATCTCAAATTAAAGCAGTATTCAAATTTGGCTCCTTGTTAAATCATTCCTTGTTGAACAAGGAAAACATATTCATTTATTCTGCTCACCCTTGAAATATAGTAGAAGCCAAACTGTTACAAAATTATATTGGCTGAGATACGAAATGAACACGTTGGGTTCTTTAAAGCTGGGACATGTTAGGAGTAATCATCTTGATTTTCTCCTAAGCACTAGTCATGCTAATTTCTGCCATCAACAAATTTGATTAAACTTAAAGAGGGTAAACACTTTTTTTCTAACTTGCAACATTCTTAATGTTTAGAAACAAAATTTGTCAGCCAGAAATGGGCTTTTCTAATATGAAATTGAAACTATATCTTTTAAAAAACCCACAAAGTAAGAAAATGTATTTTCTCGCGTTTTCCCTTTACTTCCAGGCAAAGAGAGTGTGATGCTGATCATGTGCTTTTCACGTTAAATTTTTTATCGTCAGATGAAATGGCTAGTCTCCTTACTCGCGGGGGTAACTTCATCCTCCCCTCCAGTCATTTTAGAATCTAAGATCAGTGTCAAAACATCTGGTCTGGGAAGTTAAAAAAAAATTCAGTTTATTTATTTGTCAAATATGAATAAATTGACCAAATCTTTGGTCTTACTTTTGAAAATTAAACTAAGTTACTTTTGCAACATTTCAGTCTGACGTCTTTCCTTTTTCTTAATCCTCAACCCCCAAAATATGTATTACTCAATTAGTACTCATTTAGAAAGACAACACATTGAAGACATGTATCTGGAATATCCCAGCAAGTGCTGATACTCAGTAAGCAGTTGCTGGGAGAGCCTTGCTGAGGTGCTGTTGGAGAACAGACGTGGGAGACAGTTTCCGGAACTCAATTATTTGGAACTCCCAGAGCCTTGCTGTCACCCTGCAGTAGACAGAGCAGAAATCCACCAGTTAAATGTTCTCAAATGATGCCCATTGATAATTTAATTTAGCTTTTTACACCTACCAGTGACACTGTAATGAATGTAGACTTCATCATTGACATGTATCAAAATGCAAAAGGCCAGAATTTGGAGTTACGACTGGGGAAAAGATAACAAAAGTCATATTTTAAAATCCATCTTGGAAAAATTAATATTGAGGTAATTTCCTAGTTAAGTTTTAAAAATAGTAGTTTATCATTTTAGAATCAACACCAAAACAGATGCCACCATCTCATAAAATAAACATGCAGTGAAAGGGTAACACACCCATTAGCCACAAACTGAGTTTTCAGCCAATACAGGATGATGAGAAGAAATTCTCAGTGTGCTGTGATGTGCGATCGGAGCCATTAGCCATATGGTGCAGTGTGAAGAGGGCCTCTGTGACTGAATAACAGTTGTATGTTATATGGTTTATTAAATAATTATGTGATGGCAAGCAATGCTTTTATAATTATTGGCTGTTTTAAAATATTTTTGTTAATCTAGCTACATTTACCAGGTTGAAGGATGCGTGTTCCATCAGGCCTCCATGCTTCATATCTGCTTTGTGTATAGAATGGAAATCGGCTGCCATATTGAAGATTTAGGGCACATTTCTTGTATCATACTGTGTATCATCAAGGTATGCTACAGGGCATGTAGAAATATAGGGGCACATTCCTTTTAGAGTTGCCTTCCCACCTGCCACCTGTCAGTACAGACACTGTATGTGGGATAGAGAATGTGCTGTTTTTATGTAATTTCTACAGAGTAAGATAGGGAAGCATTAAGACATTCAAATGAAAAGCAAAGCATTCAATAAAATATCTGGATATTTTGCTGTGTGATGCTGTGCCAGTGGCTCTTTGGATACTAATTACTTTTTAACTGTAGACATTACTCTGACTCATTTCTGTTTACAGTATTTTTTCTTCTAAGAAAGTTCGTATTGTTTTCATTTGTTTACCTCCAACCTATATGACTTTGTCAGGTTCTTACACTCTGTTAACCACTCAGATGCCTCTCGCCTACACTAGATAGTTCCTTACATATAGTATGCTGGTTCTGCAAGGTGGGATTATCAGAGCACTGGCAGCATGGCTGAAGCAGTGAAATGGCTGTGATTGCATTGTGCCCGCCACGGGACCGCAGGGCGGTTGCATCTGCCACTGAGAGAGATGTTGTGGCTTGATGAAATGCGTTGGCGTGATGGCATACTTCCGCTTGCATGAGCCCACTCTCAGCTGAAGGAGTTAAGGTTTTTTTGAATAACGGATGTGTACTTTCATGCATGATTGTTTTGAAGACATCTTAGAATTTTAAAAATTTAATTTAGAAGTAGTAAATGATAGTTGGGTCCCAAGGCTGAAAAGTAAAGCTAATTCACGTGCTATATTGACATTGCAAGTAATAGCCACAGATCTTATCTCTCCTATAAAAGAATTTTATTATTTTTTTGAAATATAATCCTTTATATATGTACTCCCTTATGCTAAGGCCTCCATCAAATTCAAAGAAGAAAAATAAAAGGAAATAAAGAGTAGTCATTAGGGCTGTTTGTCAGTGTTTCAGTCTCCTCCTGTCAGACACATAATAGGATTGCATTTCCTCACAGCCTGGATGTTCACCATGGCCGTGAGACCTCTCTGTCCAATGAAACTTGAGGAGAAGTCTTTACTAATTGACATGAAATTCACCATGGTGTCTTCCTGCTAACACAATTACCAGGGACATTCTAGGTGGAAGAAGCTCCTTCAGCCTCAGTCCCTGAGTGAGGACAACATGGAGCAGAGGTTCTGGAGAATATTCCAGCCCTCAACAGACAGGTAGCACAAGTGAGGAATAAATCCATGTTCTTTTAAGTCACTGAGATTCTTAAGGTTGGTTGTTTTTTGCTACTGACTAACAAAAAAAATAGATAATATTTGTGCTTTCACAGATGTTAGTATTTGGGACAAGGTTAAATATAAATATAATATTTAAAGTCATTTTAACAAATAACATTAGGCACGTCAGAGTATTCAGACCCTCCTGCCTCATTTGTGAGGCTGCTGTGCCACGATGGGTTACCAGGGACCTCCTCAGCCCACTGGGAGCCCGGGTGCAGCTGGGACAGTGGTAATTCTGTCTTCCCTTGCTTCTGCTCTTTTTTAATTTTATTATTTTCCTCTTCTTCTCCCCAAAGTCCCCCAGTACACAGTTGTATATTCTAGTTGTGAGTGGCTCTGGTTGTGGCATGTGGGACACCGCCTCAGCATGGCCTGATGAGTGGTGCCATGTCCGTGCCCAGGATCCAAAGCAGTGAAACTCTGGGCTGCCAAAGCGGAGCGTGCAAACCCAACCACTCGGCCATGGGGCCGGTCCTGCTTCTGCTCTTGAATAGCCTCCTGGGTGAACCCAAGTGGGTTGAACAAATATTATGCAGATGTTGTGGGTGAAAAACAAATTTTGGAAATACTGATTGGACAAAACATCTGAGGAGAAAATAAAATACTATTTAGGCCTTCCTATCTATAAATTGATAAAGTTTATCAAATAATTGCTAGTTCCCCCTTTTTACTTGTGTACACATTTGCTAATCCATCCGTTCATCCAGGCAGCCAACCAATCAAAAGTATGTTTCAGGGACTGTGCAAAATGGTGAGGATAAAAAAATGAACTATTTTGTCAATACTCCAGTAACCAACATTTCCATAGGAAAGGAAGATAGTTAATTGCAATAAAATGTAATAAGTGATACTACAAGTAAATGCTATATTCCAAGCGCTATCCTAGGTATTTGATTTTATTTATCCTCAAAATAACTCAGTGGGTTAAATAATATTACCTTTGCTATGTGTAGATAAGGATACTGGTTCTCAGAAAGCTTAAATAATTTTTTCAAAGTCCTACTACTAAAAAGTATTGAAAAAGAGATTTGAATCCAGTACTGTAGAGAAAAATATGTGTACATGTGTAAAGATTACCTTTGTTTATAACATTATCAAAGATTTCCTGTCAAGATGGCGTGTCCTTTGCTTACCATCAGGCTGTAGGTATAATGTTGAACTTCAATCCATTGTCAGGACTCGCTGAATTTGAGATCATGTTCAGATCCGCGCCCAAATAATAAATTTTACCACCCAGTGGGTACACACACACACACACACACACATGCAAAATCTGGAAGGAAACTATTCTGATGCAGTATTTTTTCTTTGTTATGGGGTGGGGGTTGAGTTGAGTAAAGGAGATTGAAATTTGAGTTGGTAATTAAAGGGAGGTTACCCTTGTGTGAAATGTTTTGTTTTTCAATAATAATATATTTAGATATTAATTTTGTACTTAAAATTTATTTAAAAAAGAAAATCATATTCATTTTCCTAGACACCTTTATTTAGGTGTGAAGCCTGATGTTACACTTTTTCCACCAGTCATTTTGTTACAGAGAATCCTTGATCTAGGCCTGCTTAGCAACAGCTTTCTTCTGCCTTGCCTCGTGAGTCTTCATCCTTTATTTCGTTGTTTGTAGAAATGAGAGCAGGGGTTGCACCAAATTACATACGAGGTTCTTGTGGCTGAAAGATTCTATGATTTCTTTAGCTTCTGGAACCAGTGGAGCCACTAACTAGTCTGATTCTCGTTATGTTTTAGGGGCATGTATACTTGGATACTGAAATTTTTTGAGTTAAGTTCAAGATCATCTAGCCAATGACAAAATCACAAGCAGAATTCTGTCTGTCTTCCTTTCAGATGTTTCTCTTGTAACGCGTTGGGCAATCTCTCATTTGCTGAAGTGCTTGGAATACACGTGGGTTTGCTTCTCAGTGTGTGATATATTGTTTCAAGTGATTTGAATTTGCTGGCCCCTGGAATCAGACGTGGCGCTAAATATTTGTATTTATTACCAGATTATATGCAATGCTTGAGTCCATGCTTTTTTCTTAATCTGGTATTTCTGCTTGTGTGTGTGTCTGTGAGTGTCCTGAATGACTGAAAAACACTGGATAACAGGTGTCTGTGGTTTCCTCCTTCCTACCCTGAAGAAATAGAAACATCTTAAACAACATGGCAACACAGCTAACTACATATTTCTCACTTTGGTGAATAAATAGTAACGGAAGGTAAAGGAGAAGGTTAGAGTCGGGGAGGTGTTGCTGAGAAATTCCGGGCGTAATGAATAAAGACTGTATACATTGCATCTATATTCTTACATTTCCCAAGAATAGTTCTTGATATGAGCACCCAAGAGTGATATTTGGTGTGACACACAAGGAAAGTGTCTTAACTAAACAAATATATGTGTAAATATTAAATATAGAAATAAGAGAAATTTAATTAAGGAAAGAGGAGGAAGTCCATGACAAGTTATATGAAGCTTCTCATGGTGGCAAACATTTACATTCTAAGCCTTTCTCTCTTATTATAAACAACCCGATTTTCGTCGATGAAAGCAGCTGTCAGAGACTGCTGAACCAGTTATTTCATTTTATCAGGCATTGCTAGCAGAGATACCACTTTCATTTTTGCCAGCATTTGTAGTGTAAATGAGGAGCAACCCATCGTAAAAGAACGCTAAGAAGATCAAAGGAAGCAATCCCTACCACCAAGCTAAAATCATTCTGGGCAAATGTGTTTGATTATGGTTAATAACGTAATCAAGGCAGCATCCTTCTAGAAGTTGGAGTTATAGTAGAATTATTACAGGGTACCTAATCGACAGTAACATGGCAAGAAAGTTTTGGACGTATGAAAACAAGGGCCTAATAAAATATTTACAAAGAGCTATACATAGGTTTGATTAGAGTTCCATGCATATTTTCTCAGAAAAACAAACTGGTGTTGCGACTGAAGATTTACAATTAAGGCAGAAAGAGGAAAGCACAAAAGGCAGAAAACCAAAGGGGTCATTTTTTTAAAAAACATCTTTGATTTCATTCTTTAAAGGCCAATTACTTTTCTGTCCCCTGTGGGAGGAAAAAAACACATGCTTCTTCTTAATAGCAAAATCATTCTAAGACTTTTCTGATTCATTTTATATTTAGCAGATTACAGCTTTAGTCATCAGTGGGAAAGAGCCTCACAAACTGACAGACTTGAAATCATGTCCTTTGATTGTAATTGACAGAAAAAGCATTTAAGGTAAAGAAAAAAAATATTTTATTCATCTTTGATTACACTGTGATGTGCTTTGGTGACATAATGCAGCTGGGAACTGAGGCAAGAAAGGCAATAATTCCTACTTGAGGGTCTGACACGACGTAGCCCTCTTGTCCTCTTCCTACCGATGCCTCCAGCTACAATCGTCTTCTTGATGGCGGCTAGACAAATAGATATAGAGAGCGTTAGAATTTAAAAGGCAAACAGCTCTAAAATAACATTTCTTAAGGCAATGTATTTTAGCATTAAATGCTTGACAACTACACATTTGACTGGACCTAATATTAAATCTATTCAATTTAAACATTTTGTGGTACAAAAATACCCCCATTTAAGCAATACTTTCTTAAAATAATGGAAAATAAATGGTTTATACACAATAGCTCTCTAAAGAGAGGCATGGCCTTTTTTTTTTTTTTTTTTTTGGATATCAGTAACTGTGAGTGTCTATCTCAACCCATTCAGATGAATTGGATTTTATTTTTATACTTTATTTGATAATTCTCTTCACTCCCTTTCTCTGACTCATATATTTTTCAGATGGAATGTTGCCATATTTATTTTGGACATTTAACAAAAGAGGTACATGCAAATACGACTATATTATCAGACTGTTCGTAAAATCACACACAGAGCATCACATCTATTTCCCTGGTAAATAGTAACTTCATTAAATAAATTTATATTATAGGATTTGAATAATGAACATTAACCTTGATTCAATATCTTCGTTTTTTTAGTGCCATGAGGAAAATAACTTCTCTGTATTCATTCGCAAATGACTTCCTAATACTCAGATTTTAAGAGATTTAACACGTAAACTAATGGAGAGTGTGTATTTTGTATTTTGGAGTGTGCGTGTATTTTGCTCATCAAATTAAAAGATAGTAGAAAATGTGTAGGAGGAATCTATAAAATGTAACTTGATAAATTCTTTTTACAATCAGAGACTTGAAGAGTTTATATCTTAAAATTACATAAGATCAGTAAGACTACTAGGCCAGAAAAATCTATTGCTTCACAATATATCTTAGTGGTAAGAAAAGATCTGAATGTCGTGAGTGTGTGTGTGTGTGTGTGTGTGTGTGTGTGCAGCCATACGGAGAATTAAATGAATATCCACCAGAGAATGACTTATGATGGAATTACATTTTCCAAAGGAAGATTATGAATTGTCAGTGCATGATGATATTTATATATGTAAATCAAGTATTTGAATCTGCAAGTTAATTGTATCTAGAAATGTCAGACTAATTATAAACTCTTATGCTGTATTTACCTGAATGCCCCCAAAGCTGTTTAAAACTAAAAACTTCAGTTTATAGAAGGTTGTTTCAGTTATCAGAAATGGACTCTATTAATCCCCCCTTTAAGGGTAATATAGATATCACCTACAGAAATATAGGTGCAAGCCAGAAAGCTGTTCAACCTCCCATGAAAAATGGGTCCAGTGTTCAGGATTCTCAGAGTTCTGGATTTCTTTGTTGCCAGTGAGCTCCAAGAGCATATGCCTCAACAGAAGAGTATCTGTTATTATCTGAAGAGGCTTACATAAAAAAGCTCTAAGACGAGTAATAATTACAGAAATTGCTACGCCTACTATTCCCCTCCCCTAGGAGGTCAACTTATATTTCATTCTGTGTTGATATTTGCTCTTAACTCCGCATGAAAAACCTTTGTATCTTTTTGTTCAGTTTGGTTTACTCAAAAGTCTTATTTTGGTCTGTTTTTTACTGCTGGGACCATATGGAGCTTTCAAGACATAACTGACATGAGTGTGATATCGGTTCATGTCCAGCATTAGGCTAGATGATGGACTTTTTACATAAAAGAAGAATGCTAGTCTTTGCATTAATGCTCGTTTATATATACATGTATACACCTTGTGTATTTGCACTTCCAAATGTTATGAAGCAAAAGAAGGAAAAATAGTGGTTTACTTGGAAACCCAACTTTCCATTCTAGCCTTGACCAATTTCTTTTTCATTAAGAATGGAAGATTCTGCTAAAACGATTTGGAGTTTCTTTTTCCTCTTTTAATTCATCTAGATTTTCAGTTTTCTATTCCACATGGTTAGTACCATAAATCATTTATTTGACCAAGAGGGCAATTCAATGTCAGTCCCTTTGCAGAGATTTTTGCAAATGGCATTTGGGGACTTCATATACCATGTACTTTCCCAATTTTATACTTAGTTCATCATCCACAAGGCTGTTATCTATCATGGAAAAAACAGTTTGACAAAATCCAAGGAGGCTTTGATTGCTGAATCATTTTCACTATTTAGAAGCATCTTTCACAAAATTGCTTAGCGTCATTTTCCAAATTCTCTCTTGTAAAAAGAAAGGTTTTTATCAAAATGTTTTGCAGGGGCCGGCCTGGCGATGCAGCGGTTAAGTCTGCACATTCTGCTTCGGTGGCCCACGCTTCGCCCGTTTGGATCCTGGGTGCAGACCTACACACTACTCATCAAGCCATGCTGTGGAGGCGTTCTACACATAAAGTAGAGGAAGATGGGCACAGATGTTAGCTCAGGGCCAGCCTTCCTCAGCAAAAAGAGGAGGATTAGCAGCAGATGTTAGCTCAGTGCTAATCTTCATCAAAAAGAAAAGAAAACATTTTATTCAGTATCACCATTTGCACGTAGCAAAAATAGCATAGTCTTGCCATAGAGAAGTAGTAAAACTTTGTGGAAGTATTTGCATAATTCATCGTATACTTCTTTAATATGTATAAAACAATGTGGAAAGGAAGAAGAAATTAATCTACTGTCATATCTGAAATGCCCAGTCATCTACCTTTATTTAATATTTCAAGGGAAGAACATAGTCCTAATGTTTTTATTATTTTCATTTTACTAATTATTATTATTTTATTTAAAGATTTTATTTTTTCTTTTTCTCCCCAAAGCCCCCCAGTACATAGTTGTGTATTTTTAGCTGTGGGTCCTTCTAGTTGTGGCATGTGGGATGCTGTCTCAGCATGGCTTGATGAGCAGTGCTGTGTCCATGCCCAGGATTTGAACTGGCAAAACCCTGGGCTACCACAGCGGAGCGCGCAAACTTAACCATTCGGCCACGGGGCTGGCCCCCATTTTGCTAATTATTTATAGATAATATTTTGTCTGAGAAATTCCCTCCAGCCTAGAACTCACACTTTTTTTTTCCCTGAGGAAGACTGGTCCTGAGCTAACAGCCATGCCCATCTTCCTCTATTTTATACATGGGACGCCTGCCATAGCATGGCTTTTGCCAAGCAGTGCCATGTCTGCACCCGGGATCCGAACCAGGGAACCCCAGGCTGCCATGAAACAGAATGTGCGCACTTAACTGCTGCGCCACGGGCCTGGCCCCAAACTCACACTTTTAAATAAAAATATTTAAAATTTGTTATATATGACAGATGTAATTATACCAGGAAATTAACCTTGATATATATTAGTTAACTCTTTTCCAAAATATTTTTATGCTTCTGAGAATTTAAACGATATATTGCTTTATAAGTATTGAATATTGAAGTTCTATATTGAAGTTTGCTATTGAAATTTTATAATTAAATAGACCCTTAGAAATAATGACTCTCCTAATTATAAACTGAAAATATTTGATGTTAGTAAGCTAAAATCAATTGAATAGAAAAATTTATCATGAGATTTTCATGTTAAATAACTGAATTGGGAGTAGGAGAGAAAATAATCTTAACAGTAATCATTTAAATTTAGTATATTTGATTTCTTAAGATCAGTCCACATAGATTCAAATGGCATGATTTCCAGAAATGCCACATCCTGATTAGTAGAGAGAAATTACCTGCTTCACTAAATATTTCATTCTATTTACTTTCATGTAGTTACATGTAGATTTTGCCAAAGAATCAATAAAATAAATTATTTGAAAAATTAGATGTTCATGTTGAAAGCTAGATTATACATTTAAACAAATTGGAATCTATTATATTACTGTTCTCAATGGTTTGCCACCCTAAAAAATGATTTAAAAATATATGATATTCTAATCATGTTAAATGATGTCTAAACTGTTCTTATGATCAAATTTCAGGAAAAAATGGAGACTAAAAATATGTTAAACTAATGCAAAAACATGATTTAAAACACTTCTTGCAACAAGTGTGCTGCTGCACATGAATATAGTTTGATATTTCAAAAAGTAGAAGGGCATGTGCATGGGAAATAGCCAAATTATTTATCATTTTGGACCTATTAATATGGATATATTTCAATCTGGAGAGTAATATTACGGTTTTTCTCAGATGTATTCAATTTCATAGTGCTATTTTCTTTGTAAAAATGTACAATATTGCACAAGTTCACTAATAAACCCCATTCTCAGTGACGTTTTGGCACAAAAGGCAATTTGTTCTACCTCTTATAATATCATCTTATATTAACCTAATACTGATAATTAATAGTTGAGTCCAAAAGTGATACACCAGTATATTTTTAGACTTTTAAATTGTTATTAAATTTACTATGCCAGTAGTATACTTTTAGCCTACATTAAAAATGAGTTCTTGAAAATTAAAAAAAGAAAAGTAAGTTATGGCTATAAAAATGAAATCCTTAAAATTAACATTTGAATGATAAACAATTTTGGGGGTAATTATAGTTGACACTCCACATTCAATGCATTTGGATATATGGATAATTACTCCTAGTAATATCCTGTAGTTGGAGTTTTGTGGCAACAGTAACAATTTATTGCAAAATTAATTCCTTGGCACAATTTAACATTTAGTAACGTGAAGTCAAAGTGAATTGATTTTACTGCAGACCACTTGTGTTCTGGTTTCCTATGTTCAAGTACTAATTGGTTATTATAGGTCACTTTAGAACTTAGTTTAAAAATAAATTAAATTGTTGCAAGGTGCATTTAGTAGAAATAGCTTGATATCTTCAGCTCATGGGGTTTTATTTAAATAAAAAAATGGTAAAGCAATGCAATCATCTTTGGTTATAAAAATGATGGATGAATTGAAAACATTTTTGAATCAGGTCAATGGTACTGATGATTAGTACATTGTTAATCAAGTTCTTCAGATTGCTATCAAATGCTTTAGCTCTTTGCTCGGGCTGGTGAGAGGATCATGAATATTAAACAGATTCAAATAGATTTGCTCTCATGTAATATGGAGTACCACAAATGAAAAGACTAAATGAGGGCAGACTGTAACTCTACGTACTGATATATCTCTTAAAGAAGGAGGAAGGCTTCATCAATTTGTTGCTCACATATAGCAACCTAATAGAATTTTTTTTTGTCATCTTAATCACGTTAACAAACCAATGAACATGGTACGTGAAAATTTTTTTTGAAGAAAAGATTCACATAATAATTAATAAGGTGTAGTTAGTAATAACCAGAATGTAAAAGAAGACACCAATTAAAGAGTAGGATGCCATGCACTTATTTTAAATCGTAGTATGTTTTAGAGGCAAAGAATGGACACCGTGCTGAGAAAAGTCTTCTCAAAAGAGAGATATGGTAATATAATACTTCATCTTTTTATTTAGCCACAATCTCCTTATGCTTTTTAAATCTATGACTTAGAAACGTGATACTATATCTTAGAAAGCTGTTGATTTTACTTATTAATAAAAGCAAAATTTTGTTTTTTAAACCAAAACGGAAGAAAAAGACTTTCCCTAGACATTTCTAAATGTTTAGGGTTTATATCACTCATCAGTTTAGAATTTTTTTCTATATGAATAAATAAGTTTGTAATTAATTATAAAATATATATAATTAAAACATTGCATATTTGTGTATAAAATAGAAATAAAATAATGCATTCATAAATGACTAACTTTAACAAAGTCTAATAAAGTAACAGTATGACATATTTTTAGAGTTTATTAACATAGTTTATTGTTGAAATTGAATGTAGACAAATACATATATTCATCTAATAGAAACATCCTGTTTGGAAAGAGTAACACAATACCTTTATAACCTACCAACTCAGCACAGATTCATTTGCTATGCTAGCTGATTGTCTATTTAGAAAGGAGGAAATTTGGATTTATGAGGGAGTGAGATTTTAGGAGACTAGCATTCTAAGGGAAAACTGTGTTTTGGAGTGGGAGAAGCTTGACAGTGATGAGCTTATCAAAAAGATCTAGGCTTCCTGAAAGTATCTGGGTGACTCTGAATAGTTTGAGGCTGAGTAGAGGGTACAGAGTATCTGGGATTTGTGGTTAAAAATAGAAGAGATAAAATGGGGAAGAATAGGGTGATTTTTGCAAGGCACAGATTTCAAATTTTCCTAAGTCCAGCCTTATGCATAAAGGCCAGCTCTTGATACATTCAAACGCAGATCTTAGTCTCAAAAAGCTACTGAAGATACCAGTTTTGAGAATGTCTGTATCTCAAGTTTTCATTAGTTGCCCAAATGAAGTAGGAAAATGGTTGATTACCTCTTAAAGTTTTAGAATATTCATAGAATCATAGGATGGCAGAATTGTTGAGCCACAACAGAATTTGGGAAGCCACTTTGTCCAAATAAGTCATTTCTTTAGATGAAAACAGTAAGACCCTGATAAATTAAGCACCCAGCTCAAGTTAATTAATGGTAGTGTCAAGATTAAGTTATTCTGATTTGTAATCCAATCTAAGCTTTTCCTTAAATATTTAACCACCATAACTTTAGAACAAAGCTTGAAATTGAAAATATATAAATATATGGTTATAGACTATTTTGGATGATGTGAAGAAAACTGGATTACATGAGAGAGTACAACAGAAGGACTAAATCTCTAAGCGTAGTAGTTCCATGATTAGAAAAGACATCGCTAAGGAAGTGATATTTAATTCAAAGCTTGAAGATGTAAAACAAGGTCAGAAGATGATGAATGAGGAAAAAGAATGTTCCCTTGTGTGGGAAAGGTGTAGTGAAAGATCTGATATGCCTTGCATTTTTTTAATTTTAATTTTTTTTTTAAAGATTGGCACCTGAGCTAACATCTGTTGCCAATCTTATTTTTTTTCTTCTTCTCCCCGAAGCCCCCCAGTGCATAGTTGTATATTCCAGTTGTAGGTCCTTCTGGTTGTGCTATGTGGGACACTGCCTCAGCATGCCCTGATGAGTGGTGCCATGTCCGCACCCAGGATCTGAACCGGCGAAACCCTGGGCCACTGAAGTGGAGCAAGCGAACTTAACCACTCAGCTATGGGGCCGGCCCCTGCCTTGCATTTTGAGAAACTAAAATGAGTTCAGAATATACTGAGCGAGTCTTAGAAATTGTTGAGAAATGAGGATGAAAATTTGGCAGGGGCCAATTAATGGTGATCATGAAAAAGAATTGGAAATTTATTCTAAATATATTGGAAAGCCATTGAAAGGCTTTGAACCAGGCTTCTTAAATGTTCTGATATATTTTGTCGAAATTTAAGCTTGCTCTTGTAGAGAAAATGGACCGGAAGGTCATAAGAATGCAGAAAATGAAATCATTTAGCAAGGCTTTTCTCCCCTCCAAATAAATTCTTGTGGTTTGGCCCAAGTTGGTGCCAGGGGAAATGGAGGGAAATGAATGGAGTTGAAATGTATATTAAAAGTTGAAGCAACGTATCTTGGAAATTAGTTGTGATGGATTGGGAAAGGTGCTAAGGAAAAGGGAAAAGCCAATTACTCCAGACTTCTGGCATTAAAAAAGAACCCTGAGTAAATGGAAGTTTAATTTATGGAGAAATCGAAGATGAGAAGGCATGAATTTAACTAGAACACCAGGGGGTAGTTTTAGATACATTGTCTTAGAAATATCACAAATCATTGAGCAAAGATGCCATCCATGTAGGCAGTTGGAAAGAGTAGTCTGAAGCACAGAAGTGATATCTGGATGGAGATACAAGTTTGAGATCTTTTCAAATTTGGGGATAGATGTAATTGTCTAAGAAGTGAATATAGAAGGAGAAGAGAAGAGAGTCCAGAGTGTAACTCTGAAGACCTCCACAATAGAACTGTAGGATAGGGGAAAATGAGCCTCTAAATGAGACTAAAGAAGGAAACCAGGTGAGTTTAGTGTTCCAGAAATCAAGAAAGAGAAGTCTGATTTAAGAACAACTTTAGATTTGTTGTTGAGAAGTTGTAGTGAGTTAAATTGTGCTCTCCAAAAAGGTGTGTTCAAATCTTCACCTCCCCATAGCTGTGAACGTGACCTTGTTTAGTAACGGGGTCTTTGGAGTTGTAATCAAGTTAAGATGAGGTCGTACAGGATTTGCGTGGGCCTTAAATCCAAGGACTGTGATGCTTATAAGAAGAGGGGAGGACACATAAAAACACAGAGAGAAGGCATGGGAAGACAGAGGCAGAGAGTGGAGAGATGCAGATTCAAGCCAAGGACCAGCAAGGATTGCTGGGAGCCGGCAGAAGCTAGGAGAGAGACGTGGGATGATTTCTCCCTCAGAGTCTCCAGGAGGAACCAATCTGGTGTGAACAACTTGCTTTTGGACTGGAGGCCACCTGAACTGTGGGAGAATCCATTTCTGTCATTTTGTGCCGCCCGGTTTGTGGTAGTTTGTTATGGCAGCCCTGAGAAACGAATACAGAAGCCAAAGAAGGTGAGGACTAAAAAATACCTCTGGATTAGGTAACATAGAGGTAATTTCCATCATTAACAAAAGCAGAACAGTCTTATGGAGCATTGGAGGCGGAACCCACATTAGAGAGGGCTGAAGCATGAACAAAAGATGTTGAGGTGGAGACAGTGAATATAAATAGGGGTTTACGTGGCAAAACTTGCTTTTTAAGATGAGGAGATAGCAAAATATGTGGAAAGCGATCGACAGGGTTTTACATAAAGAGGTATACTAAGACAAATGTGGATGCTAAGGGCGAGGACACAGAGATAAATTTAGGGAGTACAAGTTAAAAATCTTCTGAGAGGGACGACTGACAAAAGGAGGACTCTGCCAGGACAGTAGGGGAAGGGGTTCAGATTACAGGTGCTCTAAATTTTAATTAGAAAGAGGGAGAGAAAGGGTATACATTCAGCTGGGTTTGTATTCTGGAGAGATGAAGGATGTCATACCTAATAGTTTTTATTGTCTTGCTTAAGAATGTTGCAGGATCACCTGTTGAGCACAAGGGGGATGAAGGGAAGTTGGATATTCCAGACAAGTGAAGACTGTATGAAATTGTAGGTATGAAGAGAGGAAAAGAAAGCTGGTAAGATTGCTAAGCAGTGTGTAGTATTGATTTGAGAGTAGTGGTCATGAATTGATAGGGGAACCCATTGGCCCAGCTTGGGATCGTAACCCAAGATTTGAAGAGATTTTTGAGAGTCCGATTTCTACTGCATATATCCCTTCATGATTAATCAGATATGTGCTTTGTGTCCCTTTTATTGGTGATTATCCTAAAGCATCCTAGTTCATTTTTGTTCTAGCTCCTCTATTCCCATTCTTTGAGCTCTCAGTGACCCAGTTGGTACCTATTAAATTAGAATTAATACAGTAATACCCAATAGTCAAAGCTTAAGAGAGAGTAAGCCAGAGACTAATGAATATTGAATAAAAACCTATAACCATAATCCAGAGTACCAGTAGTGTAGCTTTTATTGGTTTTATAGGTAGTTCAGTTGATATTTGTGAGGGGATAGTGAAAACTGAAGCTCTGAAAATCTTAAAAATATTTAGAAAATTATTATCTTGAAAATCTTTCAAAAAGACGTGATTGAAAGTGACTTTAAACCCTTGATTGAAAAGTATACTACTTTTACAATGTAGTGTAGCCCAACAATAATTCATTTTGAAAGCTGTAATTCACTTTTGACATTATCATTTGAAGCCTTGGATGCTTTCAACTGTAATGATTGGCTCTGAGCTACAATGGGAGATTTCCTGAGAACATTACTTCTTAATAACAGCAGTCAGAAGAGTACAAAGTAAAATGTGTGGAATCACATAGTTTAAGTCCAAAGCGCCCAATGATATAAATCAGAATAGCAATCTATCATTAAACACATTGTAATCCTTGCGCTACAAATGAATAAGGGAGGAAGAAGAATTTACAATAAAATAATTGTGAGAGTTCACTATTTTAAAAGGTTTAAAGTGTCATGTGACTTAGCTAAACACTGTGGAACGAAAAAAGAAAAAAGAAAATGACAATGAGATTTAAATGCTCTGTCTTGAGCCTTTAGACAGCATTTAATAAGGTTTCTAGGCTGTTTTAACTGAGTCTAGTGTGTAAGTTTGGAATTTAGGATGGGGAATCATTTAACCTGGGGGTTCACAAAAATAGAGACCTAGAGGATGTTAATGTCGCCTGTTCCTTAACTCACAGTAGGATCCTCAAACAGTCCTGAAGATTATGTGGGAATAAAGAGAGTTCTATTTCATTTTCCTATTCTCAACACGGTTATTTCCGGGTAGAATTTTTACTGTGGAAGACCTTCAGAATTGCCTATGTATTACTGCAGGTGATAGGGAGCAGGAACTGAATACTTAATAGGCGATAAAGCCCCCCTTGCGCCCCATTTCTTGTGCTAGCTGGTTGAATTTGGAATATGTGGCATTAACATATACTACTTTGCTGGAAGGACTTCTGTTGAAGAAGTTTTTAGAGCAATTCTGCAGACAAAAAGGCTCATTACTTTTGCCTAATTAAAATGGGGAAGCAGACAGTGGAAGCTAAAATAGCAGGGTGGTGTCACGTGACAGCTCCTTAGTAGTTCCTTTAATTTTTTCCAGGTCTCTGGAGAGTAACTCTCCACTGCTGAGGCCAGGATCTAGGGGTTTCCACTCATCAGAGCTGCACCTGGAATAAGAGTAGATGACTCCGGCATTTACCAGGCTATGTGTTGCACCATAACCTCCCCCAGATTTTAGCTAAAAGAAAAACTAAGTAACTGCTGTGGTGAGAATTGAATATTCTGTACGAGGATTAAGGAAACTGGAATTGTTGAAGGGGAGATTTGTGAACTGATAGGAAAGTTTGAAAGGAATATTGCTAACGGCGTCTTCTTTTTCCTGCAGGGCCAAGAGGTTAAGACTTAGGGAGAGGGAGAATGAAATGACAGGGGGTAGCAGTAGGAGGCCGGGAGAAAGTGCAGTGGGAAGTGTGGGAGGAGGAAAGCAGAGCAGAGAAAGAGAGGGACAGACACCTGAGGACAGAAGACAGTGGAGAACACCGGTCAGTGCTTGGGCTGTCCACCTCCTGCTTAAAACCTCTTACTTAAATGAACTTCGGTCACAAGATCTAGAACTACCTCCAAGCAGGAAAGGAGAGTTTGTTAAAATTGAATTTTGCATAGCTTGCAAATTCTTCCTTCTGGTAAAGTAAATGCCTAGGGGGCCAGCCTGGCAACACAGCGGCTAAGTTCACACGTTCCACTTTTCTGAGGCCCGGGGTTTGCCAGTTCAGATCTCGGGTGCGGACATGGCACTGCTTTGGCACGCCATGCTGTGGTAGGTGTCCCATATATAAAGTAGTGGAAGATGGGCATGGATGTTAGCTCAGGGCCAGCCTTCGTAAGCAAAAAGAGGAGGATTGGCAGTAGTTAGCTCAGGGCTAATCTTCCTCAAAAAAAAAAAAAAAAAAGCCTAATATGCACAATAAGTACCTCATTTATTTTCATTATCCAGGAATATGTGTTTCTTTCTTGTTACAAACAGTACACATTTGCTTCCATATATATCTATATAGTAGATCTACAAAGCAAGCTTCAGTTGATTAATGAGATTAATCATCAATTTGGGAGGGAAATCTGCTTTGCTAATTTAAAAACTTTCCTAATGAACCTTTGCACGTCTTTAATATTGAAAGGTCACATGGCCTTCTTTAGGAAACGTATGTAGATGGCAGAGGAGCCAAGAGAGGGAGTCCTATATAATCATTTCATTGCGAGAGATTAGGACCCAAGTTTGATTGTGGCGCATCATTCTCATTTTCTACTGCTTCCTGATTGACTTCCTTTAGTTTAGGCAGTTCAATGATTTAGTAGAATTTATCATGTGAAAGAAATGTCATCTATTGTTTAACTTAGAGAATGCCTGCCTTCTCTCTGACTGGCATATTCTCCTTAGTTGAGGTTTCTTTTACTTGGGATAATCATCTTCAAAAGTGTTTCATTACTGAAAAGTCCATAAAGCTTCAGTGAAATATCACACTTGGGTATATTGTGCTATAGATATTTAAATTATTAAAAAAATAAATTAGATCTTACAGGAGTCTGTTTCAATTTAGAGTGTGTACTATTCTTGCTTTACCCCTTGGGGTAGCCCAGGATGCTGGCACCGTAGTATAGAAGTGGCGTGTTTTCTAGGAGCACTTACGTTACTTCGTGGAAAGTAATTTAAAACATATTAATTATATTAAACTCAAATGTGTTTTGGGAACAGAGCATAAAGCTATCTTGTATTTTAAAAACAATATACAAGACTTCAAAGAAATACTAGGGTTAGGGCGGACATTGACTCTTCTCTGTTTTAGGGATTCTTGTCCAAAAAAGTAAGATAAGCCTTGCTACAGGGTCTGATAATTATAATTTCTAACTCCCTTCTAGGTAGCTAAATGATGCCTTGATACTCTGAAAGAGTTGTCCTCATTTAGGGAGAAACATTTCCCAGTTGAAGAAGTTTGCATCTGATTCCTCAGATGAGGAGACTTAGAAAACCAAATAAACATAAATAATCCAGGCGGCAGGTAGGAGCTTACTGTAGCGTAGTCGTCTTGAGCTAAAAGCAGCGTTCACACTGATTACTCAGGATCTCAGTTCCTCAGGATGTGTCTTCTCTGCTCTCTTGTTACCAGATGACTCAGGCAGACCGTACAGGGAGATAAGAAACACAGGGTTAGGTAGTTTTGACATTTTTAATCCTTATAGTACATATGATTTTCTAGTACCTTTTTATTTCACTGTACACAGATACAGTATAAACAACAAAAGTTTCATTGAAATTCCTAAAAGGCAGTGATAATGATGTTTGAAACAGGAAATAAATTGACTTTGGAAAGGCAATAGGCATTCTGTTGATTTTTCTTTTCTTTCTTTCTTTTTTTTTTTTTTGAGCCTCTGCTATTATATTCCAAGTACATTAATAAAGAACAGGGAACAACAACCCTTTAAAATTTATCAAATGCTTGCAAATATTAAAAAACAATTTTTTCATGAACCATTCACTTTCTTACATTCTTGGGTAAAGATAAAAGTAGTTCTTTTGTTATTCAAATATATTTAAAGCAAGTAGGTCTCTCAGAAAATTAATATTAATTTTCTTTTTCTAAATATTAGGACTGACTTAATCTCATCAAAAGGAAATGCATTTTAAACCTTCTTAAATTTAACAGGGTTATTCTTTTGCATTGTAAGCAACTCATGTAAGTAATCTTCAGCCTGACAGGCTGGTACCATTAGAGACGGGTTAAATCAAATATTTCCGTGACCTATAATTTCAGGAGCAGCAGAATTCTAGCTCTGATTTACAAAGCTTTTCTGTATCTTGTCTTCCAGGTAATTTTCAACTCACAAAACCAGTGTCGGTTCCTGTCAAGTCTGCCCTTTCTTAGACAATCTCTCAGAATTAATATGTATCCTCTGAACTCGAATCTGCTATTAAAGTGCTTTCTTCTTATTCCAAAGCATTATGTGGATTTTTCTGCTCCTAACCATTGGCGTTTAGGGGGATGTTTAGTCACATGACACACCAGTCCTTTCATATCTCCTCCTCTTTTCCTCTGAAGCTGCAGAGGAATGTGAAATCATACACAGCTTACATCTGCTCCGCGTGCCTCACACCTCGCAGCGTCCCAGACCACAGGCCTTTGTTCTTTCTCCTAATTCCTGAGGACTGGAGTTGATAGCATTTTCTCTCTCACATATGTCATTCTCTCTCTTTCATATTGATATTTCCATTTTCTCTTCAAGCTTCAAAGTTATTCACTTATACTTGGATGATGCTAGTCAGAGTAATGTTAAATAAAACTAAATGAGTTTTTCTCTCTATAAAATGGGTCGAAGGTGTTACTCTGCTTAGAGATGAGACCATTTTCTTGTGTTTATGGTCTCAATTTTGAGTCTTTTTCGAGGTAGATAAATGCCTGGGTTATTAGAAGACATTGCATTGTCCGGTGCATTCTTTTCAGTGAAAAATTTTTACCACATCTCATGGGGGATTGTGGTCCAAAAGCCAGAAAGCCATCAGGAGTCAAACGTGCTGTTTTAGGCTCTGGTGTCACTCTATTCAGTGAGGTTCTCTAAGCTTATATTTCTCTTATTCAAGAGTGGCTTTTCTTCTTTTACTAAAATTGCTCCAGCAGAAGTAACTGGTGCCCTTTATCTGTAAAGTGAATGGCTTCTCCCTTGGTCATTAACCTGAGGACGTTGACATTTGACATTATCGCTAACATTGAAAGTCGCTCCAACTTTCGTTTTTCTGTTCTCTTTTCTTATTCCTTCTCTATTATCTTTTTGGTTCTCTTCTGTCTTCTACCATTTAGTGTAGAAATTTCTCAAGGTTTCATTCTTGCCTTTATTTCTTTTCTCTACATTTTCTCCTTGACTGTCTTATCTGCTTTCACCACCTCAACTTGTCTTTATATAGTGTTTTTCTAAATGATCATTATTCTTGATGCTCTTCTAATTATGTCTCTAACGGCTTGTGACATATTTCTCCATTGGTGTTATACTGCCGTCTTAAACCCAGGGTATTCTCAAATAACTCATTCCCTAGTATCTAATTTTTAAAACTCATTCTTCTTATTGTTGTCAGGCTAATCTTTGTAAAGGAACTTCCCTTCTCCAAAACTACTAGTGGCTTCTGAAAGCATTCTGGCTTTCTCCATAACACAAGCTTGACTTTCCCTCCTGTCTGCTTTGCTTCATTCTAGTTCCCGCTGCCACGGTGCCTTCTCTTTGTAATTGCTTATGAAGTCTCATCTTTTCAAAGTTCAGTTAATACTTATTCCATCCTTAATTTTCTCAATCAGATGCTATCTTCTAAAACTTGTTTCGTTACTACTCTTATGACAGGGTTGATAACATAGTATATGTAAGATTATGGTTGTATAAGCGGACTTCATTGATTCTAAGATGCACATTTTTCTCATAGTTTGATGTCCCTGAAATTACGATGTAATTTATAGTCGAAGGTCTCTTGGATTTGCTGGACTACAGTATTTGCTCTGTAGTAAATTGTCAAAGCCCTTGAGAATAGGAAGTCTCATTTAATTTTCTAACTCCCATATTTCCTTTTCAGTAAAAATCTGTTGAATTAGCACATGCCATATTGTCTCTATTCTAACAAATCCAAATGAAAGTGTGAAAGCCACCAGGTACTCTTCTCACAAGATAAATTAGCCCAAGGTTGATTTTATTTAGATTCTCCTGGGTTTTTAGGAATATTACCATCTCAACAATATTAAATCTTCGCATCCATAATCATGGGATGTCTTTTTTTGATTTGGATTGTCTGTAATTTCTTTTAACAGTGTTTCGTAGTTTTTAGTGTACAGATCTTGCACTTTTATTGTTAAATTTATCCCCAAGTATTTTATTCTTTTTGATGCTTTTGTAAATGGGATTATTTTCTTAATTTCATTTTTGAGTTTTCATGACTATTGTATTGTGTAATATGTACTATTGTATATTGTATTGTGCATTGAAACACAATGGTTTTTGTATATTGCTCTCATATCCTGTAAACTTGTTGAGCTCTTTTTTTAGTTCTAATAGTTTTTTACTGGATTAGTTTAGGATTATGCACAAGATCATATCATCTGCAAATAGAGTTTTAGTCCTTCCTTTTCAATCTCAATGTCTTTCACTTCTATTTTTTTTTTCTTAATTGCCATCTCTAGAAATTCCAGTACAATGTTGAACAGAAGTGGTGAAAATGGACATACTTGTCTTGTTCCTGATCTTAGGGGGAAAGCATTTAGTCTTTCACCATTAAGTGTGATGTTAGTTTTCATAGATGGCCTTTGTCAGGTTGAGAAATTTCCTTTCTATTCCTAGTGTTTTGAGTGCTTTTATCATGAAAGTGTGTTGGATTTTTTTAAATGCTTTTTTCTGCATCTATTGAGATGATTATGTGGGTTGTGTGTGATCTACGTGATCCCAGAATAGCCAAAAGGATCTTGAAAAAGAACAAAGTTGGAGGACTCGCACTTCTTAATTTCAAAACTTAATACAAAACTATAGAAATCAAGAGAGTGTGATATTAGCATATAAAAAGATGTATAGACAATAAAATAGAACTGAAAGTCCAGAAATAAATCCTTATGTATGTGATCAATTGATTTTTGACAGGTGTGCCAGACCTTTCAATGGAGAAAGAGCAGTATTTCAACAAATAGTGTTGGAAAAACTGGATCTTCACATGCAAATGAGTGAAGTGGGAATCCTATCTCACCTCATATGCAAAATGAACTCAAAATGGGTTATACACCCAAATATAAGAATTAAAACTAGAAAGCACTTAAAGTAGGGAAGTAAATCTCTGTGACCTTTGATTAGGCAATGGTTTCTTAAATATGACACGAAAAATCACACATGACGAAAGGAAAAAATACATTAATAGGACTTCATCAAAATGAATAACTTTTATTCTCCAAAGGACACCATCAAGAAAGGCAAGAGACAATCCACAGAATTGGAAAAAAAAATTAACATCATGTTACTGATAAGTGATTTGTATCCAGAATATATAAAGAGCACTTATTATTCAACAATAAGTCAAACAATTAAAAAATGGGGAAAGAGTTTGAATAGACATTTCTTCAAAGAAGATATCCAAATGCTTGAAAGGCTATGTGAAAGATGGCTCAACTTCATTAGGCAGTAGGGAAATGCAAGTCAAAATCACAGTGAAATACAACATTATACCCATAGGATGACTAAAATAAAAAAAAAAAACAGTAACAAGTATTGACAGGGATGTGGAGAAATTACAACTCTTGTACATTGCTGTTAGAAGTGTAAAATGTTGCAGACACTTTGAAAAACATTTTGGCAGTTCCTGAAATGGTTAGACATAGAGCTACCATATAAGTCACTAATTCTACTCCTGGGTACCCAGGAGAAATGAAAGCATGTATTCACACTAATGCTTATCCATGAATGTTCATAGAAGCATTATTCATAATAGCCAAAAGTGGAAATAACTCAAAAGTTCCTCAATTGATGAATGGATAAGCAAAATATCGTATATTTGTACCATGAAATATTATTCAGCTATAAAAAGAATTATGTCACTATACATATTACAGCATGAGTGAACCTTGAAAACATTTTGCTAAATGAAAGAGTCTGGATCTCCATTGGATTTTCTCTATTGGATCATTCATCTGGGCATACAGATGTGGCTTAACATTTATTAAATAAAACCCCTTCTTGGGTCCCCAGGCCTTCCTCTAGGTGCTCCATCTCAGTTTTCCATATTCACAGCAAAATACTTCAAAATATTTCCTATACTTACTACTTCTGCTTCTTCACCTCCCATTTTCTCACTAACCTACTCTAACTAGCCTCTTAATCTACCACTACTACATTGAAACAGCTCTTTTTAAGGTCATGATCAACTTCTAACAGAGACAATGGTTACTTTTCTGTTACCTTAATCTCTCAGTAACATTTAATGTGGTTAATCACAGCCTCCTTCTCTGAACACTTTATTTTTCAGACTTTCAAATAACTGTACCAATCTATTTTTCCCCATCTCACTGACTGCTCCTCCTCTACCTCCTTTTCTAGCTCTTCCTTATCTACCAGACCTCTAAAATGTTGATGTGCCAGGATTCCCTCTTTGTTCTTCTTTTTTTGTCTTCATGATTCCTGTATGTCTTCTCTAGTTCCATGACTTAATACCATCTGTCTTAGATCAGGGGACTCAGAATATTCCCTAAACATCTGAGAATGAGGAGGCTAAAGTCGCCCAAGGGTAATCCTCTGAAAAAGATTGCAGATGGCAGCCATCAGTTGACAATGCCTACAGCAGCTGGGGGATGAATACTCCCAACTGAACTAGTAAGAGATTCCAAGAAATCCAATTAGTAGCACCTACTATACCATTCATATGAAATGGCCCCTAATTTTTGTTTTCAGCTGTATCTTTTCTTCTGAGTTCCAAATGTTTATCCAACATCATACTCAACATGTCCATTGGATTTCTAATAGATATCTCAAATCCAATTGGCCAAAACAGTATGCTCCATCTCTCCTTCACTCTCTCTATCCTTTCCATCTTCCAACCCAGTGTTGCTCAACCAGTGGCAGCAGCATCTATTTAGTTGTTTAGGTCAAACCACTGGTGTACTGGTCTTTCTTACTCAAAGTCCACACATCCAATTAATTAATAAGACCTATTGCGCACATACACACACTCTCAATGAATGTGACCACTTTTCATTATTTTTGTGACTGTAATTCAAACTCTTTATACTCTTGTCTGAATCAGTGTAATGGCCTTCTAAGTGGTCTCTCTTTCTGTACTCTTGCATTTCTTCTGGGGGCAAGCAGTAGTCAGAGTGATTTTTCTAAACTATAAATCAGGTTAAGCACTTATTATACTCCAAATTATCATATTTATCTTGTAATAAGTTAAATGCTTGCCACTGCTCCCTCCACTCCACAGTGGTTAGAGCATGAAAACATTTAATAAAATTAGTTTCTCGAAGCAATGATAAAGGGCCAAGAATGGTCCTCACAATCTGTGAAAAAGACAGTATTTTTATTGCCAAATGAGTAGAATCAAGAATTATTTAATTATCATGTCCCAGGTAACACAGCTAATAGATTTTTTTAAACACAGGCAGACTGGCTGAAGCTGGCTTTTTATAAACAAACGCTATGTAATCTTTCATATAAGTCTTAGGACCATCTTGGTAAGTCAAAATCCTATATTGACTAAAAGTGTATTTAATTTATAATTTGGGGAAGTGGATTGATATTTTTATAATATATTAATTGATAATTTCTTATTAAAGCCTTGCATATCTCTTATTTAGGTTTTATTTTGTTTCTTTCAATAAGTTTTCTTTGTACAAATCACTTTTTAATATTTATTACTGAATACTTCATATATATTTTTTCTATGGTTAATTTTAATTATATTTTTTTTGTGGCTGTTGCTGGCATGTAAGAATCCTTTTGATTTTTGTATAGTTATTTTCATTCCAAGAAATTTGCTGAGCTTTCTTATTGTACTATTTGATTATAGATTTTATTCATTCATTAATTGATCTAACATATATTTAATGGATGACTAGTATATGTTAGGTATTATTATAAATGATCGAATAAATCAGTAAATAAATGATTCGTATTCATGGGTATAAATTAGGGTATTTCATGTAATCAGTTCCTGTGTACATAACAACAATTTAGTTTTTTATGTTAGTTTATATATCTAATTTCCTTTTCTTGCCTTATTGCATTGGATGGGATTTCCATTCAAATATCAAATCAAAGTGATTATAGTAGGCATCCTTTTTCTGATTGTAAAAGATTTCATGTAAATTTTCAGCATTAATATATTATTTGCTTTGGGAATTTGGTAGATATTTATTAGGTTAAATAGTTTTCCCCCTTATTTTAGTTATGAAAATGTGTCAGATGATACAGAATACTTTTCTGCATTTATTGAGATATTCATGTGGTTTTTCTTCTTTAATTTTGTAATATGGATAGATTATATTAAACAAATTTTCTAATGTAAATCATCTTTGCTTTCCTGGGATATATATATTACCCTATCACAATGCTGTACATATGTTTTAAATCATTGCTACATTTATTAACATTTAATTTAGGAATTTTGCATTTATAATAAGTGAGATTAGTCTGTGACTTTCCTTTCTTTTACTGTCATTTTCCAGATTTGATATTAAGATGATACTAGCTTCCAAAAAAGTTGTAAGTCTTTTGCTTTTTATACTCACCAGAAATATTTGTTACTTGAATATTTTGTAAAACTTACCTTTAATGTAATATCCATTATATTTAATTCAGTGGACACATGGCAACCTAGTGGACATCTATATTCCTGCCTTTCCTACTGGGTTCTGTTTTCAGATGCCCAGCAACCTACTAAGCTTGAATGTTCCATCATTACTCTCAACCCTAACATACAGTTTGGATGTTACCCTGTTATTTCCAATCCCTATATATATATATATTTCTCATTGTAGGTTCTTATTTTATGTTTTTAACTGAAGTTTAAAATTCAATGATTATTATATCTTCTTTCCAAAATTGCCATTCACTAACTTCTTTATTTCTCTCTCTGATACCCATCCAGGGACATTTCAAAACCTAGAAACCTCTTTCTCACCACCCTCTTGGATTTGACCTGTCTTCATATTTGGTTGATTCTCTTTCAGTAACTCTTCTTAAATCTATTGTTATTTTTCTCCTCAGTACAACTAACTTCATTGCTGTCTTGTCACATTCACTTCAAATTATTGCCCAATTCCACTTCAACATATGAACTGTCACAAGATTAGTCTTCTGAAAAACCCCAAACCACCACGTCACGTCTTTACTCACAAAATTCAAGGGCTCACTATCATGTATAGGTTAATATTTTTTTCTTTGACTTCCTCCAGCACTTTTCTTCCTTAGTTGTTTTTATTATTGTTGTTGTTTTCAAGCTTCTGTTGCTGTGTACCTGTAATTAATTTCTCTGAATCGATTGTAAGCATCTGTAGGGCAGAGGCTGTGTTTTACCCTTCTCTGTATTCACTACAACTTCTGGCTGAGTGCTTGACATGTGTTGCTATTCAATAATGTGCTCTGCTTGATTGATGAATCACTTGTCTCTGCCTGATTAGCTCATTTAAGTGCGGGATGATAATGAGGCCAGGGTCATAAGAGCAAGCCCCGTGTGGATCAATTAGCTTTGGCTTATTTTATAACCCTAGTGTGTACTCTACCCCAAATCAACATTCCCAGAGAGCATGTGTTTGGACTCAAAATGGGGAGTAGAAAGAGGATGAACATTAGACTAGCCTAATTTCATCTCCGCTACTAAAGGTAAAACCTCCTAAAGGTAAGGGCTCTTCCTGACGATGGATCTGCAGTACATCTTCATATATAAAAGACAGATAGCTCTTGGCTTGTTCCATAGTTCTGGCTCAGTTTAGCTTTCAGAATATTTTTCTTTCATCATTCAGTTAAAATCAGTAAACTACTTATTTTGTTTAAAAAAGTAAAACCTCATGAGTGAAAGTCGTGTGAAGGTTAAGTTTCTTGGTTGTTGAATTTGTTTGAAATTATTGCCACCATAGCCTCATTTGTTATTTTATAGCAACCTATTTAATGTTGGATTTGCAAATATTCAAAGCAATATAATTTATCAGCCATTTCTCTGGCCCTCAGAAAATACTGTTATTTTTTCCTAAAATTTCTAAATTTTTGAGTTCAGTAGCTATCCATAGTGCAAATTAATTGGCTTCAGTACTATGAGTTGGTTTCACATAAATGTATGTTCAATAATAGTCATTCTTTTTTATATTCAGTCTAAGAGAAAATCTCAAACTAAAGAGATAACTGTAAGATGAAATGAGAAACAGTGCAGTTAGGATCAGATGATTAAGGAGAAAAATAAATAAATGTATATGCAATGTAGAGAAAAATAAAAAAAGGTAAAAGTATGGATATGATCTTTTTGAGGCCTATTTGATAGAATGTTAGTAAAAAAAACACTATTTTTTGCTTGAAAGGAAAACTAATCATAAAGAACAAAGTAATAGACAAAAACATTATGGTTTGAGTAATAAGATTTATGCTTTCATAGCAAAGTATAATCTATAATTGGAATGAAGTAATTGGATAAATGTAAAGTAGATTTGTTTAAATCAACAAAACTTTTCCTACAGAATTTGCAGAATTTTTTAATCATTAAGAGATAGCTTTTAAGAATCCATAAATGCTATAAAAAATCTAAAATCAGTATGGCATAAAGAAGGCCAAAGTAGCATATCAAAGTTAGGATTTCTGAGTTGAGTGGCATTGCCTTTCCTTTGTCCTGTGGGAAAAGGAAAAAGAACACAAAATAGCCACTTCCCTGGGATACCAAGCACATAGTCCAATGAGTTGGGCTAATAATTGCACCTCATAGGACTATTCTGTATCTTAAATGAGTTAAGATAGGTGAAAGGCTTGGAACTACGCCTGACAAATAGCAGACACTCAACAGATGCTGTTAGCTATTAGTAGCGACATTATTATCCTCGTTGGAGATCACTGAGATGGTCATCACTCTGCCTGCTCCTTGGTCCTGTGGGTATTTCTCTGTGCTCTGGACTTTAGGGCCTGCCATAGTCCAGTTGTCTTTGAACGTCTACCACAGTGTTCCCAAGTGTACAGGAAACAGTTGGCTCCTCGCCTGCACGTCTCTGGGCTTTGATCTAGTGGTATTAATAATGTAGTGGTTTACCCCAAATCGATCTTTGATTTATAGTACTTTACATATAGAAAACCAAACTCCTCAGAGGCTACAGCACTCCACAGCCACCAATGTTTCTAGAAAGAAAAATAGACACATATTTAGTATGTAGAATATTAGTTAAATTTTAGTATTTGGTAGAAAGTTCTCTCTAAACTTCGTGTTGGGAATACGACGGTGAACAAAACAGATAAAAATCACTACTCTCAAATAGCTTATATTCTAGTGGTGGGAGACGTGCGACAACAACAAAAAAAACACGTAAGTGAAATATTTCTTGTACTATAAGGGGATGAGTATAAAGAGAAAATAAAATCAAGGAAAGGAGGTAGAGCGTGTCTGGGACAGGGAAGGAGTAGCATCTGCAATGGAAGGAAGGGTTCGATATAATTTTTAGATTGTCCTATCAAGGGAGTTTTCACTGAAAAGATGAATTTGAGGAAAGATCTGCAGGAGATGAGAGGGTGAGCTATGAAGATCTTGGGAAAGGAAGTTTCCTAGCAGAAGGAAGGAACATCAAGTTCAAAGCCCCTGAGGTTGAATTATGCTCACGTTTGAGAAACAGCAAGGAGACCAGTGTGGCTGATACACAGCGAGCAGTTGTTAGTGTGGTATAATATAAATTCGGAGAGACAACAGAGGCCAGATTATGGAAGAGCTTGGAGAGAAATACGTCGTTTCTCTTTGTCTTTTCAGTTGATCTATTATTATCAGTCAGTACATTGGTTCTTCATACTTCTACTCCAATTTTAAATGTTTCAAGAGTCCCACGGAGTTACCCAGTTCCAGGTGTGTGGTTGCCAGTTTTCTTCTATGCCAGAGGGAGCTGGAGTCTTGTTAGGTCATGTCTGTGTTTCTTCTTGTTTCCACACTGTCCTGCTCTTCCAGTGCAGTCTTCTAAGTTCTGAGGGGCACTCTTCAGACATGTCAGGTCTAAATCATTGTTTACCTGTAGCAGGGCTTATGCTTGGACTCAGAAGATACCGTGCTCTTGGTCCACCGTTGCATACTCAGACCAGTTTATCAAATCACATCACCTGTGCCAACGTGGCTGGGTCTGTCAGGGTGACTTCTCCCATCAGTCATGGGCTGAACCAAATCTGGGCCTTGCCTTGCCTCTTAGGCCCTTGACATGGGCCTTTATGGCTGGCAGAGCCTCCCTTGGCCCATGAGGCACCTTGGTATGTATTTGCAAAGGCATTTCTTCATTGGCTTGGTGATTAGGTGACACTCTTATGAGAACTAGGGAAAAGTCTTACTTTCCTCTTGGTGTATACAGCCCATGGAAGGCTTAGTGAAACTGTGCTGGATTTTAGCTCCAACCCACCACCTCTCTGGCTGGTGCCCTGAACAGAGTACAAGCCGCCTAACCTTAAATGGTGGTGATGACCCCAACTTTCTCCCCCAGGTCCTGGGACTCCTTATAAAAGTGAATCCAATCCTTGCCCAGCTTTGTTCCCAGGGTCCTAAGGGAGCATCAAAATCGGAAACAAGAAGAATCTATTATACAGATCTGGAACCCCAGGCCAAAGGTCATATCTCTGAGCTATCTTTGAGAACCCAAGAGAAGACTTCTAAATAATTTTTTCTTGAACAAGATGATCTCCTTAGTGGGCACCTTATTTAAATACTAATTCTTGTCTTCTCTTTTTTTTTCTTCGTCAATCTTGCTAGAGGTTTATCAAGTTTTCTCATCTTTTCAAAGGACTGTATTTTGGTTTCATTGATATTCTCCATCTATTTCATTGATTTCTGTCTTTATATTTATTATTTCTTTACTTCTCGTTGCTTTGGGCTTATTTTGCTCTTTCTTCTTAATATGAAAGCCTAGATTATTGGTTTGAAACCTTTTTTCTTTCTAATGTAAGCATTTGCCATTATAAATTTCCCTCTGAGGCCTGCTTTAGTGGCATCTCACAAACTTTTATGTGTTGCATCTTCTCCTTTGTTCAGTTCAAAATATTTTCTAACTTTACTACAATTCTCCTCTTTGATCCATACATTACGTAGTAGTGGTTAATTTCCAAATATTTGGAGATTTTCCTTTAATTTTTTGTTATTGATTTCTAGTCTAACAAATAACTTAATATGTTTATTAATGATATATATCTTTGATTACATTTAAGATTTTATTTTGCCTTCAGTTTTCATCAGTTTAATTATAATGTATATGCACACGGATTTGTTTTGGGGATTTATCCTTTTGGGGGGACTAAAACTCTTAAATCTGTAGCTTTGTGTCTTTTGCTAAATTTAGAAGGTTTTCAGCCATTATTTCTTCAAATTTTTTCTACATTGTACTCTATCTTGTCTCCTTCTGAGAGTTCAGTGACACAAATGTTTTACTTTTTGGTAAGATCTTGCAGTCCCTGAGACTCTGTTCCTTTCTTCAAATCGTTTTGTAACTGAAAATTAGGTGTCTGATCCCTATGCCATCCAAATAATGAGAACAGAATCTTGGGAGAAAAAGGAAAGGTTTTACTTTGCCAGGCAGAGGGAGAAAAGCAAAGGGTCCGTGCCCCAAAAGTTGTTTGCTCCCCATTAAGAAATGGGTAGGGGTTTTTATGTGGGGTTTTAGGGAGGGCAGGGGGGCTGTGGACTTCTTGGTCAGCATTTTCCCATCGGCCTGTGTCTGGGGCTGCTTCCAGTGGAGGAGACAAAGGATTTCTCAGGTGAGTGTCTTTGGCTGTTGATCTCCATGGTGGAATTAGACTCTGGTGTCAGGAAATCCACTGCTGATTTGAAGGTACTTCTAATTTTGATCTTCTTCTCTAACATGCCTAGTACTATTCACTTTTCAGAGTCCTGAAGTAGATGTTCCATGTGTTCTGTTCAGGTTTTATAGCTGCATTCAGAGAGAGAGACAAGATAGAGTGTGTTTACTCCATCTTAACCAGAATCTAAAGTCCCCATTCTATTTAATTAAATATTGAGATAACAAAAAACTCCCAAGAAAAGATACATTGTAGCCATTTTAAAATTAAGTGCAACCTATTTAGTCAACCAAATTTATATTGTTCTGAATGTTTCAATTTTTGTGTGTTGGAGGGAAAGAAGTCCAGTCGTGCAGGCTGCACTTCAAGGAGGAAACTTATATGTAGCCCCTTGCTATTTATCTACCACCTGTTGTCTTCTATTGGTAGAAAGCTCCAGATGGCCTTTGGTCTAGAGTATGAGAGTGGACTAAGACAAGGTAATGTCAGAGCCCAAGCACAAATCCTGCTACAAATAATCAGGATGATTCTCTGACTTTGGCATGCAAAATATACATCCAAAGCTGTCGCCATGAGATTATCCCCTATAATAATTCCTCAAAAATCATGCAGAGGCACTGTTGAAGCCCCAGAATGCACCCAGTGTGTGAAGTGGGTTAGATACTGAGATAGACCCCAAGCTTGCTATCTGTTCCTGCACAAGACACTTTCCATGCTTCTTTCTTATTGCAGAGCTTATAGTGGCTACCTACATCACTTTGACCAGACACCAAAGCCATTTCCTAACTCCCTGTGCCAGGCGCCTTTCTCGCACCTCTCACAGTCCTCCCGGAGGACTTCTTCAGCCTCGCCTTGTGTGTTTTGTTATCTCATACACTGACTTAGAAACCTGATTCTTTAAAGAGATTATCCTATTAAAATTAGCAATTTTGGGTATAGTTCAGTTATTTAATAATAAAGTGACCATAATTACACACCAAACTTTTTCACACAATTATTATCCATTTACATGAATAATTTCATTTAATTTATTGGCAAGTCTACAAATAACTCTGATGGTTAACTTTTTCACTTCAAAGCACACAGATGCCAGTAAATATGACTTTCTAAATTCATATCTGAATATTTATTATGTGTTTTTGAATTTCTTTCCCTTCCCTGGTGAGAATGCATTGGGAAGAAGAAACCATCACCACCATATTGACATACACATTCAGTTTTGCATCCCAACTGCAATTTTAGTGAAAAAGGTAACATCCATCCTCTCCAAGGTTACTTCCTCATCATCAGGTGTGAATTCTAATTCTTCTTAACTCATCAGGAACCTTAGTTAATCATTTGTTGCCTTTCTCCTATAGACTTAATCTCTCTCTTCTTCTCTGTCTCTTTGTGGGCTCTACATGCTCAGATATATAGCTCCTGCTTAAAATATATTCCTTAGACACAGTTACTGTGTCCCTGCAGTTACTGATCTGTTTCTTTCCTTGAGAATGTTGACAATGTTTGCTGTTTCACATTCTAATTTTCTATACATTTTTCAATCCATTGTCACCTGGCTGCCTCTACAGCCAGGCAATTAGAAATGGCTCTGGACAAAATAACTGATAGTCAATCGTTACTTCTTTTCAGTTTTTATAGTGAGCTTGGCTGGTCACTCCTTACTATTATAAACTTATTTCTCTGAGCTTATATGATACCGTAGTCTCTTGGTTTTCTGCTTTTTTTCTGACTGCTCTTAACATACATTTTGGACTCTACTCCTCCCACTTTAATAATAGTTTATTCTAGTCTCACGGCTTCAGGTACTATATATGGATAACTCTCAAATCTACATCTGTAGCCCATATCAAGAATGAAACAGAGGAGGAGGAGGAGAGATTCAGTCTTCTAGTGGACATTACTCCTTGGCTGTAATGTAGACATTTCAAATTCAAGGTGTTCAAAATGAAGCCCATGCTCACTCTAACCTGCGTTTCCCACTTAGCTCAGCGAACCGTATCTTTACACCCACACGTTGTGTGAAACCTGGCTTCTATCATTCCTTCGTGGTTAATCTGCAACCAAATCCTAACAATTCTATTTTTAATTATCTTTTGACTCTCTTTTGTTCCCTTAATCCCACTGCTACTTTCTTTGTTTAGGCCTTTTCAATTTCTTCTTTAAATTGCAGCGTTAGTCTCCTTATTGGCTTTCCTATCTCCAGTCTTGATCTTCTTCAGTCCACTTGCCACATTGAAGCCTTAGTGATTTTTCTAAATTGTAAATCATGTCACTTCCTTGTTTACAATTTTTCAATGACATCCCCAAACATTCAGAATAAAATTAGGATTTCTTACTATAATATACAAGGCCTTCCTGATCTGATTCTTACCACTTTCTTTAGGAAGCCCCTTTGATTTGCCTTCATCCTTACCAAGCCCCCTTCCTGTCACCCCTCCCCTAATATGGACTAGGTGCTTATATTTTACAATTCAATAGTATCACGCTCTGCACCATCAGAGCATTCACCACATGGTATTTTTTGTTGCCCTTTAAATAGAGCCTATGTCTAATTAATCTCTATATCTCTGTGTCATTGCCTGGACATCAGTCTTTGGAACACTGGGATGTTTATTGAATGCATACGTAAAAGAATGAGTGAAAAGTTTTGAAATCCAAATTGAAGAACTTAGGTTCTTGAGCAGGGAAAGGCAAGAATGTTAGATAAATAGATAAGGTGAGGATATCTGGAGGTATGTAGAGATCGTGAGAAAACTGATAACCATGAGGTTTTTGTAACAGGTGTGAGGTCAAGAAGACCTGAAACGATAGTTTGGGTGATATGCAAAATCATTAATGATTCCTTTGAAACTGAAGTTATTAAAGCCCTAGAATGGATTATGCCATTGGCCCCAGAAAAGATGCCTAGCAATATTCTCAAAGCAGTATGTGTCCCAAATTTATATATATTTATTTATAAATTACATATCATAAGTTAGATATATTATGATATATATATCATAATTAACATTGAGATGTAAGGGAAACCAGTAATACTTTAAGCCATATAAATCTTATGTGGTTGTAACTTGTTTAAAACAAGCTTCTTTCTTTAAAAATTATTTTATTGAGGTTGTATTAGTTTATAACATTGTATAAATTTCAAGTATACATTATTATATTTCAGCTTCTGTATAGATTGCATTGTTTTCACCTTCAATTGTCTAGTTTTTAGTCTGTCACCATACATAATGTACCCCTTTACCCCTTATGCCCTTCCCCCACCCCCTTCCCCTCTGGTAACTACCAATTCATTCTCCTTATCTATGTGTTTGTTTGTTTGTTTATT
The DNA here is from genome assembly GCF_041296235.1 of Equus asinus. Taxonomy (NCBI): domain Eukaryota; kingdom Metazoa; phylum Chordata; class Mammalia; order Perissodactyla; family Equidae; genus Equus; species Equus asinus. The sequence goes on along the minus strand of NC_091810.1, from coordinate 91,911,572 downwards.
TTCCACATATGAGAGAAACCATAGAGTATTTGTCTTTCTCTGTCTGACTTATTTTGCCTAGCATAATACCCTCAAGGTACATCCATGTTGTTGCAAATGGCACAATTTTGTCTCTTTTATGGCTGAGTAGTATTCCATTGTGTATGTATCTCTCTCTCTATATATGTATATGCATATAGAGAGAGATAGATATACACCACATCTTCTTATCCATTAATCCATTAATGGGCATTCAAATTGCTTTCAAGTCTTGACTACTGTGAATAACACTATGATGAACATAGGGGCATACATCTTTTTGAGTTAATATTTTCATGCTCTTTGGATAAATACCCAGAAGTGGAATAGCTGTGTTATACGGTATTTCTGGTTTCTTGAGAAATCTCCATAGTGTTTTCCATAGTGGCTGCACCAGTTTGCATTCCCACCAGCAGTGTATGAGGATTCCCTTTTCCCCACGTCCTCTCCAACACTTGTTATTTCTTGTCTTGTTAATAATCAAGCTTCTTTCTTTTACGTTTTAATGTTTCCTCATTGGGTCTTCTAGCTAGAAAAGCCCAAAGAGCATAAAGTTGGCTGTTTGTTTTCTCTGTGGTATAAGCTCTATTTTCTTCATATGTGCCTGCTAAATGCTGCTGTGATTGTGCTTTTAAAATGAAACACTTTGGGGGCCAGCCGTGGTGGCCTAGTGGTTAAGTTCAGCACACTCTGCTTTGGCAACCTCAGTTCAGTTCCTAGATGTGGACCTACACTGCTCTGTTAGCGGCCATGCTGTGCTGGTGGCCCACATACTAAAAAATAGAAGAAGATTGTCATGGATGTTAGCTCAGGGTGAATCTTCCTCAGCAAAAAAAAAGAAAAGAAAAGAAAAGAAACACTTTGCTTATGTAGTTCATATCAATAGAAAGCTTAGAATAACTAGACTCCTTATGAAGTCAAGTTCAGAAAACTGATATTTATCTTCTTTAAACAGCCTGGAAGTGCAATATATCATGTTTTTGCAGATGTTAACATTTGTTAAATTTGGACAATATGATATTTATTTTCAAGGTCTATTATGCTTCAAACAATTTAAAATATTTCAAAAACTATGGACTTAACTCTTCTAGATTAAACAAGTTAAAATTTTTTTTTACCAGTATTTGTACTAACAGAAAACAACAGGTATTGCCTATAACTCTCTGGTTCCTGTTGGTTTGTTTAGAAGCTATTTTTGGTCTTTATTTTAGAGATACTCTGGTATGTGATTTAAGAAAATATGTATAACTCAAGAAAAAGAAACTTCTTGTATATTAACCTGTGCATTTTGCTTTTCAACTAAGTGCTTTCCCTCCTTCTTAATCCATGTAAAACTATTACGATTTTTTTAAATGGCCCATATTCCATTTGCAGCCTGAACATTTAGTTCAATAAGTAATAAAAAGCATTAACAGCCTCATATAACCCAAAAAGAGCTCCCAAGTAAGCAATGAGGACAACATTCTTGTTAAATGATTTTGACTAACCAGTCTTTATAGTGACACTGGATTTTGTGGTTGCCGCTTTATTTTATAAATAATCTCTACATCACTTTCAAAGGCAAATAAGAATTTTAAACTTTATTTTATCTATTACATCATCACAAGTTATTTTTTTCTAAGAGATGTAAAATTCTTCTGATTTATTTTTGTGGGGTATCATGTCCTTAAACTATGAACTTGCTGTTGAATTTTCCTACAAAAAGTTTTTTTAAAACCCTTTTGTTATAAATAAAGCACAGATACAGAAAAACACACAAATGTGTGGCTTAATGGATTCTTTTAAGGCTGACAGCATTTTAACTATCATCCACGTCAAGAAATCCAACTTTTGGAAGGGGCGGAGCAAAATGACAGGGTGAGCTGACCCGGGATTCTCTCCCCTCCAAAATACAACAAAAGATTGGAAGAACTGAATTTCAGAGAATAAACATAATGCCAGCTCGTTAGAGACCTACAATACCAAGAAGGCGGAGATCATAACCTTGCTTACACCCTCGGAGGCGCTGGAACGGTAGAGAGAACATCGCTCCCTCTCCTAGAGTCTGCGATCACTGAGGCGCGGGTCGGGAAGGAGCGGGGGAGGGGCCGCGCGACCAGGGGATCATCCAGGACTCCTGCCGCTGATTCAGTGGAGACCCGCTGACGGGGGGAAAGCTTCCGTCCGCGGGGACCCCATAAATCAAGGGCCTTGGGAGACCAGAGAACAGAACTGATCTGAACCCAGACCAGCACGTGTGAGTAACAGCCCCTCCCCCCAGCAAAGCCAGTGGGCGCAGCCATCTTGCCCCAGGGCGGAGAGCTAACACGCGGCTCTCGGCCCCCATCTAGTGGTGACAGGCTGTAACTGCAACTGAATTCTACCACCATGAGAAAAAACCGCTCCTCTACCATCCAGCAATTTATAAATGATAAAAACACAGAATTAAGTCCTGAGGACTTGGAATTAGGTAAACTAAGTGATAACGAGTTCAGAGCAGCTATAATCAAAAAACTCAATGAGGTAGAGAGAAAGATAGAGAAACAAGCCGAGTTCTGGAGTTACTTCACAAAAGAGATTGAAATCATAAAGAAAAATCAAACAGAATTACTTGAGATGAAAAACACAATGGACCAGATAAAACAGAATACGGATTCCCTGAATGCCCATGTAGACAACATAGAGGAGCAAATTAGCATAATCGAAGATAGACAGGCTGAATGGTGCCAGACAGAGGAAGAAAGAGAACTAAGAATTAAAAAAAATGAGGAAAATCTCCGAGAGATAATGGATTCAATGAGGAGTAAGAACATAAGGATCATAGGAATTTCCGAGAATATGGAAAAGGAAAATGGAGCAGAAAGTGTGCTTAATGAAATTATTGAAGAGAACTTCCCAAATCTAGGGATCGATGGAGAAATGTGTGTAGAGGAGGGTTTTAGATCTCCTAGATTTGTCAATGTAAAAAGAGCTACCCCAAGGCACATAGTAGTAAAAGTTGGCAAAAAGGAATGATAAGGAAAGAATACTCAGGGAAGTAAGGAAAAAAAGAGAATAACCTATAAAGGAGCCCCTATCAGACTGTCAGTGGATTTCTCTACAGAAACCCTACAAGCTAGGAGAGAATGGGGTGACATACTCAAAGCTTTAAAGGATAAAAATCTTTAGCCAAGAATACTCTATCCAGCAAGAATTTCCTTCAGATATGAGGGAGAAATTAAATCTTTTCCAGACAAACAAAAGTTAAGGGAATTTGTAACTAAAAGCCCTCCACTACAAGAAATCCTCAAGAAGGCTCTCATACCTGAAAAAAGAAAAAAGGGAGAAAGGGGACACAATCCACAGACTAGGGAGACCGATGGATAGAACCAGAACAGGATAGCAAATATTCAATTATAGCATTAGGGTAAAGGTAAGGAAACTACCAAAACAAGGATGATCTTAGCACTCTAACTACCAATTAATAAGACGAGTTGGAATAAAAAATGAAAATAATTATTTAGGAGGGGAAGAGCAAAGGGTCTAAATCAGTATTGGTCAAGTAAGTAAGAGACCACCAGAGAATAGACTATATTATACACGAGATTCTAAAAACAAACGTCAAGGTAGACACTAAAATAAAGCACAGAACAGAGTCACAAATCATAGATAAGGAAAAATCTAAGAAACCCAGCATAAGAAATTGCAGTATTAAATGGGTAGTCTAAAGCAAACAGGAAAAGAAATGCAGGAAAACAAGATAATGAGCGACAGATTAACAGCACTAAGTCCACATGCATCAATAATAACTCTCAATGTGAACGGATTGAACTCCCCAATAAAAAGACACAGAGTGGCAAAATGGATTAAAGAACACGATCCAACAATTTGTTGCCTCCAGGAAACACACCTCAGCCCCAAGGACAAACATAGACTCAGGGTGAAGGGGTGGAGGACAATACTTCAAGCAAATAGCGAGGAAAAAAAGGCAGGCGTTGCAATTCTCATATCAGACCAAGTGGATTTCAAAATAAGACAGTAAAGAGAGACACAGAGGGACAATATATAATGATCAAAGGGACACTTCATCAAGAAGAAATAACGCTGATAAATATCTATGCACCCAACACAGGAGCACCAAGATTCATAAAGCAACTATTAACAGACCTAAAGGAAGATGTTAAAAACAACACAATAATAGTAGGGGACCTCAACACCCCACTCACATCAATGGACAGATCATCCAGCCAGAAAATCAACAAGGAAATAGTGGAGCTGAATGAAAAACTAAAACAATTGGACTTAATAGACATATATAGATCACTCCACCCTGAAGGAGCTGAATACACATTCTTCTCAAGTGCACATGGAACATTCTCTAGGATAGACCATATGTTGGGAAACAAGGCAAGCCTCTACAAATTTAAAAAAATTGAAATAATAACAAGCATCTTCTCAGATCATAGTGCTATAAGGCTAGAAATTAATTACAAGAAAAAAGCTGAGAAAGGCACAAAGATGTGGAGACTAAACAACACACTACTGAACAAGCAATGGATCATTGAAGAAATTAAAGAAGAAATCAAAAAATACCTGGAAACAAATGAAAATGATAGCATGCCATACCAACTCATATGGGATACAGCAAAAGCTGTATTAAGAGGAAAATTCATCGCAATACAGGCACATCTTAACAAACAAGAAAAATCCCAAATAAGCAACCTTAAAGCACACCTAACTGAACTAGAGAAAAAAGAACAAATGAAGCCCAAAGTCAGCAGAAGGAGAGAAATAATAAAAATCAGAGCAGAAATAAATACTATTGAAATGAAAAAGGCAGTAGAAAGGATCAATGAGACAAAGAGCTGGTTTTGAGAGAAGTTAAATAAAATTGGCAAACCATTAGCCAGACTTACAAAGAAAAAAAGGGAGAAAGCTCAAATAAACAAAATCAGAAATGAGCGAGGAGAAATAACAACAGACTCTGCAGAAATACAACAGATTATAAGAGAATACTACAAAAAACTATATGCCAACAGAATGGATAACCTAGAGGAAATGGATAAATTCTTGGACTCCTACAATCTCCCAAAGCTCACTCAAGAAGAGGCAGACAATTTGAACATACCAGTCACAAGGAAAGAGATTGAAACAGCAATCAAAAACATCCCAAAGAATAAAACCCCAGGACCAGATGGCTTTCCTGGGGAATTCTACCAAACTCTCAGAGAGGATTTAATACCTATCCTTTTCAAGCTATTCCAAAAAATTAGGGAAGATGGAACACTTCCTAACACATTCTATGAGGCCAACACCACGCTGATACCAAAACCTGACAAGGACACCACGAGAAAAGAGAACTACAGGCCAATATCACTGATGAACATAGATGCAAAAATTCTAAACAAAATTTTGGCAACCAGAATTCAGCAATTCATCAAAAGAATCATACATCATGATCAGGTGGGATTCATACCAGGGACACAGGGATGGTTCAACATCCGCAAATCAATCAATGTGATACACCACATCAACAAACTGAGGAATAAAAACCACATGATCATCTCAATAGATGCAGAAAAGGCATTTGACAAGATCCAACAGCCATTTGTGATAAAAACTCTGAACAAAATGGGCATAGAAGGAAACTACCTCAACATAATAAAGGCCGTATACGACAAACCCATAGCCAACATCATACTCAATGGGCAAAAACTGAATGCCATCCCCCTGAAAACAGGAACGAGACAAGGATGCCCTCTATCACCACTCTTATTTAACATAGTACTGGAGGTCCTGGCCAGAGCAATCAGGCAAGAAAAAGGAATAAAAGGAATCCAAATAGGGAGGGAAAAAGTGAAACTCTCGCTGTTTGCAGACGACATGATCTTATATATAGAAAACCCCAAAGAATCCATTGGAAAACTGTTAGAAGTAATCAACAACTACAGCAAAGTTGCAGGGTATAAAATCAATTTGTATAAATCAGTAGCATTTCTATACTCCAGTAATGAACCAACAGAAAAAGAACTCAAGAATACAATACCATTCACAATTGCAACAAAAAGAATAAAATACCTTGGGGTAAATTTAACCAAGGAGGTGAAGGACCTATATAATGAAAATTACAAGGCCTTTCTGAGAGAATTGGATGACGACATAAGGAGATGGAAAGACATTCCATGTACATGAATTGGAAGAATAAACATAGTTAAAATGTCCATTCTACCTAAAGCAATCTACAGATTCAACGCCATCCCAATCAGAATCCCAATGACATTCTTTACAGAATTAGAACAAAGAATCCTAAAATTCATATGGGGCAACAAAGGACCCCGAATTTCTAAAGCAATCCTGAGAAAAAAGAACAAAATGGGAGGCATCACAATCCCTGACTTCAAAACATACTACAAAGCTACAGTAATCAAAACAGCATGGTACTCGTACAAAAGCAGGTGCACAGATCAATGGAACAGAATTGAAAGCCCAGAAATAAAACCACACATCTATGGACAGCTTATCTTTGACAAAGGAGCTGAGGGCATACAATGGAGAAAAGAAAGTCTTTTCAACAAATGGTGCTGGGAAAACTGGAAAGCCACATGTAAAAGAATGAAAATTGACCATTCTTTTTCACCATTCACCAAAATAAACTCAAAATGGATCAAAAACCTAAAGGTGAGACCTGAAACCATAAGGCTTCTGGAAGAAAATGTAGGCAGTACACTCTTTGACATCAGTATTAAAAGGATCTTTTCGGACACCATGCCTTCTCAGAGAAGGGAAACAATAGAAAGAATAAACAAATGGGACTTCATCAGACTAAAGAGCTTCTTCAAGGCAAATGAAAACAGGATTGAAACAAAAAAACAATCCACTAACTGGGAAAAAATATTTGCAAGTCATATATCTGACAAAGGCTTTATATCCTTAATATATAAAGAACTCTCACAACTCAACCACAAAACATCAAACAACCCAATCAAAAAATGGGCTGGAGACATGAACAGACATTTCTCCAAAGAAGATATACTGATGGCCAATAGGCACATGAAAAGATGCTCATCATCGCTGATCATCAGGGAAATGCAAATCAAAACTACACTAAGATATCACCTTACACCCATTAGAATGACAAAAATATCTAAAACTAATAGCAACAAATGTTGGAGAGGTTGCAGAGAAAAAGGAACCCTCGTACACTGCTGGTGGGAATGCAAACTGGTGCAGCCACTATGGAAAATAGTATGGAGATTCCTCAAAAAATTAAAAACAGAACTACCATACGATCCAGCCATCCCACTACTGGGTGTTTATCCAAAGAGCCTGAAGTCAGCAATCCCAAAAGTCCTGTGCACCCCAATGTTTATTGCAGCACTGTTTACAATAGCCAAGACGTGGAAGCAACCTAAGTGTCCAGCAACAGACGAATGGATAAAGAAGATTTGGTACATATATACAATGGAATACTACTCAGCTGCAGAACAGAACAAAATCATTCCATTTGCAGTAACATGGATGGACCTTGAGAGAATTATGTTAAGTGAAATAAGCCAGTGAGAGAAGGACAATCTGTGTATGACTCCACTCATATGAGGAATTTAAAATTATGGACTAAGAACAGTTTAGTGGATACCAGGGGAAAGGTGGGGTGGGGGGTGGGCACAAAGGGTGAAATGGTGCACCTACAACATGACTGACAAACATTAATGTACAACTGAAATTTCACAAGATTATAACCTATCAATAACTCAATTAAAAAAAAAAAAAGAAAGAAATCGAACTTTTACCACCCACCTCAGGAGCTCCTCAATCGCCAGCTCCCAATCAGAATCTCTGCCCTCTCCCCAAAGCAACCACTATTTTGACTTTATGGTCATCACATCCTTGTAGTTTTCTCTCTGAAGGCTTCATCTCTGACACTGTAGTTTAATCCTGCCCAATTAAAAAAAACAGGTTTTTTAAATAAAGTCTCCTTTAATCTACAGTTTCTTCCTTCGTCTTTTTCTTTTCTTTACAATCATTTTTTGAAGAACCTAGGGAAATGTTGACTGCATTTCAACAAGTTCTTCCTTTCTCCATACTCCGTGAAACTTGGCAGCTGGATCCAGAGGCTTGATCAGACTCAGGTTTGATTGCTTTGTGTTTTCTTTCATCAGGAGACACTTATTGCTGTTTTTCTCTGTTTGTCTGATGTTAGCTGCTGTTGGTGCTCAGTGCCTGGATCTATTGATCCATTGGGAGCTGCAAACAGTGATACTCTAAGTGTATTATTTCTTTTAAAAATATTAGGTGGATAAAATAGATACTTCCACTTATCTTTCTGGTTACCTGGTAGAACGGTTCATACAGAACAGTCAGGCTAAGTGCTCGATTCTTTCCCTTTACTTACCAGTTTTCAAGATAATGAGTTGATTCCCTATCACCCTCAGAAGATAACCTTTTCGTATTTTTAAAAATATCGTTATAGACTCATAGATTAAATCATTTTTATTTTAATTGAAATTATTATTATTATTATTTTAAAGATTTTATTTTTTCCTTTTTCTCCCCAAAGCCCCCCAGTACATAGTTGTATATTCTTCGTTGTGGTGGGTCCTTCTAGTTGTGGCATGTGGGACGCTGCCTCAGCGTGGCCTGATGAGCAGTGCCATGTCCGCGCCCAGGATTCGAACCAACAAAACACTGGGCCGCCTGCAGCGGAGCGCGCGAACTTAACCACTCGGCCATGGGGCCAGCCCCTGAAATTATTATTTTTGAAGCTTAAATTATTGTATCATTGGCCAGTGGGAGCCTCTTGAAGTTGGTTCCTGAGTCCTTTTGACACGGTCCTGATCATCTTTGATTGTTTCTTCTTTATCCAATATAACAATGTTCCAGGTTCATCTTCTTTCCCAGACCTGGAATGACCCATATCTCTAAGAAGTGCTAGTTTCTGTTAGTGGTAAATAATATTTTAGGACCATTGTCTGGGCACTAGGGAAATTTGGTTAGTCATTGTTTTCAGGATTCTTCAGTGGAAAGACCTAGAATATTTTACACACACATGCACTCTCGCTCTCTCGCACACGCACCTCCTATAATACTGCTTATGAATTCGTATTGATATTTCCCATACAAATTCAGGACTACAGATTTTTTTTTATACAATTTCCTTTATATTTTACTACCTTACTGCAAACTGAGAGTCTTCTTTGTGATGGACACAAGATATGATGGAATTAGATTAACCTATAATTACTTTTGCCTTTGACATACATGATTTTGGGAAGAATCTAGGCATAATGATCTCTCTCCAAGTATGTGAATGTTCCCCCCCTCCATATATGAATGCTCTAGGAAACAACCTGCACTGAATTTGTCTCACATTTCTTTGCCAAATTCCTATAATTTTTTATTCTTTTAGAGTTATTTTATATTATAGCTCTAGGCAAATTTTGCCATCTTCCTGGATAGCCCCATCTTCTTTGGTCTTCTCACTCTTCAGTTCCTTCAACGTGTTAGCCCCAAGAGTCTTTTCTGTAATTCGATAGTAAGCATTTCCTTTATATTGTCATCACCTTAGGGTCTGTTCCCCAAATAAATATTGGATTGGCACCTGTCGTATGCTCTCCTGAGTACCGGATGGTCATATAAGTTTATTAGAAGTGAGTTCTGTTACTGTGATCAGCAGGTGTTAAACAACTAGAAGGATCAAATGATTGTAACATAAAGTTCTTTGTTATAGCACAATTAGTGGCTTTTATATAATTCAGGAAAGAAAAATTCCTATTTGTTGATAAATGATCCAGTTGTCATTGAGGAAAAACACTACTGGAATATCCTTTTCCTCTTGTAATTATGGGCTTTCCTCAATATTTGCATTTCAATATATTTTATTTAATACTTTATGATGACTTGGTTGTGTTATTCACAAAATAAAAAGAAAGAAAATAAGAAAAGTAAGAGAATCTTTACGTTTATTATTACAATTATCCAGAAGCTTTCCCATCAGGAAACTTCTGCATAGCAGTTGTGAACAATTGTCTTCTATAGAGGCAAAGGGTTTATTTCCATTTTCAAATATAAGGATTCTTTTTCTTCATAAAAATCCAATTAAAACCATTTCGACACTTAACTCTGGGATGACTGATTGCTATTACACAATTTAGATCTTCAATTTTTTTATATTGAACTTGCTGTTCTGAGTTTAAAATAAAATTGTGTTTGAAGCTGTCAGGAGATTATACATTTTAACATAAATTTATCTTGAAGTTCTTTTCAGAGCTTTGGCTAAGTCTTTAAATTAGAATGTCAAATGGTTTTTAATCCTAAAATTTTGAACATATTTATTACCTCAAGTAGAGAGTGACTGGAATTATAATATACTTGCAATTACTGTAGAAATTTGTTTTGAATAATAAAAAGTACCTAAGAAGGAATGTGGAAAAGTGTATCAAGGGCCCTATGAGGAGGTGTGCTGAGCCCGTCCCTCCCAGGGACCATCTGCCACCTTCCCATGATGCTCTTCATCGTGGTGGCTTGGCGTTCACTGAGCACCAGCCGGAGGGTCGCAGTCTGCAGACTGGGATGCTAAGCATGCCACCCGGACTCCGTGACCTGCTCTTTGAAATCTCAAAAATTTAAAAGCAAGTTAAAAAAAACTTTTAAAAACCTTTTAAAAATAGTTAAAGCAAATCTAATATATGTCTTCTCATTTAAAGGCTTTCTGTACTGAAAAAAAAAATCACACTGTAAAATTTATACTGCTGTAGTCAAAGTAACATTACAATTTCAATAAATTCTACCATTATATTAAAACATGATGTTATTTATTACTCTTTTTCAGAGTAGTTTCATTGTTTTAAAAGGAGATACCAGTAAAAGATAAATGAATGAGTGATGAAAGGAATTTTTAAATACCACAGTGACTTAAAAAATTTTGGTGATGAGAGGCTGGCCTTGTGGCACAGTGGTTAAGTTTGCATGTTCCACTTCAGCGGCCTGGGGTTTGCTGGTTCAGATCCGAGGTGCCGACCTACACACAGCTTGTCAGGCCTGGCTGTGGCAGGTGTCCCACATATAAAGTAGAGGAAGATGGGCACAGATGTTAGCTCAGGGCCAGTCTTCCTCAGCAAAAAGAGGAGGATTGGTGACAGATGTTAGCTCAGGGCTAATCTTCCTCAAAAAGAAATTGGTGATGATTTTAGATGGTTAAAATATAATTTAAAGCTATTGGGAGATATGCCAACAACTGCTTTGTGGTGAGTAGAACTTATAAAAGGCACGTAAAAATGCAATGTGAGTGTAGAAAAGCCTAATTTCTTTCATCTTTTTGGGTTTTGCATAAATTCTAGTTATAACAAAGTACTAAGGAATAGTAGTGGGGACTTACATTGGGTGTGATGTCAGCAATTAGCTGAGCCTCTTATTTCTCAGTTGACGTAACCGAGGTCCAGAGCAATGAGCTAACTTCCCCAAGGTCACGCAGGTAGGTGGAGGCACGGTTCGCAACCAGGATATCTGAATTTTCCTTTCCGTGCTATTTTTCCAGCACCCATCTGCCTCCTAAAGATGTTTCTACAGACTCAAAACCCTGTGGGCAAGGCAAGTTGGTGTTCACACAGACAGGAATCAAGCCAGTGTCAGACGGGAGGGGCCAGCAAGCCCTGGGGAAATGTGAGAGGACTTTCCCTCGCTGACAGCATTGAGGTTCAAATATTTAGGGTATTATGACATCCAACTCAAATATGCCTACAGGCCAGCCAGTTGCTTTTTGATACTCTAAAGGCATTTTTTAACCACTTAGATATATTCAGTATCTAAAATGGGTTCATATAGCTGTGTTTACAAATAGGAATGCAATTTCAATTAGAGATTAGACATTTTATGCTGTGGAAGAAATTGCAAATAGATGATTTTATAAAGAGCACTGAGTAGTTGACAGTGTACCCATCACTGATAGGATTTATTATTTATTTATTTTGAGGAAGATTAGCCCTGAGCTAACATCTGCCAGTCCTCCTTTTTCTGCTGAGGAAGACTGGCCCTGAGCTAACATCTGTGCCCATCTTCCTATACTTTATTTGTGGGACACCCGCCACAGCATGGCTTGCCAAGCAGTGCATATGTCCGCACCCGGGATCTGAACCAGAGAACCCCAGCCACTGAAGCAGAATGCGCGCACTTAACTGCTGCGCCACTGTGCAGTCCCTTATTATTTATTTTTATTGTTGGCTTTGGAGGCATTTTAGGAAGTCCGTTAATCCATCCAGTCAGTCAGTAGATCAAATGTTGATCACTTTGTCTAGGGCTGTACCATGCTTGGCCAGCTGTGAAGCTTCATGTTTCTTGATGCTGCAAAAAAGGGAAGCTCTGATGATAGAGAAAGTAAATGGTGGCTCTGAATGTTTCGCTAGCCACTTTTATAAGTTGAATGTTCTATTCAAATACAAATACCTTGAAAGTCCAGAGTACAATAAGCAAAACCAACCTTCAATATTCTTAATCCTCATGTCAAAACTTTAGAATCTGTATAAATCTATTTCCACTGTGAAACATGTCCTTATTGTAATATTTAACCTTTGTGTTGATGCAAAATTAAAAGAGTGTTTCACCGGTACTTTTATTCCAGAGTAAGAAAAAGGCAAGAGAGAGGTAGGTAAATGTTTAGTGACTTTACCGACAAAAATTTATTATTTATTTATGTACAAGACCTTGGAGATAGAAAACAGTATGTTAAAGGACTTAAGGAGTTTACTCTTGGTTGGGGAGAGGACACGAACTCAGAGAAAAACAGCGATAGATGATAGTAGAAGCATCAAATGTGTGCCGTGGTGTTCTGGGAATCACTACCATTGAAGGACTGCTTCATCCTGCCAAGGGCTAGGGAGGTTTTCGAGAAGAGGAAGAAATTTGGGGTAGAGGCGAAAAGGTACCTACAAAGGCATAATCCTGGGAAGCCACCTGAGGTGTCAGGGTTGTAGGAGACATCTCTTTATCCGGAGTGTCCTGAGGGGCATTGTGTAAGAAAGGCAAATACGTATCTACAATGTGCCCGGGAACTTTTCAAATATTACTTTACTTGAAATAAACTTCAAAGTGAGTCTTAGGACCATCGTCATTTTACTGATTCAGGAAACCGAGTGGGGCTCTGGGGAGGTGAAACGATTTGTCTTGGCGTTTCTGGGTCCCAGGCTCTGTTCCTCGAATGGAAACGTACCTGTCCGTCTTTGCCTGACTTTGGGCTAGAAGTGGAGAACCTTTGTTTTGATTGCCTCCTATTCCCCCTGTTGGTGAGGAGGGATTCCCATCCTAGGGTTACGGGGATGGCCGAACACAGAACACTCCAGACCGGACAGGTGAAACTGACAGCAGTTTATTGTTCGCCTAACCTCACAGCCTGGGGAGGACATCACACACCACGCATGGCTACACGCGGGTTCTACTCAGGAGCAGAGTGAACAGCCAGGGGTTGTGGGAGAAAGGCTTTGTCGTATTAAGAGGGTGAAGTGTCCCATGGTTCCTGTGAGAAGCTGTGATTGGCTTATTTGAACAATTCTGAGGGCTGGCGTGGAACTGAAACCCGCTATTCACGGATAACCAGAAACTGTATTTGGTCCATTGATAAGGAGGGTTGTTCGCCTAGGAGACATTATACACAGAGCAGAGTGGGGAGAGGAACTTGAGGTTAGGCCATTCGAGACTACTGGTTTCACATGTCAAGGCAGCATGTAATGTTAATTTTAGGTCTTTTGCCACACCCTTATGAGACTGTGGGCCAGGTTTATCTTTCTAACCTTTCATGTTCCTCAAAAAGATGTGTTTTTGTGAAGGTAGGAACTCCTGACTATTCCTATGTATGTTAGCCTCCTTTTATATTTCTGGCACTTGTCATTCTTTTCTTGTCATTTTCTTATTTGTTTTCAGATGCTTTTTTTTTTTTTTTTAAGACTGACACCTAAGCTAACATCTGTTGCCAATCTTTTCTTTTTCCTTCCTGTCCCCAATGACCCCCGGTACACAGTTGTATATTCTAGTTGTAGTTCCTACTGGCTCTGCAATGTGGGATGCCGCCTCAGCATGGCCTGATGAGCGGCTCTGGGTCCACTCCCAGGATCTGAACTGGTGAAACCCTGGGCTGCCGAAGCAGAGCATGTAAACCTAACCACTAGGCCTGGGCCCACCCCTCAGATGCTTTTTTCTTATTTGGCTACCACCAAAGAAGGGAAGCTCCATAAAGGCACAAGGGGCTTTTTATTTATTTTTATTATTATTTTTTTTAATGGTATGACCCCTTTGGACAAGTTCAGCAATCTTTAATAAACACATAATTTCTTTTTGTTTTCCAAGATTGGCCCTGAGCTAACATCTGTTGCCAATCTTTTTTTTTATTTCTTCTTCTTCTCCCCAAAGCCCCTCAGTACATAGTTGTATATTTTAGTTGTAGGTCCTTCTAGTTCTGCTATGTGGGACGCTGCCTCAGCATGGCTGGATGAGCGGTGCCATGTAGTGCCCAGGATCTGAACCGGCAAAACCCTGGACCACTCAAGCGGAGTGTGTGAACTTAACCACTCAGCTGTGGGGCCAGCCCCACAAGGGACCTTCCAAATCATCTTATTTACTGCTGTGTTTCCAGTGCCTATGATGGCCCCTGGCACATAATAGATGCTCAATAAATTTTGTCAACTAGAAGAAATAAGCATAGTTATAAATTATAGATCTGAAGGTATTTTTGTTTGGTGTTGAGGCTTTCTTCAATCAGAGAAGTACACCAAACATGTGTGGAGGGCCTTTCCTGTGCCTGCTCCCATTCATAGAATACAGTTTCTACCATTAAATAACTTAGAGTCTTGAGGAGGAGGAAACAAATTAGTGAAAATACAATTGTAATACTTGATGACAATATCTATGAGACAAAAGAGCACAGGAATTTGGAGCCTTAAGGTGAGACTGCACATGAATAATCAGAAAGGAAGCCATGATTTTAATTTTTCAATCCAGGTCAAAGAAACCCCCAACTTCTCTTAGCTGCATATTCCTGTTTTCTGTATGGCTTAAAAACAGGAAATATCAACAAAGATATATCTTAAATCTTTTGTGATGGAATTTAAGACAAAGGATAAATTGCAAAACTTAGTATTGTTTTTAGCTTTTATATGAGTTTTGTCCACATGCTAAATGAAGTAAGACGTGAAGAGAGAACAATGAAAATAAGTAGTGAGATATAATCTTGCAGATGTAGACACTGCGTGTGTTACCTATTTCATTTATATCTGTGGACCTTTGTCAGATAGATTTGCTGGTCAGTCAGAATGGGTCCTATGGGGTAGATGGCTGGCTAAGTGCCTCCCTCCCATCTCAGAGAGTTGGAGATATTTTTCCCATCTGTCTCTGCTCACTTTACAGAGGTCTGTGTTTACAAATAGAATGTGGAGTCTGAGATTCTGTTCAGTATAATTCCAATTCCTTTATGGCCCTTTTAATACCCTTTAGTAAGTACAGAACCATCATCAAAAGGTGAGTTTATGTTCTCGTATGTATCCCTGGTTTCCCCTGTTTGAAAATTTAAGCAGGAAATTTATAGGATTTAAGTCAAAGTACCCTACAGGGAGCCTTAACAGCCTTCAGAGTGTGATAGAAACATATTGAGGCTGTGTTCCTTCTGTTTGAAGGCGATCTTGGGATTTTACTGTTTTGTAAATTAAAGAAAGGGATTGATATCGTAAATTTATCCTGGAATTCAGTAAAGGTAAGAGTGTGATTGCCACAGAGGACGCATCCAATATAAAAGAAGGTTTTATATTGATCTGAAATCTAAGCTGTAAATTTTTCCCCCTGAGTTAAACTACAGTGAGTAGGTTGAGACCAGCTTCATTAACATTTATTGGTGGGGGGAGGTTATGTTCCTAATTGGATATGGATC
Source organism: Equus asinus (assembly GCF_041296235.1). Taxonomy (NCBI): domain Eukaryota; kingdom Metazoa; phylum Chordata; class Mammalia; order Perissodactyla; family Equidae; genus Equus; species Equus asinus. The sequence continues at coordinate 91,895,692 of NC_091810.1, read as the reverse complement.
CATTTATCTTGCAAGTTTTAAGCACGGCATTTATGAATGGAGTAAACATTTAAAATCCATTAAAACATTCAGTCATGTAAAGAATAGGAAGGTTTGGTTTATTTTCCTGTGTTTGAGATCCAGTTTTCTTTTGACTGAGTTTCTTTGTCATTGCCCTGAGGTAAGAAGGAAGACGTGTAGGTAAACCAGAGAGAGGCCGGTTCGGTGTGGGTAGACTCTGAAGCCATGAAATTGATCCTGTGCTTTTCAAAGAGTGATATAGCCCTGATTTGTTTCTTTCATACTTTTGTCCACATATCCTGCCTGAGTCAATGTTTGAGGTCAGATTTTACCTCTTTCATTCTCTCCATGCTCTCTCTCCCTTCCTGACCACCCTCTTACTGTCTCTTAGTTTTCTACCACGTAACCTAGTGATTGTTAATGGATAAAGACTAATTTCGAGATTTTCAAACTAAACTTCTTAATTTGGTATTTGCTTCTGTCTTTTATACTTAATGTAACTATCAGCACCTTAATTTCTTTATCGATGGCGGCTTTCATCAAAGCTCCTTAAATATAAATTATTTCTACTATTCATTTTTTTGTAAGTTCTTGTTTTGAAACCAAAATTAAATGGTAGCTCTTTCCTTCAGGGTTAATTTTTGGGGCCATATGATTTTGGTCTCCACAATTATTCTTTTATGCCCTCTAATGGCAGCCTGAGGAAACTCCTATTGGACACAATTTCAAGAAAATAAACTTACAAAGATAAAAAAGAGATCACTCAAAGATTTTAGTATAAATAATACTCACACACCGGGTATTCTTGCTGTGGGAAAAAGAGCACGTGTTCATCTACTAAACTTGGGAAAGTAGATCTTCTGGTTGGTTTGCCATGATTTTTAAGGAATTTCTTTATTTGAACGATTATTTGAAAAACTCTTTCTAGTTGTATCTAAAACTCATATGTGATCCCACTAGGGTGATAGATATTTTTCCAAAATGTGTACTTGCTTTGGAATTAGTAAATATATAGATATGCCTATTCATACATAGATAGATATGTCATCTTTACGAATTGGCTTTGTATTTATTTATTTATTTATTTGGTGAGGAAGATTGGCCCTGAGCTAACATCTGTTGGCAATCTTGCTCTTTTTGCTTGAGGAAGATTGTCACTGAGCTAACATCTGTGCCATTCTTTCTCTATTTTGTATGTGGGTTGTCTCCATGACATGGCTGGACGAGTGGTGTGTAGGTCTGCACCCAGGATCCGAACCTGTGAACCCTGGGCCACCAAAAGGGAGCACATGTTCCTACCCACTACGCCACCTGGCTAGCCCTACTGGCTTTGTATTTATTGTTAGGTACGAATGGGGATGAGGAAAGAGGATTCGAGCTTGTTTCCTTAGAGGCTTATGGCATTTCTTTCCATGGTGTTACAGAGTAAATCTAAATTATGCTGCTAAAATGCCATCACTGTTGTTATTTTGGCCTTGTATGTTTAGAGACAGCTAACGAAGGAGTCTCAGATATCGTGGGCCCTTGGAGGAGAGTCACTTCAAGGTTAAAACGGTGAGGAAGGATTTTACTGTGTCTTAAAAATCTGCTTATATCAGCTGTTCCAGCCCTGTATTATAAGCAAGTGTTTTTTGTTTTTATTGATGTCTCTCTTTTCGCTCCTCATTTTTGCCATTCTCTTTATCTTGCTTTCTTCTCAGCTCAAGACTTCTGCCTTATACCCAGTTGCCATTGTTCTGCTTCAGTACCATTCTAAAAAGGCAGCTTTTGTTCTTGATGATGGCAGGAAATAGAATGTAGGCATCTGCCAACTGGTTGGAAATTAACTTTTCTACCTCTGCATGTCTTGTTTTCTGAGCCTTTGTTGGTTTCCCCGAAAGAATTACACTTTTTTCAAAATGCTGTTAGAAATTTGTCTTGCCTATAGAATTAACCTGGAATAATACTTATAAAACATTAACATAACTAGATATCATTAAGTACATACCCTAAAAAAGATACATTCATAAAATTTTTGTCTCCCATAAGTTTAAAAGTTCTGTGATATGATGATATTATACCAAATGTTAGCATATTCTCCACAGTTTTGTAGTGATATAAAGTAGACCGAACACACAGAAGCTCTTTGAGCCAGCGACTGTAACGCTAATTATAGCATCTCCTGTTTATTGAACACCTACAAGGTGCCAGGCTCTACACAGCTCACCTCTAGTCTTTATCCCAATCTACAAAAAGAAGTAACTATTCTCAGGTGACTCACAAGACAGCTGGGACTCAAAGAGCTGGAGCGGCTTGCTCAGGGTGACAGTGATGTCAGGAGGCAGAACTGGGTTTCTGACTCTGCTGTGACCTTAGCAAGAAGGTTGTGGGAGGGGCTAGAATAGAGGCTCAAGTTTGATTTTTCGTTTTCTCCCTATTGTGCTTCATGACTTTTGAATGATCTTTATCTTCAGCTTTAAATATTTTTTAGTTTAAAAACAATTTGTATCAGTATTTTTAGTTGAGATAATAGACCAATGTTGCAATACAGCTTAATGAATTAGTGCTTTGCAGTTAGACCAGAGTTCAGATTTGGGCAAGGACACTTCCAAAGTGTGAAACATCCAGTGATTTAAGTAATCTCTTTCCAACTGTAGAAAAAGATAATAGTCACCATTTCATAGGAGCTTTGTGAGGATTAAATAAAATACACAGCCTAGCTCATGAAAAAGCCTGTATAAATAAGGGCTATTATTTTTTTAAATTTCATTGTCTTATTTTAAGGATTAATGATTCAGCTTTAAAAGTAGGGAATAAAAAAATGCATGCTGTATATATATAGGATTATCTAGATATCTCTTCGTAGCTGTAGGTATTACCACACAGTAACATTTTATTCTATCTTGCCATTGAATAAGTGAAAGCACAAAAGCACATTTTGCTCTAAGTCAAGAAATGAAACCCAATGTTCTTATTTTGATTCATGACCTTTAGTTAATTACTATTATTTTCAAAAAGTAAAATTCCAATAAGCTGCTGCTCACCTAACAACAATCTTTTAATGTGACTGAATCTTGGAAACTGCAAAGAAGTTTCTTCATCTGTCAACTCTAAGGTTTGGTACTGGCTTGAAACATGCAGAGAGATGGAAGTGTTTAATGAAATTAATTGAGAAGGAAACCCTGACTAAAGAAGATGGGGCGCTAGATACTGTGTTGAGCACTTTAAATCTATCATCTTATTAGAAACTCACAACAAGGCCTGCTGGGTAGATATGATTTTTTTGTCCCCCATTTTGCAGATGAGAATCTGAGATTTAAGTGTAAGAGTAGCTAAGTAATTTGCCTAACGTCACACAGTGAATAAGAGACACAACTAGATGTCTACCTCCAGAATCCATCGTAAATGGCATCCCCATGTCCTTCTTACTGCTCTATCAAGCCATTTCTATTTTAAAAGTAATCACTCACAGAAACTATCATGAAGGAGCTGGCCCAGTGATGTAGAGGTTAAGTTTGCACACTCCACTTCTGTGGCCCAGGGTTTGCGAATTTTGATCCCAGGCGTGGACCTAGCACTGCTCATCAGCTGTGCTGTGGCAGCATCCACAGACAAAATAGAGTAAGGTGGGCACAGATGTTAGCTCGACAATCTTTCTCAAGCAAAAAGAGGAAGGTTGGCAACAGATGTTAGCTCAGGGCCAATCTTCCTCACCAAGAAAAAAATGCAAAAAGACGTGTAAAATAGAGGGGATACAGAAAACTGCTTCAGGGAGGCTCGTTGGGATGCACAAAGGAAGAACACCGAAAATTAAACTTTCTAATACTGGGAATGCAGCTAACCTCCTTCCAATGCATGCTTCTTGAAGAATTGCTCCTTTAAAGGACTTGTCTTATTAAATTAACAGTCGTTAAGAGACAGAGAATTGACAAACTGCCTGGTGAATTATATTCTCCTTTTGCTGGATCCTGGGGGCACTCAGGATGATAATGCTGTTACTTTAAGTAGGCTTGCACGTTGCTTGTGGCAGGTTACCATGTTATTGCTCCCCCCGCCCCCGATTTGAACAAATTACATTTTTCTGAATTTTATGTCTGAAAAGAGGAGTAATAGATAGTTACTACTGTCCATTCCAAGTATGCGTCTGTCTTATTGATTCCTCCTGGAGGAACTTGCTGACTTCAATAGGTGACATAAGCGTGAAAGAATTTAGCTGTTGACATTCCTCAAGGGCAGAGAAGTATATGTCGTCTTTATCCTCCAGCCAAGCAGACCTCTAAGCATTTTTCATAATGCATCTGGTTTCTCTATTTGAGTCATTCTCTTATCTTCACATACCTTGTAGCCCTTCCCCAGTGGGGCTGCAGTTTGCTGCCTCAGCAAGTTAACTGTAAAACTAAAAACTTTTATGTTTAATAGTGTGAGGCCACTTGGGTCTATCTTCTAAGTGATGAATATGATAAAACATGGCATTTTGTTAATTTCTGGTACTACTTAATAGTTCTTTTGAATAGAACAAAAAATAAGTCATAAAAATAAAAAACCTCAGATCTTAGAATATAAGATTTTAAGTTTCAATCTGAAATTTAAAGAAGGAGGAGGTCATTTGCATTTTAATCTGGGGTCTAGAAACATCATTATTAGCTTTGGAACTCTTAAATAATCATGGGGAAGAAGAAAGAACCATGAATGTGGAGTCAGAAGAACCGGTTTCCCGTCCTGGTTCTGCCATTTGCCAGCTTTGGGAAGTAATTTGGTGCTCTAAGTCTTAGCTTCTTCATTTACAGAACAGCAGTAATGATGCCTATCTTCTTATTTCCCAGGCTTCTAGTGATGGTCAAATAAGATAGTGTGTAAAAACTCTGTACAAATTACAATTCTATAAAAGTGTAGAGTATTTCTATTTCTTTTCTGACAGCCATACATATCTGATTTTAGAAATTCCATTAGCTTTATAATTCCTAGTTAACAAGAAGAGTTTGCAAACACGCACTGAACCCCGATTAAATGAGCAGCATAATGCTAAATGCCCAGGAGAGTTTCCCGGCTTCAAGGTTTTGAGCGAGCGGGCCTTCCTGCAGGTCCCGGGTAGCCAGATACCTGGCCAGAAGCAACCACGTAGACTGGCTCATGTGTTCTCTGCAAATTCTCTTAGTTGCTGTGTATGCCCTGATGTGAGAAAGTTGGGAGGCCCTGCCAGGATGTTTAAAAACTGAAAGCATGTATATCTCTTGTTTCTTTGAAGGTTATAATCTGGTAGAGCAGCAGACTGGATTCTTCAGATGACTTAAGAGTGATTACAAAGCACAGTATTCAGTTTAAACAGCTAAAGTACTGTTTGGATACCAGTGTAATGGGAAAGATTTGAATTGGTGTAACAAAATCAATTTCGAGATTTGGCTTTATGCAGAACTTGGATGTGAATTGCACAGAGAAGGAGACGGTTCATGGCCAGAATTGGGGATAGGAAAGAAAGATGCAGAAGACAAGAAGAAGATGGCACTGATTATATCGTTGTTTTAAAGGGGCCAAGTTGTGCTGCCATGAGAGAGAAGGCTGGAGTTGCATTGTGATCATTTGAGAGAGAGCTGTGAATGTTGTACTGAAGAGTTTGGATTTATTAGCTGTATTAATTTCCTGTTGCTGCTGTAACAAATTTAGTGGCTTAAAACAATTCAAATGTATTATCTTACAGTTTTGGTGGTCTGAAATCTAACAAGGGTTGATGGGACTACGTTCCTTCAGCAGGCTCTAGGGGACAACCCATTTCTTGCCTTTTAAAACGTCTAGGTGCCGCTTGCGTTCTCTGACTCATGATCGCTTCTGCGCATCTCTCTGATCTCTGCTTCTGTCATCCGCTGCCTGCTCTCTGGCTGTGACCCTTTTGTGTGATTACACTGGGTCCACACATATAATCTAGGGTGATCTCCTAATCACCAAATCCATAACTTAATCATACTGCAAAGTCCTTTTTGCGATGTAAAGTAACATATTTATAGGTTCTGGGCAATAGGATGTGGACGTCTTTAGGGGAGGGCATTATTCATCCTATTGCACAAGTGTAGTTAATATGTAGTTACAGGTTTTGAGAAGGAAGTTGAGACGATTTTGTTGCTCATATATATTTTATTTCTTACAGTAGTGTGTGTGTGTGTGTTTGTGTGTGTGTGTGCATACCACTAATGAGCATATGCCCAGACCCAGGCATTGTCTTCAAAAAATGTGTTTCACATCTGACCAGATATGTTATAAACTACTTGAATACATGGATTGTATCTATTTTATTCTCTACTGTATCTCCATTGCCTACTGAAATGTCAGGTACATAGTAGATTCATAGTAATTCAGTAAAGCAATATTGGGCAAGTAATTATCCTCTCTAGAGCAAGAAAAATGGTACTTATCTACCAGCTAGGATAAGTCCATTCTATCATATGGATGATTTAGATGAATTGTATCAGGGAATAAAAACCTGTATAGACGGTAAAGATGGTGGATGGATGGCCATGACAGATGGAGCTCACCATCATGCCCTCTGTCTCATACCTTATCACACTGTGATGTTCTCATCGATTTACTTGACAGCTTCACCCATCTAAACTGCAAGCAACTTGAATGAGCACTTCCTCCTCCTTCTCTATCTTCCATCTCTGGTGCCTAATATAATTCTAGTCCATAGTAGATTCTTTAGAGAGCTTTCTTATAGATGTTCAACAACCAATTATAAAATACAGTGATGAAAAAATCCAATATTTATTAGTGCAAATGTTTAGAAATAAACTTAGCTGTGTATCTAAGAACCTTTCATAGGCTATAAAAGATGAAAAAAATTCCTAGTTGAGAAGGTTCAATAAAATTAAAATTCTAGCCCTGAATTTGATTCTAGTCCTTACATTTGATACACAAATTTGCATTTCCAAGCAAATTTTCAATGGGATTATTTCTGTAATTTGACAAAATGATTAAAAAGTTTATATGCGAGAATAAAGATATGAGAAGAATAAATTTTGCTTATGAACATAAAAGATATTTGTATTACCAGATATTAATAAGTTTTAATGATATTAAAACAGTGTGGTTCTGTATGATAGATAAATATAGGACAAAAAAGAGACTTCTAAAACAAGTATGTGTGAGTTCATGTTCTAGATATGACATCAAACTAGTATAGAAAGGCTAGATCATTCAGACAACAGATTTGTGACAGCTGGCTAATCATATAAGACAAAAATTAGATCCCTACTTCCCACCATAAAAAAATTGAAGATCATGATATTTTGGAAATTAAAACACATGAACTAGTGTCTAATTAAATAATCTTGTTAGTGGAAAAAGCCTTTATAAGCAGACCATTTTTACAGAAAACCATATTATAAAAGTAATAGATTTGATTATGGAACAGGATGAGACAAAATGATTAATTTGGGAGTATGTTTAGTTCAGGCAACCCAGCGTTTCCAGATCATCAAAGAGGACCTGGTAATTGTCAGCCCAATTTAATCTGCCATCCCTTTTTCTTTTAGAGAAGTTGCATATTTCTTGTTAGAAATGGTCAATGTGCATAACAAACTTGAGAGGGAGAGCACACATATGAGCACACATGTACTTGAATGGGTGGGGAGGAAAGAAGGGAGCAAGGGAAGGAGGAGAGGGCACGGGGAAGGGAGAGGAGTGGAGGAGGAGAGGAAAGCACAATCCCAAAGATCCCGGCTATGGAGGATTATGTTCTGGAAGCTTTGCAGAGAGTGTCACTAAGGCAGCTGCCAAATTTGAATTTTATTTATTGGGCAAAAGAACTGACTCCAAGGTATGGCCATCCAGAGTCACATGCTTTAGTGCGGGGGTGCAGATACCTCAAGATATGCATTATGTCAGGGTATAAGGAAGAGAGAAAAGAGTATGGAAGCAAATGTGTGCTTCCACTGTCTCTGCACTTCCACCGTCATCCAAGTGACCCGGTCTCCTAGCCGCTCTGTATTTGGCACGTTTCCTCTCACACAGCTCTTGATAGTCATTTGAAACACTTTTCACTTGGGTGAAAATCCTATGGTGGCATGGAATAACTTACCCACAGGCCCGTATTATTTTGGAGATGGCCCTATAGGTGAATTCTTCCTCTTCGGTGGAATTAGCCCCAGATGCAGCAAACTAAGTCTTAGAGGGCCTGCTAAACTAGTGAGTTCCCCAGAGTTGCTATTTCTTTTAAAACTATGTGAACATGATCTACCAAACGAAACCCAAAAGCTGAAGTCTCATCTCAGTGGAATCTGTGGTTTTGGACTCATGAAACTTATTTAGGTGAAACTTGGGTTTCCCACAGCTGTGCCTGAAACTTCCCATGGCAAGGATCTTTACATCACTGCAGACAGCTTAGTGAACACATCTACTTAATTTATTGCTATGGTCAGTTCTGTCAGCAGAGGAAAGAATTAAGATAAACTCATTAGACTATATGATAATAAATCAAAACAGTTATTTTAAAGGCTGAATTTTAAAACATAGATGAATATGGATAAGTGTGATGATGCAAAGTTTAATGAATATTTAGAGGGAGGAATACTAAGGAAATACATTCTTTACAAAATGATTCTTTAATTATGGCCACTACTGAAGTAATAGCGATATCATTCCATCACGTCCCATGTTTAGACAAATTTTACAAGAGGCCTAACTGTAGAGAACGGTGATACACAAGCGATAGTTAAATAGAATTAGAGCTAAATCAGTGGATTTAAGAATTCATAGTACTATCATTTAACAGAGTATTAGAGATTTGTTTTAGTCATTAATACCTAATGTGAAGTATCGTTCTGGTATGGTTTATTTCAATTGCTGGAGCTGATCAATTAATTATTAAAAACAAGCTTTAGTCTTCTTAGCTGTTTTATGATTGCCACATGATGTCACAGAATTGGATCTTTGAACAAGTCACCTCCCCTCCCTGAGACTCAGTTTCTGGTTTTATTGAATAAGAGTATAGGCTAGTTTATCTCTTTCTTCTCACCTCTAAACTGGAACAATTCCAGTGGTCTTTGAGCATTTAGAGCACATTGTATATCTTAGCTTTGTTGTCACCAAACAAGGCAAACAAAGCAAAACAGAAGTCTAGACTTTCTGTGAGGACACTTACGGTATGTGGTTCCTTTAACACATATTTGCTGGGTTCCTACTGCCAGAGACCATTCTTTTCCCCACATTTTAACATTAATAAAATTGGGATCAGTTTTACATTGGTAGAATGCCAGAATTCCATCTTTAACAGCATTTTTCCTTACAGGTACATAAAATAAGGGCTCAATTTATTCTCTATGGAGTCTTAGGGTTGATAAAATTTGGAATATATCAGGCAACGTGCTGTGTGCTGAGGACACCTGGTCCCTGCTCTGATAAAGCTTCGTTCTACACACATAACCACATGAAGTGTTGAAACTGCCCCAGTGTCATATACACTGTGAGATCACATGGCTGCAACGTGTCCTCATCCAGCGCCAGCCTCCCTTCCCCCATCAGCCCTCCCACTTCTACATGCAGAGTGTCCCCTCCACATCAGAAAGAATCTCTTTGTTGAATTGTACAACAGAATAACTTTAATACAGTATTTCTGGGATAATATTCAATGCCAAGGAGGTACTCATGTGGCCGGGATGAGAGAAAAATTGTGAGTACTTTCTTAATATTTGCCAATAATTTAATACTTATTTTCAAGTTTCTGCCTCAAATTTAGTGTCCATTTTAAGGGCCAATTTAGTCTTCATCTGACTTTTTAAAAATGTTCACAGTTTATGCTATTGATTGTCTCAATCTGTAAATAATTATCACTCTATAACATTTTTCTGATTTTTTAAAATCGTGACTGGCCACTGGATTTTTCACTGTGGATTTGTACTCAGAAATGAGATGTGCTGCATCGTGAGGCTAGAGGCACAGTTATACTTTTCTCTTCCTTGGGAACCGCAGCCATAGCGTGAGTCCTATGCCAGTTGTGGGTAGAGCCCCTCTGCTGGGCACAATCAAGACGATTTGCTCTCGTTATTGACAGTGCTGGGAAAGGCAGAATAGATGAACATGAGAAGGGAGAAAGGGGGAAAGAAAACTGGAGAGGAAATGGTAGGTGAATGTAGCAGTAGGAATCAAAGCTTAGTACTTGGCGTGGAGAAGAGAAGGAGATGGCCCTCAGGCTGAGCTGTCAACAGGGGGGCAAAGGCACTAGGCCTAGTCACCCATGCACACATCTGTCCTTGGTTCTATTTATAGAAGAAAAATATGACAAAAAATTTGCAAGCAAAAATAATTGAATAGCTATGTTTATATTCATTAATTCTTTCCCCTCTGACCACATATGTTTTTCACAGTAGCCCAATTCTAGATATATTTCAGTATTTACTTTTCTGCTAAACTTCGCATAAGAAGCATTTTTGCCATTTAATTACGTAGTGTTCCAAATTATAATGCTAATACTTGTATCATTCATTCAACAGATATATTTTGAGTGCCCTCTATATACCTGGGGTTGCTACTTATACTGAATAAAACAGGCAGAATTTGCATAAGGCTTTATTAAGTGGAAAACTAGCCTAACTATTACATTGTTAGGCATGTAGCTTGTTTCCAATTTCCCCTTGAGGGAACCTCTTCCAGATATCTATATCTGTGTATCTATACATATCTATCTCTATCTCTATCTCTATCTGTATCTTTTCCTTCCCTTGTATTATTTCCTTAGGACAAATTACCAGAAATAGAATTGCCTTCCAAAGATATGAGCATTTGGGGAGGGGGTGGATAAGTAGGCTTTTGATTTACAGCTAAACATTTTAGTGTTTTGACATCAAAATGACTATTCGCACACAAAGAAGATAAAAAACTATATGTTAGGACCAGCCCCATGGTGCAGCGGTTAAGTCTGGGGCACTCTGCTTCAGCAGCCTGGGTTTGCAAGTTCATATCCCGGGTGCGGAGCTACACCACTCATCAAGCCATGCTGTGGCAGCCACCCACATACAAGACAGAGGAAGATTGGCACAGATGCTAGCTCAGGGCTAATCTTCCTCAAGGCAAAAAGAGGAAGATTGGCAATGGATGTTAGCTCAGAGTGAATCCTCCTCACCAAAAAAAACCCCCAAAACCAAAAAAAACCCCAACTAAATGCCACTGTTTGGCTAGTAAGATTTAAGATTGGAGATATAGAGACTTTTTGTAACTATTTATGGGTTTTTTGTAAATAATTTGTTTGAATTATTGACATTATATTCACTATTAATTGTGTTTAAGGGCTTCTAATTAAAAATATAGCTTTAGTTTTTAAGAAGAAATGAAAGGATATGAGAATACCTAGAACTAATAAGTAGGAAATCATCAAACAAAAATGTAACATGATTTTTAGAGATGTTACTTAACCAAAGTCAGTGATATTATGGGAAATGGCAAAATGTTTGCTGCCAAAGAAACCTAAACTTTGAACAAGGCCTGGAAGACATTCTCTTGGAACTAATCCTAATTTTGCTAAGGGATGTAACAGATGATCTAAGAAGTCCTTTGTATTTTTCAGACACTGTGATAAAAAGATAATTTATGTTTCCATTGTGGTACATAGGGATTTAGAAACATTACTCACACCCATCACCTGCTCATTGGTGAAAGATTAAAATCCTTCTAAACATGCACATGTATGTAAGCATTGTATATTCCTCATAGCTCCTTCTGATGTGAGTATCCCTCTCTGATATAAACACCTCCAAAGCTTTATTGGACATTCTTTACAGCCATTCCTGTGGGTTATGGACAAGAACATATCAGTTACCTCTTTTAGCAGACAGCTAGAAATGAGTAAAAAAGAAAAAAGCAGTACGTGGCAGCTTTAATTTTTAAAAAATGTAAAATCAAATTGACAAGTCAATTAGGCCATTAGCAGAGGGTACAAACAGTAGATACAATTTTAAAAACAAAAACCAATAAAAAACTAAAATATCAGAGAAATTTTGATCATAGATTTTTGTAGTACTTCCTCTTTAACATGGTAAATTGGGCTATTTCATTCTTTATTAAAGAGAAAATTTTTGTATTCAACATTTACAAATAAAATTTTTTTGACAAAAGTGCTATTGGTTCCCAAACCACTAAAAATTCTTTTTTGGTCGAATTTCAGTATTATCACTGTTATGAGAGAGAAAACAAGATAGCAAATTTCAGCAGGAGAAGTTTCTGTACAAATATGCCGTGTGAAACAGTATCAGAGATAGGTAGGCTAAACAATAAAGAGAATTAAAAAGCAGTGCATTTCAAAGGTTGATTCTACCTTGAGTAATTTACTATCAAAAGTTGCATAGGGGCCCGCCCCGTGCCTGAGTTGTTAACGTTCACGGGCTACACTTTGGTGGCCCAGGGTTCCACTGGTTTGGATCCTGCGTGCAGACCTAGCATCACTCATCAAGCCACACTGAGGCGGCGTCCCACACAGCACAACCAGAAGGACCTGCAACTAGAATATACAACCATGTACTGGGGGCTTTGGGGAGAAGAAGGAAAAAAAAGAGGAAGATTGGCAACAGATGTTAGCTCAGGGCCAATCTTTAAAAAGAAAAAAAGTTGCATAACCAAATCTTTAAAGTTGAAACTTCTGTAAAGGCCTGATTTAATTTTATGACAAGAAGTTGTTCTGTTCTGAACCATTCAGAGATGTTGCGTATGACTCCATAACTAATTGGGGAAATGACTATAGAAATAGCCCAACTAAATAGTGGGTAGACCTCAGCATGCCCAAGCATCTGGAATTAAACCTGGTGTTTGTCCCCTGTCCTCTTTCTCAGAGCTCATTCACCACATTCAGTCAACATCATGAGAGGTCCATCTGTGTGTCACTCTAGCTTTGTGAACGTCTTAACGGCACATTTATTGTGTGATTAGGAGACTGTACTGGTCAGGTGTAAGGATTACAGTTAGATTTCTGTATGATGCAGTCTATTTTACCTGAAAGTACAAAACTAAAAGTGTCTTTGTTGGTTATGTCTATCTCCAGAGTTTTGTCAGTTAACTGTGTATTACATATGTCACTCAAATGAGAAGCTGGACGTTAGGAGGAGGGTCACAGAATGACCAGAAAGTGGAAACTTGGTCTTTTGGCTTTGAATGCTGCGAAGACAAACTGTTTTTGGGAAGTGAAAGTAAAGGTACCATCATCCATTCCCGCCTGTGCTACTGCAACTTCCTCCTAACTCTGATCTCAGGCTCCAGCCTTGCTCTCCTCATCCCTTCTCCAAGCGGCATTCAAAGACCAATTCCAACGCTGCTTAGAGTCCAACATCTCCCAGCCACTGCTCATCACTGAACACAGCATTGCCATCTCTAATCACTGTCATCTGCTCCATCTTTCTTCATTTCTCCTCTTCAATTTTTGTACTCCAGCCACGGTTGATTACTTGCAGTTCCCCAGACGCACCCTGCTCAGCGTGGTGCATGAGCTGCTTCCTTTCAGTACCAGGTAAGGATCTAGGGACTCCAATTTGTAGAAACCCCAATACAAACTCTCTTAGTAAATATATTATCTCACATATCAGGACATTCAGGACAGCTCCCCACAACAAAGAATTCCCTTGACAATGTCTTCAAAGACTTGGGTTCTTTCTACCTTCCTTCTAGTATCTTCGGTCATTACTTTTATCTTCAGGCTGGAAACAAGATGGCAGCATCACTTCCAGGACAAAGTTCTAGCACAAAAATGTGACTAACAGAAGAGAGTCAGAATTGGATCACACACTCATTCCAGAGTCATTGGAGTTATCCTTAGACCTATGGTTCTCAACAGGGCATTTTGCCCTCCAGCAGACATTTAGCAATGTCTGGAGACAATTTTCGTTGTCCACAAGCGAGGGGGAGGGTGTGCTACTGTCCTCTAGTTAGTGGAGGCCAAAGATACTGCTAAACATTTTACAATATACGGAACAGCCTCCCTCCTTCTCTCCTCAAAACCAAAACTAAAAACAAAGAATTATTCAGTGCTAATTATCAATAGTGCCGTGGTAGATAAACTCTACCTTAGGGCAATCAGAATCACTCATGGATCTGGGGATAGGACTTGCTTCTTCTGAAGTGTATGGTGACGTATGGGAGGGCTGGATGTCTGAGCACACCTGGAGTTCTGTTAAGAAGGATAAGAGTGGGGAAGAACGTTGAATTTGTAACTAACAGTGTTACAAATTCTGCCTGTGTTGTTCTCTTTCTGTTCTTCATCAGTTGTCCAGTTCTTATGTATTCAATAGATATTACTTTCTTTAGGACATCTTCTCTCAATATAGACTCCTCTTCCCAATTACTTCCCCCTGGCTGGATTGTGTACTTCCAGTGGACTCCTAAAACATGTACCCCTCATATTATTACACTCATCCCTTGGAATTTCGATTGTTCTTTGCTTTTCCAAATCTTTCACTAGTGTGTAATTTCTTTAGATGGTAAGGGCTATGTCCTTTTCAGGTAAAAAGGTCCACCAAGTAGCAGAGTACATATCAAATAGTATGCGAGCAATAAGTGATTGTTCAATGAAGAAGGCGACTCCCCTCCCTAAATTTATCTCCTTGTGACCTAAACTTCTGGAGAGTTCCTGAACTTCCAGAAATCACTCCTGGCTTTGTGCCTAATTCTAGAGCTTCTCTCTACCTTCCACCATTAGTCCCAAATGGCTTCTGACCATGTTGACTCTTCTGTGTTTAGCATACGGGTCATTATCTACCATCATGAAAATGTCCTGAGCTGTCAGTCTTCTCTCTGCTGAGGGAATGTCTTTTGTTTTTGGGGTATATTCTTAGTGAGAAAGGGAAAAACAGAAGAAATATTCATGAGAATCAATACTAAAGGGTTAACCTGTAAGAGTGCTATAAGACAATTGGAATTTTGCCAAATTTCTCTTTATTTTAGCTTTACCAATTGGCAAGAGGGGGAAAAGAATATTTTGACACTCAGTAGGTACTTCAATTACATCCTGACGGAATCAATTGCTATTCTTTGTTGACGTAATGAAAACGGCGTTTTAATTTGAAACTCATCTAGTATGAATGTAAATAGCTGTGTTTCATGTTCCTTTACAGGGGCTTTAGTTTTGAAAACAATTAATAATATCAAAGTGTATCTTTCCTTTCAAAATCAGAGTGTTTATAATGGATTTGTATTCATACAATTTTTATTATATATCAGAAAGCAGAATATATTCTCATTAAAACAGCGGGGGAAAAATAAAGAAATCTCAGTTTAATTAAGGTGATGTTAAAGCTGATGTAGTTAGAGATGCATATGAGCTTTTCGATGGACACTTCTGCATGCAGGGGTCTATAAGACGATGGTAAAGTCTTCTTAGGCAGAGAGTTTTAGTAAAGATATCAACAAATTTAGCATGTTCCTGAGAGAAAATATTAAAGTTAAGAGAAAGGAAGTATATACAAGATTTATTTTTAGTGCCCTATTTAAAATTGCTTTTTGTTCCTGTGGTGCACTTAACATAATACTCTTTGAAAGCATGTATTTCGGAATCTTTAGGTCAAACACCACTGGCGTTTGTAAGCGCCATGGGACCTTGAATCTGTTTGCTTTTCTCCATGTCCACTATTATAGTTTTGCTGCCAGCACTATCACTTCCCCTCCAGCTCCTGAAATGCCCTTTTGACGCTCACCCTCCTTCCATTCTTGTTCCCCAAACAAGCCCTTCACCAGCTAAAAACATTGTGGTGAGTGTGTCCCTAATTTTCTTGAAACCCTTCCATGATTTCTCACGGCACTAACTAAACTTCAAAAGCTTTTGTCCAATCTACAATGACCCCAATGATGTGTCTACCTCTCTGGTTCTCTCCTTCTTGCTTATGAGGGTCCTGGAGGCCCCAGTTATAACAGCTAAACTCCTGTTATGCCCAGAGCTTCACCTTCTCCAGCTCTGCCAGCTCTGCTCTTCTCTCAGTTCAGCGTGTGTCGGCCACACAGCCTTGTGGTCATTTGATGCCTAAATACACCAAACTCGTGTCCAACTTAGGGTCCTTGAATTGCTCATTCCTCTGTCTGGAATCTTCTCCCCTTAGATCTTTACTTGGCTGGCCCATTCTTGGCAGTCTAAACACAGTTAAAATGTCACCTCCTTAGAGGAGCTTTTGCTCCAGAAAATCTAGTCATCCTTCTCCAAACCCCAGTCACTCTCTCTGACATGTTCCAGTATTGTTTCTTCTTTAAAAAAGTTTACTTGTCCCTGTCCTAAAATTACGTGTCCTCCTCTCCCTTGCCCACCTCTGCTTTTTTTTTTTAATGTTTCTTATTTCCCCTACTGGAGTGTGAGATGCATGATAAGAACCTTTTTTGTTACCTTAGTACCTAGAATAGAGTTTGGCATATAATAGGCACTTAATTATTGTTTTTAAGTCTTGAGTAAATAAAACTCCTCTTTGAATAGGAATTCATACAACTGATTCTGATTCTTGACCAAGGAATACTCTCCACCAACTCCTCAGCTGGCTAACTGCCACTAATTGTTAACGCATTTCCTTAGGCCTAGTTGGACCCTTACAGTCTTTCATTGTGTCCTTTACATTGCTTTATAGCACTTACCAAAATTTATATTTCTGTTTATAGACTGTTTCAAGAAGGTACATACAAACACACCTCTGTGTGTGTGTGTATCCATAGTGTGTGTGCTGTAAATACTTGTTGAAAGAATGGGGGAGAAGTCAGTACATTGAGGCATTGACGAGAGAAGTTAAGGGGGTTTTCTCTTCTCATGCAATTGCCCTGGGAAAACCGGGTTATAGTCACCGTGTCTAACGCAGATGTGATTTCAATTTTTGATGATTAATGCTGCCAAAAATATCCCATTAATAAATAATGGTGTCTGGTTTAAGACATTGCCTAATTTAAGAATACATGGAATCAGTATTTCTCATTCTGTAAAAAAAGTAAAAGATCAATTATGTATTGATATTTTTGTAGAATAGAAATGAAAAGAATGTAAGTAGCTGACCTTAAGGCTTTATATTGTATTAACTTTCCAGTATGTCTTATCTCATTTTATGGTAAACCAAGCAAATCATGATATGGTTTTTTTTCCCCCGAAATACAGGTTTCTCCCTCTATCCAAAAATTTGTTTTACACCACTTTGCTTTTACGATAGACCTACATTAGTACGTGTTTTCGCTAACAAATTAATCTGAAGAGGATTTTTGCTTTTGCGAAATGTGAAAAGAGCGTTCAGCATTTGCTTTGCAGGAAGCCGTTAAAGAGGCAGTGCGCACCTGGGGCAGTGAGCGTCGCCCCCCGAGCTCCTGCCCTGGGAACTACATCCAGCATCTCAGCATCAAGCCTGCATAGCTTTGAACTCTGTGAGCAGCTGTGTTTTATCTCGATTTATTTTGGTAGGTTATTTTTTTGAGTCTGAGAATGCTTGAAAATTTTTCCCATATAAATGAACGGTAATTGCTTCTTCACTTTACGCCATTTTGGCTTATGAAAACTTTTACAGAAACGCTCTACTTTTGAATGCGGGAAACCTCTAATTCAGAACTGAAATAGCAAGATGCTGTTATACATCTGCTAAGGCATAAATAAGACAAAATTATAATTTTACTTAAGACTATAATTATTGAAAGATCTCAAATAAGCCTATACCAAGGGTTTTTAAAAAATGATTCTCGGGATAACTTTAAGAATGAAGCATTGGAAAAGTTATTGCTTTTCTGTTTAACCCTCTGGTGATAGGCTGTCCCCCACACTGGAGGTCCAGAAGGTGGCTGTGAGCGATGTAGAAACTGCAAAGGCCTCAGAGGCAGAAATTCTCCGGGGAGTCCTGGCTCTACCACTTTACTAGCTGATGATTTAAGGCGTATTTCTCTTTCTCTTTCTGAGCTCAAGTTTCCTCAGCTGTAATTTGGTGTAACAAAATGTTTTATGGGTTATTGGTGAGAACTAACAAGATAATGTATGTGAAACAAGTTTTGTAAACTGAAAAGTGTCTACAAATGCTAGTTATAATTATTTTGAAAATGTTTTCAATCTCACCTCGAAGGTCTCCATCTAGTTGGAAGAAATTGTACTAATGGTAAAATCATTTCTAAACACGGAGATTTCGTAAGTGCAAACAGAGTCACCATTAGCCTTGAGCACAGAACTACTACTAGAAAGGATAAAATGCAGTGTCATAGGCAAAGGGACAGTACCAATGATTTGTGCCTCCATAAAACCTCAAGCCTGTGGTCCGAGCCATTACCTTTCCCAAAGTGGGACTCTGCATACTGACCAACACACAGTCATTGTTTGCCACTGTCTTTCCTCTGACTCCATAATCCTGGCTATTTATGGGTATGGAAATAACATCAAACAGCTTGTAATAATATATATTGTTTAGATACTTACAGTTATTTGTTAGCTAAGGTATCAAGAAAGTCAACACCTCTCAGAAGGAAAGACACGGACCTGGGATTGGCATATACCACTTGGGGAGCTGTTACCCATCCAGGGAAACCCGAAGTCCTCATTAGGTTGGGTTCTTTCTGACAGCCTCCTTGGCAGAACATCAGGATCCACCTTTGCTGGTCTCAGGTGGTTGGGGTGGATGTAGAACAGGGAGATATCCCAAAGGGACAAATCCATTCTAACCTTTTGAGACGTGAGTTATGCTCTCTGTGATTTGGCCATGCTACCAATTTTATACCGTGACAAAGGGCATTCATTGAGGTCACTCCATGTATTATGTAGTGGGACAACCTTGTGGTGTTAAGGAATGTGAGAATGTCCAGAGAGGCATAGCAACCGGAATTGTCACAATTTTTTTTCTTCCTTCTGAGGGCCACATTAGCACCAGATGTTGATAACAGAGACCATTGCATGAATTGGTGGGATAAATTTTTTATTTCCCCTATTCCAACCATCATAATGAAAAATGATCCGTTACACCATCCACTCTTCAAGTACCTAAAGCTTATATTTTCCGGGAAGTGAGATAATGTGACTCAACTTGTTATATATCCTAGACATAAATTCAGAGTTGATTAATGTCAATGGGACTGGACCTTCCTCAGCATTCTAGTGATAGGCTCTTAATATATGATACAATGTATTCTTGCAGAATTTCTTCTATGATGTTTATCAGTTTGGTGCTAAAGAGATTAATCCTAAAGTTTTCTGACTCTCAAAGCCTTGCAATCATATTTGTTTAGTTAAACTTATGGCCAAAATTTTTAGAACTTTAGTATTAAATTTTTCTCTTTTCATTCTCATCTATTTCTAATCACTGCATATTTCTGAGGCTTGCTTTCAGTGCGTATGTTCAGTGAAAACTCATGCATGTTTCCCTTAATAGGATTAATTATCAGCCTTCCACTAATTATAATTAAAGTCTCCTCAGGTAATTGTGTAAGTTAACTCTGGCAATTCACACATACAGAAGAGTATTTTGTAGAATAATAGGGCATTGTACTGAAAAATACAGTAAAGAGCATGCACAGAATAAAATGTAAGTATGAACACAGAATAAAAGAATTCAGAATTCTAATACAGAAAGCTTTTCTTATGTGTGTTGCTATATAGCTAATTGCAAACTGTGCCACTGAATATATTACATCATCTGTAGATAGTAACCATCCCTTAATGCAAAGCTTATGACGGTAGGCGTTTCTACTAAAAATTACTCCTAAAGCACATAACTATTTCTCTCCTCTCTTAATAGATATTAGTATTCCAAGTTCTTGTTAAATAGCTTATGCTTTGGAAGATAAATGCCCTCAAAATTGGTAATTTATATGCAAAACAAATGAAAAAGCCTTTTCTCAAAGCATCTATCCCTGAACGTACAAATTAAAGCTTTCTTCATTTATGAAGCTTATTTTTTAACTTTTACTTATACCTAATGGCTAGTTTATATGTTACCACATTAAGAAGTCAGCGTTTTGAATAAGCCATATGACACTGAAATGGCCATCTTTTGAAATTATGGGATGCTTCATTGCAGAGTCTGACTCTAATCTGCAACCAATTTGTGTCAGTTTTCTGCATAGAAAAGATCTCAAATCCTCTCTTAAACCAGGAATCAGCTGAAGGTTTGTCTTGGTTTCATGAGCCCAGTGCAATTAGGCAGCTCGGCAATGTGGGCCACATGCGTTTATTGCTCTTCCTCGCATGTGTTACTTTGATGTGTTAGGTCGGAAGGCTCAGCCTTTTCTGGGCAGCCTTCCTCCTGGGTCTTTATACTGCTTAGCAGTTGAGTCCAGACTTTGAAACACAGCCTAATTTAGAGGCGGATGCTGCAGCTGCTGCTGTCATTTCAGATGATTTTTTTTTTCTTCGCTTTGATGTCAGCTTAGAATCTTGGGTGTTGTATCAGTAAAGCAGTGTCTGCAGTTCACAAAACAGAAAGCACACCATTTAAGCTTTTGTTTTAGCCTTTAAGTTGAATTTCAACACCTCTTAAAGGATCAAAAAATTGTTGAGCAAAAATACATGGAATTATGTATATTATTAATTGGAAGAAAGGTATGAATGAGGACTATGTAGCTCTCTTGGTATTAATATCAGAATTTCTCACTATATGATAAACATTGATGCTAAAATATGTGAAATGTAAATAAAGCAACCTCTGGTTTCTTCGTCTTGTTCCCGCTACGTTGGATCAATGTGGCACAGAGGTTTTCCTCTCAAATATTTGTCTGACTCATCTTTAGAGGATTTCGTATTAATTATTGCTATTTTGTTGTCTTTGAACTATATGCTTTACCTTAGCAGAGAGCTTACTGTATCCTTTGGGGCCGAGACCAATAATGGACCTGTTTATCTTCATTTTCACTAACTGAAAACCCTAATATTGAGCAACTGTAAATCTACTAGCTTTCTAAAATGGAAGTAACTTCAACATCTCCAGATTGTCTGTCACTTGATACGAAGAATGGGTTTAAAGCCTACAAGACATAGAGTTTTGGGGGTCAGATGCCAGCGAACTTAGGGATAGGTTTCCTCAGCTGACACAAGACCAATGAGGCACGGAGGGTTCCTTTCTATGATTTCCCTGTTGACAAAAACCATTTATCATTGAGGGATCTCGGAACGGCACCTGCCTATATGCATGCAGGTTTCTTTTTTTTTTTTTTCTGCTTTTTCTCCCCAAATCCCCCCAGTATATAGTTGTATATTTTAGTTGTAGGTCCTTCCAGTTGTGGCATATAGGATGCTGCCTCAACATGGCCTGATGAGTGGTGCCATGTCCACGCCCAGGATCCAAACCCTGTGCCACCAAAGTGGAGCACGCAAACTTAACCACTTGGCTGACCCTAGGTTTGTCTTTTTAATAGATCGAAAAGAGGCAAATTGCTGTTGTCTGTGAGCATGAAGGGAAAATACAGGCATTTCTTTATGATTTAATTTCACCTAAATTTGCAGGGAACAACTAATGGCGACTTTCTTGTGGTATATTGGCAATAAGGAAAGCCTAAATTCTAACACCCAAACAAATTTTGTGAAGATCCCTCTGTTTTTTCCTTCTATCTAAATTGTTATTGTAGTGTATTCCAGGGAAAGTTCTCTTAGAACATGGCCATGATAAATTTTCTCTGAGAACAAAAATCATGTATATTGTTGATGATAAACTAAATTTAAAAAAACTGATGAATGTTTATTGTAGGCTTATTTTAACATATAATATTGGAAATAGCCCAAATGTCCTAAAAGAGACTTGGTAAGCAAATGTTGCACAGCCACTCAGTGGAATACTATGCAGTTATTTAAAATGTTTATGAAGAATCTTTAATAATATTGCCCAACTACATAGGAAAATACCATAGCAAACTTCGATAAGATAATAAAGGAAACACATACAATGTTCATGGTGGCCATCTTTGGTTAATTGGAATATAGGGTTTTTCTACTTTCCTGTATATTCAAAACATTTTTATATACAGTAGTAATTTATAACTTTTATAAAGTAATAATGTAAAATTATTTTAAATATTTATGAATATCCCATTATGTGCAATGTTCTGCACTTATATAAACAGATTTTGTTCACTAGCTGTGTTTTGTAACTTTTAAAAACATTTGAATTCAACCCCATTTAATTCCTTAGATTAAGCGTGAATATAGAAGGTTCTGTTTATCTTTTTCTTTTACTATTTTTGGGCGTTTTTCCAATATAGAAATTCAACTTTCACATTTAACTTGAATTATGCCAAGTATTTTAGTACTATATGAAAGTATTATACCTTTATTTCATTTTCTTATATTTTAAAAATTAAGTGTTGAGTTTTCTAAGTATGACTAAATTTGGCTATAATAGCTATAATCCCTTGACTTTCCTGAAAAAAATTCCTATGGTAAATTCTTTATTATTGTAAATTGTTTGTTACAAAATTTTTTTTCTTTTTTGTTGGTGAGGAAGATTGGCACTGAGCTAACATCTGTTGCCAATCTTCCTCTTTTGGCTTGAGGAAGATTGTCTCTGAGCTAACATCTGTGCCAATCTTCCTCCTTTTTTTTTTTATATGTGGGATGCCACCACAGCATGGCTTGATGAGTAGTGTGTTGCTCCATGTCCATGATCCAAACCCACGGACCCTGGGCCACCAAAATGGAGCACATGAACTCAACCACTATGCCACCAGGCTGGCCCTAAAATTCTTTTTAATAAATAATAAGAAATTATAGTTAAATAGTGATTCTGAAGCCACACATGTTTATTCTGAATTCAGGCTAAATTTGAATAGACTTGCATAGTTCAACAGGATGGCCCATAAACATATGAGATTAGTGAAATTTAAGTTAATTAAGGTTCTATAAAATTAAAAATTCAGTTCTTCAGTCACATCAACCCCAATACAAGTGCTAAACAGCCACACGAGGCTAGTGACTAGTATTGTATGATGCAGATATAGAACATTTCCAGCATCACAAAAAGTTCTTTTGGAAGTGCTGATATAGAACCTCTTCGGGATAATTGGTGCTTTGCTCCTGATTTTATCGTTTATAGCATGTTTAGAGAAGCAGATTTCTAGATGATTATCTCAACGTTCTTTTGTAATTTTGCCATTACATAAGGACACTTTTGAGAGAGGGAGAAAAAAAGACTATCTCCCTCGGCGTGTTTTGTTTGCCATGTGTGTTTATGTGACAAAACAAAGTCGTATGATTGAACAAGAGTCTGTACTAAAATAAAATCCACATTTCACCCCTTTGTTCTTACAATATTTGCTTTTTTTCAAAGCCCAGATGTTTCTTTTTTCTGCTTTAACGTGAGCAATAGAGCACAGAGCCTTGTGCAAACAGAAAGTGTGGGAGAAACCTGGAGGCTACCGGCTACTTGGAATGGAAGGTGAAATGAGGGGCTCCTTAATCAGGAGAGGGTGAGAGAGAAGATAAATTGCATGATGAAAATACTGCTTTAACTGGAAAAATAATAAAACAGTCACATAAATATGGCAACCGTCTTCTAGGGTATCATGCATAATCCTTTGTAGCATGTTAGAGATCTTTTCCTAAAGAGTTATTGTGCTGAGTGTTGTACACACCATGAAATTTAAGATCAAAGTAGAGATCAGAGTCCTATTTCTAAAAAGAATACTTTTCTTTAAACATAAATATAATAATTTCCCATATAAAAATTAGAGGAAATACAGAAAAGCCTAAAAAAGGAAATAAAAGTCCTTCATTATATTTTCACTGCTTTTATATTGCATAATTAAGATACATTTATTTTTATGAGTGTTTTACTCTAAAGAAAGTGTCACAACGCTATATCATAAGCACTTACTAAAATAATTAAAAATTCTTCATAAAATGTAATTTTAATTATTTCACTTATGTGAGGAATTTATTTAACTGATTTATCATTTTGGAATATTTGGGTTATTTTTAATTCTGTTACTTAAATAACGCTGCTATAAACAGTTTATTTGTTTGAATTCTTCTCTACATCAGTCATTATTTCCTTCGGACAGTTTTCCAAAGGGAGAATGACTAGATTATAGAGTGCGAATTTTTAAGTCTCTTGCTTCTTCTTGATAAATTTCTTTACAGAAGTGTGGTGATAACGTGCATCCCACTAGCAGTGAATAAGAATGTCTCTTTTTACTGATACACCATTATTAGAATGGCAAATAAAGGAGTAGTATTACTAAAGTTGGAAATTATTCAGTATAAGTTTGTATTCATTCATGATAATTCCAAAGAAGATGCTATCAAAATTCATTTTTGAATATAATAAATCATCATATATTAAATTTTACTTCTTCAAAGGATAAAATATTAACTACTATATAGAAATGAAAGCAATTTCCTTTCCACATATTAATCCAAATTTTTTATAAGTATGGAATACATATCAGGTAAACAATAGCATTATGATATAGACTTACATTTTTTTTCCTCTAGCTTTATTGAGGTATGATTGACAAATAAAAGCTGTATGTATTTATGTTGTATAGCTTGATGTTTTGATATACATATACATTGTGAAATGATTATCACAGTCAAGCTAATTACCATATCCATCACCTCACATAGTTAGCCTTTATTTGTGATAAAGACACTTGAGATCTACTCTCTTAGCAAATTTCAAGTATACAATACATCATTATTATTATTATTATTAACTAGTCGCCATGTTGTACATTAGGTCTCCAGAACTTATTCATCTTGTAAGTGCAAGTTTGTTCTCTCTGACCAACAGCTCCATTTTTCACCCACCCCTCAAGCTACTGGTCACTACCAATCTACTCTCTGTTACTATGAGTTTGACTTTTTGTTTTTTAGATCCCACAAATAAGTGAGACCATGCAGTAATTGTCTTTCTGTGTCTGGTTGATTTTACTTAGCATAATGTCCTTTATGTTCATCCATAATATCACAAATGGCAGAATTTCCTTCTTTTTTGTGGCTGAATATATTCCAGTGTGTGTGTGTGTGTGTGTGTGTGTGTGTGTACCACAATTTCTTTATCCGTTTATCTATCAATGGACACTGTGGTTATTTCCATATCTGGCCTACTATTAATAACTGCAATGAACATGGGAAGGCAGATATCTCTTCAAGATACTGATTTCATTTCCTTCAGATGTATACGTACAGGTGGAATTTTTGGATCATATGGTAGTTCTATTTTTCTTTTCTTTTTTTTTGAGGAAGATTAGCTAACATCTGCTGCCAATCCTACTCTTTTTTGCCAGGGAAGATTGGCCCTGAGCTAAGATTTGTGCCCATCTTCCTCTGTTTTATATGTGGGATACCTGCAACAGCATGGCTTGGTAAGTGGTGTATAGGTCCGTGTCCAGGATCCAAACCAGCGAACCCCAGGCCAGTGAAGTGGGGCACATGAACTTTACTGCTATGCCCAGGCTAGCCCTCTATTTTTCAGTTTCAAAGGAAACTGCATACTGTTTTCCATAATGGCTGTACCAATTTACATTCCCACCAGCAATGCACAAGGGTTGCCTTTTTTCTATATCCTAGCCAATACTTGTTATCTTTGGTCTTTTTGTTAATGAGCCATACTCAGAGGAGTAAGGTGATGTCTCATTGTGGTTTCAGTTTGCATTTCCCTATGATTAATGATGTTGAGCATATTTTCATATACATGTGGGCTATCTGTATGTTGTCTTTGGAAAAATGTCTATTCAAGTAATTTGCCCATTTTTAAATCAAGTTATTTGCTCTTTTGTGCTATTGAGTTGTATGAGTTTCTCCTGTATTCTAGATATTAACCCCTTATCTGATACCTAGTTTGCAAATATTGTCTCCATTGCATAGGTTGCCTTTTCATTTTGTTGACAGTTCCTTTGTTGTGCAGACGCTTTTCAGCTTTCTGTAGTCTTGCTTGTTTATCTTTGCTTTTGTTGCCTGTGCTTTTGGTGTCAAATCCAAAAAAATCATTGCCAATACCAGTGTCAAGGAGCTTTTTCCCCTGTTTTTGCCTAGAAGTTTCACAGTTTCAGATCTTACATTTAAGTCTCTACTCCATTTTGAATTGATTTTTTTGTATGGTGTAAGATAAGGGTCCAATTTCATTCTTTTGCTTATGGATATCCAGTTTTCCAAACATCATTTATTGATGAGGCTATGCTTTCCCCGTTGTGTATTCTTGACGCTTTTGTTGAAGATTAGTCAGCCATATATGCCTGGGTTTATTTCTGGGCTCTGTATTCCATTAGTCTAAGTATCTGTAATTATGCCAGTGCCATACTGTTTTGATTACTATAGCTATGTGATGTATTTTGAAGTTGATCTTGAGTTTTTTAACATGAAATATAATAATATAAAACTATGGAAAAAATTTTAAACTTATTTTGAAGATTATTAAGAAAACAAAGGATATTGAGAAATAGATCTATCTGTGATTATTTATCTAAATTGTCTTTTGAAGTGAACTTTACCTAGTTAAGGCAAAAAGTATATAGAAAACATGAAAGGGTAAAATTCCGTTACACTATGAAAGCTCTTCCAAAATAGCTGATGATGGTTCTCAATTAACAAAACCACAACAACAAACACACAGGTAAAATCAATTTGTGATGAATTACAAAACATTGTTTACCTTGTTTTGCAACTGTCTATGAATTTTACAGAGTACTCTTGAAAGTAATATTTTTTGAGTAGCTCATATGCAGTAGGCACTTTACATGTAAAGATTAGGCCCAAAGTCATTTGGTTAATAAGCACAAAAGCTGAGGTTTGAACTACTCCACGTTGGTGTTCTATCCCCATATCAAGCTACTTCTTACACAGCACAAGTGTGTGTAGTGTTGTCATTACTTGGATATCTGCTTGGTACTTCCAGGAAGCAAGAGTCTGACCTCAAGAATCTTAAAATATGTTTGGGCAGAGAAATACAGAAAAATATTTAAATTACACTAATTTTATTGTATTGATCAGAGCTTGAAATGCAGATTATAAACAAAAATTAATCCCATTAATTAAACCATAAAAATACATAGTAATTCCTTCTTTTGATGGAAGAAAAAACCTGTGCTAAATACATAGCTATGGGCTAAGCTACTCTACAAAATACCACAGCCCAAAAAAGTTCTATGTTTATTTAATATTTGTGTAACCCTCCTGAGGTGGTTGGGTAGTCTGAGAGGGGACTCTGGCCCACAGAGTCATCCAAAGAACCAAGTTGCTTCCATACGGGTGCTTCAACACTTTCTAGGGCATTTCTATGTTCTGTATGGTCAATGTTGGCTTCTCTCACCCCATAGATTGCCTATATCACTTCTCCTTACGTCCCGTTTTTAAGAACTTAGCCACACCTAGTTGCAAGGGAGCCTGGGAAACATAGTCTCTGCCTGGGCAGCCATGTTCCTTGTTAAAACTTGGTGGAGTCGACATTGTTCAATATGAATAGAATGAAGAAAAGAATGGGTAGTGGAGGGGGGTATTTTGTATTTAACTAAACCCACTGATTTCTCATTTCCCCAGTGATTTTAATACTTAGTGGTTTAACCAGTTTTATACATTTTTTTCTCTATCATGGTATATTGGAACTTATTGCCTGTGTAATCATAGCCCCCTCTTCCCCTCCAAGAGTTGGAGGTGACCACAGAGGTAATCTACTCCAGTTACATCTTATTGCTGAGAAGAATTCAGTTTAGAGAAGAGTGGAGTGTAGCCCAAACTTCTTCTGCTAGTTAGTGTCAGAACTGAGACATCAATTTAGACCCCACTTTAAACCTAAAATTTAAAACCTCTTATTACTTTGAGTTTATTTTTTTAAAAAAGCTGTTTAAAAATAAAAAAAAATCATAAAAAGATACATTCATACCTTAATCATGTTTTTAAACTTATCTTAAAATTATGTGTGGAGGAAGCTGTTTTTGTTTCTAGAACGGATATGCAGATTGGAGGTCCCCAACATCTTTCTTGAATAAGACTCAACCCATCTGAGTTATCTGTAATTTCTGGCTTGTCTTTGAACTAGAGTAAGAACTTAAAAACACATTTAAAGTAATCTAAATTCAGCATTCTTCTCGATTAAAATTTCTTTTCTCAAGATTTTTATGATTATCTTGAATAGATTTAAACGACAACATTTCTTCAGCCATTCGCCTATATCTAGTCTTTCCAAAGAATTCAACTTTCATGGGAACAAGAATTTATCTTTCTCACTGCACTCATATTTCACTGGGTTATGAAATATTTAATTAAATTACGTAAGTTCAGGAGCAAGCCCAGTTGAAATAAACATTCTGGATTCAAAGATAACTGACTTTTATTAAATATACAACTCAACCAATGAAGCAGACGTGGAGGGTACACTAAAGAGTTCTTTATGAGCTCCGTGCTCTGCATGCGTGGTTCAATAAATGCATTACGGTTGTCCCTCAGTATACACAAGGCATTGGTTCCAGGACCTCTACAGATGCCAAAATCCATGAATACTCAAGTCCCTTATATAAAATGTACAGGATGCGCATATAACCTATCACATCTTACTGTATACTTTAAATCAGATTACTTATAATACCTAATATAATGTAAAAGCTATGTAAATAGTTGTTATACTGTATTGTTTAGGGAATAATGACAAGAAAAAAAAGTCTGTACATGTTCAGTACAGATGTAACATTGTAGGCCTTTTGATCTGCAGTTGGTGGAACCTGGAGATATGGACTGCCGACTGTATACAGGAAGATACAGAAAGAATAGAGAACTTTGAAGAGGACATCTATGCTTCTAAATGTGCAACCGAAATTAATCCTGTTGATCACTCATATTTTAAAGTTTACCGTTTTCCCCTTTTTTCATTATCATTATTATCATCTTCATCACCATTAGTTGAGATGATCTTAATATAAAGAATACTGTGCTAGAAATCGTGGAACCCAGAATTTTAATATATGGTCTCTAGCCTCAATGGGCTTGCAATTTAGCTGGGAGGAAAGAACACCAAAGTTAGAGTTCTGAAAGCCTGGGGTAAAATCAAGGAGAATTTGAGGTTTAGGCAAAGCTTTCCTCATTCTTTTCCGTATTCTTCCAGGCTTTCTAAGAAAAGCCAATATACTAATTTTATTAAAAATGCCAAATTCTGCAGGACCAGCCTGGTGGGGCAGCAGTTAAGTTTGCGTGCTCCGATTCGGGGGCCAGGGGTTTTCTGGTTTAGATCCTGGGTGCAGACCTACGCACCACTTATCAAGCCATGCTGTGGCAGGTGTCCCACATATAAAATAGAGGAAGATGGGCACGGATGTTAGCTCACGGCTAATCTTCCTCAAAAAAAAAAAAAACAAAAAAAGCACCAGAATCCACATAGTGCTGTTGATTTCCTATATCAACAAAGTAACCAAATCTATAAAGGGAATAAACAAGTATTAAAATTATCTAAAATGCAGACAACATTTTATTTATAAATATGAGCTTCACAGCATTGGAAGCAAATTAAACATTCAACCATATGTCATTAAGACTTTGAGAGTTTCCCCTTAAGTTTTCTGCGTAGAAGCAAGTAGACTTGTTCGGGAAATAGAGAGAAGAAGCAGAACTTGTGGGCTCTAAAGATGCAAATATATCTCTTGAAAACTTCAGAATCGCTTAGGATTAAGTTATTATGTTAAGAATTAAAATAAATGAACATATACATAGCATAGACTGTTAGGAAACCTTTAAAATAATTTTATGAAAGTTTTTTAGAAATAATATTGAAAAGTTCTGGGTATATTTTTTGGTGTAAAACCATGAAATAAAACTGATAGTTTAGTTTAACCACAGCTATGCAAAAAGAGTCATGTAAAGCCCTAAAAGGACATATATTGTAGAGTTTCCTTGTGATTTAAATTTTTCCTTTATATTTATTTGTCACCAATTAAAATAAAGGTTATTTTAAATAATTATTGCATGCATTTCAGTTTCCCTAATATACTATTTAACAGATGATTTTTTTTTAAATCTCCCCAACAATTTACAAACTCACAGAATTTTTAATTGTTCTCCAGTCTTGGTGAGCATGAATTTCAGGTACAAGTAGTTATAGAATGTGGGTGGTTCTCCCATAGCAAAGGACAAGGTGTGGACATTGTCAACTCCTCACATTCCATTAAATGGCTTGTGCTAAATTTACATACCTTAGAAAGTGATGCAGCTGGTAAAATTTTTTTCTGGAAAAGAATAGCAATAGCAGATTATAATTAAATAAATGATACATTTCCTTACAGATAATATAACTCAAAGTTTTGTTTATAGGATATGTTTTTTCAAATATATGGTAATAAATTAAGACTCGATTTCATGACAGCTATCAACTAAATTCATTCCAGATAATCAAAAGTCCATTTAAGCTGCTCACTCTGTAAAGGTTAGATACCATTTTTATATTCTAGTTTGTTAGAGGATTCTGTGGGAAATGCAATGGATTTCATGAAAATGGAAAAGAGAAAATGTGACTGGTAATGGGTCGCCCGTGCATTGAGTAGGTAAGCAAAAAGTAAAAAATCACTATCACCAATTTGTTTATTACATACGGTTTAGTTCCTGCGCCTCACCTACATTCTTCTTGCCTGACTTTTGTTAGAAAAGGTCAGATTTTGAGTAATTGGCTGAAAGTATAATTAAAGCTAATTAACAAGTAATGCAAGCAAGACTGCACAATTATAGAAATGATTTTTACAGTGATAAACTGTAGCAGAAAGTTAGGATGTTATAACTTCTAAAACACATTTTTCCCTAAGCCTTGTTTAAATTGCTTCCACAAGATAGAGTCAAGAACAGGTGTGAAATTATGCATATATTCGACCACAATGTGGTTTTCTGAAAATTATTTTACCCTCCAATTAACCCAACCCATCTATCCTTACCAAATTTAAATGGACCATGAAGTTCATTTTACAAATGACACCACAGAAAAGATTGCTTTTTATAGGTAAATGAGCTACCTAGAATACTAAAGTCATATTTGGTTTGTTTAAATCATGTCTAAAATCTTTATGGTTTCAGAATTTTAGAACATTTAATGCAACACCAACCGAATTGTGTTATAGAATATGTTAAAAATGTTGAATATATTGAGGAAATTGGTTGAAAAAGATTAATTTACAATATGCTATCCTTTTTATTTCTTTTGATTCTTCAGGACCTTATATGCATATAAGTATCTAAAATAATACTATTCCCAATAAAAATGCTTTCCTTTTAAGAAATTCCTTTATATATTCATTTTCTTGGGTTCCAATAGACCCTGAACATGGACTTTTTCCATTTCAAGTTTTTGCCAATCACACCTCCTCCAAATACGGAAGTAGAAAGAAGAAAGAGAAAGTCCTCATGCTGTGTACTTTGTTTCATTTTGTTATGGTGGATTTAACAATAGTAGGTCACAAGGATACGGAATTTGAGAGGCTTTCAACACTTCTGCATGAACAGGTATGAGTAGTGAGAGGCTGAAGAAATATTTACTGTTGTTTTTCCTATTAACATTTCATGCACATGACTTTCACATACCTTATGCTGTTTTCTCCTTTTGTTGATCATCAAATGGATATTCACTAGAACCTTGAGGTAACCCTTAGCATCCTCTCTTTCTAGGATCATGGCCAAATGTTGTGCAAAAGGGCACTGGGCAGTGGTGGGCTGCGGGGGTTGGGGAGCTGAAATTCATGCCCAGCATCACTCCTCAGGTTGTGCCCCTACTGTGTGAATCCCAATGTAGGGGTACATTTTTTTCTAATTTGTCCAGTGGTGGTGATTGGACTCATGCGGCTTCCTCTCTTTTTCTTTCTCCCTTGTTTTTCCTTTTTTATTTGTACTCTCAGCTAATGCTCTCCAAGACTCTATAGCTCAGGCATTTTCAAATTCTCCACGACGCTTTCTGTCTTACATCTCCCCAGTCTCCACAATCCAGTGATGCTCATTCTCCAACGTATTTGAAATCCATTCCTTGATTCCACTCCTGTTGATACTTCCTTTGTTTAGACCAATATAAATTCTCACTCTATTATTGCAATAGTCTTTTAACTCTCCTTCCATTTGACAATCTCCATTTCCCTACAGTTCATTCTTCTTTTTCTATGAAAAAATCTTCCTCAATTATAGACGACATCGTATAGATGTCCATGACTTCTATGTATAGTTTTGATTAGAACACTCTGCTATGAGGCTTTTCTACACTGCACTTAAAAGACATAGTGATTCTGAACACGAGTTAGAATATAGCATACGATATTGTGATTCTTCATGTTTGCCTCATTGTAATACCTATATTTTTGCATGAGCGAATTTCCATTTCCTGATTACTGTGTGCCTCCTGATTTCCCTGTTCCCATCAGTCACCCAGGATGGAAACCATTGAGCTTTCTTAACTTGTCTAATGAGTCTTAGTTAGTAAATGGTGAAGCCTAGACTCACATGCAGGCTTTTTGATTTTAAAATATATGAACTTTAAACAATGCTTCTCAAAATTTAAGGTGCATATAAATCACCTGAGATCTTTTTAAAATGCAGATTCTGATTCACTGGGTCTGGGGTGGGTCCTGAGATTCTGTATTTCTAATAAGTTTCCAGGTGATGTTCATGCTACTTTACACTGTACCATGCTATTTGTGGCTTAAGTATTACCATCAATGGTAATCTAGATATGTAGAACCCAGGGAACTACTTTGGCAAATAAGCTTTCAATTCAACAAATACTTACGGAACATCAGTGGCTACAAATTGTTGAACAGTATCTGTCCTTTGTCCTCAAAGAGATTACAATTTAATAAAGAGGAAAAGCTAAGGATAAAAAACTCCTATCATACAGGGTAGAAAGTGGCATATGTCAACAGAAAGGCACAAAGGAGGAAGTGATATGATGTGTCAATTATGTCTAATTGAGGAGAAAGAAAAAGCTTCGGGAAGGATGTGTCATTTGAGAACTCTTGAAGGAGAATTGCAAGAGGAACAATATAAATGATATGATAGGAACGATAGGAATAATGCGAAGAGCATTCTGGATCAAAGAAATGGCTAGGACATGGGCACAAAGGTAGGGCACCATGAGGCACTTGTAGGAAACATCAAGAAGCCCTGCTTGGCTATGCTGTTAGGTGAGCAACATAGGGAAGAGGAGAGGAAGGATGCTGAGAAGAGCATTTTAAGGATAACCAGATGTGAACTTGGCCTACATTCCACATGTGAAAGATCAGTATGACACTCTGTTCAAGGTGTTGCTTGAATGTTTCTGGAATCCCTTTTAGACTAGCCTGTACTAGTTATCTCCCTTGAAGCAATAGAGGCTTTTTAGCCTACCTGTTCAACTCAGCAAGCATGTAATGTATAAGATGCAGGATGAAGTAAGCAGAGAGTAGGTCCTAATTAACTATTAATCAGTTGAATAAATTCTTGACTACAAGGATATATTAATGCACCAGGACTGGCATAATGACTACAGTTAAGGACATGATTGATAGCATATAAGTGACTTCTAGATAGTGCCTTTATGGCATGTAGATGACATGATAAGTATGGTTTTGGACAGCAGGAGCTAAACTTCTTAAGAATATCTTTACGATTCTAATTCTCAGTCACATACAAATTCTTATAATACTATTTCTGTATGGATATTTATTCTGATTTAACAAGTTAAGGCACATAATTTTGGGCTTACTTTAATCTCTCAGGGACTGCTCAGGTCTTCTTGATTCTTTGTACACAATGAAAACGTCAGAGTCTTTCATTGTGTCCCATCTCTCCACTAAGTCACCAAATAAAGACACAATCCAAGTTAAAATGGTACTTGCTAAGCAAACGTAGATTCAAACCATCCCAAATAAACTCACAATCCATGTTAAAAAGTGCTTTTTTGTCACTTCTAGACAATGCCTTTAGCCTCCTATTTAAATTAGACTGCTGCCCGTAGATTCCTGTGTATAAAGTCTGGCGTTGCCACTGTCAAAGAGAGTCTGGCACTTTAGAGGAGTCCCTTGCTATCTGCTTTCAATCTCTGAAAAGTTAATTGTCAGCTCCTAGTATCAAGTTGACTCGATATTATCTATTTGTGCCAAATATATATCTCCTCTGTGTTTTATTGAGCAAAGGAAGATTCAAACGGGCAACAATGCTTTCAACTCTTCACAATAACGATGTGAAAATACCAGGTATATAAGCAGTTAAGTGCTGAGGATCGGGCCACAGGGAGACTCAGAGTAACACAACCCAGGGAAGTAACTGTCTCTGTACACCTCCTTCAGAGTAATGCGGAGCACTGAAATCCTTTACTCCCGCTGAAAGACGCTGAAGATTTAAACGATGTTTTTAGGGACTTTTCTTCCTCCACATATCTTTTATTCATAGTTTCTTTGCCACCCTGGTGAAGTGGGCATTTCTGAGTTCCTTCTGGATGTTTTTGATGTCTACCGTTTCACCAAGCACTGGAATGAGTCATTTCCCTCAAGTCAACTGGAATGTGAAAATTTGAAAGTCCATGCTATGTCCGGGAAGAGTCGGAAACAGCCTTCATTTTCTTAGAAGAGATTTATTTGAGATCTTCACATTATGAGTGAGCACACTTTTGAGACCAATTTTAATGTTTTCCTTGGAAAAATAGTACACTTAAGACTTAACTCTATCCCAGCGACTGGCTTTCCTTAGTAAGGAAGCTGAACTTGAGACTTATGACTCAGGAACAACAGAACAGAGAAACAATCATTAAAAGGTAGCTTGCTGATTATTGAGCCTCTAATCGCCTCCTCATTTTAATTAAACTTTTTCACCAACAGCTTGTTAATGCATGAGACATGTCTGTACGTGTATATTTATCTCTGTATGTGTGTATAGAAAAGCAGTTTCTATCTAGGGCAGACAGAGACTACTCACTGCGTTATGGTGGCAAATTATATGATATAAACTAAATTCTTGTACAATATAAATAGTATATAGTTTTAGAAGTTAAAAGCATAGACTTTTTTATACATTGATAGTGTAAATTCATTAGAACCTACCACTCACAAAAGGCTTTTGAAAATAATGATTAATTTCTCATAAATAACTTCTGGGCACAGCATCAAATGTTTATGTCAGTCAGAAAACTTGTTACACTAATGGCACCAAATGTTGAAGGAGTGTGAACAAATGTAATATATTTCACCCTAGCCAAGCATTCTCAATCTGATCAACTACTTTTAGTGGAAAAGGACTTTCCAGGAAGTTGAACATAATCTCCAAACAGCATGAACTTATAAGACTGTTAAAATTTTATTAAAATAAAATATGCAAAAAAGTTTCAATTTCCCTTTCTGAAAACTGAAAAATGATGTTCTTAATATTACCAACATTTTAAGCAAAGAAAATATATTCTCAAGAAAACATTAACCAATTTTATGCTTACACATTTTAATTCTAAGAAGTTGTACCCACTCAATGTTTCTCAACACACATTCCTTAACGTGCCTCAAAGTTTGTCTGAAATAACCATAAACCAGGACACCATTGGCCATTATTAATAATGAAGACTGTGAAAGAATATGTATTTAAAGCCTGATTAAAGTATATTTGAATGACCTTTATAAAATTCTAGAATACCAAGGATTATGTACGTTGACTGAGTGAGAGGGAATAACCAGAGATAAAAGGGATTTTCGATCCTAGGGAAAAAGACACCCAGGAAGAATTTAGCCATAAAACATATAATTGCAGCTACTTTAAAGAGATTTATAAATGTTTCCCTCTCTCCTCATAGTCCACCTCAGAAGAGAACTCATTCACAGAAGATTAGTCTGAAGAAGTCACAGGAAACATTTAACCTTTGTAATTATTTATGAATATCAAATTAAAATTTGCTGTGTATATTTTCTTTAGGTTAAGCTGTTAAAAATCAGACAAAAACTGATAAAGGTTGGTGTCAGCTTTCAAAGAACTTTTAAATAATACCACTAATATGTAATCAAAAATTGATAAGCCCTATGAAGGGAAATGTATAGTGCCCATGAAACAGAGTGGTAAGGAGGTGTGGTTTGAATTAGGGGATCAAGGAAGTCGTTTCCGGGGAAGAATGTATTTAAGCTGAGACCTAGAGAGTTCAAAGTGGAAGGAATGGCAGGCTTGAAAGCAAAATTGAAAAAGAGCTTGGTGGGTTTGATAAACAGAAAGAGATCATCTGGCAAGAGAAAGGAGATTCAGGAATGCAAAATTTCTTTAGAGAATCAGGCAGACCCAGACAACACAGAGCTTTGTAGCCATGGACAAGAATTTGGATTTTATTTTAAATACAATGGAAAGCTTATAAAGGTTGCATGAAGGGCAGTGACATGATACAACAAACATTAAAAAATACATGGCACTTGCTGTTATGTGAAAAATGAACTGAAGGCGGGAAAAGCGGAAAATGAGAGATTAGTAAGGGAATCTATTAGGTTACTCTAAGGAGAAATGATGGTGGTTTCAACTAAAGTGGTGGCACTGGTAATGGAGAGAAGAAATCAATAGATTTAAGACATATGTTGAGAACATGTGATGATATGATGTTGAAAGTAAAGGAGAGAATGTGTGAAAAGCGCTTGATTTCTGGTGTGGGAAACCGCACGGATCTAGGTGCCTATAATTAAGATGTGAAATTGCCATTCATGCAACCTCTATCTATTATCAAAAATAGGGTATTGATGTCTCTAACTCTTAGTGTTGCATTATCTATTTCTTCTTTCAATTTTGTCAGTTTTTGCTTCATGTACTTTGGGGTTCTGTTGTTAGGTACATATATGTTTATACTTGTTCAATTTCCTGGTGGATTCATCCTTTTATCATAATAGAACATTTGTATTTACTCTAGAAACAATTTTTGTCTTAACGTCTATTTTGTCTAATATTAATATAGCTCCTTAAGCTTTCTTTTCTTTAGTGCCTTTATGTTATATTTTTTCCACCCTTTTACTTTCAATCTGCTTGTGCCTTTGGTAAACAGCAAATCTGTAGGTGATTTTTTATCCATTTTCTAATCTCTGCTTTTTGATTGGAGTAATTACTCTATTTACATTTAACGTAACTATGGATAAAGTAAGATTTACATCTGCTACTTTGTTTTCTGTATGTCTTTTGTCTTTTTTCTTCCTCTATTCCCCCCTTACCACCTTCCTTTGGGTTAAATAACTATTTTTTAGTATACAATTTTAATTTCCTTTTTTAAAAATTATATATATATTTTTGGTTTTGGTTTTGTGGTTATCATGGGAATTACAAATAATGTCTTAATCCACTTTAGATTGATACCAACTTAATTTCAATAGCATACAGTACTTTGTTCTAATAGAGATCCATTCTCTCCCACTTCCTTTGTGTTATAATTGTCACACAAATTAGATTTTATACATTATAAGCTCATCAACACAGTTTTATCATTACTGATTTATGCATTTGCCTTTAAATAGGATAGTAGAAAAAATAGTTACAAACAAAAAGATATTTATTCTGTCTTTTTTGTTTACTTATGTAGTTACATTTACTGATGCTCTTTATTTCTTCATGTGACTTCAAGTTGCTGGCTAGCGTCCTTTCCTATCAGCCTGAAGACCTCTTTAATAATTACTATAGGGCAGAGTTGCTAGTGGCAGATTCTCTCTCTCTCTTATTTTTTTTGGCAATATCTTATGTCTCCTTAACTTTTTGAAGGATAATTTTGCTGGGTATCGAATTCTAGGTTTATAGACTTTTTCCCCCAGCACTTTTAATATGTCATCCCACTGCTTTCTGGACTCCATGGTTTCTGATAAGAAGTAAGTTTTCAA
The DNA here is from genome assembly GCF_041296235.1 of Equus asinus. Classification (NCBI taxonomy): domain Eukaryota; kingdom Metazoa; phylum Chordata; class Mammalia; order Perissodactyla; family Equidae; genus Equus; species Equus asinus. The sequence goes on along the minus strand of NC_091810.1, from coordinate 91,858,039 downwards.
TCTTATTGAGAAGTCCTCGTATGTGATAAGTTGTTTCTTTTTGTTGCTTTCAAGATTTTCTCTTCATCTTTGTTCTCAATTAGACTCTGAGCTATCTATATATATATCTCAATTAGACTATGATAGGTATGATTATTTTTTTAGGTTTTTACCTGAAGCTCATTGAGCCTCTTGGATAACTGGATTAATAGTTTTCATCACATTTGGGAAGTTTTTGACCAATATTTCTTCAAATATCTTTTCTTTCCTTTCTCTTCTCTTCATGAAATATCTATCATATGTATGTTGGAATGCTTTCTGGTGTCTGAAGACCTGTTGGTGTTCAGATCTCTGAAGCCCTGTTCATTTTTTTCATGCCTTTTATTTCTGGTCCTCAGATTGGATAATCTTTCTTGAACTATCAAGTTTCATGGTTCTTTCTTTTGTCAGCTGGGCTCTGTTTTTGAGTCCCTCCTATGAGTTTTTATTTTCAGTTATTGTACTTTTCAACTGCAAAACTATTTCCATTTGGTTATTTAAAAACTTTTTCCATCTCTGATATTCTTCGTGAGACATTTGTTGTCATATTTCTATTTCTTTAGATATACTTTTCATTAGTTCTTTGAACATATTTATAATAGATGGTTTAAAATCTTTATCTACCAAGTCCAAAAGATGAGCCCCCTCAGGGACATCTTTTGTCCCCTTTTTGCCTTTCTGTGTGGCACACTTCTTGCTTTACATTTTTTTTTTAATTTTTCCTTTTTCTCCCCAATGCCCCCTGGTACATAGTTGTGTATTTTTAGTTGTGGGTCCTCCTAGTTGTGCTATGTGCGATGCCGCCTCAGCATGGCCTGATGAGTGCTGCCATGTCCGGGCCCAGGATTCAAACCGGCAAAACCCTGGGCCACCAGAAGCAGAGCATGCAAACTTAACCACTTGGCCACGGTGCCAGCCCCAGACATTTTTGTTTTAAATTTCTCATAGTTTTAGAAGAAGATGCCATCTAGAACTTTTATAGCTAGAGAAGAGAAGTCAATGCCTGGCTTCAACGAACAGACTGACTCTCTTGTTAGAGGCTAATGCAGCTGGTGACCTTACATTGAAGCCAATGCTTGCTTACCATTTTGAAAATCCTAGGGCCCTTAAGAATTATGCTAAATCTACTCTGTCTGTGCTCTGTAAATGGAATAAGAAAGCCTGGATGACAGCACATCTGTTTACAACATGGTTTACTGAATATGTTAAGCCCACTGTTGAGAACTACTGTTCAGGAAAAAAGATTAGTTTCAAAATATTACTGCTGATTGACAGCACACCTGGTCACCCAAGAGCTCAGATGGAGATGTACGAGAATAATGTTTCCACATCTGCTAACACAACATGTATTCTGCAGCCCATGGATCAAGGATTAACTTTGACTTTCAAGTCTTATTATTTAAGAAATACATTTTGTAAGGCTATAGCTGCCATACATAGTATTTCGTCTGATGGACCTGGGCAAAGTAAATGGAAAACCTTCTGGAAAGACTTCTTCATTCTAGATGCCATTAAGAACATTTGTAATTCATGGAAAGAGGACAAAATATCAAGATCAGCAGGAGTTTGGGAGAAGTCAATTACAACCTTCATGGGTGACTTTGAGGGGTTCAAGACTATAGTGGAGAAAGTACTACAGATGTGGTAGAAATAGCAAGTGGAACCCGAAGATGTGACTGAATTGCAGCAATCTCATGGTAAAACTTTAACACGTGAAGAGTTACTTATGGATGAGCAAAGAAAGCCGTTTCTTGAGATGGAATCTACTCCTGTTGAAGATGCTGTGAAGATTGTTGAAATGACAGCACAGGATTTAAATATTCCATAAACTTAGTAAAGCAGCAGCAGAGTTGGAGAGGATTGACTCCAATTTTGAAAGAGGTTCTAATGTGGGCAAAATGCTATCAACCAGCATCACATGCTACAGAGAACTCATTCATGAGAGGAAGAATCACCCGAGAAGCAAACTTCATTGTTGTCTTATTTTAAGACATTGCCAGCCACCCCAACCTTCAGCAGCCACCACCCTGATCAGTCAGCAACCCTCAGCATCAAGGCACGACCCTCCACCAGCCAAAATATTACGACTCACAGAAGGCTCAGATGATGGTTAGCATTTTTTAGCAATGACGTATTTTTAATTAAGGTAGACATAATGCTATTGCACACTTAATAGACTACAGTGTAGTGTAAACATAACCTTTACAAGTATTGGGGAACCGAAAAATTCGTGTGACTTGCTTTATTGTGATGTTTGCTTTATTGTGGTGGTCTGGGACTGAAGCCAAAAAATATCAGGGGTATTTCCTGCAGTGTGCAACCACTAGATTTTCTGCTGGCTTTTTTTGTGTGTGTGTTTGAGGAAGATTGGCCCCGAGCTAACATCTGTTGCCAATCTTCTTCTTTTGGCTTGAGGAAGATTGGCCCTGAGCTAACATCTGTGCCAATCTTCCTCCATTTTTTAACATGTGGGAACGCCACCACAGTGTGACTTGATGAGCAGTGTGTAGGTCCATGCCCAGGATCTGAACCCGCAAACCCTGGGCTGCCAAAGTGGAACGTGTGAACTTAACCACTATGCCACTGTGCTGGCCCTCTCTGCTGGATTTTTTTAATCAGAAATTTTAAAAATTATTTTTGGTTTAAAGTAATTCTTATTTAAAATTTTATAGCTGGCTTCCTATGCGCCACCCTGATTCAGTATAATTTGGTGGTCAGCCTTAAATACCTTGTCTGTATATCTTCTACCCTTTGCCGTGGCATGCCTCCAAACCTCAGGCCATTTATAAGACAGGCTTAGCCTTCACTCTATACTTGCTCAGGGCCTCAAGTTCAGCCAGAAATGAATGGGGCCTTCTTCTTGTCCAGGGCTGTGTGTGTGCTCGTGCAGTCTTTTAGATGTCCAGAAATATGCAGAGATTTTCAAATTTCCCTGCAGCCATTTTATTCTCCAAGATTTCATTTTAAATTCCTGGCCAGACTCTTTTTGGCTTCAGCTAAAATAATCACTTTAGCTGCTGCAATGTTGCCAGCAAATTGGTATTGTTTCAGTAACGACCTGGGGCCAGTACTCCTCACCTCTCCCCTTGGCCAAGCTGAAATCTGAGTTAAGTCAAAAAGCCATAATACCTTGGTAATAGAGATTTTCCACGGAGTGGATGTTTGGACATTACATTGACTGTCTGCTGGGGATGGTGTTTCTTACAGAGCTCCAAAAGACTTCAGTTCTCTCGATTTGCTGCAAGACTATGTGCTTTTCAGGGCTATTGCATGTCTGAGTGTGGAGAGCAGCAGGATGGGAATAGCCTCAACTTAAAATATCACAGATCCCCACCATCAAAAAAGGTCAATAGTTTCTCTTGCATAGATGATTTTTACTTTGTTCCTATTCTGATCATTCCTATTCACTCCATTGGTGAAAGAGGGCTCCAGTAGCCTAAACAGCACAAGCTGGGCGAACCCAGGACATCCAGCACTGGACAGATGAGACTGGCAGCAGTTTATGAGTCATTATAGGTGTAGTCTATGGGAGGAGAACACTGCATGCCATGCAAGGCCCCAAAGAGTTTGCAGTTGAAAGCAGAGAGAACCAAAAGGGGCCTTGTAATAATAGGAGAGTGGGGTGCCCTTGTTTCTCTCAGGAGAATATGACTGGCTCGTTTGAATAATTTCACTGGCTGGCAGGGAGGTGAAACCAGTTAGGTTGAGGCCCAGGCGGAGAGCAGCTCATAGGGGAACTACCTTGGCGGGGGGTGGGGTGGGGAGTGGGGGAGCTTTCCTGGTTGGGTGAGTGGGAGGCTTATCTGGCAAGAATAGGTAAACTCATGGCTAGACCTTTGGGGCCCTATGAGACTCAAAGATATCGAGGCAGCACCTGGAATTTCAAGCCTTAAGATATAGCTCGGTGGCTTTGGTTAATTTCTAGAGTTCTAGAACTGGTTACGTTTCATTGTTGTGTCAGTTCTTCTGTGGTTTTTGTGGGAGCCTGAATGGTTCCCTGAGATTCTCACTCTGCCATTCCAGAAGTCAATCTCCAGTCTTCCTTGATTTGAGCATTAGAATTGGGCCATTTGCTGCTGGAAGACTCACCATTAAATGGAATCAGCCATTGAGACTTTAGAAAAGATCTCGATCAAAGTGATCTTCCTCAAAGGACTATCATTCTGCTCGGAATTTTTCAAATGTATCAGTTCTTGGTACAGACAAGACAGGGAGTAGGGACACATAAAATAGGCAGTGCAGAAAAAAGCTAAAAGGTTCTATTCTAAAATGTTAACAACGGTTTTCCCCTCTGGGTGATTTGGTTAAAGTGACAATTATTGTCTTCATATTATTCTATATTTTAGAAATTTCTGTGATAAGCATAGATCACTTGAATAGTCAGAGGGGTGAAAAATAAATCTCTCTCTTTAAAATTGTTGGCAATTGACAACGATAATTTAGAGTCATGGCATACTGCCATTATCAGATATTAATAATCCAGTCAGTAATAAATTATAGACAGAAAATATACTTTAAGAGAAATAATATAATTTTTTGGAGTAATATCTGTGTCAATTCTTAATTCAGCATTTTACACTAATTCTATATTCGAGTGTTAATTTCCATGTGTTTAAAAATAGGGACAATAAAACTACAGGATTGTTGTAAGCATTAGATAAGATATACATTACAAAGTAGGCATTTAGTAAGCTCTCAATGGATGTAGGTCCTCTTTTCTTCCATGGACGAAATCAAGGAAGGCCGAAGTAGGACACAGAGGTAACATCACTTTGGGTGAGTGCAGAGAAGGAAAAGTGGTAGGGATACGTGCGGAACAGCCGAGTTGGGGACTGGGGGTGAATACTTGTTTAGAGAGAGGAGCACAAAGGATCCCAAGATGTTGCAAAAGCCAAACATCACAAATTTGACTCTTGTACTTTTACGTGGAGCTGGCTTATCATCTGTATGCTATAATGGATGTTTTTCACTTTCATTTTTTCAACTACACTTAGCCCACATTTACTCTAAAGTTACTCTTTGCTTTCTGTGTTTACCCCACAATTACTCTTTTCTGTCTGATTATTGTGAGTGCTTACGTCTCTGACATTCTTATACTATCAAGGTGCTTCAAAAGAGGTTTCTATGATTTTAATAGTTTTCTTTCCTTAGACATTTGTGTTTTCTACACATTTTATGTAATATAAAAAAAAATAATTTTAGGAATCCCACAGTGGATACCAGATGCCACATACTTGAAGTTTTATTTTTTTCACTGGCCTCTTGTACTTTTGGCGTCATTGTCCGTCTGAGACCCTACCTTTTAGAAATAAATTGGTATTTATAATGAAAGAGTGTATTTATATATGAACTAATGCTATGTTTATATCTGCATGAAGATGAATATGGCTATATGTTTATATAAACTTACATATATGTAGGTATCTATAAGTTTTAATAAATTATAACAAAATTCTAGTGTAGCTTGTATGTAATCTAATTGCCAGTTGTCTTTTGGCTTGAGTTCTAATTTTTAGCTTTTCATTTTAGCAATAAAATAGAGTTAGTATAAAGAGGATAGCCAAGACATTAAAATTTATTTTTATACTTTAGCAAATTATTAAATATCATAACCAGTTTGTCATTATTAAGTGTAGTTTTTAATTTTAATGTATATTCTTAAGATGAATATTTCAGACTTCACAATTCTTAATATTTAAAGTGGAACAATCTCTATTTAATGTTATACAAAATTCCTACAATCGTTACAAATGTGAAGGAATGCTTTCTAAAGCTATTATGTGCAGAAAGTCTGCAGTCAAAGGATGAGAAATCCAGCTGCTTCTGCTGCTGCAGGAGATTTGGAATAAAAGCTCTACAATATGTTTCTCAAAGAAAAAAAATAAACTACTCCAAAGGATTTTTTTTCCGATCAGAATAACAAAAAAGAGCCCTGGAAAAACTTGTGAATGCTTTGTCATTTCTGCAAAACTGTGAAAACACCAAGGAGCTAGTTTACTCATCCTTGATTTCCCCAGATGGCTAAGTTCCCGTTAACTCACCAGAGAATGAGATGCAGACCCAGTGCCTTTACATGTCATTTTGACAAGACATAATGTCCGATCTTGTTTGTGTCCGCCTTTCCCTTCTACCTCAAGCCTGCTTCACTACTGGTGGTCTGCTCGTGTGCAACACAGATGTTTCTCTCTCTCCACTGCATGCTTTATTTTGCAAGTAGCTTCGGAGAGCATATGTTTCCATGTGAGCCTGTTCCTTCCTTCTCCCAGCACCTTCTTGTGCTACGTAAACAATCCTTATCTGCCCCCTCAGATCTGGGGCGCAGGAGACTTTCACAGATGTCGATTTCTTTTTCAGCCTGTTCGCCTCTGGTGAAGGCGGTCCTCAGATCGTGTCTCCCTGCCTTCTCGGCTCCAAATGACTCGGAATGCAGATTTTTTCCCTCCTTTCAACTCAGTTTCCTTCTGTGACCTCAGCATGTTTTCCTTCCCTTTCTTCTGAGTCTCTCTTTGTACTAGCTCTCCAGATGGGATCAAGGATGAGCTCTTCCTGCTCCTCATTTCATTCTCCTTACAACCGTTGGGTTTACAGGAACAGGAAGAGGCAGACTTCACACGTTGAATATTTTACTTGCACATTTTTCTGATTTCTTTGACTTTTGTTGTTTTTTTTTTACATTTTACTCATTTATTTTTATTTGGGAACTTCCATGTTTAATTTTTTTCCTGTTTTGCTAATTGGCTAGAACGAAGCGCATTGCAGATATGCACATAGGCATATATCGCATCTAATTACCTATAAAACATCAGGTATCAGCTGCTTTAATATCGATTTTTGTTTTCTTTTGTAAAAGAGGAATCTCAGCTTCCCTCTCACTGATTCAACACCTATTTGTTGAGCAGGTACTATATGCCAGGCATTCCTCTGGGTGCCAACTTTAGGGTGGTAAACAAAATAGAGAAGGTCTCCCTTCTCAGGACATTTGTAGTCTAGTGTGAGAGACAGATAGTAAACAAGTACACAAAGAATTAAGATAATTATGAGAGGATGCTAAGTGAGCTGAGATTTGAATAATAAGTAGGAGCCTGGTTCAAAAATCAGGGTGCTAAGAATCAGGGGGAATGAATGCATGCAGAGTCCCTACAGAAGGACTGACATCAGCATAATTGAGAAACTGTGACTGGGGTGTCACACTGAGCACGGCGGAGAAGGGAGGATGCAGTGACAGACTGGAAGTCTGGAGCCAAATAACTCGGGGCTTTTGAAGACAGGTAAAATTTTTCGGTTTTATTCCAAATGCCCCAAGAAACCATAGAAACTTTAAAGTGGGGGAAGTAACATAATCTTACATGTTTTTGAAACATCATTTTGACCACTATGATGATTTCTTATAGTGGTGTGAGAGGTAAGAGAGAGGCTAAACATATGATGTGGGGTTTTAAAAAAAGGTTTTTTTACATTCTTATTTTTTATTTTTAAAGACCTTATTTTTTAAAGCAGTTTTTGGGTCCAAACAAATTGAAAAGAAGATACAGAGATTTCACATGTACCCCCTGCCCCCATCCGTACGTTGCCTCTCCCATTATCAATACCACTTATCAGTGTGGCACATTATTTACGGTTGATGAACCCACATTGACACATCATAATCCCCTAAAGTCCATAGTTTACGTTAGGGTTCACTCTTGGTGGTGTACATTCTATGGGTTTGGACAAATGTACAGTGACATGTATTCATCATTATAGCATCATAGAGAGTATTTTCACTGCTGTAGAAATCCTCTGTGTCCCCCTGTTCATTTCTCCCCTTATCCCCCTGGCACCCACTGATCTTTTTGCTGTCTCCATAGTTTTGCCTTTTAGATAATGTCATATAGTTGGAATCATACAGTATATAGCCTTTCAGATTGGCTTCTTTCATTTGGTAATATTCATTTAAGTTTCCTCCATTGATTTTTAGTGCTAATAATGTTCTATTGTCTGAATGTCATATGATATATTTTATAATTAACAACCTGAATGTAATTGTCATCAACCATAAAATGATTTATTTTCAGAGACTTTGCTAACTCTTGTGTTTTTTCCATGCCTCTTCTTAACCAGCCTGCATCATTGTTAGTAGAATGATGATGACCTCTCCATGTTTCAAATTCAAATTCCTTACTTTGGCATACAAATATTTCTAGGGTTTTACCCTTGAACTCTTTCCTTACTTCAAATTTTTCCTCTCCCATGACCCACATATTGAATCATAAACCTCAGCTCTGCCGAGCTGTGTCCTGGTTCCTCAGCTTGTGCATCTGTCCCTGCTCATCCAGCTCCCTTCCTAGAAATGCACTTCTCCTGTTGCCTGTTTGGGAAGCATCTACCACCCCCCCCAACCCCAAGCTTCCTCTACGAAGCCTTCCTGACCACCTGGTGTGTGCTCTCCCCATACTCTGCACAGACTCCTCTAAACGCTCCCCAAACATAAATATTTAGGAATGAGTGGAGAAGACTGGGAAATGCTAGAGACCTTGCAAGGACAAACATTACAAAGGGCCTTGAGGGCAGGTTAACGACTTGTTGGCTATAATCTCAAGGCTGTAGAAAGACTGAGAACTTCACTGTGAGAATAACAAGGTCAGATTTGCCCTTTAGAAAGTTCATTCTGGCAATACACTGGCAAGAGGAGGGGGTGGGATGAGACAATGAGCCTGGAAGCAGGCTATTGCATTAGTCTAGATAAGACATGATGGGGGCGTGAAACATTCACATAGTCACACACTTGGACATACACAGAAATAACAGTAGAAATGGGGAAGAAAAGATGGGTTCAGAAAGATTTAAAAAGTACCTAACTGATGAGCGATGTGTACAGGAAAGCAATACAGTAAGAGAAAGTGAGGGAGAGAATAGAATCTAGGATCCATCCCATTTCTGTCTTGAGCATCAGGTTGGATAATGTTGCAGTTCACTAATGTAGACATATGGAGTAAACATTTGGGAGGTATCTTTTCATACCAAAATTTTCATGACAATTACTGATTTTTTTTTTTAATGTGCCAACAGTACACTTTCCATTTTACAAGTTAAACTATTTTTCTCTGTTTTTCTTTATTTACCTTATGATTTAAGATTTTTCCCTTTTTTTGTAAGTTAATTTTGAGTCTCCGAACTACCTTTGGTAATGCTGAAATGGAAGAATTAGGCATTTCCATACTGTATTCCTAGAAGTGGAATAACGGTGCTCCCTGGCAGGCAGTGCTGTGGTGGGAGCAAGCTGATAAGATGGAGAAATTAAGGCGGGGCCAGGTACAAACTTGGGTTCTTTTCCTCCTCCCCTCACCATCTCATCATAATGTTTCTGTCCTTCTACTACCCAATTCTTTGATTTCCATTTAATAGATACCCAATAACTATTTCCTTAGTACTTTGTATTTTCTTCAGAAATGGGTAAGTTGTCTTCGATTGATATAGAAACTTTAGGTCCTAAGCATGTAAAGATTTGGCAGGTTTTTTGTTTGCTTTTTGGTGAGCTTCCTCTTTTGCCATGGATTTTTTAAACTGAAAAGAAACCCACACTGAGATTTGTTTACAAAACAAGATATGGAATATTTCCATTACCCTAGAAAATTCTATGTCCAATTTTCCGACTTCTATACCATAGATTAGTTTTGTCTGCCTAGAGTTTTGTATAAATGACTTTGTTTAGCTTTTTCTCAGCATAATGTCTGCAATAGACATATTACATTATGCTGCATGTCTCGCTAGTTTGTTCCTTTTTATTGCTAGATAGCATTCCCTGGTATGTATAGACCATGCTTAGTTTATCATTCTTCCGATGATAGACATTTGGGTTGTTTCCAGTTTTAGGCTGTTACAAATAGGTTGCTATGGTCATTATTGTGTGAGTCTTTTTGTGGATGTATGCTTGCATTTTGGTTGGATAGATATCTCGGAGTAGAAATGCTGGACATAGAGTTGATTTAATCTGACTTTATAAAAAATAGCCAAACAGTTTTGAAAAATGGTTATACCATTTTACAATCCACATGCAGAACATTTTAAACATAAAAATTTAGTTGTTTTCTAAAAAATTTGCCCTGAGTGTTATATAATTTTAAATATTCATTATACTTTTTAATGTAAATCCATGGTCTAAAATCTTGTCAAAATAGTGTAAGTGGCAGCTTTTGAAGATTTTACTATGAGAGTTAGCAGAAGTTCCAGGTTGCTAAGTGCTGCTGGGACAGTGTGTGAAGAGCTTATTCATTAAGCATTATATGCAAATTATTTAACTAATTTTGCTGAAGCACAAATCGGAAGAGCTTTCTCTACTCCTTGGTTTCTGTGGGAAGTTACATCCCTAACAGGAGTAATCCCAGGATAAACTCTGGAGCCATCTTTCAACTTCTTCTGTTTTCCTTTCTCTTTCAGCTTCATCCATTTGAAATCAAAAGTGTTGAAGACGTGGAACTAAGAAATAGAGCCAGCAGAATGATCTTCCTCATTGACTGGTGGTGAGGAGCACAGTTAGAATGTTCTCTTTTGAAACGGGAGAGGCTGCAGCAGCTGAGGGAAATTAAGCAGAGTGGCCAAGATGCCAGCCTGTGCTGATGTCAGGCCATGTCCCCTGACAGGATAGGGATGTGCCTTCAGGTGTGTTTATTTAAACACTTGCCCCAGTGCTCCGATGCATTTTATTTTTTCAATATTTAAATTTGGCTGTTTTAATGAGGGTATAGTTTTGATAAATGAGCAACAAAAATTGTTGAATGTTAATTACCATGAGGCCTTAAACTCTGTACTCTACACAAAACTCAGGGAGAATCTCTCCTGTGTAGTTTAAATCCCTAATTAGAGTTGCATTTCTACCTAGCAGTGGAATAGCGAAGTGCTAAATCAGTGGTTCTCAACCTGGAGCTGGGGGGGCGGGGTACTTTTGCCCCCAACTCCAGGGTCCATTTGGCATGTCTGGAGACATTTCTGATTGTCACAACTTGGGGGCAGGAGCTACTGGCATCTAGTGGGTAGGCGCCAGGGATGCTGCTAAAAGTCCTACAAGGCTTAAGACAGCCCCCACAACAAGGATTATCTTTCCCAAAATGTCAGTGCTGCCACTTTGTCAAATAATTAGTGTGGGTGGAAGAATGTTCTTAAAAGCTAAAATTGCAGACCTGAAGTATTTGCACAGTAGGAGATTGGGGTTTATAATCTATTAACAAAAAAGGACCTGGCATAGGACCTACCCTCCAGGGCGGGGTCAGACCCAACAACTGAAATAAGTGGAAAAAACAGGCTCTAAAAGGTATGGGAAACTTTGCTTTGGTTCTAGAGAGTTGGAAATGAAGTGTTTCAGAGGAGATATTGGGGTCTCACTAGAGCCATGAGGGAAGGGGAAGTTGCTGTGCTAATTTCTTCTCAGTAGGTAGGGCACAACATCTTAACTAAAATGGGGGAGAATGTTCTGAATACCCTATTGAAGTAGCTCCCACCCCATTATTCTCCATAATGACATGTTCTTTTCTCTCTCCTAATACCACGATAAATTTAAAACTAATTGTTGTTGTTTTCTACTCTCCATTCATCCCATTGGACTGTAAGCACTGTGAAAGCCAGAACTGTATTGTGCCATTCAAAACTGTATGCCCAGTACCTGCTCAGTGCCTGCCATTTTATTAGGTATCAATAAGTACTGATATTTTTGAATTATGTGAATGAATTAAACATTTCTATAGTTTGATTTATTACCATTATCCATCTGTATCTCACAGCAGCGAGCCTTCATTTCTTCTACCATCTAAGGGAAACTTTTCCAGAGAAGGCTCATACATTATTTCTTCTTTGTTCTATTCATCTTAATAAGAAAAATTCAGCTCAAAAGCACTGCTCCTGCCTTCTCTCTCCTGCTTAAAGGCACTGCTCCTGCCATTGTTTTTGAGTGAGAGAGAACGAGCTCTTGTGAGTAAGGGACAGCATTGCATTTGGAGAGGAGCATGGGCAGTTTACTTACAGTGTCAAGAAGGAAGACAGAGTATATGGAAAGCGTCATAAGTGGTAAGAAGAGGGATATGACTCATTGCACTCTCAAGCCCCAACAAATAACATTTCTGCCCTCATGATGCTCAGAGCAGGGGTTCCTGTTCAAGGTGGCAACGTGGCAGGCTCCTGAACTCACCTCCTCCCACAGACACACTGAATCTACAGCTATATATGGAATAATTCCTTTTGAAAGAAATCAAGAAACTAGCTGAGTGACTCTTACACATCAGGTGAATGAAGAAAAAACACATTAAAATGGGTTGTATTGTTTCCATGAAGGGAGATTGAGTGCATGTCTGGCACCACACCTTTTGTGGCTGCAGCCCAGAGGACTTGATACCCTGATTCTAATGACCAGAGGGACTTATGTTGGTGGGTTTTGTGGGACTGTGGCAAACAAAAACAAAGTTCATGGCCGCTGTCTCCCCCAGACTTGGCACAGAGGAAGTGGATAGAGGCACCCTTCTCCCAGTCTTTCCTTGAAAGGTGTCTATTTACATACATTAAAAGCTACTGCCTGGGGTCCTGCTTGCAATTAGCCTGCATCTAGGTGCTGACTAAGATTCTCTCCTTTGGGACACTGATAGGCATTGGCATATTCACAACTACTGGGAGGCAAACTGAGAACAAAGAAGCCTGCTTAGAAAAACACAGGTTTGAAAGACAACCAAGAGCTAGGGCCAGGTTGAACAATAAGGTTCATTTCCTACATGACACCACTCCTTCAAGACCAGGAGAAATGGCTGTTTTATCTAATACACAGAAACCAACTAGAGAGACAAGGAAAATGAAGAAACAAAGGGATTATGTTCCAAATGAAAGAAGCTGATAAAACCTCAGAAATAGATCTTAATAGAGTCAAGTGACTTATTTGATAAACAGTTCAAAGTAATGATCAGAAAGATACTCATTGAGGCCAAGAGAACAATGCATAAACAAAGTGAAAATTTCAACAAAGAGAAAATAAAGTACCAAACAGAAATCATAGAGCTGAAGAGCATAATAACTAAACTGAAAAATCCAATAGGGAGATTAAACATCAGACTAGATGAAACTGAAGAAAGGATAAGTGAACTCAAAGACAGGGCAGTGGAATTCATCCAATCAGAGGAACAAAAAAATGAAATAGGGTAAAGATAGCTTAAGGGACTTATGGACATCATCAAGTGGACCGATATTTGCATTATAGGGCTCCTAGAAGAGGTAGAAAGGTTATTTAAGGAAATAATAGCTGAGAACTTCCCTAGCCAGGGGAAAGAAAGTCCAGAGAGTGCCAAATAAGATGAATTCAAAGAGACCTATACTAAGACACATTATAATTAAATTGCCAAGGTTGAAGACAAGGAAAGAATCTTAAAAGCAGCAAGAGAGAGAGAAAAAAATTATGTACCACAGAACCCCCATAAGACTATCAGCATGTTTTTTAACTGAAACTTTAAATATATCAAGCAACTGTTTTCTGGTCCACAAAGTGCTGAAAAAAGAAAACTGCCAGCAAAGAATACTCTATTTGGAAAAGCTGTGCTTTAGAATTGAAGGAGAGAAAAAGAGTTTTCCAGATCAGCAAAAACTGAAGGAGTTCCCATCACCACTAGATTGGCCTTACAGGAAATGGTAGAGGGAATTCTTCAAGTTGAAACAAAAGCATGCTAATTAGGAAAAGGAAAATATTGAGAGTAAAAATCTCAATAGTAAAAGTAAATATATAGCTAATTTCAGAATACTATAATGATGGTGGGGACATCACTTTTAAATCTAGTATGAAGATGAAAAGACAAAAGTAATAAAATTATAACTACAATAATTTGTTAATGAATACATAGGACAAAAAGATGTAAATTGTGACCAAAAAAATGTGGAAGGGAGAGAGTAAAAAGCTACAGTTTTAATATACATTCAAATGTAAGTTATCAGCTTAAAACAGACTATTGTAAATACAAGATATTTTATATAACCTCCATGGTAACCACAAAGCAAAAACCTATAATAGATACAAAAAAGGTAAAGAAAGTAGGATCTAAGCATACCACTGTAGAAAATCATCAAATCACAAAGGAAGAGAGCAAAATAAGAAGAAACAAAGGAACTGCAAAATATCCAGAAAGCAATTAACAAAATAGCAATAGGAAGTCCTTATCTATTAATAATTACTTAAAATATAAATTGACTAAATTCTCCAATCAAAAGACATAGAGTGGCTGAATGGATGAATAAATAACCCTACAATAGGCTGCTACAAGAGACTCACTTCAGCTTTAAGGATACACACAGATTGAAAGTGAAGAGATGGAAAGAGATATTCCATGCAAAAGGAAAATGAAAGAAAGCAGGAGTAGCTTTATTTATGTCAGACAAAATAGACTTTAAGCCAAAGACTGTAATAAGAGACAAAGGAGGTCATTACCTAATGATAAAGAGGTCAATCTGGCAAGAGAATATAACATTTGTAAATACTTATGCACCCAACATAGGGGCAACTAGATATATAAACCAAACATTAACAGATCTGAAGAGAGGAATAGACAGCCGTACAAAAATAGTAGGGGACTTGAAAATCCATTTGCAACAATGGATCAGTCATCCAGACAGAATAAACTGCATGTTAGACCACATAGACTTAACAGACATTTGCAGAACATGCATTCCAATACGGCAGAATACGCATTCTTCCAAGTGCACATGGAACATTCTCCAGGATAGATCCTAGGTTAGGTCACAAAACAAGTCTTAATAAATTTTAAAATACTGAAGTTATATCAAGCACCTTTTCCAGCTATAATGCTATGAAACCAGAAATCAATCACAAGAAGAAAACTGGAAAATTCACAGTTATTTGAAGATTAAATATAAAACTGTAAAACCAATAGGTCAAAGAAGAAACCAAAGAGAATGAAAAAATATCTTGAGACAAACAAAAATGGAAATACAACACACCAAAACTTATGGGATGCAGCAAAAACAGTTCTAAGAGGGAAGTTCATAGCAACAAATGCCTATATCAAGAAATAAAGATCTCAACCTAACTTTACACTTTAAGGAAGTGTAAAAAAGAAGAACAAATGAAGCCCCAAGTTAGTAGAAGGAAAGAAATAAAGATCAGAGAGGAAATAAACAGAATAAAGAGACAATAGAAAAGATCAATGAAGCTAAGAGTGGTTTTTTGAAAAGACAAACAAAATAGACAAAACTTGAGCTAGACTCACCAAGAAAAAGGATTCTAATAAAATTAGAAATAGGAGACACTACAACTGGTACCACAGAAATAAAAAGGATCATAACAGACTACTATGAATGATATACACCAATAAACTGGGCAACCTAGAAGAAATTTACGTATTCCTAGAAACATACAAACTACTAAGATATGTAAATCATGAAGAAATAGAAAATCTGAACAGATTGAGCACTACTAAGGAGGTGGAATCAGTTATCAAAAACCTCTCAAAAACCAAAAATCTAGGACCAGATGGCTTCACTGGTGAATTCTCACAAGCAACTAGAGAAGAATTATTACCAGTCCTTTCCAAACTCTTCCAAAAAGAAGAAAAGGGTACACTTCCAAAATCATTTTATGCGGCCAACCTTACCCTAATATCAAAACCAGACAAGGATGCTATGAGAAAAGAAAATCACAGGCCAATATCCCTGATGAACATATGATACAAAAATCCTCAACAAAATATTAGCAAACCTAATTCAACAATACATTAAGAGGATCATATACCACGATCAAGTGGGATTTATTCCACAGATTTATTGCAAGAATGGTTCGGTATCTGCAAATCAATCAACATGATAAACAACATTGACAAAATGAAGGATGAAAATCATATGATCGTCTCAATAGACATAGAAAAAGCATTTGACAAAATTCAACATCGATTCATAATAAAAACTGTCAAAAAAGTGGGTATAGAAGGAATGTACCTCAACATCATAAAGGACATATACGACAAGCCCACAGCTGACATCATACGCAACAGTGAAAAACTAAGATCAGGAAGAAGATAAGGATGCCCCCCTCACCACTTTTATTCAACATAGCCCTGGAAGTCCTAGCCAGAGCAATTAGGCGAGAAATAAAAGGCATACAAATCAGAAAGGAAGAAGTAAAACTGTCTTTATTTGCAGATGACATATTATATATAGAAAACCCTAAAGACTCCACCAAACAATTGTTAGAACTAGTAAATGAATTCAGTAAAGTTTCAGGATACAAAATATTCATACGAAAAGCAGTTGCATTTCTATATACTATGCCAAACTATAAGAGAAATTAAGAAAATAATATCATTTACAATAGCACCAAAAGAATAAAATACCTAGGAATAACTTTAACCAAGGAAGTGAAAGACCAGTACATTGAAAACTATAAGACATTGAAATTGAAAATGAATTGAAAGAAATTGAAGAAGACACAAATAAATCAAAAGATATTTCATGTTCATGGATTGAAAGAATATTGTTAAAATGTTGATACTATCCAAAGCAATCTACAGATTCCATGAAATCTCTGTCAACATTCCAATGCATTTTTTTTAAAGAAATAGAAGAAACAATCCTAAAATTCATATGGAACCACAAAAGACTGAATAGGCAAAGTAATCTTGAGAAAGAAAAACAAAGCTGAAAGCATCACAATTCCTGATTTCAAACCATATTACAAAGCTATAGTAATCAAAATAGTATGGTATTGGCATAAAAATAGACACACAGATAAATAGAACAGAATAGAGAGTCCAGAAATAAACTCACGCATATATGCTCAATTAATTTATGACAAAGGAGCCAGGAATATACATGGGGAAATAATAGCCTTTTCAAGAAACGGTGTTGGAAAAACTGGACAGCCACACACAAAAGAATGAAACTGGACCACTATCTTTCACCATACACAAAAACAACTCAATTTGAATTAAAGACTTGAACATAAGACCTGAAACTATAAAGCTCCTAGAAGAAAACATAGGGGTAAGCTCCTTGACATTGGTGTTGGCAGTGAGTTTTTGGATTTGACACCAACAGCAAAAGCAATGAAAGCAAAAACAAACAACAGAGACTACATCAAGCTAAAAAGCCTCTACACAGGCAAAGAAACCAACACAATGAAAAGGTAACCTACAGAATAGGAGAAAATATTTGCAAATCATATCTGATAAGGGTTAATATCCAGAATATATAAAGAACGTATACAACTTAATAGCAAAAAAAAATCCATTAAAAAATGGACAGAGGAACTGAATAGACGTTTTTCCAAAGAAGACATACAGATGGACAACAGATTTATAGAAAAGGTGCTGAAATCACTAGTCATCAGGGAAATGCAAAGCAAAACCACAATGAGATATAACCTCACGCCTGTTAGAATGATTATCGTCAAAAAGACAAGAGAGGAGCATTGGCTAGGATGTGGAGAAAAGAGACTCCATGGGCACTGTTCCTGGGACTGTTAATTGGTGCAGACACTACAGAAAACAGTATGGAAGTTCCTCAAAAAATTAAAAATAGATCTGGGAATTTCACTTTGGGGTATATATCCAAAGGAAACAAAATCTCTATCTTGAAAAGGTATCAGCACCCTCATGTTCATTGCAGCATCATTTATAATAGCCAAGATATGGATGCAACCTAAGTGTCCATCAATGGATGAATGGGTAAAGAAAATGTGGTATGTGTGTGTTTGTGTGTATATATATATATGAAATAGAATGTTATTCAGCCATAAATGAAGAAAATTCTGCCATTTGCAACAACATGGATGGACCTTGAGGGCATTATGCTAAGTGAAATGTGTCAGACACTGAAAGACAAATACTGTATGATTTCATTTGTATGTTGAATCTAAAAACACCAAACTCATAGATACAGAGAACAGATTGATGGTTGCCAGATGTGGTGTGTGAGAGTGGGCGAAATGGGTGAAGGTGTTAAAAAGGTACAAACTTCCAGTTATAAGATTAGTTAATAAGTTCTTGGATGTAATGTACAGCACAATGACTAAAGTTAACAATACTGTATTGTAATTTGGAAGTTGCTAAGAGAGATCTTAAAGTTCTCATCACAGGAAAAATTTGTGATTCTGTGTGGTGATGGATTTTAACTAAATTTATTGTGGCATATATTTTGCAATATATACAAGAATAAAATCATATTATACTGCTAAAACTCATACATATTATGTCAATTATATCTCAATAAAACTTTAAAAAAAGTGAAAAGAGGAAAAAGAAAAGTTCAGGTGTTGACCATGTAGAAGGACCACTTTACTTGACCTAGTTCCTTATTAAATATGGGTAGGTGCCTGTCATTGTAGCCAGGTCTAGTGGTTAAGACTGGACACTCTCACTCTCACCGCCGTAGCCTGGGGTTTGTTTCCTGGTCAGGGAACCACATCACCTGTCTGTGGGTTGTCCTACTGTGGCAGTTGCTGTGATGCAGAAAGCTATGCCACTGGTACAGGGTAACCAGTGGTGGACAGATTTCAGAAGAGATTCTGCACTAAGACTAGGAAGAATGACCTGGCCCTGGCCACCCTGCTTCCCCCCAAATTGGCCATGAAAACCCTGTGATAGCTGTGGAGCATTGTCTGATACAGCACCAGAAGGTGAGAGGGCGGCGCCAAAAAACGGCCAGGGTTCTGCTCTGCTGTCCACAGGGTGAGTAGGAGTTGGAATCCCATCGATGGCACTAACAGCAAACATTTCATTGTTAAATAATCTGGCAATTTCCTCTTCCTGGGCTCTTTGGTGGAAGGAGATTGAGTTCTAGGTCTGTTTTAGATTTGTGTGTTCTGAGGATCACAACATGAGAAGCATGCCTCCAACATCAGAGAATAAGGGAGGTAGGAAACAGGCATGAGGAGCCGAAGCATAGAGGTAAGGGGTTGGGGGAACCAGGAATTATGAAAGAAATGAATGAGTTAAGGGGAGAGGAAGTATTCTGGGTAAATAATGCAAAAGATAGTAATTACTATCATGGCTGAAATTAAGTATGGTAAGACTAAGAATATCCCCTGGAGAGGACACACACATTTATATAGCTGTGGAGAAACAGAAAACAAAACCAAAAACACCTCAGACACTCTTTTTATCACATAGACACTTCATATCTTTTCATTTTTGATATCATTTGTAGTTCTCTACCAGGTGTAATGAGAAATGTGATACCAAATCAACATGTTTGAAATTGAAGAGTATCTAACTATATATATGGAAGTGGAGATATATATATATACTTATATATATATATACATACACACACACATTGTATATATACATATCTCCAATAGCACACACACTATATTACATATTACTATATATATAATTTCCATTTTTATTCCAGAGAGGATTTAAGGTACCTGAATCAATATTTTTGTGTCATCTCTGTTGCTCTAACTCAAGTCTCTGTGATTTTTAGGTCTTTGGCAGACCCTCCGGAAATTCAGCTGCTCAGAGAAAACCACTGATACTTGCCATAGTGAAGAAAGAGAAGGTTAGAAGAGCATTCTGGGACCTTTTGAATGTTTCTTATCTTTTGAGGAGTTAGGCAGAGTCGAATACATTTGTCAGCCTTAGTGAAATTTATATATTTTATGATTGAAATTGTTTTATGATTTGGGAATTTATTTATAAAGCCTTGTAAAGTTACAGATAATAAATCACAGTTATACATTGAATAAATCATTTTCACGGAAATCACCCTGTTCTTTTCTTTTATTGCACTTACCAAGCTTTGTTATAATAATAACATTTGTAACCTTATTCATTTGTTTAGTATCCTTGTTCCTTTCTTGACTGTAAGCTCCATGAAGGCAGGAGCCATGTTTTTGTTCACTTCTGTAAACCTAGGAAAGTACCCAGTACTCACTAAATGTTTAATAAATAAATATAAGAATTTAAAATATATTTTGAAAATTGACAGTGACTTTGAAAATCCAGGATGCATAATCATACTTACATGCCAAAGTGAAATTCATTCAATATTTCTGGCAAGTTCCGTGTAAGAACATTGCTCATGTTTTCTTAGGTGTCAATAGCCACATAGGTCTTGTTGCCTGATAATTATGCCTTAAATTTTTATACTCAAAAGGCAGTGAAGTCCTTTGTCAACTTTCGCAGAATGTAGTGAACACTAAGTCTCGGTTGACACACTGACCCTCAAAATTTTAGCAATTTGATGCTGAGTAAGTTGTTTGAAACACTTGCACCAAAAAGTTTGTATTTTGCCCTAATGAGGCATTCAAACACAGTATTTCTATCAATTTCTTTCTTCATAGCTAGTATCCTCTGCTTGTTATATGATTGGCTAGTGGTTAAAAATGATTGGCACATGTGGGACTACCTATGTCCCAATTCCCACCAGCTCTTAGTAAAAGTAATACATAAATATGATGTTTAATCTTAAGATCCCTTAAACACTCATTTATTCATCTGAAATACTCCAAGTCCTGTCACTCCGGGTGCCCCTGGTGACTGAGGATCCTGGGAAATGGGACCATGACCGGTCTAGTACAGATTTTCCAGCTCAGAGTTGATTCCCCTCCCCACAAACATTCCTATTGTTACAGTACTGTTCCTGGCCTTTTTAGAGCCATTTGGCAGTTTCTTGTTGATGTTATCTTGGGAAAATTTTTCTAAAACTTGGAAATAAGGAAAAAAATAATTGCAAGTCCTTCCAATATCATATCAGAAAAGTACTTCTCAAGCTTCAGTGTACACCTGAATTACCTGCTGATATTTTCGAAATGCAGATTCTAACTCAGCGCATCTCCAGTGGGGACCTAGATTCTGAATTTCAAAGAGCTCCCAGGTGATGGCAGTGCTGCTGGACAATGCTACACATTTTAAGTAGCAAGGTGTGAGGGCAAATGGTTGCAAGCCCTTGTAAAAGGCCATGTCACTTTCTGGGGCAGCAGTTCACAAACTCGTTTGCACATTAGAACCACTTGTAGAGGCTTTTAATATCCTGCAGCTCAGGCCTTACACAGTTTTCAGTTAAATCAGAATATTGGAAGTAAGACCTACTTATAGTTTTAAAACCTCCCCAGTTGTTTCTAATACGCTCTAAGGGAATACAGCTTTGTTTACACGATTAGGGCCATTTTACAGTTCTATAAAACTGGTAAGTTGTGATGGTTTTATTGCCATGTAGGACTTTAACCAATTTTGTATCTAATTTGGTACTTTAATTTCAGCTTTTATTTTTTTCCTACTGACCAAAAAAAAAATTCCAGTTTCTTAAATTTTATTTTGAACTGCCTTGTCATCTTGCTAGTTCCATCATTAATAAGGTAAATGAAACTTTGACACAAAAGGCTTTGATCGTTTTTGTGTGTTTCATGCAATCTATTATAATTTCTCAGCTAGTAGCTACATTTTTCTCTTTTGTTTGAGCAGCAGCCACTATTTTTGGAACTTGGCTATGAAGACATTATAAATAAATTCATGCATTATTTTGGGGTCTCCCTATACCTCCTCCCATTCTTGGTAGAACCCTCTTCAAACCAACAATTGATTACTAGTTCAGTAATTGTTGACACACTTAATCTAAATGTACATTTCTGGACATAAGATTTACTCTCTGACCTGTGCCAATTCACTATCATTTGGAAGATAGCTCCTGCTTTTATTTACAAGAGAAATGCCACAGCTTAACTATCAGCTGGCTTGGGCTTAGAGTCATTTTCTACAGTGAGGATGAGTTGGCTCTACTCTCCCCATGCTTTTCCCCAGCTTCTCCTTATGACTGATGGCTCCCATTTGCAGGATGTCAGGCCAGCATCTGAGGTACTGCCTGTAGCAAAGTAAATTGGCCCACTTAGGGATGACACCTGTGAACTTGGCTTCATCAGCACAGTAATCTTAGCAGAGGCATGAACCTGCCATTTTATCAGCTGATTGATTTCACTGAAATTTGTGATTCTGAAATTGTTCTGCTTCTCAGCTAAAGTAAAGAAACCTTGTGTTAGAGATAGGCAAAGGCAAATACACCTTCGATTTAAAAAATATTAAGATTTGGTGAGAAATAGCTAAAAGTATATTTATATATTACAAATCTCATGCAAGTAAGGGCATTTAGCCTAAGATGAGTTCTTATTATTCCTTCTTTTTAGGCCTCACCTTTAATATGGTCTTTCAACTTAAAAAAAATAATGTATGTTTTACCTACATAGCTATACCTATTGCCAAATTTTCATAATGTATAGTAAATATGTAAATATTAAGCGAGACTATAAAGTAATGACATGCCTTAGATGGAAGTTTTTCCTTTCAAGTTTGTCATCTTGTAAGTTATCCACTTATTCCAGAAGATGTTGTAATTACTTAAAATAATTTTTGGATAATTATGGATAAGAAAAATATTTTTTTATTTGGAATGGTGGTGTTATATGGTCTATTCTTTGAACATCTTCCGCCATGAGAAGTCTGCATCTTTTTGGATATATATGATTATAGAAATTAAATAGGAGTCATTTCAAGTCAAGTCTGTTGAGGAAGGTGTGGATTTAAGTTTTTAATTTACTGTGGAGAAGATACACGGTGTGATAATAAATAACATCCACTTTTCTCAAGGGGCTTGTAAACTAGTCTTGAAGGCTCTTTCCAAAAGGGAGTTTCAAAATATTTTAATATAATGGAAAAATTAATGGGATAAGTAAAATCCATCATAGTGAATACTATGAAGGACAGTATTTTGATATTAACTTTCTAGAAGTGTTTATATTTTGTTCTGTTTTTGACTCAGTATTTATACGTACAATATTCTAGCACTTTTTTAAGGTAGTATTGACATGATTGGTTCTACTTAAATGATTTTTTTTTGCTTTAATTGATTAATTCAGAAGAAATGAGAATTTCACAGGCTAAGTTTCAGAAAGAAAGCGAGCCACAGAAAGATGGCATTTTACAATTTAATACTTGGATTTTACTTGTTACATAAAATGTATACTAAATTTTTGTATATTTTATGCTCATGACTAAAATGTTAAAGGGACTTATTTAAGCTGAAAAGACAGGGCACTAATTAGTAACAAGAAGACCTAACAAAGGAAAGATTTCACTAGTAAAGGTAAATATATAGTAAAAGTAGTAGACTAAACAATTATAAAGCTAATATGAAGGCTAAAATACAAGGGAGTAAAAATAACTGTAACAACAATAATTAGTTAAGGGATACACAAAATAAAAAATATAAAGTGACATCAAAAACATAAAACATGGGGGGCTGGCTCAGTGGCATAGCAGTTAAGTTTATACACTCTACTTTGGCAGCATGGGGCTCACCAGTTTGGATCCCAGGTGTGGACCTATGCACTGCTTGTCAAGCCATGCTGTGGCAGTCATCCCACATACTAACTAGAGGAGGATGGGCATGGATGTTAGCTCTGGGCCAATCGTCTTCAGCAAAAGAGAGGAGGATTGGTGGCAGATGTTAGCTCAGGGCTAGTCTTCCTCAAAAACAAAAAAGGGGGAATTGGGGAGCAAAAATATAGAGTTTTAGAAGGTGTTTAAAATTAACTTGCTATCAACTTAAAATAGACTGGTATATGTATAGGTTGTTATATATAAGCCTTACAGTGACTGCAAAGCAAAAACCTGTAGTAGATACACAAAAGATAATGAGAATGGAATCTAAACATAACACCAAAGAAAGTCATCAAACCACAAGGAAAGAGAGCAAAATAAGAAAGGAACAGAGGAAATACAAAACAACCAGAAAACAATGAACAAAATGGTAAGGAGAACATACCTATCAGTAATTACTTTAAATGTAAATGGACTAAATTCTCCAATCAAAAGACAAAGAGCAGCTGAATGGCTAAAAAACAAGACCTATCTATATGCTGACTACAAAAGACTTTCTTCAGATGTAGGGACACACACAGACTAGAAGA
Source organism: Equus asinus (assembly GCF_041296235.1). Taxonomy (NCBI): domain Eukaryota; kingdom Metazoa; phylum Chordata; class Mammalia; order Perissodactyla; family Equidae; genus Equus; species Equus asinus. Next base: position 91,834,107 of record NC_091810.1, on the reverse strand, counting down.
GAAGGGATGGAAAAAGATGTTTTGTGCAAATGGAAACCAAAATAAAACGGGGCTAGCTATACTTAGAGAAAATAGACTTTAAAAGAAGACTGTAAGAAGAGACAAAAGTGCACATTATGTAATGATAAAGGGATCAATCCAACAAGAAGATACGACATTAGTAAATATCTATGCACCCAACATAGAAGCACCTAAATATATAAAGCAAATATTATCAGACCTAAAGGGAGAAATTGACAGTGACATAATAATACTAGGGGACTTTAATATTCAATTGACAACAACGGATACATCATTCAGACAGAAGAGCAATAAGAAAACTTCAGTCTTAAACAACACAGTAAACCAGATGGACTTGAAAGATATGTACAGAACATTTCATCCAAAAGCAGAATGCACATTCTTCTCAAGTGCACATCGACTATCTCTGGGAGAGATCATATGTTAAGCTACAAAACAAGTCTCAAGAAATTTAATATTGAAATCACGTCAAGCATCTTTTCAGGCCACAATGTTATCAACTAGAAATCAATCACAAAGAGAAAACTGGAAAAATTACAAATATATATTAGTTAAACAACATGCTACTGAACAACCAGTGGGTCAACAAAGAAAGGGGAAATCAAAAAATACCTTGAAACAGATGAAAATGAAAATACAACATTCAAAAGTTTATGGGATGCAGCAAAAGGAGTTTTAACAGGGAAGTTCATAGCAATACAGGCCTACCTCAAGAATCAAGAAAAATCTCAAATAAACAACCTAACTGTCTACCTCAAGGAACGAGAGAAAGAAGAACCAATGAAGCCCAAAGTTAGTAGAAGGAAAGAAATAATAAAGACTAGAGCAGACATAAATGAAATAGAGACTAAAAAAAATAGAAAAGATCAATGAAATTAAGAGCTGGTTTTTTTAAAAGATAAACAAAATTGACAAACCGTTATCTAGACTCACCAAGAAAAAAAGAGGGCGCATATAAAATCAAGAAATGAAAAAGAAGTTACAACTGATACCACAGAAATATAAACATCATAATAGACTAAACAACTATAGGCCAAATTGGACAACTTAGAAGAAAATGATAAGAAACATACAATCTTCCAAGACTGAACTATAAAGAAATAGAAAATTTGAACAGACTAATTACTAGTAAGGAGATTCCATCAGTAATAAAAAACCTCAAACAAAAGTGCAGGACCAGATGGCTTTGCTGATGAATTCCATAAAACATTGAAAGAAGATTTAATACCTATCCTTCTCAAACTCTTCCAAAAAATTGAAGAGGGAATGCTTCTAAATTCATTTTACAAGGCCAGCATTACCTTGATACCAAAAACAGTCAAAAATACTACAAGAAAAGAAAATTACAGGCCAATATCTATGATGAACATAGATGCAAAAATCTTCAATGAAATATCAGCAAACCAAATTCAACAATATATTAAAAGAATCATACACCATAATCAAGTGGGATTTATTTCAAGCATGAAACAATGGTTCAACATCAGCAATTCAATCAACGTGATAAAAACCACATTAACAAAATGAAAGATAAAAACCCTACGATCAGATCAATAGATACAGAAAAAGCATTTGACAAAATTCAACATGCATTTATGATAAAAACTGTCAACAAAGTGGGTATAGAGGGAATGTACCTCAACATAACAAAGACCACATATGAGAAGCCCATGGCTAAGATCATACTCAATGGTGAAAAGCTGAAAGCCTTTCCTCTAAGATCAGGAAAAAGACAAGTATGCCCACTCTTGCCACTTCTATTTAACATAGTACTGGAAGCCTTACCCAGACCAGTTTGGCAAGATAAAGAAATAAAAGTCATCCAAATTGGAAAGCAAGAAGTAAAACTGTCACTATTTCCATATGACATGCTATTAAATATAGCAAACCCTGAAGACGCCACCAAAAAACTTTTAGAACTAAGAAATTCAGTTTATTTGCAGGATACAAAATAAATATACAAAAATCTATTGCATTCCTGGGGCTGGCCCCGTGGCCGAGTGGTTAAGTTCACGCACTCTGCAGCAGGCGGCCCAGTGTTTCGTTAGTTCGAATCCTGGGCACGGACATGGCACTACTCATCAGACCACGCTGAGGCAGCGTCCCACATGCCACAACTAGAAGAACCCACAACGAAGAATACACAACTATGTACCGGGGGGCTTTGGGGAGAAAAAGGAAAAAATAAAATCTTAAAAAAAAAAAAAATCTATTGCATTCCTATAAACTGAAAATGAACTATCAGAAAGAGAAATTAAGAAAATCTCATTTACAATTACATGAAAAAGAATACCTAGGAATAAATTTAACCAAGGAGGTGAAAGACCTGTACTCTGAAAACTATAAGACATTGCTAAAAGAAATTCCGTGCTCATGGTGGGAAGAATTATTAAAGTGTCCGTGCTACCCAAAGCAAAATACAGATTCAACGCAATCCCTATCAAAATTCCAATGGCAGTCTTCAGAGGACTAAAACAAATAATTCTAACATTTGTGTGGAATCACAAAAGATCCCAATGAGCCATAATAACCTTGAGAAAGAAGAACAAAGCTGACAGTATCAGGCTCCCTGATTTTAAACTATATGGCAAAGCTATAGTAGTCAAAACAGTGTGGTATTGTCATAAAAACAGGCAAACGGATCAATGGAACAGACTAGAGAGCCCAGAAACAAGCCCACACATATATGGACAATTAATTTATGACAAAGTAGCCTAGAATAATGGGGAAAGAGTAGTCTCTTCAATATAGGATGTTGGGAAAACTGTACAGCCACGTGCGAAAGAATGAAACTGGACCACTATTTTACACCATAAGAAAAATTCACTCAAAGTGGATTAAGGACTTGAAAGCAAAACCTGAAACCATAACATTTGTAAAATGAAACATAGGCAGTAAGCTCCTGGACATCAGTCTTGGTGATGTTTTTTTGGATCTGACTCCAAAGGTAAGGGAAATATAGCAAAAATAAATAAATGGGACTACATCAAACCAAAAAGTTTCTGCACAGCAAAAGAAACCATCAACAAAATGAAAAGGCACTTGACTGAATTGGAGAAGATATTTGCAAATCATACATCTGATAAGGGGTTAACATCCAAAATATATAAACTCATACAACTCAACATCAAAAAAAATAGAATTAAAGAATGGGCAGAGGATCTGAATAGACATTTTCCCAAAAAAGACATACAGATGGACAACAGACACATAAAAAGATGTTCAACATCACTAATTATCAGGGAAATGTGAATCAAAACCACAATGAGATATCACTTCAAACTTGTTAGAATGGCTTTATTGAAAAGACAAGAAATAACAAGTGGTGGAGAGGATGCAGAAAAAAGGGAACCCTAGTACACTACTGGCGAGAATGTAAATTGGTGCAACCACTATGAAAAACAGTATGGAGCTTCCTCAAAAAATTAAAAATAAAAGTATCATACTATCCAGCTATTCCACTTCTGGGTATTTATCCAAAGAATATGAAAACACTGATTCGAAAACACCTCTATTTTCACTGTGACATTATTTACAGTAGCGGAGGTATGGAGACATGGAAGCAACACAAGTGTCCATCAATAGATGAATGGATAAGGAAGATGTAGTGTAATATATATACACACACACAATGGCATACTGCTTAGCCATAAAAAAGAAGGAAACTTGCCATTTACAACCACATGGATGGGCTTTGAGTATATTACGCTAAGTGAAATAAGTCAGACGGAAAAAGAGAAATACCACATGATTTCACTTACGTGTGGAATCTGAAAAAAAAAAAAAAACAAATGAACAAACAAAAATCCCCCCAAACAAACTCGTAAATACAGAGAACAGATTGGTGATTGCCAGTGGGAAAGGGGGTTGGGAGGGTGGGTGAAAAGGGTGAAGGGAGTCAATTGTATGGTGATGAATGGTAAGTAGACTTGTGCTGATCACTTTGTAGTGTATACAAATGTCAAATTATAATGTAGTACACCTGAAACATATATACAAATTTTAATAAAAAAAGAATATGTCAAATTATATTTTCCCACTAGTAGGGAAAATAGTTTATTTTTCAAAATGTTAACCTCTGCCAGTGAAGTTTGAAGTCATCAATTAAATAAAATATTTCACTGAGAACACAGGTCAAAACTGTCATAGTGTAATAAGCTGATCAAAGATCTCAAAAAACATTTCTTACTTTGATCTACCCAGCACCTCTTACTTTTTTCAGTAATGGTATCACTTATTTTCTCTTATAAATGATCTGTCGATCAGTGATCACTTTCAGTCAATGAGATTTGGAGGCAGATCAGGGCATAAACGTCTGGCCAATTAGAAGACTCTACCAACATCATTTATGATAATTGGCTCAAGGATGGGTCTGTAATTGATACTGAGCTAGTAAGAGTCAACTCCAGAATTTTTGCTTGACATTTTTGGTGTGAGGTCATCTTTTGCATCTGGAGTAGCTAATTATTTAAAATAGAAGCTATGAGCTACTGGTTGTCCATCTGTGTTACTAAATGGGGAGAGCCAGTCTGAGAAAAATGCCAACCTAGAAAAGCAGGGCTGAGAGAAAGATAACAGATGGCTTTTTTGAACACTTGGATACAATCCTACCAATTCCTGCTTTACCCTGGTTTTTCAATAAAAAATCAATGCATTGTGTTTTTGGTTAAATAGTTTGAGTTGGGTTGCTATCACTGGCAACCAAGAGTCCTAGCTGTTAACAAGTGGATGATAAAATCATGAGTTATTTAGTGGTCATCTTCTTATTCATTTTTAAGTTAAGCACTTATGAAGTCTATTGGGGCTGGCCTGGGGCTGAGTGTTTAAAGTTCCACGAATTCCACTTTGGTGGCCATGGTTCACAGGTTCAGATCCAGGCATGGAGCTACTCCAATCATCAGCCATGCTGTGGAGACATCCCACATACAAAATAGAGGAAGATTGGCACAGAGGTTAGTTCAGGGTAATCTTCACCAAAAAAAAAAAAAAAAAAAAAAAAAAAAAAAAATTGAAGTCTATTAACCCATTTTGATAATGGAAAAAACCCAGATAAAAACCTAAACAGTAAATGTAATGAAAGACTAATTCATTTGCTTGTCAGTCAACAACATTCATTAATTGCATCTGATAAAGCTAGAAAAGAAATAGGAGTGGTTCTTAGAATGTTTCAACAGATAGAAACCAGAAAAACATATACAATGAGATCCATAACACCAAGAGTAAGAAGTACTTCAGAGAGTATTTCAGCATGGGCTGGGAAGTTACGGTAAATTATAACTAAGATCCCCTCTAAATATCAGGGTCTGTGATTTTTTTTTGTATTCTAAAATGGTAGACAAATGCAATTATGTTAAACAAAATTTAAGAGACAAAAACAATCAGAGCTTTGTGGAAATATGGGAGAGTGTAAAAGGATGGGAAGCATTCAGCTGGATTTTGAAGGAGGGAGGGAATTGGGAATTGAGTTGGTAGAGAAATTTTCTTCCATGCTAATTTTATATTCAATTCTCTTATTACACCATCAAGTTTCATTGATTGACATAATCTCAGAGCATCTAATCTCGCAAATATTCTTGTTAAATAGTTATTGTATACTTTTCATCTAAGACTTTCTAGAATATTGCTCTTAATTTGGCTTGTAAGGAAAGACTATTGAGCTACAAAATATAGACAACATGATTAGATGGATGTAGAGACAGAAGTGGAGATAAAAATTAGAGAGAAAAACACAATAATATTCATAGCAGCGTTTCTTAAACAGGGGTTCACTTTAGAATCATCCATGGAGGGGCCGGCCCGGTGGAGCAGTGGTTAAGTTCGCACATTCCGTTTTGGGGGCCTGGGGTTCGCTGGTTTGGATCCTGGGTGCGGACCTATGCACCACTTGTCAAGCTATGCTGTGACATATACTTTATATGTGTCCCACATATAAAATAGAGGAAGATGGGAATGGATGTTGTCTCACGGCTAGTCTTCCTCAGCAATAAGAGGATTGGTGGCAGATGTTAGCTCAGGGCTAATCTCCCTCAAAAGAAAAAGAATAATAATAAAAGATATTTTAAAAAAAGGCATCATTCATGGAGCTTATTAAAATCATACAATTAAAGATCCTGCCCCCTTGCTCCTATTCAATTGATCTTGGGTGTCTTCCAGGCATTTTTGTAGAAAGCCTCACAGATGAATAATGTTGTTTGGGCATAACCGGGATAGAGGTAAGGCAACAACTTAACATGGGTTAACCCTCACACTCAGCTATGCTGCTAGACGTGCATGTGCGATGCCCCAGAGTATGCTTTCGTGGGATCTGCAATACACTGTGCTATGATCTTATGCACATTAGCGCTGTAAAACCATACCAAACACAGAAAGCAGTTTAGCAGTTTAATCCTGTGTTTCTCACGCTTGACTGTGAGACCCTCTAGTAGTGTTATACCAATTATCATCCTACTGAATTAGTGCCCACAGAAACAAATGTGAATGGAAACTCCTGTCAGGGCTCTCAAATATAGCTGTGTTGACTTCAAAATTGAGATATCTTTTACTGAACCACTTTTAAGCTAGAAACTCGATCATTAACCACAGGGTCAAGGTAGTTTGAAAGATGTTTATTTTTAAACCCTTTTGTCTTCCATAAGTGTGTAATTTGCACTAGCCACTAGGATGTAATCTTCAGTGTCAAAATGGCTAGACAGATGTTCAAGAAAAGCGAAGTATCAGTTGCCTCTCCCAACTTTTAGCTAACTGAACAACTCAGGGTATGGGAAAAACATATTCCCCAAAGAACACACCGGTAGAACATGAAGTGTTTCAAAGCTTAATTAGAAGGGTCCGTTTTGTGTTGATAGGTTTAACTTAAAACTAAAATTTTGGTTGTACTACAGTTTAGGATTTACTTACTAGATTAGAAACATATAACTTTTTAAGAGAAACATGTATTGTAAAAGATCAAAGCTCACAGGCCAGAGGCAGGATATTTCTGAAGTGTCAGGAAAGTGACATGGAAGTGGGGTAGGTACTGACCCACATTCCTCACGTGGCAGAGATCTCACTCCGTTCTACCAGCAACACTTCCTTGCTCTCTCATCCTTGTTGCAGTATTATGTAGTGTTTCAAAGCAACAGCTTTTGAAGTTTCTGCCGTGGTCAGAAGGTTTCGTGTGGGTTGCTGCCATATGTACATCTCTGGGTCATCTTGAGCTGTGCTTGTTTGTTTGTGGTTTTTTTGGGTTGCTTTCAGTTTTGCACAGATGTTTGACGGTTATAGTTCTCTCGGTGCCTGTGAATAAAGGCGACGCTCTGTATCCTGCTGTCCTACAACTTCCATAAAAGAGGTGTAACTTCAAAGCACTGTTTCTAGAGTACACAGTTCTTCCTTTTGGAGGAAATAAAATTTTTTGGCATTTGATCAGTTTTTATTGTTTACTTTTGAATTTTGTATTTCTGCAACCCAGATATTATTAATCAAGGCTTTACCTTACTTACAAAACTTCCAAGAAAGGTGTAACCTTCAAATGCTCAGTATTGGTGGTGGTATTATAAAATGATGAAAGTGTGGCTACATAGGATAAAAATACTATTTACTAATGCAGTATGTATGCTATTGTGGTAGTGTGCTACCCCAATGCTCATTTCAATTCTATTACTTTTTACTGATGCCTGGCTATTTATTAATGGGATAGATTAGGCTAGTATTTCAGCATCCTTCTGCTTTTTGCAAGTCTAAACTAGACTGTTTATTCCAGTGGAATATTCACCTTTAAATAATTATGTCTAGAAATAGCTTGAGATTCTCTCTCAACACACACACAGACACATATATTTATACACACACAATGTGAAATTCTAGCTATAATAAAGAATAACAGGATAAAATAATAGAAAAAGCCCACAGGGCTGTTGCTAGACTTCTTAGCGCACTCTGAAGTTTTCTTTCGGCATCTTGCTGCTTTCAAAGTCTAGTTAGCCTGAAATATTTTCCATAACTGAATGCCCCCATAGTATAGGAGCTGCGAACCATAATCTCTAATTTAGCACCATTTTCTTATCTATACATTATTGTTTACATTAAGCGCGATATCTTTGGCAATCAATTTTAATGGGCAGGTATTAACTTTCAATAGCGGCCTGCATATAATGACAGTGATGAAGAGCATTGCAACAGAATGCTCCTAAATTAATCTGCCAGTTTGACCCAGTAACCGACGTGCATGCTAAAACACTGATGTGAATTGAAAATAAAATAACTGCACTTGACAGATATAATAGTTTAAGTGATTTCAAATTAACCACATCCCCTGACCGCAAGTGAAGAATGTGTGCTTTCCCTTGCAAGGAAACGTGCTCTGGGGGCTCGTTATACGGCGCAGAGTAAGTAAATGCAGAGGAGAGTAATTGATGCTGGGGAGGAGGGAGTGGCAGCTATTTAATGATTCTCCAACTTAGACGTAAAGATATTGCCTGCACTTCATATGTTTTTTTTCTCTTTTCAATTTGGGAACACTGTAAACTTAAAACCGGACTGTGTAGTAATTTTAAAATATGATATAGCACTTAAGAAACGTTAATCATGACAAAGATGTCTCAACTGCTTCAAGAAAACTGTAAATAACGAATGCCTTTTTCCACTGAAAAAAATCTAGATATTACCACAACCTTGATTCTTCTTTTCCTCTACGAACCCATGTGATAATTATTATCTGAATTGTTAAACCTCCTTAGTTTTTATATTGAGTGTAAAAAAATCTTACTTCAAGCATGTGTTGTTACATACAATTTATTTCTGTTTTTAGAGCATTTAGATATTCTTAAAAGATTTTTTGAGAGCCAGCCCTGATGGCCCAGCAGTTAAAATTCAGTGGCCGAGGTTCAGTTCCCGGGTGCAGAACCACATCACTCCTCTGTCAGTAGCCATGCTGTGGTGGGGGCTCACATAGAAGAACTAGAAGGACTTACAACTAGAATATACAAATATGTACTGGGGCTTTCGGGAGGCGAAAAAAAACAGAGCAAGTTTGGGAACAGATGTTAGCTCAGGGCAAGTCTTTCCCAGCAATGAATAAATAAATAAATAAATAAATAAATAAACAGAATAAAATTTTTTGAGTAAGTGGAAATGTCGAAATATTTTAAAAACTAAAATAAGACAGCTCTTTTCAAAAAACGTTTGGCTAACATTAAGTTTATGCTGAGGAACAGGTCAATAGCTGAATAAACGGAGCTTTCAGCCTTCCATTTTATCTAACTTGAGTATAGTTGGCAGGAGAATCTCTATTCAAGGAATGAAGGCAGCAAGGTTATTTGGTTTATTAAGATCAGGTAAGATTTCTCAGGGGCTATGATTTACCACTCATTTCTAAAGTACTGTAGGAGAGTAACATTTGCCACACCAAAATGTGTCTCTTTGGCTTGAGGATTATTTTAGGCTGATTATTTTTAAGAAACAAAAGACTCAGGAAGAAACTTTTTCTCCTCCCAACTGCCTAAAAAGAATTTAGATAGAGCATCTGTTCCAGGAAGGAGCTATCTCTATAGATAACTATGTTATAACATGAACAAGGTGTGATACACAGGGAGGAAGCTAGCAAGGCCCCTTTAATCAAAGTCTTCCCTGTGTCCCATTATTTCCAGATGGCCTAGCAAACATTTGTTTACCAAACACTAACTCTGTTCATCTTCCTGTAAATTTCCTCCTTTCCCTTTGAGGTCCCCAGATCCTGCCCTCTTCTCTTTAGTCCAGAATGAAAAAAAAACAAAACTCATTTTGCCTGATTGTCTTTGGAATTTTTCATGCTTATGTGTATTCCCCACGCACATGCATTAAATCTGATTTTCTCCTGTTAACCTGCCTTATTTTATTTTAACTGTTTGACCAGCCATAATAACCAAGAAGGGAAGGGGGTAATGGTCCCCTTCCCCACAATATACACAGTTATTTTTATTGACTATGAAGAAATGTTTCCACAAAATTCATCCTTAATGAAAATAGAATGTAAAAAGCACTAATATATAATTTTCATTTGATTTAATTCTCCCTGAGAATTGACTTTCAGGCATTTTATTTTCATGGCCAAATTTATTTGCACTCATCAGGCTGCAGGCACAGCACACAGGTGGTGATGATTGTTTTCCCCTCTTTCACTCAGCGAGCAATAGGTAGTTCTTAGTATTTGCTAGCTTCTCTGCTACATGTTTGATGAAAAGATATACCAAAACATTTCCTCAAGCTCTGAGGGGAAAAATCCTTTTGACGAAGCGGTGAAAAGTGGTATAATACAGAATTGCTCCCAAGGGTGTTGGGAACCCAGAGGATGACACATGAGTGAATTTTTGGAAAAATTAGTTTCTGGAAGAGTTGAAGGCTCGGAGGAGTAATCTAGGAGAAGAGGGAACGTCGGAGCATTCTGGAGAGGGGGATTGGGATATGCAAAAGCATAGATGTAGCAGAGAATGGAACCTGTTTGGAAAACCATAAGTGCATGGGTACGATACCATACTGGGCAGTGTGGAGGTGATGAGACCGGAAAGAAAGGAAAGGCAAAGAATACAAAGGTATTTAAAAAAATGTTTTGCTAATTTTTAATGCATATATTCATTCATTATATGTCAACATATATTTATATGCCATGCACTGTGCCTGGCACTTGGGACCCAACAGCAAACAAAAAGGTATGGGCACCATATTAATTTTGTTTCTTATTTATAGGAGACAGATAAAATATGTACCTTTGCAGGGAAATTTCAGGGTGTTAATAGAAGTACATGTGATGGCACCTCCAGATGCCTCGGGATTACAAAAAATTTCCAAAGAAAATTAATATACAAGAAGAGATATGAAGCGTACATGAGGATTAGCCTGATGAGTAGGGATGAATAATGGGGAGAGTGTTCTAGAAAGAGGGAACACATGAGAAGGCTTGGAGGCAAGCAGGCACAGTACATGCTGAGGGTGGTGGGGAGACTGAATGAAGTTCTGTACGGCTGGTGCTTAGAGGATTAGTGGGAGAGACAAATGTGAAAAATAAACCTGGAACGATAAGCAGGGATTATGCCGTGCAAGCCTTGTTAGCATGATACAGAGTTTGGATAGGGAGAAGCCGTAGAAAGCTTGTAGGCTGGGGAACAGCAGATGAAGTTTCAACTTGTGAAAGCTCTTTGAGGTAGCATTATGGATTAGAATGGCCAAATGAGAAAGAAAGAGCAATTTCTACTTACATTAGTATTACCTCGTTAGGAGGTAACAATAACTTTGTTTAAAGGAATAATGATGGAATTGAAAAAGTGAACAGAATTGTAAGATATAATGGATGAAGAACTGACTGATTTTAGTCACTGATTACATATGGATAGGGATAAGAATGAGTCATGGATTATCCCCAGGATTACGATTTAGGTAACTGGGAGGATGATTGTGACATTCACTTAGATGGGGGAAAAAACAGAAGTTGCAGCCATGGACAAATGATGAATATAGTTTTAGATTTGGTTCACTTGAGGTGGCTGTAAACTTACCAGTGTAAATATCCAGTAGGCATTTGGATATTTGAGTCTGAAACTCTGGAGAGACACATAAAATAGGGAAAGAAGCTTGAAAGCACTATGGAGATGGCAATTAAAGCTAAGAGAATACCATCGTTCATGGAACTGGATTAGGATCAAGCCTCATGGAACATCAATATTTACTTAGAGGAAATAGAGAGGCCTGTGAAGGAAACACATGTGCCTGCTATTAGAGGGGAAATGAGAGGCTCACAATTACAGTCAGAGGTAGGATGAGGATGGAGGGCACACAGACTCACAGGCCTAGAGGAAGGCACTATTTCAAGAGCATACAATGCTACAGAAAAGACTGAGAAAGGAGCACTGGATTTACCAATGATGATCTTGGCAAAAATAGTTTCTACTATACAGGCATGCACTACATAACATTTCAGTCAACAATGTACTGCATATGTGGCGATGGTCCCATAAGATTAGTACCTAGGTGTGTAGTAGGCTAGGTTTGTGTAAGTACACTCCATGATGTTTGCACAACAATGAAATCGCCTAATGACGTATTTCTCAGACTATATCACCATCATTAAGCAACGCATAACTGCATAGTGGATGGGGACAAATAGTAGAGGGAATGTTCTAGGGAGAGGAAACAGCACATGAAAATGCTTGGAGGCAAGCAGGCATAGTCCATGCTTGGAGAACTGAAAAATGTTGTGTATGGCTGATGCTTGGAGGATGAATGGAAGAGACAAATGTGAGAAATAAACCTGGAGCAACAACTAGAGAGCCGTAAGTTGATGACTGTGGGTGGAGCGACAGAAGACTACAAAGAAAACTCTTTCAAAAAGTGGTGCTCCAAAGGAGGGAGAGAGACAACAGGCAGCAGGTGTTCCACATAGCTCAACAACGTTTTAGCATGTTTTCTTTTTCAGGTGACAGTGACTTAAACATGTTTAAATATTGATGGGAAGGAGCCGGTAGAGAAGGAAAGGTTGAAGACAAAGGGTTGAGCTACAAGGGTGTGGTTGCTGTTGGAGAGGAGAGAAGTGAAGCTGAGAAAAGTGAGACGTGTGCCTGCTATTAGAGGGGAAACGAGATGCTCATAGCAAGAACCAATGTATGTGGTTCCTCTCATCTGGAAGGTTCCAGCAGAGGTACTCTCAGTTTATTTGGGTGGAAACTACGCTAGAAGATGGGTACGTTTCAGCATAAAGAATTATTATTTTATAGATAGTGTAAAAGTCACATGAAGAGGTAGAAAATTATTTTTCCTCATAAGCCTCATGTAGACTGAACTAGATGGTCTTTTGAAAGAAATTTCATATATTTTGTGTGAAGTTATAATGGTCACAAGGTACTTGAGAAGTAACCCGGCCATAGCAGTGGCATATGAACGAAGATATCCATTTTCCTACCTCCAAGAGGAATAGAAATCACTGTCTCCCTCGTTAAGGCAAAGAAGAAGCTGGAGTAGGTGAAGATTAGGCCCATTTGCAACCACTTGAAACTGATGCCAAAGTTTGTGATACCCAAGCAAGGATGGAGACTTGTATTCAGATTTCCTCTGGGGAGACATGCTGTCCTAATGGGAGAGGAGAACTTAAATAGAGGACCACAGAAATGATAAAAAGATAAGCTGGGTTGGGGGCAGAGTTAGATGCTGCAGAAGCATCCACATAGGATTACTTTCTAAAGGCTCAACCATCACGGCAATTAGTAATATAAGAAGTGGATTAGATAAACAAATGCATAGTTCTCAAAGGTACAAACTCTGTGTTGTTTTGGGACTAACTCTGTAATTCCAGCACTTATTTGTTCTGGAGAAGATGGTTGAGGTGACGTTTAGTAAAATGGTTGGTATCCCCTCTTAGTCACCTTAACCATGTTTATCTAGAGTACATTTCGTTACCACATTGTAGAAGACCAAGAGAAGAGAAATACCAACCAGTAATTGCTACCTAGCCCAGATACCGTAATCACTTAATTTTCCTCCCTATTGGAAAATTCTTCTTGGGGGACAGAATACAGGGACATGGTCACATGTGTGACAAAGTCAATGGTAGTAACAATTTGCCTGGGTGTGTGATTTGTATTTGGCCATAGAAGCTTGGTGTAGGTATAGGTAAGTGTAACATTTGCATTCTTCCATCATATATTAATTTATTTAACGTTGACTAGAACTTCTAAGAACTATCATGATCTGCATTTTACAAATGAGGAAACTGAGGCACAGAAAGCCTAAGTAAGTCAGAACTAGCCACATCAGGGTTTGAGCCTAGGAACATTGTTTCCAAAGTCCATGCATTTAACCAATATAGACAAGTTACTTTTAGCCATCTGTTTCCTAATGAGATTAGGCTGGAGATAACATTAAGAACACTATAGAGAGGGGCTGGCCTGGTGACACAGCAGTTAAGTATGCATGTTCCACTTCAGCGGCCCGGGGTGCGCTGGTTTGGATCCCGGGTACGGACATGGCACCACTTGGCAAGCCATGCTGTGGTAGGCGTCCCACATATAAAGTAAAGGAAGATGGACATGGATGTTAGCTCAGGGCTAATCTTCTTCTTCTTCAAAAAAAAACACTATAGAAAAAATTTTGATTCTGGCCATGAGGAAGTGCTAGGTATTGAACTTATCCTCCTGCCTAAAACAAATATAAAACTAGATAATATATTTTTCTGGCCTATATATATGAAGAAATTATTTTTAGGCACTGGATAGACACCACAGAGCAGTGATCCTTGAGAAAAGAGAAGTACATAAGCTGAGCTCCATATTAGGCTGCTTTTCTGTCTGAGGGCTTTTTCCGCATCGCAGCACAGGAAAGTGGACCCAACCACATGTCTTCAGTTTTGCTTGGTAGAAGATACAGAGGTTGGATGTAGGGCTGCAGACTTTTCAGAATTTGTGGGTTAGCTGGGCAGATTGGAGGAAGCTGTGCAGAGAAGGAGTGCCACAATCTTTATGAAGCGTTGGCTAAAAAGTGAAACCTTGTTGAGAGTAGCCACTGGTGGGTTTGAGCTGAATAGAGATTCCACAGGTCCTCCTGTGCTGGGAAATGTTGAAGTTCTGACCAGTCAGAGTGAGGGGACCCTGGTGAACATCCTGGACGTACAACTGATTTCCCAGAAAGGCTGTGAACTGAAATTCGGGCTACTCTAGCCCAAGGGTACCAACTGTTCTAGGCTTTCCTAAGTTTGAACAAAATTGGGCAAAGTAAATCTGACATGCCAGTAAACGAGCTCTCTGCCAGAACAACTCTTTAAAACAAAACTGATGGAGAAGAGGCAATCTAAGATGGCAATGGGAAGATCTTGAACTCACCTCCTCCCATGGAAACACACGAAATCTACAGCTACATATGGAAGGATTTCCTCTGAAAAAGACTTCAAAACTAGCTGAGCAGTTCCTTCACATCAGCAAATGAGAAAAGGGCCTTGTGGAGGCTGGCAGGAGAGGCTGAGCTGTGGTCTTGTCATAAACCTACCCCTGGCCTGGTGAACCACAGTTGGGATGGAACTCGCAAACCTGGAGCTTCTCCCTGAGGAGCAAAGGGCTCATACTGCACATCATGCACCCCAGCTTTTAAGACCTGCACCTGAGAGATGAACTGCCAAAATATCTGGCTTTGAAAGCCAATGGGACTCATGTCCACGAAACCCAAAGGGCTGCAGGGCACTGAGAAATGCCTCTTGAAGGGCTCGTGGGCGGCCTCACTCATCCAGACTTTATGTCAAAGAGATTCATTTGCTAATCTTAATGTGTTGGCCTGAGGGGCATGGGCCTGTTGGTATGCTCTCCGGAGAGAGAGAGGCACTGGTGGGTGCCATTTCTGCATTCTCCCTCTAACTTGGTAAGGCCAGCAGGCACCTTATTTTCGTTCTTTTTTTTCAGCAGGTGTCATCTTCATGCTCTCCCTCTTCCACATCCTACAGCATCTGTGTCTCTCAGAGGGGAGCTTTTATGCATGTCTGGTGCCTCGGTTTTTATGTGTGGTGGTCTGGTTTTCATGGCTGCAGCCCAGGGGATGCTCCTTGATCACCTGGCTCTGGAACCAGGGGAGCTTGCGTTCCTGGGTCCTATGGGACTGTAACAATCAGACTGTTCTGGGCAGACTCCTGCCCCCAGGGCACTGCACAGACAGCAGACTGAAACACGCCCTTATCTTTCTGAGAAAGAGGGCTTTTTACTATTCCAGGAACTTTGGCCTGAGGGAAGGCTTCTGGTCTAGCACACTTCTAGGGGCTTATGGAGCTGCTCTCAGGAACGGAGTCCAGAGGATGCCATCTTTGTGCTGTCCCTCTGCCTTACTGGTGTCTCCTAGAAAGGAGCTTATACCTTTGTCTGGTGTCCTGACTTCTGCAGCTACTGCCAGGGGCCACCTCTACATTGCCTGGCTCTGGTGGCTAGTGGGGCTTACGCTGGTGGGTCCCACAAGACTGTGACCAATGGAGAAAGAGTTCCTAAACAGCTATTACCCTCAGGGCACAGCAAGAAGCAACAGACCCAGGAGCTCAGTTTTTCTGTAAAAGAGACCTATAAGCTTATCGTTGTGGCTGCAGCCTGAGGGGCAGGCTTCTAAGTAAACACACATCTCAGGGCTAACTTAACCTCTCCAGAGACCTTGGAAGGAGAGCCCTATCTTCCTGCTCTCCATCTGCCATACTCCAGAGGGCCAATTTCTCTCAGAGGGGAGCACTTACACACGTCTGCTGGCCAACTTTTATGTACGGTGCCCTGGTTTATGTAGCTGCCACTTGGTGGACCTCTTAAATGACTGGTCTTGGTGGCCAGAGGGGCTTGCATTTCTGGGTCCCAAGGGACTGTAATAATTGAAGATACAGTTCATGGCAGGCTACCACTTCCAGGGCACTGCACAGACAGCAGGCTGAAACATGCCCCAGTCTTTCTGAGAAAGAGGCTTTTTTACTGTTCCAGGAAATTTGGCCTGAGGGGAAAGCTTCTGGTCTGGCACACTTCTAGGGGCCTACATAGGTGGTCTCACGAATGGAGGCCAGGAGATGCCATTGTTGTGCTCCCTCTGCTTCTCTTCAGCTTGCTTCTGTCTCCCAGAAAGGAACTGATACACTCAGCTGTAGCCCAATTTTTGTGATTGTTGCCCAGGGGATACCTCCAGATTGCCTTGTCTGGTGGCCAGCAGGGCTTACACTTGTGGTCCCACAGGACTGTATATATTTGCAGATATGAAAATCTGCTGTCTGAGGGCCTGATTTCCAATCAGCCAGAACCTAGGAGCTGACTGAAAGTCCCTCTTTGGTACACTGATAGGTTTTGGCACACCCTAAGGAACTGGGAAATATTAAAAATAAAATAGGCTGCTTGGACAATCACAAAGGTTCAAGAGGCAATCAAGAGCTGGGGCAATGTTGGACAATAAGAGTCACGTCCTACATGAGGCCACTCCTTAGAGACTTGGAGAAGTGGCTCTGTTATGTAATGCATATAAACAGAAAGTCAAGCAAAATGAGGAAACAGAGAAATGTGTTCTTAACAAAAGACCAAAATTAAAACTCAGAAAAAACCCTTAATGAAATGGAGATAAGTCATTTACTTGACAAAGAGTTTGAAGTAATGATCACAAAGATGTTCACTGGACTTGGGAGAAGAGTGGGCAAACACAGTGAGAACTTCAATAAAAATAGAGAAAATACAAGAAAGTACAAAATAGAAGACATAGAGCTAAAGAACATAATTGAACTGAAAAACATACTAGAGGGGTTCAACAGCAGACTAGATGAAAGGATCAGTGAACTCAAAGACGGGGCAGTGGAATTCACCCAATCAGCAGCAAAAAGAAAAAAGAATTTTAAGAAGTTAAGATAGTTTAAGGGAGTTGTGGGAAAACATGAAGGAGACTAACGCTTATATTATAGGGGTCCCAGAAGGAGAAGACAGGGAGAAAGGGTCAGGAAATTTACTTGAAGAAATAATGGCTGAAAACTTCTCTAATGTGGGGAAGGAAACAGACATCCAGATCCAAGAAACCCAGTGAGTTCCAAATAAGAAGAACTCAAAGAGACCCATGCCAAGACATATTATAATTAAAATGTCAAAAGTTAAAGACAAAGAGAGAATCTTAAAAGCAGCAAGAGAACTTGCTTGGTATATACAAGGAAATCCCCACAAGACTACGAGAAGATTTTTCAGCAGGAACTTTGCAGGCCAGAAGGGAGTAGCACAATATATTCAAAGTGCTGAAAGAGAAAAGCATCTAACCAAGAGTACTCTGGTAAAGTTATCATTCAGAATTGAAGGAGAGATAGAGTTTTCCAGACAAGCAAAAGCTAAAATAGTTTGTCACAGGTAAACTGGCATTACAAGAAATGTTAAAGGGACTTCTTTAAGCTGAAAAGAAAGGGTGCTAATTAGTAACAAGAAAATATCTGAAAGTATAAATCTTACAGGTAAAGGTAAATATATGGTAAAGGTATGGATTAATCACTTATAAAGCTACTATGAAGGCTAAAAGACAAAAGTAGTAAAAATAACTATAACTATAATAATTATTTAAGGGATATATAAGATGAAAAGATGTAAAATGTGACATCAAAAACATTGTGGGGGAGAGTAAAAATGTAGAGCTTTAGAATATGTTCAAACTTAAAATACACTGTTATAAATATAGATTGTTGTAGCTAAGCCTCATGGTAACCACAAAGCAAAAACCAATGGTAGATACGTGAAACATAATGAGAAAGGAATATAAGCATACCACTAAAGCAAGACATCAAACTGCAAAGGAAGAGAGCAAGAGAAGAAGAAAGAAGCAAGACAAGACAGCCAGAAAAAAATTAACAAAAAGGCAATAAGTGTATACTTATCAATAATTATTTTAAATGTAAATGGACTAAGTTCTCCAATCAAAAACTTAGAATGGCTGAATGGATCAAAAAACAAGAACTATCTATATGTTGCCTACAAGAGACTCACTTCAGATGTAAGGAAACACACAGATTGAAATGAAGGGATGGAAAAATATGTTCCATGTAAATGGAAACCAAGACAAAACTGGGGTGCCTATACTTAGATCAGACAAAATACAGACTTTAAAAAGAAGATTGTGATAAAAGACGAAGATGGGCATTACATAATGATAAAAGGGTAAATCCAACAAGAGGATATAACATTTGTAAATATTTATGCACCCAATATAGGAGCACCTAAATATATAAAGCAAATATTATCAGACCTAAAGGGAAAAATTGATAGCAATACAATAATAGCAGAGGATTTTAATACCCTACTTACATCAACGGATAGATCATCCAGACAGAAGATCAAAAAGAGAACATTGGTCTTAGATGACACGTTAGACCAGATGGACTTAATAGATATATACAGAACCTTCCATCCAAAAGCGGCAGAATACACATTCTTCTCAAGTGCACATGGAGTATTCTCTAGGATAGATCATGTGTTAGACCACAAAACAAATCTTAATAAATTTAAGAAGGCAATAATATCAGCATGTTTTCTGATCACAAAGTTATGAAAGTAGAAATTAGTTACAAGAAGAAGACAGAAAAATTCACAAATATATGGAGATTAAACAGCATGCTACTGAACAAACAATGGATTAATGAAGAAATGAAAATATACCTTGAGCCAAATGAAAATTGAAATACGCTGTACCAAAATTTATGGGATGCAGACAAGCAGTTTTAAGAGGGAATTTCATAGGGATAAATGCCTACCTCAAAAAACAAGAAAAATCTCAAATAAACAACCTAACTTTACACCTCAAGGGACAAGAAAAAGAAGAACAAATGAAGCCCCAAGTTAATAGAAGTGAGGAAATAACAAAGATCAAAGAGGAAATAAATAACATAGAGAATAAAATGACAAGAGAAAAAAAATCAGTGAAATTAAGAGCTGATTCTTAGAGAAGATAAACAAAATTGACAAACCTTTAGCTACATTCACCAAAAAAAAAAAAAGCGGTCTCAAATAAATAAAATTAGAAACAAAAGAGGAGAGTTACAATTGATACTACAGAAATATAAAAGATGATAAGGACAACTATGAATAATTATATACCAACAAATTGGACAACCTAGAAGAAATTGATAAATTCCTAGAAGCATACAATCTTCCAAGACAGAATCATGATGAAATAGAAAATCTGAATAGACTGATCACTAGAAAGGTGACTGAATCCAGTAATCAAAAACCTCCCAACAAACAAAAGTCCAGGACCAGATGGCTTCACTGGTGAATTCTACCAGTCAAAAAAGAATGAATACCAATCCTTCTCAAGTGCTCCCAAAAATTGAAGCGAAGGGAACAATTCCAAACTCATTTTGTGAGGTCAGCATTACCATGATACTAAAACCAGACAAGGACACTACAGGAAAAGAAAATTGCAGGCCAATATCCCTGATGAACATAGATGCAAAAAATTCCCAACAAAACACTAGCAAACTGAATATAAAAATACACTAAAAGATCACACACCATGATCAAGTGGGATTTATTCCAGGGTTGAAAGGATGGTTCAGACATCAGCAACTCAATATGATAAACCACATTTAACAAAATGAAGCCTAAAAATCATAAGATCATCTCAATAGATGCAGAAAAAATTTTTGACAAAATTCAACATCCATTTATGGTAAAAACTCTCAACAAAGTGGGTATAGAGGGAATATACCTCAACATAATAAGGAACATATATGACAACTCCACAGCTAACATCATACTTAATGGTGAAAAGCTGAAAGCTTTTCCTCTAAGATCAGGAACAAGATAAGTATGCCCACTCTTGCCACTTTTATTCAACATACTTGTGGAAGTCTTATCGAGAGAATTTAGGCAAGAAAAAGAAATAAAAGTCATCCAAATTGGAAAGCAAGAAGTAAAACTGTCAATCTTTGCAGATGCCATGCTATTAAATATAGAAAACCCTAAACACTCCGCCAAAAAACTATTAGAACTAATAAATTCGTTAAAGTTTCAGGATACAAAATACACATGCAAAAATCTGTTCCATTCCTATAAACTAACAACAAACTTTCAGAAAGAGAAATTAAGAAAATGCCATTTATAATTTCATAAAAAAGAATAAAATACCTGGGAATAAATTTAACCAAGAAAGTGAAAGACTTGTACCCTGAAAGACACTAAAAGACATTGATGAGAGAAATTGAATAAGAAAGCAATAAATGGAAAGATATCCTGTGGTCATGCATTGGAAACATTAATACTGTCCATACTACCCAAAGCAATCTGCAGATTGAATGCAACCCATATGAAAATTCCAAAGACATTTTTCACATAAATAGAACAAACAATCCTCAGATTGCATGGATCTACAATAGACCCTGAATAGCCAAAGCAGTCTTGAGAATGAAGAACAAAGTTGAAGGCATCATGCTCCCTGATTCCAAACTATATTACAAGGCTATAGTAAACAAGAGTGTAGAACTGGCATAAAACAGATAGCTTAATGGAACAGAATAGAGATAGAAATAAACCCATGCATATGTGGTCAATTAATTTATGACAATGGAGCCAAAAATATACAATGGGTAAAGGACAATCTGTTCAAAAAATGTTGCTGGAAAACTAGATCCCTATTTTATACTATACACAAAAATCAAATCAATGTGGATTAAAGACTTGAATGTAAGACCTGAAACCATAAAACTCCTAAAAGGAAACATAGCGGGTAAGCTCCTTGACATTAGTTTTGACAACGAGTTTTTGGATTTGACACCAAAAGAAAAGGCAACAAAAGCAAAAGCACACAAGTGAGACTACATCAAACGAAAAAGCTTCTGTACAGCAAAGGAAGCCATCAACAAATTTCAAAGGCAACCCACAGAATGAGAGAAAATATTTGCAAAGCAGGTATCTTATAAGGGATTAATATCCAAAATACATAAAAAACTCATACAACTCAGTAACTAAAAAAACCCATATATTCTGATTAAAAAGTGGACAGAGAATCTGAATAGACATTTTCCCAAGAAAACATACAAATGGACAACATGTACACGAAAAGATGCTCAATATTGCTAGTCATCAGGGAAATACAAATCAAAACCACAATGAGATATCACCTCACACCTGTTAAAATGACTATTATCAAAAAGACAAGCGATAACAACTGTTGGTAAAGATGTGGAGAAAAGGAAACCCCTTGTGCACTGTTGGTAAAAATGTAAATTGGTGCAGCCATTATGGAAAACAGGAGGCTCCTCAAAAATTTAAAAATAGAACTACCCTATGATCCAGCCATTCCAGTTCTTGATATTCACTAAAGGGAATAAAAACACTAACTCAAAAAGACATCTACACCTCCATGTCCATTGCAGCATCGTATACTATAGCCAAGACATGGAAACGACCTACATGCCCATAAACAGATGAATAGATAAAGAAAATGTGGTATATATGTATACAATGGAACACTATCCATTCATAAAAAAGAAAATCCTGCAATTTGTGACAGCACAGATGGACCTTAAGGGCATTACGTTAAGTGAAATAAGTCAAAGAAAGAAAGACAAATATTGTTTGATTTTACTTATATGTGGAATCCAAAAAAACCAAACTTACAGAAACAGAGAACAGATTGGTGGTTACCAGTGCGGGGGGTGGGAGGTGGGGAAAATGGGTCATGGTGGTCAAACGGTACAAACTTCCAATTATGAAATAAATAAGTCATGAGGGTGTAATATACAGCATGGTGACTATAGTCAATAATATTTTATCATATATTTGAAAGTTGCTAAGAGAATAGATATTAAAAGTTCTCAACACAAGAAAAAAATTGTAGCTGTGTGGTGACAGATATTAACTAGACATATTTTGGTGATCATTTCACAATATAGACTTATATCAAGTTATTATGTTGTATACCTAAAACTAATATAATGTTGTATGTCAATTATATCTCAATGAAAAATAAAATAAATGTCTCTTTCTCACTCACCCTGGAGACAGCTCTAGAGACCCTGAGATTCCCAGTGTATCCCCATCTAGAATGAGAAATGGCTAGGCTGGGCCATTGACAACTGAGATCTTAGTTTCAAATGTCTGCTCCCCATTGACTATGAGACTGTTTAGGCAGAATTCCAAAATTTCCCTCAAGATTACTGCCCCCTGTATACAGCCTCTATTCTGCAAGACTATGAATATGATGGGATATTGCTCCCGTGATTAGGTTTTGTTACATGACACAATTGACTTTAGGCCTGACTTGATCAAGTGAGCCTTAAAAGGGACAACACTCCTGGTGAAAGAGGTGTGAAGTGTGAGAGGGATTTGACAGGAGAGAGATGTTTCCATCGTAGTTCTGAAAATGGGGGTAGGGGACAAATGGCAAAGAATGTGAATAGTCCCTAGGAGATGAGAGGCGCCACCAGCTGACCGCCAGCATGTAAACAGGGACTCAGTCTTACTGTCACAAGGAATTGAACTATGCCAACAACTTGAATGAGCTTGGAAGCAGAATCTACCCCAGAAATTCCAGAAGAGCTTTCAACCTGACTGATACTTGATGTTAGACTTGTGAGACCCTGAGCCTAGAACCCAGTCATGTGGTGCTCAGACTTCTGAGCTACAAAGTCATGAGCTAATAGATGGGTGTTGGTATAAGCCATTAAGTTTGTAGTAATTTGCTAGGTGGCAATAGAAAACTACAGCAAAGATCTTTGATAAATTACATAATCATTCCGTTTGCTCATCAGTAGAATGAGAGTAATAATAGTATTATTAAGCATTTGTTTAGAGGATTAAATAGATTAAAATAAAGCACTCAGTTGAGGATTCAAAGAATGTTAATTACTACCCCATTGCGCTGTTTTGAGGATTCAGTGAAGTGATACCTAAAATGTCCTCAGTATACTGCCTGGTACCTAGTTACCTGCTAACAGTGTTATCAGTTTACTGTGGTTAGAGGTGAAAAACCTTGATGTAGACTCTTCTTGGACCTCTAACCATTCCCTATATTCTTTCTTTTGAAACTTTTAAATTTTGACTTAAAATTAATAGCCAGAGTATCATGGCCTTAAAACAAGCCTGGCTCTTTTTCTAGCCACCAATGAATGGGTTACTAACATCCAACACATGGGTCTTTTGGCAGGCAATTCAGATCTCAGCAACTTTCCTCTTCGAGGAAGACGTTAGTTCTGAAACGAGATTGTGCACCACACATTCTGAGTGGGGATACTTCAGTCTGTACTTGGGGTTCATCCATTGCTCATAACGATGAGTACAACCTACAACCATATACTACAAAAACCCCAAATCCCCCCGATTCTTGTTTTATTACATTGACAGGGAGGGTGGCACTATTTTATCATAAACCCAAGGAATGTAACTCAAGGAATTTCCATATTGACAGTATGCTAAATATCAATTGTCAAATCTCTTATAAAAAGATACCCAGTGAAGTATGAATCAAAGAAACAGTGTTATCTATTTATTTGTACTTAATTTGCGGAAATCAGGGCGTGCCTTTCACTGGGAATGAATTCTCAAGAATTCAAACATAACAGCTTACTTGAAGGGAAATCGTGGCTGAATAAATTTCAGTTTCTAGGGTTAAAAAACGATTACAGTAAGACTCATGATTGAGTTCACACTCTCTCTCTAAAGCAACCACACATTTCAGAGTCATTGTCTGCCACCTTACAATAACAGAAAACATCTGTATAATGGCCTATAACATTACACGGTGCATTACAATTAAAAATGTGCTGAATTGGTGGATTGAGGGTTTATTTATGGTCCATGAAACAAAAGATTCTATGAGCTTCTCATGAAAACTTAATAGTTCAAGGGAATAAAATAAATATTTGAGTGCAACAATTACATTTTAAATGGTATTATCACTAGAGAAACTTAGAACATCCAAAAAGTTGCAATATTAGTGTTGAAAGAAACCCATTACTAGTTAGCTGGAAGCCTTTATTATCAGAGAGGCAAAGAATGAGAGAGAATTATGAAAAAGCAGGGCATGCGTTCTAGGTTAATATAATTTCTATAATTGAGTAAAATTTCTCTTAATTGCTCATAAAATCAAGTCTCTGAAAGTCTTGGTGAGAGCAAACAGATTTCAAAACATTGAATTTTTTAAAGAACAGAAAAAGATCTTTTGCCATGTTGCCATAAAAACTGGCAAGTTTAAGTAGCAGCAATTCATGAACTGTTTCTAATAGAAGTCATCAGTTACCCCACACAACATCTCCATGTGTGAGAGCAAATAATTAGAGTTCGTGAACAACATGTACTTCACTTCCAGATTACAGGTAATTGTATACACATTTAAATTTGTTTATTTTGCATGCATAATCTCATATTCATGAAGATAATTTGATCATTTGTATCTGATGTTTGGGAAAAATTATGGTGTCTAATCATGCACCCAGATTTCTTGAAGTTTTACCCTGCTGTGGGAAAAATTCTGTGTCATATCAGAGAAAAAGCTTTCATTTAACTTTCAGAAGTATTTAAAATCAAAAGAACAGCAATGGTCAATGACATTTTTAGGTGGTGTGGCACCCATATTTATTATAGGAAAATTCCAGAAGATTTTATTACAATTGAAAACTTTGTCATGAACATCTATGTTGTTGTTTTGGTAGAAATCTACTCTGTTTAATGTCCTAAGGGCTAGATTTGTAAAACTGTGCTATATTACTTCTATTTTTTTATTTCATTAAAAAGTCAAAATTATATGGTCTACTCTTTTTTTGATACTAGAAAAAACTGTTCATTAATGAATAATTTAAAATATACACTTATAAACAATGATTGTGTTGAAATTCAAATCTTTTAGACTGCTTTGTACTCACGATAGCTATTCCAAACATATTACCACAGGAGACTTATATGCTCTCTATTTTAGCACTGACTGCTTCTTGGTTTTCAGAATGGGTTTAGGATTTCTCCAAACTAACCTAAAAGACAGGAATTCTGGTAGTCCCTCTATTAAACATGCATCATTTGTAATGATTTTCCACACGATTATCCCAAATAACCATGGAAGAGCACAAAGCTGTCAATCAACGGACAAAGGGAAGGGGTCAATGCCATGGACTATCTGCTACCAAGGAGAACTATACTGTCCATTTGCCTGCAGCGCGCGGTTTGAAGATGTGTAATCATCGTGTATTAGAGTCTTGATTTCAGAGAGAACAGTGAGGCCACAGAGGGGTATATGGATTTGGACATACAGCTCAAGAAAAAGGGCCTTCTTTATTACGTAAAAAATATTTTAAAGGGATATTGCTAGACAAATAGTGGATTTAAACTAGCCATATAATAACTTGGATTTTTAAACTTCTTTTTATTCTTTTGGATTTGATATCATATAAGCAGAATATTATTTTATATCACAAAAACTTCTGGACTGATTAAACGGGGAAGAATCGTCCTGACTTGGAGAACAAAGAAAAGAGAAGGGAGGAAAAGAATGAAAAAGATGGATGGGAGAAAAGAAGAAAGAGGGAGAATAAGGGGAAGGGAATTGGAATCATTTAATGACTTCAAGATCACTTAAATGAGCAGAGAGGAAACACATGTTGCACAATATTTCATGGCACCATTAATCTAACACTTACCAATGACTGTAGGAAATAACGTGTTACTGAGTGGAAAACCAGCCAATTGTGTCCCACATCATATGTGCAGCAGTGGCTGTAGGCTGGGTCTTCCAGGGACTGCATGTCTGTAGTTAGAGTTTAAGGAGAATGTCTTTTAATCCTGAATCTAGTCGGTTGGAGGTAAAAAGTAGCTACTGCTTTATGGTAATGAGTCAAACTTTCAGTGAGCACTTCAAGGGCCAGCGACTTTGCAGTGACTTCATTCCAATTCTTAAGATATCTGCTACTTACTTTTAGGGGTGAGTTTCCTTTAGAAAATGCTGAAATCTCTCCCCAGACTCAGCAAACTGTTTCATCATTTGCATTGTTAAGCACATAACTGAAAAAAACAAAAAAGGATGCGTATGTAAAATCTACATGATGAAAATAGTAACCAAGATTTTAATTTTAAAACATTAGGTAGATTAGATCACTTTATTTAAAATCAACCAGCCCCATTTCCTCTGCTCGCATTATTGATTCCTGATATCCTGCTTTCCCTTTTTTATATAAAAAAAATACCTGGTTTACTTACTCTGTCGACGGTTCATTGTCTGTCTTTCAAGCTGGAACACACATTCTGAGGTTTTCATTTGTGCTATGATGGGTTGCATGTGGACAAGTTGACTCAATGCTGCATGGCTACCAGAATCAGATTATGGTGAACAGAGTGGTAACAACAGGGTGTGCTGTGCCATTTTGGTATTGTTTTTTGAGGATACTAAGTTTCCCCTCAAGTCTACTGTATATCACAAAGTCGTTCTCCAAAATTTTATTTTTTCAACATGTGAACCCTATATTCACCACTGTGCATTCAGTCCCAACACAGTGCCTGATAAATGGTAGTTCCTCAATAAATACTTATTGAAGGAGTAAATAAAATGCCAAAGTAAGACTTTCCAAAGGCAACAAGGAAAACATAGGATTGATTAAATAAATGAGAACTATAGGCAGTGAGTTTAATAATTCATAGAGAACAGAACAAATTTCTCTGAGTCATTTATGAAACCTTCAAGGAAGAAGGAAAATTTTTCAAGAACATAGTTTTCTATATAACTTTACGTGTCCCTATGTGATTATTTTTTGCCCTATCCCTGAATAACTTGTACTATTATTTACTTAGAATTTTTCTGTAATTGATCCAGATTTTTACTTAAGTAGACCTACTTAAAATTCAGTTTTATGATTGGAGGACTGGCATCACTTGTTTTAATATGAGGTAAGAGTAAAATAGACACATATGGTAAACAAAATACATCTTTTAAGTTCCAGCTAGACCCTGTTTCTTTAAAAGGTTCTGAGCTTGAGACAGATTAGCAAGTTTCAGAGAAATATTAAAAACAAGCTAAGGTCAAATTTGACGTTAGCCGGAAAGACTGAGAAGAGAATCATGCTGTGAGTGAACGGTCTAAAATTTCATTTCTTTGTAGCACATGTAAGCACCTCCTGTGCAACCTCAAATCATCTTGCATTCCACTGAAGTGTACCTGTCCACACTTTAGGAAAGGTCTATAAAGCAGCTACTGACAAGATTGTGAAGTACCACGCAAAGAGGAAGAAGAGGATGAAACATTTATTGACGTCCTACTATGGGTCAAACATTCTGTAAAGTAATTTATGTACATTTGTTCCATAATCCTTCTCTGACCTCACGGCATCACTTGGTGTGTGAAGCACATTTACAGAGCCTGCAATTGAATATGATAGAAACCATGGTCAAGATCATTTAGTTTTTACTTTATAATTTCCTAATTTTAAACTTTTTTTTATAGATTGCATATTAACATGGCACAAAACTCCAAATCCAAGTGTTGTCTATGAATGCCATTCGCAATGGCAACATAATTAAATTCTCCCTTCCATCCTGTCTCCCAGTCATTCAATTTCCCCCCAAATATTAGCAATAGTTTTAAACAGAGGGCAGCAGACAGCACACATTGTTCTATAAATTGCTTTATTCACTTAACAATGTATCTTGGACATACTTTCAGAGGAAAGAGAAATTTTAGTTAAGGAAAGTGTTTTAGTTAGGGAAAGATAGGCTACTTAATGCCAAAAACCCCCCAAAATCACTGGCTTAAAGAACAAAGAAGTCATTTCTCACTTAAGAACAGTCCAAAATGAGTGATCCTAGTGAATAAGGAGCTCCATGCCACAGAGGCCAGCAGTAACTATGCCATCTTATATATATGATTGCCAAGGTCATCCTGATTACATGACTTTCAAGGTCATTCTGATTATTTCCATTGTAGAGAGTAGGAGACAAAGAGTAAAAGTCAAGGGTCAGATCTTTTCTCTTAATCAAGTAAAACAGAGATTGCAAATAACCTTTCCTGTAACATGCTATTGATAGAGTGTAATCGCTTGACCACAGCTAGCAGAAAGAGAGGCTGAGAAAAGCAATCCCCAGCTGGGCAACCATGTCCAAGTTTTAACATTAGTATGTCAGGAGGAAAGAATGGATTTTGGTGAACAGGTAACAAGATACATAGTATATTTATGTTGATTGAATAATCAATGAAGAAATTTCATCCATCATTTTAGAAATATTTAAATTGTTTCTGTTACAGATTTTTTTTTAGGTATGGTTATTGAGTTAGAACCTGACAAGTTGTGACAAGTGTACACAGTCATGCAGTTTCCACCACGATTGTCATATTGAACATCTCCTTCATTCAAAATAGTTCCCACGTGCCGCATTGTAGTCAAGTCCCTCCCTTGAACCCTAGCCACTGAAGACAAATCATATATTTTCTGTCACTATAATTTGGCACCTTTTTGTTAGCCCTTTTCTCTCTCCTCCCTTCCCCTTCCCCGCTTCTCCCTTCCGCTCTGATAATCACCAATGTATTCTCTGTGTCTATGTGTTTGTTTGTTGTTGTTTTATCTTCCACATATGAGTGAAATCATACAGTATTTGCTTTCTCTGTCTGACTTATTTTGCTTAGCATAATACGTTCAAGGACCATCCATGTTGTTACAATCGGCAAGATTTCATCTTTTTTCATACAGTTGAGTAGTATTCCATTGTGTATATATACCACATCTTCTTTATCCATTCATCTGTTGATGGGCACTTAGATTGGTTCCAAGTCTTGGCTATTGTGAATAATGCTGCAATGAACATAGGGGTGTTTATATCTTTTGAATTAGTGTTTTCATGTTCTTTGGATAAATACCCAGCAGTGGAATAGCTGGGTCATATGGTAGTTCTATTCTTAATTTTTTGAGGAGTCTCCATACTGTTTTCCACAGTGGCTACACCAATTTATGTTCCCATCAGCGGTATGTGAATGTTCCTTTTTCCCCACATTCTCTCCAACACTTCTTATTTCTTATCTTTTTAATAACAGCCATTGTGATGGGTGTGAGGTGATATCTCACTGTAGTTTTGATTTGCATTTCCTAATAATTAGTGATGCTGAATATATTTTCATGTGCCTATTGTCTATCTTTATATCTTCTTTGTAAAATATATATTCAGATCCTCTACCAATTTTTTAATTGGATTGTTTACTTATTTGTTGCTGAGTTGTATGAGTTCTTTATATATTTTGGATATTAACCCCTTATTGAATATGTGACTTGCAAATATCTTCTCCCAATTGTTAGGCTGTCTTTGCATTTTTTTGATGGTTTCCTTTGCTTTGTAGGAGCTTTTTAGTTTGATGTAGTCCCGTTTGTTTATTTTCTGTTTCACTTGCCTGAGGAGACATGATATTCAAAAAGTTACTGCTAAGGCCGATGTCAAAGAGCATACTGCTTGTGTTTTGTTCTAAGAGTTTTGTATTTTCAGGTCTTACATTCAAGTTTTTAATCCATTTTGAGTTAATTTTTGTGTATGGTGTAAGATAATGGTCTACTTTTTTTTTTTTTTTTTGCATGTGGCTGTCTGTTTTTCCCACCACCATTTATTGAAGAGATTTTCCTTTCTCCATTGTATGTTTTTGGCTCCTTTGTAGAAAATTAGTTGTCTATAGATGTGTAGTTTTATTTCTGGGCTTTCAATTCTGTTCCATTGATCTGTGCATCTGTTTTTGCGCCACAACCATGCTGTTTTGATTACTATGGCTTTGTAGTATATTTGGAAAACAGAGAGTGTGATGTGTCCAGCAAATCCCTATTTCCTCCTCCCTTCAGTCCCTGGAAACCCATTCTACTCTCTGCTTCTATGATTTGACTTTTTTGGATTACTCATATAAGGGGAAACATGCAATATTTGTCCTTCTGTGACTGGCTTATTTCACTTAACATGATGTCCTCAAATTTTATCCATTTGTCACATATGGCAGGATTGTTTAAAGCTTTTGACATTATGAACAAAACTGCTAGGAAAATCTGAATACAAGTCCTTTGTGATGTATGTTTTCATTTCTCTTGGGTAAATATTTAAGATGGTGATTGCTTGGTTATATGGTAGCTATATGTTTACTTTTTAGAACCTGCCAAGCTGTTTTGGAAGTGGCTTCTCTGTTATTCAATCCCACTATCAATGTATGAGAGTTTCAGTTACTCCACATTCTTGTTAACATTTAATTTTGCCCATCTTTTTAATTTTAGCCATTTTAGTGGATGTGTAATGATATCTTATGGTGGTTTTAACCTGGATTTCCTTAATTACTAATGATGTTCTTACTAAAGATGTAAGCATATTTTCATGTGCTTATTTGCCATTTGTATATGTTTTTTGATGAAGTGACTAATTCGAATCTTATGCCCTCTTTTAATTTTTATGTTACATTTTTAATGTAATAATATATAAGGAATACCAAGTATTGATAAGATCTTAAAATTCTCTTGAAATTTGGTATTAAGAGCAGGATCCCATATAAATCAATTCTGGCTAAATTTTGGACTTTCTTATAATAGGCCATAAATTAATGCTTATTTTGTAATGACTAAACAGAAAATGTTTGGAAATACAACATACAAAACTTATGGGATAGAGAAAAAGCAATAAGTTCATAGCAACAAATTCCTACATTAAGACAAAAGAAAAATCTCAAATGAACAACCTAATTTTACACCTCAAGGAACTAGAAAAAGAAAAAACTAAGCCCAAAGTTAGTAGAAAAAAAGAAGTAAAGACCAGAAAGGAAACAAATGAGATAGGGAAGAAAGAGACAATAGAAAAAATTAATATAACTAAGAGCAAGGGTTTTTTGAAAAGGTAAATGAAATAGACAAACGTTTAGCTATATAGTTACCAAAAAAAAAAGAAGAGATAGGATTCAAATAAACAAAATTAGAAATGAAAGAGGAAACATTGCAACTGATATCACACAAATATAAGGAATCAGAAAAGACTACTATGCGGGACGGCTCCGTGGCTGAGTGGTTAAGTTCGGCCCAGGGTTCGGATCCTGGGCGTGGACATGGCACCACTCGTCAGGCCACATTGAGGCAGCGTCCCACATCCCACAACTGGAAGGACCTGCAACTAGGATATACAACTATGTATGGGGTGGGTTGGGGAGATAAAGCAAAAAAAAAAAAAAAAAAAAAAAGGATTGGCAACGGTTGTCAGCTCAGGTGCCAATCTTAAAAAAAAAAAAAAAAAGACTACTATGAACAATTTAATGCCAACAAATCAAAAAATAACCTAAGAGAAGTTGATAATTCCAATAAACATAGAACTTACCAAAATTGAATCATGATGGAATAGAAAATCTGAACAGACTGAGCACTAGTAAGGAGATGGAATCAGTAATCAAAAACCTACCCCCCCACACACACAAAAATCAGGACCAGATGATTTCACTGCTGAGTTCTACCAAAGATTTAAAGAAGATTTAATACCAATCCTTCTCAACTTTTTAAAAAAATAGAAGAGGAGGGAACACTTCCAAACTTGTTTTAAAAAGCCACCATTATCCTGATACCAAACCTAATGACACTACAAGAAAAAATTTGCAAGCCAGTATCCCTCATGAACATAGATGCAAAAATCCTCAAAAAACATTAGCAAACCAAATTCAACAATATATTCAAGAGCTCATATATCATGATCAAGTAAGATTTATTCCAGAGATGCAAGAATGGTTCAATATCTGCAAATCAATCAATGTGATATACTACATTGACAAAATGAAGAATAAAAATCATCTCAACAGATACCGAAAAAGCATTTGACAAAGTTTAACATCTTTTCATGATCAAAACTCCAAGCAAAGTGGTTACAGAGGGAACATATCTTGTCACAATGAAGGTCATACGTGACAAGCCCACTGCTAACATCATACTCAACAGTGGAAAGCTGAAAGCTTTTCCTATAAGATCGGAAACAAGGATGCTCACTCTCACCACTTTTATACAACATAATACTGGAAGTCCTAGCCATAGCAATTAGTCAAGGAAAAGAAATAAATGGCATTCAAATCACAAAGGAAGAAATAACACTGTCTCTATTTGTAGATATCATAGTATTATACACAGAAAACTCTCAAGACTCCACCAAAGAACTGTTAGAACTAATAACAAATTCAGTAAATTGCAAGATACAAAATCAGCTGTGTTTCTATAGACTAACAATGAACTATCAGAAAGAGACATTAAGAAAGCAACCTCATTTACAATTGCATAAAAAAAAATACCCAGGAATAAATTTAACCAAGGAGGTGAAAGTCTTGTACATTGAAAACTATAAAACACTGATGAATGAAATTGAAGATAACACACATAAATGGAAAGATATTTTATGGTCATAGGTTGGAAGAATTAATATTGTTAAAATGTACATGCTACACAAAGCGATCTTAAGATTCAATATAATCTCTCTGAAAATGCCCATATGATTTTTCACAGAAATAGAACAAACAACCCTCAAATTTGTAGGGAACCACAAAAGATCCTGTGAAAATTAGTAAAGGGAAACATTTAAAATGGAAACAGGAGGCCAGAAGGGGGAGCTTCCATGTGGTACCACTTGAGGTCAATGACAGAAAAGATAGTCAGTTACCCAACCTAACAGAAAGGAGTCATCAACAGGAAAGAATCATCAATAATAGGAAGAAACGTACATTGCATCCCAAACAGAAATGAACTACCCCAGCAACTCAGCCAATAAGAAACCATCACCACCCTGAACTCTTGCTTTTTTCCCATGCACTTTCGTTCAAAACAATCCTTCCCAACTTCCTGCCTTTTCTTTATAAAATAATGTTCCTCTCCCTCATTTGTTGGATTTGCCATAACATGCACATCCCAAATTGCAATTCTTTGGATATTTGTGAATAAAATTGTTTCACTGGCAAAATAACTGGCTGTTTTCTTTATAAGGTGACAACACTGAATAGCCAAAGCACTCTTG
This sequence comes from Equus asinus, assembly GCF_041296235.1. Lineage (NCBI taxonomy): Eukaryota > Metazoa > Chordata > Mammalia > Perissodactyla > Equidae > Equus > Equus asinus. The sequence goes on along the minus strand of NC_091810.1, from coordinate 91,800,670 downwards.
AGAAAGAAGAACAAAGCTGGAGGCATCACACTTGCTGATTTTAGACTATATTACAAAGCTATAGTAATTAAAACAGTACGGTACTGGAATAAAAACTGACACATAGATTGCTGGAACAGAATAGACAGCCAAGAAATAAACTCACACATATGTGGTCATTTACTATACGACAAAGGAGCAAGGAACATACAATGGAGAAAGGAAAGTCTCTGTGATAAATGGTGCTGGGAAAACAGGACAGCCACATGCAAAAGAATAAAACTAGACCACCATCATACCCTATATACAAATAACTTGAAATGGATTAAAGATTTGAACATAAGATCTGAAATGATAGAACTCCTAGAAGAAAACAGAGAAGGTAAGTTTCATGATATTGATCTTGGCAATGATTTTTCGGATTTGATACCAAAAGCAAAGGCAACAAAAGTGAAAATAAGCAAGTAGGACTATATCAAACTAAAAACTTTTGCACAGCAAAGGAAAGCATCAACAAAATTAAAAGGAAACCTAAATAATGGGATAAATAATTATAAATCATATATCTGATAAGGGGTAAATATCTAATATATATAAAGAACTCATACAACTCAATAGCAAAATACCACAGTCCGATTAAAAAATGGGCAGAGGAGTTGAATAGAAATTTTTTTCAGAGAAGACGTACAAATGGCCAACAAGTATATGAAAATGTGCTCAACATCACCACTCAGCAGAGAAATGCAAATCAAAACCATAATGAGGTATCATCTCACACCTGTTAGAATGGCTGTCATCAAAAAGACATGATCTAACAAGTGCTAGGGAGGATGCGGAGAAAAGAAAACCCTAGCACACTTTTGGTAGGAATGTAAACTAGTACAGCCACTTTGGAAAGCAATGTGGAGGTTCCTCTAAAAATTAAAAATAGAGTTACCATAAGATCCAGCAATCCCACTTCTGAGTGTGCATCCAAAGGAAATGAAATCAATATATCAAAAAGATATCTGCACTCTCATGCTTGTTACAGTGTTACCACAATAGTCAAGATGTGGAAATAACTTAAGTGTCTGTCAGTGGATGGAGGGATAAAGATATGATACAACACTGTATCATATAATTGAAATATTCCACACAATGGAATATTTTTCAGCCATGAGAAGGAAAGAAATCTGGCCATTTGCAGCAAAATGGATCGATCTTGAGCGCATTATGCTAAGTGAAATAAGCCAGACAGAGAAAGACAAATACTGCATGATATCACTTTTATGTGGAATCCAAAGAAAAAAAGTGCAACTCTTAGAAACAGAGAGTAGAAAAGTGATTGCCAGGGCGGGGGGCGGGGAGTGGGGAACAAAAGGAAGAGATGGGTAAAAGGGTGCAAACTTTTAGCCATAAGATGAATAAAGTGTGAGAATTTAACGTAAAACATGGTGTTTATAATTGATAACACTGTATCGTATAATTGAAATTTGTTAAGAAAGTAGAACTTAAATGTTCTCACCAGAAAAGAAAAAAAGATAAACATGACGGACGTCGTAGTTATCTAGACAGTGGGATCCTTTCACAATGTATACGTACGTGACATCACCGCCACGTACACTTTAAATCTTACACTTTTGTTTGTCAGTATACCTCAATAAAGCTGAAAAAATAGAGAAAACGTTTGTATTATGTCAAACACATTTGTAACGCTAATAGGTGCTAAGCTTTAATAAAGCTATTTTCACCATGATGCTAAGGATTTTGCTTAACTTTCCGCAATTTCACATTAGAAAGGCCTCTCTCCTTAATGATGTGACCATTAGTCAAGTGCCTGCAGCTGTCACTCACTGTAGTACTTTCCCAAATGGAATACTTAATATTCAGAAGCTCTTAGTAAAAATAATAAATTTAGGTATAGTTTACCACTGTAATCCCATTATTTTATTTTAAATGTTCATATACATTTTATAACACAAGAACCATTCTTAATATACTGAATATGAACTAAGAAATACGTATACTTTTCGCCACATGCATATAGGAAATACTCATATATTTGAACAATGATTAAAAATCCTACAATAATTCTGGACATGTAATTCAATCAGCTGGTCAAAAACATGTGATTCTTTTCTATCTTAGAAATTAGTGAAAGAACATTTTAGAGCATAGTCTTAAGACAAAAGCCATTCTGTAAACATTTCATAATATTGAGGACATGGTCATGCCGTGGTTCTAGCAATCCTAGGGTTTTGGATACACTTAAATCTTTGTTTCTTTATTGGAAATCCACTAATGTGAAACAGTTATTTTAATTTTTAAACAATCAGAAAAAATGGAGATCAAAGATTCCTAACAAACTAGTTCAACTATATGATCTAACTCCCAGGTCATCATCTAATTAGCCAGATGATATCAGATAGTCACTCTATCTGGATTCAGTTTCTCTACCTGTAAGTGATGGATTTGTATTATCAGAGAATCTCTAAGAATACATTCAATTCTAAAATCCCGTAGTTTGAAGTATATTTTAATAAGTGTAGATTTCAGAAATTAATGTTTATTTTGCTTTTCCCATTGCTTTTCCTTTCCTTGCATTATCTTGTTCTATACAAAGTTTTGAGAACTTAATGTATATATTTCCCTCTAGACATTTTGGAGAACATGGCCACCACTCTCTGAAATAGCACCACTATATACAACCTTGTTCACCAGGATCTTGTCACACTGGAGAAGTTTCTGGTAAGAGTGCCCTGCTTATAGGGGCAAGATTATGATTTTCATTTTTGTTCTGTGATTTCCTATTTTAATTTTGAATTCATTGTCCCATATCACTTCTGATATCTGAACCTATTTCAGTGACCATTTGGTTGAGTGTGAGTAGTTTATATGTGCCATTGAGAAACAATAGTCATCCTCTCCATTTAGAAATTTCGTCAATTTGTTTATCTGATGTTTGACTATGGTTAGAGTCAGGTTTTAAATTTTGGGAAGGAAACCATGGAAATGATGCTGTGTCCTTTCTAGTATGTCATGTCAGGAGACTCCAGTTGGTTTGTCCTATTGTTGGTAATGTTAACTTTGAGTACTTGACTGCTTTTGTAAGATTCATCCACTGTGAAGTTACTGTATTTCCTTTCTGAGTAACAACTAATTCTCGGAAGAATACGTTGCGATATGTAAATATCCCCACCAAACTTTTCTCACTAGTTTTAGCCATCACTGATGCATGGCTAAATCAATAATTTCTATGATGGTTGCATCATGATGATTTTCGAACTTTCTTATTATTTTTTCCCCACTTATTTATATTTGGCTTACTTATTTATATTAGTATGGACTCATATAAATTCTTATTTTATTTCATGAATGTTCTATTATTCCCATTATTCATTTTCATGAAATTGTCCCAGATTTTCCCAGTGTGAGCCACTTCAAACTGGCTTCAGTGTCTTTTTGACGTATTCTCACTATTTTATTTAGCAATTCCTTGGATTATACATTACAACAAGATGCTCTAGACTCGTCTTGTACTTTCTCTGCCATAGCTCTGGACTCAGCCATTTCTCTAAGGAGCTCCAGCTTCTTTAATAGGGTATGGTACACAGAAACTAATATGTGAGAGCTAGGTTTGCTCGTTGCCATAGGAGTAGCTCTGCTTCTAGGCTCTTTCAGCAGAAGAGCTACAAAGTTTAAATATGCATGTGTCTACATCTTCCTGTCTCTAGCTATAATTTTATTTCTATATCTCTATGTTAAAAACTATGCATTCATACTACTACCTCCAATTTGATTTATTATAACAGAGTTCATTCTTGTCTTCTCCATTTTCATATTTTTCAATTCCTTTCTCCAACAGGCAGAAATATGGCTTTCATTATTCCCAATATGTTTACTCATATGTTCAATCCTAAAGCCACAGACGGTAATTTTAGATTTGCTAACCCATACCACAGTGAACTGGGCTCCTTTTGAGTCCTAAACTCCACAGTGATCTTTAACATGGTGATCTGTAATTTTCATGATTCAGAGAATCAGAGAAATTAAACATGCAGTACAATTCTTTTCCTACTGTACTAAATGTGTAGAAAATCTCTTCATTCACACTTCCTTTTTATTGCTAAAAATTGTCTCTGAAAAGGTGCCATTTGATTTAGATAATGGATATCTGTTTTTGTTATTCCTGTTCAAGTCTGTCTGTTTCACTTTGTTAGGCAATGACAGTTGCTACATGAGTATCATTAAAAGCATTAGTGACATTTTTTGGTTATATATAAGAAATAACTAAATAGTATTCAAAGCTTACGATTCATCAGCTATAAGCATAGTCATACTCCTGGGCAATTACTGTATATCCTGAATGTCAGCATAGCTTATGCATCTTTCTCTATTGTTGCATATAATTTTTTGGAAACCTAATTTAGATTGAAGCGTTATTGTGTTCAAAGGCAGAGGCAGAAGGGAGCCTTAGTATTATTCAAACCTGATAGCTATGGATTTCAATATCTATTAATCTCTAGGCCAGTGCTCTTCCCTTACATACAAATAAAAGCTAATAATTCATTAATATATAAAACATGACAATGGTCACGGCATAGAACTCCATCTATTAAAATATAATATGGCCTTGGCATACCCTCTACACAAAACACAACCCATGACCCTTTCCTGGAAAATCACTTCTCGGCTCTGTCATATCTCAGCTGTCCCTCGTTATGACTGGGCAAACATTTCACAGTAATAAGTGTGTATTTCCCCCAAAGCATACATTCTTCCCTCAACTCAGCCTCCAGACTGCTTTTATCTCACTCAGTGAGTTGTTCATTTCTAGTTGCTGTGGAGTTGAAATCAAATCAGCCAACAGAATTTCCCATGGAAAGTGCCAACCATATCTCATATGGGGCCGCACAATGGGGAGGGAGCCGATTTATTGAGAGAACAAGACTTACATATTTGGATGAGCGACATTTAAATTGTCTTTAGGCAAATGTTTCAGCTGAGCTCAGGGACACAAAGATATTCATGACTGTGGGACGTAGGCTGTAGATTGGATAGGATTTGGAGAATTGGGAAGGATAAGGAGGGCCCTATAGATGGAGAGACTATTGTGGGTAAGGGCAGAGAAGAGAAAATCCACTTGAACTTCTGAATTTGTATTTCCCTCAGGCAGCACAAACTCAGTACATCCCAAACTGAGCCTATTCTCCCTGTCCCCCAAGTCTGTTTCCCCTCCAGTTCCCCGTGTCTGTGAATCCAGCATTTACCCTGTGGTCTATGTCAGGAAACTAGGAGTCATCCTAGTCAAAATAATTTCATTCGTGTTACCTCCCCACCTCCCATATTCTGTCATCCAGGCATCCAGGTCAATTCTATAGTCTGAAGGAAACTTCATGCTTTTCTTCTTGGCGTGGCTCTGCAAATTTGTCCATGTTTTCTCTCCAGCCTCATCTCTCACATTACCCTTTCTGCTCTGTCTATACAGAACTGTTTAGAGCCCCCCCATTGTCTCATACATTCTCTCTGTTTTGGACCTTTGCAGCTGGTTTTCTTTGGCTTTCAGGACTCGACCCGTGCATTACCGCCTGTGAGAAGCACGCGCTGCTTCTCCTCTCCCTCACCGTAGCTTCATCACAGTTCTCAGTACATTCTATGGCAGTTGCCTGATTATTCCTAGATCTTCCCAACTGTCCTGTGAACATTTGCAGCTCTTATTTGTCTTAGCATCTGCTGGGAAACTAGCATATGACAGGCATTGACTAAAGGCTTATCCAACAATAACAAAAAAAGAATGAATTAATGAATATTGGAGAAGTATAAATAGCTCAGGCTGCTTGGAGTCCCGGATTTGTGTTAGGCAAGTTATGAGTAGGACATAGATCTGAAAGGATTGTGCAGGGTCTTAGGATTCTATGTCCTTTGGATTCTAGGTCCTATGCAGACCACAAGGAGTCACTGATGTTTTTATGGCGGATAAGTGACTTAATGAAAGCAGTGCATTAGGAAGACGAACCACGGTGACAGGAATGCCTGGAGGAAAGGGGATTAGTGTTGCGAGACTGGCTGGGAGGCCAGGTCAATAATTCCAGTGTGAGACAATGAAGGTCTGAGATGCGGTGATGGTAGGAATAGAAAGGATGGGTACACCCATAAAGTAAACAAAAAGAGGTTCTTTAATGTTTATTAAAATTTGGAGAGCAAATAATGAGCTGGAAACTTTTTTCTTTGTATATGCCAGCCAAAAGTCTTTCATAAAATTTAAAGTGAGTCATACAAATTAATTTAAAAAAACTTATGCAAATGAACAAAACAGATGAGAAAAGAACTCACAGAAGAAATGTTACAAACATCAGGAAAAAATCCAACCTCATTAAGTAATCCAAATAATAAAAAAACTGGTAATTCTTTGGTCATAATCCTAAACTGTGGTCAAGTAACAAAGCAGAACTGGGGTTAAACTCATCTCAGCTGCTCAGCGACACTTTGCATGGGTACTGACGACTCTGGAAAGTCAGACTATGGGGGACAGTGTCACACGTTTGAAAGGTAGCCAACCAGCAGTAGCCTCGCTCCTGTAACCAGGCTGCCATGGCTGACGGTCACCTAATCCCTAACTCTCTCATTTGTGAGTCTTTTAATTCCTCACTCCATACTTCTCAAAGCTGTATATGTAAGATCAGCTCTGAGACCCTATGCTTTATAAGTACATCTCTCTCATGCACAAGCGAGCAATAAAGTCAGCTTCATTTTATCTTAGATAAGTAGTCTCTGCCTCCAATGGGTGAAGAAGTCTCTCTAATGCACTTCAGGTGGGAGAATAAATTGCCACAGCTTTTATTTAAAGAGATTTAGTAAAAATTCATTAAGAGATTTTGAAAGTTTGAAATTTTTGACCTAATAGTTTGACTCTGGGAAAATAAGAAGATCAGAAATGAAGTCTTGATTATAGAGATATTCATTGTGGGTTATTTCTACTAGTGAATATTTTAAAATGGCTTCAATGACCCGAAAAAGGAAAATGGTTGAATAAATTATGAAGTGTTTAGTCTAACGTAGTCCCATTTGTTAAGTTTTTCTTTTGTTTCCCTTGCCTGAGTAGACTTGGTATTCAAAAAAATGCTGCTAAGACTAATGCCAAAGAATGTACTGCCCATATTTTCTTCTGGAAGTTTTATGGTTTCAGGTCTTACATTCAAGTTTTTAATCCATTTTGAGTTAATTTTTTTGTATGGTGAAAGGTAATGGCCTACATTCATTCTTTTGCGTGTGGCTTTCCACTTTTCCCAACACCATTTATTGAAGAGATTTTCCTTTCTCTATTGTATGTTCTTGGCTCCTTTGTCAAAGATTAACTGCCCATAGATGTGTGGTTTTATTTCCAGGCTGTCAATTCTGATCCATTGATCTGTGTGTCTGTTTTTGGGCCAGTATCATGCTGTTTTGATTACTATAGCTTTGTTTGATTACTATAGCTTATATACTATAGTATATTTTGGATTCATGTATTGTGATACCTCCAGCTTTGTTCTTTTTTTAAAATTTTTTTTAATTAATTTTTTTTGAGGAAGATTAGCCCTGAGCTAACATCTGCTGCCAATCCTCCTCTTTTTGCTGAAGAAGACTGGCCCTGAGCTGACATCTGTGCCCCTCTTCCTCTACTTTATATGTGGGACACCTGCCACAGCATGGCTTGCCAAGCAATACATAGGTCCACATTCGGTATCCAAACTGGCAAACCCTGGGCCATAGGAGTAGCACTTGCTAACTTAACCACTGCATGATCAGGCTGGCCCCCAGCTGTGTTTTTTCTGAGGATTGCTTTGGCTATTCAAGGTCTTTTGTTTTTCCCTATAAATTTTCGGATTCTTTGTTCTGTTTCTGTGAAGAATGTCGTTGAGATTCTGATTGGGATTGCATTGAATCTGTAGATTGCTTTAGGGAATACGGACATTTTGACTATGTTTATTCTTCCAATCCATGAGCATGGAATATCTTTCCATTTCTTTATATCTTTTTCAATTTCTTTCAATAGTTTCTTATAATTTTCAGTGCATAGGTCTTTCACCTCCTTGGTTAAGTTTATTCCTAGATATTTTATTTTATTTTATTTTATTGTGATTGTAAATGGGATTGTATTCTTGAGTTCTCTTTCTGCTGGTTTGTTATTAGTGTATAGAAGTGCAACTGATTTTTTTAATGGTACCGAACCATCCCTTCATCCCTGCTATAAATCCCACTTGATCATGGTGTATGATCCTTTTAATGTATTACTGTATTCGGTTTGCCAATATCTTGTTGAGGATTTTTGCATCTATATTCATCCACAATATTGGCCTATAATTTTCCTTCTTTGTCTTGTCCTTGTCTGGTTTTGGTGTCAGGGTAATGTTAGCCTTGTAGAATGAGTTATGAAGCATTTCACCTTCTTCTATTTTTTGGAATAATTTGAAAAGGATAGGAATTAAGTCTTCTTTGAATGTTTGGTAGAATTCTCCAGAGAAGCCATCTGGTCCTGGACTTTTGTTTTTTGGGAGGTTTTTGATTACTGTTTCAATCTCTGTACTTGTTATTGGTCTGTTCAGATTCTCTATTTCTTCTTGATTCAGTTTGGGAGGTTGTATGAGTCTGAGAATTTATCCATTTATTCTAGGTTATCCAATTTGTGGGCATACAGTTTTTCATAATATTCTCTTATAATCCTTTGTATTTCTGCAGTATCTGTTGTAATTTCTCTTCTTTCATTTCTAATTTTATTTATTTGAGCCTTCTCTCTTTTTTTCTTGGTGAGTCTGACTAAGGGTTTCTCAATTTTTTTTTATCTTCTCAAAAAACCCACTCTTAGTTTCACCAATCCTTTCTACTGTTTTTTTAGTCTCTATTTCATTTATTTCTGTGCTAATTTTTATTATTTCTCTCCTTCTGCTGACTTTGGGCTTTGTTTGTTCTTCTTTTTCCAGTTCTGTTAGGTATAGTGTCAGATTATTTATTTGAGATTTTTCTTGTTTGTTGACGTGGGCCTGTATTGCTTTGGATTTCCCTCTTATAACCACCTTTTCTGCACCTCATGAGAGTTTGTATGTTGTGTTTTCATTTTCATTTGTCTCCATGTGTTTTAAAATTTCTCCTTTGATTTCTTCGTTAATCCAATGGTTGTTCCATAGCATACTGTTTAGTCTCCACATATTTGTGACTTTATCAGCTTTTTTCTTGTACTTGATTTCAAGTTTCCTAGCATTGTGGTCAGAAAGAAACTTTGTTATAATTTCAATCTCCTTAAATGTATTCAGGCTTGCCTTGTTTCCCAACATATGGTCCATCTTTGAGAATGTTCCATATGCACTTGAGAAGAATGTGTATTCTGCTGTTTTTGGATGAAGTGTTCCATATATGTCTATTAAGTCCAATTGTTTTAGCTTTTCATTTAGCTCCACTGTTTCCTTGCTGATTTTCTGTCTGGATGATCTGTCCATTGATGTGAGTGGGGTGTTGAGGTCCCCTACTATTATGGTGTTATTTTTAATATCTTCTTTTAGGTTTGTTAGTAGTTGCTTTATGAACTTTGGTGCTCCTGTGTTGGGTGCATAGATATTTATAAGCGTTATTTCTTCTTGATGAAGTGTCCCTTTGATCATTATATATTGTCCCTCTGTGACTCTCTTTACCTGCCTTATTTTGAAACCTGTTTTGTCTGATATAAGTATTGCGACACCTGCTTTCTTTCGTTTGCTGTTAGCTTGGAGTATTGTCTTCCACCCCTTCACTCTGAGCCTGTGTTTGTCCTTGGAGCTGAGGTGTGTTTCCTGAAGGCAACAGATTGTTGGATCTTGTTCTTTAATCCATTTTGCCACTCTGTGTCTTTTTATTGGAGAGTTCAATCCATTTACATTGAGGGTGATTATTGATGAATGAGGGCTTAATGCCGTCATTCTGTCGCTCATTATCCGGTTTTCCTGCATTACCTTTGTTTCTCATCCCGTGTGTTTTAGCCTACCCATTGACTTCTGCAATTTCTTGTGCTGGGTTTCTTAGATTTTTCCTTACTTGTGTTTTGTGTTTCTGTTCTGTTTTTTAGTTTAGTGGCTACCCTGAAGTTTGTATTCAGAATCTCATAATATAGTATAATATAGTCCATTTTCTGGTGGTCTCTTACTTCCTTAGCCTAGACTGATTTAGTCCCTTTCCTCTTCCTCTCCTAAATTATTATTTTCATCTCTTATTCCAACTCGTGTTGTGAGTTTGTGGTTAGAGTGATAAGATTGTCTTTGCTTTGGTGGTTTCCTTCCCTTTGTCCTAATGCTATAGCTGAATATTTGCTATCCTATTCTGATTCTATCTATTTGACTCCCTACTCTGTGATTTGTGACCCCTTTCTCCCTCTTTTTCTTTTTTCAGGTATGAGAGCCTTCTTGAGGATTTCTTGTAGTGGAGGTCTTTTGGATACAAAATCCCTTAGCTTTTGTTTGTCTGGAAAAGATTTAATTTCTTCCTCATATCTGAAGGATATTTTTGCTGGATAGAGTATTCTTGGCTGTAGATTTTTATCCTTTAAAATGTTGAATATGTCATTCCATTCTCTCCTAGCTTGTAAGGTTTCTGTAGAGAAATCAGCTGAAAGTCTGATAGGAGTTCCTTTGTAGGTTATTTTCTTCTGCCTTGCTGTCCTGAGTAGTCTTTCTTTGTCATTCATTTTTGCCATTTTTACTACTATATGCCTTGAAGTAGGTCTTTTTACATTGACAAATCTAGGAGATCTGAAAGCTTCCTCCACACACATTTATCCCTCAATCCCTAGATTTGGGAAATTTTCTTCAATTATTGCTTTGAGCAATCTTTCTGTTCCATTTTCCTTTTCCATGCCCTCAGGGATTCTGATAATTCTTAAATTGGATTTCCTCATTGAATCCGCTATTTCTCTGAGATTTTCCTCATTATTTTTATTTCTTAGTTCTCTTTTTTCCTCTGTCTGGAGGAATTCAGTCTGTCTATCTTCAATTACACTAATTTGCTCCTCTATGGTATCTACATGTGCATTCAGGGAATCTGTATTCTGTTTTATCTGATCCATTGTATTTTTCGTCTCTAGTATTTCTGATGATTCTTCTTTATAGTTTCAATCTCTTTTGTGAAGTTACTCCAGAATTCATTGACTTGTTTCTCTATATTTCCCTTTACCTCATTGAGTTTTTTGATGATAGCTATTGTGAACTCATTTTCACTTAGTTTACCTATTTCTAAGTCCTCAGGACTTAATTCTGTGTTTTTATTGTTTTCCTTCTGATCTGGAGCTTTTATAAATTGCTGGATGGTAGAGGAGCAGTTTTTGCACATAATGCTATTATTCGGTTGCAGTTACAGCCTATCGCCACTAGATGGGGGTCGAGAGCCGCCAGTTCTGAGCTCTCCACCTTCAGCCGTGATGGCGGCCCGCAATGCAGGTTGGGGGAGGAGGGGCACTTTCTCTCCCTCCCTGACCTGGATTCTGATCAGCTCTCACTCTCTGGATTCCCAGGGCCCTGGCTTGATGGGGTCCCCACACGTGAAAGCCTTCCCCCCATTAGCCGGCCTCCACTGCATGGGCGCTGGGAGTCCTGGATGATCCCGGGGATGCGTGGCCCCTCCCCCACTCCTTCCCTCACCTGCGACAACGATCCCAGTCTCTAGGGGAGGGAGCGAAGGTCTCTCTTACCCCATTCCAGCTCCTCCGAGGTTGGCTCCAGCCCATCTGCCCTCTGTCGTTTAGCTGCTGTGGGTCTCTGACAATCTCTGTATCACTAAAATTATTGATTGAAATTCAGTTGTTCGTTCCCTGGTTGTAGTTTGGAGGGGAGAGAGTCCCGAATGAGCTCACTCCGCCATGTCACTGATGTCACCTCTCTAGTTTCAATCTTTTTGGTGACGTATTCCTTCTTCTCATTAATTTTATTCTTGAGCTCACTGAATTGTCCTTCGGAGTTTTCTTCTAACCCATTGAGTTTCTTTATGACAGCTATTTTGAATTCTCTGTCATTTAGATTGTAAACTTCTGTGACTTCAGAGTTTATTTCTGGACATTGTCCTTCTCCTTCTGCTCTCAATTGTTGCTGTAGTTTCTCATGGTGTTTGATAAACTAATCTTTTGCTGAGGCATTTGTGGTAGTATCAGGTTGCTTATTCCACCTGCTACCACTGGGGAGAAGCAGGAGCTGTGTTTCTGATCCCATCCCATCTGCTGAAAGTTATGGGGTACTATAGGTGCTTGCACCAGCCAGGAAAACATTCACCTGCATGTGTAGATCTGCTGCTGCCTCTTTTTATGGTGGTGCCAGTTGCTGTGCTTGGAGGGCAGGGCTTCCTCACAGGGTTGAAACCTGGGCCACACCTTGGGACCACAGTAGCACTGTGGACTCTCCCACTGGACAGGAAGGTGATCACACAGGGGCTCAGGGCTGCTGCCTCCTGTTCCCACAGTCACGCCAAGGCATCCTCCCACTTTTGGGGTTGCACTGGTACTATGGGCACTTGTGCTGGCTGAGAGAGTGTTCACACATGTTCAAAGGGCTGCTGGAGGGAAGAGGCATGCTCACCTATGTCCACCACTTCCTGGGGGGCAGACGATCCACCTTCAGATATACAGCTATGTAGGTCTCTCAGGAATCCTGTTGTGCTATATACGTATCCTCCATTGATCAATGAATGCCCATTTAGTTGTAGTTCAAAGGGGGAGAGTTAAAGGGCACAGCTCACTCTGCCATGTTGCTGACATCACTCTCTGGTTTCTATTCTTCCTGTAAGAAGCTTGATAGTCACTACTCCATCCTAACGACAAGTAAAAAGCCAAACACGTTGAAAAATAAACAACTTTTCTTGGATCCACAAGAGAGGAGAAGGCACAATAAATTGCTCTCTCCAAGATTAGAGAGACAGACAAGAGAATACAGGGGGTCACAACTTACCAAAGCAGAGACTCAGAAGTGGAAGTGCTGCTGGAACCATTGCATAGGTAGGAAAAACAGGACCATAACTGACAAATTGCTGAAGGCTCAGTTCAGACAACTCTGACAGTTAAAAACTCCAAGGGGACCCAGTCATAGGGGAGCACCCACAATATTGTGAGTTTTTGCATATCATGTCTCTCAAGTTAAGGGAAACAAAAGAAAAGATAAACAAATGAGACTATGTCAGACTAAAAAGGTTCTGCATGACAAGGGAAACTATCAACAAAATGAAAAGACAGCCTAACAATTGGGAGAAGATATTTTCAAATCATATGTCTGATAAGGGGTTAATATCCAAAATATATAAACAACTCATACAACTCAACATCAAAAAACAAATAACTCATTTAAAAAATGGGCAAAGGATATGAACAGATATTTTTCCAAAGAAGATATACAGATGGTCAACAGGCACATGAAAAGATGTTTTACATTACTAATTATTAGGGAAATGAAAACTACAATGGTATATCACCTCATGGACATCAGAATGGCTATTATAAAAGAACAAGAAATAAGTGTTGGAGAGGATGTGGAAAAAAGGGAACCCTTATATACTACTGGTGGGAATGTAAACTGGTGCAGATACTATCGAAAACAGTATGGAGTTTTCCCCCTCAAAATTAAGAATAGAACTACCAGATGATCAAGCTTTTCCACTTCTGGATATTTATCCAAAAAGCACAAAAACACTAATTTGAAAAGATATGTGCACCTCTGTGTTCATTGCAGCATTATTAATAACAGCCCTGACTTGGAAACAACCTAAGTGCCCATCAGTGGATGAATGGATAAAGCAGATGTGGTATATATATGCAATGGGATATTACTCAGGCATAAAAAGATGAAATCTTGCCATCTGTGATAACGTGGATGGACATTGAGGTATTATGCTAAGTAAAATAAATAAGAGAAAGACAAAGACCACATCATTTCACTCATATGTGAACAACAACAATAAACAAACACATAGATACGGAGAATAGATTGGTGGCTACCAGGAGGGTGGAGGGGGAGGGCAAAAGGAATAAAAAGGCACTTGTGTATGGTGATGAATGGTAATTATTCTTTGTGTGATAAATATGATGTGGTCTACACAGAAATCAAAATATAATGATGTACTTCTGAAACTTATATAATGTTATAAACCAACGTTACTGTTACTGCAGTAAAATTTTAAATAAATAAACAAATAAAACAGCTATAACTTATGTGCTAAGGGCTTTAATGGATAAAGTAGATAACATGCAAGAGCAAATGGTTGAGTAAGCAGAGAGGTGGAAATCCTTAGAAAGAACCAAAAAGGAATGCTAGAGATCAAAACACTATGACAGAAATGAAGAATGCCTTTGATGGGCTTATTACTAGACTAAACACACTTGAGAAAAGAATCTCTGAGCTGGAGGATATATCAGTAGGATCCTTGAAAACCAAAAGCAAAAAGAACAAAGACTGAAAAGAACAGAACAGAATATCCAAGCACTGTGGGACAACTAGAAAAGGTGTAATATAAGTGCAATGAGAATACTAGAAGGAGAACAAAGAGAGGAAGGAACAGATGAAATATTTGAAACAATATGTCTGATAATTTCCCCAAATTAATGTCAGACACCAAACTATAGATCCATGAATCTCCAAGAACACCAAACAGGATAAATGTCCAAAAAAACCCAACGCCTAGACACATTATTTTCAAATTACAGAAAATCAAAGATAAAGAAAAGATCCTGAAAAAAGCCAGAGGGAAAAATCCCTTACCTATAGAGAAACAAAGACAGGATTACATCCAACTTCTCCTCAGAAGGGAGGGGGGGAAAAAGAGAGTGGATTGAAATACTTAACGCATGGAGAGAAAAAACTCACCAATGCAGAATTCTGTACCCTGCAAAATTATCCTCCTGGCTTGCTGTCTTAGTTTTCCTACTACATCACAGACTGTAGTCTATCCTCCTCATGCACCCATTTTTCTCTGCCTTTGTCTTAAATATTGATGATTCCTAGATTTCTTTCCTAGGCCTCCCTTTCTTATAATCATTTGTTGTTCCATTCATTCATGTGGATCAAAAACCATCTATAGATGGCTTTCAAATCTATATATCAACTCTATTCTATAATCTTTGTCCAGAGTTTATGACTCATATATCCACATCCTTACTGGACATCCCTACTTGTATGGCCCTTGAGCTCAAAAGTTCAGAATTGACTGAACTCAGCATTTTCCCTTATCAGCAACTTTCCTTGTGTTTCCACATCTGGATGAACGTCACATCCTTCCTCCCATGTTGAGCCAGAATGCTGGATATAATCTGTGACTCCTCCTTCTCTTTCTACTTCTGAAATTTAATCAATGAGTAAAAAAGTTCAATTCCTCCTCAGAAATAGCCTTTAAATTGGTTCATCTTTCTTTATCTCTACTGTTACTATTTTAATCAAAGCCACTATCATTTCTTAACTAGATAAGAGCAGCAACTTCTGATTGGTATTCTTGCCTCCAGCTTTTTCTCCCAATCCATTCTTCCTTCCACCATCAAGGCACTTCTCTTTAAGTGAAAACTTGCTCCTGCATGTCCTCCTCCCCTATTTAATACCACTCAGTAGTTTCTCTTTGATCTAAGGAATATGGCAGACTCCTTTTCATGCTCATAGTCCTGTGTGACCTCCCCCCTAGAGACTGAAATGCTCTAGTCTCATTTCTCACCGTTTGCTTCTTCCTCTTAACCTCTAAGCATTCAGAACAGTTTTTAGTTCCCTAGACAGAGCTTATTTCCAAATCTACTCATACACCATTGCCTCGTTCTAGAATACTCTTCCTACCTCTCACCCCCTTTATCTGGCTATCTTAGTTTTCTAGGGTTATCATAGCAAAATACTACAGACTGAGTGGCTCAAACAACAGAATTTTATTTTCTCACAGTTCTAGAGGCTGGAAGTCCGAGATCAAGCTACTGGCAGGTTTGGCTTCCTCCAAGGCCTCTATCCTTGCCTTGCAGATGGCGACTCTCTTACAGCACCTTCACATGGTCATCCCTCTATGCACACACCCCTGGTTTCTCCCAGTGTGTCCAGATTTCCTATTCTTATAAGGACACTAACAGCTTCATCTTCACTTAATCACCTTTTGAAAGACCCTGTCTCCAAATACAGTCACATTCTGAGATACTAGGGGTTAAGGCTTTAAGAAGTGAATTTGGGGGGATGCATTTCAGCCTATAACCCTGGCTAATGCCTCTGTAGACTTCTGACTTTTCCTTTGTTGTTAATCTTTTGGAAAAGTGTCCAATAACTTTCCAAGTCTTCGTTATATGCCCGCTTCTGGGCATCTCATAACACTCTTGAGTTTCCCGTTCAAGGACATGCTATCTATTCTGCCTCTCCCACTATATTTTAAACAATATGAGCATAAAACACATACAGTTTTGGTAATTACAGTGTTCCCCAGAACAGAGTACAGTGTATGGCATATAAAAATCATAGAATTAGTCAGAGAAAGACGAACTCTATATGACTCCACTCATAGGTGGAAGTTAACATATTGACAAGGAGATCTGATTGGTGGTTACCAGGGAAAAGGGGGGGGTGGGGGGAGGGCACAAAGGGGGAAGAGGTGTACCCACAACATGACTAACAATAATGTACAACAGAAATCTCACAAGGTTGTAATCTATCATAACATTAATTTAAAAAAATCATAGAATTAATGCAAAAATAAATAGATATAGGTGTACAACCCCCTTTGTTTTCTTTTCTTGACTCTTTTTCCAGCCTTACCATTTCTCAGAGCCCCATTGTCAACTGAAAGAGGAACCTAACTTGCAGTTCTCCAAATAGATTACATCCTCTGTTCATTCTGTACCTTTGTTTATTCTTTCTATCTGGAATTCCCTCAAATTCCTTCAAAGCTGAACTCTTCTGGGAAGCCTGAGTTTCTACAATATGTACTGATACATCCTTTTCTGGGCTCATAGCTCCCTGTGCTTATCTCTATTATGGCATTTATCACCTCCACTAGACTGTTTTCTCCCTCAGGAAAGTGACTTATTATTTGTATATTTGTATTCATAAGCTTAGTAGAGTAGTTGGAAAATAGGAGGAGCTCAGTACACATTTGCTGAATAAACGTGAGAGAAAGCTGACCATAGTGACACTTATGATGTTCTGTTGAACCTGATGAGAAGAAAACATTTTGGTTACTCCTTTAGATGCAAAAGTGTTGATGCAAGTCTGGTGCTACAGGAGGAGCAAGGATTTCAGTGTGGAGGAAGTAGGAGCGAGAGGAAGATTGCTAAGGAATGGGTTCTGAAAGGCAATGGGGGTCAGATCATGTACAGTCATTTAGGAAATTGTTAGGATTTTGATTTTCACCCTGAGTGAAACAGGAAGAATGCAGAGAATTTTGACTTATGTTTTAGCAGAAAGTCGTTATAGGCTATGGGGATGGGAGTGGGCATGGACAGAAGCAAGAAACTGGCTAAGAGACCTTGGTAATTATTCAAGAAACAGATGATGAACTGGGAGGAGAGGGTCATGGTAGAGACGATAAGTAGTTGGAGTCTGAATATATTTTGACAGCAGAGTTAACAGGATTATTGACTACTAGGATGTATGGATGTGAGTGAATGAAACGAATGACTTGGGATTGTGTGTGTTTATTCATATACAAAATACATCTTTCAGTATATATTAACTTACTTTGTTGATAGCCCAGAATTTAAAATGGATGTGTTACTGGCTCTTAATTAACATCAGCCTTGATATTCGTTCCCCTACAGTGAACCTAGCACATATGGGGCTAAAACTAAAAGCACACATTTCCAGTTCCCTGGTTCTTTAGTTACACTCATATGTAAATATTTGTTTCTTTAACCTCTGACTCCCTGAGCTTTACAACCAAATAGAAGTTACAAATTGTTAAAGCACAGATGGCTTCAAGCTGGGCTCCCGCTACAGTTGTGGCTAATCACAGGACCCTGCAGTTCTTTTACAAAGAAACTAATGTCCAGGGAATATCAAGAAACTGAAGCTTCCAAGGCCCAATTCCTAGGCTTCCTGATGTCAGAGTCTATCTTCTACCATGGAGATAAACAGCCAAAGACACTCATCTGAGAAATCCTTTGTCTCCTCCATTGGAAGCAGCCCCAGACACAGGCCGATGGGAAAATGCTGCCAAGAAGGCCACAGCTCCCCTCCCTTACCTAAAACCCCCAATAAAAATTCCTACCCATTTCTTAATGGAGAGCTGGCAATTCTTGGGGCACTAGCCCTTGCTTTGCTCCCACTGCCTGACAAGGTAAAGCCTTTCCTTTTCCACTCAAGACTCTGTTCTCATTATTTGGATTGGCATCGGGATCAGAGACCAAACTTTCAGTAACAGATGCTTTAAGAAATTTGATGATACTGGAGTCAAAAATATATTTTAGGTCTGATAGTAGGATGTTGAATAAGACAAAAATTAGAGTCTTTAGGAGAGAGTAAAATGGAAATTTTATTTTATATGCTATAGAAGTATGTGTGCAAACAAGGCCTAATTACAGTTCAGGAAAAATGTGGAGGAAAAGATGGTGGGAATTATTTAAGGAAAAAGACTTCTTTTAAAGAATCCTCTACAATGCCAAATCTTTCATAATATAAAGGAATGGTAATTTGAAAAAATTGCTACCAAAAAAAAATAAATAAAACTTATCTAGGTAACTAAAGAAACTGTATGTTATTATTTGCATGTGAGGTTAAACAACACACTACTAAACAACCAATGAGTCAAAACTAAATCAAAGGAGAATACCTTGAGACAAACAAAAATCGAAATGCAACTCATGAACATTTATGGGATGCAGGAAAGCAGTTCTAAGAGGGAAGTTCATAGGGATAAATGCCTACCTCAAAAAGCAAGAAAAGTCTCAAATAACCTACTTTACACCTCAAGAAACTAGAAAAAGAAGAACAAACAAAGCCCAAAGTTAGTAGCAGGAAGGAGGTAACAAAGGTTAGAGCAGAAACAAATGAAATGCTCATGGATTGAAAGAATTAATATTGTCAAAGTGTCCATAATATCCAAGGCAATAATATCCTCACCTGAAGATTCGATGCAATCCCTATCAAAATTCCAATGGTATTTTTCACAGAAATGGAATAAACAATCCTAAAGTTTGTATGGAACCACAAAAGACCTTGAATAGCCAAAGCAATCTTGAGAAGGAAGAACAAAGCTGGAGGCATCATGCTTCCTTATTTCAAGTTATATTATAAAGCTATAGTAATTAAAACAGTATGGTATTGGCGTGAAAACAGACACATAGGTCAATGTAACAAAATAGACAGCCCAGAAATAAATTAATTATGGTCATTTAATTTATGACAAAGGAGCCAAGAATAAAGAATGGGGAAAGGACAGTCTGTTCAATAAATGGTGGTGGGAAAATTGAACAGCCACATGCAAAAGAAGAAAACTGGACCATTATCTTACACCATATACAAAAATTAACTCAAAATAGATTAAAGACATGAATGTAAGACCTGAAACCATGAAACTCCTAGAAGAAAACATAGATGGTAAGTTACTTAACATAAGTCTTGGTGATGATTTTTTGACTCTGACACTAAAAGCAAAAATAAACAAGTGGGAATATATCAAACTAAAATCCTTCTGGAAAGTAAAGGAAACCATCAACAAAATTAAAATGCAACCTAAGGAATGGGAGAAAATAACTGCAAATCATATATCTGATAAGTGACTAATATCCAAAATATAGAAAGAACTCATACAGCTCAATAGCAAAAAAACACTCTGATTTAAAAATGGGCAGAAGATCTGAATAGGCATTTTTCCAAAGAAGATATACAAATGGCCAATAGGTACATGAAAATATGCTCAACATCATTAATCATTAGGGAAATGCAAATCAAAACCACAATGAGTTATCACCTCACACCTGTTCCAATGGCTATTACTAAAAGGCAAACAATAACAAGTGTTGGTGAGGATGTGGAGAAAAGCGCATCCTTGTGCACTGTTGTGGTCATGTAAATTGCTGCAACCACTATCAAAAACAGTATGTAGCTTCCTCAAAAATTAAAAATAGAATTAACATGTGATCCAGCAATTCTAATTCTGAGTATTTATCCGAAGAATACAATAACACTAATTTGAGAAAATATTCGCACTCACATGTTCATTGAAGCATTATTTACAATAGCCAAGATATAAAAACAATGAAAGTATTTTTTATGGATGAATGGATAAAGAAACTGTTGTGTATATATATACAATGGAGTATTATTCAGCCATAAAAAAGAGTGAAACTTGCCATTTGCAACAACATAAATTGACCTCAAGGGAATTATGCTGAGTGAAATAAGTCAGACAGAGAAAGACAAATACCATATGATCTCACTTCTATGTGGAATCTAAAAAACCAAACAAATGAACAGGAAGAACACCAAGGTCATAAATATGGAGGACAGATTGGTGGTGGGGGTGGGGGAAATGGGTGAACTGGAATTTTTTTTTAGTTTAAATAAATTGAATAAAAATAGCTCAGAATCACAAATAATAAAAATGAAAATAAAATAAATATGTGTAAATGTCATCAGAGAAAATATTCCAAAGAAAACTGATTAAGTAGTAAATATAAATAATTTGATATATGGCAAAGTATACATTTAATAAAAATATATCCTGATATTTTATTTACATAATGAAAATAATAATTCATTTTTGGAACAATTTTATTATTCCTTGGATGATTTTTGTTAAAATTCCTTGTATGCTAGATACCCTGTTCCTATGACAAACTGTAGATAAAATAAATTTACTTTTGTTCACTTCTACAATAGAGATTTTTATTTATTTTTAAAACTGTCTTTTTATATCATGAGATGTGATTGAGATAAGAATATTTTTAACCATTGATTTCCTTTTTGGTCTATGTCTTCTTTCATTTTTAGATAACAAGGTTTTTTTTCCCTATTTTGTAGCTTTATCCTTGCATTTGGGGTTCTGTATGATTTTTCACATTTTTTGACATCTTGTTCAATTAAATCGTAAATATGGCCAGAAGATAAAGAAGAAAAATAGTTCTTATTTTGAGTGGAAGTGTCAAATGTTAAGAAAAAATGTGCTGTCAAAGGAAGAACATAGCATATTTCACAGCCTCAAAACCCTATGGAGAACTACATATCTCTTTTTCCTTTGAGATAAAATAGTAGAACCTTTCTCTTTCTGCTTTTTCTTTATATTTTAAACAATCACAGCATTAAGGAGTGAAACAGAAAAATGCATTTGTACTTAGCAGGTGTTTACATAATTATATTATATGGAATTGAATTCAAGTCAGTATACATTTATTGAACAACAAATGTAAGCAAACTTTTAAGTGTTGCAAAGGGTATAGAAATGGAAAGACATTTCCTATCCTTAATAAACTTAAAGTACAGTAGAGATATATTGAGAAATTATAATGAAAGGAAGGAAATGACTATAAAAAAGGTAAAAGTTTTACAAAGTTGTCAGACCATAAGGTACATGTGGAATCGATGCCTGGGAATGTACTCAACTAAAGGTACATTTCAGCAGTTTTATCCAGGTTAATACCTTGTTGGCATTGGAAAGATGAGGTAAGGAAGTCTCAAAAATAAAGACCAACTTTGGGAACTTCCAGCAAACAATATAACCCATCGCCTCACTGAACAGAAATGAGAGAGTGAAAGTAGGAATAGAGATACAAGAAAGGGTAGAGACAGGAGCCTACCTTGGAGTTCACCTTACACAAGACCTCAGTTTTCCAATATCAGAGGTGAGAAGGGGGGTTTTGTATAATCCTCTGGGGACTCATCAAAAGGGGATAATAGGGACTTTTTGTAGGAAGGAATATACTTTTCCTTGAAGAAGTTATAGAAGAGGGCATTAATGTGCAAGAAACAATTTCAACGTGGGTATGATCATGAAAAGGTAGGTCAGGATTTTTACTCAAATGTATGGTAGGCTTATGGTGTTATTGAGAATAAGCCTGAAATTTTAAGTTGAGCTGAAACAATGGGGAATTTTAAATGTCAGAAAACAAATTTTTATTTAATTTAGTAGGTATTAGGGAATAATTGAAAGTTGGGTTTTTTTGAGGTGTGATTTTGGAAGCTTACTCTGGTTTCAGTGCACAGAATTGATTGGAGAAGGGGACATCATAGACGTGAAAGACCAACAATGAGACTCTTGTAAGATACAGTGAGAGACAATAATGAGGTTTTTCATGATGGTAGTGAAAATGGAAATGGGGAGAAGGGGGTGGCAGTACTGATTCTGATTGGGTGGGAGTGGTAGGGAAAAAATAAGTCAATGCTGTTTAGTTCAGATACTTGGGAGAATGTATGTGTCATTAGTACAAAATAGGAAACAATGAATAGAGACTATTTGGAAGAAATGGAGATGTTAGAGAAAGATAATAACTACATCTTGAGAGGCCAAACAGATCTATAGATGAAGATATTTATCAGTTAGAACTGCAGAACTTTACTAAAGGGGGAGGGCAGGGAGTATGGCCACAAAATTACCGGCACGTAATTATTGTCAAAGCTCGTGGTTCTCAAACATGTTTGAGAGCTATTACCATTTATTGGCCCTGATTTCACCCCACACCAAGTAATCTGAATCACTGCGGGTGCAGTAGAGAGTTGGGAATCAGCCGTTTTTCTGTAGTTGTTTTCCCCAAGCATATATTCTAACCTTTATTATTTATTTTTATTTTCCTCTTTTTTCCACGAATTGACATTTTTTTGAAAGGGGAAGGTTTCTAACCCATGAAAAAGTTAAAAGAATAGTACAGTGGAAACATATAACCTTCTACCGTGTTTGCTATTAACATGTTATTGAACTAGCTCCATCATTGTCTCTTTCTCTACACACACACACACACACGCGCACTCACACACACACACAGACGCTTCCATTTGGTCAAACCATCCAAAAGAATGCTCAATACATCGTGATAATTTACTTCACTATACACATATCTTCTAAGCATAAGGACATTTCTCTGTATAACCATGACACCATCACCTCTCAGAAAATTAACATAATTCAATAACACTTTCAATGTACAGACCATACTCATATTTCCTTAATTCTCTGAGAAATGTCCTTTATTACTAGGAGACAATGTATCCTAGTTTGCCTGGGACAACCCCTCTTTTTGCCTGTTGTCCTGGTGTAATTGTTGATGGCATCCTTATTATCTTCAAAGGTGTACTATATTGGATGATATGTTAGAAATTATATATTATTTTCTCCTAAATAGGATTCAATCAAGTTTATTTACAAATGGAACTCTTATATGGCCTTAGTTTGTCCAATCTAGAAGATTCTCTCCCCTTCTCTGTTCTTCATTATACTGAATCCTCTGAGGAATCCAGGCTGGTTGTCTTGCAGAATGTCTTATACTCTGGGTGAGTCCGACTGCCAGTGTGTCACATCAGGGACATATAATGTCAGGCTGTGACAGTACTGATGAGTCATTAGTATTATGAAGAAATTCTCCTTGTTCTAATGTACACATAGGTTTAGAATTGTTCTAAGCCATGGCAATAAACTAGGGAAATAGAAAAGAAAAGGGTGAAAAATAGAATTTTGGAGAATGCATTTGTAATTTACAGCATACCCAGGTGGAAACAGATTCACTAAAGTGGAATTCTTCAAGGGAATTTCTTACTCAAATTCTGCCCAATCTGGACATCATCATCTGGGCCTAGCCAATACATCTCCACGCAACCCAACTTTCTCTAGGCCTCGTAAGCCCGTGGATACAGATGAGGCAACACTAGTAAAAATGAAAATTTTATTGGCTGTGTATTATCTTCACCTTTAAAATGCAGAACCCCAACACTCTGCAATATGCTTGCACTTCTCATAGTTTTCTGGCAGTTCTTACTGTTGCAGGTTTCTGTTGCTGCTCCCCTGGGCACCAAAATCTCCGGCTATGGAAACTCGTTGCGCTGCCTAGCCTGGTGATCATTCTCGCTTTTCTGTTAATGTTCTTCTTGGCATCCTCAGTGTTTCTAGGCTCATGGTGCCCAAGTTTGGGGGGAACTATTGACAAATCCTAATAGCACTCCCCATGGTTGCTAATACTGGACTCAAACTTGAGAAGTTTGTGATCCTAAGTGTTTTAAAGAATTGGAAGAAACTTCTCTCTCAGATTTAATTTCCTGCCCCTGACTTGCTAGAGACCAACCAGAGAGAGAAACTTCATTTTAAAGCTAGAGCCAACTCCACTTCCCTTCCCAGCACCCTCTACTCCAAAAATTATGACTTTCTTGCTGGGTAAACCTCACCTGTCTGGCCTGTTCTTCTAGATGAACAACTAGATCCACACCATTTGCCTCACACAGTTTGGTGCATATTGGGGGGCTGATCAACTTTTACTTCAGGGCTTTTATCATTAATTTGAAGTCTTACTCATGCAGTTGCTTAAAGGACAGTAGAGTCATAGCATATGTACATTTAATTTTCTCTATTTCAACTGTCATCTCTGCTGGTCCACTCCATGGACATATGCCCTAGAATGTGGAAAGGAGAGGACACAGGGATCTGCTTTTCTTTGGTTGGTCTCTGTTCTTCCAAGAACCTTTTTGATGTGAGTGTCTCTCCAAGCTGAGAAGCCTCTTGTGTTTAAAGGCCCTTTGCTCTGCTTTATGGGAAAATTAAGGAATTTACAAGATGAATTTTTACTATACCAGATTTTTACCTTACACGTTGACCTCAGAATCTAACTGTGTCAAAAGAAATGCCTCGAGCTGGTCCTCCTGTTTGCCCTAAGACCCGTTCCTTGCCCTTTTCCTGCTCTATTGTGCCATGAATGGGCTGATCTCCACTGGCTGCATTTCCCAGTCTCCTGGGTTAGAACTTCTCCACTGGGGTTTGCTACTGGGAGGTTCTGTCTAAGATGAAAAGAGAGCTGAAAAGATGTCCCAGTGCTTCCTCCCTCTGACTCTGCCTCAGATGGTGTAGAAGCAGTCGGCATGTCTTTATTGGGCTCCAGGTCCTTCTCACTCATGCTCTTCTGAGTCCTCCTGATTCTAGTAATATCGCTTGATCTCTCTGTCACTTCAGCCTAGGGCGGGTAAGAGCTCCTGCTGTTGTTAATCCCTGGATTGCCCCACCACTCCCTGATTTGATTCTCAGCCTCTTCTGCCACCTTTGTAACCCTTTTACTGCATTAAATTCTCTCTGTTTCTGACTCGGAATGGCTTTATTTTCCTGATTATACCATGATCGACAAACTCTTGTTATTGGGAGTCATCCCAAGTGTCAGGCTTTCAAGATGGGTTTGCAGGATAGGGTTCCTTCTCTATTTGAGTGTGAATGTAATTATAACCTCCTCTCAGGTGGAAAATAGGATACTACTAATACCTGGCATGCAATGACTTAAATTACTTAAATGAGCCCATGATTTCTTGGAATGAAGTGCCAGTCAAAGGCAAGGCTTTGGGAAAACAAGTAGTAACGGCCTGCTACTGGTATGATAGTAACGATGATTTCAAGAACTGCCCCTGGAATGGCTGCTTCTGACAGCTTTAAAGAACTTACAGAAAGAAAAGTATACACTCAGGGCTTTGAGTTCTTTGTTCATGCCATGGTTAGAGAACAAGAGAGATGTTATGGGCATCTTAAAATAATATCTAATCTTCTGTAGTAGCAGAGAAGACATGACAGAGGATCAGGCCTCAAATTCAATGGTACACATTGTGGAATTAGAATTTAACTTGAACATACAAACTTGAAAAGTGTCTTATGTTAAGGTTGAACATGTGTGGCAGCAGTACCTTATGAAATGGAGTTGGTATATAAATTGAGCAGATCCTGAAGATCCCACAATTGCATGAAAAGGTGACCCATGTATACATGACACTTACTTCTGCTGTATTGCTGCTCCTCTAGTAATCGACAACTATGGCCTTACATAGGCTTTTTATGACCAGTCGATGGAGGAAGAAATGTAGAATTTGCACAATACGCTGGCAGAGTATGCCTGTGGACTGCTGCCACCTTACTGTCCCACTCATGGGTGACCTTGGAGGATGGTGGTGAAGATCGACCTTCCCATGGTTAAGACTTTGGACACTATATCTTGTTGTCCATTTTTTGTGGACCGAGAGAGTTGGCTTGGGGTGAAATTCTACTTTGATTTATAACAGTGGTTAATATTTGCTCTCAACGGTCAGGAACTTGAAAATAACAAGATTGGAAGATTGATGGCAAGCAGATCAAGAGGAATTATATAAACAGACTTTGACAAGTAGGCATGTGTGTTCCACATGCGCTCACCTAAGGGTATCCACTGTAGAGGAGGATCTCTCTAATCATGTGGGCAAGACGTCCTGCCACAGGACTGGCATCCTAGTCTTTCATCCATTTTGAATTTGTGTGTTGGTTTGTTTTTTTTTATGGGCCCATGATAAAAATGGCCATATCAGTAGGGATGTAGGCTATATATCTCAACAATGTGAGATATCAGGGTTGACCTCATGATTATCTCTGATAGGTGTCCAATTTCTGAGCCACAGGTGCCAATACTGAATGTTCAGTATAGCATCATTCTCTAGAGGTACTGGTTGGTACACCTGCTGCTGGTGGATGGCACTGGAACTCTTCCATTGTGAAAGTAATTTTTCTTCACTGGTATAAACATCTATTCTTTTTTTATTATGTCCTTGAGCTTCGTTTTTTTAAAGGCCTTGAGGTTCTTTTTAAAGGCTGCATAATATTCCATTGTATGTATATATCATTTCCTTTATCTATTCATTTGTCAATGAATAAGTTGTTTCCACATCTTGGCTATCGTGAATAATGCTGCAATGAATATGACATGCAGATATCTCTTTGAGATCCTGATTTCAATTATTTTGGATATCTACTCAGAACCGGGATTGCTGGATCAAACATCTATTCTTGATATGAATTTGCCTTCCATACCCACCAGGCTTCTGTCAGCACCACCACCTGTGGGCGTAGAGAATTCCCTGCATCATGATGTTATCCTACATAACATTACTTCTAACCTAGAAACATATTTTGCTTCAAGAGAATTGCAACAGTGGGCTCACACCCAGGGAGTTCTCTGATCTAATCACAAACCCCATCACCCAGAAGCAGTGGACCTGAAAGAAGGGTGGGTAGCCTACTGAAGACAGTTATGATATTTGATGGGAGACCCAGTGAAACTGAGATGTTCTCCCACAGCATGTAGTATATGCTTGAATAGGCCACAGTTATATGATGCTAGTTCTCTCATAGCCAGCATTCACAGGTCCTGAATCCATGAAGTGGAAGTTAGAAAAGCCCCTCTCGCTGTTATACAGAATAACCCATTCACAGAAATTTTTCTTCTAGTTCCTGCAACCTTGTGCAAATGTCTACTATGGGACACAACAATGGGCCCATTAAATTGGAAGTTGAAACTACCACCTGACTATTTTTAGAGGTATGACTCTTCATGCCTCTGAACTAAAAGGCAGCAAAGAGGTTATAGTATTAATAGGGGTCACTGTTCTAAGTTACCAAGGGAAAATTGGATAGCTGCTATAAAACAAGAACAAGAAATACCACATTGGGAACTCCCGGGATTCCCTGGAGCTCATTACTTCCCTGGTTGATAATAAAGGCCAGTCCAAAAAACACTAAACCGTTAAGGATTCAGACCCTTCTGGAATTAGAGTTTGGGATGCTTCTCGATGTAGAGATACCGACCAGCTGGTCGGAGAGCAAGGGTAACATAGAATGAGTAGTGGGAAGAGGAAGTGATAAATATCAATGACACCCTTATAACCACTTTCAGAACTGAGGACTCTAGCAGCTGTGCATGCTGTTGTGTGTGTCTGCAGCATATATATATGATATTTCAATGATTATATATATGTGTACAGTCATGCATCACTCAACAATGAGGATATATTCTGAGAAATGTGTTGTCAGGCGATTTAGTCATTGTGTGAACATCATAGAGTGTACTTACACAAACCTAGATGGTATTGTCTACTACACACCTAGACTATATGTACTAATCTTACGGGACCACTGTCATATATGCGGTCTGTCGTTGACTGAAATGTTGTTATGTGGCCTATGACTGTTTACATATATATACAAATTTTTCCCCCTCCCCACTTCTTATTTTGTATAAAGTGTTAATGTTGCTTAACTTTACAATTTCAGTTCATATGTCACCAGACCTCATTAGGTGTGACATCTGGGCCTGATGGGCAGGACTAGAAATTTCTTAAAGATCCTTGGTGTGAGAAGGGTACAATGTCAGAGACAAGGGCAAGAGTATCCCAGTTTGTGTGGTGGATGGTTGCCTCATATTAGACAGAAACATGACATCATTATATATGATTTATGTACGGGCACAGCAGTGAGAACAGCTGCTGAGTAACAAAAAAGAGGAGCTCAGTGGTCCTGAGTCTGTTTTCCTTCGGATCCAGTACTCTTTTGTGTCTCAGGTGGAGTGATCCTTGAATGTGACACTTTACAAGCTCATCTGCAAGCTGATTTCCACTGGATTCAGCCAGTGGAAGGCATGGCTAATAGACTGGGGGTGGTGGAGAAAGGGAGAGAGACCAGGCGATTTCTTCCCCTCTATCTCAGGCAACATTGCTAGCAGCGCTGAGGCTTCTCGGTGGCCCCAGCTCCCATTTGACAGTTTCAGCTGCTACCTGGTGACTCTTGCTGCTGAGCTGTGGTGATGTATCCTGCTCCTTTCTTCCCTCCAGCTGCTGCTAATCTCTAGGGTAACTCACTGTCACCTGCTTGGTTTCTCAGCTTCTTTCCTCATGTGTAAAACCAGTTCTCAGGATTAAATTTTCTCCATTTTAAATATGCTGAGTGAATTCTGCTTTTCCAGTTGGGAACTGAGTGATACAGAAGTCCACTATACAATATTAGAACACTGACTCTTTCCTTGTAACCTTGGCAAAGGCCATCAATTCTCACAGTGAGGACAATATTCTTGTGGTAAGATGCAGGTTCTGCTCTGGTAGCTTTTCATTATCTCTAATACTTTTTGTTGGTGTTGTTTTTAAAAATCTTATTTGTATTAGTTGTACTTGTTTGTTTTTTAAAATAGGTAGTACATGCATATGGTACAAAATTCAAGTAGTACCAATATATTGTGGAAAAGACACTTTTTTCCTAGTTCCCTATTCACCCATTTCCCCCAGTGGTGGCAGACATGGTCATCAGTTTCTTGTGTTTTCTTCCAGAGAATGCACACGCACAAACTCACCACAGAGTAATTTATGATGCGCCCTCTTGTACATCTTGTTTTTTTATCCTTCAATATACGTGAAAAAATTTTTTATCACTTCATAAAAAGCTGCAGCATTCTTTCCAATTACAGCACACTATTTTATTGTATTTACCTGTTTCAATACTTGGTGGACATTTAGGTTGTTTCTAGTATTTTGTCATTGCTAACAATGCTGCAGATAATATCCTTGGACATTAGGCAAGTTGTACCATGAGACGAAAGAGCCGATATCTCTGAATTATCACTCGGAGAAGTCCTCACCACATACGCTTCTCCAAACTCTTTCTAATATTAGGAGTTCAGTTGTGACATGAGTGAGAAGTAAACTTTTATTAATCCACTATGTTTTCTGGGTTATTTGTGAAGTAGCTAGAGGTAACTACCCCAGCTGATACAACAAGTGAGAAGAGTGAATATAACCTAACACAAATTTTGTAAGAAACTGTGGTCCTAGAGAAAAATCAGTTTCAGTTAAGGAAGGGAATGGAAAGAGCATTTGAGGAAAAAGTTAAACTGGAAAGGATATAATGTAGTGATTAAGACTGTGAACTTTGAATACGGCAAACAGAGACTGAGCATCAATTCCGCCATTTACTAACTGTGTGACCATGGGCAAGTTACTTTAACTCTGTAGAGCTCAGCTTCCTCATCACCAGTCTTCAGATGATAATAACACCTACCTCATGAGATTTTTACAGGAATGAAATACAGCTCAATAAACCACAGCAATGATCTTTGGGGAAATAATAAGTAGTGCCTGTAAGGTGTTATAGGAAATAGCCTGTGGAGAGGAAAAAGACAAGATAGCATAGAAGATGTGGCAGATGGGCAGTATTGGTTAGGACTGTCAGTCCCATTGAGAAAGGAGGAAGAACTTACTTTTGATAAAAGGGAGCCCTGAGGAGTGACAACTTCTTAGGGAGAAATCCACATGGTCAAGATGATATTCAGAATGTTGGTTTGGCAGAATGGGATACTGTAGAATAGTCTCACGCTGGGAGATTTGGTGATTTCTTCCCAGTTTGGGGATGAGGCCAGTGACAGGCAAGAAAGCATGTTGACTGATATGTTTACATAGCAGCTTGTGTGTTTCTATTGCATAGGCCTGCGCCTTCGTCTGTAATCAATGCATAACAAAAGACCAACCAGCCGGCCAGCAAACCAGAAAAACGTCCAGCAGCAGGATACCTAAGGGACATAAGAAAATGAGAATTTGGGTTTCCTGAATCTTGTCAATAGTTCATTGATTCTGTACATAAAATATGGAAATAGATACGTTTGTATTAGTATTTAGAAACATGGTGATGTTATATTCTGTGTTGCAGTATAAAACTGTTTATATTTTCCCCGCCTCTTCCTCCCACTATGCAACATTTCATTTCCATTAATAAAACTAATTAGATGCTCCCATTGTTCTCTTCCTTTGCAAACTCCACATGCTCTTAGAACACTTAAGAAGGCCGTCCCAGGGTGAGTAGCAGTATCCTTTGCTCGCACAAGTTGAAGCTCTCTTCCTTTCCTCCCTGTTCTTCCTCTTTCCCAGTGTGTCTCTCATGTTCCCTTCCTTTGATTGCTGGAGAAGTCATTTTCTCCATTCTGTCCTCTTCTGGGGTACGAAAACGTAAACGCTGAATTACTCCAACTTAGGTAACCCTTAGGATAATTTTTTAAGCAGCAGGAAACAGGGCTATCTGGCTGCGCAGATAATGATATCAGCTGCTTCCTTCCAAAACAACAGGTGCTTTGGCATAAAAATGTATATCATCATACTGAGATGATGACATCAGTTCATACTTCAGCTTAATTATAAACTACCTCCATTAATCCTCAAATAATTAAACATTTTGTGTGTGCTGCAAGGTGAAATGTGAAGTTAAAGGTACCTGGCTGTTTGTTACACGGTTTTGAAAATCTATTTTCTCCACAGTGCCTTTCTTTGTACACCAACAGAACAAAATTTAAAGTGTATTTCAAAAATCATATGTTGCTTCTATCAGAGAAACATAGAGGATAAGATAACTAATGAAATATAATATTTTTATATGTTTGCATGAGCTTACAGTCACCACAAGGAATGCTAATAGCTATGCAGGCTATATATGATTAAGAATTAATGGCAAAATAATTTTAATTAAAGAATATTAAATATTTGAAGAACTCTCATTAATATTTCAATTTTGTATTTTCAATAATAAATACCAAATACTTGCATTTACATTTCATTAAAAACAAATATTCAACCTAGTAGAGTCTGACGTGTATCATAAAAAGTATGTACATCAGATCCTTTTGGTAGAAAGAAAATGATTTTTTATGAGATAATATTTGACTCATTGCTTATATTTCCAATTCTTAGAAATTTTAGTGAAAGATTTCTGATATATGATTTATCTCCTCAAACCCCAAATAGAATTACAAAACTTAAAGCCTTTCTGATTCAGTACAGATATGTAACAAATAAGATGACTGCGTCCTTCCTTTAACTTTAAAATATAGAGCTGACCTTCTTTAAACAGTTGTTACTTTCATGAGCCAGATGTGTTTCTAAGCAAATTACTTATATGGAATATATCCAGGGACATAGCCTTTTAAGACTCAATAAATTATGCATTTGTCATTTGTTATTGGGTAAGACTTAGGCTGACGTCTTTGACATGCGTACAAGTGTCCCAGCACTTAGTAATTACATTCACAATTTAGCAGAAGTGATTTTCTGGGAGAATGAGTGAACAGTGGTTTATAAAATTATTCTTATCATAGAAGTAGCTATTTTCACAGATTTTAATTATTCACTCTACGTTCATTAAAAAACCCGCTTTCCTTAGGTTATATTACAACTGACATAAGGTAAATTCTGTGGCGTTCGTAGGAGTGATTCATGAAGATGGCGTAACAACTGGACAAAGTTGTTCTTAAGCAGATTATTTTTCCCATTTTTTAAAATGTAACCAGTTAACAAGACTTTTGCTCTTGGTAGGCACACAATGATAAACTCATACGAGAAGAGTTTTATTCTTTAGAAGTAAAACTCAGACTGGAAATTTTCAGTGGATTTAGCTGGAACATTTGGGTGACCATATGGAGCTCTCCGTGGCGCCACGGGACCACGCAGCTATGAAATCTGATCACTATCTCCCCAGTGACAGCTGGGCCTTTACACCATCAGAAAATTTTCAGACTTCTAATTTGTCATAACCACCTCCTGTGGAAAGAAAATATGTTATGTAGCCAGATACAAAAATTCTTAGTACCCGGCACTATAAACAGTTAATTCCTTAACGGCATTTCGTGATTCACTGGTGCAACTCCTACACCAAAAACATATGGAGTCTTGTTCAGTTAGGGTTAGCCAATTGCTCCACCCACTCAAAAAGCCATTTTCATGGAACTGTATCCAGAGAAAGATTCCGTCACAGAGCTTAGCATTTTAAATACATTTAACTTTGAGTTGCTCTCAGGAAGTCAGTGATGCCACTGAGAGGTTTCGTTGGAGTTCCATTGGCCCTTATTGGTCTATTTAAGTCTAATGGCTCTTCATTTGGATAGTTGAATATTATCCTATGGCTCCCAGTCCCTGCTTCTTTCTACATAGTGAGGCTGAAACTATTCTCCTGCTGTGCCTCTTTCAATCTGTCAGCAGCTCACAGGCTTATTAAGTACCCTTCCAGCTACTCAAAGAGATGGAGCTGTTTCTGACCACTTAGCCAGGGCTTCTGCACGAGAATCCCCTCATAACCATTCCCATCATAGAAAGGGCTCCTGGCACGTAGTTTGTATTTCTCCTCAACTGTCACTGAAGACACAACTTGAAGAGGTGACTTCAACTTCGACGTCTCTGGCCAAATCCTTTTGTTTGGTAGCTTCTTGATGTCTCATCTTGTCATTCATTTTTAAAAAATCACTTGCTGTATCGGACTTTCTAACGGGATGCTCTAACACAATCTTTAATTCAACGTAATGAAGAACGACGTTGTGGTGGTCTTTCCTTCATCTTCTTCACATTAGCTATGTGGAAACTAGGACTGTACTTTAAATTCATCACCCAGTGCTCCATATGTTTTGTAACCTAAAAGTCCAAAATCTATCCATGAAAAGCTCATAGTACAGTTCACATAATAATAATAGCTGACATCTACTTACTATGTCTCTGGCACTAGTCCAAACACTTTAAACTTTTTGACACTCTACAACATCTCTGCGAGATTGACACAGTTGTGTCATTCTCATTTTAGAGATCAGGAAGCTGAAGTACCACTGACTAGGGTCACACCACTTATAAGCACCACATTCAGGATTTGAAGCCAGACTGTCTGGATTGAGAGGCAGTGAGTATAACGACTACACTGTGCTACCTCACAAACTGGGAATGCGGGGTATGAACTCAGCACTGAAATGAGCAGAAAACAAACAAACATGGATTCTATTAGTTTTGTCACGTTGAATTAGCTCTGTGACACTGACGATGACTTACTCTGGGCCTCTGTTCCCTCATTTTTAAGATAACAAGATGAGACAGTTCTTTCCTTTGCAGCAATAAAATGCAAAGGTACAATTTCTCTATGGGTAGCAATGGTTCACAGCTATTCATACAGGTACTGGTTATTTTACAGACACTATTTATCTTCATATCATTTTCTTTAATTTCCACATTGCTGGTGCTACTATTCTATACACAGCCTTTTAAATCCATCTACCACATTGCCTTCTCTCACTTATTCTTGAGTACTCAATTCCTCAGTATTCTTTCTTCATGCTCTACATCAAAATCAATGCCAAGAAAAATCTGCCTTTAATTCCGTGCATCTACCACCCTCACATCCAAACCACTCCTTCTGATTTATTTATAACAATCTTCTTGCTTTGACCTTAACCAATTTGTTCTTCATGCCAATCATTATACCCTATAGCATACATGAGCCATTCTCTGCTTCCCTTCTTCAAATGAACATCACATTCTGCTCATAAAGCACTGAATCAGGGTTCGATGGAGTCATTCAAGGCTCCTCAGCTCATCTTCCAGCAGTGCCTTAAATTGCACTTCAGACATCCCATATAATTTCTCCATTTAGTGAAAATACTCTACTTTTCAGCTTTCAGCTCTACTTAATTCTTCCAGAATGTCCACTTTCAACTGATTATGAACTGTAAGCAGAACTAAAAATACCTGCACCGTGATGCCTAGATTAGTATTTAAATAACTAGGGACTGTATGCTAGCCAAGTGGGCATGCGGAAAAGACCATCACAGTCCACTCCTCGTCAAGGCAACCATCTCCTTAGAACACATCTCCTTGAATCTTATTTAATCTCCAAATAAAGACAATAACAAAGTCATATTTCTGCTAAACATGATACCACTATCTTGAGTACAACCAAAACCAAACTAACCCTTCCTTAAAAGAGGATGGAAAGTCCTTGGGTGATGTTGACTCTCTTCCTTTGATAATCTGAGGCTTAATTACTATGAGATAAAGTTAACTGTTGTTAATACTTTTTATGTTAGATGATAAAGGGATAAGAGAGCCAAGAAAAGAAAAATGCTTGGTTAATACATATACAAATATTCATAATAAAATAAGAAGAAATACTCATAATGATTATAATCCTTGTTTCTACGTGATCTTGTGGTCACAGCTGGTATTTATAATTAACTTTCTTCCATTACCCCTTCCATATTTCCTTTGCCCTTAGCTAGTTATGGTTCTTCACTTGGTGACATGTCCGCAAACCTTCATTTCTGAAGGATTTGAGCCATTAGCACCTCTGTCTGAATTGGGCTGTTGTAGTTTTCTATTGACTTTAATCACAGGATGTGGTAGTACTAAGAGATGCCCTGAGGGATCTCCTGTCTTCTCCAGACATACTCTTTCTTAACCCCATTGTATAGCAGCAAACCAATGTCCCTCACACCCAAGCCAGTACAGTATCTCACTTCTTTGCCTGTGGCTTCAGACGCATGAGGAGCTCAAAGTGGCCCTCTGATAGTCTCTATTTTCAATACAATGGAATCATTATTATGTCTCCTGGTAAAAGCAATTTTCCCTTTGGAACTAAGGCCTCTAGACCAGCAGAGCATAAAATCTTGGGGACAGGAAGCAAACATTTTTGCCAGTGGATCACTATGTTACCCATACCATTTCCACCCCTTGATCCTGAACCTGTGAATCTTGACTATGGGAGAAAGACCATCATATAGTAGATGCTAATGAAGAGGATATACAGCACCCTGGAACTTGTCTAAGCTCCCAAGGTATTGCCACCCAGCTGGCACTGTAACTGAGTCTTCAAAAACCCATTCCACTATTCTGGCAAGCCACCTGTTTCAGGATGATGGGGAACATGGTGAGACCAGGGAATTCCATATGCATGGGCTTATTGCTATATACTTCATTTGCTGTGAAATAATTTCCTTGATCAGAAGCAATGATATGTGGAATAACATGATAATGGATAAAGCATGCTATAAGTCCGTGGATGGTAGTTTTGGCAGAGGCATTGTGTTCATGGAAGGCAAATCAGTAATTAGAATAATTGTCTATTTTAGTGAGAACAAAGTGCTGATTCTTCCATAATGGACATGGTCCAATGTAATCCACCTGTCACTAGGCAGCTGGCTGATGACCCCACGGAATGATGTCATCTGGGGGGACTCAGTGTTGGTCTCTGATCCTGGATGATTGGGCACCCAACAGAGGCTGTGGCCAGATTAACTTTGGTGAGTGGAAGTTTATGTTGCTGAGCCCATGCATAATCTCCAAACCTGCAAACATGGCCACATTGATCAGGAGCCCTTTGGGCAATGAGAAGAGTGGCTGTGAAAAGACACTCATTGGTACCCACAGAACAGGTCATCCTTTGCAACTGATTATTAAAATCCTCCTCTGCTGAGGTCACCCTTTGGTGACCATTTACTGGGACACAAATATATTTACCTTCTTTGCCTCATTCAAAAAGATCTATTCACATATCTCTCATTTACCTCCTTGTCACCAAATTTCAAACTGTGTTCCTTCCCAAGTATCTGATTATTCAGCCAAACCATTGGCCAAAGGCCATGAATCAGTATAGACTCTAACCACACTTAAACAACACAATTTTATTATCTTGCACTTCTGTTGGTCAAAAGTCTGACACTGTCTGAAGAGGCTAAAATAAAGATTTTAAAGCAGGACTGCATTCCTTTCCATAATCTCTGGATAGGATCTGTTTCCTTGCCTTTTCCAAGCTCTTTTCCAAGTTATTCCTTAACTTGCAGACCGCTTCGTTATCTACAAGGCTAGCAAAGGTGAATCAAGTCCTTCTCACATCCCTAACGTGGCATCCCTCTGACCTCTTCCATAATCACGTCTCCCCCTGATTCTCTTCTCCACTTTTAAGGACCCTTATGATTATATTGGGCCACCAGATAATCCAAGATAACCTTTTCATCTCAAAATTCCTTAATTTAATCACCCCTGTAAAGTCGCCTTTGTCACATAAGGTACCATATTCACTGCCTCCAGAGATTAGAATGTGGACAGCTGTGGTCAGCTATTATTTTGCCTATCACAGTTTATCCTTTGTACCCCAAAGAATCAAATCCACCCTACATACAAAATGTATTCACCCTATTCCAAAATCCGCAATACCTGAACCCATTATAGTATTAACTCAAAGTCCAAGATCTCATTGAACCCTCATCAGCATAAAAGCCCACAAACTAATCATTACTGGAATCATCTAAATTAGATGTAAGTATAATTCTTACTGGTGCAAAATTCCTCTCTATTTGTGGACCCGTGAAACTAGAAAACAAGTGTCTGCCCCCAAAATACAATAGTAAGACTGAAATAGGATAGTAATTGTAGACATTACTTCTCAAAAAGGGAGAGAACATAAGAAAAAAGGAGTCACTGATCCAAAACAATTTCAAAATCCAGCCAGGAGACCAGTATTAGGCTTCAAGGTCTGGGAATAGCGGTTCCACTCTCTGGACTCTAGGCTCTGCAGTCTGAGCTGGGGGTTCCACCCTCTTGTCTTGAGGCTCCAATTTGTGAGTTATCTTTCTTTCTTTATAAATGATAGCATATATTGCTGCTGAGGAGTTTTATCAGCCTGTTTCCTTCCTGGAGAATTTGGGGGATCAGAAAGCCTTCTTCCATTTGTCCTCTCTTCATCCCTTTCAGTCCAAACTGGCCGGATTTCTCCTGGCATAATGTTCTCAAGAACCTTGTATGTTTCTTGTGTATGTCACGGAGATTCACTTCAGTAGCAAGAATATCCTCCACAGATCTTTTTTAGATAATCCAATCTCTATTTTGGGCTTCTGCCTAGTTGACTGAGGAGATCAATGAGTCACATGCATACTCTCTCCAAGGAGCATTTGTTCTACTGAACACTTCTGAGGGATTTGCTGAATTTTATAAAGACACACTTTTGATTTTTTTTCTACAGAGCCTGCTTTTCTGATGGGGAATCTCTTAATTTTAGGCTCTTTCGCAATTTGCATAGGCTGAGAATTTCCAAAATCATCAAGTCCTGGTTACTTCTGTGTTTAACAGTTCTTTTCTCAATTTACTTCTTTCTTCTTGCATTTTACTATAAGCAGCAAGAAGAAATCATGCCACAAATTCAACACCTTGCTTGAAATCTCCTCAGCTAAATGTTGAATTTCATCATTTCCAAATTCTGCTTTCGACATAACTTCAGGACAAACTTCTGCTAAGGTTTCTGCCACTATAGAGCCAGAATCTCTCCTGTCTTTGGTTTCTAATATCATGTTTCTCATCTCTTCCTGACCTCTCACCAGCAGCACTTTTAACCTTCCTGTATCGACTAAGAGTTTGTTCATCCCAATTTAGGCATTTGCTATGGTGATTCAGGTTTTCTCTTTCATGGACCTCATTTCCTTCTGAGTCCTTAATAGTGAGTTATTAACACCCATATTTCTACTAAAATCATGTTCAAGACAATATGGGTTTTTTGGTTTGTTTTTAATTACTTTCTTCAAAATTCTTCCAGCCTCTTCTCATTGCCCAATTCTAAAGCCACTTTCACGTTTTTAGGTATATGTTACATCAGTACCATACTTCCAGGTATTAAAATCTGCATTAATCAGGGTTCAGCCAGAGAAGTAGAACCAGTAGGAGATAAATATTAAGAGACTTATTAGGAAGAACTGGCTCATGTGATTTTGGGGGCTGGAGAAGGAAGGCTGAAACTGACAGGGCAGGCCATTAGGGAGGTCAGGCTAGAACTCTTGGACGTGGGCTGAAGGTGTCATCCACCAGTGGATTTTTTTCCTCTTCTGAGAAGCCTCAGCTCTGATTTTAAGACCTTTCAACTGATTGAATCAAACTCACCCATACTATTTAGGATATTCTTAGAGCTAACTGCCTATGATATTTAATCATGTTTACAAAATACCTTTACAGCAATACATAGATTAATGTTTTATTGAATAACTCTGGGCTGTAGCCCAGCTAAGCAGACACATCAGAAAGACCATCACTGTATGGTAAGTGTCAATATGACCCTCCTTGTTTTACTCTTTGCCCAGGCACTTACTAACTAAGGCACCAAAGAACTTAACGAAGAATTCTGGCCACAATTTCAAACCTTTAAAAAGGAATAGTAACATCTATCTGACATAGTACAGGGATGAATAATATAAATTCCTGATTATGGTACCAGGCACAGGGTATATGTTAAAAGTTAATTTTCTGGTCTCGTTGCTTCTCAGAATAATAAAATAGAGTCTGAAGTTCTTGAGTATATATTAGGTTTTCAGTACAATTTTTAAGCACTTTAACTATATTAACCCAATTAAAGAAAGAATATGAGGTACTGTGTTTAAAGAAAGATGAATGGAGGCACACAAGATTCTGACTACTTGAAAATTTCATGAAGCAAGGAATTCTAATCTATTTCAGAATGATGATTTTTAATCTCTGTTTCAAAATTCTACTAAGAGTAGCTAGTGGTTCAATCATAAACAGCTGTATTATTCTACAGTTTCTAAAAATTAAGCAAAGTTGAGCCTGTTCAACCCCATCATGGAACCCTAAGAGAGGAACAAATGTGACAGAAAAAAATTTTAAAAGGAAAAGATACTCATAGAAAACTGTACATTGACAATGTAATGAAAGTTCAACCTTAGGGTTTTGTTGAACATGGCAACTGAGTGCAGAGTCTTGCTGCCATGTTGCAGCTTGGTAGGATGTGGGATAAATCAAGCAAACTCTATGTACGGTGATTAAAATGAGATCCATTTACTGGTATACGTTTCCTGGCTTCTGCCACTGCCAGGATAATTGCCACTGCCAACACTTTATGTTCAATGAACTCAATCAGCCAGTCCAAGAAGTCACGTGATGATGCTGCATGGTGCCAACCAAAAGGGAGTGTTGCTGGGGAGCCTGGGAGGGGGGAAAGCTAATACAAATGAGCTATTTGGCAAGATATAATCCCCTTTGGAAAGACCCCTACCTTTCAAAGAGCATATTGCATTTTGCTAGGAACAAATCCCAACTGTGTTCCTTTACAGAAATCCCAGTAAGCTTTACAATCACTGATAACATAGCTTTGATGGTGGCAAAACTCTACTCATGAGTGCCTCCTATCTCTAAGATGAGTTTGTAAGATGATTGCTTTTCTCAGAATGTCCTTTAGTGCTATTTCTCTCTTCAAATGAAAACTTTCCAAATTCTCTAGTGTCTTGCCATAGCTAAATATTCCCATAATTTTTCTCACAAGTCAAAGTTAAAATTTATAAAGAATGTAAAAAAAAAAAAGAGTATTTAAAAACAGAGTATATAATACAGAACAGTGGACAGATAAAATAAAGTCTTTTTATAGTTGGATTTAAGTTTATTTTAGGTTGCACACATTTTTATCTTTTATGTGTAGATGATTTGTTCTCTTGATTTTAATTCAAAGCACCCAGGGACGTTTTATTCACATTGTACCTTTCCATAAAAATGAACACAGGCGTCTCCTGTCTTCTTAGTCTAGCTTTCCCAGAAGAAATACAATTTGTTCCACCAAGTTTTCATTACTCTATTGCTTTGGCATGTTGTCATATATTGCTGCACTTGGTCTCTTGAAAGCATGAGAATATGGTTGCTGCTGAATATGCCTTTCATTTATTCAGCTGGTGGGAGATAGAGAATAAGAGTTGAGATTTAACAAAACAGACTTTGCAATGACAGGATTGTTTATAGTTTATTCTTGGAACGTGCTGAGCCTTGAATCCTTTGTATGATTTTTATAAATGGTTGGGTTTTAATTTAACTTTTTGCTGAAATGTTTTCCTTCAAATTATAAATAGATTTGGAAAGTCGTATATTTAAAAACATGAATACCTCCAAAACAATAATTTCTAGATTTTACTATCTACGAAATTAATGTTTAAATTTTAAGATCACATCAACATAAGTTAAAAGCTATGTAATGGCTCTTTCTAGGCTCAGGGATAAAAATACAACCTAGAAGTGTTTTGTGTGCATGTACGTGTGTGTGTGTGTGTGTGTGTGTGTGGTGAATTTCTCCTTTATATTGTTGTTTGGATAAGTTGTGTTTAACCAATTAAAAATAAGTCAAAGTCTATAGACACTATGATTTGTTTGTGCAAAAATGCATCTCTAAAATCAATACCCCTTAGTATTTTACACTATTACAATGAGAAATGATAAAAATTTATAAACCACTTAATTAAAAACTTCATTTCTCAAGGAAAAACATGTAACTCCTGTGTACTTCCTTGCTGTTTTATAACCTTCTCGCTTCCCTTTGTTACCACGATCATCCCCATCAACACTTGACCAAAACGAGGCTGGGCTTTCTGGGATCTATGGAAGTGTTCATAAAAAACATTCCCCATCTAACAACTTCAGGTAGTTTTTAAAGTTAAGGAAAAGGTGGTTCAGCCTAGTAAAGAGTTTAGTCGTCTTACTGAGGTGTTAATAAAAAAGACCAAAGCAATATTCACGCCAGCTTTCCAAGCATTTTCCCCCTTTAATTCCAGATTCGAAAATCAGATTGACTCTGTGAAGGAGACTTTTTTTTCCCCCGGATCCTCTTTCTTTCCTACCGGACTCACCATCAGTAGTCTACGCCCACCCACATTTAAATTGCTAATCCCTTTGCCCTTTCTTTTTATATAAGCCATTGTTTGAGAGAAGGTCTTGAAAAAAGTCATGCTCATATAGAAAAATGTATTTTGAGTTTTTTTGTTTACCCTAGATTGTTGAAATTCCTGGGGCAATCTGTATTGTTGTTAAGAGTTAGCCATTCCCATTAACCTTGTTTTTACCATTTTTTTTTTATTGAGTCCATAATAGTTTACATCAATGTGAGAGTTCAGTTGTGTATTATTTCTTGACTGTCACCACATAAGTGCTCCCCTTCACCCACTGTGCCCACCCCTACCCCACTTCCACTGGTAACCACTGAACTATTTTCTTTGTCCATGTGTTTGTTAATATTCCACATATGAGTGAAATCATCTGATATTTGTCTTTCTCAGTCTGGCTTATTTTGCTTAGCATAATTCCCTCCACGTCCTTCCATGCTGTTGCAAATGGGATGAATTTGTCTTTTTTTCTGGCTGAGTAGTAATCCATTGTATATATTTACACCACGTCTTCTTTATCCAATCATCAGTCAATGGGCACTTGGATTGTTTCCATGTCTTGGCTACTGGGACTAGAGCTGCAAGGAACATAGGGGTGCATATGTTACTTTGGATTGTTGATTTCAGGTTGTTTGGGTAGATACCCAGTAGTGGGATAGCTGGGTCATATCTAGTTCTTGATTTGAATGTATGTGCTATCAGGCATTAAAAATTCTTCTATTCTCCAACTTTATTACCCTATGACTTTATATCTTGAAAATATAAGATTATTGTTCTCTTCACTTAAGTAGCCTGTTCTCTGCTTTTACTAACAAATCCTCTTGTCTTTCCTGAGGTGGTACCCAGACACAGAAACACAATTTCTAACCAGAACCTGACAACATTTTCACTTAATTAGAATGTTCCTATTTTTACTTTGTTTTATTCCTTGTACACACAAATTAATTTTAAGCTTTATTACCTTTTGCCTGGGGTTAGGTAGAGAAATACAGAATATATGCACATAGAAGGTTGAGCACATAACTGTCACTACTCCTCTCCTTAAAGGTGGTTGTTACACAAGGATCTCTGAAGTCTTGAGGTACCGCAGCTCCTGCCTCCAGTTGGTCAGTAGGTCTTATTGGCTCTCCCTCTAGGATGCGCCCCATCCATTTCCTCTACTGCCCTCAGTACAAGCCTCCAATATTGATCATCTAGCCTCCAGATTACCCTCCCTTCCCATGCTTGACTCTCCTTACAATCTATCCTGCACACACAGTCAGAGAGACCTTAGATCATGTCATATCTGAGCATAGAATCCATTAATAGCTTCAGCACAGTTTGAATTTCAGACCTAAAAATCTCTGCATGATCTTGCTATGACCTTCCTATCTCTCTGATGTAATCCCATACCAAGCTCTCCTGAGCTCTCTGCACTCAGTGGCCACGTGTCTATCCCTAGGACATGCTAAGCCTGGGCTGCCCCAGGGTTTCTTCATGATCTTCCCTTGGCTTGGCCCTATCTTAGCCAGATCAGCCCAAGACTGCCTCTTCCTCCTCATTCAGAAATCACTTCATTTCTGAATCCCAGAGAGGTCTAAATGGTGTAGCAATATAGTGTCTCTTTCCCTCCCAACATGATTGCTCTCCATGCCAAACAACATCACCCAGTTTTGTTGCCTTCATAGTTCAGATCACCAGACCTTTCGTTATCCATTCACTTATCTTGCCTGTCTCCTCCACTAGAATATAAGCTCCAAGAGAGCACAGCCTACATTCTCACTACTCTGTCCCCACATCTGACACACAGTAGGTTCATTGTAAATGGAACCTGAGGTTGGTATGAAGCCAAAAGTTTGGGTCAGAGACATGTCGACGAAAATAATCCATAACCAATCTGTAAATGAAAATTTGGGTGAGTTTATTCTGAGGACCATGGCCCGGGGCCTTTCTTCCCAAAGGAAGAAAGGGCACCGATGAAGTGGGGTGCACAGAGTGGTTATATACCCCCAAACAGTGGGGTGTTTCACATATGATTGAAATGTCCCTCCCACAATAGTCACAAGATTGCCCTGTCGGCACAGCACTTGATGGACACAGCAGGTAGTGGGTCTGCTATCTTGGTGGGCATAGCAGGAGGCAAGTCTATTGTCTCCAGCTGGGTGGTCACAGGTGAGTGCAGCAGTCAGTTTCTAGCCTAAGGAAAGATGCTTAATCCTTAAGGAGACGCCAACGTTGGGAGGGGGAGGGAAGTTGCACCTTTATCTCAAGGGCCTTTCGTCTTGCCATAGGGAATATCTAAAGCAGATATACAATGCATGCTCAATGGCCTCGGTCAGGCCCTTTTGGGAAGACGAGGTCAGGCTGAATTAGGTTTATACCAAATGGCTTCCTCATATTCTCCAATATATCCTATTGCTTGCCATTTTTATTTGTCAGACATTACAGTAGGAAGCTGTCTATTTTGATTATGGCTACTATTATGATGATGATTACTATTATAAGTCAGTACTAATAAAATTTCATCTGTAGCTGACATTTAAAAAATCCTCAACATATCCTGTTTAAAATCATGTGCATATGTGACAAAATTATTTAAAGAGAACTGGAGATCTGGACTAACTAATAACTGAGCATACTTTATAATCCCTTTTTGTAGTCCCCTTAAAGCGGACAGAGCCTGGAAGGGGGAGGTGGAGGGCAGGTGAGGCCCCTGCTGAGCGTGGAGCTGGACAGAAGGTTCTCTTGATGCATGGGGCAGGGTGGGAGAGGGCCTTCCCTCAAGACTTGCTCACTGCCTGGAGATTAGTTTGCCTTATGTTCATCCATCTG
Source organism: Equus asinus (assembly GCF_041296235.1). Classification (NCBI taxonomy): domain Eukaryota; kingdom Metazoa; phylum Chordata; class Mammalia; order Perissodactyla; family Equidae; genus Equus; species Equus asinus. The sequence continues at coordinate 91,756,524 of NC_091810.1, read as the reverse complement.
GGGTGTGACAGCTAATTCATTTTCTCTTTAAAAGAAATTACAATTCTGGCACAGGTCTTAATGTTTTGCTCCTAAATCTTCCATTTTCAGTCTTGTTGAATGTTGATTTTTCAACCCACTCTGAAAAGATACGGCAAATATTTTGAAACCTAGCTTACTTGAAACCTTCATTTTCTAAGATGTATTTTAGGACATATAATGTGATCCAGGCCTCTGGTTCACTCTTCCAAGATGGGGGGAGTGACTAGGGTAATATTGTATTAGATAGCAGGAGCATCTGTTCTTCATGGAATTCTGGAGAATAGAAGTCTAGTGATCCTCTCCTGGTAGGCAACTGAAATAAGAGCTCCTGGTAGTCTTTTCCCCTTTGTGGCAGGTTGCTGTAAGCATTCTTCATGGGATTCAGATTATTTAACGTGTCTTAGAAAGTCTGTTATCAGCAGAGGAGTGGGGGAATATGGTTCATCTGAAACTTGCATAAGGTCTCAATAAATATGATTTTTGTAGTATATCTGATAAGCCAGATTAATTTATACTTGAATCTGGAAGAATGGCCCCAAATCTATAGTACACTATCTTTACGATTCGTATGGGTAGAGAATATTATATACCTCATATTATTTTATTTATATATTTTCTTCTATTCTAAGTTCTATAGTATATATAATTATGTAGTTAATTCCCTTCAGAACCTCTGCTTTCACACTATCCCTGATTTTAACCACCCTTTTCATTATGGAAAAAAGTTTCAAACATTCCTTTAATAAATACCTCTCATTTGGATGAGAGGTATAGAAAATATTGCTTCCAAGTTTTGGTTAACATATACTACATCTTCAGACTGTGTACGCTGGCCCAAATCTATCTGCTAACCTAGAAAATTGCCGTTGCCAGCCCCAGCTGAGGGCACTTTGAATGTGAAGAATGTACAATTACACCGAGAAGCCACCTGGAGAACCAGGGCTAATTCTGAAGCAAGATTGTCATGAAGAGTATCACTCTAAATAGAAGCATTTACAAAATGGCTTTTAGGTATGTTCTTTATTGTTTCAGATGTATCATATGGGTGGCCTAGATAACAAGATAGGTACCCAATACCCTCCAAATAAACCTAGAGAAGGTTAACCTTCCAAAACACTCACTGCCATTGAAGACCCTTCACTCTCAAAGTCCCTGGCTTGAGAAGAGCAAGACTCCAAATCACGGCTTACTAATTTTCATCCTTCAAGATGTTCTAAGAGTTAAGGCCCAACTCATTTCAACAATGATTCCTTGGGCAAGATGACTAGAGGGCATTTACATCTTTTATACGGTAAATGAATTTTAAACATTATTTTTAACGAGTTGAGCAACAAAGATGCCATTCTATTGCATTTGTTTCACTGTAACCTCTACAAAACTCAGAAAATGATTTATAATAAAAATCACCCTTAAAAACAAAAGCTTTCCTCTTTAAACACCTAAAAAGGTGGAAAGTCACTGCCTGAAATCAGAAGTCACCTAACTCATTACACAATTAAATGTTCTAAAAGGTCCCTCCATCAGGCTGAATGTATTTAAAATGTCTGTGTTTCATGTGATGCATTGATATGACTAATTTTGGCTTCAAAGAGCTGATGCTCTTTATTCCTTTCACACCCGATCTCTTTGTGTGTATGTGTGTGTGAGTGTGTGTGAGTGTGTGTAAAAGCCTACTGATGTCAAAGCTTCCAGAAGAGCAAGAGAAAATACTCTTTTCAGTAATCCACTATTGTAGAATCTTTGAAAAGTGCACATACGAAAGCAGAGAAAGTAAAGGGAAACATATTGGCCTTCATTTTCCAAGTCTCCTTCTACCTTGTTTGTTTTTCTGTTTTAATTTTTTTAATGAACACATACAACATTTACCTCTTATCTTCATATGATTCTGGTAAATTTATGGGATTATTAGATTATTCTATCATAGGATTGATCACTAAAAAAAAAACTATTTATCATTTTTCAAAGTAAAATTTTGGAACTACTGACGTAAAAACTCATTCATTTTCAATTAGTGTTGATGCTTCCTGTCAAAAAGGGGAACTCCCTTTTCTTCTCCATCTACAGGTACTTCCCATTACTCACTCCTTTCCTTGCTTCATGACTGTGATTAGGACTTAAATTGTAAATGGTTAGTTTATTCACCAGTTTTCCCAAGCTGTTACAATTTTACTAAAGTTTTACTGGAGTGGTTTTAAAAATCATTATCACTAAATGCAATGGTTCCTTTAATAATTCCTTTACATCTTACCTTGAAGAAAACAGTTCACAGGTCACCCACTCTGTGAAACTCCTCAGGCCTCTCCACCCTGGTATGTACATGTGCATAGTTGATTGCTTTCTCTCTAGCATGTAATAAAGACACCTATTGTAGCATTCATTATACTGATTATAATGGTTCGTTTTCAGATCTGTCTTCCCCATGGGTCTGAGCTCTGAATGGCAGAGATTTTTTTTTATAACATATCTATATGTACGTACCTGAGCAATGCCTGGCATATATTAGACAATAAGTAAATATTTGTTGAAATATGTGTTTTAATCTCCTTAATTTCATTTTTATGATTACAAAATAATAAATCTTATTGAAGAATATTTGAAAAATACCTGAAAATGCAAAGACCATTCATTACTTTTGACTCTATCATCCTGAAATAGCCACTGCTAATATTTATATCTGAATTTTTCTTAATTGAATTTGATTTGTGGTTTAAGATGAATAAACAAAGGCTGACACAACCCCAAAATGCCCCCGTTTCATCCCCTTGACTGTATATTTCACATCTTACTTAATAGATTGTATATTTTTTGATGGTCCTCTAATCTGCTGGCTATTTTGAAATTATTTAGGGACAATTTCATCTACCTTAATTAATTTATTTATTTTCATGCAATAAACATTCATCGACCTCCTGCTGTGTTTCAGGTACTAAACTGGCCCTTGAAAAATAATATTGAGCAAACATACCTATCTCTGCCCTCATGGAATTTATAGTTAGAAGAGCAGATGGTAATAGATAATTTACAAAAGGAAAGATTCCGATTTCAGTTTAGAAACTATGAGTCCTTTCCTAGGTGGGTGAAGAAAAGAAAACGGATAATGTGCAATGTTCATAATCTAGACATTCAGAAATTGTCTGTATGTGTGTGTGTGTGTTTGAGGAAGATTAGCCCTGAGCTAACTGCTGCCAATCCTCCTCTTTTTGCTGAGGAAGACTGACCCTGAGCTAACATCCATGTCCATCTTCCTCTACTTTATATGTGGGATGCCTACCGCAGCATGGCTTGACAAGCGGTGCCATGTCCACACCTGGAATCTGAACCGGCGAACCCTGGGCTGCCAAAGCGGAACATGCGCACTTAACTGCTGCGCCACCAGGCCAGCCTCCCAAGAAATTGCCTGTGTTTTAACATGTGGCATTTGTGTGTGTGTGTCTGTCTGTGTGCTTCTCTTACTCTGATCAAGTTATGGAAGGACTTTCAATTTTCCAGCTATCCTGAATCCTTCTAGCCATAAATTTAGGCTCTCCCTCCAAAAGGTTAATCACTTGATTTGGTTCCTGACTTATTAATTTTTAAAAAAATTTCTAGGAATAATCTAACCATCAAAATACTTTCCTTTGGAAGAAATCACGGATTTTCAAGGCTTTAGAACACTGATATTCACTTTTAAATTCCCGTATTTTGTATGTAGAAGTCACATTAATAATCCACATACGTTAAAAAAAAATTGGAAACAAAAGCAAAACCAATTCAATCTCAGAAAATCAGGTATAGGTCTGCAATTAAGAGCTGCTTTTCTGATAGAACATTCTCTTTATAGTAGAATTGATAAAAGAAGCATTTATCTTTTGATTTCTTTGTCCTCTAAAAAAGATTTCTAGTTTATATACTATGTTTTAATTGATATTTCCTCAGTAATATTAAAAATTCAGTGATGAAGAAAGACAATTGAGGGCAGGCGGGCTTAAATTTAAGCCATTCATAATGGATTTCCAAAATTTATTATTACTTTTCTAAATAACGATCATTAATTATATCTGGGTTACCTCATAATTTTTAAAAAGTAATAAATTATAGGTAGACTTTCAACTTCACATACCGTAATGCAAATTGGAAATGCCTATGTACTGGATTATTGCTCTACTCACCCAGTCAATGTCAAGAGTAAAAGCGGGAAATTGATATTAATAAATGTAGAGGTTTCTTTCAATTATGTCTGAGAATGAAAATAATTCTAAATACCTCTAAATATTCTAAATGACTTACTGGAGAATCAACTATCAAAGAACAACCTCAAAATAACGTGCCTTGTTGTTGTTGTCGTTTAAGGATTTTCTTGCAGAATTGAAGTGATTGAACACTTCAGAGGGTGATTTTGTATGACTCTTGACTTTAAAATATGCTGTATGCTTAATGCCCATGGTTTAATTTTCCGTTGGTGTGATGTAACATTTATTTGCTTTCTTCTGTACAAAGAATACTATAGAGAGAGAGGTAAAATCTTGAAAATATCTTAGTAACCATCAACAAACACAATATTGCTTTCATTTTTCACTTTTGGTTAACCTACTTATTACTTTTCTAAGCAAAGTTTTTTTTGAAAAAGAATACACAGGAAAGTTCACAAATTTTAAGTGAACTTTTACAAATGAACATATCGATGAAATCATCATGCATATGGAGACAAAACCAGAAGTCTCTATAATGCTCCCTTCTGACCTGAATCCCTCCACAAGAATAACCGTTTTTCTGACATCTGCCATTATAGATTAATTTTGCCTGCTTTTGAATGTTATATAAATGGAATCAAACAGTAAGTTCCCTATTGTGTATAGCTCCTTTCCCTCAATATTTTATTTTATGTTTTTGTTTGTTTATAATTTTTCTCCCCACAGCCCCAGTATATAGTTGTATGTCCTAGTTGTAGGTCATTCTAGTTCTTCTATGTGGGACGCCACCACAGCATGGCTTGATGAGCAGTGCGTAGGTCTGCACCCAGGATCTAAACCTATGAATCCCAGGCCACCAAAGCGGAGCATGTGAACTTAACCACTTTGCCATGGAGCCGGCTCCTCAATATTTTATTTTTGAGATTTATCCATGTTGTTAACTATAGCAATAGTTCATTTGTTTTTATTGCTGAAGATCAAGGGTCAGCAAACTTTTTTTAGCAACAGCAAATAGAGTAAATATTTCACAACTACCCAATTCTGCCATGGTAGTATGTTATAGCACAAGAGCAACCATAAACAATACGTAAATGAATAGACATGTCTGTGTTCTAATAAAACTTTATTAACAGAATCAGACAGTGGTCAGATTTGGTTAATGGGCCACAGCTTGCCAATCCATGATGTAGGGTATTCTATTGTAAGAGTTTTCCACAATTTATTTATCCAATATACTATTGGTATTGTCTCCAGTTTGGTAAGTGATGCTAAAAAAACTTCTAGATCACATCTTTTGATGCACATATATATGTATTTTGGTTGCATGTATTCTAAATTATTCAGCTGCTGGGTCACAGGGTAAGCTTATGTTCAGCTTTGATAGATCTGACCAAACAGCTTTCTGACTTCACACCCACCAGCAATCTCTGAGAGTTCCGGTTGCTCCATTTCTCCACCAACACTTGGTGTCATCAATTTTTAATGGGGAATAGTTATGATTTCCAGAGATGATGCTGGAATTAAATCTATAACAAGGAATATATTTTCATGGATAGTATTACTAGGAATTTAAGTTTAAACATTTAATTTTATTTTATCTGTGCTCTTTTCCCCCAGTTTGGCACACACACGCACAAGCAAAAACCCACTCCCACACACACCAACTGAAACAACAACAAAAACTGCATTTGCTAATCCTCAAAGAACCCTGTGATTTCCTATTGTGCTTTAGAAAATAATTGTGCATTCTATGATTAGAGACAGAGAGAGAAAAAGTGATGCATCCTGTTATCTTTAAGAGGATAATTTTAAAACCTCAGAAACTGTCTCCAGCCAGTGCTTTCAAAGTCAGCTCAAAGTGCAGTGGGATGTGCAGAAAACGTTCATTAGTCAGGCACACGGCGAGTCTTCTTTACTTCTAGGAATCATTTCTAATCATTTGTAATTAGAGTAATGCTCTCGAAAATGTTTGCATTGCTAAACATAAGGAGTTGAAACCCTCTCTTCTGGGAAAGTGAGCAGATGGTGTCACTTCATTTACTTTTTCCTGGTCGGCAGGGAGGACTACGGGATTTAACTTGTCCTTTCCACCTCTTCTGCCCAGGGTTTGGATAGTTGTCTTGTCTGTGGTCATGGCTCTTGGCTCAGCTATTTCTTGTCCAGTGCCTTTTGTTTGATATTGCTTTGATCTTCACCCAGTATCAGCAATGCCTTGCTTGGATGACTCTCTCACCCTAGCTCTTACTCTTTTACTTGGCAGGAGTAGTCTTTTCTTTTGGTTGCAAGAATCTGGCCAGTAATGAGGTGGTAAGCTCCTGTCGAAGCAGCAGGAGTTGTCAGTGCTCCTTTCTTTCATTAACTTTCTTGGGCTCTCGCCACAACAGCAAGACTTCAGGGACTGAGAATTTAACCTTCTCCAGCACTGATCATTTTTCCACATGGATTCACATGGCCCCAGAGCCCCTTGGCCCCTTTCACCACCCCCTCCCTTCACCCTGCTTTTTATAGGCTATCCTGAACTTTCTGTCCAGTGCTCTCCAGGGCTGCCATGAAATAATATGCTTGAAGCGTTTCTTTTTTTAGTTAATACCTTTTATTCATTGTTGTTAAATTCAGAGCACTTTCATACAGCTTTAACAAAAGGTGCTGAAACTTCAGATAACAGCTGTGGCAAGTTATCTTTTTCCTTATGAAATAAGCAAGTAATTGGTAAGCATAATTTGTAGCTTAATATCATTTTAATCCTAGTAGAAGAATGAAAATCTTTGTATTCTTCTACCCGATAGAAATGATTTTGTATATATATATATATTTTTATGTTTGTGAATACATATATATGTATATAATTAGTGTATAGCATAAAATCAGAAAATCTATAGTTTATAATTAGAAAAATCCATACTTCTTCATGTAGTGACCATTTAATTAAATATTCAAATCTTCACTCACCACTTGATTCATTCTAAAAGAAACAATGTATTGATATACTCACCAGGGACTTTGACCAACTTAGTGTGATGATGACAACAATAATAATATAATAACAGTAATATCAATAATAATAACAATAACAATAAAACTGTCATGTTTTATTGCCTACTATGTGCCAGATATAATGCTAGACGTGTGTGTGTGTGTGTGTGTGTAAAATTTCTGATTATCAGATAAAACTTGTAGTTATGATCATGTCCAGTTTACAGACAGGGAAAAGGAAGGCCACACAAGTTTCTTGCCCAAAGTCAGACTTACTCTGGATAGTTCCTCTTTTCCCCCAATACCCACATCCCCCACCCTGGTCAATTTGCGGTTCTCTCAGATTTGGTTGTCATACATATCATCAATATTTAGTTACCATCCCTAATATAATATGCATTCATTTGTAAGAGCATTTCCAAAGTATCGATGGACATAACCTATTCTTGGACCTATCATCATGAGCTGTACGTGTTGAAAGACTAGATTCACTTGATATTTCAAGCTTACTTTGAAGTCGTCTTCATATTGATGAAAGATCCACCCTCACTGGTGCTTTATCTTACTATAGCCTGATTTATGTATCTACAATCACTTATGGATTATGCTTTTCTATGGGATTAGAGGATGCAAGTGTACTATTGGCTACTTTTAACTTATAATATTTCCACTAATTTCCAATTTGCCATTAGGGACTAAGATGATTTTCCACTCTTTGAATCTATATTGACACCAAATTAATATCAATGCAGAAAAATGTCCATATTGTGTACTACTTTCTTAATAGGTGCCATTATGTGTTTTCTTATAGTTTCTCATTTCCTGCTCCATGACTCTAATCTTCCTTCATTTTTCTTCTAGAGGTGCAACTGTCTTATACTCATATTTACTGATGGATATATTTCTATTATCTTTCACCACCAGCAGCCACTGGCTTTTCCTTACCCCAGGAAAATTAAAAAGCAACTTCCTCAACATAGTGCTCTTTACCTCTTAATATCTGACAGCATAAGTCAAATGCCAATCTAAGTCAATTCAGTTTCATCAGATATTCTACTAATGGCTTAGGCACTTGGCAATTCCCTTCTAGGCCAGAAAATGAGTTCAGAAAAAAATATATGGGAATTTTCAGATTATAAAGACATAAAATTGTAAAATAGAGATAGAAAATGGTAGTCAAAATATGTCTCTTCAACCAAGGAGATATTTCTTGTAAGGAGATGTAAGGTTTAAAATATTTCACTGATTTCCATTCAAGAAAACATCAGTTAAACAAAGGTAGAAGAAACAATTTATTGTATTTCTATATTCCTAAAATTCCACACAAATGATTCCAAGTTTTAAAACAAAATGCTATTGCCAAAATTATAACTTTTTACTGGTTAATCCCTTTATTCATTTCCCCAGAGTAATCCAATCTGTTGCAGGTACTGAGGCTGAAGGAGTTAAAACAGAGTTAAGAGGGTCTTGGAGGGAGAGTGAGTGCATGTGCCTGCATGCTGGATCCCGCACTCTGCTCTTCACATCCCCGGGTGACCTTGGCAAGCAGCCCCCTTGTGGTCCTTCCTTTTCTGTGCAATATGGGATTTTGAGAAAATGATCTACTATGTCCTTTCAAGCTCCAGACATTTATGGTTATTTGTATCAAGACTGAACTTTACTAAAACTATTTGAGTAAATGATGCCACATTTTAGTCATCATGTGAGAGGAGCAAGAATCTGTTGGAAATTACTCAAATTGTTAGAAACAGTGACTGCTGCTTCATTATAGATACAGCTAGTTAAAGACAGCTGGTTTTGTGATCATGACACCTCCCAATTCCGTTCGGTGGTTCCCCATTGCTCTTAAGATAAAGATCAAACTCTTTAACCTGGCCTGCATAGCCCCCAACGTTTAGCCCTTGTGTTAGGTGAGGTAGGTCAAATGTGTAATGACTGAAACACAAAGGATGTGTATTTCTTCCTCAGATAATAGTCCATTAAGGGGTTCTTGTTGGCAGGCCATTCTCCTACCAGTGCCATAGGAACCTAGATTCTTTCGCTTGTGGCTCTGCCTCCTCTGGGTACTTGTATTTTTTTGTATTTAGCTGATGAAGGGAAAAAGGGAACGGGCCTTGGCTCAGAAGTGATAACACATCATTTCTGCTCACATTCTGCTGGTGGGAAAGAATCACATGGCCACACCCAACCGCAGGGTGAGAAGCAGTGCTGGTGCATATCCAGGAAGAAGACAAAATGAATTTGGGTGCACAGCTAGCAGGCTCTGTCAAAGCTTCATCTCTGCCCTTAAGCCACATGATCTCTTTCAGAACCTAGAATGCCCACACTCTCCACGGTCTCTGAGCTTTCACCTAAGATCCCTCCCTCTTCACCTGGCTCCAGCTCCCCTCACCTCTCAGGTGGTGGTGACCTCTTCTCTGGGCTACCATGACACTTTGTCTCTATCCTATCTTCTACCGTACCATAATACTTGCTGCAGTTTATTTCAATGAATTTTCTGTTTTTTCTGCTGGGTTCTCAGCCTCTTGAAAGTAGAGACCATATATTTTCCCTGTTTGATTCAAGACTGATGGGAAAAAAGCGAGAATGAAAGAGGAAGAAGGAAAGAGACAAGATCTGGAGTAAGTGTGAGAGCTGGAAAAGGATAATAGATAGGCTAAGACGTCAAATCGCTTGTGTTTTCTTCTCCACTGAATAGACTAGTTATTTGGACATAATATTGTCAGATAAAAACATGTCCATCATTCTTTGTGGTTATAAAAATGGATGTGATATTAAATTACTTTGTTATATTAGTATAGAATATAACAACTTCTCTGGGATGAAAAGGAAAGACTAATGCTAAAGGAGAGGGGCCGCATCTGGAAATATTTTCAGCACCCCATTCCCGTCTTGCATCTCAGCAGTGTTCTTTTAAGCACCACCAAATGCTTGCTGTCTTATTCACCCCTAAAGAATTCACAGGACTCCTCTAATCATCTTCATTGAAAAGTAGCTTTCTCCTTCTTGCTGCCAGTTTCTCAGGCTGAGGTGAGAGGCTGTATGAGAAGAATGGAACCACCATCAATTCATTATGGTTTGCTTTTGAGAGAATTATCTGTAGATTTGAAAACACAAGCAGCTGAACCAACCCTCAAATTATTGTGAATCTGTCTCCTTAAAATATCTTAGAACCGGAGATGTTTCTGAATTTCATATTTACAAGTATATGTGTAAAATTCTTTTTTGGATTCATGGGGCAATGCATTGATAGAAACAGCTATGTGGTGAAGCAGGTGTATGCGCCTTCAGAAATAAATATGCAGAGAATGTAACAACATGGCAAGCAGCATTTCTGAAGCCCAAATTGTAACACATATTAGGAAGCACACACAGAGGTAAGAAAATAAATAAAACTCCACATTGACAATTCTACTGTCACGTAATGGATGCAAGTCAAATAATCTAAAACTATGTGATGTACAAAGTAGACTACTTGGATTAATGGACTTCTAGAAGAAAGAAAACACAATCATTTAAAAATAATTTGAGAAGTGTTTTGTTTCAGATATGAAATTAAATTATTTTATATAACGTGTATTTTGGCCTTAAATTCTCACGGAAAAATTGAGACATAAATCTTAGAAAAAAGTATATTGAAATATGAACATTTTTTAAAAATGAAAATTCAGACTCCATGAGTCACCAAAGATTTCCATATCAGTGTGTGAATCTGCAAAACAGACTGGGTCTGGCAGAACTCTGTTGGTGCCGCCCGTGAAGAGTCCTGGCATGGATTAAAAATGTAACGGAAAACATCGGTCTATAGGTGTCAGCTTATGAGTACTAAAATTATAAAGCAGTACAGGTGCCCACATTCTTTCAGTACCCAGACAATACTTCAGGTCTATTAACCTCAGAGTTTTCATTGTTTACAAGTAATTAAAACCGTACTGCCATTTAGCGAGTTGTCAATCCGGCTGGATTCAGATGTCCACCTTCTGTCTTAACCTTGTATTACTCAACTATTTTGGGTCCAAAGATGAAAAAACCGAGCGTTTATGTTTTTTAAGAAAATTATCCCAAGTCTTAGGATTATGCCATATTTTTTTAGTATGAAGAGACCAAATTGTCTCCTATTTTTACTTTAGAACTGAGAAAACCAAGGCCTGAGAAATTTCAGTGGCCAGCCTGAGATAAAATGGATACATACTGTGAGAACCAGGATTTTCTTTTGATTTTAAAGGCTGTTTTTGTAAAATATCTTCATTATTGGAACTTAGTTTAAAACAAAATTTCAACCCCTTTTAAAGGAAAGAAAAGTAGTCTTACGTTTAGACTGGTTTATTTTCATCCATTTAATCTGTCAGCACGTAGACAGTTGTTTCAGATATTAAGATACTTTGATAATGCATTATTTACATTTCTCTTGAATGACAAAAACAAAACATAGTATACAGTGATATTTTAATTAGAGTAATGTCATCTCAAAGATTCTAAAAAGAGGAAAAAGGAAGCTCTTTCATACTTAATGTAAGGGAACTAATTCTGCTTTGCTCTTGCACCTGCTGAAGGAATTTATTGGAAGAAATGGAATTGGAGATATTTGCCCTTTTTTATTAAAATCAGCTTAATAGTTCTTAGCACCACCTGTTACCACACCGTGACATCCATCTTTGGGTCCTAGATTTTCTCCAGATGTTTAGCTTTCTGTCGTTTTGGGGATCCTGGCTTTTTTACAGTCCAGTGACTTACAAGTCACATCATTTGCCCGTGGAAAACACACAGATGGAGGGAGTTTAAAAATGTTTCATGTCAAGAAAGAAAAAGCTTAGTGTTGATTTTGAGGATCCCACTTTTAGATTTTAACAGCCAGCTAATAAGGCATTTCTGAGGACAGGCGGTAGAAATTTACTGATGTAAAAAAACTCTATCAAGCTAAACTTAGTTCCCTCATGAGTCTGTTGTACATATCTTATACTTACAGCTCTTTTTCTGGAATTGTCTACTGTTTTAACGCAAGGATAGTATCATGTAATTGTAATTACACAATTATACTAAAAATAAGATGAACAATCTGTTGAATTTGTCTATTATTTGGCAGTGAAAACACAGTTCAGCATACAGAATTTTTCATAAAATAACTATTTCATGACCAGGCAACATATTTTTTCAGTGAATTTTAGCCAGGATAAGACTCAAGTTGTACCTGCTTTGAAAATATTTTCCTTTCTGTGAACAGGAATAAGCTAATGGTGTCAGGACAACCCTCTCAGGTAAACAAGAACAATCTCCTTATATTTCTATCCTCTTAGTGTTCTTTAATTCTGAATGGCAATCGTGTTAAAGCCTCATTCTAGAGGAAGAGAGTCATTAAGACTGTGGACCTATGGTGTAACTTAGGGCACGTCATTGTACTTCTCCTTTGCCGATTCTTGGGGAATTTGAATTTCCGGACACTGGACAAGAATTTTATCTTGATTAGTTGCCTTTTGGGGTTTCAGATGGGTATATCCCTCCTAGACGGAGTATAAGGGAGCCTCTTTTCTGCCTCACTGAGCTTTAAATTAAGTCCAGGCTTCTTTGTAATGGAATGAAAACAGGGTTGATGAGCAAGACTAACCTACAGAGGCTGACCCAGGTTTAAAATTTGGTAGGATGATAATTCAGACTCCTTTGAAAGTAGCTTTATCTTTGATGCAGTGCCTTATGGAGGCTCCCTGAAATGTGACGGCCAGTGCTATCCCTGTGTTAGGAGGATTCCACAAGGTCCCAGGACCTCCAAGTATCTTTGGGGGCAACTTGCTGCTCTTTATAGCATTAGGCTGGGGGCCATGACAGTGTTCAAGCATCTGACATTTGAGGTAATTCCTGGTTGCAATTCTTTCTCTATTATATTTTTATTCTCTTGTTGGAACTAGATTAAATATGAGCATTGCAGGTGCATGAGTTATGGCGGTATATGCATTGTTTACTCTGATGTGCAGAAAGACCTAAGAACCTTGACTGGAGGAGTCTTTTCTCATTGCATAAAGACCACCTATTCCTAATTAAACAACCATCTTTCAACTTTGCTACTTTCATTTGTCATCCAACTTTTCTAATTTAATAACAGTATCTTGGGTTGGGGAGAGAAGCTTCCCCGGAAATGAATTATTGAGAAAATACAGACATTGTATATATTCATTCCATTAATGAAAAATAAAGACAAAAACAACATTCAAGAAGAATTCTTGCTGAGATAGGAGATCTCTGCTAGTATTCTACCCTCCCCCGCAAAAAAGCATTTTTAGTCTTGATGGTAAAAAAAAAAAAGAAACTACTTCTTTAATTTTAAATTTTGCATCTCAACTGAGGAAACAGGCCTCATTATATTCAAATAAGATTTGGTATTACACAGTTGAATGCAAAGATTTAACTCCCCTCCATCCTTCAGTCTCACGTTAGTAAAGCTTTTGTGGGAGAGGGAAGCAGAAACAAGTTGCAAATTGATAAAGGAAAATAATTTATATAAAGTGATTTTTAATTTTTGATCAAAAACGTGTATTGAATATATACCGTGTTTGTGTGCCAGACCCTTGGGCTAGGAACGGGGACTATGAACTTTCATTTAGTCAATAAATTTATACTGAGTCCTTCCTACAAGCCAAGCATTATTCTAGGCCCTGGAGATAAGAGCAGGAAACAAGAATCCCAGGCCTTACTGCACCTGTGTTCTAGTGGGAAAAATCAGACAACTTTTCTGTATATAAGTAAACAGTTTATTAGATGGTAAGTGCTAGTGAGAAAAATAAAACAGACTAAAAGGATTGGGAGAATTAGGGGTTGTGATTTTAAATGGGGCGATTTCGGTGAGTGCTCCAGGCGACAGGCGAACAGCCAGTGTTGGAGCTCTGTGGAGGGAGCGTGCTAGGACAGGTTCTAGATCAGAAAAGAGACTAGGGAAGCTGCAGTAGGGTGAGTGAGGGGGAGAATATTAGAAGTTGAGGGGTGATCATGGTGGGGCGGATCACGACAGCATTGTAAGCTATTACAAAAATTTTAGCATTTACTCTGAGTAAAGAGACATACAGGGTTTTGAGCAGAGAGTTTAATCTGACTTAAATTTTAAAATGACCTTTCTGGCTGCTGTTATGACTACAGATGCAATAGGAGGAGGCGGTGCAGCTAGAAAGGGTGGAAGCAGAGAGTTTTATGCTCTTGAAGGGTCTTGGGTCTAGTTCAGGGGCTACATATGTTCACCTATTGTAAAGGCGAGAACTCAAGAGGAAGTAGGAGGAAAGTGTGGTCTGAGAAAAGAAGCAAACTCTCGCAGGGTCAAACGCACTCATTTACAGCTCTACCCATTTAGTGTTAGTCAATTTTATAGGGTCCTTCTGGGATGTGGAGACAGAAAGGGACAGAAGGAGGGTGACATATTTTTATTTAAAATATTTATCTTTTTTAGTATAATTGTAATATACATTTATTATAAATAAGTTTAGAAAAATATAAATTAAAAAGTAAAAAGTTAAAATTTAAATTAAAAATTAAAAAACAGAGGGGCCAGCCCTGGTGGCATGGTGGTTAAGTTCAGCACATTCCTCTTCAGCAGCCTGGGTTTCGTTCCTGGGCATGGACCTACACGGCTCTGTTAGCAGCCATGCTGTGCTGGGGGCCCACATACTAAAAAATAAAAGAAGATTGGCATGGATGTGAGCTCAGGGAAAATTTTCCTCAGCAAAAAAATATAAATAAATAAAATAGAAAGCAACTGTAATACCATCATCAAGAAATTGTCACTGTTAGTATTTTTATTTATTTTATTCCAGTTTTTTATCTACGTACCTATCTATTTACCCACTTATGAAGAATTAGGAAAAAAACACTCTATGTGAGAGAATTCTGTTTTTTTACTCAAATTATACCATTAACTTTTACCATATCATGGAGTATTTACAGAAACTGTGATATTTATGGCAGCATTTCCATTGTAGAGATAACACATTATTTTACATAGACATACAGTTAGAAGAATGGAGTGTTTTGACTTTTATATTGTAAAGGAATGATGTTTTGATCATCCTTGAATGTGAATCTTTATATGCATCTCGAATGACTTCCTTAGGATGCACTGCAGCAGCAGCAGTAGTGAAGTTTTAAGATCAAGAATACACTTATCTTTAATGCTCCTGGTATAGCATCCGACTGTTTTCCAGAAAGGCTACAGGTGCATACCTTTGATAGCCTTACCATAATCCCAATTGGCTTGGAACAATAGAATTAATATACACATATGGGTTTACTTGCTACTGAGGTTTGCATTTGTTTCTTGGTATCATGTTTCTCTTGGCCTCTGTTTCTCCTTTACTGAGATGTGTATACACCTCTTGCTCATTTATAAGATCTTATGTAGTAAGATTATTCAGCATTCTATCATGTGTATTGAAAACACATTTGTCATTTTGCCTTTTAATTTGCATGTATTTTAAATTTCAGATAGTCAATCTTTCCCTTTGTTATTTCTCTCCTTGTTTTTGGAAATACTGTTTCTCATCCTGATATTTTCATTCACATCTAGTTTTTCTATAAGCTCTTGTGTTATTTACTGATTTTCTTTTTTTAAATTTTCCTCCTCAAACCCATTCTCCAATTGCACTTTTTAATGTAGATTCAGAGATGAGGATCTAAGCTGACTTTTGTTTTCTCAGTATATGGCCAGTTCTCCCAACAGTAATGTTTAGAACGGTTAATTCTTTTCACATTAAACTGTGATATTCTCTTTATCACATATAAAGTTTTTACATATACTTAGCTCTGCTTCCACTGATCTCTTTAAAATCTTTTATGCTACAGTATATGTTGATATGTGGTAGGAGATGTGTCTGGGATATTTCAAGTCTTAAAAATGATTTAGTGGGTTTCAAGCAATCAGACTAGTCAAGGGGGCTTCCTTGTAGGGCGATGAATTATTTTTTCCTGTCTCTATTTCTGTCTAAAATCAAGCAAACAAAATGATTTTTATCATCTATTCTGTAATTTGTCATATATTCTGAATAAATTCTCAGTGTAAACTCTCCCCAATGATGAAAATATTTGTCCAGAAACAAAACTTTTAGAATTTTATGTTAAATCAACCAAATCCCAGATTTTAGATATACATATAGTATAAAATACAACATTTCTGGTAAGTTAAGTGCCTAAGTAGTTGAATGAATGAATAAATGAATGAATGAACGAAGTATGGTGTGGAGATAGATACACAGATAAGATTTTCATGATTCAGTTACACTGGTAGATATGAAACTAGGAAAGTGTAATACGTAAACGTTTTTATGGTTCAAGATGTGAACTCTAAGTTAGACTTTCGAAATTCTAGTGGGGAATACGGTTTGAGGCAAAGTGGACTCTGAAAATATGAGATGATTTTTCAATTTGCATTTTTGTTCTAGAAATGAGTGGAAAAAATCTCCTATGGCAAAATATAATGGCTTTAGCACCCTGATCAGCCTGACCAATGAAATGGGAAGCGTATTCTGAGAGGAGTTTCTTTAACTATAGTTATATTTTCTCACTTTTTGCCTCCCATACTTCTTCTTTCTTTCTTCACTCACTTTTTCCTCTTCTATTTTGATTTTCTTCCCCTTCCTTCTATTTCATTTTCTTAATCCAGCCTAATTAACTTCAATAAGAAAGGTCTAATAGCCAGTCAGTCATGAAAAAAAAAGGAAGCAAGAAAAGAATCTATCAACCGATTAGTGTATCCTTCTCATTATACAGTAGATTAGATATTACTGTTTTGACTTCCCGGTCTCATGAGAAAGACTTGGCTAAGAAAGACGGCAACAAAACATTCATTAGTATGACATATGGCAAAAATAATGGAAGTGGGACCCAACAAACCCATTCAGGTTAAAATCTTGAAGCTGTAATTGTAAGATAATTGCGTAGTCTTATTGTCAAGCAGTTACAGCATGAGACTAATAGGATGCCAAGGGAAATGTTGATCAGTACTTGAGAGCCTTAATTTTCCCCAAATTTTATTCACTAACTTGTTCAATGAATAGGGCTCTCTTCTGAAGTTGCTATTCATGCCCGAGTTACTGAACAGTTATGTGCTTTAAAGAGGTGGCCGAACAGAGCTGACTGAGAGAGCTTAGAGTGGGCACTCGGATGAGAAAATGAGACACACTCTTCCAAAACGTTTATTCCTAGGTGTCGGGAATGCTCCCAACATCTAGATTGCATTTCTGACTGTGCCAATGATGTGGCTCATTGTAAGTCTGCTAAATAAACCACTGCAGGAATCTTTTTTTTTTTTTAATTTACTCCAGTTAAAAAAGCCACTTTCATGTTTGCAAGAATAATTTGTAGGACTGAACAAATTCTAAAGTCTGGGTAGATTTTCTTTTGAGTTGCTCTATAATCACAAATTCACATATTCTGCTGTAAGATGCTTAGAAACAAAATAATATCTCAGGAATATTGAAACTGTAAGCATTCAGATATCTCCAATTAATCTATTTTTAATAGAAAAGTGATATAGCCTGTATACCATTCTTATTTTAAGTGAATTATGTATGCACAGTTTTTCTCCCAGTAACTGCTTATATTATGAGTTTATTAATGAACTTTATTTATAGTGCACAGAGAAAGCAAAAAAGAAATATCTCCATTTGCAATAGGAAGCCAGAATACACTGTAAGTAGCACAATAATTTCATTAGTATCGGAATGAACTGTTAAACTTTTGCCAGAATGAAATTACTGATTATCAAAGTTACCTAAAACGTAAAATTGGATGCAAAGTGCTCAGAATGAGTTTAAAAATCGGCATAATTCAAGAAGGTTCTTAGGGTACATTTTCAATAACTTTTCCACAAAGTTATAATATTTGGCCAGTTAGTCTAACAGGTTAATTTTACAGATAAGTGCAAAAAAGCACAGTGAGATCAAGATTAACAGGCTTTTCCACAATCCTGCATCTATTTGGCACTAAAATGAGAAGTTCTTCCTTCCCAGCCCACAGATCTATTTACACAAATGACAGTTGGTGTCCAGAGATGATGCCTTGAATGAGAAGCCAAGGAAATTAAGAGATTTTACTTAAGGATGTCTGCTAGCCCCTCATTTTTTTTTCAAATTTTTTATTATTATTTTTTTATGGATAAAGAAGATGTGATATATATACACAATGGAATACTACTCAACCATAAGAAATGATGAAACCCGGCCATTTGTGACAGCATGGATGGTCCTTGAGGTTATTATGCTGAGTGAAATAGCTCCTCTTTTGCTCCTTCTGTTATTTGTCATGATTCTTGTAAAACATAAAACTGATGTGACAATCCTCTGCTCGAAACCCTCTGACAACAAGTCCTCCCCCAATTCATTCACATTAAAAGCTTGTCCTTATAATGCCCTAAATCCTGCAGCTCGGTCCCTCTATTACTGCACCCTGACCTCATCTCCCCCCACTCACCCCAACTTACTCTGCCTCAGCTCTTGGTTCTCCAAACTTGTCAGGCATTCGCGGTCTCAGAAGCCTTTGTAGTTCCCTCAGCAGGAATGTTCTCTCCCCGGACGTGTCCCTGTCTCTCTCCGTCACCTTCAAGTCTGTGCCCCAGGACTGCTCCTAAACAGGGGAAATGGATGCCTCTGCCCTGTGTCTGCTCTTTTAGAGGCGCCAGGCCTGCTCCCCTCCTTGCTGAGCCCCACATCCCACAGAGCAAAGAGCTCAACAAGCCAAAGGGAGACGCCTACCCCAAACGCAGCCCCTTTCTAGAGCACCCTGCTGTTTCCAGAAATACCCAGAAAATGTTCTGATGAGGATGCTTTGCGCAAGTCACAGCACCCTTGAGGGCTTCACTGGTTATCTTATTTAAAATGATGCCATAACCTAGTGTATAGTTTATTCACCAACTGTATCTGTCTCCTCCTACTAGAAGGTAAACTCCATGAGGCAAGGATTTTTGCCTACCTGTTTACAGCCATAGCAGCTTGTTCCAAACACTACTTGACACACAGTACGTGTTCAATAATATTTGCTCATTGAATGAATACATAAATAAAGGGCACAGATCTATCTTCTGTCTTCTAGACAGCTGTGAAAATGACAGAAATTCATTTGAAGATGGTATGTTGTTTTCAGTTCATCTTTCTTGCTCATGGAGCTTGTTGTAATGTTTCAAATCTCTCTTCTGAAATCCATCAAGAATTTATACCATTTAAAGTCTTATTTAATTGCTTCTGACAAAGGCTATGTGATTAAGGTATTGTTATCATAACTTATATATAGGATTGTAGAACATTTTACAAATAAGTTTTTATGTGTTATTTTTAGCAAAATGTTTTCCCTCTGAACATGCGATCTAAAATACTCTGCATTTCTACGTCGTGATATTATTCATCCTGGTTCAAATTTCTTCCCATAAGAACACATCTCTAAGGTAATAATGTAAATCAATAGAAAACACGATTCACTTAACAATTTTATTTTAACAAATGCATTGCAAGATCATATTTTTAAAATGTGTTGTATCTGTAGTTAAATTATTTTCAAAAAAGTAATTTACATTTGACTTAAGGACACTTTTCTCATTAAGATACGCTGCTGACAAATCCACACGACAGCATGTTCCGAGAGGCTAGGTGTATTAAATTATACATGGTCACTTAGGGGATTGCTCAAGAAAATACTCATAGTAACAGTATAAGCCCATAGGAATTATGGCAAGTGCATCCATCATGTGAGAACAGTTGTCATTAATAAAGCCTTATTGCCAACTACAAAGAGCTTTCAAAGCATTTTCCACTTGGATTACCGTATGTCAAACACATTTTAAAGATTCAGTTGTTGGTTTAGGAAATTGAAAATAGATGTCAAAACCAAAAGGTGTGAAGTTCTGCAACAACTCTTTAGGTTTGACTGATTCATGCTAAAAGAGCATAAACAAAAATAAGATACATGTAGAAATTAATTTGAATATAGAAAACCAAATAGAGTCATTTGATAAAAGAAGATATTTGAGAAAAATGTTACACTTTTTTTCACCAAGAACATTCATCTGGAACTAATCTTGTAAAATCTTGACTTTTTGTCTCACTGCATTGGCCTTCTATTTCTCTCCTACACTGTCATTTAAATTGTCACGTTTTAGTCTAGCCTTCCCAGAATAATCAGAAGCTCCCTGATTATAAGAAACGTCCTTTAAATTTATTTAAACATGAGAGTTTCTATCAGAGTAAGCGTCTGATAAATCTATAATGCTTAATTACAAATTCTCTATCATCTATTTGAAAACTATCAAAGATTTCACTTGAATTAATATTTAACATCTACTGAATACTGTCCATGTAGGCACGTGTTATGTGTTTTACGTAGACTATCTAACTTAATCTTCAAAATACACCTAATCATTAAGTAATTCTAGTAATAATATTATTAGTATTCCCCTAAAAAAGTAAGACATAGAATTTAAGTCACTTATTCAGGGTCCCTCAGTTATTTGTGGTAGATAGAAATAGGATTTCAAACCCAGGAATTTGAATGCCAGTGTCTTACTATAACTTTATACTGAGTCCACACTTTCTTAATCAATGTCCTAGCTTTCACATAAATGACCTGGAGAGTTTGTGAATTCCACTAAGATCGTAATTCAGAAATGTGCAAAATGCATCTCTGGAACTAGTTTTTGGGTGCTCAACTGCATAGCCACAAGCAGTAAGTGACTGTTCTGCATACTCACACAAGGATTCTGAGTTCCATCCTTTGCTTTGAAGCATGTAAGGCCTGAGTTTTTCCTTCTCTGATTTCATTGCTGGGCCTGTCAGAGGGAGCCATTCTGCTTGGTGGACCTCCCATTCCTCATCCTCTAAATGGCTGTGTGGCAATAGCCACTTGTTCTTCCGGCTTCATCTTCAGCAGCCCAAGGTCCCAGTCAGCAGCTGCTTGTGGTTCTTTTAAGATTCTTTTCCATTTTCTGCTCCTAGTCATCCTTGTTAATGTCTTAGTGCTTTTTGCTCCATCCAATAACTAATTGCTAACATCTATATTTCTCTAAGAATCTGTTGCTTGTAACTCCCTTTCCGCAAAAGTTAACGAACTTTGGTTGCAAGAAACGTAAAGTGACTCAGAAAAACTTAGAAGACAAGAGAGAAATTGGACGCACACTGGAGTAGCTCAAAAAATCTAAGCAAAAGTCCACAGGTCTCTCCTCTTATCTTATCAAGTTCTATCTTGTTTGTCACCATTAGGTTACTCAAATCTTATTATCTTTCACCCCAATACATCACTAACCCCTGCTGAAATCAAGGAAAAATAACCTATCATGGAATGTAACTCACCTTAGTGGTCTGAAGGATGCAATTTGTTATTTAAAAGTGGGGAAAAACATATTCAGGAAAGAGAGAAACAATAGCTCCCTAAATTCCTCCAACATCCTTTTCTTCTAAATATATTATCCAAAAAATGGGTCCTTGAACATAATTCTCTCCCATATAGGACCTCAAATGGGCTTTTCCCTCTTAACAAGAGACAACGCAAAGTCGTCTCCAGCTGCTGCATGCAAAGTGGTGTCACTGTTCTCTGGGTCCAATATTTCTGGGAGACATCCACTTTCCTTTAATTTTGTCATGGTTCTCTCATGAGATTGTGCAACCCATATAGGCCAGTCATGTATGTAACCCCCACAAACACACCCTATATACAAGAGAAAAAGAAAAAAGAAAAGAGCATTTTAAATATTATATGCTCAGCAAGAAGTAGATTATATTCCTAATTTTTGCAAATTGCCAAGAAAGCCAGAGCTGGTATTTCTGACAATTCTTCCACTACCTATTTCATATTCTCCGTTTTCAGTATCTCTGCTTTTCAGAGGTTTTTACCTATTAGGATGATTCGAGTCATTGTTCCTGAGGGTTCAGAGCCTCTAGCGGGTCCTGCTCAAATAGCAATACCATGGTTTTTACTTCTTGACAAAGTAGAAGTGGTATGGACAGAAAAGGGGTTCTCTACGTTGCATCTATACTTTCCAGCCACCGCTCCCCATCACCAGCCTCACTATTTAGCAGCAACTCCATTTACCCCTGAGACTCAGAATCAATCACCTCAACTGTAACAGGGAAATGTACTGCTTCAAGTTCCACTGCCCACTGGGGGGTCTCCATTCCCCACTTTCCTTCAGGGCCCCTCTCTGAGTGGGGCTGTGATATAACAACTATCTGTTTCAGCAGGTGACTACATATTGCTCAGAGCCAGCTGTAATATACTCTCCAGTTTCCTTATTTTCACTGAAGAGGAGCTCCCCAAGAGGTCCCAATCTTTGGCATTGATTGAGAGAAGGCAATGTCATACCAGGAAAAGATACGCTGAAAGTGTAAGCAGTGCCCAAAAGGACTTATCTAGACCTTGCACCAGGCAAGGCCTATTCAAGCAAGGACCCCTACTTTATGGCTAAGTAGATATCATAGTACCTAATTCAAGATGGACAGTTATGATCAGTTGCTCAGCTGATCTCCCAACATGTGTCTGACCAGAGCCACAGGCTATTTCTCAAGCAGGAAATAATAACTTGCTTAAGGGGACATGACAAAGTCCTAGTGGCTTTTTCTGTGACTACTCTATCAGAGTTTTTCATGTGATCCATTGAGGACCTCAAGATGCTTTTAGACCTCAAGCTTAGGAGCATTGGCTCACTGGGTCAAAAGGATTGGTGGCAGAACTGTTCATACTATAGTCTGGATCAGTGGAGTTGCACTCTTCGTCTTAGCCCTACTCATTTTGGGATCACTTGGTAAAGAAGTTGGAGGAGAACATCTATAGACGGTATACATTGCCATCAAAATCCAGGCAACCCACCAGGCATTGTGCCTCCCTCTTGGTGGTTTAGGACACAAAGTACAATGATGTATCCTTCACTAGAGGAAGCGATTTTCAACGTGTTCAAAGCCACTCAACCACATAAAATTCTATGATGTGGCCTTTACAAATTTCACTGAATTTATTTCTCATTTATTTCTAATGGGTCACATTCACTTGCCAGTTCCTACTCTTCAGACCATATCACCATGATGGCCACAGTATAGTGTATCAGCCTGACGTGCTGCATAATGGTGGGATGGGTGAAGTATTTAGCTGAGGTGTTATTCTGTCCTTGAAGTAGTGTAGTACATTTGCGCTGCTGCCCCTTTAAGATGTTCTTCTAATTTTTTGTGTATGGGAAGGACTAAATTGTACTTGCCAGATCAAAGCGCACCAAGTACCAGAGACACTTTCATTTTCTTTAGCAAGGAGCCCCCACCAGGAACAGCAGTAGCATTAGAGTCGTAACATGATAAAGTTCAATAATCCACCATCTTTCTCTGGGTACCACTAGTCTTTTTAATTAGCCAGACAGGAATCGGAAATGTGATAGAATCAACAAATCTCCATTTTCCAATGCTGTCATGGTAACAATAACCACTTCAATACTCTCAGAGGTGTGTTATAGTGTTTGACTTATCGTTGTGGCAGGAAAAGTGAAGTCCAGTGGCGTTGCTGTTACTCGCTACCCTGACAACCTGTACTCCAACTGAACCGGGAAGCCAGAGTGGCGATTCTACACAGCTGCAATAGCGATTCAAACCATGGACAAAACAAACAGAGAAATAGCTGCAGAGTGGAGTCTGAGCCACAGAAAACTTGTTGTGAGACTGACTTGTTTTTGAATTCCATTCATCACATGACTCTCATAGGCCCTTAAGACTCATTGCAAGTTTTGATCTGGATGCTCACGAGTAGTGTTTTGTTGGAGGCAGTCCATGAAAATTTTGCCAGTGCACAATTACCTAGGAAAGTACCATAATTGCTCTGGGGAAGGCTAGGGAAAGGCCAATATTATGCGTATCCAAGGAACCAAGGCAATTCAACCTTGTGGATCAAAGGGGGCTATGTCTTATAATCAAACTGTTCTCTTACTCATTACTATCTTGAGATTATTTTTCCCCTGGAGGACATATGTTCTTTTTTCTAATAGAACTCAAAAGAAACACAGAGTTAGACAAAAAAAGAAACAAACAGAAGTTTCTTGAAAAGGTTACTATCCAGGAATATAACTCATTGTTTGCACAAAACCCTTTCCTATCTGTATTTATACTTGTTAAACATTATTGAAATCCTGGGGGCCAGCCTGGTGGAATAGTGGATAAGTTCGTGTGCTCCACTTTGGTGGCCTGAGGTTTGAGGGTTTAGATCCCAGGTATGGACCTACACATGACTCATCAAGCCATGCTGTAGCAGCATCCCACATCAAAAAATAATGGAAGATCGGCACAGACATTAGTTCAGGGACAATCTTCCTCACCGAAAAAAACCAAATTATTGAAGTCCTGGATTTACACTGGATCAAGAAGTGAAAGAGATCAAAAACAGCCATTACAAAATGTTCCTTCCATATCCTTCACACTTAAAAATGATAACAAATAGTAGCACATAGTTTCAGCTATGAATTTTAAAAAATGCAGACTCTGTTCTATTTTAAAACTTTGAAACATTAAATAAATCAAAAGTATGTGGGGAAAATCCATCTATTTTCAAATTCTTAATATCTCCTCATTCATCCTTAGATGGCTGAAGAATAAAATAGTGTGTAATGATGTTTGAAATATTTACTGACTCAATAAATACATATTGAGATATCTTGTCTGACATGATTGAATCATTTCAGTTTTACAAATACTTTAGGTTACTATCAGCAATTAACCCTGGCCATGTGGCTACATAACTTGCTGTGCAAAATACATCAGTTGTCCAGGCTGCGAATAAACAGAGCACCGCTGTTGATAAGCTCAGTTGCTTTCTTTTAGCCATAATCATCCCTGTTCTCACTTTCTTTGTGTAGTTATTAACCCAGACCTTAAAACAGTGGTTCTCAATACTGGATGAATATTAGCATCATCTAGGGATCTTTTAAACCCTAATGAACAGGTTGGACCCCAGATTAACTCCATCAGAATGTTGGGGACAAGACTCAGGCATGTATAGCCAAAACTGAGAGCCACTGCCTTCAGTATAAGTATGATAGGTTTCTGTGTAATTTATAATAAGCCGAGAAACTGTGTTCAAGACTTAAAAATATAAAAACATATAAAATCAATTGTTAACTAAAATATGTAACCACACGATCCACTTTGTTCTTCTCTGTCAAATCAAGTCTGTTGACACAGTTCTAAGGATTACTATAATAGTGTTTAAAGAAAGTTAGACCTCATCACTAGGAGGTGGAACAGATCTCAGGACTATGACTTAAAGCAAATCTCAGAGAAACAGCAACAGATATTTCGGAAGCATTAGCTCCACCTATTGAGTCTGCATTGGCTCCACCTTTCTGTCAATTGATGTGAAGGGAGAGATGCCTGTGGTCAGAAATTTCCAAACACAGCTCTTCACGTTGAGGCTGAATATGACACCTGCTAGGTATGGTTTTCATTTTTATTTCATCTCAGTCATTCATAGTGACGAGCAATTTTAATGTCCAGATAGAAGTTTGGGATAATATTTTCTGTAGAGGAACATTTATTTTTCCTCAATATTGAGGCGTCTACTATATAGCAGAGTATCCAGAAAACTACTGGTTCACGACAACACATCGAGCCCCATTCAGCACTTCATGATTGCTTACAATAGATCTGAGACTACTTTGTGAAGTATTGTCAATGAATCAGGGAGAAGATGTTCTTTGTGGATTATTCTTCTAGAGTCTTGTACTAGTAAGCATTCAGCAGATGGCTGCGGATTGAATGGTTCAGATTATTGAATACATTTTATTTTCCCATGGAAACAACGTTAAGTACGGTGGTTAGGTTTCTAGGTTTGGTAGTCGGAATAATGTTCCCTCCTTGGCCCCTCCCCAAAAATGTTTATGTCCTAATTGCTGGAACCTGTGAATATGTTACATCTCATAGTATAGGGAAATTAAGATCGTAGATGAGAATGAGATTGCAAATCAGCTGACCATAGAACAGGTATTATCCAGGTGAACTTGGATGTAATGTAATCACAGGGCCCTTAAACGTGGAAGAAGGAGACCAAAGAGTCAGTGTCCGAGTGACATGATGGGAGGGAAACTTGACTGGCCATTTCTAGCTTTGAAATTGGAAGGGGCCATGATCCGAGGAATGTGAGCAGCCTCTCTAAGCTAAAAACGGATTCTCCTTAGAGTCTCCAGAAAGGAACACAGTCCTGTTGACATCTTAAATTTAGCTCAATAAGATGCATTCCAAACTTTTGATCTAAAGAACGGGAAGATAATAAATTTGTGTTG
This sequence comes from Equus asinus, assembly GCF_041296235.1. Taxonomy (NCBI): domain Eukaryota; kingdom Metazoa; phylum Chordata; class Mammalia; order Perissodactyla; family Equidae; genus Equus; species Equus asinus. Next base: position 91,730,103 of record NC_091810.1, on the reverse strand, counting down.
TTTTAAGCTATTAAGTTTGTGTTAATTTGTTACATCAGCAATAGGAAACTAATACACTATGCTAGATATTAAAATACCTTTTTTGTAAGGTATTTTTTAATGAGGTATAATTTACAGTTTATAACTTGCAGTTATAATTCACAATTTATAGTCTGATGGGTTTTGACAAATATATACCCATGAAATCTACATTCCTATCAAGATAAAGAGTTATTTCATCACCTTAAAAAGCCTCCTTATCACTCCTTCCCAATCAATTTCCCCTCCAACCACCAGGCAACCACTGTTAGGATTTCTATCCCAGAGACTAGTTTTGCTGCATTTTCATGTAAACGGAATCTTACAGGATTGACTGTTGTGTGTCTCTTCTTTTGTTAAGATCAATGTTTTGAGAATTCATTCACATTGTTATATGAATCAGTAATTTTCTCCTTTCTGTTACTGAATAGTATTCTATTATATGAATATAAACAATTATTTATCCATTCTCCTGTTGGACATATTAATTGTTTCTAGTTTTTCACTATTCTGATTAAAGCTCCTATAAAATTTCTCTTGCAAATCTTTTTGTTTTTTTTTAAAGATTGGCACCTGAGCTAACATCTGTTGCCAATCTTTTCTTCTTCTTCTTCTTCTACTTCTTCTTACCAAAGCCTGCAAATACACAGTTGTATATTCTAGTTGTGAGTGCCTCTGATTGTGCTATGTGGCACGCCACCTCAGCACGGCTTGATGAGCGGTGTCATGTCCATGCCCAGGATCCAAACTGGCACAACTCTGGGCTGCCAAAGTGGAGCACGTGAACTTAACCACTCGGCCATGGGGCCAGCCCCTTGTGCAAATCTTTTTGTGGACATTTATTAGATCTTTACATTCATATTTGGCTGAAGTATTGAACCAATTATATTAGCCTGGATAGTGGGTCAGAAAGCAAGAGCCTATGTGGGGAACCGTGACAGTAACCAGTTGAGCTAATCAGGCTTGAAGACTATTCTTGGCTTAGGTCAACTTCATCTTTTTGTCTCTATCTGTCAAGTTCCATCCAGCTGCTAATAAGTCACTATTGGAAGCCAGTCAGGCCTGATCTCCACTCAGATTTATCTAGCCCACTTGGCATAGTGGAACAGCATTGACACTGGGATCAGAAATGCCTGGATTTGGGACAATTGGATATCCACATGTGAAAAGATGAATTTAGACCCTCACTTCACATCATACTAAAATAAACTCAAATGGATAATAGACTTAACTGTAACAGCTAAAATAACATAAATTTTAGATGTAAACATTAAAAAATCCTTAAGACCTGGAGTTAGGCAAGGATATTTTTCTACATGACACCAAAAAACATGGTCCGTAAAAGAAAATAATTGGTAGACTGGACACCACAAAAATGCAAAACTTTTGCACTTCAAAAGACCTCATTAAAAAATGAAAAGACAAGCAACAGACTGGGAGAAAATATTTGCAAAACACATATTCAGTTAAGGACTTGTATCTAAAATTTACAAAGACTTCCTAGAACTCAACAATAGGAAGACACACAACTCAATAAAAAAAATGAGCAAAAGATATGAACACACATTTCTCCAAAGAGGATATATAAATGGCTAACAAATGCACAAAAAGATGCTCAACATAAGTCATTAGGTAAATGCAAATTAAAACCACAATGGTCTACCATTTCATACCCATTAGATGGCTGTGATAAATAAGACAGTCAATGAAAACTTTTGCATAAGATGTACAAACACTGACTCCTAACCCTAATGCTGGTGGGAGTGTTAAAGAGTACAGTCATTGTGGAAAACAGTTTGTCACTTCCTCAAAAAGTAAAGTAGAGAACTAGCACATGACCCCGCAATTCCACTCCTAGGTATATAGGAGAAATTAACACATATGCACACACAACGACTGGCATGTGAATTTCCATAGTAGCATTATTCATAATAGTCAGAAAATGGGAAAGAAAAACTAATATCCATCAACTAATGAGTGGATAACAAAATGTGGTATATCCACCCAATGGAATACTATTCAGCAGTAAAAGGCAACAAACTGTTGATACATGCCCCATCATGGATGGACATAAAACATTACACTACGTGAAAGAAGTCAGACACAAGAGACCACGGAGAGTATGACTGCATTTGTATGAAATGTCCATAAAGGGCAAGTTTATAAAGAGAAAACAGATTAGTGTTTGCCTGGGCTGGAGGGTAGAAAAGAGGATTAAATATAAGTGGCAATGAGGAATCTTACTGAGGTGGTAAAAATGTTCTAAAACTGCTTTCTGCTGATAATTGCATCACTCAGTGGAGTAAAATACAAAAATCACTCAATTGTACACTTGACACATATGGTTTTAATGATATATAAAATAGCCTTCAAAAAAAGCATTTAAGGGGCAGGCCCAGTGGCACATTGGTTAAGTTTGTGTGCTCCGCTTTGGTGGCCTGGGGTTCGCAGGTTCAGATCCCAGGTGTGGACCTAGCACCACGCTTCAAACCACGCTGTGGCAGCATCCCACATAAAATAGAGGAAGATTTGCACAGATGTTAGCTCAGCGACAATCTTCCTCAAGCAAAAAAGAAAATTAAAAAGAAAAAAGAAACAATGCCTGGGTTCAAAGTTTGGTACTTCAACTTACTAACATCTATTCTTTGAGCAAGTTAGTTAACTGCACTGAACCTCATTGTTTCATGTGTAAAATGGTGAAATCCGCATCTACATGTTAAGATTGGGCGAGGTTAACAAAAGATAAATATGCCATGGACCTAGAGCAGAGTAGAGGTTCAACTAGTGGTAATGGCTATTATTTGTCACACTCTGAAATTATTTTCCTTCCCATTGTCCATTCAAAACTCTTATTTCCTCTAAAATTCTGATTAAACTTAAAATAACTGATAGGTCATGCACACTCCGGGAGTTGCTAGCTGGTTTTTTAAATCTAACCTTTTAACGTGTAGAGTTTGAGAGAACTGAAACAAAATCAAAGGTATGAGAATCTTGTGTGGCAAACGAGACTTCCAGTGGTGTGCCTATGGTTGTGCGTGTGCTAGTGATTTCTGAAGCAGAGAGGTGGGGAGTGGGAGCAGCCAGATCTGTCCGGGGCTCTGCCCCTGAGCTTAGATGCCACCTTACACACTCCTCTTACAACTTCTAACCTCACATTACCGAGCACAAAGGAGTATGGTAGGCAAATACACGTGGAATTTAATTCAATTACAAATGTTAATTTTAATGAAAAGTTTTAATAAAGGTAATGGTTTCCTTTAACTGAGAAGAGATGAAAGTATTTGAATAAGCCACAAAGAATGACCTTGAATGTACAGTTATAAAATAGGCTCTTTAATATTTTATATTTTGAATCATAAGAAAAAGTTTGTTGAATTCTAGTGTCTGCATTTTCCATATCTGCTCCAGTATAGATCCAATTCTTAAAATTGCACAGAGATTTTTACATGAATATATTGCTATACCCTTCCTTAGGTCTTTCCTAAATGGTTTTTTTTTTTTTTCTTTAGCCTTTAGCCTCTAAGTTTTGGGAAGATCTCACAACTACCATTGGCAGTGTTCATTGAATGAAAATTTATTCCGTTATTTAATTGTTTGCTTTGAATCTCCAATTTTCTTTAGTGGCCTTCAGTGGATTGCTTTGCCTGTATCATAGGCTTCTACTCTGGATATATATTTAATAATGTGCTAAATGGCACATTATTTTCCTAAGCCATCACATCTGTTAGCATTCCTCAGGGTCACACTTGATTTTCCTGCCTTCTGCTATCTCTTTTCTAATATGGCCCCATAAAATATAAGCTGCAAAATACTTCACTCCAAGCACTGATTAAAAATTTATTTTAAATCCCACATCTGTTAAGACTCTCCCACCACCCTCCACACCACACACAAATGCATAACCAGTTAAGTATATCAAGTGTTTCTTCTTAGATCCCCTTCTTATTCAAGCTAATATTTGTTGAGTTTAGTATGTGCAAGCTATCGGCTGGGCGTACCTATTGAATGCATCATCCCATGATCCTAACAACCACCTTGGAAGGTAGGTACGCTACTAACTTCATTTTACAGACAAGGAAACTGAGGCTTAGCGAGACTAAGCACCATGTATCTATAAGATCATTCCTGAAACATGGCTATATTATCTCTGGTCATCCAACTTTGAGAACCCACAGTCCACACATGAAATAACTCACCTAATTACATTTGAGGAATGTTTTTGACTCAGTTCTCATCCTCTGCTTCTTTGGAGCAAAAAGCTTTGTCCCCTGGTTAGACGGAAGACTGGAAATGCCAGAAACAGTGAAGTTCAGGCAGCCTCCGGGATGCTGGAACTAAGCTATTTCTACGAGAGGGGCTATTCCAAGAAGGAGTCTGATGGATGGTCAGGTGCCAGATCTAGGGCGATGGCACAAGCATGAGTGGAGAACAGTCTAATTTGTTCTCCACTGGGGAAAACAAGGTGGGCAGGGGATCAACTTCAAACTAGAAGATGGAGAGCAGACACCAACAGAGAGGCACAAAACTAATTTTTCTCCTCACTCTTTCTATTATGAGAGGAAAAAGTTAAAGAAAAAAAAGAGTTGTTAAGTGTCTCCTGCTCTCCAGAGTAAGGACTGGTTTTCAAGTTTGCAGAAAAGTGTCACTGAGAAGGCTCTGTAGCTCTCACAGCTTGCTCCAATTTTTCATCCATGTAGGATCCAATTGTCAAGTTTCCAATCATTTTTTATGCTCTATTTTAAAAGACCTCCAATTTAATTTGAAGAAGAATGAATATTCAAGAAAACAATAGTTTCAAAGACTCCAAATACTTATTATTACTCAGTTTCAATAGGAAAACAATTTTGAATTAGCTCTTAATTGGTTTGAGTTATTTATAACAGTTGAACCAATTGCAGTCAATATTCAAACAAAAAAAGAGAGAATTTACTGGGAACTCTCCTGACAGTTTTGAACAAACTTCAAATACTTCAATACACTTTGAATTGATTAGCATGGACTTAAAAAAACTTTGATGAATCAGAATTTAATAAGTTCTTTGACTTTCATTACCGATTTATTTCAGCAGGATCCTAACTATATTATCCCACCACTCCAATTCACAGTGTAAATTATTATCATATTAGTTTTCTGAAAAGGCATCCTTCACTGAGGGCACACAAGGTACCAGACACTGTGCTAGGCGCAGATATATTTCTGTCCCATAAGTCATTAGTTTTGATTCATCATAGATACAGAATAACACCCAAAGGTATTGGCTCATCAAATATTCGTCTCACTCTGGACCCAGTCTTAATATTCTCATAGTTTTATTATACATCTCTTTGTGTTTTTTACCTATTCTGCAAACATACTTAAGCCTTCTTTACTTTGAACTCAAAATTTGATAAACCTAGAATGGCATCCTTTAATTTTTGGACATATTAAAGTTGTTCTTTATGTAAAGAACATTTGTTGTATGTTTCGTTGCCTACCATGCATTCCTTCTCTTTTGATAACATATCCTGAGTTCGTTTTGGGGAAGCACTACCTGCCACACTCTGAACCCTTTCCTGCCATAATAATTGGTTCATGGATAAGCATATGACTCAATCAGAGCCAGTCAGAACTAATCCAGGATCTAGGCTGGAGAAAAAAGTCTTCTCCTTTACTGGAAGAATATGATTGAAGTTACTCCCAATGAGGAAAGTGTCTATTTGAGGAAATGGAGTAGAGAAATGGAGGAAAAGCTCATCCTGATGACAGTGTTTCAACCCTGGATCAAAGACTTTCCATTATGGGAGCCAATAATTCTATCTTACAATTTTTTCCTCAAAAGCCAATTTACATGTATTTTCTGTCACTTACCTCCATTTGCCTCCTCCATTCAGAAGCAATTCATTTTATCCTGTACTTTGATAGGGATAAGAGTTTAGAGCAATATCTATGAAAAACATAGGGCTTAAATCGTCTCATATATTCTGCCCTTTCTAATTTTGGGTCTCCCCATCCATTCAAGAAAAATTAATTGGGAAATTTAGAATATGCTATTTTCATGGTGAGAATACCTGTTTATATATATATATATATATATATATATATTTATATATATGTCATGTCTATTTTAAAGTAGGCAAATCCAAATTACACAAAGTATTCTGCATCTTTCCTAACAAAAAATACAGATATTTTGTGTGTACTTAAAAAAAGGTCAGCAGTACTAAGAGATTTCCTTTTAACTTGACATCAAAGTGCAAATCCAGTTAATTCTATCACTGACTAGAAGTACCATAAAAACTCATTGTAAATGGATTCTATGGCCCAGTGTGTCCAAAGCATTTTAAGAATGTCTCCTGGCACTCAGAATCATCCCCGACCTCAGATCAGTGCTAGAGATGACCTTTACATTATATTCGCAGCTTCAGCAGTGATGTCACAGTCTATCTGCTGGGCCACCAAAAGAATGCCAGGGGAGAGAATAGTTCCTGATAACTGTGTTCACCTACTGTGCATCAAAATGGACAGTATTAAGGTGTCACCTACAAACAGATCATCTTCCACGCAAGGAGCAGAGATTGATTTGCAGAGATACTGTATTTTTTTCCTCTAAAAAGAATTATTGTACTACATGAATTTTAAAAAGTAGACTTTTTTTCTTCTTTTAAAACATTTCTCTGAAAAGGCCCAAACAGACCATTGTGAAGCAAGAACACAATGATTTTTAAACTTTTCAATTTTGAGTGTGTTAAAACATAGAGGTTTATTTGATGATTGATGTATATTTTCCGAAGATGATTCCTTTTGTATTGGAGCAAAGTTGACAAGGAAAACTTTTCCTAGTAAAAAACAACTTACTTTAATATGTAAGCATTTTCATGTGCGTTTACGTGTGTATTGTACGTATGTGTGTTTATGCTTGTAAGGAGTTGAGCTAAGTATAGAAATCCCATGTTTAAGATTTTCCTGACATTCAAACTCGTCAAGCTTGTGACTAAAGGTGAGAGAGAAGGGTTTTCACAGAAGCATGGGTCATTTCTCTGACCACTGGTCCCTAAAAAAGGAAACCTCATTGAGCATGGAGAATTATGGACCATCATTATTTGGGTCTTGAAAGTTTTGGATCCTGAAGGCAGAATTCTTGGAGACACTGTTAAATTAACACCTCACTCTCTGTTTTATAACTCCTGTAATCTCTTTTTCTGAATTTAATGTTTACCTAATCAACATTTTTAAGTAGTTTTCATTTCACAATAAAAAATACCTGTCCATTACAGATACAGTAACATATATAGACAAGGTTTTGAAATGTGACCATCTTCATTAAAACTCATAAGTTGCGGGGAATAATATTTTAATCAAGTGTCAGAATAACAGCAAAATTATTAAGGTAAGCTCTTTTCCAAACTGGATTCCAAGTAATTTTTCATTTAAACCACTTTACTTTGTTTTCTTCGTAAACATATAGGGCTTAATTAGAGTGGGTTTGGCTAAACATCTGGATAAATGTCACATTTTCCCAAATGGGCCTATATGGGCAAAAAAGCAGTCTGTTATTAGTATATTCCACAATAACTAAGTCATATGTAGTTTTAAACAACAGCCAGGGGGAAACGTGCCAGTCATAAAAGCATCATATACATTACGCCTACTGCTTGGCCAGCAGATATTCAGAAGCTACAGTTAAATACTTTCTAGTAGTTCCTCATGAGAGCAATTTCTCCTGAGATGAATAGATGAAAGAAGAAAGAAATGAGGAAGAAGAAGTATTAACAAATGTGCTTACTTTTAAAATTTATATCTACTACTTACGATGCTGAGTTCCTATTTGCTATGGAGTTCTATTGAGGACTTCGTGACATTAAGAAAGCCATTGGCCTGTGGAATAGCTCTCATCCCTTGTCGCGTTCTGACCTCCCAGGAGGACGGAGTTAGCCTCAGAGAGAGAGCAAAGGCAACAGGGCCCCTTCCTCTTAGTAGCTGCCCTAGAGGGCAACCTGGTAGAGTGGACAGGACACGAGCCAGTCAGTCCTTGTTCAAATTCTGGCTCTTTCAGTTATTGGCTGAATAGCATTAGGACTTGAACAACTTCTCTGAACCTCTTCAGTCTCCTTCAGTGTAAAATGACTAACAATAATACCTACCTCAGAGGACAGTGAGAAGTAAAGATAGGATAAATATATAAAACACTTCCCATAAAGTTTAACTTCCATAAGATTCTAAATTATTATTTTCTTTTTTCCTCTCTGTGATGAAAAAGATGAGGCATTGCTGGCTATTTGGGGAAGAGAAAATCTTATAATACTAAGACTGCTAAATTTAACAATAGTGAAGTCACTTTTCTAGATTAAGTGCTTTCAATTTTTATAAATGCATGAATTAACCAGTATTTATTGAGCTCTTGTCTGGCATAATTCCCATATCCTAGATGTTTTAGCTTTAATTAGAAGAATGAAAAGATCTAGTTCCTGCTTTGCTCTGTTTATGATATAATTTTAACAGTGGAAATTGTGTGAAAATGGAATACAATTATGGGCAAAAGATACACAATAAATTGTAATGATATTGTTATATAGAAGTGATGTTAAGAGACCTGAAGGTTTTATCACTAGCCTTTCAGATTATTTTAGCAAAAGCAGTGAACACATATGGGCTGCCTTCCATGAGCTTCATTCTATGCCAGGTGTTGTAAACCCATTATCTCCTGTTAATCCTATGATAACCCTTTGCACTAGGTGTTATTATATATATTTCAAGCCAGACAGTATTTCTAGCTCAGTAATCCAAGGCTCGAAGAAATTAAACAATTTACAGAAAGTCATGAGGTTAACAAGGGATGAATCTGATATTCTAAATCTTTACTTTTTCTCCAAAGTCCATGCCATTCTTAGCCATGCTACCTCCATACAGGAACTACAGGGTTTCCCAGTGCCTTTGGAGTCCTTTCCTTGTTGCCATCACTTCAGGAATGGCCATTCCCATGTCATGGGTGTTTGTGCAGCCTTCTCAGCCATGTAGATAATGAATGGGTTGCAGGCAGAGTAATAGCAGTGACTGCTATTTCAGAAACAGAGATCCCTATATACCTGAGTTGTAAGGTAGAATGAAGAACTGGTTTTTCCATACATCCAATGTTGTAAGTGGCAATTGACTTCCAAAGCCAATACCCCAAAGCCTACCTAGCCTGAATATGACTGGGCCATAGTACTAACGGTGGTGATATTTCAGCCTCTGATGAGATCCTCCTTTTCTCTCTTACCTCCTTTTAATCTTTTCTCTATATTAAAGCCAGAGGTATTTCTTTAAATTTGATTATATCTCTTTTGCTTCTTCAAAGGTTTCCCTTTGCTGTGTTTGAAGACCCCAATTCCTCACCGAATCTTCAAAGCACTGCTTAAACTGGTTCCCGCATCTCACATCTCCAGCATCATCTCAAATCTCTCTTCCCCTTAGTCCATGCACACCAGGTACATTGGCCTTCTTTCAGATACTTGAAATACATCAGCGTATTTATACAGGCTCTCTGTCCAGAAATATATTCCTGTCTTCCCCCATTTTTTTTTTTTTTGCTTAATTAAGACAGAACACAGCTTTATATCTCTGCTGAAATATCACTTTGAGGAAAATTGTCCCCGACCTCCTGTACTAGCTCTGTTGTATGGTTCTAAAACTCCATGTCCTTTCTCTCCACAGGACTCACAAGAGTTTGAAATTATATTCTTGTGTAATTATTTGATTAGAGTATTCACTGCTAAACTATAAGCTCCTTGAAAACAAGATCCCTTTTGCTCATCATTGTTCACCTTTGATTCCCTTGTCTTGCTCACCATAATCCCACCAACACCAAGAAGAGTGACAGCCACAGGTAATCAAAATTATTCGTGGAATAAAGAAAGAATATTCTTCTAAACTATATTCTTCTTCATTGTCTCATCTGGATAGATGGTAAGAAACTTAAAAAGCAAGATGGAAATATTAGTGACAGAGGACAAAGTATGTGGATAAGCATGTTGGAAAGGGCACAGCATATTAGAATATTTGTATTTCATGATTTCACTCACAAAAAAACCCCACTGCAGAGAAGACTCTTCAGGTGGAGACCATGATCCATTCTGTGGATGTCAGTTGACCTTTCTTTCTCCAGTAATCCCAGTATACGACCAATGCATTCATGTACAGAGTGACCATGGCTATATAAAAGGAGGCTGTTAATGGGCTCAGCAACAAATATCCCTCCCCATTCAACAAGACTTCTCTGGTAATTGCCGCTACTGAGTGTCCAACCTGCCATTAGCAAAAGCCAAAGCTGAATTCCAGATATGGCACTTGAATTCCAGAGGACCATCTCTCCATCTAATGGCAAAGTGACTACAATGGACACGCCCCTCATGGAGGGGTCCTCAGAGAGATGCACATTTATTTTTCTTATATTTTTTTCCCCGCCTGCTTTACTTTTGCTAGCACTGCTCTCCATGGACTTATTAAAGGCCTTATTCTCTATCACTGTATTCCAGATAATGTTATTTCAGATTAAAGAACTCATTTAGTAAAGAAAGCAATGGACTCATACTATGATATTCACCGCTGTTACATCGTACCCTATTATAAGCAGTTGGCCTTCTAGAACAATGCAACAATGGAATAACCTGCTGAAGACTCGTTGATAGCTGAAGAACAAAATCTTGCAAATTTGGGCACTGTCCTAAAAAATTCAATGAATGCTTTGAACAGTGTTCCATGGCCAAGTATATAGAGGTCCAGTAATTAACAGATGGAAGTAAGAATGTCTTCCCTCTTATAAACTTAATATCTCACCTGCAAAGTTATTGCTTTGAGTCTGAAACTTTTGGCCCCTGCTTGTTTAAAAGTCTTAGTTCAAAAGGGAGAAATACTTCCAATAAGGGACAAAAAATTATTTTTGGAACTGTAAATTGTGATAGCTACCTGACCTTTGGGGCTCTTCATGCAAATAGGCAAAGAAGAAGGTGCTCTGATCTGTTGGGATGCCAATTTATTAAAGGGAGAGAGAACTCTACGTGTAGGACAAATGCATTATTTGAGCTCTCCCTTAGTATTTCAATACTCAGTGGTAAAAGTTAATAGAGGACTACACGTAAATGATAAAAAGAGGATTACTTAGCGATCAGACCTTGAGAAACAAGTGTATACGTTGTTAGGCCATTCTACAGGAGAAAATCCTGGCCAGGTGAGGTCAAAAGAATGGATGGTGGAAGAAGGAAATCATGAATGTCAAACACTGTCTTGTGATCAATTACTTTCCTCATCTGTTTTGCAATATATATAATTTTTCCTTTTCCTCCTCATTTTTTCTTATTATTTTAAAAAAGAGTGTTGAGGATGAAATTGTGACTGAACTAGAAGAGGAGTTAACATCTTCAAAAATAGTTACAGTGACTGGGGATGGCCCCGTGGCCGAGTGGCTGAGTTCGCGCGCTCCGCTGCAGGTGGCCCAGTGTTTCGTTGGTTCAAATCCTGGGAGTGGACATGGCACTGCTCATTAAACCACGCTGAGGCAGCGTCCCACATGCCACAACTAGAAGGACCCACAATGAAGAATATACGACTATGTACCAGGGGGCTTTGGGGAGAAAAAGGAAAAAATAAAATCTTAAAAAAAAAAATAGTTACAGTGACAGATAAGACTGGTTTTCTACTTTTAGGTGGCAAAGAATAAAAATGTCATCGTTTATATGAGGAACACTTGCATCATATTAGTAGAAATATGATGTTGCAATATTGTTGCTATTCAGAAGTTTAAATATGCTAAGAGAGTGGATGGATGCTGAGTAATCAAAGGGTTGGGAGTTAGTGGACATTACTAGTTGACGTTTGACCTTACCATGCTCTTCTCTCTTCTATTCTCTCCTTGGTACAGCCAGGCTGAATCTTGTAAATTATGTTTCACATGCTCTCCTGCCAACTAGGTTCTGGTGGTCTTCTGCTAATGAAGACCCTGCACCAGATGAGAAGGCTGTCAGCAGGTAGAGACCACTCTCTCCTGACAGTGGGTGAGTGACAGGCTTCTGCAAAAGCACAGGTGGTTCCAGCAATTGTGCCAGAGTTCCAAATGTAGCTGAGTGGTAGCAATGGGTGGACTCTGAAGGTTATTTCAGGCTTTTCCAATAGTTCTGGAGTTCTGGCAGTGACAGTTGCCGTGAGTGTGAGCTCCTTAACGGTAATATCCAACAGATGACAGGGCTTCTGAAGCAGCTGCAGAGTGCACTGTGGCTCAGACAAGCTCTTGTTACTATGGAGGTCTTAACATCTTTCTGTAGTACCTAATCTTTGGGAAGCAATGCCTTCCTCATTTTTTGTTCTTCCATTCATTCAGAAAATATATAAAATCATTCCCATATTATATCTCTGTTCAAAAATACTTGAGTGGTTTCTAGGTTCCTAACTGGACATTGGTTCATCCTCTTTTCCCCTAACTCTTAATTTTGCCCCAGAGCTCAGTAATTCATCCTCTTCTGTCTACATTTACATCTGAGATCTCATCCAAAGTATATTCATCTCTGTGCTGATAACTCCCCCTTTAAACTCTCCACACTTATCCACATATCCAGTTGCCCACTGGGCATCTCCACTTGAATATCTAATAGTCATCTCAAACTTGCTGTCTCCAAAAATGAACTTCTAAACTTTCCTCTCATACTTGCTTCCTTCCTACAATCTTTCTAATCTTAGTTGATGCAAAATTCCCTGTTCCATAATTTTACAGTCCTTTCATGTATCTCTCTTTTATTCACATTTTATATAAAATTCATTCAGAAAATTTATTTTTTTCTACTTTCAAAAGATTTTCAGAATCTGCTCACTTTTCACCACAGCCTTTATTATCACCATAGTCCAAACCACCATCATCTTTTGCCGAACTTACTGCCACAGTCTCCCAGATTGTCTACCCTTCCATCATTACTCCCATTACTGCAAACAGAGTGCTACTTTCAAAGTATTAGTGAGGGATCCTATAATTCCTCTGCTTGGAATCTGTGACTGGCTCTCTTCCAGTCAAATAAATTCAGAATTCCTTGTAATAGATTACAAAATCTGCTTCCTTCCCATTAGTATCTTTGTGACCTCAACTCCAACAAGCCTTCTCTTGGTTAGCTCTCTATTAGCTATACTGGCCATCTTGCTAATTTTTGGATGTACCATGCCTACTCCCACTTCAGAGAGTTTGTTCTCACCATTCCTTGAAGCTCTCTTCCCCCATCACATCTGCAGGGACAACCTGCTCGCCTCTTTAAATATTTGTTCTTTAAATATTTGTTCAATGTTATCTTCTCAGTTAGGCCTATTCTTACTACCTGCCCCTCAATACTGTGGATCCTATTCACCTTCTGCTTTGTTTCTCAACATGATGCATATTTAAAACATACTAAATTTTTACTGTTTATTGTTTACTATGTATTGCCTTTCCCACAAAAATATAAATTTAATGAGGGCAAGGGTTTGTTTTTAACTGGTTGTTTTCACTTATGTATCCTTCTAAATATCTGACACATTGTAGACGTTCAATGAATATTTGTTAAATGGAGGAATACATTTCTTTCCTTCACAGCTATTGTCTCCTGAATCCAGGAGAGTTCTTTCAGAACGAACATTGCTGAAATGTGGAGGCACAGCAGATAATCTTTTTCTCTCTCTCGTATACACGCAGATACATACACATAACATAGACAGGTGCTCAGGCACGTACAGCAAAGAGGAGAAGCTTGGTAAGCATGATCTGAAATGTAAAAGGTTTATGTTCCAAGCCAGAGTGCAAAAAAAAAAAAGAAGTCATGTGAAATTGATTATTTCTAATGAAACAAGAAGTAGATAAGGTTCTAAGCAGCCACTTGAATCCTTGTGCACAGTATGCCTTCATTATTATTCACCCTCAATTCTTCTCATACACAAAGAAGGAAATTAAGATAATACCAAAACAATCATCCTACAAGAGACTATTTTTATTTTTGGAGATGCTTTCAACAGCTAATGAATGAGACCATTAATTTGCATCTGAGCACACTGTCATTCTGTATCCTGGAAACCTGTCTTAAAATACATTTTCGGAGCTTATATTATATTGTGGTACTCAGGTGAATAATAGGAACAAGTTTAATGGTTCATCTCAGCGTTTTTCCTTTATACTCCTCCACCATACTTTTCCTGCCCCATCAAATAGCTAGCACAGGTTTGGAATTTCCTAAAGGCATTGACTATTATGGAGGCAACTGCATTCTCATCACAGTCCTTAATTAGCAGTGATGCTCTATACATGGCAAAGGTGATAAATTTTATCTATCTATAGATGTGAAAATATTTTGATTAAAATCCTTTTGAGAGCCATTAATTTACCAGACAAATATAAACATTTTCAGGACAAATGCCTACTATTTTGTGGCTGCAAATTTGGATTTCAAAGTTGAGGATAGGGATGGAAACTGAGAATGCTAAGTCTCTTAGCAGTTGGCATAAAGACCACCTAAACAGAAAGCAGCTCATATTTTCATGAGATATTTTCACTTGTCCTAACCTTTCCTGGGTATACATTGTTAAACTCTCCAGAAGCCACCAGTAGCCCAGGCTGGAAGTTAACAAACGTAACGTGATCTTTAACTGATTTGTTTGTTTCAAGGCCAGTGTTGATTTAACTAACAAAGGCCTAATTGGGATGTTTTCAGTATCTTGTAGGGTTGCTGGGCCATGTGCACTGGAAAGCAGAAACCAGAGGTTTAGGAGCTACAAAGCGATTGACACACTATGTTACTTGGAACGGCAAATAAAGACTCATGTTAAATAAAGCTTCCCTGTCTCTTGTCTCTCTCTGTCTCTGCTTCTCTCCTTTTCTCCCCCTCTCAAATGTGAAGCTTAGAAATCAGTAATAGGGATGAATACAAAGGCAATTTGGCCTGCATTTAGCAGGTGCTGGCAAGGTGCCGCAAGTAGATTGCCATGGATGAGTGTTCCCGAAGATGGGACACTCCACCATCCTACTTAGAGCTCAATATCTAGAAATCTTGACTGGCTGCCTTTTGGATTCAGAAACTGGATTTCCAGCTATTGATCATTGTTTTTCTTTTTCTTTTTCTTTTCATAGAAATCCCCTTTGTTAAATTGTACCATTCAGTGAATATTCTCTGCTTCTGTCTCAACAGATAGGTCAGCTGGTCCTTAGTGAACAAAAGGCAACTGAAAGAGAAAATGAACATATATTGTTCAAAGAAAGGAAGAATGTCTCTTCTTTCCTTGAACAAGAAGAGGCCTGACACAGACTTCTTGACCAAACTTTAGTCAAGCTCCTCTGAGCAATTTTTTGGACTAGTCCTCGACCTTTGGAATTCCAAGTCAGCCTTCGCCTTGTCCAAGAATCCTGCTAAATAGGTGTAGCCAGAGTCCTCCGCCCTCCATATGTGATAACCCTGGTCTGCCTTCAGCAAGAATCCTGTTGAGTCAGTCTAGCGAGAATCTCCACCCCTGTTATTCCCTCTTAGTAATTTTCCATCCAGAATCCTCTGCTCCAACCTGATCCTCAGCTATAAATCCCCACTTGTTCATTTGGAGTTGAGCCCAATCTCTCCTCTCCCTTACTGAAAAACCTCATTGCATAAAGTCTTCCTTATCAACATTAGTGTCAGAATAATTTATTCTTTAGCTGTATAGAAGAAAAGGCAGGTGCCTAGGATGAAACAATAGCTTTCATGATGGAGAAACCCACCGTTGTCAAAGGAGTAAAAGAAAATCAAAGTATATCAATCCTGTTGGACATGTAATGTGCTTCCTGTTTGCCTTTTATCTGGTAACTGGAAGTAATATCCAGGCAGTCTGCTAAATTAATGTAATCATGGGTTTTAGAGTCAGAGAGACCTAGGTTATTATCCTAGCCACGTCACTTTTTACTCTGTGATCTTTAGGAGATTATTCATCCTTTCTAAGATTTAATACCTCATTTATTATATAAGCATAATGATAATATATTTCTGTTAGGCTTGCTGTGAGGATTAAATGAGATAATACGTGTAAATAGCATGATATAGTGCCTAGGTCATAGTAAATGCCCCATAAATATTAGCTATTTTGATTTTGAATATTAGTAATAATTAAGTACTTTCCAGATATTTTGTTTTGAGTTGTTCTATTTTTAATGTAAGAAATTCCCAGGGTCTCTTAAAAAAGGATATGCTAGTTAGCACCACATTCTAAAATCAGTGATTTCTTGGGACGTTGTGTTTGATATCTGAGTTATATATGCACGCATAATTTTTTCAACATAAACCATTTCATAATTCTCTCTAAATAAACTGTAGTCAAAATTTATTTCCTTTCTAATCATGAAAGCCTCCATCTGGAGCCCAGATTACATTTTTATATTTTATAGGTAATCACAGAATTCCAGGAAATTCTGGCAGGTGAGAATATTGATGTGGAAAAAAATCCACTCTTCTGCCATTCTGAGGAAGAAAGCATGTCATCAAAGAGTCTATTCAAACTATTCTTACTGTTAGGTTGAACCGTATGAAATCACCATTGAATGTCAAAAATAATCAAATATCAGCAATTTCACATTTCAAACTAAATATCTGTCAAATGTGTTTGTATGAGTAATGTTAACTACATTTCCTCTTTTGTGAGTTCTAATTCTAAAAGGATAACTTACTTACTTAAGCCCTATATTTGTCCATGACAAGACAAATCTATCATGGTTAATTCCAATGCACATAAAGATGAGGCACTGTATAACTGGGATTCTTGGACATAAACGACAGAAACTACTTTGGCTAACTAAGCAGAAGAGGAATTTCCTGGAAAGACATATCATGGAACAGAAAGGAAGATTGGCAAGTCAGGTTTTCACAGAAAGGCCAAGACCATAACACTTGTCCACTTCAAGCACACCATAGTTTGCTACTCTGCCATCTCTGACTTTAGCTGATGTCCTACCATATCTGTCAGAAATAATCTCAACTGGACCCTGAACTTTTCTTTTCTCATTCTCTCAAGGGAGTGGGTGGGTGTGTCTGATTAGCTGATGACATATCCTTTCACTTTACCTTCCATGTGACAACTTCCAGTCTTCGTCTTCCGTAATGGGAGACAGAGCCCCACTTCCTAGCTATCTTGTTATTCCTGCCAAATCAGAAGTCTGTTTTTATGCTGGGCACATGTACATAGTTCATTTGCTAGCACCCTCTCTCTGGATTTATTCCTATATAACGCTGTTAGGGTAATACCAGATTGCTACAGGCTGAAGAGACTTTGCGTTTTCAGGCTTTTTTGTTTATATACATACGTGTATTCGTATTTAAAAACACATATGTGCCTATGTGTACATCTACAAATAAAATGTGAATTAAAATGATGAACTAAAATACAGTTTCTAACCCCCCAAAAGTTGATAGTTCAGAATTGCCCCATAATTGCTTGATTTTTCTCAATTGTACTATCAGTGTCAATTGTTACACAAAGAATAACATGAAAGTAATAGGAAGAACAATTGTTTGTTGTTTTATTGTGCAAAATACACTTAAGAGAGTCCTGCCAGGGATGTTATTCACCCGTAGGAGAAGTCACACACTTGATCCTTGTGTAGAAGGTATCGAAGATCATAAGTTTAACAAAAGGGAACCAAAAATCAATTTTCACCCAATGTTCTTGTGTGAATTTAATCAAAATTGAAAAGTAAATAAACCTGTTTGCTGATGACTATCCTTTTTATTGAGGGTAAAAATAAATGTTTGCAATGTTGTCAGTGAATAAATCACCTTTCACGAAAATGCATTCATCCTTTTCCAAGGTGAGGAATTTACTTCAGGTTAACTTGAAACCTATGTGTGGTAGGAGAAGTTAAAACCTCATTAGGAGATAATAAAGCTATATTTAATCCTGATACTTAACAATGGGAATGAAGCTGACTGAATCCTGCCGCCCCATATGTCCCATGACATTTCAGCTCTGTGAAAGTCTTCCAGGATCTCAGAGGCAGTGTGTTCCTTCCAGGAGCACCTCTTAGCATCTTCTGTTCCCCAGTCTCAATTAACTCTACCTTTACTCATTTAAAAGAAGCCTGAAAAAAACTTAGCATTAGAACACATATTAAAAATGTGACCTTTTCTTTTCATTCAATTAACAAATCACTTTAAGTTTCTAACCTAAATTTAGCTGTTGGCAAATGCTTTCTTCCATAGTGTAGAAATTTGAGAGGTATTTTTTTGGTTTGTTTTTATCTCCTTTTTAGGGAGGGGAAGGGTTTGAGGGAAAATTTGTTTTTGATACTAAGAGCAAAACAAGTTTATTGATAGAAAACTGATTAGAAAGTAATTAAACATTCATTGAAGCATAGTTGTAATACAGTAGTTGAATATATTAAAAATACTTGTCTTTTAAGACTGTTCAAAACATGGTGTTTTTCATTTAAACAATGAAACAATTCAATACACAAATGAATTCAGTACAATACTGGTGAGACACTTTTCCTGTAATTGGGATGATTTTTATCTAATCAACAGCTTAGATAAAGGTATTCATTTGAAGATGGCTGGTGTAGGGGTGTTGTTTCTTCATCATGAAAGAGAAAAGGGGTGAAAGGGTCTTTATTGAACATTGATGTCTGATTTCGGTACAGTTAGCATGATGTTCAATCATGTTAGGTATTTGTTTTTCTATTTAATATTTAAATGATGCTATATAAATTAGATATTTGGCATCCTATATCGATGAGGAGGAAAGAACATTTGTTTTAGGAAGGCCAAAAACTAAAGTTCTAGGATTTTGATTTCTTTTCACTTTTTCCCCAGTTATTTCTACTGGGACTGTTGTGTCACAGATATCCAACACATTACCGTGCAAGGAAAACATCACCAGAGACAACAATTTTGAATGATTTTAATTCCATGGATAACACAATCCTTTTTCTAAACATGAATATGAATTCATGGTATTTACCTAATAATAGAAAACTTGGTTAAAAGGGGACTGCTTATTTGGTTCCGGGTCCAGGGGCTAAGTTATCCATAATGTTTTTCCCCCAAAGAATAGGATAGCAAAACAAAATACAAAGATATCAAAGTGATGCGGGGTCAGTAAGCTGAGGAGTCGAAAGAAAGATTTCTTGGACTCTCAAGGTCTGGCAGTAGTGCTCTTTTATTTAGAGAATAGCATGGAATAGCATGGGGACAGGACCCATGGGCAGTAAAGAGCTGCTGCAAACATGGGTTGAGGGTAGGGCTAAATTTAAGGCATGGGTATGTGAGTCATCTCTTTATAAGACAAAGGAAAGCATATGTAAAAAAAAAGTTGTTAAAATGGTATCAGTAGGTGGGGTCTGGTTATTGGGTGGTCCTATAACTTTTAGATAAGAATCAAACCAGGTTAAGTAAATGGCTGAAGCCCCCACCTTAAATATTATTTTTAGCTAAAGACAAAGGAGGATGTTGGGGGTGGAGGAGGAGTCATCATGGGAGGTTACCACACAAGTACCGTAAACAAATGCAGATTTATGTCCCAGCCTTCGGCATTGATTAAGAGTTTCTAGAGATAAGGTCATCCCCCCTTCTACCTGGTACAGAGAGGGAGACATCTTTACAGATGGAGATTTCCTTTGCAATGTAAATGTCTCTTATCAAAGGGTAAGTAAATTCTACTCCTCAGAGCCTCCTTCCTGTCTGCAGTTTTTAAAAGTAACCAGCCTAAAATAATCCTCACCAAAAGTATGGAATAAAAGTCACTATGTGTATGTCTGCTTTTGCCCTCAGGTACGTTTGATATGAAATTGTATGTGTATAGTGTGTGTGTGTGTGTGTGTGTGTGTGTGTGAAAGACAGAGGGAGAGACAGAGAGGGAGATGGAGACAGGGGACTCCATATATGTTTAAGATGACTCCTTTTGAGTTAGAGGAATTTGGAGCAAATGTTGATCCTCTCTAAGGCATCCATGTGTGCCACATTGCTTGAATATTCAACATCAGATGTGCTAAAATAACAAAGAGAAGAAAGAAACAAACAAAACCAACATGAGCCACTAAGAGAATGGAAGGGAAGCAAACGGCATATGACACTGTCTCTTCCCCTCCATCTCCTCCTTTGCTCCCAGTCTGCCAATTCTGTACCTGAAGTGCATTTACCTTGGAATGGAAGTGAATGGTAACAGACATGATGTCAGCTAATGGGTGACTTTGACCCTGACTCTACATCTCTGGGCCCCTGACTTCAGTGGCTTGTACCAGAGAAAAGGTCAAAGGGCTCACACCCAGTCTTACAGATTCATATGAACAGGTGAGAGGTACCGCAAGTTGTGATGGCAAAAGTCCTTTGACTGTGTCTCCCTTCTGATTCTGTCACTCAGGGCATTAGGTGTCGGCATTTCTTGTATATTTGTTCACTTGTTTAAGATCCACTAATACAGCCAAGACTGAATCATCAATGACTCAATTATCATATATTGATTAGAGAGACAAAGTTTAATGAATCCTGAGAGAAGACTTCTATTTCCAGCCAGCTCTTACTGACAATACAAATTATCCAAGTCATTTGCTCAAAATGCTGTATTCTATCAAAAACTTATCCAGCCTAATTTTACTTCAGCTTTTTCCAAGATGAGATTATTATAAAAATAATCTGAAGGAGAAGAAATTCCCCAAACAACATGTATTTATAACCCATATTTCTCCAAAATAAACCAGTGTAGGAGTAAAGATAATGGCCTGACAAGAGTAATGAAACACTATTTCTCTGTTTTTGCCACTATCCATAAAATTTCACCAGCTTCAGCTTTCCTCAGATTTCTCCAACAGACTCTAAGCTGTCCCCAGGGGGCATTGCCAAAAGCGGTCCACTCAGCTCCTGTGCAAGGAGGATGGTTTCCTCCCGCGTGTTCTTCTTGGATATCCCAGGTGGTCTTCCACTTCTCCGTCTCCTACCCCAGCTGCCGTGAGGACATGTCTTTCTTCTCCTAATGCTCTGATGTTCCAGCCCTGATACGGTTCTGCTCTTTTCCTTCATTCGACACACAGCTGGATTGGTTTGCTGCTTCAGCTAACGTGACCACAAAGACCAATAATTATCTAAATTACAGAAAGTACTACACTCTGCTACATAGATGACTAGGCTATGGTTGCTCCGTTCTCGTCATGTTTTACAGAGATTTTAAGGAACCAGATCTTTTTTATTTACATTCCTTACACTCAAGTCTCTGCCATATGTACATGTACATGTCACATACATATATGTGAGGAAACACATAACATCTGATGAGTACCCAAATTTTCCATCTTTTCTCAAAACTTAAAGCAAGGTTGTGTGCATTGAGTCTCTTTTTCTGAGAGATTTGTTCTTTCTGAGGAGGTTCGTTAGTCCTTTATGCAAGCAGACCCTGGTAGACATTTAAACAGATTCACTGGATTGCTGAATCCTAGGGTGAATTCGGCTTAGTCGCTCAAGCTAAGATCCCTTCACCACACATGTACATATGTTCCAGTGACAATATTCTATTTGAGAACAGGCTGTTTTCTTCTTTTTAAATAGAAGTGAATAGTCTTCAAGTGAATTATTTTGTTGTATTTGCCCTTGACGTACCGCAGTTTGCATTTGGGACTAACTGACCTTTCTAATAGATGAACAGAGAACATTGCTTCTCATTATCAGTTTCGGTGGCATAGTGTCAGGGCCACTGATTGAGTTTCCAGCAAGAAAGAGTGTTATTCTTAACAGTAACCATGTTGGCCTTTCTCAAGGATTCTTGGGAGACTGAAGCACCAAGTGCACCGTTTTTAAAGATCTTATTTTTCCTTTTTCTCCCCAAAGCCCCTGGTACATAGTTGTATATTTTCAGTTGTGGGTCCTTCTAGTTGTGGCATGTGGGACGCCGCCTCAGCACGGCCTGATGAGCAGTGCCATGTGCGGCACCATGTCCACGCCCAGAATGCAAACCAGCAAAACCCTGGGTCATGGAAGCAGAAGTGAATGGTAAAATACGTGATGTCAGAACTTAACCACCGGGCCACGGGACCAGCCCCACAAGTGCGCCATTTTGACTCATTACAATGATTGGCTCAAAAAAGCAGCTCTCTAAGAAATTACTTTTTTACTGGGATAGGCCCTGGTCAGGTTTTTCAGGCTCAGACACTCCTAAGCCCGTGTGCAACAAATAAATATTTGCCCCTGCCCATACTGGTCATTCTTAGATGTTTCCAAAATGGGTGATGCCTTGTCATTTTTACATATTCTGTAGAAAATACATACACAGGATAATATTGATCTAGTAAGAAATTATAACCTGAGCCTACAAGTGACATGGCTTTCAAAAAGGTGTTTATAAACCATATAATGTTGGAGTTCCTAAGTGATGTGGCTGGGGCCTAAGAAGCTTGTAAAGCCCTCCCTTGATGCTCCCTGAATCTTGGCTGGGATCTAGTCCTCACTCTGGACAGACAGGTAAGCCTGCTGCCATCTGAGTGCATATGTAGATGAGGGGACAGGAGGAGATTCCAGAAGCCCTGCCCATTAAACTGCCCAAGCAGGATATTTTCTTGTGCCTGTTTCCAAAAACTGTATCCTTTAAACTAATGGTAGTAAAATGTAACTGGATTAAAAATTAGATATTGGAATAACTAGTTTTGTAAATTTTCAAAACTTTTTCCCTGTGGGACTTAGTTGACATGCAAATAAAGATTTTGATAAACAATAAAAAAGGATAAGGATGTGACGTTTCTATAATATTTATTTACCCATTCTTAAGAAAATATTAATAAAATTTATTATAGTAATGAGGCTACATCCATCATTCAAAGAGTCTTCTAATATCAAATCTGTGAGTTCCTTCTTATGCCCTGACTTTGGGCTCATGGGACAGAGTTAGCAAATGGGATCCCTTAGGCTTCTTTATGGATGGGATGAAATAAAAGACAAATGACAAAAAGATTTTTGAAGAGTGATGTATGTCAACTGTGGCAGGCCTCCATGTTTCTTTTCCCTACTATCATAATTTGAACCAACTTCCTGACAGAAAAAGTGTGATACTAGAGAGAGAATTCTGGAGTTCCCAAAGTCATCAAACACCAGGACAGAAATATCATCTCAAAGTTTTCCACAGTGGAAGCTGATCCATAAAGCTAAAAACGGTAAGTGTGGGTTATCTACGAGGAAAGAAAGAAAAAATTCTCTATTGAAAAAGGTCTAGGGTAGAGCAAGGAAGAAAAGAGACAGCCAGAAGGGAAATCTGTAAAAGATATCTCTGAGAAAGGTCACTCCAACTGATGTAGGTTTTTCTGTTACGAATTCCTTTTTATGTGCTTAGCTGTTAAATGTTAAAACTCCCCCTTTTTAGAATGGACTTCAGTTTCACTGTGGAATAGGGCTCTAACCCCTGCAAATGATGGTCAGTTTCTACATATGTATTTCATTTTGTGTCAAGTGCTCTTTGCTCAGGCTTTCTATTTTTCTTATTTGGTGCCTGATATGAGGGCACTTATCTGTCTGAAATGTCATTGTGTGAATGTGTATTGATATCCTCTTGTGTAAGTGCCTCAGGGACATTCTTTTCTGATGGATGTTCCAGATGTCAGAGTTTACACCTGTTCCTAAGTGTAAAATGTGTATGTTAACCAACAAAAATAAAGTTTTCTAGGACTAATATGATTTTAAATTAAGAAGCTCATGTAAATGGATATAGCAAGGTGTAGAAATACAAAAGATCTCACATTTGTTTGAAAAATATATAATTTCTAGAAGAATGCAAATATGACATTTGAAGGAAAGGTCTGGATTAAATATCGTATAATTAAGTGACTAAATAGGGTAGCTTACGTGAATGGTTTCCTAGTTTCCACAGGGTTATGATTTTTCTCCTTGCTCTGACATCAAATAGCCAATGGTGTGGGGGAAGAGAGAAAAAGGACAAATTAGAATTTTAATAAGAAATATCAATCCTTGAACATAAATAGAATTTAATAGCTTTATGAGTTCTTTCTGTTGAATGTAATCAGCAATGCAGTTAGTGGTGGTATAAGGGTTGAGAGAAGCCTAGACGACATTCCTCACTTTTGCACTTATTAGTAACAGTCATTCAAACATCCATTCAACTAACATTGACATGCTTAATATGTGCCATGCAGTGTTCTTGGAAATCACCTTCTTAGCCTCTACTGCCTAATCTGTAAAATGGATCAAATGTTCCCCAACTTAGTGAAGACAGAGGCTAACCACGATGGTCTCCTGAACTTAAATTACAGATTTATTATTTTATTATTCTGGGTGAGATTTTCTATCTGATCCTCATTTTCTCTCTCTCTCTCTCACAGAAATTAAAAACAAGCGGAGACAACAAAACGGAGCAAGCAAAACGACATAACCCAGAGACAGAAACAGAAATTCTTTAGAAGTTAGATGCAGCCCCAGACCAGTAGAAGAGGTGAAAAAACGCTCCGTGAAAACCAGCAAAGAAACCAGGGTTAGGAAAGCCTTCTGATGTTAAGAATTATTTATCCAAAGATTCTTTGACTTTTAGAGTCCTGTCTTTTAATTTCCTCCCTCATACATGACAATAATACAGAACAAGCTGAATTGAAGAACTGCTTGCAAAGAACTGAAATCTGTGCCAGAACATGATTTTAGTGAATTAAATAAAACGATTGCATAATATTAAAGGTTGGTAATATGACATATAATCTACTTCCAGAATAAAATTGGACTGCATATGCAGGAGGCCCGCCTTTGGAAAGGCAGGATCTTGCCAAGGGAGACTTTTCATTATTGTCATATTAAGTCATGGCAATTTTTAACAGAGATCTTTGTAAAAAGTCAGCACCTTTTAAAACTGCAAAATTAAAGTACATATTTATTTTAAAATATTCCTTTTATATTTATTATAAAGACCTACAATATTCAGATTTTCTTATATATAGCTTTAATCTAGATTTATTATTTATTTGACTTTTACTCCATCTACATTTGAAAAAGTTTGAGGCGATTAGGCTATTGTTATTAAGTTTTTAAATTTCTTGCCAGAGGAAATTGACTACCTGATCCATAATCAAATAAACTATTACCAGATTTTAATTTGAATTGGGAACAGTGGGAACAGGCCTTTAAAACAACGAAAGTCTTTGATTAGTTGATTTCCTAAATGATATGGCCATCTTGCAAATTCAAAATTCTAAATGGAAGGTTAACCATTATTTGGTTGTCTATGGTTTATGGAAATTTCATCATTGCTGAGGGCTCTGAATGTATGAGTGTACAAATACACACACACGCATACGCATAAGTTTCTGTATATCTGCCCTTCATTAGGTAAAACGACTGGATGCATTTTTATCAAATATATATTGATTATTGTCTGAAAATCTTCTTTCTTGCTAGGCTGCCCCTTTCTTGGTCTTTTGGTTAAAGAGGGCAGACTTTTGATAGGATATTTTTTTTTGTCTATAACCACTAGCATTCTGGGCCGCCAGCTTCAGCTCGGAGACATGATGCAAAAAGAAACCCCAAGGAACTCACTGTCCCATCCTTCCTTGGGTCCCCAGATCCTGGTTGGCCTGCCTTCCTCTCTAACCTTTATTCCTCTTATGTTTGTTTTATATATAATTCCAGAGTTATTAATTGTACTTAGTGGGAGGAATAAGGTATGCCTACTCTATCTTACCAGGAATGGAAGTCCCAAAAGATTTTTAAAAGTTAATACTGTACCGACCTTTAAAAGATAGTTTCTATTAAATCTTAGGAATGGCTAACAACTCTTCTAAACAACACAGGGTAGTACAGTTAATTGTGCTCTTTACTTCTGTCTGCAAGTATCATTTAAATTCATGAAGATGATCATAGATTATTTGAGATAAAAATATCCTGAGTGATCACTTAATCCCTCAAATCCCACAGTTCGCAGCAGCTCTATCATTAGAAACCAGATTCTTCACACCTAGAAAGTGGGACTTTCTCAGCCTTAGAGCAGCAAACCTCATAAAATTTAGTGAATGCTCAATTCCTGCTTAAAGTTATAAAAATATACTCTGGGTGTGATTCATAGTTAAACTTTCAAACTTCTGCCTTCTCACTGCAACTCTTCCGTTACCTTTTTAAAATCACAGTTATGAAAATAAATATACCTTTACCTGTCTTTGGCTCATTTGTTTCAAAAACATGCTTACAAAGTATACTAAAAATCGTTATTTAGGAATATATCACACCAGAAACATGAGTTATCAGCATAAGTAAAGATACACCATTAGCCATACATTTTTAAATCTATATTGATTATATTTATGAATGCTGTTTCTTATTTCTCTATGTTACAAATCACAGTAGCTCAATAGACATATAACTGGCACCATGTTCCAACTTTCCCCACTATAGTCCATTCTCTACATAGAGTGATTTTTTTAAAAAATATACAAATCGGATTATTTTACACCACCCCTGCTCAAAACTCTCCAATAATTTAAATTCACACTTAAAATAAAATACATACTTCTTGTATGCCTTTAAACCTTACTTGATCTGGATCTTGCCTCCCTTTGACCTCACTTTTCTCTCCTTCCTGGGTTCCACCCACCCTTCACCCATAGCAACCATGTTTCATCCATATTTGTATTCTTCCCATTCTTGGACATATCTAGTTTGTTTCTGCTTCATAGCTTTTGCACAAATCGTTACTTCTCACTCATATATCAGACCAAATGTCGCTTCTTCTATCCCATCACTGTTTCTTTTCATAGCACTTAGCACTATCTGAAATCATCTTATGTATCTGTTGACCTCTTTCCACTCTGTTTCCCTGACTAAAATGCAAGCTCCAAGTAAGCAGAGAACTTGTCTGTTGCGATCATTGTGACTTCTCACGCCACATACTTAATAGAATACTTAATATAAAATGTAGTTAAATTAATATATTGGATGAATGATTTAAATGTTGTTGATTGAAGACTGTCATACTGAATATTTGTTACTCTTTTCTCTTGTAATAGGGTAAGTTACTTTAGGAGTGAGTGAGAATCTAAGAGCCTTCTGTCTCCAGATTTCTGTACATTTTGAGTTCTTGTCTGTTTGGTTTATTCTTTCCTTAGGTTCACCACCTTATCTTTCTGTTGACCGTGAGCCTTCCTTGAGAAGCTAATACTCCCACCCAATTGCTCATCTACTATTGTTTTGAAATCAAGAAAAGGCGATTTGGTATGTATTGTATACAAAAAAAGAGTAAGAAGGTTTTGAATAGGGTTGAGGAAAATCTTGTGCAAAGTGAGTATATAAATTCCACTTACTATACTTTGGGGATTCTGTGGTTGTAGCACTGAAAAGCATTCTTTTAAAAATAGCCTTTTACTATACATACAGAGAAAAAGACCCAGTTCACAACTGTCAGCTTGAGAAAATTTTACCGCGTGAGTACACCCCTATGACTTCCTCCCAAATCAATAAATGGAACCTAATCTGTAACTCGGAAGCCTCCACCCACCTCCTCCCATTCATTATTCTTCAAATGTTAGGAAATTATATTGGTTTCTATCACCACCAATGTTTTTTTCCCTTGAAGTTTATAAAAGTGGAATCATCAATAGGTATTCTTTTCTATTTGGCTTCTTTGGCTCAACAGAACCTTTAGGAGATTTATCCATATTGCGTGTAATTGTAGTTCATTCTCATTCTTGTGTGGTATTTCATGTTATACATGTATCACAGTGTATTTATCCTATTGTTGACAGACATTTGGGTCTTTTCTAGTTATTGGCTATCACAAATTCTGCTATTATGGAGATCTTGTCTCACATAGGTTCATATTTCTTTTTTTTTTTTATTGAGGTAACATTGGTTTATAACATTATATAAATTTCAGATGTACATCATATTTCAGTTTCTGTGTAGACTATGTCATGTTCACCACCCAAAAACTAATCACCATCCATCACCTTACACATGTGCCCTGTCTTCCCTTTTGCCATTCTCCCTCTCCCCTCCCTTCTGGTAACCACCAATCTAATCTCTGTAACTATGTATTTCTTTGTTGTTGTTGATGTTTTATCTTCTACTTATGAGTGAAATCATGTGACAGTTGACTTTCTCCATCTGACTTATTTCACTTAGCATAATACCCTCAAGGTTCATCCATGTTGTCACAAATGGCAAGATTTCATCTTTTTTTTTTTAATAGCTGAGTAGTATTACCTTGTGTATATGTACCACATCTTTATCCATTCATCCATTGATGGGCACTTAGGTTGTTTCCAAGTCTTGGCTATTGTGAATAATGCTGCAATGAACATAATGTATGTATATCTTTATGCATTTTTGTTTTCATGTACTCAGCAATGGAATAGCTGAATCATATGGCAGTTCTATTCTTAAGTTTTTTATGGAATCTCCATACTGTTTTCCATAGTAGCTGCACCAGTTTGCATACCCACCAGCAGTGTATGAGGATTCCCTTTTCCCCACATCCTTTCCAACATTTGTTATTTCTTGTCTTGTTAATTACAGCATTCTGATGGGTGTGAGGTGATATCTCCTTGCAGTTTCAGTTTGCATTTCCCTGATAATTAGTGATGTTGAACATCTTTTAATGTGCCTGTTGGCCATGTGTATATCATTTTTCGAAAAATGTCTGTTCAGATCTTTTGCCCATTTTTTAATTGGGTTGTGTGTTTATTTGTTGTTGAGTTATATGAGTTCTTTATGTATTTTGGATATTAACCTCTTATCAGGTATATGCTTTGCAAATATCTCCCAATTTTTAAGCTGTCTTTTTGTTTTGTTGATGGTTTCCTTTGCTGTGCAGAAGATTTTTAGTTTAATGTAGTCCCACTTGTTGATTTTTTCTTTTGTTTCCCTTGCCTGGTGAGACATGGTATTCAAAAAGATGTTGCCAAGACTGATGTCAAAGAGCATACTGTGTACATTTTCTACCAGCAGTTTTACGGTTTCATGTCTTACATTCAAGTCTTTAATCCATTTTGAGTTACTTTTTGTGTATGGTATAAGGTAACGGTCTACTTTCATCCTGTTGCATGTGGCTATCCAGTTTTCCCAACACCATTTATTGAAGAGACTCTCTTTTCTCCATTGTATGTTCTTGGCTCTTTTGTTGAAAATTAGCTGTCCATAGATGTGTGGGTTTATTTCTGGGCTCTCGATTCTGTTCCACTGATCTGTGTGTCTCTTTTTGTGCCAGTACCACTCTGTTTTGATTACTACAGTTTTGTAGTATATTTTGAAATCAGGAAGTGTGATACCTCCAGCTTCGTTCTTTTTCTCAGAGTTCCTTTTGCTATTGGGGATTTTTTGTTGTTCTACATAAATTTTAGAATTCTTTGTTCTATTTCTGTGAAAAATGTCATTGGGACTTTGATAGCAATTACACTGAATCTGTAGATCGCTTTAGGAAGTATGGACATTTTAACTATGTTAATTCATCCAATCCATGAGCATAGACTATCTTTCCATTTCTTGGTGTCTTCTTGGATTTATTTCAACAATGTTTTATAGATTTCAGCATATTGGTCTTTCACCTCTTTGGTTAAATTTATTCCTAGATTTATTACTCTTTCTGTTCTGAGTGTAAATGGGATTAATTATTACTTTCTCTTTCTGCCTCTTTGTTGTTAGTGTATAGAAATGCAACTGATTTTTGTATGTTGTTTTTGTATCCTGCAACTTTACTGTATTCATTTATTATTTCGAATAGTTTTTTCAGTGGATTCTTTAGAGTTTTCTAAATATAAAATCATGTTATCTGAAAATAGTTAGTGTTACTTCTTTTGTTCCAATTTGGATCCCTTTTATTTCTTTTTCTTGCCTGATTGCTTTGGCTAGGACTCCCAATACTATGTTAAATAAGAGTGGTGAAAGTGGAATGGCAAAACCATCCCTGTCTGGTTTCTCTAAGAAGAGGAATGGCTTTCAGTTTTTCATTGTTGAGTATGATATTAGCTGTGGGTTTGACATATTTGGCCTTTATTATGTTGAGTTACTTTCCTTCTACACCCGTTTTATTCAGCGTTTTTGTCATAAATGGATGCTGTATCTTGTTGAATGCTTTCTCTGCCTCCATTGAAATGATCATGTGATTTTTATTCTTCATTTTGTTAATGTGGTGTATCACATTGATTTATGTGTGGATATTGAGCCACCCCTGCATCGCTGGAATAAATCCCACTAGATAATGGTGTATGATCTTTTAAATGTAGTATTGTATTAAATTTGCTAGTATTTTGTTGATGATTTTTGCAAAGAGGCCTGTAATTCTTTTATGTATTTTGCTCTTGTCTGCTTTTGGTATGGGGGTTATGTTGGCCTCATAGAATGAGTTAGAAAGCTTCCTCTCCTCCTCAGTTATTTGAAAGAGTTTGAGAAGGATAGGTATTAAGTCTTCTTTGAAGGTTTGGTAGAATTCACTGAGGAAGCTGTCTTTTCCAGGACTTTTATTTTTTGGGAGGTTCTTGATTACTGTTTCAATCTCCTTACTGGTGATTTGTCTATTCAAATTCTCTATTTCTTCTGATTCAGTTTTGGAAAATTGTACGATTCTAAGAATTTAT
The DNA here is from genome assembly GCF_041296235.1 of Equus asinus. Lineage (NCBI taxonomy): Eukaryota > Metazoa > Chordata > Mammalia > Perissodactyla > Equidae > Equus > Equus asinus. The sequence continues at coordinate 91,699,583 of NC_091810.1, read as the reverse complement.
CCATTTCTTTTAGATTATCCAGTTTGTTCGTGTATAGCTTCTCATAGTATTCTCTTATAATTCTTTGTATTTCTGAAGTGTCATAATTTCTCATCGTTCATTTCTGATTTTATTTGAGCCTTCTCTCTTTTTTTCTTGGTGAGTCTAGCTAAAGCTTTGTCAATTCATTTATCTTTGCTAGGAACCAGCTCTTAGTTTCATTGATTTTTTCCTATTTTTTTTTAGTCTCTGATTTATTTCTGCTCTGATTTTTATTATTTCCTTCCTTCTACTGATTTTGGGCTTTGTTTGTTCTTTTTTTCTCGTTCCTTTAGGTGTACTGTTAGATCATTTGAGAATTTTCTTCTTTCTTGAGGTGGGCTTATATTGCTATAAACTTCCCTCTTAGTACCACACTTGCTGTATCCTATAAATTTTGGCATGTGGAATTTTCATTTTCATTTCTCCAGGTATTTTTGTTCAGAAGTGTTTTGTTTAATATCCACATATTGGTGGCATTTCCAGTTTTCTTCTTGTAGTTGATTTCTAGTTTCATCCCATTGTGGTCAGAAAAGATGATTGGTATTACTTCAATCTTCTTAAATTTCTTGAGACTTTTTTTGTGTCCTAAAGTGTGATCTGTTCTGGAGAATGTTCCATCTTCATTTGAAAAGAATGTGTATCCTTTGATTTGTTGGATGGAATGTTCTGTATACATCTATTAAATCTGTTTGGTGTAATATGTCATTTAAGGCCAATGTTTTCTTATTGATGTTCTGTTTGGATGATCTATCCATTGGTGTAAGTGAAGTGTCAAACTTGCATACTATTTTTGTGTTACTGTCTATTTCTCCTTTTATGTCTGTTAATAATTGCTTATATATTTAGGTGCTCCTATGTTGGGTGTGTGAATATTTACAAGTGTTATATCCTCTTGTTGGACTGTTCCCTTTATCATTATGTAGTGCCCTTCTTTGTCCTTTGTTACAGTTTTTGTTTTAAAGTCTATTTTGACTCATATAAGTATTGCTACAGCAGCTTTCTTTTCATGGCCATTTGCATGGAGTATCTTTTTCCATCCTTTCACTTTCAATTTGTGTCTTTAGGTCTGAAGTGTATGGAGCATATATATATGTGTCTTGTTTTATCATCCATTTAGCCAGCCTATGTCTTTTGATTGGAGCATTTAGCCCACTGACTTTTAAAGTAGATATTGATAATAATGTACTTATTGCCATTTTATTACTTTTTTCTGGGTGTTTTAGTAGTTCTTCTTTTTTCCTTTCTCCTTCTCTTGCTCTCTTAATTTGTGATTTGATGCCTTTCTTTAGTATTATGTTTGCATTCCTTCCTCTTAATTTTTTGTGCATTTATTATGGTTTTCTGGTTTGGACTACCATGAGGTTCAAATATAACAACGATGTGAATAGCAATCTATATTAAGTTGATGGTCTCTTAAGTTTGACCTCTTACTAAAAACCCTACTCTTTTACTCCCCTCTCCCCATATTTTATGTTTCCGGTATCATATTTAACCTCTTTTGTGTGTGTGTGTGTGTGTGTGTGTGTGTTAAACTTTTTTTTTTTTGAGGAAGATTAGCCCTGAGCTAACATCTGCTGCCAAACCTCCTCTTTTTGCTGAGGAAGACAGGCCCTGAGCTAACATCCATGCCCATCTTCCTCTACCCTCTATGTGGGATGCCTGCCGCAGTGTGGCTTCACAAGTGGTGCATACGTCCACACCTGGGATCCAAATCAGCAAACCCCAGGCCACCAAAGCACAATATGCAAACTTAACCACTGTGCCACTGGGCCAGCCCCATCTCAACCTTTTATCATGGAAATAGGTAATTATAGTATTTTTCTTTTGACCTTCATATTAGCTTCATAGGTGGTTGATCTGCTACTTTTATTGTATATTTGCCTTTACCAGTGATATTTTTTCTTTGATTTTTTCTTATTGCTATTTGTGGTCTTTTCTTTTCTACTTAAATATGTCTATTTGTCGTTTCTTGTAAGGCTGGTTTATTGGTGATAAACTTCTTTAGTTTTTGCTTATCTCTCCTATTTTGAATAATGACCTTGCCATGTAGAATATTCTTGGCTGTAGATTCTTTCCTTTCAGCACTTTGAATATATTGTGTCACTCCCTTCTAGCCTGTAAAGTTTCTGCAGAGAAGTCAGCTGATAGTCTTATGGGGTTTCCTTTGTATGTAACTTTTTTCCTTTCTCTTGAAGGTTTTAGGATTCTCTCTTAATTTTTAGTTATTGACATTTTAATTATAATGTATCTTGGTATGGGCCTCTTTGGGTTAGTCTTGTTTGGTCTTCTCTGTGCTTCCTATACGTGGATGTCTGTTTGCTTCCTTAGGTTAGGAAAGTTTTCAGCTATTATTTCTTCAAATAAGTTCTCTACCCCTTTGGCTCTCTGTTCTCCTTCTGTGACACCTATAATATGGTTGTTAGCATGCTTGATGTTGTCCCAGAGGTCCCTTAGACTGTTCTCATTCCTTTTTCTTTTTTCTCTTCAGCTTTGCTGATTTTCTCTTGTCTTTCATCCAGCTTGCTGATCCATTCTGTATCATCCACTCTGCTGTTGGTTCCTTCTAGTGGTTTTCATTTCCATTATTGTATTCTTCAGTTCTGATTGGTTCTTTTTTGCATTTTCCAATTCTTTGTTGAAGTTCTCACTGTATTCATCTATTCTCCCAAGATTAGTGAGCATCCTTGTGACTATTAGTTTGTACTCTTTAACAGGTAGATTGTTTATCTCTGTTTCATTTAGTTCTTTTTCTGAAGATTTATCCTGTTCCCTTATTTGGAACATATTCTTTTGCCTCTAAATCTTGTCCATTTCTCTGTGCTTCTAGCTATGTATTAGGTAGCTCATCTATTTCTCCCAATCTTGGAGATGTGGACTTATGTAAGAGACACCTTATGAGGCCCAGCAATGTGCTTCCCTCTTGTCACCAGCTCCAAATGTTCCAGGAGTGTCCCCTGTGTGTGCTATGTGTGTCCTTCTGTTGTAGCAGAGCTGTTCTTGCTGAAGATATGTGGGTAGGGGAGGCTGGCCCACTGGCTGGCTGGCTGTAAGGCTCAGCTCTGTGTAGCTGTTATGGTCTTTATAGTCACTTTATTGGGCAGGCTGAGCCCAAGCACAGCTGGCTGAAAGGTCTAATAGGGTACACCTGCTGCTATTTTGCTGTTAAGTGAGTCAGGCCTCCATCATGGCTGGTTGCTATGTTCTGGGGTTCACAATTGCTGTAGGCCTCTGCCCTGCAAGGCTGTTTTCAACCCTCTCTGGAGTGCAGTTTGGTGGGGCCAGCCCCAGGTGTGGCAGCACACCATGGTTTCAGGCTTTGTAATATGGGGCAGATCCCCTATGTGGCTGTTTGAGAAGGCCAGTGGAAAAGTCTGCCTCAGCTGAGAAGCTCCACTGCCCAAGGGCCCACACATCCCGTCAATGTAGTCCTGCCCTTTGCACATGCCCCATCCCTTTGAAGTGGAACCACTCACCTCACTGCAGAGGTCTCACATACTCCACCAACATAGGTCCACTCCTTGTGCATGCCCTGCCCCATGGAGGCAGACCCACTCACCCCACTGCAGAGGTCTCACACACCTCACCTATGCGAGCCAACAAGTTCCCCCACGGGCTTGGGAGTGGGCTGAGCCAGTCCTTAGGACAGGGCAAACCCCTGTGCTAACAGGCCATGGCAAGAACTCCAATGGCATCTTCCAGTGTCTGTGTCAACATGCCTGTACTAGGTCACAATAATGGCTGCTGCCAGTGTCTCAGTCCCTAGGGAGGTGGCCCCAGCTTCCCCCTGCTTCTCTGAGACACACTCAGAGCTTATCAAGTGAGTCTCTTTTACCAAGGGAGTATGCACCTTTCTTTCTGGTGATTTTGTATTGGTTTCTAGTACAGGTGAATTTGTGTGTGGACCCTTTAAGAGCAGGCTTTTCTTTATCTTATGTTTGATAGTTTTTCTAGGGTTTTAATAGCCAGCAAAGCCAGGTATTATGATACTCATCTCGAGTGTGCCAAATTCAAAAGCTGCTTATCCTAGCAAAGCTCTCCAGCTCAGATCTCCTGCTCCACCAGGGAAAGCTTCACACCTTAAGATCATTCCTGGCTGTGAAGCGCCACAGCTAGAATGTGGTTTTTTACTCAGCAGAGGTGTGTTCCTGCCTCAGTCAGTGTTGTCCCTTGTTGGGGGGGTTCTTCTTATCCAATTTCCAGTTGTCTCTCAGAGGTAATTATTCCACAGGTAGTTGTAAATTCATTGTGTCTCTGGGAGGAGGTGAGTTCAGAGTCCTCCTATGCCGCCAGCTTCCCAGAAATCTCTCCATAATTTCATATTTCTGATAGATATTTATGTAGGTTGGAATTACATAAATTTTACTTATAATAGATTGAGAAAAATCATTTTCTAAAGTGGTTGTAGTAATCAACTCCCCAAGCACAGCACTGTATGAGAGTTTTAGTTGCTCCACATCATTGTCAACTCTTGACATTGTCGGTTTTTTAATTTGCCATTGTGATATTTGTGTAATTGCACCACACTATCATATTAATGTGCATATCCTTGATGAAGTTAAATTCTTTTCATATGTTTATTGGAAGTTCTGGTATTTTCTTTGTAAAGTGATTGTTCAGGTATTTTGCCCATGTTTCTCTTTGTCTTTGTAATATTGATGTGTAGAAGATGTGTGTGGGTGTTTGTGTGTGTGTACATGCATCCACGTGTGCACATCTTGGATATGTCTTTCATGAGATAATGCATTGCAAATCTATTCTGCCATTCTGTGATGCCTTCTAACATTCTTGATGATCAGAAATCTTAACTTTGGTAAAGATAGCTTTATTGTAGTTTTTCCTTTATGGTTAATGTTTTGTGCTATGCTACTCCAAAGTCTTGAAAATATTCTCCAATGTTTCCTTTTAGAAGACTTATATCTATGGCTTTTTAGGCTTATTATGCATCTCAAATTAATTTTCATGTTTGGTTTAAAGTATAGGTCAAGATTCATTCACAAAGTAAACCACAACTAGGCAAACCATAATCAAATTGCTAAAATAAAATGACAGGGTTATGTAAAATTACAACTTTTAGAGGGATTTACATTTTGGATAGTGACCTTCACTGATAGCAGTTTGAAGGAGTTTGGAGGCTGGTTGAAGTATATGGCCTCAAAATTCAAAATGGGATTTTAGAGTGCAAGGTAGATGTGTGTTTGGTTTTCTGAGAAAATGCCTAAACAATTTCCCAAATGGCTATAAAATTTTCTACCTCCACAGCAGTGTACGAGAGCTTCGGTTGTCCCATATTCTTGCTAACATTTTTCAATTTTAGCTATTCTAATGAGTATCACATTGTGATTTTTAATTAACATTTCCCAGATAACCTATGGTGTTGAGTATTTTTTCATGGACCTATTGGAGTTTCTATAGTGTAGCTTCCTTTATGAAGTGTCTGTTCGATTAAGTCAATGAGCACACTAGTGCAGTAAGAGTAGAGTGTATCATGGAACCTGGTTGTGGGAAGTGCAGTGTTTGGGCAGAATTTCAGGGGATTTAGGGTCAGAATTTAAGCCTAGGAATGAGTTATTATCTTCTACTTGGATATCAGCTTATTCACAAGAATGTAGGGTCTAACTTAGTAAAACACTGCATTCTCATCTTCTCTCAAATGATTAGAGGCTTAATTATTTATATTTAATTTTTAGATTTTTCTTTATATTTTAAAACTTAATAAATTATTAGCATTTCAAAATAACACTTTGTAGCTATTGTTAAGGGTCACATATTTTAAAAATGTAAATTAATGAAATATTTATCTCTTACTAGAGCTGAAATTGAAAGCATTATCTTCACATATTCCATCACTTCATCAGGTTCTCATCATGATATCCACCTGCTGTTTTTTCTTTATTGTTAGAAGTGAAATGATACATTTTTCAGGTGACACAATCAAGAAATTGAGCATTGTATGTAGTCATAAAATACTGAGGAGTGCAGGATTTAATGGCATGTGGTGTGAGAAAGGAATGGAAGCAATTCACTCAAATTCAGTTGTATAGGGCACCCAGGCTGACATTGAGGTTATAGGAAGAAACGCATTTTGTAAACTTTTTGAACATAAAAATTCATTGTTTTTTTTTCAACCTAAGTACTGACATTTCTTTAGAAGTACAACTCCAGCATCCTGCTTTACTGAGTTAAATCAGAGCAAGGATTGCCGCAACAGTAATCTGACACACTCCTGTCATAAATACCCTGACACTACTTCATGTCTTCTGTCTTCCTTTAAGTGATATGAATTTCCAAAATGCTTACCCTAATTTGATATCATAGCAATATAAAGAGAATATCAAATCCATAAATCACATTACTACCTTTGCCAGAAATCTACCATCATCATAAAAGAGAAAAAGCCACGGCTGGCTATTGTGTGCGAGCCAGTGAATGAGAGTGTTACCATTTCTGCTTGTTTATTTTCAGCCCTCCATTGTTATCAATTATCTATCATAAGCTGTAAAAGAGATGTTTACCGAAATGGATGAAGCTTCGGAATATAACTGAAGATAAACGCTAAATTATATATAATGTAATCTGTCTGCATAGAAAAACGACCTTGTAGATTACATTTTCAACTATTCCACACACTTATCGTCCACAGAAAACAACAGAGCTAGCCATGGAGTTAAACCAGCCCATGCCAGTTCTGTGATTTCATGTGCTGCTCTCAAAGCGATAGCTCTGGAAGAAATCCAAATGGAAACTCAATTCAATAGCACTCTCTATTCCACAGGGTTTGTGATGGGACCAGAAGTATAACAAATGTGACTTGAGGGCACAATGTTCTAAGAAGGAAAAATGACATCTCTCACATAAAAGATGAGCTGATTATAACTAGTCAGGAGCAAATTATAGTATGTTCATGGATATTCTGAGAAAGAAGAGTAGAAAAACATTATAACTACACAAAAGAATAAACTCTATACACTCGAAATCTGAAGTTCCACTATCTGATTTCATTTCAGCTCAGATTTTTTTCCACTTTATATATCCATTTTTACTACCACCAGCATCACAGCCTGTTGCTTTATTTTCCGTTCCTTAGAGACCTTCTCTTTCAAGTTATTGTAAACTAAATTAAGCTATTTCTTGTCAGATGATGAACAAACCAACAATATCTATTTTATGTAGAAGTAGGAAAATTCCTTAGGCAAAATGAGCATTTTTTTCTGAGTTAACAGAATATGTCATTTATTTAGGTACAAATTTTTCATTTGCATTACCTTAAATATGAGGCAAAAATATAAAATTCTCATCTTTTTAATCATTTCCTTGGCCATGAAATCAGCACAACTGTAGTAATTTTGGAGTACTTTTCCTGTAAATTTACTACACAACTACTAGACAGATGTTAGAAATATTTGTGTGTGTGTGCATGCCTGTGTGCACGTGTGTCCGTGTGTGTGTACCGCACTCAAGCCGTCTTCCCTTGCATCTCTCTAAAGGGTTGGCTTTAAAGATAAAAATTCTGTGCACACATGAAACATGGAAATGGGAAGAGAGGAGTTAGGTTGGCTTCCTTCCAAGGCACATTTAAGTCTCCCCATAAAACTGGCATCAGTATTTTCCTTTCCCAACAAAACACAAATATCCAATGTGTTAAAGTTGCTGGGCGACAACAGGAAGCAGCTCATCTTTCCCTCCACTCCACGGCCTTCCACCCTCCTCGCTGATCTCCCTTCCCTTGCCTCTTCATGGCAACTCAAGTGTATCCCATGAATTTCCGGTCACTTTCAGGTATTAGAAGAGTCTTAAGTTCAGGTATGAATAAGTCCAGCCCATTCTATTTCAAAACATTAACTTCTCCTTCCATTTAAACACCATCCCAACCTCGTCTAACCCACGGCTAGTAACAAGCAAAAGGACACACATTGTCTATTTGTTTACTTTTTTCCCTACCTGGTTTTTGTGAAGTCTAAAGCATTTACAATTTGGGGAGGGGCATCCTCTTTATGAAAAAATCATACAAATCATGAATACAAAATTTGGTCCATGGCATCCCAAGGAGACCTGTACAAGTGAGGAGCTCTGACGTTTGAGCTTTGTTGTTAGTGCCATCAAGTAGATTCCAACTGCTAGCGACCTGAGTGGGATCTTGCCTGGTCTGTTTGCACCGTCCTCTCACCTTCCGGTGCTGTATCAGACAACGCTCTGCTGCTATTCACAGGGTCTTCATGGCCAGTTCTTTTGAAACGGGGTGGCAAGTGTGTGGCCGGGTCCTTCTTCTTAGCCTGTCTAGTCTAGAAGCTCCACTGAAACCTGTGCACCATGGGAGACCCCGCTGGTATGTGAAATACTGGTGGCACAGCTTTCAGCATCACAGCAACAGGCAGCTGCCACTGTATGACAACCGGCAGACGAGTGATGTGGTTCCCTAACTGGGAAACAAACCCAGGCCGCAGCAGCAAGAGTGCTGAATCTTAACCACTAGACCACTGGGCAGGCTTTGAGCTTCATTAGCTTCGAGGTGAATCCACTCCTGCCTTCACCTTGCACTTCCTCTCTTCCTCCTCATCCTTTTGCTTCTCCCAAGAACTAAAGCATAATGAACAGGGCAGAGAAGAGGGCAGAAATGACCTTTTTACTGGGTGTAACTATTGGCAATTCTTTCTTGGCTAGCACTGGCTGGTTATCGCCCTCTGTCATGGCAGACAGCCAAACGCTAGAACTTTTCAGAAGCATATTATTGGATTCTTTACAAACCCCTCCACTCTACCCATCCCACGTTGACCTCCACTAGTATATGTTCTCTTGTGAGACTGTGGCAATCCTGAGCTGACCTTTTGATTTTACTCCCAGCTCCCTGGCAGTACATGACACTAGGGCCTCCCCGCGGCAAGTACCTTTTTTATATTAGGGAGGAGGCATTACTTTCAATGTGACTTCAGCCTAGTTATCTTCCAGAGCATCCACTTGACTCAAAGGAGAGTAAACTCCCTTACTTGTCAAATTGTAGAATTTCAGCTTGCTCCTATGGTGACTTTTCTTCTCTTTATGTCACTGATGTAGGAATGCTTCAGGTGTCCTCTCAGCTCCAGAACTTTCAGCATGAAAACCATGCTGCAGTTTCTTTGCTAGGAAAACTCTCTTGGACAGGCAGAGCCCTCCTAAGACTTCACCACACTCTCCACCTGGGTAGCAGCATGGGCCTCGTCGGTGGATTTCTAAGCTCAGCAACATACAGCCAGGGAATAAGTTAATTCCTTCTTCTCGATCCCAACTTCTCCTAATCTGTCCAAAGATGTTTTTAGAAATTTCTCATTTGCCTTAGTGGCACCTACAAGGTGGAGAGGGAAATCCTGACAGACCTCTTTACTCTTACAAATGTCTTTAATTCAAGAAACCCTGTCCTCACCAATACATCCCTAGCCTTAATCCATGTAGGTTGCAGGTGGGAAACGGTGGGTGGGCTAGTTGGGCATCCTTTAACCAGACCTACCCCGATTTGGGTAGCACCTCTCCTTGGACTGTGGCATTTGGATTAGTACCTAATATCATAAGCAATGTGGCTTCAGCCAGATTACAAGATAACAGGAAAAGTTCCATTCTAAATGATGCTGTGCTAACTTTTCTTTACTGGCTTTGAAATGACCTAGCAACTATTTAGCCCAAATTAAATGCTGGATATGTAACCTATAAATAAAAAAGTGGTATCGATTCAGCCAGAATTTTGTTCATTTATGTTTGCAATGGAATATCAGTGCCAAGGTTTGGAAACAAGTGCAGGAATATTATTTAAGATAGGAGACCTACGGGCAGCTACACATGTGCTCTTAGTGATGTCTGAAAACGGTCAACGTTGAGGTTTTCCTTTCCCTCTTACCCTCTCGAAGAACCTCTTAGCAGCTATTCATGATCCCTCGGCTAAGGTCCCACTTTCTTTACTTGGTTACTTAAGCCTCATATTATTAGAGCTTAAGCCTGCTTTACAGTCTTATTTTTATTCTATTCCAACCTATCTGATCCATTCGAGATAGTCTATTGCCCAAACACTCCTCCAAGAACTTATTTTTACACTCTCTACACCTGGAATTCTCCCCCTTCTTTCTCTCTCTCTCTCTTTATTTTTTGAGGAAGATTAGCCCTGAGCTAACTACTGCCAATCCTCCTCTTTTTGCTGAGGAAGACCGGCCCTGAGCTAACATCCACTCCCATCTTCCTCTACTTTATACGTGGGACGCCTACCACAGCATGGCTTTTGCCAAGCGGTGCCATGTCCGCCCCCGGGATCTGAACCGGCAAACCCCGGGCCGCCGAGAAGTGGAATGTGCACACTTAACCGCTGCACCACCAGGCTGGCCCCCTCCCCCTTTTCATTCTGTCTTATCTCTACTTCAATAAAATCTTCTCTAATACACCAACGTGGAATAGATGGTCCTTGTTCAGAATTGCTAGTATGTTTTTTCTGCTTATGAGACACACCTCATTGGTTGTATCTGGCTTAGGTTTTGTTTTTTCTTTCAGTTGCTGGTATTGAGTCATGACGTTATTACCCTATTCAGAGCACATGGAATAATTTGTCTTCCCAAGGGCATTGTGATCCTCTATGAGACTCTGCCTTCCATGCATAGAAGGATGTCTTGTGGTTGCTTATTCAATCTTGTATTTTTATTTATTACCATGTGACAGAATTGATAAGCAGCCAAGGAAAGAGAATTTCTATACCCAAAGACTGAACAAAGTAGCTAAATTTTAAGAACAGAATCAAAATAATTTACTTTTTCTTTTAGGAAGCATATGCATAGAGGAAAATAAATCTGTGGAAAACAAGTCATCAAAGAAGCTGCAGCAACTTGCCGTGACATATTTTCTACTATCAACTGTGTCCAGTCTTGGGTAAGTGGCACCCGTGGGTCAGTGCGACAAGAGTTGGAGAGGATCTTTTTCTCCTCCTCCTCCTCTTCCATCCGTTTTGATTTGGTCAAACTATAGAATGCTTAGTTAGCTTCGTCATTCAGGGCATCATTATAATAGGCAAAGATGAGGACAGCCTCTCACTCACTTCCAAGACCATAGAGTATATATCAAGCTTATTTTTCTGCCTTCATGCTGTTGGTTAGAAAGAGAGTGTAACAGGCATCCTATAGAGTAATATCCAGAACGCACCCCACCCACTGACACAGCCTCATGTCTTCATAATACTGTAACTGCTCTCCCTGCTTCCACCTTTGACTCCTTTCAATCCATTTTAAGTTCAGAAACTGGTGTGATGCTTTAAAATATAATTCACATCATTTTCCTTTCCTGCCCAAACATGACAATAATCTGCCATAGTATTCAGATTAAGACCAATGTCCTTACAATTAACCTCAAAGGACAGTGTGATTGCCCAGCACTGCCCACCCACCCACCCTATAATCTCACCTCCTCTCAGACAACTCTTCCCCTTTCTCTGTCACCTCAGCACCCTCCACAGGGCCTTTGTGCTTGCTCCCATCAGCCTGCAATGCCCTCCCCCAGATGTCTCAGGTCCTTTTCTCACACTTGCTTCAGGTTTCTCATGTTCTCAAATGTCACTGTCCCTGGTCACCCTATCCACAATGACATCCTCCACTTCAATTTTTATACTTCTCTCAAAGCTTTGTTTTCCTCCCTAGTTCTACATATTTACCAATGTCCTTCATTTATTATCTGTTTTCCTCTAAGCACAGGCAGTATTCTGTGTTATGTTCCTTGCTACATCCCAAGCATTCAATACAGCACCTGACACAGAATAGGAGCTTAAGGAATGTTTGTTGAATGAATGAAGGAGCACCTATATGAATGCCAGAGTCTCAGGCAATTGGTGATACACAAAAATGTATAAAATGTAACCTTTACGATCAAGGACTTCCCAGTATGTTAGAGGAGATAAATATGAACATAATGAAGATAAAACAAGTACAAAATGCTATGCTACAAAAAAAGTATTATGGCAAAGATTCTTTTGAATCTGAGTGGGTCATAATTGTTCTTAGTCTTGAAGGTTGAGATTTGTATGTAAGAAAATGGAAGTAAGATTTAATTCCTGGCTAATAGTAGAGCACGGGAAAAACGAAAACACAGTGATAGAAGGATATGTTGCCTATTCAGGTAGCGTCAACGAGGCAGTCTGACAGCAGTGTTGAGTATGAGGAAGAAGAATGTAGAAACACAGGCTAGATGGTGCCATGTCAGACTGTGAGTGTCAGCCAAGGAGAACGTAGATACGCAGGCTAGAGGGTGCCATGTCAGGTTGTGACTGTCAGCCAAGGGGAGTGAATGGAGCTTATAGGCAGCAGGAAACCTTGTAAAACTTTTGAGCAGGCAAGTGAGATGGCCATGCCTGTGTTTTGGGGGATAAATAGAAGTGAGGGAGAGAGTAAGATCCAACTGGAAGCAGAGACTAGTTTGGAAATTACTAAAATATTTAGGGAAGAAGAATGAGGGCTGTAGTAGGTAGAGACGGTAAAGAAATGGAAGAGTAGATTCCAGGGATACTGGAGGGTAGAATGGAAAGAAGTTGGTGACTAATTTGATGTTTATTACTAAAACGCTGTCCATTATCTATGCAGGTGTTTCAGCCCATCTCTCTATGAGCATGATCGTTTGAATAGAAAATATTGTCTTATTTTCATTCAGTCGTGGTGTCTTACAGATGCTAGGTATGAAAATATATTTAGAAGCAGAGGATCTTAAGACCCTTTCTTTGCATTGTACTAAGAATTCACAGGGAATGACAATTTATTCCCAGCCTGAAATTTCCAGTGATGTTAGAAGCTCGGAGTAGACTAATTTGTGCAACCCATGCCTGCAACCATCAGATTCAAGCAATGGTCTGGCACATAAGGGAAGCCAGGCATGCTCATGGCCTCCATAGCACTAGGGAAGGATAAAAGAAAAAATATTCTTAACATGAAACATTTCACACTCGCAAGAGGATGCACGACTCTTTCCATGTGAATAAAACCTTCAAAGATCTCTCTCAAATTAGAGGAGGAGACTTGTATAGAAGTAAACAAAACACAAAAAGCAAACAAATAAAGGTGATCAAAACAGGCTCAGAATAGACAAGCAGCAGACTAGACAGACTGGGTTCTGTCCCCCACAGAACCCCCTGCCAGCTTGGTCACTAAAACAGAGGCCCTCGGTACCTTAGCTGCTCTGCAACCCCGTAATATGCTTGAGGTTAACAATGCTTGAGTCCTGGTTTTACTGCTCTATTATTTGCATATACCATGCATATCTCTTGCCACTTCCAGAACACACAGTACAGGTTGCTGCAGGGCCATGAGGGTTTCGAAGCAGCTAAGAAGAGAGCGTGACTGTGCCCTCCGAACACACTTCCTTGCTGCTATGGATATTTTGGCCAAATTCAAAAGAAAAACGAGAAAATTCAGTAGTAAGCCTTGCATCGCTATTTCACAGAAAAATGAGTCGCTGCTCTGTAGCTTTGCACAGCCACTTTTCTGTTTTGCCAGCAATTTCTTTCCACGATCTCGCCAGTGCCTTGTAAAAATGAAGGATATAAAACGCACTGCTGGCATGAGCTGCCTGGAGAGGGCTCGGTTATCTGTGAGGGATTAGTATCTTCACTGATGCCACCCTACCCCACACGACTCAAACCCCTGCCTCTCTGACCCACACTGTGCCCAGCTGCAGATCGGGTGTGAGAGTTGGGATCTCCTCACCAGTATGTGACTTTGCCTGCCTGGTGCCCACAGGTGACCCACAGCTGGCTGGCCATGCCAACCAGCCACATGTGGGAGACTCTGCCCACACAGAGAGCCTCTGTGCTGCTGAAAGGCTTGTCTGACTCTGCAGATGGTAATTTCAGCGGAATTCCTGCTTGCAGAACCGTGAAGGCTCCTCCAGGCTCCACGGAGGTGCTTGGCAGGCAGCAGATACGACTGTTACAAAGGGAACAGGAAGTACATGCCAGTAATTAATATTATATCTTATCCCCAAAGATGTTCCTGGTCCTTTTATAGGTTAGTTAACGGATCCTCCAACCCCTCTGAGAGGTAATGATGGAGTAATATCAACACTGAGCTTTATACCTAATTTCTAGTATTAAAAGGGAGGCAGGCAAACAAAAATACAAAACAGATTGGTAACGCCTAAGAGCAATCTCAGGGGTCCTTGGTATGCTCCCGGAGGAGAGAGAGTTGGGGACCTCGTTTTCCAGGCTGAGGGGGTTGTTTCTAGTCCGTCTGCTCACGGGGACGGTACCTAAAATGGCCAGGAGTGAAAGGCAGTTGAAGGGCTTAAAGACAAAGAGTAGGAAGGCCCTGCAGTATTTCCTTTCTGTTTCACCCCTGGACCAACGCCTTTTACAAAACAAAATCCTGCCCCCAGCAGCCAGGCACTAACTCAGCCGGCAGGGTTGAAATGCAGCCCAGCTCTTAGCCCACCTCTTGGTAGGTGAGAGAGGAAGTGAGCAGGAGACCCAGAGGTAGATCAGGGGTTATTGTTAGCGCAGTGTAGACATCTTTCTGTCTTTGCAGGGTCCGGGCTACCGCAAGAAAACAACTGGAAACTCACACTTTAAAAAATGACAAATTATACAGCAACCACATTTTGGCATTAAAATCAGAGGCATTTCTAAGGTAAATGTCCACTCTTGGCATATGGAAAAATCCTATAATTGATGCTTCTAATCAGCATTTATTCAGTAGATGGCTACAGGAGGCTTTGCTGCTGCATCAGCGCTGATGGGATGCATAGTGATGACGACTGCTTTCAGCCGCTTTGTAGACTAGACAATTAAGTTGGTTGGGTAATGCTTGAGAAAAATGGGAGGCTATAAGTAGATATGAATGTTGTTGGGCTAATAAAACATTGGAAGTATTGACTGGAGAGAACAAAGATGTATTTCTTTTCTAAAGACAAAGAAATGGATCCCTCCACCTCCTCAGCCCATGTCCTATGTTCTACTGTTGCAATTTTAAAAGGACTAAGTAGGATTAGAGTGGCTGGGAGCACGGGCACAAAACGGCTCCGTGAATGCTGACCCTGGATACAGTGTGATCTGACCCAAAGAGTCAAAGAGCTGCTAGAAATCTGATGGTTTTTTTGTTTTTAAGAGAATATTTCAACCTATCTTCATGATTTAATTGGTTTAAAATGCTGATTTGTGATTTACTGGATTATCTTCACTTCTACAAGGGGACTTGGTCCTTGCTGGCCAGCTATTTTCAATCCATACACAATAAAAATAAAACATGACATGACGTGACCACGAGGAAGGTAAGATATAAAATAAAACAATGGGAGCATCCAAACTCCTCCAGCGTGGACAGTCTTTGCATTCCCATGATCTTTGCGTCATATAAAAACGATACCATTTCTTCATCACCAATCAGAAAAATCAGAATATGTCTTTCTGTCAGAAGAGTCACACTAACCCCTTTTAACTATTTCTGTGGGCGGTAAAATTTCCTTACTGAAAACAAAGCACACTATTTCTTCTGAACCCCTTATGGCTCCAATGGCTGTTGGAGTCCTAGTATTTGAATTCCAGCAGTAGAATTTTAGGTTTTGATAATTACAGGGAAAAGGCCCAAGTTTGTGTCTACATGTGCTCAGCAGGGGTTATGCTTCGTAGCAGATGCTCCGGGGGACAAAGGGCAACAGCCGTAGCCGTGGAGAGGAGCCGGCCTCTGATCTGGGACACCGTTCCGCATAGCTGGGGCTGGCGCTGGTGACTCTGGGAGCTGCACAGCATTATGGCCGGTGTGGTGGATCAGTTGTTATTAGTGAGTGTCGCTGTGCCCTCATGGCGAGCACTCAAGTGTTCAGAGGGGGAATCGGGGAGACCAAATGGAGAAAAACAATACACAGGAGCCTAATATCTTTAAGTGGCTAAATTATGTTTTCCTTGAGAAAGCAGAAATGTTAATGGCTAAGTCTGCCAAGAAATTTCTTAATAAATGTAAATAAAGAAGCAAAAGATTGTCCCAGTACTTTTATGTGCAATTAAAGCATGTCATTCAGTACACTGAATGACTCTAGGAGCACTGATGTAAATTTATGGATGTATCATAAAAGGTTTAATTTAGCTTGATTTTTGTCTTTATGAAAAATACTCTGTACCTGGAGATTTTTCATTTGTGTAATATTTGATATAATATTGCTTTCCTGTAGCAACATTAGAGCAAAAATAAATTTTATTCCTATTCACATTCTATCTTTTCCCTCTTACGACCCATCTTACTGAACTATTTTGCTATTGAGACTAAATTTTATTAGTCAAAGTTCCTTTTGTTCTAGATGATAAAGTGGTTACTGGTTTATAAAATTAGATTGGGGCAAAAGAGTGGGGCTGGTGCAAGAAGGGCTTGTCAGGAACAGCTGAACTGAGCAGGCTGGACAATCCTGGCTCAGTCTACCTGCCTGCCTCCTCTGGCTAAGGGCAGTGCATTTACCTGGGACATCTAGAAAGGGTAACCTACCTTCCCTTCTGGGTTATCTCAGGGCATGCCGATGGAGAACTGATTTCCTCACCCCAAAACTGTGCCTGCACCCAGCTACGCCACTGGTAAAATGGGAGAAGGCAAGAAGTAGAAGTCACTGCTCTGATGTCACAATGGAGGAGGTTGGATGGCCAAAATAATTTCCTAAGTATCCTGCTCTCAACTCTCCCACATATGACAAGTAGATTGGTAGAAGACAATATGTCATATCCCTAAGATGAGGTGACATGACAGAGAAGCATAGTCACAGGAATTGCTGTCAGGACTCTCGGGTTCATGTTCAAGTGCTGCCACTTACCAGCTGTGATGAGCAAATCATTTAATCTTCCGGAGCTTCAGAACGCAAATATGTGTAAGATGAGAATGCCTCTACCATCTATTTTACAGGGATTCAATGCTGATTGAATGGAAAATGAATATGCAAGTGTGTTGTCAACCCCAAAGCATAAAATTTGCTATTAGTATTTCCTTGTACACAGTGGGTTCTCAGTATGGACATGTTGAATAAAGGATATGTTGTGCCATGAAAGCCCTTCTAGATCAGGCAGGATGATCAGGATGGGCCCTCCCTGCTCTCTCTCTCTCTCTCTCTCTCACACACACACACACACACACACAGGTGAAAAAGTGACTAGTACAACTTCTTGGAAAACACTTGGCAGTATCTACTCATGCTGAACATTTCACATACCACAGCCCCAAAACTCTACTCCTCCGTGTATACTCAGAAGACATTAATATCTGTTGTTACCAAAGACAAATAGGACGCTCATAGCAGTGTTATTTGTGATAGTCTGAAACTGGAAAATATGCTAACACCCATCAACAGTAAAATGGGCAAAGAAATCATATGTGTTTATCCAGTAGAATACAAACAGCAGTGAGAAACAGTGAACTACAACAACACACAAAAATATGAATGAATCTCACAGACGCAAATTGAGTGAAGGAAGCCATATACGAAAGAGCACGTACTTTAGGATTCTTTTTATATAAGATTCAGAAACAGGCAAAACTAATCAGTCAATGATGAAGGAAGTTAGAAAATTTTTGTTCCTGGACAGTTCATGAATATGGATTTTAGGATGTTGATAATGTCCTGGTTTGGTTAAGGCGTATTTACTTTATGAAAATCCATCAGGCTGTACACTTCTGATCGGTCCACTTTTCTGGATGTGTGTTACACTTCAATAGAAGTTAAAAACAATATGGGTTTTGTGAGATTTGATTTTAACTCCTTCAGATTCCCTAAACTCACCCTGATTCCCACAGAAGGCGTCTTGAATCCTCGTGTTAAACCCATCTTTATTCTGTTCATTAACAGGAAAAACAAGCCAAGCAAATTCACACAATATTATTTCATATATTACACCTCTCACACACACATACATTTTATAAAGAGAACCTCCAGGAGAGAAAAAGTCAAACACAAAGGTGTGAATCACTAATAGTTGGCTTCCATTAATCATTTAGGACGATAATTTCAAGTGAAAAATCTCAACTATCCTCAAATCATAGCATCTGTGAGAAGACATATTCTCTTTACACATAAAGCTAGATTGCAGAAGTCAAAGTTAACAGGAAGAAACAGCGAAGAAAAGATGCTGAGGTTAGAGAGACTGCTGAGAAGGGTATCTCCGCTCAATCTATGACAAATGGCTCCCCAACTCTCAGTTTGTGTGAAGCACTGTGAGATGTGCTGGGTTTCAACAGACAGAACAATCTCCCTTTGTAGAGTTTACAGTCTGATACAGAAAGAAGTCATTTTTAAAACAGAGAATGTAAGTTGCAACTTTGTTTCAATCATAGGAGATACACAAGTTTACACAGTTCTGTCACTTTCCGCCTGTGTGAAGTTCAGCAAGTTATTTAACCTCTTTGCTTCTGTTTCTTCCTATATGGAAAGGGACTAATAATTATACCTACCTCATAGAATTGTCATGAAGATTAAATGAGTTAACGTTCATAAAGTGCTTAAAATAAGGCTTGGCGCATTGACCTTTACACAGCACATTTAATCAATCTCAAATATACTGCTTAACATTTCAGAGATTGGGCTGTTCTAATCCTCTGTCGTGTCTGACATTCACTCACCTAAGGTGTGATAGCTGTATTATCTACACATGCTTGGACTTGGTTATTTTGGTGGCTCCATTAGACACTTTTCAGGTCCATTTGAAGAAGAAATAAAAGCTCTGATTGTATCAGAAAACCTTAAATTCAAACCTTCTTGTAAGATCAGTAAAGCAAATCAGTAAAGTAAATGCAAATCTTTCAGCGAAGAAGAAACTTGGAGCAAACTTTAAGAAGAAAGCCAGCGAGTTGGAGCGTTGAGCAAACTTTTAAGAAGCACTGGGCCACAATGGCTTATAAGACAATATTGTGTGGAAACGTGGATATTCACCTCTCTGAGTTGAAAAGGAACTAAAAGTTGGAATCTGAATGTGAATGTTTTAGGAATATCTTTATTTTTTTTCAGATTTCTTTTTTTATATATACACAAGAGGAATATATGGTAAAAGTAAGAGCAAAATAAAAATTCTGAATCCTCTGAAACGTTACATCAGTTTAATTAACATCACATTGTCTTTCCACATGATAATACATAAAATAAGTTACATATTACCATCAGCAGTGTCTTAGTTTCAATGAAATATGGTAGGTATTTGTTAAATAAATGAAATGGCGTGTTGAGAGCATAAAAGTAGAGACAGACCTTCTTAAGCAGGTCAAGGAAAACTTCCCTGAGAAATTAATTTTTTTCTTTTTGCTGAGGAAGATTTGCTGTAAGCTAACATCTGTGCCAGTCTTCCTCCATGTTTTTGTATATGGGACATCACCACAGCATGGCTGGTGAGTGGAGTAGGTCCGAGCCAGGGATCTGAACCCGTAAACCTGAGCCACCAAAGTGGAGCACGTGGAACTTTAACCACTTGGCCAAGCTGCCAGGCCCCTGAGGAATTAATTTTTGAGGTGAGATCTGAAGGAAGGGCAAAGATTGTGTGGTAGAGGAGAGGAAGAATCTCCTAGGCAGAGGGAACAGTATGTGCAAAGATCCTGTGGGAACAGGGAACATGGCACACAGAAAGAGGAAACTAAGAGGAGACTGGTCACGTCAAAACCCCATTTCAACCTATTTTCAAGATTTAATTTCCTATAAATTGAAAGCAGACTTCCTTTACATATATTGAAATTATATCTAATTTCCAGAACTCTCATCCTGGTTTGGAAGTTGATATCTTTCCTTTATATCACATCTCATTTTTATTTTTAACTGAAAAGGGAAATCAGTGCTCATTGACAATAAAGATATTTCACACTAGCTGTTTTAATGTCTGCACATGGGGGTTAATTCAATATGATTTTATAATGACAGTTTTTACAAAATTGAATAAATATTATTTGATTATGACGAATAATATAATGAATCCAAATAAGAAACAAGAAAACTGATTGAATCACTGTACAACACATGTTAAATCATAATGAAATGATTTGAGTTTAATTTGAATGTAATAACCCATTACATTTTCATGTTTTTTCTTTCTTTTTAATATAGTGAGCTAATTACCTTCTTAGAACCTTCATAAAGTAACGTTTATAAGGGCCAGAAAAGTATTCTGCTCTGTGAACTCCAAAAACACTTATGATAGATATAAGCATTTAGGATAAATTCAATAACTTGTGGATGAAGAATTATTTTAATCTGCTTCGCTTTAATGTTAGAGTGTAGTGTTTATTCTTTTTATTTTCAGATTTTTCCAGTCGCCATTCTTTATCTTATGTTCTTCCTTTTTCCTGCTTATTTTTTATTCTCTGGTGATTTGAAAAGTAAACAGCCTGTTTTAATTCTCCTAGAGTTTTCATTTACAATTTTAAAACACAGATCGTTTTCTAATTATATTATCTCCAGTTACAGTAGTGGTTGATCTCCCCTTTCCATTAAATGAGGAAATTTTATTGCTTTTCACTGCTGCCTTCCCAACTTTTGGATTTTGGTTCATATTAATTGGTTTTTTGAGCCAGATTATCTTTTCCACTGATAAGATTTTTTTCTAGAACTACTTCACTTTTATCTCAAAGTCCCATTACAATTCCCATTACAAACTTGACCTTATTCAGTCTTTTGACTTTTCTAATAAACAAAACATGAAGACAATAAGAGATAATGAATAAATAAATTAGCAAGTGTTTTCTAATTTTTCCCGGTGTTCTCTGGTGAAAAAAAAAAAATGACGACATTTCAAATCATTTGTTTCCACCTTTTAGGTCATCTTTGCTTTTCGTCATCTTGTTCCAGATTTGAATAGCCTGTTGGTTCAGCTCATGGAGGTCTTTGGGATTTATTTGTGGTACTTTTTAGTAAAACATACAGAAAAGAAAACAAAAGGAGTGAATAACCGTTGACAGTTTTGATGTCAACAAGAATTTAAATCACAGACTACTTTTTTTTTAATAAAATACGTTTTATCATGAAAAGATCAATTTTGGGAAAGTTGGCCAGGCAGTTTTTGTTCTAAAGAACCTCAGTAATTAAACTACATCTGAAATTTGTAGGCGCAATGTCATCATTCTGCAATCTGGCCAAGCTCACTAAAAAGAAATATGAACTTGAAGCCATTCAATGCAGTTTTTGGTTCAACAAGCCCTCGTCACTAGGATGCCGTAATATTTCTTCTGTTTAACACAGATTCACATTATACCAATCTTGCCTAAGAAAACACCAACTACTTTCTCTTTGGCTTCCTTTTTGCCTCCTTAACAAGGTGCTTCTTCTTAATGACCATTACGATGCTACGCCAAGAGCCAGAGATCCCTGATTATTCTTGTTAAATTTACTTTAGAGAATGTATTTTCCCATTCAAGAGTAATTTTAAAAATTTTAATGTTTACTTTTATTTCATTTTATATTCATCTACTTAAGTCTTTATTTTCCATTAAGGCAGATTCCTTATATTTATAAATTTTTTCTTTAAAGTACATTCAATTTCTGGGGCTGGTCCCACAGCACAGTGGTTAAGTGTGCTCTGCTGGGGCAGCCTGGGTTCACAGGTTTGGATCCTGGGCGTGGATGTGTGTCACTTGTCGGCCATGCTGTGGGTGGTGACCCACATATAAAATGGAGGAAGACTGGCACAGATGTTAGCTCAGGGTTAATCTTCCTCAGACCAAATAAAAAAAAATTACAGTCAATTTACTTCTAAGCGAGTTTTTCCTTCAAAGGGATATGTAATTAATTTTAATTTTGAATATGTCACTGTGGTCCACAATTCTCAGCCAACTGTTTTTCAAGAGCAATAAGAGCTGCCAGGAAAGTAACCAAAAGTTCAATGAGATCTTTTGAGGGGAAATTCTCACAAAATATAAAGCTGTGATGACTGTAAAGGGATGACGTGCTTTTTATTTTAGAAACATATTTGCTTTGGAATTATATCCTTTTATAACCCAGACTTCTTATTCTTTGTTTTGGTTTATCTCTGGTTCGACAGCAATGTGCTATTTATTACCTTTTCTCTATGGATAACAGAGTGGCATACTTTTTGAGTTCTTATAGATTTAAGATTGTCTTTCAATCAATTCCTCAAGTGGCTGAAAACTTAGAAGTACGGAATTCTAGGCTACGCCATTTCCTTCATCAAGAATTCTGTAGACATTGCTAAATCTTCTGGAGTTTTGGTTATAGAGTAGATATTTTAGGTAAATTTAATCTGTGATTCCTATTAAGGCAAATCTTTAATTTTATTCAGATGCCTACAGGATGTTTTTCTTAATACATGAAATTCAAAAATTCAACCAGGGTAAACCCAACACTACTCCAGGATTGTTAAAAGTTAGATTCACTCAAGAGCAGTGTGTGCTACGCTGGTTATTTATGTTATTAATCTCTCACACTGAATTATAACTTCCTGCTTACTATTCTCCCTGCTCACTAGGCTTTATCTCCTTAGCCACATTGACAGTGGCATTTTTATGTTGCATCTTTAGCGTGTTACACAGCACTTGGTACGACCTAGCTCTTACTAAGTATTTGTTGAGGCAATGAGTAAGCAAGTGAAGGAAATCTCCTTTCAGATTCCACAACTCAACAAAATTTCTCTAACTGAAGTTCAGTGCAAGCCGACGTAAAGACATAAGAATGAGAATTAAAGAGTCTGCATATTTTTAAATAAATTTTGAGGAAAAAATTAAAATGTAACAAATATTAAAACATTCTTCAAAGGAAAACATTGAATGTCACCTATTATGATTGAATTCCAGTTGCCTTATCTTTGTTGCATCTGTTGACTTTCACAGATGTTTACTTTATTGTGTGGTTGACAACTTTTGATGGTACGATTATTTCCAGTGGGCATTGTCTTTCCTGGCTGTACCCCGTCTTTAGATGTAAGCATACACATAATTTTTAAGCTTGCCCCCGCGAGGGGAAAAACTCGTTCTCAAAACACTGAGAATAAAAACTCTAATCTCCTAGCTGCATGTGGGTAGGCTTGGCTTCCAGTTTCTCCCAGGTCACTCTCTCCCACCAGAGCTGCTGGTAGATAAAAAGCTTCCACGCCATGTTCCAGGAGAATAAGCAGAGTGTACCTCTTGGTTTCTGAGTTTATAGGGAGGATTCATGACTTTCAAGGCATGAAGGCCTCATCTTGCATCCTTATTTGGGCATCAAAAGCAATGATTCAACCCCGAAAAGTTTAAATCTCTGTTGGAAAACCCTAGGCCTACCTTGACTTCAGCTCTGCATTGCCGTTGTGTTCCTGTTCATTAGTAGCACCTGACAACCCTCTTTTTCTTTTTTTCTCTTCGAGCTCGCAATATCATATATAATAGTTTTCATTCGCACAGCACTCTTACATACTTGGAGCAGAAGTTCACTCTGCCATATTGACTCGACATGTAATCCTCTTTGTATTTCCAGTGCCTTCTCAATTCTGTGGACCCTAGTTGCTCCTCAGTTATTTGCTGAATTCATTATCTAATAAGTGAATAAAGCAGACGTGTGTGCCCCAAGTGCTGACATTCATTGGAAGGGTAGAGAATAAGAAGCAAAATGGCCTGTCTTATATGAGCAGGGCAAAAAATAATAGGGAGGAATAATGGGAAGCATGAGAGATAAAAAAGCAGACAACAGAAAGCTAAGAAAAACTTCTGTGATTTGCAAACTTTGCCTGAGACCGGAAACAGAGCGATAAAACAAAAGTCACCATTATGACTCCAGCTTCTAGTCTCGGATCATCGTTAGGATCCTAGTTTTGCCATGTTGACATTTATTTTATTATATTAAGCTTCTGTAGCTCTTCACAAAGTACACACTATAAAAAATCTGCTAAAAACGAAGGAAGATGTCATTGAAAATAAATAGTGAAAATGCCATCTAATGCAAATTTCTGATAGCAAATTCCTCTCCATGACACCCCCAGCTTGACAAATTCGGATCATACTGCAGATGTATAATTTTTTGGCAATAATGCCAGTCTTCTCCCCAACAGAAACTATGTGTTCACCGCTTTCCAGATGTACAACTCCCTCTGGTTAATTCTTACAAAAATAGCTTTCATTGTTCAAAAAAAAACCCCACAAAAAACAATTTGAACAAGTTTCTTTGTGTCTTTATTGTTTCATTTGATATGAGGCAGTTTATCTACCCAGCACATACACGGCCTTCTCAGAGTACCTTGTGGCAGCCTTAGTTTTTTTTTTAATCTGCATTTGCTAAATTTAGTATGAATGGTAGGATAATCCTTGCTAGGAAAGTGGATTATAAAGATAAAAGAAAGAAGCATTAAGTTCTTTCCCCAACCAGCTCCAAATGTGCCTTTATGCCTATAATATCCCATAAACATCAGGGCGATTGCGCCAGCTGCTCTTGACTCTCGGAGGGCATGATATTTCCTCATTCTGGCACTAGCCACCACCCCAAAGGAAAGAGACTCTCACAAGCCAGAAGTAGAAGGGCTATAGATAAACACTGGGACCTGATAGCTCTCTGCTGACAGTAAGTTCCTATAAAAATAAAAAATTAAAATACAGTATAAAAAGACACTAAATCCAGACATAAAAACAGGCGTTTGGATGTTTTTTTCATTATATACTTCTGATATTTTATAAGCGTGGTATCCAGAACTCTTGGCAACGATGCATTAAACGAGAGTGAGGCAAAGAAAAAGAGGAATTTAATTCCCTGAACGGACTGATTAACACATGGCTTGCTCACTTTCATTTGTTTGGGCACTTGCTTTTGTGTTACTGCATTTTCGTACAGCTAGAAACTGACATACTGACTTCTGTTAAACCCAGAAACACCGTCCAAGCACCGTCAAATATGAGGAGTACATCTTGCTTTATTTTATGGTTTTGTTTCTTTCTATCAAATGGTAAGACTGGATATTTTCTTACTCTTACAACGAACACAAAACAAAGCTACACTCTCAAGAAAGACTGGGAAGAATGGGGCTGTCCTGAGCCCCATATCCCCACACTCTTGAACACTGGCCACAAATGACTATGTAGCTGTCTAATATTGAAAAGGAACAGAAACAACAAACAAATCAAGGAGTACATCATCCCAAGCTTGATGAACTACTAGATGTTGATCGCCCAAAGGGGCATCCATATATTGTGGCAGTACTTGATCCTTTCACATATATTCTGTTCAACTTTTTGCTAAATTTCCATCACATCCCCACCTTGCTCTGCAGTGGAAAGACTGAGCCTGGCTGTGTGCTGGTGAAGAGCAGGAAAATCACAGCCCATTAAGTATCCGACCATGCAATGACCATCTGTTGTCCCCTGTTGACCTCTCTGAAGCAGACAGAAGAAGCTTCAGGGACATTTTCAGAAGAAAATCTAGATTCAGATCTTAGCCCCGTTCTTTATGAGATTTGATGCTGATTGCTTAATGTTTTTAGACCTTTGTTTCTTCATCTGTAAAGCGACTACAATACCCCCTGCCATTTCTTCCTCAAGGTTTTTTTTTTTTGCCACAATAGAGTGAGATAATGTGTGTGAAAACCTTACAGAAGGTTGTTTACAGAAGTGGATTTTCCTATTTTGGGAAGGTTTCTATTTGCATATACAGCTGACCCTTAGGACTTCCTCTGTGCTGGATACTGTTCTAAGCGATTTCAGTATTTAACTTGTGTCATTCTCACAACAATCATGAAGCGGAGATGATTATTATCCCCATCTGACAAATGAGTAAACTGAGACACTGAGCGACTAAGTCACTCATCCGTGTTGTTAATCCTTACACTATACCAAAGTGTATGAATGACACTGATTGAACTGGTACCATACTTACGCTATGAGAACAGTAAACGGGTGTCTGAATTGGTTTAGCTGTACTATTTTGAGATATAAGCCCTCAAAATACGGTACAAGCCAATCTCAGGATAAAGTTAATATAGAGACACCAAAGTGTCTTCATCGTCCACATGGAAACAACGCAGTTTAGCAGTGGAGGGACAAAGGTTAATGACAAGACCCGCTCCTGAATGGCCCATAACTGCATAAGGTTGGACCCTTCAGTCGTTGTCACTTTGTTAGTATTATCGTCATCATCCATGTAAGCAGCAGCAGGAAAAAAGGGTGGCGAAGAAGAATTTCGGAAGTTCTATCCCACATCCTACTCCCACCACAGCCTATTGGTGGGAGCAGGATGGTAACACGCGAAGATGTTGCTAAATAAAATTGTCTGAGCAGGGGAAGGAAGGGATAGGATGAAATATTATTAAATTGCTCATGTAATCCAGGAAGAGGGCTCAGAGAATGCATTAGAGTCATTCCACCCGTTATGTATTGTTTGACTGGAACAGTGAACCCTCAGGAGCCGACCATAAGTAGTAATGGCACCAATAACACAGGGAAGGCAGAAAGATAGATGTTTTCATGGGATGTATCATAGGTATATGTTACTCCCTTCAGCTCTTTTCTCTATTTTACTACTTTTTAAGAGGTTCTATTGTTGCTTCCTACTTAACAATGATCTAATTGCAAAAGATTAGTTTCCAGCATTCCTGACAGTTTCCAAAGAAATGAATGACTTTTTTTTGTCAGCCACAGACACTGCATTTACTATCTATTGCTGAATGACAAACTGCACCAAAGCTTAGTGGCTTAAAAAACAATTTTTATTATCTCACAGCTTCTGTTGGTTAGGAATCTGGGCACGCTTAGCTGAGTACCTCTGGCTCAGGACTTCTCATCAGATTGCAATCAAGGTGTTAGCCAGGGCTTCAGTCATTTCAAGGCTCAACTGGGGCACGATCTGCCTCCAAGTTCCCATGGTTGTTGGCAGAATTTGCTTCCTTGCGGGTTGTTGGGCTGAGAGCCTTCGTTCCTCACTGGCTAAGAGGCTTCCTTCAGTTCTTTGCCGCATGGCCTCTGCACATTGCAGCTCAAACATGGCGGCCAGCTTTCTGGGAAACAGCTTGGATGTGAGGGTCTTCTAGAATCGGACCTCCACTGTGACATATAGAGGCAAGGGAGTTGAAGGCATTGGGAAAGTAAAAAGTTAAGATACAAACAGTGGAAGACAGCGGCTGAACTCAAGCATCAGGGAAAGCCTTCGGAAACTAGGAGGGCCAGGAACGGAGAGTCCAGGTTCTGGGAGTCCTTCGTGTGAATGTTGAAGTCATTACAATTGTTGGCAGGAGTTAGAGTGCACTGAAAGATTGTGAGACAGAGGGAAGGGGTCGTAAATTTAGGACATGGAACTTAACGTGACTCAGCAGGCAAGGAGAATCCCTGATGTCACTGGGGCCGTCTCATATGTGGAGTGGGAGGGATTACTGTTAACAAATTCTTATCAAACTGAAAAGATTTAAGATATGCGTTATCCTCTTTCTAGTAATCACCTCCACACGCCCCCCCCCCCCCGCCCCGCCCCCTCGTCTCTCCCCCAACACTCATATGATTTAATTCCAGGATGCTTGCAGGAGGAGGCAAGGCCAGGCTGCAGTTGGGAACAAGGAGGTTCACCCTCACACAACTGCCACTGATTCATTAAGGTGATGAAATGTTTATTTCCCTTTAAATTTGCGTGTTCCTTTCAGAAGTCCCAAAGTTTACTAGAAATCTTTTAAGATGTTTCAATATTCTCTGTAAGAAAATTGGGAACTGAATTTTTTTTAACAATGAGGAAATTAAAAGATTCTAACAATGAGTAGCTAATTTATAATCAGAGAAAAATTATAGTGCAGAGTCTGTGTTAGTTTCCTAGAGCTGCTGTAAAAATTTTCACAAACTGTGTGGCTTAAACAATAGAAATGTACTCTCTCACAGTTCTGGAAGCCGGAATTCTGAAATCAAGAAGTTGCCAGGGCCATGCTGTCTCTGAAGGTTCTGGAGAAGAATTCTTCCTTGCCTCTTCCTAGCTTCTGGTGGCTGCTGGCAATCGTTGGCATTCCTCGGCTTGTAACTGCATCACTGTAATATCTACCTTTGCCTTGACATGGCTCTCTTCCCTCTGGGTGTGTCTCTCTGTCCCCAAATCTCTCTTTCCTTACAGTGAATCCAGTCTTAGGCTTTAGGTCCAGTCAATCCAGTATGACCTCATCTCAACTTGATCCCACCTTCCGGACCCAATTTCCAAAGAAGGTCATGTTCATAGGTACCGCAGGTTAGGACTTCAACATGCCTTTTTAGGGAACATAACTCAACAACCACTACAGAGTAGTATCAAATAATCCGTGGAATTTCAACACTGATTTCCAGAGCGTCTACTAAAGGAAAGGGTGAGGTAAAGAACCTTGGATATTTTTCAGTCAGGTAAACTGCCAAATCTCATGACCTTGGGGAGTCACTTAAAAGAGGTTGTTTCCCCATCCCCAATTAAGCTAGTGCTTTTTCAGGAAGTTACCCTGGCTTTCATTGTGATATACTCCCTTTTCAGAAAGGGTTGTACAGTTAATGACTGACTGCATATGGACAAATTCAGATTAGACATATCCTTAGCCCTGAGGATGTTTCTGCTTGGCTTTGCTGTTCACACTTCTAGGGTTGCAAACACAGTAGGGGGTGGAGCAATTGAGAAAATCAGAGAGAAGAGGGGCAATACATCAGAGTTGTTTTCCCACTTCAAATGACGTGATTCTGAGCTTTCCCACCGGCTCAAGGTCCTCCAAGTTGGAATGCTTAGCATCCAAACAACGTGCAGATGCCTACTGTGAAACAACACGCCTCCTGACCACAAACACCACTGGGAAGAAAGAAAAGAGAGTTTTTCCACATTGGCAAATGACTCTGGTACAAAGAATGTGTGAAAGCAAAGAGATTCTTTCCCCTGGGCTTCATCACTGCAAATATGTACTGTCAGGTAGATTGGTTCTTAGGTCTAAAATATAAGACCCTTTGAGCAGAGCAGCTATATACAGCAAGTGCAAAAGGTGGGGTGCGCTTAGTCTTTTCACATGGCCAATTTAAAGACATATTAGCTTTGATTTAAAAAAAGAAGCTACCAACTTTTATTATTTTTTAACCATTTTCCAGCAATAATTCCTGAGGAAATATGAATGTGGAGTTAGTTCATTTAGTCTACAAAAAAAATAATTGATTAAATTTTAGATGTCTTTGCCCTTAACCCACTTTGTCCTCTTTGAAGACAACTTATTCCCTCTTTCTTTATTCATGATTTGCTTTTCTTTTTGAAATTTTGACATGACTAATTTCAATGTCGTGACACTATCCTTAGAACTTAACATATGAACGTGTGGTGCAGTTCCGATTGTGGTTTTCTTCACCACGTTTCCGTCACCGTGGTCTTTCTCCACATCTCAGTTCATTCCCAAATGGATCAAACGCAGTCATATTCTCACAGGTGTCCTCAGCCCCTCTCCTCCCACCGTTAGTCCATTTTATTAGCCAGCATTGTCACAAACTGTGTAGGTAAGCCATATTCAACTTTCTCTATGCCATTTCTCAACTGACCATCTTCTTCCAATACACAAAACTCAATCTCCCATTGACTTTAAAATCCACCACCAGAGCCTCACACTCCCCCTATTGAATTAGTTATTTTTGGTGCATACATGTTTATCTGCAAGCACACTTATATGTTCCTCAATGGTCCTGTCTGGAACACTTTTCTCAAACAATTTCTGAACCTAAAAATGACCTATTCAATTTAAATTTCAAGTTAAAACAAGTCAGTGATTTTTGCTAGTAATTGTTGATGACAGGCTATTTTATTTTTAAAGAGTCAAGTGGAAGATAATTTTCTGATTAGAACAGAATCTTGACAAGAATGTTGGTGGTATATTGCAATGTGCAAAAGAAGAAAATCTAAACAATTAGTTTTCCTTTTCCTTCTATTGCTATGTGAAAAAGAGAAATCAGGAGATCTTAGAGCAGGGAAAAGGTCCTGATCTTCTGGCTGATGAGATGTAAAATGCCAAAAATACAATAAATAAATAAAAATATAATGAAGACTACCCATTATTAGCACAATGGTTTAAATAACTAAAATATGTATGCGTGATAGAGAGACCTTTGCAGCAGCTGAAGAATGCAATATTTTTACTTCAAGAGAACCTGAAACTAGAAAGCCAGTCCAAAGATGATTTAGTGTTAACACAAGATTAATACAAGATTAAGGGTAATAAATATCCAATTCCTCTCTGGGCATATGAATTAGGTCTGATTACAGCTAATAATAAAGAAGTGAGAAAAATATTCAATTCTAGATATTTACCAAAAAGAGAGAGATCTGGAGCTGGCCCCACAGCCTAGTGGTTAAGTTCAGTGTGCTCCACTTCAGTGGCCCAGGTTTGAGGGTTCGGCTGCCAGGTGCAGACCTACACCACTCATCAGCCATGCTCTGGTGGCAAGTCACATATAAAATAGAGGAAGAGTGGCACATATGTTAGTTCAGGGCGAATCTTCCTCAGCAAAAAAAAAAAAAAAAGGAAAGAGAGATCTCACTAT
The DNA here is from genome assembly GCF_041296235.1 of Equus asinus. Lineage (NCBI taxonomy): Eukaryota > Metazoa > Chordata > Mammalia > Perissodactyla > Equidae > Equus > Equus asinus. Next base: position 91,669,170 of record NC_091810.1, on the reverse strand, counting down.
ATAAGAATTATTTGCTTAGATTGTATCATTGCTTAAGTTCAAATGTATAATTGATTTTAAGTAACAAAGAGTGAGTGATTTATCAATTTGTACCTCAGCTACATCCCTAACTAATGTCTAAGTTTTGTTATTCAGATAGTGTGATGGTGAACCTCTAAGATAGTAAACAAATTTATTCATTCATTCAGTCGATCATTGATTCCACAGGTGTTTATTGTTTGCCTAGATGTTGTCAGAATTGAAATTTGAAGGATGAAGAAATAAATGAAATACTTACCACCTATTAACGTGTATGGCATTCTGGTAGCTGCTATGGGGATATTTGCTCACGTGAGAGCTTACAATTCTCTAGATCCATGGTGTTACGGGCTGAATTGTGTCCCCCCAAATTCACACATTGAAACCTTAAGCCCCAGTTCCTTAGAATGTGACAGTATTTGGAGACAGAGCCTTTCAAGAGTGAATGTTAAAAGGAGGCCATTAGAGTGGGCCTTAATCCAATCTTCCTGGTGTCCTCATAAGAAGAGGAAATTTGGACCCACAATGGGATACAGGGCTGCATGCATACAGAGAAAAGACTGTCTGAGGACATAGCAGAAAGGCAGCCATCTATCAGCCAAGGAGAGAGGCCTCCGAAGAAACCACACCTGCTGACCCCTTGACCTTGGACATCTTGTCTCCAGAACTGTGAGAAAATAAATTCCTGTTGTTTAAGCTACCCTGTCTGCAGTATTTTGTAAGGGCAGCCCGAGACTAATTCTCATGGGTAAAAGTCTGAAATGACTCATAGGAGCACCTCCAGAAACCTTTCATTTTATAACATTGCAGCGCCTGAGTTTAGCTCCAGGGAGCGATTGCGTTGAAAGGGATTTTCTCAGCTACCTGTGTTTCAGCTCTGCTGGTGACTCACTCCTCTACTAGAAGGATATGCCAGCGGGGAATGTCCTCCCACCCTGGCTGACCTTTGCTCTGTCTTCCTGGACGCCACTTTGGTTCCAACAGTTTGATTCTCCAGGAGCTGCATAGGGTCTCATGGTGCAGCCCAATTTCAACTGGTCTCACCGCTGAGAACTTATCTTGCTGAACTTCAACCGCTCCCCATCAACTCCTCCTCTACCAGCAACTTGGTGCTGCCCAGGGCCGCCTGGGGTGAGGCGACCCTGCACTGGCAGGACCCTGGGAGGGAGTGCCTCCTCAGATTTTGCACCCTGGGTACCTCACTCTCATCACCCGAATACCAGTGCCACACCGTTCCCGAGCATTCCTTGGCCCAGGTCCTTGGCACTCCTTCAGAGCACATACAACCTGGTTGTAGGTACAGAGGAGATATGAACAGGAGACTTAAAAAATATATAAGCCTAGAAAATAAGTGCTAAATGAATAAGTAAGTTCAGGAATCTTCAAATCAAACAATATAAAGAGATGGATAATAAACAGCATCCTATCTAATTTACAATCTTCAAAGAAAACATGGTTTGCAAGCCTGGCTCTGCCATCTACCAGCTGTGTAGCGTGGAACAAATTGCAGCCTCTCTGAACTCTGGGTCCTCATGGGTTTATTTAGACTAGAAATAGCCTATATAAAATGACTGACTTTGTGCCAGGCAAATGGCCTGGACTCACTGAACGGTTCTACAGTTATTACCATTGTTTCTTGATTAATGCAAATCTAACCACCATCATCTCAGCAGGCCTCATTTCAGCACTCACATGACAGACATCCGAAAGCAAAATTGACCTTAGCAATGATTTAGTCCAGTCTCCTCATTTTCAGAGAAAATTAATGCCCAGAGAAATTAAATGACTTGCCCCAGGTTACAGAACCAGTTGGTGGCAGTGACAGTGTCAGCCACAGAACATATGATTTCTTACTCAGGTTCAGAATACTTTTCATTTCAAAGAACTTCATGAATAACAGTACACATATCTTAATAAACATGTATTTGTAAATGTATACTAATTACATATAGACAGTCAGTGAACTGAAATAAGTGGAATAATTATTAAATCTAAGTATTGTGGTCACGCTTCACATTCACACTCAGGGCATCTCCAGTGTATGGAGTAATTGAAGGTTCCTGATTGTCTCTAACAAATCGAATCTTCCTCAGAGCCCCGACCCTGCCAAACAGGGATGGGTTCACGGTGGAGCTTGTCACAGGCTAATCTCAGACTCTGGCTTAAATGGTCTTTCAGGAAAGTGCTTTGTTTTAGACTGACTGCCACTTTTAAGTCTCAAAATGGCAAATAGGAATGTGGGGCGCGGACACAAGACAGCTTCTTTTTTTGCTCGTACACTCATGTTAATACCAGCATCTTTCACAATAGCCAAAAGGTGGGAACAACCCACAAATGTCCATCAACGAATGAATGGACAAGCAAAATGTGGCATATATGTACACGTGGAGCAACAGAGCATCACCCAGCCCCCAAAAGGAGCAAAATCCTGATACACATCACAACACGCATGAACACCGAAAACACCACAAGTGAAACAAGTCAGGTGCAAAAGGACAAATATTGTATGAGTCCACCTACATGATGTATTTAGAATAGGCAAATTCATAGAGACAGAAGGTAGACTAGAGACTACCAGGGGCTGAAAGGAGGAGGGAATGCAGAATTATTGTCTAACGGGCACAGAGTTTCTGTTTGGGATGCTGGAAAAGTTCTGGAAATGGCTGGCGGTGATGGCTGCACAACATATGAATGGACTTAGTGCCACTGAACTGTACGCTCAAAATGATTCAAATGGTAAATTTTGCATTAGGTATATTTTACCACCACATAAAACACAAAAATAATACCTTGATTTTTCAGTGAATATTTATTAATAGTATTTCAATTTTAGTAAACACATAGCTACCTCAATCTTTTAAAAATAACGTTTAAAATTTTATAATGGAAACTTCAAACATATTCAGAAGTAAAGGGAATGGAATATTAAATTCCCGCTCATCACCTAGCTTCCATTGTAAGCAACACATGGTCACTCTTGCTGCTTCTATTCTCGCTCATTCACTTCTTTCCCCCTCTGCCCCATGTTACTTTGAAACAAAATCCAGAAGTCATAATATTCAAATTATGAACATTTAAATATGAATCTCTACAAGGACTCTTTTCTGAAAAACATAACCACAATACCATTATCACACCCAAAGTGTTTAACAATAATTCCTTAATATCATCAAATATGCAGCCAGTCTTCAGACAATCAGGGGTTGTCTCATAATATTACTTTCACAGTTGGCTTGTTGAAATTAAGAATCTGTACAAGTTCTACACATTGTAATTAGTTACGTGTCTTTTAAGTTTCTGCTAACCTATAGAGTTTCCCTCACTCTTCTTTCCGGTTTATTAGTTGAAGAAACTCAGTTGTTTGTCACGTAGAGTTTCTCACATTCTGGATTTGTGTTATTGAGGTACAACTGACATACGACCTTGCATTAGTTTCAGGTGTCGAATAAAGATTCGATATTTGTATACAGTGCAAAATGATCACCACAATAAGTCTAGCTGCCATCTGTCTCTATACAAAGTTATAATTTTTCTTTTCTAATGATGAGAACTTTTAAGATTTACTCTCTTGGCAGCTTTCAAATATGCACTACAATATTATTGACTGTGGTCCCCATGTTATACATTACATCCCCAAGACTTATTTATTTTATAACTGGAAGTTTGCACCCCATGACCCCCTTCACCCATTTGCTCACCTGTCCACCCACAAGGGGGCCTCTTGCCTTTGCAGAAGTGGAGGAGAGATCTGGGGCTCTTGAGAGGACCTCTGGGTTCTCTGGGTCCTCCCAGGTCTCAGCTGTAGGATGGCTGGTCTACCCCCAGAAGGGACCTGGCACTGTGTTCTAAGGTGCAGCATAAACATTGTGACTTGTTCTCTTGGACTCTTCAGAGCTTAGTTGTCCTCTCCTCCTATTTTCAGAAACACCGTCCATCTGGTGCCTGATTCGGCCATTTATACTGTGGCTTCTGCACCATGGCCACTGTGCCTCTTGCCAGCGGAGCTGCCGGCCGGCTTCCTAGCTCTGGGCTCAGCCGCCTTCCATCTCCTCCATGGGGCACGCAGGCCCTTCCGAATCCCGTCTGTCCATGCCCCACCAAACAAGGGCAGCTGTGAGCGTTCTCTCAGGTCCTCTCTCTGTTTGATGCTGCCGTTCTTCATTTTTTCCTGCGCCATGGCTGACCCATGTTGCTATAGCCTCACACTGTGAGGTTGTCTTTTCAAAGTTCAAAATAGAAGTGGGCAAAACCCCTTCTGCTTTAGCTTTCCCATCAATTAATTCCACACTTCTGACTGGGATTTCAGAAGAGCTGGGGAAAGCTCCCACCCTTACATCTTGTTCTGCTTTTTTTCTCTACTGTGGTGTCTGCCTTTCTCCCCAGCCTCCATCGGCTCGTAAGGAACTCTCATGTCTTCAGTCTACCCAAACTCCTCTCAGACATGATTTCTTGTGCTTTCTCTGCACTTTGGATAATATTAAATACCTATGATTCGAGTTAGATAGCCCAGGTTCTTGATATTGCAGTCTCAGGCACCCAGGAACTAGTGTTTAATTAGGACAAATAATATTAATATCTATGTCTAAAAACTGCTTAAAACACTTCAAAGATTTTCCTTTTTTCACTTGGAATAAAATATGAACTTCCTGTGACAATTTGTACAGCCTGGTCCTCCTCTCACCTCCACCAGCTAGCCTCATCTCAACCCTCTCCCACTTGGCATTGCACCCTAAATACACATATCACAGCAAGGACGCTGACACCCCATTCAGGGTCTTTTTCCTCATTCTCTTTTCCTAGATCTTTGCAGACCCAGCTATTTCTTATCCTTCAGGTCTCAGCTTAAAAGTAACCTCTCCAAGAGGAAGAACCTCTCCTGAGCTTCTTATTGAAAGATTTTGAAAATAGCCACCCATCCCTTCCAGCCATTTGTTTCTAGCATAGCACCTTGGCTATATCCCTCACAGTACTTAAGGCAATTTGAAACTATTTTGCTCATTAGTATGTTTGTTCATTATCTGTTTCTCAACAGAATAGGAAATGCATGGGACTGGAGACTTCACTTGTCTTGTTTACCATTTTATGCCTAGAACTAGTGTCTAGAGCATAGTCAATGCTCGGTAAGTAAGGAATGAATGAATGAGTGAATATATGTTGATGTGCTAGGAGTCATCATAAAATTGACATTTCCTTATGTACCTAGGTGATTTATACCTTTGAGAATACTATAAATTCCATAATTACTGTAGAATTATGACATCTAAGAAGTGTCAAAATCCTGTGATGTTTTTACCTAAGGATATAGTCTTCAAAACAAGACTAAATGATGTGTATTAAAAAAATAAAGAAAGAAAAAACTTTAGATCTTGGTTATATTTCAAACTAGCATCTTATTATCCAATTAGTTTATCCATTTTATTACTACTTAACTTGCAATATTTCTGTTCTTCACTGGACTTTCTTTTATTTAAAATCTCTGTTCTCTCTGTTACAGAAACCTTCTGAACATTTTCTTAATAGACGATAGTTAATAAAATGTTCTGTTCCTCATCTATATAAACTTATGCGTATGCATACACATTTATGGAATTTTTACCAAAAGCTAAGTTTATACTAAAATGGCATAAGATTGATTGCTCTGTCGAGGTATATTGGGGCTGTAACAGAGGATAATCACCGCCTGATGCTATTGGTCCCTTGTCCTGAATCACATCCAGGCAGTCCTGCTTTCAGGTGAAGCTGGCAGAAAAATGACTGAACAATGGCTGTTTCTTCATTATCTTCTTTTCTTCTTCCTCTAGGACAAAAATAGAAAGCGCGTTATTAAAATACCAACTGTATTACTCAATTGGAATATACATAAAGAGAAACTCACAGGGAGTAAGATTTAATAGAATTTTGTAACCAGGCTTGCACTGTAATTTTCACTTAATTATCCTTTATTCAGAATTAAACTTCTGTTTTTCTCCTATAGCTCAATTACCTATTTAGAAAGTCATTTTACTGGAAGGGAGAAACTCCTCATTTCTGTAGGTTCTTTTCTTTTAATTAACCATTGCTTCATGTGGGTTCTAGATTGATAGCTTGACTCTTGGAACAATAGATTTTACATGTGTCCAGTAGCCTTGGAAGTTAATGACTTTAATCACCCAGTTATAATTTCGCTTTCTCAGTGTTTAAGTGTCTATGGTGTTTTCTTCTGGTGTTTTTCTGTCCCTGTATCCTCCTCTCCCCTTCTAAAAAATATCCCAGTTTATCTTTGTTCCCCTATGGTTCAACAGAACTTAAATTTAAACAACAAAAAATTACCATAAGGAGGGGCTGGCCCCGTGGCCGAGTGGTTAAGTTCGCGCACTCGGCAGCAGGCGGCCCAGTGTTTCGTTAGTTCGAATCCTGGGCGCGGACATGGCACTGCTCATCAGACCACGCTGAGGCAGCGTCCCACATGCCACAACTAGAATAACCCACAACGAAGAATACACAACTATGTACCGGGGGGCTTTGGGGAGAAAAAGGAAAAAATAAAATCTTAAAAAAAAAAAAAAATTACCATAAGGAGACAGAGAGTTGTCCTATTCTGTAACAATTTTTACTCCTTAAAGAAAATGTACCACATCTCTGCTTTCTATTTCTAGGTGTCTTAAGCTCTTCATTCAGTTCCCACATGGTTGATTGAAAACAGAATATACAGATATTAAATTTTTGATCATAAACATCATTGATAATTTAAATTTTCTTTCCAAACTGTACTGATTAAAGAGATAAAAAGAACTTTGCTCTCTATTTCCTTTCAAAATGTATAAACACATTTATTTTGTGAATAACGCCTTGAGTCCTAATTTTTTCACAACTTTCCGTAGTCAACTTTACTAGAAGATCAAGTCATATTACCTGCCCTCAGTGAACTCAGTACCAACAATGGTATTTTATAGGCTCATTCTCTAGGTCTTTGTTTTATCCATGCCTTTTGTATATTGTAAATTTTGTACATTGTAAAAGAACAGCTTTTACTAATTTTCTCTTCATGATTTCTTTAATTCTAGCAAAACACTTACACATAATCAGGAAACAGGCAAAACCCATAGTAGATGGGTTTGTACCTGGAAGATTTTCTTTAGAAGAATAAAATTACTGAATATACTAAAGCTTCAATGCTATATGCTAATATGTTAGTAAAGTTCCATATTTTGTAAAAGTTTTCACATGCTTGATAAGATCTTTAATCATACCAAGAGCACACATAGTCATTTTGTTCACTAACTGAATAATTGAGACACTGGTCGGTAGGGTTAGATTCACTTTTTTATTCTCAAATAATTTCTGAGATTGGTAAAAATCTGATCATATTTAATTCTTCGTGCCTATTTTTTTCGCTCCTCCTCCTCTTTTCTCCTCCCCCACCTTCTTTCTTCTATTCTTCTCTTCCTTCTCCTTCAGCTTCTTCCTCCCACTTTTCCTCTGCACTGTTTACAGAGGAAAGAGACAGAAGGAGAAGACAGCACCTGTGCATCCTGACTTAGTGTTTACCAGCACACCCTGACCACCACCTGCACTGGTCTTACTCTTGGCCTCTTGATCTCTTGAGTTGGGTTACTCATTATTGTGTTAGTGCTCTGCATATAGAGTTTGTGTGTTTGCTTGTTCGACTCAGCTGTATTTTAACCAGGTAAAAGTTAATGACAAATTTAAATAACTAAAATGCATTTAGTGTATGTCCGGAAATTTTGGATATTTTATTGCTGTTTTAATGGGATCACATAAGATTATTAAAGAAAATTTTATAAAGATTATAAAAGTGTTAAATTCCCATTGAAAAATTCAGTTAATACAAGGATATAGAAAGAAAAATGTCAAAGTTCTTCCCTTATCATCTTTAATTCTTCTCCCAGAGGGCATTACTGAGAATTGTATATTTCCATAATAATTTTATTTGAATATACATAGACACATCCATACAAATATATATAAAGACATTAATACATCTTTTTAAGTAAAAACTGGATCATGGAATACATATTGTTCTAAAACTAGATTTTTTAAAATCAATAAGTTTTCGTGGATATCTATATGCTTAAATTATTTTAAAATTAAATTCTTAGAACAAGTAATATAGGTATAACAAGTAATATAGATATGATTGTCATATTATTGACATTATATGTTTTTTTCCTTTACAGATGGAGAAACAAAGCAAAACAGAAACCGAAGCATGGTTCAGGTGAAATTACGTTAAATTGCAATTTAGAAGATTTATTTAAAATCTCAGAATTTAGTAGTTTCTGGACTTAGTTTCTTCATTTGACAAATATGGGATGGGAATGAGGTCTGATAATCTGTACTGATAGCACCTCCTGATCCCATAATAAAAGTTATACACACAAAAGTAGCAGTGCTGATAGCAATAGTAGAATAAGTCAGTTGTATTTTGCTTTATTAAAATATCATTTTAACTGCTGTTACCCAAATCAGCAGTATTCTAAATAAGATGGAACTTGATTTGTCTTCTGTGTGATTCTACGCTGGTGTGGTCACTCTAATCCTCAAAGTGGTCAGAGGTCTAGTCTCCTTCCCTTTTCTTGCTCCACCATCCTCAATAGGCAGCTTCCACCTCATAGTACAAGAAGGCTGCTCCAGCTCCTGCTATCATGGCCACATTCTAGCCAGACAGATGAATAAAATGGGAAATGGAATGTGGGCTCCCTCCCTTTAAAAGCACTGTCAAGAAGTTGCATACACTTCTTCTGATCTATTCCATTAGCCAGAACTTTATCCCATGGTTATACCTAACTTCAGGCAAAGAAGGGATATGAAGTATTTCTCTGTGTTTAGTAAAGAATTCTACCGCATAAAAATGATGAGAGTGGATATGGGGACAACTAACATTTCTGTCACATTATCATTATGGTAAACAGTGTAAAAACGATTTTGAAATGCTTTGTCTTATTTGACAAAAGGATACGATGGATATGGATACCTTTTAAAGCTCATAAAATCTATGATTTTATAAAGAAAAATGGTGGGTCTAAGAAATTCTTGGATTAAATACTAGCTTATCCTTTCACCCTGTCAATTCATCTCTTATGTCAATTATAACTTGACTCTTCTCATGCTTTGTGTATACCACCACCAACTATTAGCAGACAGAGGATAGTTGTAACAGAATTGTAGCCCTGTATTTCCTACCCTTCTTGGTTGAACTCTGCCTTCATTTTGTTTGACTTTTCCCACCTGTTAAATGCTGAGCACAAGACTTATGCTATTTCTGTAGATAATACATAGAAAACTACTACATAGAAAAGATAAAAGATAGTTACAAATGTTAATTAATTTGATAGATGACATGCTTAACGTAAATAATTGAAGCCACCAATTATTTAGTGCCTACTATGAGCCAGGCACTTTCTTAGATCCTTTAAATTTATGTCATTTAATTCAGTCTCCACAACAACCATATGATGCATTTCATAGACAGAGAGCCTGTGGACACCAAGGCTCAAGAAAGTTCAGAAGATTTGCCCAATGTGACTTCCACCATGCTCAGACTTTGCTATTTCGAGCTTCTGGGGTTTTTATCCTTTTCCACTTTTAAGTAAAAGACTAGAATATCCATCTGAATTTTTTCAGCACAGTGAGTAACTGTATGAAATTATGTCAGATACTCATGAAAAGAAATAACTAAATTAGGACCTTTTCTGAGACTGATGATATTGAAATCAAATACTTTGGTTCCTTTTCCTGAAGGTCATCTTTGTCACACTGTTTTTGTCCTCATTTAATGACTGACAAGGGATATTGCTTAAAGTCCACTGCACTCCTCTTTAACTTGAACTGTCATCCATCTTCGTCCACCCCTTTGCGAAGCAAGCACTGAAACCTAAGGATAGCTCGGCATGCTCTTGGTCTGGTTGAGTGAATACTGGGGCCTATAAAGACAGAGAGGTTGAATTCTCATTTCTGTGGAGTATTACCTTGTAAGGTGGGCAATGTGCACTGACATGGAAACCCAGAGATGGTTTCATCATGGCTAATGACAGTGTACCTAGCTGGTGGGTAATTACAGGCCTTCAGTCTCGGGACCTCACTCTTGATGAGATTAACGTTTATTCAGAACAATAAATATAAGGTCTATGACACCTTTAAAGTTATGCTTAAATGTGACTTGGTGACCGCTGATGAGTGCCTGTAGCTGTTTCATGCCTTGCTAAACATATTTGGCTTTTCACAAGCAACAGATTCTGAAAGAAGGAGTGTTCACAGTGGATGCTAGGAAAGTACGCATATTAATTCTGTAAAATCTAGCTAAACTTGTGTCCTGTTCTTCAGGGGTGACATTAACAGAGTTTTGTGATCCAGTCTTGACTCTCATAAGTGCTGAGCAGCTCGGCGGTGGGGGGTGGGGGGGGTTCTCCACAGCAACCTCTGTACCATCACTGAGATTTGTTTCTGACAAGAAAGCTAAAGATTGTGGCTCTTGGGTCCTTTTGGAGATTCTGGGAGATAACGTACTTCTAAAAATTCGTTTCCTGTCTAAACTAACCACAGTATATTCCATTATTCGCAACTAAGAACCCTGAAGATATAGCCATGAGACTTGCTTAAGAAGTCTTAAGACTTCTTATAGAAAAAATGAAATTCATTCATTCAATGGATCATTCGTTTACTATTTCCATATATTCATTTTCTCTGCTGTTCCTAAATAAATAATTAACTCATTTAAAATACTTATTGTGCAACAACTGCATGCAGGCCATTTTATTAGTTTTTGTGGGAGGTAAAAAAAGTAAATAAATTACACAGGGACTCTGCCCTCAAGAATTGGTGTAAAGTTAATTCAACTGTTCTAGAAAAGAGAAAGTGGCCAGTGCTATGAGAGAGGTACAGAGGTACTTTTTTATGAAGGTTCAGAGGAGAGCTAGCAACTGGGTACAGCAAACAAGAGTCACCTCTTTCAGAGAAGAGATGTGCAGGAGATGGGACTAAAATTTAGGGAAGATTTGAACAGAAAGATGGGGAGATAGGTGTCTTTCGAGTAAGGGGAGAAAATATGCGGCATATGTGAACAACAGGCATACTTAGTTTTCATGCCGAACGAATGGACCCAAAAAGGGACAAAATGGGAAAGGCCAGATCACGAGAGGTTGCAGTTTATGCATAGTTATTTTGACTTAAATCTGTAGCCTTGAAGGATTCCGAGACAGGAGTCCTTCAAGAAGGATATTCCTTTATGTGTTTATGGGCTTTATTGAGATATAGTTCACATATCATACCATTCACCAATTTAAAGTGTAAAATTCAGTGTTGTTTTTATTTGTATCCACAATATTTTGTAGTTCTCAGACAATAGGTTTTGCACTTTTTCCCAAGCATTTTTTTCCTTTTTGATGGTATTGTTAATGAACTATTTTTCTTAATTTTATTTTTAGATTGTTCAATGCAAGTGCATAGAAATGCAATGGACTTTTGTGTATTGACCTTGTATCTTGAAATCCTGCTGAACACATTTATTACTAAACAGTTTTTTAGCGCTTTCCTTAGGATTTTCTATAGACAAGATCATGTCATCTGCAAATAGAGGTATTTTTATTTCTTCCTGTCTAAGATAGATGCCTTTTATTACACTTTCTTGCTGAATTGCCCTGGCTACACTTCCAGTAAAATATTGGAGTAGCAAGAGAAAACATCCTGGTCCTGTTTTCCACCACTAGGTATGAGGTTAGGTGTTGGGTTTTCATAGATGCCATTTATCAGGTTGAGAAGCTTCCTTCTATTCCTAGTTTGTTGAGTGTTTTGGTTATGAGGGCAAGTCAGGAAGGTTATTCTGATGTCTGTTTATAAAAGGAATTGGAAATTGAAGATACTAAGGATGTTGTGCGAATATCAAGGCAAAATGTGATGACAGCCTAAATTAGAGCATAGAATATAGCACAGCAACAGATGAGAGAAATATTGAGGAGATGCAAATGACAAGTACTGATGACCGAGCAGACAAGGGATAAAAGGTAGAGGGAGGTGCCTGCCTGGGTACCTGAGGGTGTTAAACATAAAAGAACACAGTTGCAAGCCTGGGTTAGAATCCCAGCTTGACTCTGTCATAGTTATGGGTCCTTGGCCAAGCAGCTCAGCCTCTTTGTGGCCTCATTTCCTTAGCGATAAGATGGAGATATAGCAATAGCTATCTCACAGATTTTCTGTGAATATTAAAGGCATTGTTATATGTGAAGCCCTTAAAACAGTGCCTGGCTCTGAGCGTTACCAGCAATTTTTATTATTTCAAAAGAACCTATTTTTTTTTCTTCGTTTATGAACAAATACAAATGTATGGTCATCAAATTGGTATTTTCCAGCCAAAAAGTAGACATAGAAATGATTTTCTACTAACAATGAAATGGGCAATGCATTGATTCTGTTGGTGCAAAATGTTCTCTCATAGGCGAGGTGAAGAACATGGTTTTTCAAATGATATGTTCACATTTTCAGGGAAACAGCCTGTAACCTTACTCAAAATCATGACTATTAATGAGCAGACAGCACAAAATAAAGAAAGGTTCAGAAGTTTTTAGAAACAGATATCCAATTAATATACAATCAAATATAATATGAAATCTGTCTTTATAGAGTAAAAATGCATATTAAGAAATCTAATCAAACATAACCATAGCTAAATTGTCTCACACTTGCCTAAGACATGCACACACCTGCTGAACAAAAGGAATAAAATGTCTCGTTTCTAGGAAACTACTGCAGTTAATCAGCTTCAACAATGTTTTATCTGTGAACTTTTCTTTTATCCAAATCCAGAGTGGCATCTGATTAGAACATAGAATATAGTGATGCATGGACTATTTTACTTAAAATGGCTACATTTGGTCTTTCTCAACCTTTGCCTTCATATAGCTGCTTAATAATGTAGAGTAGCTCTTTAATAAATATATTTAAATATTATTTTGAAATAATACTTTAGGAAATGGAGTAAATAAAGCCAATAATGCCCCAAAGAAATAGCATAGTATAAAACAGAAGAATAATTTTCAGTTCACTTATCAATACTTTTTAAATTATATACATGAATTTTTACAAACCACTGATATTATAAGTCTAAAAGTCTCACATATTCTATGCATTAATAAGTGTAACTTGTTTTCATCTCAAACTAATGAGGAGTAAAACCTTAATAATGTTTTCATCACAGGTCAAACTTTTCTCATCCTGGTTTAAGACTCTTAAATTTTGTCAATTTATTAATCCAGTTTGGAATACTTAAATCAATATAACATATTAAATGAATTTATTTGTTATGCACTGTACTTTTTATCTAATGGTATTGCATCTTAACAGAATACATGATTCTGTATAATATATGTTACAGTTCTAGCATTTCAAACTCAAATACACTTAATAACATTTTATAACAGAAATATTGAGAATGAAGAATCGTCAAGTGGACACTGCTATTGGAAATAACAAAAATACAAATGGTTTAAGTTTCCTATAAGCAATTTAGATCTAGGTTTCAAAACCTTTAAAAAGGATTCATTAGTTGACCCAAAACCTCTATATTTGGGAATCTATATTAGAACAATAATCAGAGACATTGATAATAATATATTCTCAAAATTACCTAGTAGAAATTACAATATATAAAATAATATTTTATGTATTTATAATACATATGCTTTACATATACCCATGTATAAATATCTATAGTACATTGTTGTCTGCAGCCACAAAGGGCAAGGAATGACAGGTACCGCCAAGGCTACTTGATTGTTTACGCAATCAGAGTTTATTGATAAAGGAAACAGAACAAGGAGCCGGGATAAGGGGGAACAGAACAAGGAGTGCGGCTGCAAACAACAAATTAGTACTTACAACCTCCACACCACAATCAGCCAGGGAAGTCACAATAGGTTGTACAGTGGATGGGAGTGCTGATCTTCCGGCTCTGAGGCAAAGAGTCCTCTCCTCACTGAGACTCCCCATTGTTCTATGCTGTGACTTCCTTTTATCTTAATATTTTCTGGGTTTTGACTCAGGGTTTCAGACGTTAGATACTTTGAGTTATTTCTTCTTGTTCCCATGGATGGGATGTTTCTATAGTCTGGTCAGGTGCCTGTTGGGGTGGCCAGGCCAGACAAGGAACATGACGCAAGACATTGTCTTACTAACTTGTGCCTTGGGGTCAGGGTCGAAGTGGCCATCTTTGGCCCTGAGCCCAGACACATTCTTTCATGTAGGCCCCTGGTCCCAGTGTCCCTGGAAGGTAGGGAGGTCAATGAGCTCTGTACATACATAAAGGTTGAAATTAGCCTATGCATCCAAAAATAAGGATTTCAGAGCACAACGGTATGATGACGTATATAGCAACTGCTCAATAATGGTGAATTTCAAGAAATTTCAATGACTTATGAAGAAGTTCACAATATAAAGTGAAGTGAAAAAAGAGACAGAATACTACATTCGTATATTTCTATCTGCACATGTTTTCTCGGCTATGCTTGGCGATAACAAATCATTTTCTCCAAAGCCTAAGGTTCCTCAAGCAAACATCATGTTACACTGCAAAGCTTTTGTTCACTAGACAAGTAAAGAAGTTCAGGCATAGAAGTCTTAAACATGAAGTTGGTTTAAGCAACTTGGTTACCACACGACCAGCTGAATTTAAAGACCAGTGTGAGTTTAGAAAGGTAAGTGTGTTATGTTTTAGGAGGCCTGGGGATTACTTTTGCTCTGGAATCCCCAACTCCTGGACCACCTTTGATGTAACCAAGGAGTCTCGTTCTTGTACCTTGCCACTTCTGATGAGTGTAAGAACGAAATCTAGTTGTCACCATAAAACAGAGGACTCCGTGACCGACTTTCTGCGACTATTGAAAGCAAAAGGGTCTGCACTGACCGCTGGACTCAAGTCACCATCTTTGTACCTAGACTTGTGGCTGAAAATGCAGCTCTTCCTTTGGTCAAACAAGAGCAGATATTTGTGGGGCTCCCTCCACTTGCTCTTCTATACCATTAGTATAATGGGCTGGAATTGCAATTGTTAACTCTCTTCCTTGACTAGATGTCTCAGTCAGTTCAGGCTACTATAATAAAATATCATAGACTAGGGGGCTTAAACTATGGAAATTTATTTCTCATAGCTCTTGAGGCTGAAAGTTCGAGATCTAGGTGCCAGTGTGGCCAGGTTCCTAGTGAGGGCTCTCTTCCTAGCTTGCAAACAACCACCTTCTCATTGTGTCCTCACTTAGGGGAGAGTTCTAGTCTCTTTGTCTTTTTATAAGGACACTAATCTTGTCACGAAGGTCCCTGCCTCATGACCTCATCTAAACTTAATTACTCCCAAAGGCCCTACCTCCTAATACCATTGGATTGGGGTTTAGGGTTTCAAAATATAAATGTGGGGGGGACACATGCAGTCCATATCACCAGAGATCTTCTTTTTCTTCCCTACTAAGTCTCAGAAAGATGAGAGCCGTCAGTAAAGCTTGTAGATGTTTCAACAACAGTCTGTGAGGTCAGTGTAAAGGCTCAGAAGTTTTGAGAAAAAGAACCTGCTTCTGATTATACATCTAGACCTAGAAGTCATGTGCTTAATTGATAATACATGCATACGTGTAGATGGATGTGGAAACAATGGAAAGAATGAATCAACATGTCTCTTGGAAGTGGAATTGCAAGTAAAAAAATTCTTCCTATACTTTTAAACATTATTCTTGGGTTGTTTTGCAAAAATTTTTCATAAAATATACCTAATTCTAAACATGTGGCGTCTGTTACATCCATGGAGGGCTGGAGATTTGGATCTAAGTTTATGGCAAAATCAACGATGTTAAAGAAGTGATCCATGACATAGATTGTAATCCTATTATTTCCTTGTGTCTCAGGTTCTAGAGACTTTATATGCAGACATACCAAAGGGCACACTAGTTTACATCATGCTAATGCTAATTCAACTCAGAATTCTCTAACTGACAGTGGGGATGAGGGTCACTCCCCACCTTATTATAGTACCTCTAGCTTCACTTTCGAAGACTAAGCAAGGCACAGTAAAAGACGTGAGATGTGTCCATGTATGACTGGTATTTACTTGTCCTCATCTTCGATGAAATATTATTCCACATTTAAATACAAAGGCACAAATTCACTTCCACTATGCTCAGATGTATAAAGAAAAATAGCTTCTTCATTATATCTTTAAGCTACTTCACCTTCCCCTTGAGCCTCCTGAACCTCAGGAAAGGGAAAAATTGTATTCGGTAAATCAAATAGTCTTAGCTCAACGCAATGATGGAAAAAGTCACTTTATGCAAAATGTTCAATTTTCTCATTTCACTTCTATCCTTATTTTCTTACCCAAGTTGGCATCTGACATAGGAGAGGGACTTGGTACAAGTGGAGAAAGTTTCTGCTGTTGTTTTAGTCAGGGTAGCATTTCCTGACTACTTTAGCCACCTCCCTCCCCCCATTTATCCCGGGGACCTGCCTGGTGAGTGCTCACGGTGTTGCTACTCTTGGCTCCAGTGTAATGTGTGGTCCTGCCCCACCCCTCTAGGCTTTGTCAGAGGCTGGTCTTTATCCTCAAGTAACCCGGCCTTCTCAGCATTCATAGGTGACAAAGACCCCTCTACTGCTGCAGCATACCTTCTGTCTAGACCCTGGCCTCTCCTCATCCTCTGCAGCGCCCTTGAAATTCTCAGCTGCTTACAGTGTGCCTGTCCCGAAGGGGCCCATGGGAAGCTCTGAGTCCCGTCCATAGGAAGCAAAAAGTTAAGGTTAAGACAGTTCAACACTTATCCTTCCTTTCCTTAACCACGCTGTGATGCCAGGTACTTGCCATGGAGCTGCTCTCCAAGTTCAGGCAAGGGCAGAGTTTGGGGGTAAGAATGGGGGAAAGGAGAAGCTAACATCAAAGGAAATGTTCCCAAATCCTAGATCTTATACTGAGCAAAGTCTCCTTCCCGTGTTTTTCTCCCAGCTTCTTTTTAATATACCTTCCCTTCTCTAGGCTAAAATTCCAAAAAAAGGAAGATCAGGATCTACCTGTCTTATCCTCTTCCTCTCTCGTATCTCTTACTTTTCCTATTCCTATGACTTTTTTGGTATCAAAAGAGGCAGGAATCTCTTTTATATGTTTTATGTCATATCCTCTGACTATTTTCTTTTCCTGTTTTCTAGTCCCAATCTAGATTCCTGTATCTCAATGATGGTAGCACTACCCACCAACGAGGCATGCCAGAAATCCAGAAATCGGCCTTGACGTCTCTTTTTTCCTCATTTTCTACACCCAAATCTACCAAGCAATTTTGATTCTTTCTTTTAGGCATTTCTCACTTTTATCCGCATCTCTATTTCTACTGCCCTCGATATCCTACACCAGGTAATAATCATCACCATCTGCCTGTGCTATTGCAGTAGTCTCTTAATTGTTCTTCCTGCATCTACTCCGTTCTGTCTGCCACTGACTCATTCTAAATTCTGCAGCTAGAGTGCTCTTTAAAACCCTCCTGCTCTCTGAGACTCTCCTTACCTAACTCCCGTCTCACCTTCTACTGTTTCCCCTTCACTCTCTCTACTGACCCACATTGACATTTTTTCCTTGTTCTCAGGGCTTCAGGACCGGGAATGATTTCCTTCATTATTCTTGATTCACTCTAACTCATTCTTCAGATCTGATCTCAAATATAATTTCTTCAAGGAAACCTTCCTCGAATTTATCAGACTCTTAGATAAGGTTCCTTTATTATAAATTACTATACCTTTCCTTCACAGCACATAATGTAGTTTGCAATTATATTTATGTTACTTCTTTCTTGGATGTCTGAAATACTCTAAGTCCTCTGAGGGTAAGGATCATAGCTATTTGGGTTTTTATTATTATGTTACTATATTTTTATTAGTCCTAGCATCTATTAGAGTGACTGAAATACAGAAGGTGATTAATAGCTATTTGTTAAATAAATCAATGATATTGACATGGTTTTAGATTTGATTGGATGTAGAATATAAACAATATGGAGAAGTCAAAGATGGTTGTAAGAGATAGATGCTTGAATGCATGATGTTCCTGTGTCAGATATTAAATTAGATATTCTACTTTCCCAGTCTTACTAATTGGTTCAGTGATAACTTCAAAGTACTTGAAGAGGTAATCAAATTACTGTACCAGATCCCAATTAAAACAGATTTGACAGTTGATAATAAACCCCTCTTTGGTTAACTTTCCCAAATTTTATGATAAATCGGCAGTTTTTAAATGGTGAGACTGGGAAAAGATTGAGTGGGTAAAAAGAATTTTTATAAATGACTCTAGGATTTTATTACCATACCTTTTTCAACTTCATAAGACTATATTAGTCTTAATTTGGTCTGAGACTAAAATAGACAATAAATGATCTTTTGAAGACTTTCCCAAGTAACTGCAATCCTGAAGTATTCACATTTATAAGGATATTAAAATATTGTTCTACTAATTTTAAAAAATATGAATGGCTATTTTTTTAATCTGCAAAAACTGTAAAGATCATGTCACAGCATAAATGTCAGTTTTATCCCTACTTAAAACATATGATGTGAAAACTTTCCAAATTACTGTTAAAATTTATATTTAGGATATTAAAGTCAACCTGAAACAACTTAGTAGTATTTTTATTATTTTACACACACACACCCAAAATAAGCAGATTGCATGATATTAAAATTGACCTGGGTACATTTTCCAGTTTCCAGATTAAATTCAGATGAATCTTTCTTTTTCAGGGGTGTTCCCCTTTATATATTTTAAAGGGTTACACATAACTCTCACGTAAGTAAGGATACGAAGTTTGCCTTCTTAGAAAGTGTTTTTTCCATTAAAAAACAAACCAAAAAACAGATGCACCATTGCCTGTTTCACAGTCAGAGCCCATCTGAAGCGGCTGATGCTAGCTCAGGGAAGTCATAAAGAGATCAAATGACTTCTGGGCCAACGGAAAGCCCTACTGTCTAAATGCTTTTCAGGCCAATTTGAAGAAGTAATTAGACTTACTGGAAGTGTGTGTGAATAATGCTGCAAGTATAATTATGAACTGGCCAGACATATTGTTTCCTATATAGAACACCTTGTCTGCTGATTCTGACGGGATGGGTGTAAAATTTGAGAATGGGTTAAATCATGGCAACATCATGGTATATCAAAAGTTGTAGTTCATTTCTAGAATTAGTTGTCATTAGGTAAAAAGCCAGCGATCAGTCAACTAAAATATAATCACGCTCTCCTCCCATCTGTCTTTAGCGCTCGGCTTTTCTTGTTCTAATGTAGACAAATGATTGTAAGTCTAAGGAGTTTACAGATGATGATACAAAAGGCTTCTAAGAACTGAAAATCAATAAACACATGGCAGAGGCAGGCCACCGTAATGCAATTAGGGGATGTTGTGTGGGCGCCTCAGAAATGCCTATAAATGAATGTAACTTCAATACTGCTGCCAAATGTGTCCAGTGTCTCACAAATGAACTGAAAACAGAGTGCCTGGGATATTGTGGCTACAGCGTCACTTTAAGATGACTGCCGGGCTGGTATTACTGCAGCGATTTGCTGGAAATAGCATGGCACATGCACGCCAAGCTACTGTATTTAAGCCTCATCTTATTCTAATGAAAAACGTGTTCACCATTCATGAGAGTGTGTATGTCACCAGAATTAGTATTTGTCATGACTGAAAAAGATGGAAAGAGTGTTTCAGTAAGAGTATGACTGGAAGCTGATTCTGACAATATTAAAAATATTTATTATAAAGTTGTAACAATGAAGAAAGCAAAAACAATATGGAATGCAACTTTGGTGTCTATTGATTTCAATCGTGGAATAATAGTGTTATGTTCAGTATTTGGATATTTTCTAGGGAGTTTGTGTTTCTTTTTCTAATAGAAACCTTGTAAGTGTTAGCTGTGATCCGGCAGTTCCAATAAACACATATATTATTCTTTTTAATCCTTTTACAAACTCCTATTTTGTTAGTGCTTGCTACGTGCCAGGTAATAATTGATTTACAAATGTTGATTCATTTAATCCTCATAATAATCCTGTGATACAGGTAGCCTCATTAACAGTTGAGGAAACTAAGACACGAAGAGGAGAAATACTGAGCCTAGAGGCACAGAATGGTGTGGAAAGGAGACCACTTAAGCCCAGGCAGTCCACTTTAGATACTGGATTTGAGTGTTGGCCTGCAACACATAAATCTGTGTGGGCACAGTGAGAATCATCGCAGAGTTTTGATACAGGTTCCACTACCAAAGATTGACATAGTGAATCTGGGACAGGGCCCAGGCATCTCCGTTTTTAATAAGATTTAAAGTGTTTTTGATGTTGTTTTCTTGGCCACCATCTGAGACATAATGATTTAGAAATGCCAGGTGATATCCATAATATTGAATTCCTTATTTTTGCTCCATTCTATGTTCATCCATGGTAATTTTTGTAACTAACTGATTAAGGCTACAACAACAGTCATTCTGCTCCTAAACAGAGTGAGTTCAGAGACAAAAAGCCCATATGGCTCACGCTGCCATTTTTAATTATCACCGAGGTCTGACCCTTCACAGATCAAACACTTTTAGGGATATTATTTATTAATCTAGAGTAATTAGTGAGCCAACAACTATATAAATTTTGTTAACAGAAACAGTCATGAGCATCTTTACTTGATACGACTGAGAGGCACGCTTCCTGAGTCTTTGTATTCTCTGATATTAAACATTTTTTTTTTTGCTTCACCCATGGTGATCTAGGCTGAAATTTCTTTTTGTGTTTCAGATGAATACTCCTTACTAGCACTACAATAGTTAATTGAGTATTTCCATTTTATAAAATATCTTTGAGTGTAATGATTGCAAGTACTTTGTTGAATATTCATTAACTATCCTTTTCTCACAGGGCATATAAATCCTCTGAAATGCAATACATATACACTTTAAACTTTGACATAAAATACTCATATTTCTAAGATAAAGGAGTTTTTCTTCTTTAAGCACTCTCTCAAATCATATATAATCAGGAACATTGGCAACACTGCTGCTATGAGAAGGACAGAGAGAACATCAAGAAATCCAAATGAATTCAAACCCATTAAATGTAATGGTGTGGTAAATCTCAGTGTACCATCTGCTGTGGAACAGTGATACACTATTGGAATTCCACATCTTATTTACATAACAGATAAGAATGTGCTGGTAGATTTATATGGTAAATAAATACCCAGAGACAAAACTAAGTTTTTCCTATATTCACATCTGGGGATATCCACATCTGTATAAAATTTAATCTATTTCTACAGTAAAATTTAAAATGCCACCTTCTTCAAATGTTATCAGCAATATTGTCGGTAAAAACTAATCAATAAAAGAAACAAAGAGTTCATATACAATGCTGTGTAAAACGTAAAATTTACCCAGAGAATTCTATCTTTTCTATGCTGACATGCATATTTGAGAAATACGATTGTAAGACTATAGTAGATGCCTAATATATCTGTGCTGACATTTAACAAATAAACTAGTAGCAATTCTGTCTGAAAGATGTTTGACTCATGTTTACTTAAAAACACTTTCGGAATTAGGGTAGTAATTAAAATTACATTAAATTTGTAGAAGTAATTAATTCCAAACACTTTGAAATCTCTAATATTTAAGTCAGATACTAAAAATTAACACAAGTTTTGAAGGAAACATAAAATCAAATTTTAAAGTGGAATATTCTCTTGTGCTGAAATTTGAATTAATCTCCTCCTTTCTTCTTTCAATTTTACTTAAGGATTTACCGTAAATATACATGAATCACAAAGCCTATAGATGTTTTCATGAAGCATGTCCTACGTGTAATTATAAGACCACATTACCAATGTCTATGTGTGTCTTCTTCAGCAGTTGGAATTAGTTAGCAAAGTATTTTATGAATTAGGCATACTTCCATTTGCCTTCTTTTAAAATTATTTTTTTATTTAAAAGTGGTAAAAAGGAGACTGATATTTTTCAAGATTGTATCTCAAAGCCCATGAGATAGCAGATTTCTTCTCGATCCTCTTCTGTGACTTTCCTTGCCAGCAATGTTGAATAATTAAGCACTTTCCCATTTACATTCAGCAACCAGGATCTAATTACACACAGTTCCTGTCTCTTCAACTGCTCTTACCAAACCTCCAGAAGTTGAAGAGTGTGGCTGTTGACAATGGCATGCCACCAAGTGGAAAATTATGCAAAGAAAATTGAGAAAGTAGGAAAAATGCCAGGCCTGGTGCCTTAGGGAAGGTAGAGAATATGAAAGTAAATACAGTACAGAGTATTTTGGTTATTGCTGTTGGCACTCTTCTTGATTATGTAATTGACTTTGTAAATTGATATATTACATGTTTATTACTTATTATCAAATCACAAGAATAGGAAATAATTTTGTTCTTGAAAGAATGATGGCCCATTACACAAGTCCCATCAAGAATGTATTGGGCTATGTAATTGACCATGGTGGTAAATTGAGCTAATTTAAACATAGGTTTTGTAAAGCAATATTTATCTGTGATTACCAATAGTTAGAGCCAATTTTGTATTATATTCACATTTTTCACATCATACACAGGCCCGTTTCCTTTTGAATACAATTAGAATTCTGCTAACAGGGACAATTAATTATTATGTAAGTATGTAATAACAATACTGTATTGTATACTTAAAATTTAATTTTAACTGCCGTGAAACCAGTGTGTTCCACTGACATAACATTTGCTAAATTTAAAAATTAGTTTAACTTCATTATTTAACAAACTTCTAGAAAAACTTTAATGATGGGTCACAAATGCATTTCTAATTCTTGCAGTAATTATTAAGTACCTATTGTGTGCAGACATTCTGCAAAATACATGATGACACAAAGATGAAGAGGAGATAGTCTTTGCCCTTAACATGACCCTGAATTTAAATGTTTAATTGATAAACACCTGTGTAGTGGGTTGAATGGTGATGCCCCCACAAAAAAACGTACATCTATGCTCTGAAGACTGTGAATGTGGCATTATTTAGGAAAGGAGTCTTTGGGGGTGAAGGATTCTCACGTGAGATCATCCTGGATTAGGGTGGGCCCTAAATCTAATAACATGTCTTTATAAGAGAAGACACGGAGTCTTACAGGAAGAAGATACTGAGTCCTTATAAGAGAAGACACAAGCATTATACTAAGTGAAATAAGCCAGAAACAGAAAGATAAATGGTGTTATGATTTCACTTATAGGTGGAATCTAAAACACTCCAAATCATAGAAGCAGAGAGTGGAATGGTGATTGCTATGGGCAGAGGGGAGGAGGAAATGGAGAGTTTATGGTTCTGTAATGCAAGATAAGTAAGTTCTGGAGATGTACTATACAGCATAGTGCCTATAGCTGACAATACTGTATCGTATAATTAAAATTTTCTAAAGGAGAAGGTCTTATGTTAAGTGTTCTTAACACTCACACACGCACACAAATAATAATAATGATAATAATAATAACGCTAAAGCGGGTGAGAGGAAACTTTGGGAGGTGATGGATATGTCTACAGCCTTGATCATGGTGACAGTTTCACAGGTGTATACATATCTCCAAATGCACTGAGTTATATACATTAAACATGCACAGCTTTTTACAAGTCTATCATACCTCAGTGAAGTGTTTTAAAGAGGAGAGAGAGGGAGAAGACACAGAGACACAGGGGAGAAGGCCATATGAGACGGAGACAAAGGCTGGAGTCATGCAGTCCCAAACCAAGGAACTCCTGGGGCCACCAGAAGCTGGAAAAGGCAAGGAAGGACTCTCCCCTGGAGTGTTCGTAGGGAACATCGCCCTGCCAATACCTTGGTTTCCAACTTCTGGCCTCCAGAACTGTGAGAGAAGAAATTTCTATTGTTTTAAGCCAGAAAATTTGTGGTCATTTGTTAGCAGAACCCTGGAAAACTAATACAACATGTTTAACATAAAACATGTACCACTGTGAATAGAAAGAGACAGCCTTTGGAGTTAGAAAGATTAAAGTTTTAACCAACTATTTATTATTTATGACCTTAGTCAAGTTACACGACTCTCCCAAAGCTGAGTTTCCCAAATCGTACAATGGTACTTTTTAATTATTGTGAGGATTAAATGAAATTAGGCTGTGTGTGGCATGCCGGGAGCAATTGTGCTAGTAAATTCGCGGAACATTCTTCCTTCTTCGTCCCCCTTCTCTCTCTTCCTTTACTTCTCTGTTTTTCTTCTTCCCTCTCCCTTCCTCCAACCAAGTAATTTGTTAAAATACTAATTTGTTATTTCATTTGTTATCAATTGCCGGAAAACGATAATAAGAAAGAAAAGATAATTTAACATGAAAAAACAGAAGGACATTCAAAACTCTAGTTTTAATGTAGATTTAAGTAATAATTTCTGTAATAAAATTTGGAAAGGACCATCTTTATCCAGCCTTTCATGGCTGAAGTTCATTGACTTCAGTCACCCTTTGCTTAATTAACATTTTCCAACATATTTTTTTGGAACATTAGCCCTGAAGTAAGGAGTCTGGAGTCAGACATAGCTGAGAAATTCTACATATCTCCTTTTTCTGTAGGAGGTTCATAGGGAATTTTCCTAGAACCTTTCATAGCTATGACAGATTCTGCTGCCCCCTGTTCACCCCTGATGGCCATCTAGTCTGACTTACACTCCTACCACTGCACTGAAATTGTTCTTGTTGAGGTCTTGAAAGAAGTCTATGATGTCAAATCCAAGGATCACTTTTTTTCCCCTCTGATGTTTCTCAGGTTCTCAGGAGCAATGACTCCCTCCATCTTTCAATAATTTATACTATATTTACATATATTTATCTAAAAGACAGAGTTGACTTAAGATGCTCTTCTATTCATGGCACCTGATTACCATCAATCTACGCAAAGCTCTTCTCTTGTTTTATTTGTATTATTTTTCTCATCATCTCTGAACCCATCCTATTCTTATTGCCACAATAGGTACCCACTCTAAGGTGTTTGGTATGTGTTCTTGAATGCATATGTAATTTTGAGAAATATATACTGTCTTGTGTATGCTCTTTAAATGTGCCTAAATCGTACTGTGCTATAGATTCATTACATAGCATTCATCCTGTTTCTTACTTTTTTCCTCCTAACATTTGTTTTTAATATCTAGCAATGTTGTTGAGCATATTTCTAATTCATTGTTTCCAAATGATGCACATTTTTGCTTCTAGAGAATTCATCCACCAATTTGCACTTATTCCCTTTGTAATGGGAACCTTGGTTACCTCCAAATCCTTACTACCACAAATACTGAGGTGGTAAATATCTTCACATTCCTTCCCGTAAGACCTGCACACACGTGTCTCTGGAGTACACGTGCAACAGTGGCATGATGGGAATGAGGGTAAATGCAGAGAGTTTTGACTGAGAGTGTAGTGAATCTGTAAATAAATTTGTGAAGAATTTAAATTTTAAAAATATTGTTTTCCAATCTATGAACATGTTATGTCTCTCCTATTATTTAATTTTTTAAATTTATCTCAATAAATAACTTGTAGTTTTTTGTAAGAAGTTTTGTGAATCTTTATTAGCTTTATACCTAGGTAGTGGATAATTTGTATGCTTATGTCAATACTATATTTTTTATTTTATTTTTGTTTTTAATTGTTTTTTTTTGCTGTTATACAGAAACGAAATCAAAGCTGGTCTCTACTGTTCCTACTTTAAGTCTCTTGGGAGAAGGACTAGCTTCTAATTCCCTATTGTAGCCACGGGAAGGAAAACAGTGTAGGTGCTAAACAAAATATTGTTGAATAAATAAATGAAGATTTTGCTGGAGCATAGACACTTATGTAGCTAGGGAGCTTGTCCCTGGGTTTTGTTGGTGTCCTTCTTGTGGTTTTAATCAACAAGTTCATAGCACAGCTTCATCTCAACCTAAAATGGGTTTGATTTGGAACGGATGCATAGTGTTATTTACCATAAATCATACGTCACCATTCTCAATACCAAAGAGAAGCATTATCTCTAATACCACACACACAAAAGAATGTAATGAACAGAAGCTACGTAAAAATCATAGCCTTGTCTACTGACTGTCAAATGCTGTCAAACTGACATTTCTGAAAAGTTTTAGAGATTGTCCAAAAACCAAAAGTACAACCAAGGCAACAATTCTTGAAGTTTAATTCTCTCAACAAAGCTTTTTTTTTTTTTTACTGAAAGAAATGAACTGTTATAGTCTACACCTGTGAGAAAGCCCATGAAAAGAATTCTTGATTTCTTCATTCAGAACCTAATAACCCATCCAAAGTTCAGATTGTTTTCAAATGTTCAGAGGAACATTTTCACATAACCCAAAAAATAGAAAATGCAAGCAGGTCAGTCATGGGCATTAAAGTGAGACAGTTTCTGTGTGATTATTCAAATCAAATATTTGGCTCTGCTTCTTGGGCTGAGGTATTTACCAACTGTCAAATGTCAGGCTAGACGAGGTTGGAGGAGAGAGAGGAAGAGCAGGCTGGGAAGGAGGGGTTCCTTCTGTTTTCAGTGTCATCTTTCAGCCCCATCCATGCACTGTTGTCATGAAGCATCAGTGTGTCTTGTCCAATATTCACTCCAATCCTGCCATCTGGACAATAAGGCCCACTTCTGCAGATTAAAAGCCCAATGCAATCAGGGTTTTGTGTTTTTTTTGTCACTGTTTAATAAAAGGTGAATCATTGTTACTCTTATTTCTACTATTTTTGATTTCTACATCAAAATAGAAAGTAATAGTCACTTGCTTTCCTCTCAGAGACCATGAAGAAAAGAATTCTTTTGCCATTTCATTAGATGAAATATTTTTCTAGTGAGAGATGTTTTACTTATTCCTTATTAGTGCAATTTCATTGAGTTAAAACTTTGGAGCATGTTACCATTTACTATTTTATAAATCATATTTTCTCTGAAAATTCCTAACCCCCAGAAGTTTTAATCTGTCAAGACTTCGTTTCAGTAACAAGCGTGCTAGATACACAGCAAACATTTCTGAAATGAAGTACATTGTTTAATCTTTTCCAGGATTCAGAGATTTTATAAAATAATCTAAAAACAAACAAGATAAACTAAACTTTAGCTATAAGGGTTATATAAGTGTCTGACAAGATTTGTACTCATTATCAAATCTATGATCCAAAAATAGCAAATGGCCTTGTGGGGGATCAGAATTGACCACCCCAAAATGTGTTTCTTTGGTTAAAGACAAAAGACTCTGAAAAAAACTTGGACTTCTCCCTAACTGCCTAAAAGAATTTAAGATAAAAGACCTGTCCCCAGGACAGGCCATCACCATAGACAACTCTGGCTATAGGTAGACTGTGAGGGTCCTTGCCAAGCTCTTTCTTATCTACCAAACATTTGCTTTTCCACATCCATGTGAATTGCCTTCCCCTCCTTTGAAGTCCCAAACCACTACCACCAACATCCTCCTTTGTCTTTAGCTGAAGACGGTATTTAAGATGGCGGCTCTGGCCATTCTGGAGAGTTACCTGGTTTTCCTGAGTTTCTCCCATGTAGACATATTATAAAGCTTTGTTTGATTGTCTCCTGTTATTCTGTCTCATGTCAATTTAATTCATAGACCAGCCAGAAGGACCTAGAGGGTGGAAGAATCATCTTCCTTCCCTACAGGCTCTTCTCATTACATTCAGTAACATGATATTGTGTAAACCAAAAAGATCATTTCTATTTTAATACAGGCTTCATCAGTAAAAAGAGACATTGAAATCCTCCTCAAAAGTTCAGCATCAAATGTCGTCTTTAGAATACACATAGAAAAGTACTGAAATCCATTATTTCGGTTAGAAAAAATCTTGACAAGGAAAAGTGGACTTGCCATTTGAAATGGTTCAGAACTTTTCAAATGCATGAAATATATTGAGACCCAAGATAGTACAGCATTAACTTATCATAAATCCAGTGGCAACCTTTGAAGAGATCCATCGTTGGCATGCAATCCTACAAAAATATTTACTCTGAAAAGCATTTTCTTGTTGTGATGTAGACAAATGCACCAGAAGGATTTTGGTCATCATAAATTACATTAATTAGTAACTTGCTAAGGATACAATCAGAAGACAATGTGGAAGAGCATGAATAATAAAATTATATAATATCTACAATATTATATGTTATCATTTATTACATATTATAGTATATATTCAATATTTATTGAAGGCAAAAGCTAATTTATTTTTGAAAAGTTTTTGGTACTTTTTATTTTATCATAATATAGCATTCACTTTGCTATATGCTATGTATTAACATATAGACATTCAATAATTATTTTTATGGCTTTACGTTATGAAAACCACATCAAGTTTTGCTCGTTTCAGATGTAAAAATTCATCGTCTTTAAAGCAGGTGTTATTAAGGCTACTTTCAAATGCATTTGTGAGTCCTGGTAGGGGCTGAGGTAGAGCGGGAAGGGAGCATCAGTCAAGGTTTTGAGGAGAGTGCCTGGAACAGGTAGCCCTGGCACCAAAAGCGTCCAGAGAATTGGGGAGACGAGTTTGCCAAGGCTGATAAAGCAAGAGAAATGTTCTTCTGCATTTAGAATAGTAAAACAAGAGTCTAAACCTCATGGAGCTTCACAGTGGTCCACTGAACATAAACATGGAACAAATTCCAAGAGTAAGAAATATGTAGTTGGGGCTGGCCCAGTGGCCGAGTGGTTAAGTTCGCGTGCTCCGCTGCGGGCGTCCCAGTGTTTCGTTGGTTCGAATCCTGGGCGCAGACATGGCACTGCTCATCAAACCATGCTGAGGCAGTGTCCCACATGCCACAACTAGAAGGACCCACAACAAAGAATATACAACTATGTACCGGGGGGCTTTGGGGAGAAAAAAGAAAAAAAGAAAATCTTTAAAGAAAAAAAGAAATACGTAGTCAAGAAGGAAATCAAAGGGCCGGCCCTGTAGCACAGTGGTTAAGTTCACTGTTCCTGCTTTGGTGGTTCAGAGTTCACAGGTTCGGATCCCAGGTGTGGACCTATGCATCACTCATCAAGTAGTGCTGTGGCTCATCCCACATACAAAATAGAGGGAGATTGGCACAGATGTTAGCTCAGTGACAATCTTCCTCACCAAAAAAAAAAAAGAAAAAGAAGAAGAAAATCAAGAACCAGAGAATTACAGCAAACAGGTAAATTAAGTAGTGGATACAGTGCAAAGAGTCTCAGATAGGATTCCTATTACTCCTGGGCCTTATGGACACTGGACTTAATTTCTGATGGGTATTTTTGTTTATTAAAAAATCCATACTTGTGTTTTATTGTTTCTAAAATGGCACGCTGCTTACTAATTAGATAATATTTTGAATATCCTCAATTTTTAATGTACATATCTTTTACAGAGCCACAAAGGAAACTGGAAGCGAGGTACTGTCCACCCAGCCAGCCATATGTGTTCAACATCTCATGGAAAGATGGTGATATATGACAGCTAACTCCCCCCTCACTTTAAAAATAAAACCTTAGATTTCATTCTTTTAAACTATCTTCTCACCCGTGTTTCTCCAAATTTTTATCTATAGTACACATTATGGGGATATGTTCCAATTAAAATCTATAGACTTTATAACTAGGTAGATGTTACGTACAATAAAATGTTTTGAAAACCATTTATTTAGTTTTTATCTGGGTTCACAAGCAACAAAGTTCAAAGTCATGTGCATACACCTTTGAACTTGAGATAGCTGTGTAAATATTGTCTCTCTCACATGTTTTTTTCCTGTTTGCAAACAAATACTGATAATTCAAACAAAATCTCAATACTACTGAATTCTACATAAATCATTTACGCCTTAAGAGTCTCAAAATCAGTAATAGACGAGACATTTGGGCGTTAGCAATATTGGCAGAAGTAGTTTAAAAGAAGCAGCATCCAAAATTTAGGAATTACACAATACAATAGATGATGAGAAAAGACCGTAACAGGAAATAATTAATAAAGGTATCAGATCAAAAGAAATTTTTCTCTCGGTAGTGGTGTTTGAAATTTTTCTGTTTATCTTTTCTCCACAGCTTCAGGCAAGATACTTATCTTGTGACTTAGATGTCTACCTGAAAAGTATCTCAGAGTCTTTCTTGGATCAAGTCCCACCACCTAAACATTTGTTTTTAATAATTGGACATTTTTGTGTGACTCAGTCTGCTTTTCTTGTGTTTGGTTTCCAGTGGATGAGTGAAACTTGTAGCGATTCCCCCCAGGTGATTCTCCCCCTTTGTTGCTGATTAATTGCTGGGGGTGTGGAACAGACAAAAGGTGCTTTTCTTCTCTAGGTGTCTGTGATGCAATTATTCTACCATCACCATTAGAACGAGGGCTTTCACGAGAGTGTAAAGCTGAGACTTCTGAGGTGAGCCATCCAACACAGTCTTAGCCAGATACTTCATGGCATGAAAGTTCCTACGTAAGGAATCTTGTCACGTAAGCAATCACTGACCAAGTGGAGTTTTATCTGGCTTCTCAGTTCCAGTATTGGTCCCTTAGACATCTACATGGTATTTCCTCCAGTTGCCTCCACATTTTTCTGGATGAATTTCATCACAGCTTCTTAGTTCAAGTCAGAACTGATCTCTTGTCTCCAAAATCACACAACACGTGTCCTTGACTACAAATATACCTAACCAGTTGCCCTTGTTAACATGTACCTAGCAGTGTTCTTATATGAATTAAGAAATAATCCATGTAACACAGGATAGTCTTTACAGAGAAGCATTTAATAAACTAGCTTGTTTCTATTTCTAGTCTGACTAGTGTCTTCTTCAAGTCAGTTCTACCTTTGCTTTCAAAAGTTTAGATTTCTGGCGGCCAGCCCCGTGCTCGAGTGATTAAGTTAGCGCATTCCAGATTGGCAGACTGGGGTTTGGCGGTTCGGATCCTGGGCATGGACCTACGCGCCACATGGAAGAGCTAGAATGACCTACAGCCAAGATATACAACTATGTGCTGGGGCTCTGGGGAGAACAAAAAAAAGAAAAAAGTGGAAAGATTGCAACACATGTTAGCTCAGGGCCAATCTTCCCCACCATAAAAAAAGCATTAAAAAAAAAACTTTGTTTCTTGGTTTATACTTATTTCCTATAACAATCTCAGCCACCAAATGCCTTGGTTTTTGTTATTCTATTTGCTTTTGGTTGGGTTCAATCAAATAAGAATTTAAGTGCCCATGTTTCCAGTTTTTCAGAACCAATATTTCTAGTAAAACTGTTACAGTTAATTATGGAGGGAGATAAAATATGATATCTTCATATAGCAAATTCCAATTGAAATAAAATTATTGTTTAAATCAATAAAATTATCTTAAAGTTCACAGAAGTATAAAAATGTGAGAATTTCCAAGGAGGTGTTGATAAACAAAGATAACAGGCAAAAATTGGCCTAGCAGGGATTAAAACTTAGCAAAAAAACAAGTATAATTATGACATCACAGGGCTGACACAGGAATGGAAATATTCATCAATGAACAGAGTTAAATCAAGAAACAAAGTCTATACAGGGACTTAGTAAGGTCAGAGGGGTACAGACACAGTGGGGTAGGGACTCAGTAAATGTGCTAAACACAACTTACATTGGGAAAAAAGTAAACCAGACCCTACCGTATATTATGTATAGAAATAATTTATTCATTAGTTAAAAACATATATGTAAAAACAGTTAAGAACTGGAAGAAAATAGAAAAATTAAAAATATGGTAAGATTAATTCACACTAAGAACCCAGAAACCATGGAAGGAAAAATATACATATTTGATTACATAAATATGAAAAAACTATTTGCCAAAAAACCATAACAAAAGCCAAAGACGATTGCTAGATCGGGGAAAATGATTGCGAACAGATATTAGATAAAGAGTTAATGTCCCTAGTGTACACAGTGTCTCTAGAAATTACTAAGGAAGGTAGGTAATCCAGTTTTGTTTTATTTTTTTTAAAGGCAAAGGAAATCAACAGCTACTTCAGCAAAATAAATACAGATTAAAAATATGAGGAAAGATATTATTTGTTCTCAAGGAGATGAAATTAAAATAACAGATAGTACATCCATTGGGTTGGCAAAAGTTTTAAAAACACAAGTAGCATCCAAAATTGCTAGAGTTGTGAGTACTAATAGGAATGTGAATTACTACAAGAAGTTTTTTGGAAAGTGATCTCGTATTTAAATAACCATTATTGAATATTTACTTTTACGTGAACTTAGCTTTTATATTTAATTTACATTTTACCTATGAAAAACTTGACTTTCAGAAAAGTTAAATGACTTATCCAATGACACATACTAGAAAATACTGGTGCCAAGGCTCAAAAACAGATATTTCTGTCTCCAAATCCATGTATGTTTTTAATTCATCTGATTGTTTCTTGATTCTTTGTGTGTTTAATTTTTCAGACGGGCACAACTGAGTGGATTCGAATTGGACATACATTGATCCCCTTCCTGTTTCTTGGATGTGTAGACCCAGAAAAAGGGTGAAAGTCTTACATATCTCAGAGAACCACAAAGCTGAGGAGAATCTTAGTGTTTTAATGTCTTTCCTTTTCAGTCAAGAAAACTTGGGACATGGGGCCACAATTTTCAGCATCGTGCAGTAGCTAAGAGCACGTGCTTTAGAGGCAGGAAGATCTAGCATTAATTCCCAACTAAGTCATTTATCAGCAAAGTGACATTCACTCCTGAATATCTCCAAACCTCCCAAATTATCAACCATTCAGGTCAAAGACCTAAGATTTAGTCTCGATTCCTCTCTTCCTTAACACTTCATATAAAATCCATCAAATCCTGCTAATTCGACTTCCAGAATATCTCTAATTAGTCTATGCCTTCTGTAGCCACTGGAAATCCAAGCCACTTCTACATTTTGCTTCATCTACGCCATAGGCTCCCAAAAGTTTAACCTCCTTTCACTCTTGCCTCTTTCAAATTCATTCTCTGTAATACTCCCAACTTTTAAAATATACATCCAATCAAATCACTCCTCTGCTTAAAAGACCTCTGTGGTGGAGGACTTAGAAAAAGTTGCATGCTTCACCATAACTTACAAAGCCCTTCACGATCTGGCCCTTGCCCAGTGCTCTGGTCTCCCCTCTCGAACCCGCTCAGTAGTCCACAGTCAATGTGGTTTCATTTAAGTTCCGCAGGTGTGTCAAGTTCTTTCTTGGTTCAAGGCCTTTCTCCTCAATTTTTCCCATACCTGGAAGTCTGTTTCCTTCATTGCTCTCATAACTGGCAGTTCTCACTCCTCATCTTAGATTAAATTTTACTTCCTCATAGTTCTGGAGGTCACAAGTCTGAAACGGGTTTCAATAGGTTAAACCAATGAGCTGGCAAGGCTGCATTTTTCCCGGAGGACCTAGCAGAGAATCCATTCTCTCGCTTCTTCCAGCTCTAGAAGCTGCCTGCACTCTGGCTCATGTCCCCTTCTTCCATCTTCGAAGCTAGCTGTTTAGCATCTCCCAGTCTCTCCCTAACTTTGACCCTCCCACATTCCTCTTATAAAAGGACCCTTTTGATTACTGGGGCCTATCCAGATAACCAGGATAATCTCCCATCTCATGACCCTTAACTTAGTCACACCTGCAAAATCTTTTTTCCTATATAGGGTGACATTTTCACAGGTCTGGAGATTAGGAAGGGGACAATTTTGGGAGCCATTATTCTGCCTACCACCTACTTGATCCCAAACCTTATTTTCTGATTTCTCATCACCTGTAAAACCATCTAATGTATTTTTTATTTCAGATATTGAATTTTCTCTGTTTATCTTTTCCTTTGAGTCCTTGAACATATTTTTAAGAGCCGTTTAAAGTCCTTGTCTGCTAATTCCAATGTCTGGGTCATCTTGGGGTCTTTCACTGTTGACTGCTTGTTTCTTTTGACTCGGAGCCATATTCTGTTGTAAACTTGAGAAACATGGTTAGAGACTGAATTCTTTCATATTCCGCTGATGGGGAGTGTTGAGGTTCTGCAACAAAATGTAGGACCAGAAATATTGCCCTGGATTGTTTTTGAAACTACAATCTGCCGCAGGTTGTATTTCAAAAACTGCTTCTCAAAGATGGGTAGGTAGGTAGATAGACAGAGGGACAGACAGCCATTAGATAGATAGATATAAACAGATATTGAAAGCAACTTAAGTGCAGTACCATTTTCCCACAGAACTTTGAAGACCTTGCTTCACTGCTTTCTCAGTTAAGTTTTGCTGAGGGAACATCTGATGCCACTTCAATTCTTGCTCCTTCGCAGATAACCTAAGTTCTGTGTGTGTGTGTGCATGTGTGTTTGCTTGCTTGCTTGCTTTTTTCTGCAGCATTATTTTTTCTAATTGTACCATTATCTTCTTTGTTTTGAAATTTCACCACATGGAGTCTGTCTGGTTTTTTACTGTATCTTAGAGGCCACTTTCAACATGAAGACGTGTCTTTCTTCAACCCTGGAGCATTTTATTGCTCTCATTTGCTGTTCCTGCCGTTTGGAATGCACACTCGGTGAGTGCTGGGACTTTCCAAACTTATCACCTAATCTTTATCCATCTGTTCATGCTTCTGGTTTGCATGTTGGTGTACAACTTCCATTTTTATATCAACATTCTGTTCCTTTAAAAATTGCTATGCACAAAAATGTGAACCTGGAGGCTAAAATTAAGTTTTAGTAACCTAAGCAGCCAGAGTAAGCAGTATGCTCATCCCCTTTGTTGACACAGTGGTGCTTTAGAAATGTCTGCACGTGACCCTGAGGAGATGCCGAACAGTAACTCAGTCTACCCGTCATCGCTTTGCTAAAAATGTGTTTAGTTTTGGGTAAGTAAACACACATTTTTATTACATAAACACCAGCAAAAATGGTAACCTCTATGAAGGTTAGCTATCAAGGAGACATCGTGTTGAGTATGGCTCTAATTCCTTAGCACAATCTTAAAGTTCACTAACGCTATCTTCTGCTTTGACAATTGGTTCCTTTTTCCATAGCTGAACTTTATATTTTGAAGCTCACTGTTCGTTCTTTCTCATCATAGCTTGTTCTCATTACTGTTGTCAATGAATGCTTCATTATACTCCCTCCCTCCTAGGTTACTGCTTGTATTTATTTTAAGGTTCTTTATTTTCTGTTTTACCTCTGTTCATTGGGAGCTATTTTCTATACTTGTTTGGTCCCTTTCTTTCATGGTGTTGTTTTTTCTCTAATGGTAGGTGATTTTAGATTATCTGTTCTTATTTTTTTATTGAGGTTCTCATTTGAATCGTGCATTTCTTCAATCAAAACAGAAATTTCATTTTGCCTTTTTATTTATTTTTTATTTTTTGGTGAGAAAGATTGGCCCTGAGCTAACATCTGTTGCCAATCTTCCTCTTTTTTCCTCCCCAAAGCCCCAGTACACAGCTGTGTATCCTAGTTGTCGGTCATTCTAGTTCTTCCTTGTGGGATGCTGCAACAGCGTGGCTTGATGAACGGTGTGTAGGTCCACACCAAGGATCCGAACTGGTGAACTCCGGGCCGCCAAAGTGGAGCATGCGAACTTAACCACTATGCCACTGGGAAGCCCCTCATTTTGCCTTTTTAGAAGTTTTTTTCTTGCATA
This sequence comes from Equus asinus, assembly GCF_041296235.1. Taxonomy (NCBI): domain Eukaryota; kingdom Metazoa; phylum Chordata; class Mammalia; order Perissodactyla; family Equidae; genus Equus; species Equus asinus. The sequence continues at coordinate 91,633,529 of NC_091810.1, read as the reverse complement.
TATTCTTTGTTGTGGTTCATTCGGTTCTGTTTTTTCTATTAACCCAATTCCATCTATTAGCTATCTTATGGGAATTCCTTATAATTTTTGGTTTACATATAGTATATACATATATATTAGAGAGGGAGATTAAGTATATGTATCTATAAATATATATACTATGTCTAACTATATACAAATATGATATATCCTTTACTTATGATATATGCTGCCTTAGCTTTATAATTCTTTAAAACTTTTTATTATATACACGATACTTTCATTTGGAAGTGAGGTAAATTTGCATGCAATCTGCCATTGTGGCCCAATTTCCACCTACTTTGCAAACTGTTAGTAAAATCATTAATGTATTTTTATATCTTTCCATTACACTAACCATTATTTTTTAAAATTATGCATCCCTATTGATCCTAGGGTAGCATTATTGAAGTGTTAATTGCATTAGAAGATGATCTTTAATTGAGATACAGTCATCTTTGTAGCTGAAAGAACTGGATGTCATTTGACACTTTAGTGTCTGTATTTTCAGATTTAAAATATAGATGTACTCTATGATGGAAGCCCAGCCCAGTTTTCCTCATTGGAAGAAATTACCTGCGCATCAAATTGAATGACAGGAGTGAAATTCTACTACAGTGTATATAATATATATAGAAGGCATTATTTCATTCCTTCTTGTTCAATTTAAATCTCTTTGAGAGCAAGGATCATTTTTAGTTTTTCCTGTGCATCTTATGTCTGTGGCGTGGATGAATTACTCAGAGTTCGTCAAACAGGAAGCTTTTCCCACGTTGGACGCTTTTGCATAGGATGGTCCCTCTGCTTAGACGTCTCACACTCCTCCTCCACTGATAGACTTGTATTCTTCTTCAAGACGCAGTGAAAGGCGGGCCTCCTCGTGGAATTGGTCCTCTGTCGCCCAGCCTCCGCCGGCTGTATTCCAGCCAGAGCCCCAGTCGCGTCCTTCACCGCACTGCAGTGTCAGTCTCCACAGAGCCCGCGGGCATGTGGAGGTGCACCGCTTCATTTCTCCAGTGCCGGCTGCTTGCTAATCCCTCAAAACACTCAACTGTGTCCCAGACTAGTTTGCGCTCTTTGAGAGCAGGGGCCCTGCCTCTTTTCCCTTTATTTTCCTGGCACATAACAGTAGTCACTGCAGTGTTTGTACTGTGCCATCACTCTTCCAAGTAATAATTGCGTATATTTTTTCTTCATCTACGCATTATAACAAACCCATGAGATAGGTAATACTTTTCCATACATTTTAAAGAGAAAAAAAATGAAGGCACAGAGAGATTAAGTAAACTCTTCAAGGTCACACAGCTAGTCAGTGTCACAACCAATATTCAAACCCAAAGAGGTGATCCTCAGAGTGTGTGCACTTAAAACTACACTGAAGGGGACCGGCCTTGTGGCACAGCAGTTAAGTTCACACATTCCCCTTCGGCAGCCCAGGGTTTGCAGGTTCGGATTCCCTGGTGTGGACATGGCACTGCTTGGCAAGCCATGATGTGGCAGGCATCCCACATATAAGGTAGAGGAAGATGGGCATGGATGTTAGCTCAGGGCCAGTCTTCCTCAGCAAAAAGAGGAGGATTGGCAGCAGTTAGCGCAGGGCTAATCTTCCTAAAAAATAAAAAAAAAAAAACTACACTGAAGTAGAGACTTCATAATAGATTTCATTCACATGCATGAGAAGAGTGTAAAGCTCACCGCAAATTCCCAAAAAACCTCATAGCTTCTAAATGACCTTTTGTGTGTGTATCCACTCCAACATTTAATATAAAAAGCTCTATTTATAAAAGTGAACAGGATAATTTCTTCAAAGATCTGCACCAATTTCCCTATGATATTTATAAACTAGTAAACAGAAGTTTTCAATAATTTTTACCATTAAATTTAAGAAAGTATTTGCAACTTGCCCTGCTTATTGAGAACAAATTTTACCATACCACCACCTTTCCAAATCAAAGTACAGGATCAAACAGAGAGATGTGGATACACAGTATCTCAATACAGAGAAGTCTGGTTTATGCACTTGCAAATGTTTTCGTAAATTTCAGGACAAAATTGGCTTATTCTTTGCCTATTTATTTATGGGCATAAACAACCAAATACAGATTAAAATTCAAGCATCAATTTTGTACTACATTGGAAGAAATGCTTTTGTTTTAAATTCTGCACATAAATGCAAAATATCTAAATTTTAAAAAGTTGACCTTTTATTTTCAAACTCTATGTCTATGAATATTTGAGATTCATTTTTGTATATTTTTCAACCATGTCTCATTTGAGAACGGCACATGTAGAAAAACATAGAAATGTCTTCTTTGTTCTGACAAAATTTCTGTAGGATAAATTTTAAAAATATTACCCAATACCAATTTAAATAAATGTTAAATCAGTTTTCTTGCATCAGAAATAGCCTCATTAACTCAACAAACCAAGACCTGCAAAAATCACAGCCTACACACACTCACACAAAGTTAAATATACCCTTCTCTGCATGCTGAGGTATTTCATTCGAGCCTCCCCAACTCCCTGTGTCCACAAGTAATAATACTGCACATCCCTAGGTTTATTTCACTTCCTTTTTACTCTTCTCAAGCATTGTCGTAAAAATAAATGAATATTGTTCCACTGTGCATGCTTTTTACACTCCTCATGATGAGAATGGATTCATGATAACCCATTTATTTTCTTTTCTTCTAACAATCTTTGCAGCAAGAATGAGATGCCTGAATTTTAATGCCTAATATGATCTTTGGAAGACTATAAACTTTTAATAGACTTTAAACATAAAGTGAGGGAGAGGATAAATAGCAGTGAAGTCTGCAGCTTGTCCCAGGAAATCCTGATTAATAGCTTTCTGATTGTGTCAGACCACCCTGGATATTTTCTGAAAACAATTGGTTCATTTTATTGCCAAATAAATTGTAATTGAACTTACCAACTTCTAACCAAATAAAAATCTAAATGAAGGGGAAGAGACAGAAGAACACACGTTTCTTTATGTGAGATAACATCTAGGATGTGTCTCATTTTATTTGCTCTCTGCACTATTTGTTCCTGTTCATTTCATGTGATAAATACAACAGGTTTAAGATGACAAAGGTTTTCTTTCTAGACTTGACCCTCTCTGCGATTCTTTCTTGGGTAACCGTAAATTAACATAAAGTCAGAAATATTCAACATTGTCTTTAAAATCTCAAGGGCAAAGTCTGGACTGATTTCAGTGGTATGCAAGCACAGAATTTAAAGCCTTCTTGGAAAAAAATCTCTTCTGTCATTAATATCCCCCTACAAACACTTTCAAATACTACGTGATATGAAATTTTGTTCTGTGTTGAAAATTTTTAAAAACAAATTTTAAGTATTATGGTGTTCACGGCTCTTTAAATAAACTAGCTTTTCAAGGCCCAAATGTAACAAAAATGCAAGTGAGCTTTATAATCAGGAAAAAAAAAATGGACTTAGGCATTGATAATGTGCAAAAGGTTCAAATCATATATATTAATTTTCTTGTATTGACTTCTTTTTAAAATATAAAATGAAATTTGTTATTACTTAAAAGAAAAGCAAGAACCTAATCTCTAGGGGTGATAAAATACTATAAATGATTCTTCCAAAATTGCATCTCCCTTTAAATGGAGGGAAGAAGAAAAGAAAACAGTTAAAAAAAAAGAAATTAGTTGGTATTGCCACAATATACTCAACCCCCTGAGCTTTGTCTTTTAAATCAGTATTCTGCTGTTAAATAATAAAAGAAAAGTCCCATTATTTTCCCAGCTTCACTTTGCTTAAAGTGATTGATGTAGAATTTTACTGCCATCCAATGGCAGCCTCCTAATATAGCTCAAGTAAATGTCTAAAGCTTTTTGATCAAACTGCAGTCTAGGGAATTTAACTTATGTAGAACACTCAGAACTTGCCTCAATACATCTCTGTTTGTTACACAGGGAGAAAGAAATATGACTACAGTTTCAATTGATTGTGCGTTCTCCAAATTCAATTTAACAGTGAATTACTAATATTGCTGAACATAATTACCTAAATGAATAAATCAACCTAGGCTGCCTCACTCGAGAGAACATTAGAGCATAGTATTAATTTTTACATGCACCTCATCATATTAGTTTAAAAGGTTTCTTTTTACAACTAACAGTCTTTTCCTACCAGGCAAAATGGCCTTTATTAAAAGACTGTTCCCAGCTTTACTTCCGGTGTTTGGAAGTCATTTGAATCGTTTTAGCTGTTACTGTAGATCACGTAATTTCTGATTAACGTTAAATTGCATACTGTTTTAATTATAATCTCCATTTCTAAATGGTTGAGTATTTAGATCATTTCTCAAAAAGGCAAAATAAAAAATTAAGTCTGATTGATATGAATGAGTTTGTGCTTTAAATATTCAAGCTTAGTTATTTAAAATTCTTGATTTGAGGTAAAAGAGTTGATGGGTAATAAACCAATTTTATTTTTCATTAACATCAACTAAAATGTAATATGTTTGATATTATAGGTAAATTGCTATTGCGAAGCGATATTATTTGAATAAAACTTCATAAAGGATACATTTTATGATTTTTATATATGAATGACACTTTGCTAAAATATAAAAAGTTTAGTTCAGTAATTGATTATTTTAAATAAAAGGCAAACAGTTAAATATCTGACTTGTAATTTAAAAAGACTTGGCGATGTTATTTTAGTCAACTAAATGTTTTAAAAGTGTGTGAGTGTGTGTGCGTGTGTGTGTATAAAAACAGCCTCAGGCTTTAAATATGTTTGGGTACTCCTGAACATCTGAGACCAACGATTCAATGGAATTGAAACACAATAACATATTTATTTCAATTTATTTTGCATTATAATATTTAATTCCAATTTTTCTTTCAGTTAAAACCTCACAATGTTATTGTTTTTCTAAAAGATTTCCAAATTAAGTCTGAAAGATTTTTTAGAAAAATTAGGGCAGACTTCACGCTGAGAGAGATTTTGTACAGAGTGTAAAACAATTCCAGGAAGTTTGAATGGAAATAGATAAACTGATGAGCATTTTCTAGTATTAGATGAAATTTGAGGACTTGGTGTTTACAGAGTGAAGGAAGAGGCTGACTGCCACTGTGTGCGCTGGGAACCCTGGCTTATAACGTTTGATTTGCAGAGGTGCTGCAAATCCCAAATCTAGAGAAAACACTGCAAATTTGACAACAATGAAATTGGATATTTAATCCTAGGAATTTCAAGATAGTAAATGCTGAAAATAATTATTGTTTTTGTCTGATAGCTTTTTCAAATCTTTCATTTCTCTACAGTGGATTTGATTTTTGTTTTACACATTTAACAATTATACCACTACTTAAATCCTCCTTTCTAACCTAATGTTTTTGGTGTGATCGCTGAAAATCTGTTTTAATAATGTCTGTAGAGGAAATCTAAAGTTCACTCTGCCTCCACTATGTTATTTACTAGATTAGAAACTAACCTCAAAAATAATATTGTCAATAGAAAAATCAGTTGCTTAGTGTATTGAGACATTTCAAGAAGTTTGAAATAAATTTAAACTAATTCTCATCAAAAGTTTTGTTATATTTGTACTATATTTTATATACTACATATTTAAATAGTATAATTTATATACGACATATACATACATACAAATATATTTCTACACTATAAAATAGTGCTTTTAGAAAGTTTTATATTTGGACCTCTATTATTAAATTTTAGGAAACAGTTGCCATTTGTGAATGATGTTTTAAAGGCACCAAATATATTTTCTTCATTTAAATGATATTACTCTGCCAATTCTCTTTATATGTGAAGGGTATTTTGCTTACCACCACACAATCCCCTGTCTAATATGTGCTCGTGAGCATTGTGTCCACCTGCATGTGTGTTCAATCAATTAAATCAAAGAATAAATACCATTTAGGTTTTACTACCTAAAACTCACTCACCACGCTTTGATCATTTTCTCCTCTAACGCAACAAACAAGGAAGACATTAATTTCTTCATTCTCTGTAAAATATGGAGAGTCTTGAAATGTTTCAATTACTTGAAACATCTTGTTCTATAATGATTTTAATTTCCTTTTCATTAGCAAGAATACGACGGATTATTTAAATATTATTTACAATATGTTCATTCACTGTAACTCGGGGAAACATCTGATTTGTTTTTAATTGAACATATTAAGGGATGTGATAATCAACTCACATCTATATCTTTTGTTTAATATTAAGGGATGTGATAATCAACTCACATCTATATCTTTTGTTTAATGTGATAAAAAGACTGATATGCAAATTGGTATAGAGAAATATTTAATGAGCTTGTGATCTTTTTAACTATCAATGGTATATACTACTATTTCATATTAGGTCTTAAATCTGACTTAAGGAAACATATTTTAATGTGAAATGAGTACTATATCAATGTGTGAACATTTTCTTGTGTGCTAATTTTTTATGCCCACAATTATCAACTATACTTACGGTGGCTTTCTCAGATGTAGAGAGTGAAGTAGGAAAAAAAATGCACATACACCAAGAGACAGGGCTGAGTAAACTTCTAGGCTGTACATCTTTGATGATATTAACGTTCTAAGACATAATTAGATAATTTGCTTTTTTTATCCAATAAGCACCTTGCTGCCAAACCTAGGCTCTTATCTTGGCATTACATTTTTAAAAATTATTTGGAATAAAACCTGTTTACAGTAAAGCTGTTGTTAAGTTACAACATCCTCTTTGCTTCTGTCCTTGAAACTAAAAATCTTACATGATGGGTAGCACAATTCCTTGCCATGACACAGAAGTTCCTACAGCTTTCCAATTTCATCAGAAATGGAGAAGCCCATTATGTTTCTGCAAGACAGCATTGCTGAAGGCTCTGCCAGCATCTAATAAAATGATAGCTATTTTGAGTCAAGAATGCTAATATCAGATCCTATCAAACCAAAGAATTTCAGAAGCTCAGAGTCTGGTCTTTCTTCCTCCAAAGACAGCATCAACATCTGATCAAGATAAAAGAAAAACTTCTGATGAATATACACTACATGATTAAAACCCTAAGTCCCTATGGTTTAAACCTTGAAGACATTTTAATTATCTATTTAACATCTTGCTATTTCTGGAATTCTGACTGAGAATGTTTCTGACATAGTATTTCATGGAATGTCCTTTTCTCATACTGAGCTGCTTTTATACTCCAGATGTAAACACCAAAGCTTGCCTTTCATCTTTTTAAACTCCATTACATAAAAGGAAAGGTAAAAGTCCTAAAGATCGCTTTTTCATTGAGTCTCCTGTATATAATATAGATTATAAAACTAATAACTTTCTCTTAAAAATAGAAATCTAGTTATTTTCCTTAAACTTTTAAGCACTTTTCAAGAGCATATTTAAGAATTCTTTGATTGTCCTGATCTAATGTTACTTCTTTGAGAAGGAAGAGAAAGTTATTCTAGACATGATACACACTGAGATGTCTGCTTCTTTCACAGGAATTGTCATTACTCAAAATGTGCACTAATTGTTTCATTTGACCAAATTACAAATTACAGGAAGAAAAATTTCCCCTAAAATTTCAAAATAGTATTTACTAAAAAAATTTTCACCTAAAATAAAGTTGGCCTCAGCTAAGTTTAATAATTCTAGCTAAACTAAGTTCTATGAAAACCTTGGAAGAAAATTTGAAGTACCATGTATTAAGGCAATTAGTATCACATTCTCAGGTACTCAGAAAGCAACTTATTAATTTTTTACAAGGATAAAAGAAAAAGGAAACAAATATAGACCTTATTATATTCTACAGTCTGTGATTTTTCTTCACATTTTTTGCCATTTCTTTATATCTTTCCAGAAGATTTAGTTGTGTGTCTCTATGTAGCTATGCATACCTCTGAAGGTTTAATTGTGTAGTTTTGTAATTGCATATTCATTTGACTTCTGAAAAAATGAATAGCCTACCATGATACATTTTATATTGGCACACATATCCCAGAATATATATGGTCATGAAGCTGTAACATTTGTAGTTGGCTACAAAATAGCTAAAGTTAAACAATATTTGTTTCTGAAATGTGCCTAATTTATAATGGGATTTGGACAAGAAAATATGCTCTCCTTTGGGTTTATCGACCTTCTGGCCCTGATGGTTGCTCGGAGGAGACAGATTTCCTCTTAGAAGGGGGTATTTGCTAACTAGGATTGAAAGCGTTATGGTGGCATGCTCCCAGATGACCACTTGAGATCCATCGCTGGCGGATCAGCAGAGCAGCTTTGATTGCAACTGCATGAAGCCAAGTTCCTGCTGTCCTGGCTGCAAGGTTGAGCTTCTTTTGTTTGTAGCAAGAGGGAGGTGATGCTTGATTATCTACTTACCTCTAAACCTTAAAGCTTAATTTTGGCCTAAAAATTTCTTAAAACTGAAGCATTTCAGTTAATTTCATGAAAGTGGACAATAAGAAACAGTCCTTTCTGTTTTCTTGTTCATGTTCCATCTACTAATGGCTGGAATGAACCTCTCTTTAATTTTAGAACGGCCTCTGAACAAAAGTAACAGGCAAACAAGGTCCCGAGGCCTGGACCCAGAGCCAGCGCTTTCACACAAAAAAGCAAGACTGAAAGAGAAGACACAGAGGCTCTGAAGTGTCCGTCAGATGCGCTGGGAGTCCCTTTGCCTGGCGGTCAAGACCTTTTTGCACTTGGTTGGAGCTTCGTTCTCCTTTCAGGACACAGCATATGTCCCACTTCCTCTATGACCTTTTCCTTATATAACCTTCCATCCTCTGGCATGGACAACATCATGTAGAGGAGTAGAAAACCTTCAGTAGATTGTGAAACAAAATAGTTGCAAAGTAATGTAGAAAATAATGGGAGATAGGATAAAAAATTATGTGTGTTAGATTACTAAGAAATTTGAATGACAGTTGAAGGCATGTTTAGACTTTGAAGAACCATTAAAAGCATGCTTTGATATAGTGCTTGTGTTTCACACTTTGGTGTCGCTTGTTTTCAGAATTGATTATATATTGATGTCAGAGATAATAATTTTCATATATTTTGCATCAACATATTAATCTCTAACATTCCAAATGTGCAGTACATGCTCAACAAAATGTTCTTGAGCTGAATGATGAATGAATAAGATTAATATTTAGTAAACTAACTGTATTCAATGTAACATGCATCATTCTCACAAATCTTCATTGTTAATATTAAAATATTAATAAATTTTATTTATTCAAATAATTCATGGCAAACACAATATCATCCATCTCAGATACAATAATTAGCTCAGTGATAAAATTATTAAGAGGGTAGCATGTAATTTGTTACTAAATATAAGTTATAGAAAGTATAAATGGATTCTGTCCAAGTTTGTCCTTGTGAGAAACTTAGCAGCAAATGCACGTCTTACTCAAAGTTTGCTCTGTATAAAGTTTCAAAGGGAGGACACATTAATATTACACATTATAAACATTTGCTAATTTAATTTTTGAATGATTAAGAGCACAGAAAAATACATTAAAATTTTACAGAAAAATATTGCCTATCCTTCATTAGGCAGAGACAACTTTGATAAATTAGTAGGCAGAGTTTTCACTGGATCACAAGATGCTTGTGTTCATTGGGATTGGTTGTGTGAAACCATGCTCAACTAAACTTTGAGAGAACATACGAGAGCATTTTATACACCTAGAAGATGGCTCGCTACACATTATTCGCTGTCTCTTGGAGCTTGGTCACCTCCATCCCTGCAAGGGTCTGGGGCAGGCCGGGTCTTCCTGGCCTGCTGGGTAGATCGTCTTTGTGTCCAGATCAGATCAATTTTTAGAATTGTCAGTTTCTGGGGTCACTCATATGAGACAGTCATTATCTCTGTCTGGAGTGGTCAGTCTGAACCATCTGACTAAGGGTGTCTAGAATCATCAGAACGTTTACAGTGGTCAGTGTATCTGGAACAGACAATATGTCCAGGATGGAAGAGCCTTTCTACTGGGAGTGGTCTACTCAGCCTGCTGTAGGATCAGTCCATTAAGACTGGTGGACATATGTTGTACATTTCATTCATGCACAGTACTCGGTGAAGCAAATGATAGCCATATATCAAAATTCTCAGGAATCGTTCCCCAATTTTCCAGCTGGGTGTGGTTTTATATGATCACAGTATGTCTATAAGAATACTATGCTCAGTTGAACTTTGGGAAAACATGCATCACTGCTTTATATGACAAAGGTAAGTAAAGTCTACTCAATGTCTCATAGTTTTGCCAAGGCCACCAGAACACTTGCAGCTTAAAAGTTTACTGTAGAGAGTGCATATGTGGATCTCTCTATATATTTATAGACAATGAAAATACCTGCCATAATAATAACAGTAATAAAAACAACAATTTATTGAGCACTTACTAGAAATCAGATATCAAAGGGAGACGTAGACACAAAAGCATTTAGAAAAGAAAATAAGTTGACTTGAAGAAAAGTTTTCATTGGAGTGTAAATTTCAGCAGAATTAGTTCTTAAAGTTAAAAAAAAGAAAATGAACTAGGCATTTATCAAATTTGTAGTGAGTGTTCATGGTAGAAAATCAGTAACTTTCTTATGTGATTATCATGTTAACAAAGATTGCCACGTATCTTCAGACACCACATTGCAAAGATCAGGATAAAATCATTTCCCCTAGGGAGTCGGTAACTTACAAGAAAAGTACAAGATCTGGTTTAATTTGGAGACTAGAAATAGAATAATCTGGTTTTTGTTGTTGTCATTGTTGTTTACTTGCTGTGTTTTTGTTTACCTCAGGGTGTAAAGTACTTCTTTCTCTTCCCTTGATATAGAATATGATGTGAACCACCCTTCTTTAGCTAGAGCAGGGCAATGTGTCAGATTATTTCTTCACAAACATTGTGCTGGGTACCTCATTTCGCTTAATTCTAACAACAAACCAATGATGTTCGTAAGGTGCTATTTACTCATCGAATTTAAAATTATACTGGAGGTGAAGTTTAATTTGAATTAGTAGTACATTAGGCTTAGTAAATAATTTAGTGAGCCCCCTTGAGAATGATCCAAAATGCCAGCACCCACTTGTACCATATGTGTGGTCAATATTATTTTCTGTTAGAGACTCATGATGAGATTACAGAGAAATTAGAAACTAATTAAGCCTATAGAACCAAACTTTTCACTCCCTAGTCCATTATATGCAGCCTATTACTCCTCCAGGAGCTTCTTAAACTTCACTTTAACAAGCTGAAAAGACATTATGATGATGAATGTATCAACAGCTCTAATACATATTTGCATATGATTAACAATGCAAGAATAAAACACTCAGAACTATGCTTGGTAGGATGTAGTCCTTTTCCTTCTGAGCTATATATCCCAGGCCTATTGGTGAATGGTAATATAATTTATACCATAAATTATCTTCACTATTGAAAAATTAGTTTAAGAAACAGTCTGAATGAAGTAGAAAACAGTCTGCATTAAGTGAATTTTACATTTTTAAGAAATGCAATTTATTTTTCTTTCAGATACATTCAATCATAAATCAGCTAACAAAGTATTTTTAAGTAAGACTTCCTTCTGAGCTTTTGCCAATGAATGGATCAAATTCATGTGTAATTGGCATCTATTTGTTCATCTATAATTAAAGTGCTAACACTCTTAAAATTAGTTTGTAAGTTAAAGTCTAGTGGAACCAGGACTGCATTGATCATAAAATAAAAAATTAACTTTAGTTTTGCTTATGTTTAATTGCATTTTTCTTTTTCATTCTATGTGGTGAAGGATCACAAAGACAGGGCAGGAATCTGGGCCTGGATACTAATATTGGAGTGGGGACTACAGAAACGGAGCAGGCTAAGCTAGGTTGAGGTTGCCAGTAAGTCCTGAAATGTCCACTGCCTTCTGGGATGTACCAGATGCACCCCCTCCCCCATCCTCACAGCATCTGCCAGGGTTCCAACATGCCGTGTCTCACCTGAAATTGTGTAACAACCTCTTCTCTGCCTAGCTGATCTGCCTGTAGGTTGCCCCCACCACTATCTCTTTTCCACATTAAACATCAGAGTTTGTTTCTAAAAAGAGAGAAAATCAAATTTCACTTCCCTCTCTAAAAACTACACCTTGATTGAATAATAAGTACCTAATTTCAAAGTATCTAATCTGAATTTCCACTTCAATCTTTCACCACCAATCTCCCCCTCCGCTCTCCACCTCCACAGCCCTGTGCCCCTGGCTTGGTCCATACATGCTCGAATCTACTCTCAATTCTTCCGGCCTTTCCTCTGTTCTCCAGTGGGACCCACTAGGCCATTGCTCTGAACATTCTCTTCTCTCTGCTTAGGAGGTGACTAAACCTCTTTCCTCCTCCACATCATTAGATTTTAACGTCTTTAAAATGCAGAGACAATCCCTAGTTTTTGAAGATTCCTTAACTCTGGGTAAAATTAATCATCTATTTCTCTGTCTCTGTTTCTTCTCTCTCTGTCTCCCTCTGTTTCTCTTCCTGTCTCTCGCTCCCTCACAGTACTGGATGCATAGATGGAATCATGTCTATCTTCCTATAACACTTAAGCGAATTACGTTATATGCTAGTGAAAGGATAGAGCAATATATTCTCCAAGGTCACTTGCTGTTTGAAGAGGTGAGGAGTGCCCCACCAAAATCATCAACATTGAGACGAGAGTCACAAAGGCAGAGTGACAGAGCATCAGACACAAGGAGATCTGTCTGTCTTGTTACTTCTAGTTCACCCGGGAAGACAAAGTTTCCCTACAAACACAGGATGTACTCTCCTGTCTACAGCGCGAGCAGTTCAATGACAATAAAGGGATGGCTAAACTGATTCAAGGGGAAATGCAGGGCCCAAGTTCTATGCAAATATAACATTTACAAATTAGTAAAGCTGAAGTTTTAAGCATTCCAATTGTGAGATTGTGTCTTTTATATAAAATAAAGCAATGCAGGTAAAACTATTACTTCTGTTTTCATTTGGGTTGTTACCAAGATCATCATCTCTGTTCTTGTTAATGTTACCTCCTTTGGATTCCCCGTGTAGATTTAAACTAATGCTTTCTGCATCAAATGTTTTGCTAGGCAAAACTAATCCATTTGTTGAGTTAAAGAATGTATCAGTTAAGCTATTGTCCTAACAATGCTGTATAATCACCCACACCAGAGCACAGTACGATTTACAGAAAGCATGTGTTTCTTGCCCTTGCATCTGCAGATTGGCTGGGGTTTGACTAATCTAAGCTGGGTTTAGCTGGGCTTGGTTTGATCTCATTCTGCTCCAGTGTGTCCTCTTTAAACCAACAGCTAGCCAATTATTTTCCTCTCGTGATGAAAGATGGGAAGGCAAGAGGACAAGTCCAAATACCGAGCACATTTCATGTCTCTGCTATGTCCCACGTGCTAATATTCCATTGGCCTCTGTCAAGAGTCAAGACACTGGAAAGTATAATGCTACCATGGAAAGGGTGAATATTTGCTAAACAGTAGAACTATCACTGTAATTTTGTCTGAGTCTAGTCAGGCAGCCTTTATTTTGCGAACATTCAGATTCAAGTGACTTGCACATAATTCCTCTCCTCCAGGAACCCACGCCCTGAGATCTTTCCCCTTGCTTCTGATTTTAGAAGTGTTCAGTTGCCAGATCTTCTTCTCACCTCCCATGACTGCTATTCTCCACTCCTCCAACCATCTCCTCACTTATTTTAGGGCCAAAGTGAATCATATCTCGACTGTAAAGTTTTATTGGTCCTGCATCTCACAGTTATAAAGATTGCTATGTATATTACTAGTACTTGTGACATTATTTTTATGGGAAAATGTGGTACTATTTCCAAACATCTGATTTTCAAATAATTTTGTAACATAATATATTTTACATGTGGGACCATATATATATTATTTATTTAACTAAATACTCTCCATGGCTAATTTGTTAGCTAATACTACAATTCAAATAAACTGTGAAAAATTGGAGAAGTTAATAGCATAAGTAGTAAGGATTTCTGGTTAAATGCAAGGTAATTTGATCTGTTAACTTCAGATTTTTTTCTTATTGTAAAAATTAATTTATTACCTACTTATGGGGAATTTTATCTCTCAATGACCAAAAACAGTTGTCAAAAGGGTCAACATATAAGATTACACTAATTCCATATGATAAACTTTGACATTATTTTGTCTTCTGATTATAAAATTCCTTCCTATATTGCTAAAGATACACATGGCAACCTAATTTGTTGTGGGCCTTTTTAGGACACCTTTTAATAGTGGTTCAGAAAATTGAATTAAATTTATATATTTAATAGTGTTGTGATTATGGCCTAATTTTTATGAGTAGGCTTATTATCTTTTAAATAATGATACATGATACGCAAGCAAGAGAATATTCTTGAGCCTTTACTAATTTTGTTTAGATGTTGTGTATAGTTCCTTGTTGTTAAAGAGACAGGAGTTAATCAACAGATCATAGATTTAGAGAATTAAATATCCCAAATGAGAGGAATATATTTCCCAGATCCAAGATCAAGTAAGTTGCCATGGAAAATTATTAACAAAGGCCTCATTCAGGAGGATTTCAGATACTAAACTACGCTTACCAGCGTTAGTAGCATATTGTGGTACAAGGACTGAATAAGGTTTTATGATGAATGTTTTGCTGTGGTTGCAGGTAGATTCTCGTTTCTGTTCATGAAGACTGTGCCCCTCTCCAGTGTGAACTGCAGTGCGTCCCTGAGGTTTTGGGGGAGGACTTAACACGGAGGATGAGAGCACAGGGGCAGAATCCTTGGTTGGCCTGTAATGCTCTATGATCTTTCACAAGGTGACTATAAATTGGCGAGAACAGATAGCCTATCTTCTGCTTCAAATTTGATGTTTCAATGAAAAACATTATCTTAAATTCATGTTCTTACTGGAAATGGTTAAGTCCACTTTTACTCAAGATTTACAGTTTAATCCAAAGATTCTTTAATGTTACAAAGAAATATAAAGTTACCCTAAGTTAAAATTGATTGATGGACATTGAAGTAACTACAAACATCTGCAAAATTCTTCTTAATGTTGACATAAATAAAATTATTTCAGGATTTCATTCTGATTTGTGCTTCAATAATGATTTCCCCGTTAGGCACCCCTACAAGTAAATGAATCAATGAATTCCAACCACATTGAAATGTTTCAGGAGACAGATTTACTTTTGTTTTTAAAAGTGTGCTCTTTAACACTCTTCATTAGAGGTAATGAATCTCTGAGAGAAAAGAACAAATTTTTTAATTCCTAAATACCTGACTAGTAGTATCATTTTTTATATAAACCATTTTCATTCATCATGAATTATTCATGCACCTACCTTAATTTTAATTACCAACCCAACAAAGTTAAAAATCACACTGTACCTAAAAATATAAACACTATCACACTGAAGTCGAGAATGCATTATTCTTTATACATAATTGCTATCATGCTGAGGTTGGGTTGCCACCTTTTCCTGTGAAACCACAAAGAGGTTCTGTATGTATGCCTTCAACATATGCACATGTTGGTTTCTTTTACCCTTGTTAAAAACAGACCCTTTTGGCAATCTTCTTTTTTCTAATACTTTCCATCCGAGAAAGTTTATTAGTTTTACTTTACAGAACCATTCAGCTCATATTGCCACTAAATAGAAGACTTCTCATCAAATAATTGACTCAGTAATATGTAGGAAAGACAGAAACGAGGGCTCTAAGAATCCCAAATTAGAGGTCCTTATAGGAGCCATAGTAGCTCTAAAACTCTAGCATAATTTGCTAGGAATGGAGTAGATCCATAAGATTGCCTCCAGCAAGGCCAAGAGCTATTCCAGATGGATACCAGGTTTATTACTCCACTTACCTACCCATGAGTCAGTTTCATAACTTTTTCAAATGGTGTAGATCACCTTTCCATGAAACAGGGAAAACGTGACTTCATACTGCATTTCAAACATTGTGTATTTAATCCTCCCGAACACATCTAAATGAACACAATTGAAATAGTGGTTATCCACTTCTTGGTAATAGAAAATATATTTTAAACCTTAAATTTCTAGTTAAAATGCAAGTAGAGTATTAACCCTTAAGTAAATGCCTTCTTTACTGATAGCGTTTCAAAAAATTTATAAATTGTTAGCTCTATATATTTAAGTAACTATAAGAACTTGAAGTATACAACACTTAAACCAAGTTAGAATAATCATTTCAGCATTGGAAAAATTTACATCAAATACATATTATTGGGAAGTTTTTACAAAAACTTAGGCTGGAAGGTGAAATGAATAAACTATATTACTAGGTCAGAAAAGCAAATTTCAGGAGAGTATTTTTAGTACGGCATTATTTTTTTAAAAATATATGCATTAACCCATTTAATCTTCATAACAACCACATGGAGTAGATATTATTTTTATAAAGTTATTTACAGATTCAGTAAATGAGGTACAAATAAGTTTAAAAAACAAAAACAAAACTATCCCAGGAACTGGAATTTCAACCCGGGTAGTTTGGTTTCAGACTACAATTTTCCTAATCCAGCCACTCTTAGTAGAAGAGAGGTGATTTCACTGAGCTAATGAAAATAAAAAAGGAACATATAAATATATAGACACACACACACAAATAACGAGTTTATCAAAATGCAAAATATTTCAATATTCAACTTATAAAAACTCATTTCAAAAATTTCTCAAACTGATTTATGCCAAAATATATTTCTGTTGCTTTTCTATGACTTCAAATCAAACTCTTCAAATTCCTCTAAGTCATACTTTTCTGGGATGTCTCTGATTGTATGCTATACCTTCAAATAATAAAATAAACCCTTCTTCTTCAAACACGAAAAGATGAGAAATGGCATGAGCGAGTGAAGTCTACCTTGTGCTCATCAAAGCTGCACACATCTCTCTTGAGTAACGTTTTATATAAAGGTTGTACTCTTGGAAGACGGGTCCTGAATTTGTCAACACAACATGACAATATTAAAAATATTGTTTTTTGGGCTTTTCCTTACCAATTACATGGATGACAATTTTCGTGGAACTTTGTAAGGCAGAAAATGAAACAACAACTTCCATAATCAGACTCCTCTGTTCCATTCTAAAGAATCCAAAAATTTTCAAACGCTTTGTAGTTTGTACCTCTTATCAGTTCTTACTTTCCTTTTGGCACTCAGATGACAACAGCTCCAAATGTGCATAACTACTGACCCATTTATTCTTAAATTCCATTGTAAGTAGAAACATTGTCAATAAGACAAACAGTTGAACTTAGAGGGACAGAGATTTACTTAAACGGTGAGGTTAGCTAGTTTCCTACCAGAATTTTCATACGTTAGGAATACTCAGTGCATTTTCACTTTGTGTTGTTGACTAAAACTGACCACCGCTGCTATGTTCCAATTTTGCCTGAGTCTTTTAAGCTATCCTACAAACTGAAATTGTATAGGAAAATTCCTATGCAACATAATCCAACAATGTTCTTACTAGTTTGTGAAAAGCAATAAAAAGCCTTTGAACCAAACCCCTTTTTTCATGCTTGCAAAACCATTCTAGGGAATGTCATGTATTAGATTACTGTATGTGTTAGATTCCTTCCCATCATGACTGCGAGAAACTCATTCCGTCTCAAAACACACCCGCTGTAAACCATGACTGTGCCGAGTACTTGCAACAAGTCCAGAGGTGAGCTGAAGCTCACCATAAATTGAGGCTCTGAGAGCTAAATTTTAAATATTCAGGAATTTTGCAAGCTTGTTCTTAAACCATGAGTAGCTTTAAATGGGCCATGGGTTGCATGCTGAAGCTCTGCAAAGCCTACAAAATCAGGTCTATTCCCCATCTGAAAGAGCTGGTTTACCAACATGCCACTGGGCCTACCAGATGTGATCATTTCTTCACAATGCCATTTATTAACCTGATTTAAACTAAGGAATCTGTGGATCGTGTACAGCCTGTCACCCTCGTGCCTTATCACTTTCACTCAAGTGGCTGAGTCAAATTATAAAGGATGATTTCCTGCAGGTTACTGGAGAAGGGAATTAATTTTCACAACTTTCCTAGGTTCCCCATTGCCAACCAGTCACTTCTTGTGAAGAAATAGGAGACAGTACTGCTGATTTAAAAATGATCTATCAATTTGTCTTAAATGTTTCCCTTCTGTTTTAGCTGAGGTCTTATTAGTCTATGAGCATATTCACCATATTGCCTTGTCTGTTCTTTCCTCATTTATGCCACCAAAGTCATTTTTTTATTAGGCACTACGGAGCCAGAACAAGGTACTTTGCTGCTCAAAGCTAACCGAGGCTCCAAGTGCTCTCACACGAGATCTAGGGAACAGATGGGCCAGTAAAGCAGGGCCATGGTGACCAGCCATAAAAGAGCTCCTCCCAGGGTGTCTTAACAACAGTTGAAGTATTAGAGCCATTTCCTCTAGAGCCATCTGGCTTTGATTTTTTAGCTATTTTTTTCTGTCAACAGACAGAGCCACAAAGTTAAGGAAGCAATAATTCTTCTCTAGTTACTGTAACTGCTGATGCAAAATCACCAATCTTTCTAAAGCCCCTCAGAGAGTACAGGGACCAATCTCACGGAAGAGTGTTCTGTGGGTTAAAACATTGCGCGATCTAGGGAAGAGTGGTGCCAAGTGACACTGTGGTTTAAAGTGAGCGTCCATGCTCTTCAGGAGTTCTTATAACCATAGATTGAAATGCTGTTCATTCTTCTTATCCCAACTGTAATTGAAGACCCAGTTTATCCTCTTCCACTACGCTTACAAGAACACTTTTTTAAAAATGAAGCAAAGTAATAGCACTCTTGGAAAGTACTCCTCCCCCCAAGCCCCACCCTGAGATTTATTCTAACAATAATTGAAGTCATTTTAATGGTACCTAGGAAATGAATTGGGTTGTATTTACTAAAGCTTTATGAGTTCTGATAGGTCCATCGCTACACTTACATAAGGAGTCTCTCATACTTTGTTGAAGGAGAATGTTCCCACTAAGAGCGGGGAGGCGGCTGATAAGGTCCAATTGGAAAAGCATTTAGAAGGTGAGGAAGTCAATTAGCAGAGGGAGAAGAAGGGGTGAATGAAAGTACATGGGAGTGTTTGCAAGTTTTTGATGAATAACTGGGCTCAAATCAAAGGTTACATATGGTTATAAAGACAGAGGATTGATGGGCCAAGAGCAACCTTGATGCCAGAGACAAACAAAAAGAGATGTCAGCCACAGTGGTCTCTCCAAAGATACAAAGTTTCAGAAAAGAGATTGGATTTTAGAAATAGTACATTAAGTGGCTGAGCGTGAATTGTGGTCAAAAAGACTAGATGTCACTAAAGAAATAAACCCATAAACAAAACGATGAACCATATTTCAGAAGCCACAGGAACATGGTCAGTTATGCCAAAGGGTGCAAGTTGGGTCTGGCTGGGTCAGCTGAAGCCAGAAACTGAACAATGCATGGATAACAGAGGTCTGCTTCCATTTTGCCCTCTCTTCATGGCACAAGGGTTGATTTTCCAGTTTACTGGAGTAACACAGGAACAAAGTTGATGCTGATGGCAAGATTTCAGTTCTCTTAGATTTTTGCAGCTCCTTGGCTCTTTGTTTTGGTTTAAAATAACAGCCCAATTGTACCATGCCTTGTGCTTATTCTGCAACGAAGTCCTGGCTTTATGGTGTTCCTGATTGAAACAAAAGTCAGGTGGTCATGAGGAAGCAGTGATGGGTTCAGCATGGTTTACTTTCTCTTTGGTTTGAAACTTAAAGGCATTGAAATGAGATCATCTATAACGCCTTCACTGAATGAGAGTAGATCTGCTGAAGAACCAGGTGATAATTAGCATATTAAATCACTCTTTTTGTAATTAGTAAACTTTACGTTTTAGAGCAGTTTTAGGTTCACAGCAAAACTGAGCAGAAAGTACAGAGAGTGATATAGCCCTTGTCCATCCCCAACTCCCACAAACCCCCTTCCTCCCCCACTATCAACATCTGCACCGCACTGGTACCTGTGTTACAGCCATGAGCCTACAGAGACAGATCATTCTCACCCAAAGTCCACAGTTTACATTCGGGCTCACTGTTGGTGTCGCACATTCTATAGGTTTTGAAAAATGCATAATGACATATATCAACCACTGTAGATCACGCAGAATAATTTCACTTCCCTGAAAATGCTCTGTGCTCCACCTGCTCATCTGTCTCTACCTCAACCTCCTGGCCGTCATTGATCTTTTCACTGTCTCCATAATTTTGTCTTTTCCAGAATGTCATCTAGTGGGAATCATACAGTAGTAACCTTTGCGCATTGGCTTCTTTCACTTAGTAGTATGCATTAAAATTCCTCTGTCTTTGCATGGCTTGATAGTTCACTTCTTTTTAGTGATAAATAATATTCCATTATCTGGATCTACCACAGTTTATTTACCTATTCTCTTACCGAAGGACATCTTGTTTGCTTCCAAGGTTTAGTAATTATGAATAAAGCTGCTATAAACATCCATGTGCAGGTTTTAGTGTGGACATAAGCTTTCAATTCATCTGCGTAAATACCGAGGAGCTCATTCCTTGTATCATAGCTGTCATTCATTTCATTTATACATAAGTATACATATATTTTTTTCTAAAACGTTGCTATTATTATTTTGAACAATTATCTATTAGACCAATTAAGAACAAGAAAAATAAAAGTTTATTTCACCTCCCCCTATTCCTCCTCTGATGGTCTTCCTTTCTTTATGTAGATCCAAGTTTCTGACCTATACCATTTTCCTTCTCTCTGAAGAACTTCTTTTAACATTTCTTGCAAGAAAGGTCTACTGGCAACGAATTCCCTCAACTTTTGTTTGTCGGAGAACGTCTTTATTTTCCCTTCCCCTTTGAAGGACTTTTGCAGGGCACAGAATTCTAGGTTGTTATTTTCTCTCCACAATTTAAATATTTCACTCCACTTTCTTCTTGTCTGCATGGCTTCTTAGAAGTCAGATGTAATGTTTATCTTTACTCCTTTATAAGGAAGTTGTTTTATTCCTCTGACTTCTTTCAGGATTTTGTTTTTTATCTTTGATTTTCTGAAGTTTGAACATGATTTTCTCAGGTCTAATTTTTCGTTTTCTGGTTTTGGCATTTATTCTGTTTGGTGTTCTCTGAGCTTCCTGGATCTGTGGGTTGGTGTCTGACCCTAATTTGGGAAATTCTCAGTCATTGCTGCTCCAAACGTTGTTTCTGTGTCTTTCTTCTCCTCTGGTATTCCCACTGTGTATATGTTACAACTTTTGCAATTGTTCCACAGTTCTTGGATATTCTGCTTTTTTAAATCTTTTTTCTTTTTGCTTTTCCATTTGGAAGTTTCTATTGTCATATCCTCAAGCTCAGAAATTCCTTCCTCAGCCGAGTGCGGTCTAGGACTGAATCCATCAAAGGCACCTTTATTTCTGTTACAGTGTGAATGTGTAGCATTTCTCATTGATTCCTTCCCTCTGTCTACATTATCCATCTCTTCTTGCACATTTAATCTCTTAGCACATTAATTAACTTTCCTTTTTTTTTTTTGAAATGTGCAATTCCCAAGAGCTTGCTTGAGCAGGTAAACTCAGGGTGACGTTTTGTTTTGTTTTTTATTTAAAGATTGGCACTGGAGCTAACAACTGTTGCCAATCTTCTTTTCTTCTTCTTCTCCCCAAAGCCCCCCAGTATGTAGTTGCATATTCTAGTTATAGATCCCTCTGGACGCCACCTCAGCATGGCATGATGAGCAGTGCCATATCCGCGCCCAGGATCTGAACTGGCAAAACCCTGGGGCATTCAAGCCGAGCGGCCGAACTTAACCACTTGGCCACGGGACGGCCCTAGTCAGTTTTTTTAAAATTCCTGGTGTGAGAATTCCAACGTCTTTGCCATATCTGACTCTGGTTCTGAAGCTTCAGTCTTTTCAAACTGCTTTTTCCCCTTTTAATTGCATTGTAATTTTTTGTTGAAAGGTGGACATGATGTACCCGGTAAAAAGAATTACAGTAAACATGCCGTTAGTGATGCGGTGGTGCGGCGCAGGGGGACGGGAAGCGTTCTGCAGTCCTGTGAGTAGGTCTCAGCCTTCTGGTGAGCCTGTGACCCTGGACTGAAACTTCATCAGTACTCCCCAGTCTCCCTCTTCTCTCAGGTGGGACGGGAACACTAGAGGGAGCTGGAGTGGGGTGTTTTCCTTCCCTAAGTGGAAGGCTGGAGCTGGCTGGACGTGGTGTTTCCCTTCCTCCTTGTGGATTAGGCTCTAATAAAATCCCAGCAGCAGATTAGCTCTGGGAAAGCACTACCTCCTGAGGGCAGGCCTTGTGAAGAAGGACAGAATGCTCTGGTCTATTTCAAAATGTTTCCTTTTCCCCTCTGCCCGCTCGGGGCACAAGGGGATTTTTCTCTGATATTCACTCTGCGGATCTGGTTGAGTTCCTGGAGGTAAAAGTCACAAATGCATGAGGATCCCCTTATGACTGGATACTCCTGGAGTTTTTAACTCTCAGGTTTGTTCAGACTGAGCCTCGAGCGATTTGTCAATCACACTTCCGGTTTTCCTATCCAGGCCCTGGTTCCTACGGAAGTTTCTGCTCATGGATTTCTGCTCTGGCATATTTTTCTTCTCCCTGTGAATCCATCTGCCTCCCCATTTCAGGGCAGCAGCTTGCCCTGTGATGTCACTTCTCTTCACCGTTCTAAGAAGAGTTGTTGATTTCTGAGTTTATTTTTCCCTGTTGTCAGGACAGAGTGGCAGCTTCTAAACTCTTTACAGGCTGGACCGGAAACTAGAGCTCAACCACTCTGTTTTGAGATCTTGAAGAACTTACTTGAAACAATGACAGTAAAGTCTACCAATAAAATGACCTAAGACATTGAGATCAAGCAGAAGTAACACTGAAAATTTTGAATTGCAGAAGCTGATATTCTGTTACTAATTTTCTCTAAGAAAATGACAGGGAGCAGGGCTTAGGACTATCAAGCAAGAAAGGGCGGCTTAATTGAATTCAAAAGGAGTTAGATATCTTAACATTGACTTAAAGGTATTCTGAAGTCATCTTTAACTTCACAAAAGAATAAAATTACTTATCAACAAATTGATTGTTTTCTAACAAAAGTAATTTGTTTTAATTTTTTAACATCACACACCCCACACTCACACATATTTTTGTTAGTTAAAGTGCTACCTATTGATTTAGTGGCAAAATAATACAAAGGAACTAACATACCAAATTATCCTCCACACATATATATTTTAGGCGACTTAGAGGGTCACTTCTGTGTAAAGATTGTGCAAAAATCTTTCAATTTGTTCTATTTAAAAAACAAAAATAAACACAAAATCAGAACAAGAACAAACAAAAGAAAATAAAATCATTTCAACAAATGTAAGGGATCAGTCTACACAATTTCCCAGGGAAATCTCTAAGGGCTAAGTTAAATGAATATACATAAGATGCTGAGGAACATGTCTTAAAGCTGCATTTGCCTAGTAAGCACTCTGTAGTTAGTTAGTTTGTATGTGATACCTTAGGTGAGGACTGCTGGGTAAGCCACCACCCGCACTGATCCTGCACCACAGGCTGTGGGATGAGGCTGCCGGGGGTGGTAAACATTAGATGCTGAATGTAATGCAGACTATTCAGAGCAGGTACTCAGTTGTACACTTCTAGATTCAGACAGAGTGCAAACTACTTCTCAAGAAAGCCTCATTTTTTGAGTTGTATAAGAAACACCTTCTTTGCTGGAAGGGCCAGGTCTTGGTATGCCATTCAGAGTGCATTACTTTACTAAGCCTGTAGGACTTTGTAGAGTAGCAGAGAATGTGGGACTGAATGAGGAATGTGCAGAACTGCCATGTTTACTAGCTGTTGGTTGTTAGGAAAATCCAGAAACAATGGGGAGAAGTAAGCCATACAATTGCTGATCTAAGACACCTGGAAAGAAGCAAATTCATACACAGCAAGACTTGAGAGCTGGGACTTCACAGATAGCACATGCAAAGATTCCCGTAATCTAAGGACAAGACTGACTCCAAGTGTAGAGCACAGAAGAAAAAGTGCTCTCTCCCAGCTCACTCTCCAGGCCACTCCCCTCCATCATCTTCCACACCAAAGATCATGCCAAAAGAATGGACTGTGCAAGGTTAGTAACAATCAGAAAGTCACCAGCAAGGAAGTTCTGTAAGGAGATTGAAGGGGAAAGGGAAGAAAATAAATAAATATAAACAAACAACTAATGGAAAATGCACAATAGAATATATACCATAAAGCAGATAAATAAAAAAGAGCAAATATTTCACAATAAAATCCAAAACATTAAAGAAAATATAGCCTCTCTGAAACAAATTTCAAAGATGAGTTGGAATGGCTCAAAGGAAAAGTGATAAGGAAATAGCTGGGGAAAAAACTCAGGAAAGAAATAGAAATGGAAAAAGACAATCATTGTGAAATCGAGAGTCATATTAAAGGCATCAAAATACAAGCAGACACCAATGGCAGAAGAGAAAAGTTTAAACAAATCAAAAAGGATGTTGAAAAGTAAAAAAATCAAAACAAAGAAACTGACACAACAAAGGATCTTCTCTACATATATAATGGTTGGCACCAGTAGAGAAAGAGAGAAAGCGAGATAAAATAATATTCAAACATGTAAAAGAAGTATTTTCTGAAATAAAGAGGATATGATTCTAAAGAAAACATAGAGAAAAAATCAAGAATATACTGAAGCAATGTTTACAAAACCCTTAGAAAAAGGATTTCATGCTAGTTCAAATAAAAATAGGTATTTTCAAACATGAAATGACTCACTAATATACCTCTGATTAGTGCTCATTGTAAAATAAATAAACAAACAAACTACTTGGCTGGTATTGCAAACTAGAGTATCTCAAAATTAATACTACAATCAATTACAAATGATACTTTAAAGGACAATATTTTAAATAGTACTGAACTCATTGATAATAAAGGAAAATCTTTAAAACCTGGACATAAAGAGGAAGTGTAAGCAGAGCTAAGAAGGAGGAACTGAGGGTGTGGACTGTTCCAGGTAGTGGGGTGGTTTGTTGCTTTGGAGAAATCAATGGGCATGGATTTCAATGTCCACAAAAGAGAGGAGCGAAGACCTTGGGACCAGCATGAAGTGAAACTGCAAGTAATTTTGTTTATCTCTGCATTTGGTTCTCAGGGGAAGAAGACAATAGAACCTGAAAATTCCAATCGGTAAGTCTGGGCCCCATATGAGCTTAGGGTCAAGTTTATATCACCGTCGTGATCCAGGAACTTTCAAGAACAGAAATTCGTGTAAAAATTGGTCTCTGGCCAGCACTGCTCCAGAAGATTTTGGTGTAAGAATATGCAAAACCACTCTGGAAAGCTGTTCCCACAATGTAGCGCGTATACTTGTCAGGGACACACACATGGCCGTGAATCCTCACTAAAGACAAATTCACATCTAAAAACGTACAAACACAAAAGGAAGTGTCTATGTCGTATTTACTCATATTTAGATGCATTTCTCACATTTCTGCAGTATCTGGAAGTAATGGAGTATTAAAATTATAATCAGCAGCTGTTTTTCTTTCCTTTCTTAAGAATAATAAGATAAAGCTTGCATCTTAGAATTGGTGACATTTTAGATTTGATCATATATGCAAATACATGATGAGGAGAGTCAAAGAAACAGCAGATAGCCTATAAGAATAACAAGTGTTTGGATGGTAGAAAGATAATGTGAAAGACAAGATGAAGTTTTAGGATTAAAATGATGATTTTTTTAAAAAGCAATTGGTATAGTAGGAAAAGAATTAGACATTAAAAAAAGAATAGGCAGATTTAAAAATCACCTAAATTAAAATTCTAGAACTAAATATATGTTCAAGGTCAAAAAATAAATGAATGAACAGGTTAAAGATAAAATGAGGCAAAGATGAAGACAGCAATTAAAAACTGGAAAATAAGATGGGGAAAATTCTGAAAATGCAACAGCATGTGCAGAGAGAGAAAATGTGTACAAGAGATAAGGGGCATGGAAGAGAGTATGGCAAGTGCAGCATCTGTTAAGTGGGAATTCCAGAAGAGGAAAAGCAAGGAAAGAGATGTGAGGCAAGGCTTAAGGAAGCGGTCGCTGAGAATTTATTAGAATTGATAAGATATATTAATACTCAGTCTCATAAGCACAAGAAGTTGTAAACAGATTAAGTAAACAACAAACCACAGCAAAACAGAATAACAAACTAAACCTAGACCTAGGAAATTGGAAAATATTTAGAGACAAAGGACAAAGAAGCAGTCTTTGGCTCAACTTATGCAAGACAGATAAGCAGTAATGAGAGTCCATTTTGAGACTTTAAGTGAATTATTACAAAGAAAAGATAGGTTGAAAATTCATGACCTTTTCCTACTCAAAAAAGTATAAAAATAGTAACAAAGTAAATCCAAAGAAAGCAGAAGAAAGGAAATAATATGTAGAGGAACTGAAATTATGTAAATGGAAAACAGATAATAGAAACGATCAAGAGACCCAGAAGCCACTTCTCTGGAAAAGCTAATAAAATACATGCTTCCCAGGCAAACATCTAGAAGAAAAAGGAAAATGAAAGACAAAAACAAATTTAGGAATGAATGAAGAGAGACAAAGTTATAGAAGGAAGTCTTTTATACCTTGAAAAGGTAAGCTATGAACAACTAAGGCTGATAATGTAACTGTTGAATAAGTTTCAGAAAAGTATTACTTACCAAAAGTAACTCCAGAGGCTGGCCCACTGGCGCAGTGGTTAAGTTCACATGCTCCACTTCTGCGGCCTGGAGTTCGCAGGTTCAGATCCAGGGTGCAGACCTAGCGCCCCTGGTCAAGCCATGCTGTGGCAGCGTCCCACACAAAATAGAGGAAGACTGGTGCAGGCGTCAGCTCAGTGACAATCTTCCTCAAGTAAAGAGAGGACGATTGGCAACAGATGTTAGCTCAGGGCCAACCCTCCTCACACACACAAAAAAGTAACTCTATAAAAAATGGGTGAATCAAACTCAGAACCATTAAAGAATTGGAACCAAAATCTAAAACATATCAATGGCAAACTAAATGCAGCAATGAACAAAATACATAATGTCTTATTATATCCTGCTCAGCTAGTGGAAGAATGGTTTTAAGATTAGCAAACTTTCAAAAATGTAATCATATATTTTGCTACATTAAATCGAATAAAGGAAAAGTCATGTTACCATCTCAGCTGATGCAGGAAAAAAGCCCTTGATAAAATTCAACACCCATTTGTCTTAAAAGCAAAGCAAATAATAACTTTAGCAAACTAGGACTAGAAGAGAATTTCCTTAACCAGATAATGTATCTACCACAATCTCGTATAAAATGCCACACCTTAATAATGAACCTTAAGAACTTTCTATTGAAAAACTGAAACAAAATGAAGAGTTTTAGTATCAACATTTCTATTCAACATTGTTTTGGAGATCCTAATAAATACAATATGACAGAAAAAAACATTTTGTAAACAATTATAAGAAAGGAAAGGAAGAAATTATTTGCAGAAGATATGACATGATTATTTACATAGAAACACCTGAAGATAGTGAAGATAAATTATTAATGTGTATAAGAGTTCAGTGAAGTTGAACATGATTAATCGTCAAATCCTAATTGTAATTGTTTACACCATCAGAAATAATTAGAAAATGTCAATTTTTAGTGATACTATGTACAAGAACAAAATTATCAGGCACATAGGAATAAATCTAGCAAAAATGTACATGACTTTCAATGAAAAATATTAAACTTTATTAAAAGACATGATAAAAGATAGCTTAAATAAATATAGCGAGATGTACCATGTAACTATGAAGAAATCTGTGTAAGATACAAACTTGTCTCCCTAAGTCAATGTACACATTCATGGTGGACCAGACACAGGCTCGAGGTGTCAGGGAAAGGAAAGGGACGTGGAAGAACATGACACAAGGAAACAAACGAACAACTTACCTACTTCACGATTTTGTTGTGACAAATCTCCATGTTGAGAATTCAGAGAATGATTTTAATTTTTAAAAGTTTTTCTGCAATCTCTATTTCTACAGCTAACAGTCTCAAGTTCAACAACGTTCTTCGTTGTAACATCTGATCTGAGGGGGCAAAAAGATTGAAATTCTGGAGAAAGTGAGGTGAGAACTCACTTAGATGAAAGTAATGCTCTTTAAGGCCTCAGATTTAAGAGCTTCAAATTCTCTTACACATAATTTTCTTAAAAGCCTACATAAGTTTAATTTTATTGTAGTCATCACCTCCAAACACTGATTATTTTGGAGAAGCAATCACAGAAACCTGAAAAATCAAGGTCTGATGAGAATTCCTAAATAAACCATGTTGCAGAGTCCAACTCTAAAAACAAAGGTGTTTTTAATATAATAGCCCAAATTGTGCATTTCTTCTCTACTGAGAAATGTGATGTCGCACATATTAAAAACAGAGGGGGAGCGTAAAATAAAAAAATAATTGGGTTAAGAGAAATCACTGGTGTGTTAAAATGACAAACAAATAGAGAAGGATAGCAAGGCAGTAATAGAAAACATCTGCTAACAGAATTTAGAATAATTTATTAATTTTTGCTTATAAAATATTGCCATTAAAAATAATTTAATTTTATATATTTACTTCTAGCATGTGAGTGGTTTTATTGTTTTACATTTGGATACCTGATCAAAGATACTCTAAATTTTACTATTTCCTCAATTTGCTAACTAATAGCTATTTGTCTCCATAGCTCTTGCTAAGTAATTTGTCTTCTCCCATTAATTTTAACATGAGCTTTATGTGCATTTTGTTGGCTCCTCTACCAAATCTCTAGATGTTGGAGTTGTTGAGGTCTTCATCATGGACCCTCTTTGCTTTTCTTTCAAGGTGGACGCATTCTCAGGGCTTTAAACACTGTTTCTATGCTGACCACCAACCAATTTACATGCCCAGGCCAGGTCGTTGCTCCATTGCCAGATGGGACATAGCCAGCTGTCTACATTACGTCTCAACATATCAAAACAAGACCATTTATTTTGCTCACAGAACATGGTTCCTCATATGGTATTCCTCTAGCTCAGAAATTAGCAGCACCACACACCCAGTATTTCAAGCTAGAAATTTAGAGGTCTCATCCTTGAGGCAGCCTTTTCCCAAAGACTCTTCCCCCTTCTCATCTAACTCTTCAGCTCAAGCTGTGTAGCCTGAGAATTACACAGACGTACTAAATAATGACTGTCTCCTAAATAACCTACAATTATCCACTTTTTTTTGCAAGACATGTCAATTTCTTTACAGAACAGCTGGAGCTCTGAAAGTCTGAAATGTTGGCCTAAGTACCCGACTTTGCCTGAATAACTATTTTTTCTTCATCGCCAGGAAAGTGTTTCTTAAAAGTACTCACACCACGCTATACAGAGTAACTAAGTTAAATGGGGTCTTTGTTTTAGAGAAAAGTATAGGGAAAATATAATCAACTGCCATTATTTTATTATATAATTTTTATAACCACCCCCTCAGGTAGTAGATATTTTTAACACCATATCACAAACCTGAAATTTGAGACTTAAACAGTATAGCTAACTTCTCCAAGCCCGTTGTCTGACTACAAAATTGGCCTCTCTCCACAATATTGTGCTATCCTCCCTTAAGAGCCTGCTTGCGAATCAATGAAGAATCAGAAATATCCTTTTCTTCAAAATCTCCCAGCTGAGCCAAGGTCTAAACTTCCTGCGGAGGTTTTACCGCGTGCAGTCTCACCAAAGCTTTTACGACATTAGCTACAGTTACACCTCGGTGACCTACCTGTTCACCCCATACCTGCACGGCTACTTTATCACAAAACAATTTAAAAGTTCGTAAGAGTAAGAACTCTTCTCGTTATAGCCTCTGACATCTCGAGTTTCTTTCCCACAGCCCACAAATATGTGAAATTCAAAATGTCAGTCTCCAAATTTTCAATACAATTTTAGTTGCAGTGGAACATTTCCAGAGGTTATTTTGCCACAGTGGTGAAACATTTTTGTTAAGTACTGCTATTTTATAGCAAGAAATAAGCATTAGCTGACACATGAGTGTGTAGCCAGAACTCTTATGTTCCCAAGGAAAATGTTCAGAAATAAGTTTCTTCTTACTCTGCTAAATTGCTAACCAACAGATTACTGATTCCTTTGAAATACTGGATGGCTGGAACATTATTTACCAAAATTGAGAAAGGAAATGAAGACAGATGATTTGGGAAGGACAGGGGTGGGGAGAGGATAAGGTATTTCTTTCTGACTCTAACTTGCTTTCCATTGTTTTTGTTATTTTCTCTTGTGTGTCAGAGCAATTTGCCAAACTTTCCCAAAGACAAGAATGACTTGAATCTTTTTAAAAATCCAGAATTCAGGGTATTTTCCTTGGAAATCCTCACTCAGTGATATGAAATAGGACTTGGATATTCTGCATTCTCAGCAAATATACTAAGTGTTTTTTTATTACCAAAAAGACAGTTGTGAAATATTCAGCAGACCATCCAGGAGGAAGGTAATTAACGTTTAATAAGCAGGTTCTTTCTGTAAGAGTAGGGGATTTTGTTGAGATAGCTATTTAAATGCAGCATTTATTAAGAGAATCGCATTTAGTGCTTAAGAGCTGTTTAATGAATATCTTTAAATATGTTTTGCTGAAATGGCAAAATACCTTAATTCATTTGAAGTTAGCGTTACAGCCTCAGAATGACTTCTGAGTTCGCTTTTTGGAAATCTTCAGATGATGAGTTCCAAAGCTTATCTAGAGTATCTATGAATCTCCAGATAAGCACTATTAAAATATGTATGGAAATGTAATAATATTCAAGAAATATCAAAATAACTCTCACAAATAAACAAGAAAAATAGATAGACAATCTAACCTAAAACATGATAGGTAGTAAAACAAGGAAACTCTAATGACCAATAAAGTAACAAGATCCTCAAGCTCACTAGAAATTAGGAAGACGCAACTCAAACCATACACACAAAGTTCCATCTTTCACTTATTAGCTTGGCAATTTTTAAAATAATAATACCAACTAAGGACAAGGAATAAATTTACTTTACCAATTCACACAGTAATTTAAGGATATCTAGTTAAAGTTAGTGACCATAAAATGTATTGTTAAACTGTGGCTTAGAATAGAACAGTGTACTAAAATGTGTAAAATCACATAATATTTAATATACTTGTTTACTGACTGACAAATTGTTTTTATTGCATTGATGGGTATGTAAATAGTTCTGTTCAAAACTGTTTTTTCAAATGAAAATCTTCAAAAATTGGAAACCATAATTGTGTACCCTGAAGCAAAACAAAAATACCTTCTTTATATTTCTTATTTAAACATTAAAAATAGCTAGCAGAATAATTATTCTGGAACATATGTATATACTTAAAGCAGTTTGTTAACTCTAATTATCTCTGGTTATTTTCTGTATATGTTTCTCTTAGTATAGTTTATTATTGACTTTTAATAAAATTATCTGTGATCTTCTTCAAAGTTGATAAGGTCATCTCTAACGAAAGTTATCACCAGTGTTTAGCTTTTTGACCAAATTTTAAGAAACATTCATAATATTGTCAAATGTTTCATTTCTACCAGAATAAATGCCCAAAAGCTTTATTTTGGTTCCATTAATTGGATGCTCAATGGAAGCATTTTTAGATCTAATTTTCTATGTGAAACATCTAAATGGCATTATTCTATTTTTTGTGAATTTCCTCTGCTGCTAAAAGGAGTAACATATTAA
This sequence comes from Equus asinus, assembly GCF_041296235.1. Taxonomy (NCBI): domain Eukaryota; kingdom Metazoa; phylum Chordata; class Mammalia; order Perissodactyla; family Equidae; genus Equus; species Equus asinus. The sequence goes on along the minus strand of NC_091810.1, from coordinate 91,601,688 downwards.
CAGCTATTGCTGCATATTTCATAAGTGCAGAAAAGATTTGGAAATAAAAATGAATACAATTAACTTAAGATTTATTTATTTAAACCATAACTTGATCTAAAGGAAAAGCCATACTTCTCAGAATGACATACACACTTTCTCCAGATCCACATGCCAGCCTGTGAAAATGACATCTTCAGGCATTTGCTAAAAATATTAGCAACTAATATTTTTTCCTCAGATTTGTAGCTTCTGGGTTTGATGAGATCAGCTTACTTTTATGGCTCCAATAGTGGACAGCAAACACCAACAGATAGATTGTACAGATTTTATGGTTGCCATAAATGTTCTTGAAAGGGCAATTCAGTACTTAGTTTTTAATTAAACAAGCACTTTTACTTTTTAACTCACTGCTGAAACATTATTTCGAAATAATCACTACTAAGAAACTCAATAAATAAATGCGGTTGTAGGTGTCTTTGACATGACAAAACCACTGCAGCAAGACCAATGAACTGCTCTCTGTATGTTCAGCTTCTATTTCCTGCACATTGTTCACGTGTACCTAACCTCTTATTTCCCTTGCTTTCCCCAAAGTCAACATATGGTGGCCTGCCAGCTTCATTTAAGTGGAAAGCATAAAAATCTATGTCCAAAACATCCTCCCCACAATGCAAGATGGGAAGGCATTAGCTGTCCCTAGCCACTAGTGACCAGGGGACTTTGTTTTACCATCAAGCATTCTGCATGCTGTCCTTGAAAGGGAGGGATTAGCCATGTTTGGTTACAAGTGGGTCAGGAAAATAAAATCAATTTTCAAATTTAACTCCCTATTGAAGTTATAACTCTGTTAACATTTCATTTGTCTCACATTCTAGTACAACCACTACAAAAGCTGGAAGTATTAGACAAAACGGACATTTCACAAACCCATGCTAGTTTCTATCAATGTGATTTATAATCATATTTTACTTTTAAAAATCCAGATGCTAAGCCAATCAGGATATGCGGACAAGAATAGTAAAGTAGAACTCATGGAGGCAAATGAGGAAGCTTGGTCTCCCCCAGACTGAAAATGTGCCCGGCTTGCCATCCAGCTATGCCTTTTCTCCACATCCTTGGAAACGCTTGCACATGTGCACCTGGAAGCATAGAGAAGGGCTTTCATTACAGCATTTGGATAGACGCCATTGTGGAACATGATGGACTACAGCAGACTGGGACCTATAGTATCTGTGCGGGCAGCTCTCAAAAAGAATGCTGAGTGGGAAAAAAATGATGAAATGATACATATCTTCTTATGATACTCACATGAACATTGAAAACTCACAAAACACAGACAAGCGTTATTGATAAACCTATATATTCTAATGAATCTATAAAAACATGAAGGCAAGTTAAATATCAGTTTCAAAATAATTGCGCCTCTGGACAGGGAGAAAAAGGAATGAACTTGAGGAGGTGTACTCCATTTATAACTGAATGTAACATAAATAGAATAAGGCATGTATTAATTTTTATGTCTGGGTGCAGTTAAATAGATATTTATTATAGTATTTCGTATTTTACATTTTCCAAATTTCACTCAAAAACAAAATAATTTCATAATGAACAATGTTCAGTTTAACTTGGAATTATCTTGTTACATATTTAGTTTGCTTAAAAAATTCCATGCCCTCAGTGTTACCTCCAAGGGGTTCAAAAAATAAAAATTATAAAAGGTAGTGCTTTATCAAAGAAAAATTTTTTATAAATATAAAAATAAAATAAAATATATAACCAGTGGGGGCTGGCCTGGTGGCACAGTGGTTGAGTTCACATGCTCTGCTTTGACAGCCCGGGGTTCGTGGGTTTGTATCCCAAGTGCTGACCTAGCACCACTTATCAAGCCATGCTGTGGGGGCATGCCACATGAAATAAAGGAAGACCAGTCCAGATGTTAGCTCAGCAACAATCTTCCTCCAGCAAAAAAAAAGAAGAGGAAGATTGGCAAGAGATGTTAGGTCACGGCCAATCTTCCCCACACAAATATATATATATATATAACTAGCACATCACTGCTCTTGACACATTACCCGTATATAATCATAGAGTATGAGGAGAGAGAGGATATATACAGAATTTTACTTATGAATAAAGGAAATAATTCTCATGTTTGTTTAGAATATCTTCTTAAAGACATTATTGCAAATAACATCTCAGAATTGGCATTATTACGTGAGGAATGATTGAAACATGCTAATAAAATCGATATAAGCTTTATGGAAACAATGAATACTTGCCTGACTGTCTTTTAAAGTATAAAAGATGGGAATAGCTACCTTCATGCAAATTAACTAGACTTTAGTTGCACTAATTAAGAGAACTACAGCTTAGTCAATCAAATGATAATAGACAAGTTATAATGGATGTCAAAATCATACTTTATTAAATTAGCTTTGGAATCATATCTCAAGTTTCCTTCTATTTTGAGAAACATTACTAAATACGCAGAAAAAAGATTGATTGCACAGATTAGTATGATTTCAGCGGAACATGTTTCATCTTCAAAATCTGATAAGAACTTTCCAATCCATAAAACACTGTAAGAAAAATCTGTGAATCAGGCTAGACACACATTTCAAAGAGCTGATGAGATTGCAAATCACTTATGCCTCACTCTCGAGTTACCATGATAATGCTTAGCACTTGCACAGTGTTTTCTAGCTTCAAAGAGCCTACAAACTTTAACTAATTAATCCTTACACTACCCGGTGAGACAGTGATAAAAAACTCCTTGAAGAGAACATCTAACTATATAATTCACACTTGCCTATATAGAATTCAGCGTACATGCCATCTTGTGTTTTCCTATCTCTCTATTTCAATAAATCTTGAGAGAGATGATATCCATATGTGAATATATGATGTATAGCTGTCTATTGTGAATAAAATGATGTACATTGCACTCAATCTGCAAGCAAAAGCTAACAAAGAAAGATATATGTATGGCCAACACATGAAAAACATCTGGTACATTCTGCCGTATTTTCTTTGCTCATTCATTTTACATCTTGTTCTCAGCCATTCCAGAGAGGACTTAGATTTGAACAGGGTAAAACTTTTCCATAGAGGATATACAATTCTCTTGTTGGTTTTTATAATTATTTTTATTTATTCTGAAACAGAGTGTTTCAAAATTAAAAGCCTATAAATTATGCTGAATATATGAGAATACCATATGGGAAAGCTTCACCCAAACGAAAGAATATTTAACTACTGTATTAAGAATTCTCTCTACTAGGATTCCCTTCTCTCTGCAGGTAGCTGGCCACAGCAGTCTACCAAAACAAATGTATTCCTGCAGTAAAGGCCAACGCGGGGTCACCCAGGAGAGAGCACTTTCTGTCTGAAAAGTATATCTTTTCCCTGAAATAGGGGAAATCCTTATCCACTTTTCCTGTTTAACTGAAAATTCATCTAAAAATTAATCCTTTTCTTTTTCAATTCAAAGGAATTCTGGTTACCTTTAAATTGCTTAGTCCTTATCTAATCCCTAGAAATATCTACAGTTACAAAAGCATACACACATGCAAAAGAAACAGTGCAATTGGAAGACAGTCCAATATGCTTATGTGCTCTGTTTAAAAATTCTCTAATGTACTATTTGCGCCAACGCTCTAGTTATCATTCAATGGATGATCTATTTTACTAACATCCCTAGACATCAATGGAGTAACCATGTACAATGAAAGCAACGTGGTTTCTATATGCATACACTTTCTTTGTAACTAAATTTATAGAGGTGAAAGGGCCAACTTTGTTGTCAAAGGCAGATACTGACTAAACTCTAACTTTTAAAAGGCTTTCTTCATTTTATTTTCAAGTTCTAAGCATTCTTCCACTTAAGTTGATCTTAAATAGACTATTTAACATTTAAATAGAATGAAAAAAAGGTAAGCTGAAAATATCTGACTTCTTAGTATGAATAATACATACAGGCATTTCAGTTTTTCTTTAAAATAATAAATTACATGAGACTAGTAAAAGACCTACTATGCCATATTGATACATTGAGTCTCTAGAGACAATAAGACTTAGTTTATTAGTAAGGGGAAATGAAGTAAGAGTTTTACATGGATCTACTCTAAAACAATTGAGAGTTTTACAAACACTAAGCTCAGATTCTTTCCAGTTACAATTAAATTTATCCTTCCTTTCTTCTTCTCTTTCTCTCTCCTTCTCTATCTTAATAGAGAGGTAAGCGGGTAGGATTGGAACACGGAATACAGAGTTTGCCTATAGAAAGAGTCACGGAGAGTTTCCACAGCAGACTGAGGTCTCAGAGGAAGAGTAAAAATGATAGGGGAATATAAACCGGGACGGCCACTATGGAAAACAGATCAGAGGTTCCTCGAAAACTAAAAATACAACTATTATATGATCCAGCAATACCATTTTGGGTCTGTATCTGAAGGAAATGAAAGCACTATCTGGAAGAGTGCACATTATTGCAGCATTATTCACAATAGCCAAGCCTGGAAACAGCCTAAGTGTCCACTAAACAAGTTAAGTGTCCATCGAAGATAATTTCCTGATTTGTATGCACACAGTGGAATACTATTCAGCCATAAAAAGAAGGAAACTTTGCCATGTGTGACAATATGGATGAACCTTGAGGGTATTATGCTAAGAGAAATAAGTCAGACAGAGAAAGACAAATATTGTATTTTCTCACTTATATGTGGAAAAAGCCTAACTCCTACCAGGGGCTGGGGGTTGGGAAATGGAGAGATTTGGTCAAAGGATACAAACTTTCAGTTTTTAAGATGATAACTTCTGAGGATCCAATTTACAGCTTAGTGTCCATAGTTGACAATACTGTATTATACACTTGAAAGCTGCTGAGAGAATAGATCCTAAATGTTCTTTCTCACCCCCTGCCCCCCAAAAAGACAGTAGTTACGTAAGGTGATGAATGTGTTAAGTAACATCATTGTGATAATCATTTTGCAACATATGCATGTATCAAATCACCACATTATATTCCTTACACTTACACAATGTTACATGTCAATTATATCTAAATAAATCTGGGTGGAGGTACAATATCAAGGGATTTTTTTTAAGAGTATAAACAATAAAAAGATTTGGCAGGTATAATAATCAAGCTACTCCAGAGAACAGAACCAACAGGATTGTTGTGTGTGTTGATTGATGTGTTTGTGTGTGTGTGTGTATGGGGGGAGAGAGAGAGAGAGAGAGGGATTTATTTTAAGGAATTGGCTCACACAGTTGTGAAGATTTAGCAAATCCAAAATCTTCAGGATAGAACAGCATGCAGGAAACCTGGAGAAGCACTGCAGTTTGAGTCCAAAGGAAGTCCGCTGGCAGATTTCCCTCTTCTTCCAGGGAGGCCAGCCTTCTTCTGTTAACGCCTTCAACTGATTGTATCAGGCCCACCCAACATTACAAAAAGTAGTCTACATAACTTGAAGTTTATTGATTTAAATGTTAACCTTATCTAAAAAATACTTTCACAGAAACATCCAGAATAATGTTTGACCAAATATCTGGGTACTGCGGCCTAGCCAAGTTGACACATAAAATTAGCCATTACAGAAAAGAAGAACATTTTGTAAGGTCTAAAATGTATTGAAATATCCTTCATATATTTAGTCTGATTTCACCTGGGTATAGACAGCCAAGGAAAGATGGAAAAGTATTTATTCTTGTAATAGAGACAAGGTCATGACTCCCATAACTCAGTCACAGGACTTTCCTAAGAAGGAGAAATGCATCTACTGCTCATACTTTAGGACCAGTCTCTCCACTGATAGATCACAAACTTGAAAACATCTGTCTACATAAAGCCACTGTTCTGGGGAAGACATCACCAGAATTTGAGCTTGAACCCTAATAACCTTTGACCTTGGTTGAACTAATTTCAAAGCCTAAAAGATGTTCTCTTTTGCAAGAGTTGTTGACTTGTCATTCAGTCAAACACTCTATCCTAGAAAATCTAACCTAGTGGAACATTTGCTTATGAGATGGTTAAAAAAAAATCTGGATGGCAGACAGCCAAGACAATGGGCTTCAAGGAAAAGTACTCGGTATGGTAATATCAAAGTTTTTCTGAATTATCATCAATGCAGCCTTTCCACAAATTGTTCCCTGTTTCAAAATGCTTCATGTTTGTGTATGGAGTTAGCCCTACACATTGGTTCTTGTGACTGTGCACACGCATGAGTCCTGCCACATTTGTTTATGGAAGGTCAGACACGGAGAACTCATACAGGGTCAAGACTGAGACACGAACTTGGGTCTTCTGCCATGCTTTAGCCTTGAGTGAGAGGGGCCACTTTCTTCTCTCGCATTTGTGATAAGGCAAAACACAAAATGATCACACGTGAGAGCTAAACAGAAGGAACTCTGTCTCTGAGGGGCTTGTTGTCCTCTCCCCTGGATACTCCTTCTGCTGTCTCAAAGACTTCATCGAAATGCCTTAAACGTTAGATCCTGATCTTGTACACCTTGACGGGGAAGACCCTCACAATAGATACCTAGGGGTATCTGGTCCTAACATAGAAATAAGGACGTGCAGCTCCGTGGGCAGTGGTCCAGGGCCAGATTTCCCGGCTGAGGATGTAAGCCTATCAGGGATTCCTAGAGGTGTTTTGGGGAAAATAAACTGGTTAACTAAGGCTCTTACAAAATTAAGCAGAAGGACTTTGCAGACTACATTTTACTGAGCAGAAAAGTGCGCCCGTGCATTATCAATTCACTCTGGGTTTTGGGGTAAATCCCCCAATATTCCAAGTCAATGTTACATTGTAAAACTTGTTTGAAATGGGTTAAATGAAACCCACTCAATTTCAATTGTTTTCCATCAACGGAAATGAAAACCTCCCAAAATCTAACCTGAAATTGTTAAGACTATTTTAACTTCAAGAAAACTTACCTAACTTGGGATAAACAAATGTGAATTTTGTTGTTTTTTTATGTTAAGATGACAGGATTAAACCAGAACCTCCTTGGAATTTTTACTCTGCCTGGTATCACGGCCACCATGATAAATGATAAACACCGTGCAAAACTAACAAGAGAATGTTTGCGCTGAGATTTCTCCTCTTCAGAACAAGAGTTGTTTTAAACTATGACCATGAAAATGATGTCTTCAAAGATCAAGAGCCAAGCAATACCACTAAAAAATAACAACAACAAAACTTTGGCAAGAGTAAGATTGCCAAAAGATATTACCACATTTTTACTGAAATGTGAAAAGGAAGTAGAAACTTCTCACTTCAGTAATATTCAGGGAATCTTAATTATATTTTTTGACACTTGTCGAGATGTGTCTTAGGCACCAATTATGGGTTTTAAAATTCTCTTTTTAAATCTTTTTTTTTTTTTTTTTTTTACCTACAAGTTGGGTCAAACAAAGCCCCAGATGACTTCAATCACTTTCTTGACAGTGTCCTTGTTCCTGAACCTTGTGCAGAAACATGGAAACTAAATGGCATTATAGAACAACCAAACTGTGTGGCCAAAGGTGACTCGAAAGTAATTGGAATTGCTCATAACTCATGTTCTCCTGAAGTTAAGAGTCTTTAAAAATATTAGCTAGAAGCTTCTCTGTATTGTGGTAATGTTAATAGAGAGTATTACGAAGGTTTCTTGGAGTTGGGTAGGGTTTCTAATTACATACAAATAATGAAAATAAAAAGTGTGAAAAATACGATAATGGAAGAATCTTTAACTACTAGAATTAGTGAAATACATCCAGTGCCTTTTTTATCCAAATTACATATACTATCTTTTAAAAAGGAATAAGTCTTAATGCACTTTTTGGGTTCTTTCTCTGCAATTATGCTAACAAGTATCATGCTGAGAAAGGATTAGTCCTGATTGACAATCAAAGACAGTGCTTCCTTCCTGGTAAAAAGGTGAGAAAAGATGTAGGCATCTGAGCTGCAGTTATTAGGCATCGCTGCAGGAGGTCCAGATGACCAGTTAGTGAGCAAGATCAGAGTTCGCTAAAGTAGAGAAACTGCCCAGTCACTACTGCGGGCTCCTCAGTGCCGTCACATATGCAACATCCCTGAGTCAGGGGTGGAAACTATGCGGCACACATCTCCCTGACAGTTCCACTTAGCGAGCCTCCCTCAACTTGGCAGCCATGACACCTGGCCAGGTAAAAACTCCCGGTGGGAGTGAGCATTTGGCATAGCAGCAGGACATGTGCGCCTGCAAACGCTGAAGGAACAGAAAGCATCTCTAAGAGGAAAAACCAGGAAGAACCAACCCATTTAGTTCCATATTTTAAAAAAAAACAAAAGACGAGAAAGCAAGATTTTAAAGGCGAGATTAAAATGTATTTCATTGCATCTTCATGGTAACTAAAACAGCAAAATGACGAAAAAGGTGGAACAAAATCTCCTGCCGATTTTAGTGATACTGCTGACCGATTATATGTTTTCCTATATTTTCATATTTCAGTTAGTGTCTTATTCAAGTGACCTCTGAAAATATTTTCCTTAATATCAAAGTTTGAAACCTAAAAATCAGGTAAGATGTATTTTCTCTTCACTGCTAATTGTTGACATTCTGTCAAAACTCAATTCTAACATTTTTGAGATACTCATCTAAGTAGCGTGATAGGTATGTATAAGCTCGCCCCATGTTTATTGTATAGACTACTGATATTAGCATGAGAAAGCCACAAGTCTCCAAATGAACTAACCATATAATACTGAGTAAACATGCCTTGTCTGAGGAATATGGATTAGGTTACATTCCAAAGGGACAACGTGGAATAAAAACATGGTATCTTAGAAATGGGTATCTAATACAGTCATTTTTAATGTACCTCCCAGAGATTGCTTTAAGGCAAAGGTGACCACAAGGCCAGTGGTAGATGGTTACAAGCCGCCTTCCCCAACATCTGTGTAAATAGATTCAAAGAATCAAAGGCTGCAGTTTCAAAAATTAAACTACAAAAAGCCATATCCATAACCGTACACAAAATCGCCTCGTCTACCCCTTCTTCCTACCCCCTACTACTTCTGGTGCTATTAGAGAAAAAGAATGTCTGAGGACCACCAAGAAGAAAAAGGGCAGAGGGAGGACATGGGAATAATTATTTTCCAGGGTGCCTTGAAGTAGTCGTTAGTCCTTCTTTCTGTATTCTACAGAAGCAATATCTGTGCATATAAATCAAGCCAATATGTTCAGGTCACATGTGTTCATAAAAATGGGAAGTTTCTATTGATATTTTTCTTTCTTTCTTTCTGCTTTCCTATTGTTTTAATTTGTAACAAGATTGTCAAATATGACACATAGGAATGATACGCTGCATTGCTGGCATTTATGGACACTAACACAGAAACTGTGGCTCCCCCACTTCTCAGAGAGGAGACTCAAAGAGCCCTTCTGTGTGTCTTTAGCCCAGCAATCTAAAATGGCCATCTACTATCACACTTAAGGAAAAAGAATAGAGATTTTCATCAAAACAGAAACACAAGTGGGTGTGGCGTTGTGGAAGGGGTAGGAGAGTGATGGTGGTGGTGTTTTTCAGCTTTTAAAAACTGAGCCTTTAATCTTTATTGAACCCCATGTGTCAGACGCACAATAAACAGTTAAACCCCTTCAAGGTAAAGATGAAAGAATCCAGATTTTGAGAGTTTCCTCAGGACAGTACAGTTGACATGTGGCAGTGCCAAGACCAAATTTATCTCACTCCAAAATCCCTTTTGTTTCCTCCAAACTCTACCGTATTTCTTCCAGAATTATTGATTTGCAGATGAGAAATTTGCAGATATCAGAGAAATTTAAAATTAAGGTCCAAAAATTTTAAAAATATAACTTCCCTACGTAACTAGCATGCTACTGCCTTTCTGATTGGGAAAGCTGTGAAACTTATCCTGACTTCTTTTCTTTAGTAACTGCTCAGAGCCAACTCTGTTCTCTACCCAAATATGACCACAGTGAGTGGCACATTTGTTTACTCCATTCCATGGTCTTTACTTTCTCTGTAGCTTTAGTATGTATCATCACCTTTTTTCAAAGCAGCCAAAGCCGTTTTATTTTAGAATCAGCTAGGAAATAAGATGAAATATGTTGTATAATCTACTACATCTCTATGATCTGAGACCACATTTTCACATTCCCAATTCATTTTTCATTGCTTGTTTTTTGTTTGTGTGTCTATTTAATGGAATGGTAAAATGGGACCTTGCTCAAATGGTAGCTTCATTTGCAGATCTTCAGTGATGCCTACATGTAAAGCCTCGGTTCCTGGAACTGGGAGAAACAACCCTTCGTGCTCCTGCTCCTCTCTGGTTCTCTGCCTCGCACTTTAAGCACCAGCAACACAACCTAATTGTTCACTACCCTTTATTTTACCTTCTTTGAGATAGTCCTGTAATGAACTATAACGCCCCTCCCTGCTTATTAGAGACTGAAGTGAATATAAGCTGATGGTTCGAGGACATGTTCTCCTAACATGACAGGTCCATAGTGGCATAAGAAGCAGAAAACTGAGCCACATCAGAAAAATTTCATGAAAGCTACCTATAAAAGGGACAAACCTACCACAGATTTTTTTCTCCCCTCTTCCTTCTGAGAACCACATTAATATTATAAATAACAGTAAAAAAAAAAAAAAAGAAAGAAAAAACATATATACTTCTCATAACACACAATCCGGATGTCATAAGACAAATAGAGAAAGCTACCTACAAGACAGTTAAAACCACAGCCTAGGGAATGTCTGAAGGGAATCCAGCCAAGGAAGAAGCAGAAACCTGCAGAATCCCCAGAGCCTCGAGCCTAGGAAACAGAAGATTTGCCTGAGAATGTGAATGAGGCCTAGGGCTGTGGGCCCCGTGCACTGAACACCTGAGCCGTCCACCTCTCCGTTCCCTGGGAGAAGGACACCTGCAATCAAGTGTGTGTCTCCTTCAGCCCTCCTCCCCCGCAGAGCAAATAATAGAATGGTTCTATTCTATCCATTTAAATGCCTTGCACGTGTATCCAACCTCCACTGCCTTCTAAGAGATAAGTCCTACACCCCCTTTCATTTAGGAAAGTCTCAGCTTAACAGTTGATATGATCATAGGGTAGTTCTATTTTTAACTTTTTGAGGAGCCTCCATACTGTTTTCCGTAGTGGTTGTCCCAATTTACACTCCCACAATCCCACTTCTGGGTAGATATCTGAAGCGAATGAAATCACTACCTCAAAGACACATCTGCACCTCACGTTCATTACAGTCTTATTTACAAGAGCTGAGACATGGAAGCAATCTAAGTGTCTGTCAATGGTGAATAGATTTGAAAAAATGTGATATATGTATTGGAATACACAAAGGAGTATTATTCAGCCACAAAAAGAAGGAAATCCTTCCATTTGTTACAACACAGATGCATCCTAAGGACATTGTACTAAGTGACATAAGTTAGAGAGAGAAAGACAAATACCATATGATCTCACTTTTGTGTGGAATCTAGAAAAATGAACACATAGACACAGAGAACAGATTGGTGGTTACAAGAGGTGGGGGAAGGGGAGGGAGGAAATAGGTGAAGGTGGTAAAAACACACAAATTTCCAGTTATAAGGTAAATAAGTTGTGGGATATAATCTACAGCATGGTGACTATAGTTAACAATATTGTGTTGTATATTTGAAAGTTGTTAAGAGAATAGATGTTAAAATTTCTCATCACAAGAAACAAATTGTAACCATGTGAGGTGATAGATGTTATTGTGGTAGTCATTTCACAATATATACATATGTCAACTCATTATATTGTACACCTTAAACTAATACAATGTTATATGTCAACTATATCTCAATAAAACTGGAAACAAATTAAGTAGCTGATTTCAAACACTGAGCATTAAAAGTCTAGTCTTCAAGCCCTGCCCTATACCAGATTTCAGTGAGTTTTTTATTGCATCATTCTCAAATACAAAAGAACAAACAAGGAGATCCAGACATTTGAAGAAAGCTTCCAGCATGCCTGAAAGCTTCTAATATGCTAGAACAATACACAGAAGACTTCTGCCCTCATGGAATCTATGTTTTAGAAGAATCAAAAGTAATTGCTATACATTTTCAGGTCATTGCTATAGGAAGAAACTGGGAGAAAGGGAGGGCACCGCAGGAAACAGCTGCAGGAAACTTCAATCCTCCTGTAGAATGTTGTTTTTAAATGGTCTGTACATATTACTTGGAAAAAAATAAATATATATGTAAATATATTTGTGTATCTGTCACCCAGAACATCCATGGAGTTGCTTGTTGGGGCTGACCCCATCTCACTGCTCTCTTACCAGTGCTCTGGAAGGAGACATCTCTCTGGCTGCCTCAGTGGTCATACCACTTGGGCAGTTAACAAGGGCTCAAAAATTAAATGAACAAACAAATAAAACAGAGTTGTTGGGGTTTTTTTTCCTGTTTTGGTGATTATGATAGATTATCTCTAGTTTTAGTAACAAATATTTTGCTACTGTTTCTCTGGTTTGGGCAAACTCAAAGCTAGAGAAATCTATCTGCACTGGGTGAATGTTGAAAACAATCATTTTATATTACTCTTATCACTCCATGCCTGGAGATATTTATTAGGCTTATTTTAAATCCTTGTCCCATCTGTTCAACAACTCTGTGGCAAGTAAGGTAGATTGTTCAGTTCCATATCTTTCTTTCAAGGAGGTTTTTCTCCACGGGTGTTTAGTTATTTTCAACTGTGAGCTCATTGTCTCTTGGGTTATCAGCTACTCTGCAGGATGGGGAAAGCATCCTCATAGTTGATCTCACCTGTTTGAAGCTACTCCACCAGGCAACAGCTGTGATGAGGGTTGTACCTTTAACTCCTTGTGGGTAAAATATTGGTGGCAAGGCGTCAATGTAGAAGTTGATCAATCTACACTTCTTTGAATGAATTACTTAGTCATTCAGAGCCCTAATATTATCCGAAGGACACCAGCACCTGGTGCCTGTACATGGGCAGCGTTTAAAAAGATTTCCTCTAGCCTGTCTTCTTACCCATTGCCCAACGATTCTGTCTGCGGGTTATAGCCACACATCCACATAAAAACACCCTTCATTCTTTCTAGGGTTTCTCAAAGGGACCAATTTGTAATAGTTGTTATTAACTCCCGGAATCCTTACTTACCTTTCACATCTATGATTTCTCTAGGTTGCTTTTGGGGACAAGAAGCCACCAGCCTTTGCTAGTTCACCATCTTGGCATTCACAAGAAATCACAAGTGAAAAGATTTTTAAAAGATATATCTCAAACACTTTTTTGCGTAAATGTACACAGTTCCATAATTTGGGTTGTTTATTGCAAAATTACAGCCAAGGAGAATATAAAGATTAGGCAAAGAGTGGACGGTGGATTTTAGAAATGTAACATTGAGCAACAACGGGTTTATAAGAGGAAACATGAGATGCTTTGTGGGAAGGCTGCCCAGAGAGGAAATGGGGAATAGGTCACCATGCTGGAAACCTGGGAGAATGCATGACTCTTCCACAGATGGCAGGAGTCACATATATCACTTATTTTATTTCTAATAGCAATATTTTCTCTGTTAATGATATTACCACTTTAGGAAAATTAACATTAATGTGAGTGACCCAGGAACCACTCCCCTCATGTCACACTGTGAGCTCAGAACTTTGAAATATTAATTATAAAGCTGCCTGAAAAATAATTATAAACAAAGAGCAAATAACCTAAAGGTAACTTAAGAAGTAATATTGTAATTCTAACAAAATTCCCAATTCAATCTTATCCTCTCCCTTCTGGAAACATGTCATCTGTTTTATCATCTTGCTTACTGGGAAACAAAATCAGGTGACTTATGCAATATGTGTAACTTTTCAAACAAATTTATTGTGTAAAATGTGTCTCTTGCTTTCTCATCCAGGTACTGTGATAAATGTTTTGAGCACTGCAAGCGGACTGAACAAACATTTACTTTCACAGATATTGGAATGTTTATTTGCTTCACTTAATTCTGAGAGTATGATAAAAATATGAAAATATTAAATTATTGGATAAATATTAAGAATATAACATTGAATCCTACAAAGGTGCTCAACGTTTAGGGAAAATGTGCTTAATATACCCCCATTATATTACTGGACCTATTAAAATACAGCTTGTTATCTGCAAAACATTTTCTCTTGAGACTTTTAGATGGCACTATTGACCTACATATTGTATTTTCAGAAATTATATTATGATTTAGTAAAATGTTAAAATTTCATTGAAATAAATATTAATAGTTAAATTTATAAAAGTTATCTTGACAATGCAAGGCAAAAATTTTAAAATTTTGTTTAAATAAATGTTTAATCACTATAGGAGAATGAAGCCATTAATACAATGGGAGCAAGTTTGTATTAACAACTTTTCAAATAAAATTATGTGGGAAAGATATAAAAGTCAATACGTTTAGGAGACGTTCCATTGATCCTGAGCTTTGGAGAGCTTATGGTACCTTCAAGATCTCCAAGAGTCAGTTTCTCATCATAAAATGAGGATAAGAGTACTTACTTCAAAGAGTTCTTGTGAAGATTAAATAAAAGAACACACACAAAACTCTCAGAACATTGTCTGGCACTGAGACATTAGCAAAATATCAGGTATTATTATTTTCATGGTTTATTATTATAGTTTGTAATTCTGAGTACAGTATTTTAAGACACTTCTCTAAACTGAAGCAGATTTTTGTTGAAGGATGATCGAGATAAAGGATCTAGAAACTAATCATGGAAGAAATAGTTAAAAGAGATTTCTAATAGTCAACAAAAAGTCATGTAAATACCAAATACTAGAACTGTATTAGCCTCAAGAGCATACAGCCCAATCTCTTCATTTTAACATGGAAGAAATAGACTCACCGTGTCTCTAAGTCACAGTGTCATATGGATGAGAGTCTAGCCAAGTACAGAACCAATTCCAAAAGGGGCAAGCTCAGGGCAGTTTCCATACAGAGGTCTCCAAAATTGAAAACCTACCGGGAGAGAAGTCAATGTACTTCTTCTTACTTCAGGCATTTAAGCAAAAATGGGAGAGTCAACTTTCTGTAATAAATTCAGCAGACAAATTAATCAAAGAATGGGAAATTTATATAGACTATAATTTCCTAACATTTAAACTTTCAATGCTTTTTAAATAAAGTTTCTTTAGCTTGCCTCTGAAAAGGAAATGTATTAATGGGAGGTCGTTGCACAGGAAGCATGAGTGGGTGGTCATCACGGACTGATGTGGGAGGCAAAATATCAACCTGGGCTGGGAAAGAATCCATTAGAAGGATGGGAAGTGAGCCTCTGTTCTGTGTTAGATACCTGACTGAATGCTATAGGGAACATAAATTGAACAAAAATGCGATATTTATGTAAGATCCAACTAGGCAGAATGAGCAAAATATGAGTTACATCTTCTATAATGTTTCATTGCAGAAATTGTTAGGAACCACCAGAATTATCTACAGCTCAGTTAGAAGACATAAACTATCCCAACCAGGCAAAATCGTCTCTGGAGGGCAACAGTGAACCGAAGTGTGAACACAGACTATGTTATTATCCAATTATCCTGAGATCTGCCCTATTATTAAAATCTATTTTCTGTGGTGTGTACAACTCAGTATCATTCCTAAAAGATCTGAGTCTTGGAGAAAACTAACAATTTTTATTTTACTGTCTGTAAACATCTCATAGAAATGAAATCATGTTTTTTTTAAACAAATGTAGAAAGCAGCTTGGAAGTACAAAAGCCATTGTGAGACCTGTGGGGTGGGAAGATGATAGAAAGTGTATGAACTTGTTGTATGCATATACAGTTTCAGGAATTCTTTATAAGAGCTAATAAATCATATCATGGCTCTACAAGATAGCAGAAAGTGAAGGCATAGGAGTTAAAACAAAGTTAGTCCTGAAAATTGGTATTGCCGTTTACCAAGTTCATTAACATGGACAATTTATTTACCTTCTCTGAGCCTCACTTTCCACATATGAAAATAGTTATACTAACTTGTGTTTTGTCCAACACTTTTCAACTTCATTTGTCTTAAACCAGGACATTAGCAAAGTTCCTTTCTTAATACAACGTTTTTTCAACACCGCTTAATTCTCTCAAAACTGCCGTTCACTCACTCACCTATGGTTACAATGGTTTCCTCTTTCTTCCGTTTGTTGGCTGGCTGACTCATCACTCATTCTCAACCTCCTTCTCAGTTGCAGCCTCCACTAAGGAGGATGAAAAATCCAAATAATTACTTTCTCAGCCTCTACCGCAACTGTGTGGTCACGTGACACACTTCTAGCTAATAAGATCTGAAGTCCATTGAGAGTTCTAGGAAAGCTTTTGCTTTCAAGATAAAAAGGGATGCACTTGGCTTGGGAGGCCCTTATCCCCTTCTTCCTTCCTTAAGCATGGACATAGTACCTGGAATTGCATGTTCCACAGAGACAACAGCAAAAGAATCACTGAGGTGCTACCCGCATGCTGTGGAGCAATTGAGCCAAGGTAGTAACTGCCTGCCTCTGATTGGTTCATAGGTGAGAAAAAGAAATCTCTACTTAATCCCTGGTTAGTTTTCTGTCATGGGAAGTCAAAAACATTCCTTTCTAGCACAATGTTTCTTTTGTTCCTTCTTCCCCAACATTTTTTTTTTTTGTCTCCTCACATTAGTTAGTTTAAATATGTAATTTCTTTATCAAATACATTCAATGAGGTGACATTGTAACATTGTTGAAAGAACGCTGCTTGGGAAATCAAAGAGTTGGTTTTACTCTGTTTTAATATCTGTTAATATATAAAACTTTGGGAAAGCAATTTAATATTTCTTACCTTCAGTTTCATCTTATACATGGCAATTGAACTAGATAATAAGTATTTTCATTTCAATCTCCAAAAATCTTCTCAAAGTCCTCCAAAGGAGACAATTGGAGGAAATGGTGTTATTGGAGTCCAGGGTATGGTCACTATGTGAAGGATGGAATTATGGTAAGCCTAGCTGGCAGGATATGGAATCACATGGAGGATCAATCCCTACAAAGATGGATGGGGAGACACACTCTGGCTTCTCTCATCTTGCCCTCTAACCTCCCCCAGTGTCACTCCTGGGCTGAACTCAACTGGGAAGTAATTTATATGGGAGCCTAGGAACCACACTTCACATCTCTGTAACTAGAGTAGGGCCATGGGGGGCTGAAGGGGCATCTGAGTACGTAGGTCCAGGACGACGTACAAAGGAATATCAGAAATGAATTTAACATCAGGGGATTAAAAGAGGAATGGACTCAAGAAGCATTTATGGATAACATTTGTGAAAAAATCAAAAGAGTAAAACAGAGCTTGTGATATAGAAAAAAGAAATCACAAAATGTAAAGAAAAACAGGCAGAATTATAAAGTCAAAGGTCTTCACCTTGCCTTCTTAGGGTGCTTTTGTATCCCTTTGAGGACCTTTCTACCACTTTCTTTCATTCATTGATTCATTCAACAAATACTTATCGGGCACCTAGAATTTTCCAGGGACCAGGCACATAGGACCATATGCACTCTTCTTACTCTGCTCATTTTTTTTTCAATTATTTTATTGAGGTCATAATGGTTTATAATATTGTGTGATTTCAGGTGCACATTACTATTTATCAGTCTCTGTATACACTGTTTCATGCTCATCACCAATAGTCTAATTTTTTTCCATCATCATATGTATGTGCCCCTTTACCCCTTTCACCCACCCTGCCACCCCTTCCCCTCTAATAACCACTAATCTGTTCTCTTCATGCATGTGTTCGTTTATTTTCCACATATAAGTGAAATCATGCAGTGTTTGACTTTCTCTGTCTGGCTTATTTTGCTTAACATCATATGCTCAAGGTCCATCCACGTAGTTGGGAATAGGACGATTTTGTCATTTTTATGGCTGGGTAGTATTCCATTGTGTATATACATATATATATATACACCACATCTTCTTTATTAATTCATCATTTGAAGGGCACTTGGGTTACTTTCACCTCTTGGCTATTGTGAATAACGCTGCGATGAACATAGGGGTGCATAGATCTCTTTGTATTGTTGATTTCAAGTTCTTTGGATAGGTACCCAGTAGTGGGATAGCTGGATCACATGGTATTTGCATTTTTATTTTTTTGAGAAATCTCTTACTCTACTCATTTTTACACCATACTTCTTTTTCCTGAAATGCTTTTCTCCAAACACTCTTCTTACAAATTCTCATCCTTCAAGACCCAGTCAATTGTCCCTGCCCTAAGAAGGATTCTAAAACCCCTCTAAACCCAGTTAAGAACTTCCTTCCTATCTACTTAAGATACTAACTTTCTATGTATTTTAGCTCTTGTCACAGTATATTGCAATTATTGGTCTTATGTTTATTCTCCGACTGAGCTACGAAAATTTTGAGGGGAAAGACTATGAAGGCAACTTCTTGACTGTTGTCAGGGTTTATTCTACAAAGCTTATATATATATTTTTTAAAAAGCTGTATATAAAATTTTAATGAATTTATTCTGACTTTTGAAAGATAAAATGTGGTAGACAATTCTGTCCCCTGCCATTTCCCTCTAAACTGCTCAACTATATCTATGTTTTTGCAATTACACAAACTTCCAGGAAAACGCCTCAAAGTGTAAATTTTAGATTTTGTAATATTGCAATATATTGGACTTAACTTTTCCTTTAAGAATGTCTGTAGATCCAATGGGACTTGGGAGCAGTTGCTTATTAATGATGAAAACATGTGGTTTCTTATAGCTAGTCATCTATTTTTGAATCTTTATTCTATTTACTTAAACCATAAGAATTGTCAGGCAGCTCAGCTGAAAACCAAGTACATGGGTAGTTTTGGTTTTGTTTTTAATTTATGGAGACTAATATAGAGAGATATTAAGGATCAAAAGAACATTTATTTTTGTCCATAAAAACATTTATCTTTGTATAATGGCCATATATCTTAAGGATTATAATATGAAATACTATAATATGAGGAACATTATTTATTGCTTAATATTTCCCATACAATAGCTAGGCACTCCATATTCCATGAGTCAGGTTACCCATAGGACAGCTTTATGAACAAAGTACAGTTATTTTTCTAGTTCACAGATAAAGAAACTGAAGATTATCTAAGAATCCACAGTTAATATGAAGATTCAAACAAGTCAATATAAACGTAAAATGCACAACTAAGACTAAGAACTCATTCTTCTCTTACAAGTATTGAAACTTTTTGTTTGTTTTAAATAAAAGGGATACTTGGGTGGCTAAAAATTGTAACGTTATAGACCATTTAAATTGTCTGCCCTAGAGGCACAAATGTGTGCTTGAGCACACGGCTGGGATGCCATATTGCCAGGATAATTTAGATTCCCTTGCTTTGAAACATTTATGCTAGAACTTTATCATTGCAGCTGAGACATCCTACATGGCATGAATATTTTTATACAACACGCTGAAATACACATCTTAGTGATCAATTCAGCACTTGTAATTTCCCAAACTTTATTTTAATCAGGAGTTAATGATGTATGGCACTTCTAGTAAGTAAATGAATGTTTGAATTGCTGTAAATTATTTTAATAATTGCTCAGCTAACCATTTAAATTATCAAAGATCTTTACTTGTGCAATGTCATATAAATGCTAGAAATTAAAAATTAATCAACACGATTTACGTAACTAAAGCTGCTATCTAATGGGATATTTTTCAATAAGACGACAGTAGTAATTATGCTGAAAAATATTCATTCCTGTAGTTTGAACGATTATAGCAATTTCCACCAGGGGATTTCGCAGTCAGATTCTAGTTCTGGGCAACAGTGATTAATATAATGGTTATTAATGAGAAGTCATTTTGATACTTCTAGCAGTGTTTAGGTGTCAATGCCTTGAAAGCAATGTGTTTAGCATATTAATAATAAAAATTGCATTGGACTAGCTACTAAGTAATCTTATTGATTTTTTCCTTATCTTCTATAATGTGAAGGGTCAGTTAGAGGTATAGAAACAACAGAAGTTTTCACAGCAAGGCCTAACATTTCTCTGTGCTGACATCTTTTTAACTGTGTACAAAGTTCACCAAATGTGCCCAGGTAGTACTGTTACAGAAAGAAAGTGGTGGAGTCAGAGGTCACAAGCCACAGCAAGGTGACAGTCTCTTGTGGATGGCACCCTGGGAGCTGAGTTAGAGTGAGAATTGCCTTTCTCAGGTTGCCAACGGGGAATGGAGAGGATGAAGGATGAAGGCATCAGCAGTTAATATTACTGGATTAATTAAAACGAATATTGACAGAGATTTTGTTGGCTTTATGTCAAGTTGAGTACAGAGAAGGTGGTCCCTCATCAGATTCCATAAATGTAAAATTGTGGATTAATAAGATGACTATATGATATATATGTTTTGAGTAACATCATATTAATATATATACACATTTGCAAATTTATAGTCTGCAACCATGTGTATATATTTAAATGCATCCAAATCCATTGACCCGGAATTAAAGTAGAAATTATTCTTCCACTTTACTGTTTCCTAGAATTTTGTCAAACATATTTTTTCCTCATCTATTTGAACTCTGCTCTTTGGAGGCACGTAATATATGGATGAAGTAAAACTACATCATCGTGTTTGTGGCAGGAAAAAGGATGATGCTTGTGTTATAGGAGTTCTACATTGTGAGAAGAAAGTTAAACTAGACATCTCAATGGATACAGAACTATGATTTCACCAAAAGTACAAATGAGTCCATAAAACATATTTCTAATGTTTTATTAAAAATATGTAATCACGAGGCTGGCCCTGTGGCCGAGTGGTTAAGTTCACACGCTCTGCTTCGGCGGCCCAGGGTTTCGCCAGTTTGGATCCTGGGCGCGGACATGGCACTGCTCATCCAGCCATGCTGAGGCGGCGTCCCACGTGGTAGAACTAGAAGGACCCACAACTACAACATAAACTATGTACTGGGGGGCTTTGGGGAGAAGAAGAAGAAGGAAAAAAAAGAAGATTGGCAACAGATGTCAGTTCAGGTGCCAATCTAAAGAAAAGAAATATTTGTAACTAAAGAGATTTCAAGTAGAATAACACTATTGGCAAAATCGATGTTAAAGAATTACCCTTGTTAATTATTTCAAATGTAAGTAAAATATTAAAAATTACTGTATAATGGAGTTAAAAAAGAACTCTTTATAGTTTTCATAAAAGTAATAGTTTCAACGGTACGATTTCTTGAGACTGAGAAATTCTTGTATTTCATTTCATTGTATTTTCAGTTTGGAGGTTGTTTGGATGTTATTATTGATAGAAATAAAAACATGTTTATTTATATAGATGAAATATAAATTTTTGTTTATGTTTTTTAGTGAGTTAAAGTTGCCGATAATGTTAACTATATTGGAAACTTCTTACTTGCTTGACTGGTTATCTTAAGTTTCTTTTCCTTGAGGCGTCGTATTATAGTCGCCGTCTGGCATGGGATGGAGTGTGGCCACTCTGATTTCGCAGCAAGCGCTGAGTTCCACTGCAGTGTCAGGGAACAGATAGACTTTCAAGCCCACTTTCTTCTTCCTGTTCTCCATCTCTGTTTGGATTTGCATATCTTATTTCTACAGTAATACACGCACCATTAACTAACATAAGGTTAGTGAAGAATGCAAGTGTAAATATGACTATTTCTCTGATTTTCTCGGAACAAATAAAATAAAGCTAAAAGACAACTGTGACATGAATATGTCAGTGATTTATCATAGAGGAGCAATAGGAGCATGAAGACAAATATATACATACATACATATATACCTCATCCCAAACATGAGGTGATTAAGAAAATTTAATTTAGCATAAAATACGTTTTAAAAATTTATGATTACTTCTAATAAGAACAAGGGGCACTAAAAATCCTATTTTCACTATTTTATCATGGAAATACACTGTTTCTTCAGTCTTTATAATAAAAGATAACTCTAATGTAAGCAATAGTCGTACAGCCATTTCAAATGGATGAGCAGCATTTTAGGATTTCTAAGAAAATCTTTTGGGATCAATGTAATTTAGCCTTTGGAATAATTAAATTACTTCAATGAAATTATTATGACGGTAGTTTTGTAATTTAATTGTTCTCTTTGCAGTCATTTTAAATGTAAATGCCCCTCAAAAAGCATATTATAAATAATAATGACTAAAGCCAGATGCAAAATAAAAATTGAACTGAACAGATATTTTCAAGGATTCTATTGGGAGAATTCCACATTAACCACGTGACAAAAACATGCTAGAGATACTTGACTGTTACAACTAACATTTATGTAGCACTTTACAATTTACACAGAGATATCAAATATTCTCATTTGACCTTCAAAAGAATTTTTAAACCCTTGTTTCATAAATGAGGAAACTGAGAGTCAGTAATACAAACCAGAATTGCTCCTTCTCCTTGTGATCACGTCAGCCAATAAAGCAGGGCATTTGTCCCCTTCTGGAAGGGGGTGGAAGGAAAAATCCATTAAAATCATTAATCCTTTTTTGCCCACTTTCAATTATTTCTTAATGTTAAACTCATGAACGTTGTTGCCCTTGCCTGTGAGAGTCATTACCACATTTCACTGCGATTTCTCATTTCTCTCTCTGCCTTCTAGAACTGCATGCTCAGTGAGGACAAGGGCGATTCTTTGCTGAGCATCTCGTGGAGGGGCAGACCCATCTTGACTTTAGACCATCTGTTGAATGTCTATAATGTTTTTGTGTAAGTATACATTCTAGATCACTTGATAATAATTTTATATTTCATATTGGGTATGGAGAGCTTTTTCTTATTAGTATTTTTTAAAAGTATATTTTAAGACTATATTTATCTTCAGGTGAATAAAAGAACCACTAAGGTATTCCTCAGTGTTGTCTCCCAGCATTTTAGTTGTGATTGCTTCTTTATACATGTTAGCTGCATTTTCCCTAAGATCATTTATATTGTTTTTTTAAGTGATAAATGTGTATTCTAATTTAGGCAATAAAGTGCTTTCTTTTCTGAAATGTTGAGAAATTTAGTCTCATCGGTAATAATCACATCATAAATTATTTGCAATTTTGGTAATACTCCCCAAATTACTTTAATATCTACATATTTTAAAATAATTATACATTTTGCTTTTCTCTGTTCATCTCCTTTTTAAATTTCCTTTTCTTTCCTTCCATTTTCTTCTTTCAATAAACAATTATTGAGCCTCTACTCATTCTTCTAGGAAGCTGACACACAGCCAAGAACAAGCTTTATCCTCCCAGAGCTTACACCCCAGCGCTAACATGGAGTATGAACCCACATTTAGGAAAGTGGCTCAAATACATAAATCTAAAGACCAAGAAAGAGTGAGGAATTTCAGACAGCTGATTCAATAAGACTATAGAATTAATACCATGTAAAATCTTAACCGAAAGTATCTATGATCGAGTGTTCCTGAATTCATTAATTATCATAGAAGACCAGTTCTTCAAGCACAAAGAGTGAAAAGCCCTTATGTTTGTTCCCAATTGACAATAACTGTAATATACATTTATTTGAACATTTTGTTAAATTTAAACACATCTAACATATTAACACTTGCAAATTTCGTTAGAAAAACTCATCTGTAAAATACTGGTGTTGGAATAATATTCCACAAAATACTGTCAATGTCAAAGTCGAGACTGTTCTAAGAGTAAACAGATGATGATTCAGAATCATCTAAGTTATTCTGGTTTATAATTTTGAAACATTCGGCATGGCAACATAACAATTATAGACAGATTCATTAATCAGTTTTTTTCTTTATTAAATCCATATTTCAACTAATGGTTCCAACATCCTCAGAGAAGGGGAAGTTATGTACAAATGATCCCAGTCTGAGAAAGGCTGTGATCCTGATAGTGAAAAGCGCACGAGATTCCATTGGAATGAACACAGCAGTTGTTCCCCCTTTGTATGTTATTATAGAGAGAACTGGGGCTCAAATTGCATGAATGATAAATGGAAGGTGCTTGAATTGGGTTGGTCCTTTTATGAACATTATACATTGACCTTGGCAGTTTTGACAATTACATCCATCATTTCTAGGAATCCATTCCAACACCCCAGCCTGTTCTCCAATGTGACCAAATAAACAGAGTCTGTGAATATAAGAATCAAAGATTGATCTTCTGTGCCACTGTACTGATTAACAGTTTGTTACTTACTGTAGCTTTTTCATTCCCTGGATTATGCAAGCATCATAATTCACTATGGCACACCTGTAGACAGCACGTTAGAATGCTTTAATCTTCACTTACAGGCTTTAAATGGATCAATATTAGACTTCTAAGCTTGGTAATCAAGATGAAATAAAACCTTTAAGGAACTCATTGCAAATGTCTAATGCGTGCTTTACTATTTCCATGTAGCTTCAATAGAAACAGCTGGTTGAAGATAGAAGCAGACCAACTATTTTAATTTTACACTATTTTAATCTGTGTATAACCTAGGCACCAATTTTCAGGTTTAAAAGATTTTTTCTGCCTCAAATATTTTTTCGTATGAGTAGAATTATATGTAGGTTGAGAAGCAGGTCCCCTCCCCAACAAAAACAGTTAATGCAACATTGTTTGCAGTCACTAAATTTTTTCCCAGAAAGTGTATTATCAACTCTGTGACAGTATCTTAAAAGGCTGGAGTAATATATGCATGTGTGAGCCCTGAGAAATCCTGAATTATCTGCTGTTTTCAAATCCAAAGACTTGAAACATTGACTTTAATAATGACTCAGTGTTCCTTAAAATGGTGTGGTGATAATGACTCCATGTCTCAATGACATAAGTGTCATATTACAACTGACAAGTAAATTCACAAGAGTCAGGGGGATGTGGTGTGTATTCACAAGCCCTTATTTCACCTTGGTTTCAAACCTGTAATCTGGTTCATACCAGGCAGTCAGTCCAATCTAATAATTTCTGGATTCAATGTAAAGTTCATTAGTCAGTCAACCTCTTCCAAGATTCTGCCACTTGCAGGTGTTTTCTTTACCCTCTTCCTGGCCCAGCTCTCTGGATGGAACAGTTCCAAAGCCAGTTGTGTCAGGATGTTGGTATAGGAAGTCCACATAAATGATCGTTCTTGCACCTATCTGCTGCATGCCTCCGTGCCCTGGTGAGCAGATCCTATCTCCAGCTCAACTCTGTGTCTGCCCTGGATTTGTGGAAACATTAAAACCTCTTCCAAATTCATAGCAAACACAGAAACATAACTGGACCACTTCTGGTACACTGTCACTTCCTCTAGGGTGCAACTCTGAGGCTCCTCCTGTAAGTGGAAAACAGCACATGACTTTCACATTTCCAAAACCCCTATTTTTCATCCCATCCTTCCTGGCTTGGAGGGAGCAATAGAGAAAGTACCTAAATGTTACATTTCCTCCAATTTGATTCAATTTCTTCCAAGTTCTACTATTTCCTAGCACTGTTTCCTATCTAATCTGGGATGGCTATTTCCACTGCAGCTAAGACAAAGTAGTGAGTAGTGGCTGGGGTCTGGTGGGCATGTGGAAATCCAGTAGGGAAGTCTCATACTGCCTCTCGTCTCTTCATTCAGTATGAATTTATTGAAGATGTCTATATATCAGGCACTGTACTATGTCATGAGAATGGCATAATGAAAAAGATATATAATTCTAAAGCATTAGGAGTAGAGCTAAAAAAAACTGGATCCTTGCTATCCAGTTCAGTACTTTCTATACGATATGGAAAATAACGAGGCCCACGGATTACAGAAGTGGCACTCAATCTCAGCTGGGTGGGTGTGTTTTTGTAGGGGAGTTAAGGGGAAACAAGTTTAAAGGTGCTTTGAGAAAGTGACACTTAAGTTGGAATATGAAAAAGTAACGTTGAAGCTGAATCCTGAAGAAAGTATAATGAATTACCCAGGAGACGAGAGGATTGGAAGGTGGGGTACATCAAATGTTTCAGGATAATAGCATACTCAAGTCCAGAAATGAGAGCATGACACTCTGAAGTTCTGTGTGGCTGGACAACTGAGTACAGTTTTTGGCCTCACAAGATATAAGGCTAGAGAGGCAGGCAGGAGCATATGCACAGTCCTGAAATGCAACCTCAGACATGGGACTTTAGATTTGGTTATACATTAAATGACTAAGAGCCTCGTTTCAGAATTCAGAGGCGTGTGTTTGAACTCTGGCTTCATCACTTACCTTGGCATTGTTATGTATTCTCTCTGTCATTTTTGTTTCTTCTACCAACGGACCCAAAAATTATATTTATCTTTTAAAAGGAGATTTTGAACATTTTTGGTGAGGAAGAATGGTCCAGAGCTAACATCTGTTGCCAATCTTCCTTTTTTTTTGCTCCCAAAGCCCCAGTACATGGTCGTATATCCTACTTGTAAGTCCTTCTACTTCTTCCATGTGGGATGCTGCCACAGCGTGGCTTGATGAGCAGTGTGTAGGCTCTGTGCCCAGGGTCCAAAGCAGTGAACCGCAGGGTGCCAAAGCAGAGTGCACGAACTTAACCACTATGCCATGGGGCCAGCCCCGATTTCGAGCATATTTGAACCCTTAGCAATAAAAGGCTTTGAGCACCACCCCAATGTACAGATTTTATTATTTTATTCATCTATGAATTAAATAATATATTAATTTATGAATACAATATGCATATTACAAAAATTCACAAAATTTTTAAGGTAATCTAACAATAAAATAAATAATTATTTATTGATATATTAAAATTAATTATGTCATATATAATATACCAATATATTATTAATATGTTAGTTTTATTTTTATTTGCTAATTAATAAAATTTTTTTTAGTGAAAATAGTATGAGCTCTAATTATATATTCTCTTATGAGCAGTTTAATCAGATATTCTTCATGATTTTAAAAAACTTTAATATTTGTGGATAAATACATTTCAATGTCAGGTTCTAAATTTAGTTTATTCTATGTTTGATAGTAATGGCAGTAATATTTGAAAATGATATATCTATCATTGCACAATATGTACAACATAAAATATACACAAGAGATGAGGTTCAGCACTTATGATAAGTGGTCATAAATCCATATTGCAAAGAGTCTAGATAATTTTAACTGATTTTTGCTCGCGTCTGGTCATTATCCTTGTTTCAGAATGCATTGTTATCGAAAGAAGTTGAACAGGGAGTGAAAGCACTGTTCCTCTGTCATTTTCTTGGTCGCTTATACTTGTTTTATTTGTATTATTGTCTTCACAGGATTCATTCTAGGCCACTTGTTAATCATGAGGGGGTTAGATTAGTTCCAACTAAATAATTAGCGGTAATTCCCTGATTTGGTTGGACACAGAGCACATCACATTGAAATCACATGGAGACAAACAGACGCCGTGTGGCTCTTCCCTTCTACTGTTTCCCTTCATCTTCCCCACCATCCCCTGTCTTCATCTGGAGGATGAACAGAGGAATTCATCACAAAAGCTCTAATGTCTACTTGGGAATTATGACTTAAAGCAGGAAGACGATGTTACTACACATCCATCTTACCACTACGTGTGCCACTGCCTCCCCTCTGTATGAGGGAACACATCTAAAACAAGCTCCGTTTTCTACCCTAAATCTTTTCAAAATGCTGTTGATTGCAGACAACTCCTAATATTATCATTTTCTCAAAATTTTCTGAAATATATTTTTTCTTCTGAAAGCTCCCTGTCAACAACCGTCCCAGCTAATTCATGATCATTTCCTCTGTCTCATTGGGAGTTAAATGACCTCATATCATCTCAGGCATGGAAATAAACTTGGACTTTAGCTCTTTCAAATAACCATTAGGATTGAACTAGAGCTAATAATCATTTACCGTTTTCTGATGATTTCACATGTGCCATAAATTCTCAAGGATTATTTGATTTGTTTCTATGAAATTATTTTTAAATGCATCAATCATACATCAGCATATTGTCAACAAAGAACAGACTGAATTCAAATAATTAGTATTTTACATAAAACAGTTGGTTAATATTAATCATATTACATCTTATGAGTATTATACCTAGATTTTCACATACGATTCCTGCTCTAATTCCATAAATTAAAAAGATCTTCATGCTCTAAGATTATAAAGTATTAAAACAATAATGCCCTTGTTTTTTTTCTTCTGCTTCTCTTCTAGCAAGCATATTACTAAAAGAACAAAAATAATTGCCTAGTGTAGCTAAGAAGAATGAAATAATTTACCAAAGGAGTATTAAGTAAAAATTTCCTGAATATGAATTAAAATTAAATTGGAGAAAAGAAAGTAACAAGTTGGCCTCAAGCATGGATCATATTACACACAAGATTAACACACAAGATTATTAAACGTCAGCTGTGGTTTTCTTTGAAGTAGCAGGTTTATCTCTTTTTAAAAATTGAATGCAATTCGTTAATTTGATATAAAAAAATTTGTGATTTCCAGATAGCAAAAAAGTACTCGTTAAAAAGATTTAAATAATTAAAGTGTTCTTTTGCTATTCCAAGATGTTGTTATTGAACTAGTGTTCTCAGATTGGCTTTTGGTTAGAATTAGAGGACATGTCCCCTGGTCTGCTCCCTCATGACGAAGAATTTTTGAGACAACAAGCTCTTGTTAAGGGCCAGAAGAATGCCTTTTACAAGAGTCTGACATCATGGCCTTCGTCATGTCAGCAAAGAGATTATAGTATGAGACGAATAATAAAGTCACTAAATTTTATATATAGTGAATGTCATAAAATGCATATTTCACTTAAAGAAGGAAAGAAAAACAATTTAAGCAGTGAAGGAAATGCAGCCCACCATTCTACTCAGTGAGTATTTGTGCCACTGTGAGTGTAAAATTGAAAGCACGGGGGCCGGCCCCGTGGCCAAGTGGCGATATTCAAGCTCTCTGCTTTGGCGGCCCAGGGTTTCACCAGTTTGGATGCTGGGCATGGACACGGCATGGCTCATCAGGCCATGCTGAGGCAGTGTCCCACATACTACAGCTAGAAGGACCCACAAGTAAAATATACAACTATGCACTGGGTGGCTTTGGGGAGAAAAAGAAGGAAAAAAAAAAAAAAGAAGATTGGCAACAGTTGTTAGCTCAGGTGCCAATCTTTAAAAAAAAAAAAAATTTGAAAGCATGACTCAGCTTTTCTCTTGTTACAGATTAATTCTAATGTTGTTCTCATGGTTTTAGTATACATTTTTATTTTTCATACAAAATGACTCTGAATGGAAGATCAAATTCTTCCTCGAATATTCAAGTGAAGAAACAGCAGTATATCCTAATGTGTGAATACTAGCTAGGTTGGAAATACTGAGAGAGTATATGTTGAGCTCTAAAGTGGCATCTTTATAAGGGATTTTCAAGGTTTTTTTTTTTTAGGAAGATTAACCCTGAGCTAACATCCGCCACCAATCCTTCTCTTTTTGCTGAGGAAGACTGGCCCTGAGCTAACATCTGTGCCTATCTTCCTCCACTTTATAAGTGGGATACCTGCCACAGCATGGCTTGACAAGCGTTGCCATGTCTGCACCGGGGATCCGAACCGGCGAACCCCAGGATGCAGAAGCAGAACGTGCAAAGTTAACTGCTGTGCCACTGGGCCAGCCCCTGAAGCTTTCATTATTTTATGCCCCATTTTAGATTAGTTAACATAGGAAATCATGGCTGCTTGGTACATCCAGTATTTCTTAGCCAGAATCTCTCCATTCCATCTAGACCCTTTAGACTGTTGTCAGAAATTTTATGGCTTCAAGATTTCCTGTAGCTGCCCCAAAAGCTAATATTAAAACTCATTTTTGCAATACACAATGTATTCTTACATAAAATATATGAGCTGAGCCCCAAATTCCACATGGCTTCTGTATCACTGGAAATTATCTGAACTATATCCAACCAGTAACTATTACAACCTTAAATTTCAACAGATTTTTCAGAATCCTTTTGCCACAATTTTTAGTCAAAATTCGATATCCCCAAAAGTACCTATCCCCATAAATCCATCCTCCCTCAAATGAGATTTCCAGCAACAACCGCTTATTAAAAACATGTATAAGAGAACACATTATTTTATTTATTTCTTTTTTGAAGGCTTCTTATTGATTGGTCCTGAAGGTGCAAAGAGGAATGATAGTTATACCCTACTCTCCAGAAGTCATAATAGAAAAGAGGAAAGTAGATTGCAAAAAGTTAATTTTAAAAATTTATATAATGGAGTGATATAGTGGAGGTGTGGGAAATGTGCCCTAGAAGTCTAGATAAGAAAGGAACCAATAGCGTCTCAAGGAATTTGTGGTAACATAACAGAGATACAGTGAGCGGATCTTGAAGGAAGAGGATGACTTTTACCAAACAATGAGCAAATAGCACCTATATAGAGGACATAGGCAAAGTGTGGAGATGTGAACAAGCATGTATATCTGGAGATTAGCACAAAGCAGAGTGGGACCAAAACCCGCGAATGAGAGGGAAGAGAGGGAGGAATTCATGCTGACCACATATATCATAATGGTCCTTGTATATCATTCTAAGACTCTAGAGTCCTTATCCAAAAGGCAATAATATCTGGGAGGTTTTCAAACAGAGGAGAGACACGATGCTGTGAGTATTCTGGCAGAAATGTGCAGCATGGATCCAGTAGGAGAAACAAGATGACCTGTTTTTACAATCAAGTAACAGTTTTAACTAAAGTAATTAGTGGAGAGATTATGGAGTAGGATCAACAGAACTTTGGGACCAATTTTATTTAGAGAATGAGGGAAAGAAATGAATTTAGGATGACTCCAAGGTTTCCAGCTTGGTAGACTCTGTAAACAATGCTTTTGCTATCTGATAGAGAAGGAGAAGAAATCTAGGCGGAAGGAAATGAAAAAGGAAGGATGAGGGGGTGGATTTTGAAAAACTTCAACCTTAGGGCATCCAGGTAAAGATATATATCCAGTACACAGCTGGAATGATCTCATAGGTCTATTTTCAATAACATGCAATACAAATATTAGAAAAACATTGAGTTGCAATTTAAATGCTCACTTATATGTGTTCCATATAAAATTCTCTTCAAAGATTAGCAAGTTTAAGTTATTCATGACAAACCGTAGCTATACCATTTCAAAGAGAAAAACATCTGAAAAGTTTATATACAACTAGAGTTGTTCTTTTCTTAAAATGACATTGTATTTCCTAAAGTTCTATTCCATAGATCAATGGTAATTTTGTGAATGCTCAGAGCAATTAGTAAGGAGGAGACTAATTGTCTTGAGTTATGTAAAAGTCCCAGAAACTTTGATCAGTTTGCCCTAAATGTAAGGTTAATAGGATAACCCCAAGCAACTGTACAAAATCATTAACATTTTCACTACTGGTCTAGGTATCTACATTTTATGTCCCTGCTAAATTTATGACAATTTTCTAAACGGTGATGTGACAGGAAAGTCATCATATAGAGGTTATATTGGTCAAGATAAGCTAAGTTATGCTATGGTAAAATATACTCTTAAATCTCAGTTGCTTAGCCCAGCTAAAGTTATTTTCTCATTCATACAAAGTCCCTTGTGGATAGATAGGGATTGTCCTCCCTCTGAGGACAAATGGATCCAGGTCAACTCCCATGGTAATCTGAAATTTGCCATCCCAGTACTTGGCTTCCCATGTTTCCTTGTCTGGGAAGAGAAAGAGATCAAAGAGAAACACAGTGTCTAACAGATTAGAACAGAAGTAACACCTCACTTCCACTTACCTTCCTATTGGCCCATACATGGTCACATGGTCAGAGCCCAACTGCAACAGATGCTGGAAAATATAGAGCTGTACATAGATATTTAACAAGCATAATTTGTCTCTGTCATAGAAACAACCATAGATAGGTGAACACAGTGTTGGGTGTTTCAATAATCCCTTAATTGCCTCTTATGGAAGCTAGATGATACTAGAAATCTAGACTCTACTTACCAGAGATTCAGTTTCTTCTTACAGAGAGACCTTTTGGACAGCATCAGGTGATAAGGTTCTCAAGGAGGAAGAGTGAAAAATCCAAGTTGTTCACGTCATCATTTCTAATTATGAGACTCATGGGAATTTTAGAGCTAGAAGGATCTCATTTAACCAGCTTATTTAAACACTGAAGAAATTTAAGTCCAGAAAAAAAATAAGGAACTTACCCTGTGACACAAAGTAATTTAGTGGTAGAGATGGGATTAGTGCCCAACTCTTGATTTCCAATCCAGTGATCTTTTTCACTGCATGGTATCTTCTTAAAAGAGTCATGGATTCTCTATCTGGAAGTACACAAGATTCTAGGATTAGTAGGAATTATGGCCAAGACTATCCAGAATCACAATGCATAAAAACTTACCTTTTTTTTTTATCATCATTGTTATAGTTGAGATTCACGGTCATTTTCTAAAACAGCTAAGAAGGAGAACCAAAGAACTAAATTACTCTTACATATGGGTGATTGGATTTGACAGCCCCATAAGAATCATTCACGGAATGGACCTGTGCCTTTGGTCTCTAAATGCTTCCTCTTACACTTGCATAATGAATTCTCCTATTTATTTATGCATTTATTTATTCATGCAGCAATAATCTTTGAGTGTGTGTCTTCAAGTTCTTAATCCCCGAGAATTAAGACTGAATGAGACAGAGAGCTGCTGCTTACCAGGAATTTTGCCTGAAGGTGATGAGTCAAAGAGCCAGTCAGACACCTAGAGTGGGAGGAACCTGTACTGTGAAACCAGGAGACTCTCATTCTAGCCCTGCTTCTGTCCTGATCTTTTATAAATTCCTGAATCTATCTCGAGGTTGGATTTCTTCGCAGAAGGAAAGATGAGTGGACCTAGAGACCCTTAGCTGGAACCCACAGCTTTAGCACCCTACTCTCCAGCTTCCATTGTCAATTCTTAGTCATGATATGCTTCCACATCTTCTAAACGCCACTCTCTTTTTACTTGACTTCACTTGAATAAATGTTTATACATTGCAAATTAGAAATTATTGATACAAATAGAAATAAAACAGAACACGTTTGATTCTGTTTGTCTCCTACAAAGAAAAAAACAAGATAGCAAAATATCATGAAGCTGTTCCCTCCCCCTCTCTCTTCTTGTCTCTCTCCCTCCCTTTCTATCTCATTCCTCTTCCTCACTCTTTCCTTTCTTTTGTTATTTCTGTCATCTATTTATCATTTTGCTTTGGTAGTGGTTAATTACTGACATCAAGTGTGCTATCGAAAGTATCTGGAATTTAATTTGTATAAAATTCCATGAGAAAGCAAAACAATTTAGGATTGCCATTTACTCATTGTGATATATCATTTGACTTAGACAATTTTGCCTCTAGCATTTCCCCTTAGGACTTGATATAGGGCAAGCTAAATGACTTAGAAACAATGCTGTGGTTCTCAACATCATTTACAACACTAAAAAATGTGCTGTAATTACGTGATGGAATGCTATGCAGCCATCTAAAATTATTTCATTAAAACTATCTTATGGCTTAGAAAAATATTCTTGATTTATTTGGTAGTTAACAAAAACATATTATAAGCGATATTTCCAATTTGATAACATTTTTTAAATGTATACACACAGACATACATGCCTGAAAAGAGAAGCATCAAAATGCTAATAGTGTGACTCTCTGGGTGAGAGATTACATTTGCTTTTAATTTTGTTCTTTGTACTTTTGTATTATGAACAAGCAGGATGTTTGCAATTGGAAAAAAATAACTCATAAGCATAAAAATAAAGCTTTACAAAAAATAGACTATAGATTTAATGCAGGGGTAATGTTTATAGAACTGGGACATGAAGTATGCACTATAATGTAAAAAATATAGCAACTAAAATAAAAATGATTGAACTCTGCTAGAAAAGTGAGAAAGACCTTTAAAAGACATTTCTCAAGGGAAACACTATTGGCACTTTGGGTGGCACTTGGCTGGACTGTCCCAGGAAATGCAGGACATACAGTATTCCTGGCTCCCATTCGCCAAATGCCAGTCATTGATCAATAACATGCCCTCACTAATTCTAAATGCCACAGGGTTGAGAACCACAGCTAGAAGATGTCCGCATCAACGAAAGAAAATCAACTTGCTGTATTTATGTATGGATTTGCCAGTAAGCGATCTGCATAACATGAGAAAAGGTGCTAAAGGTCAAAAATAACTCCCAAGTGATCTTTCTTCTGTCCAGTGTCTTTGGGTTGGAGAAGCACTCTGGCAAAGTTTATGCCTGCCCGCTCTTTGAGTCCGCCCTGAGCCTTGGACTTCATTGACTCACTTCCCCAATCTCCCTCTGTGACCTTGGATACACTTTGTTTCACTCTCCTGGCATCACTTTACTTTTCTGAATCTTTTGGAAATTAGGCTAATGAAAACTCCAGCTCTAAAATTTGAACGCTAATTGATTTATAGACTCATTCATGAATATATTCATAATTTTTACTAGGAGCTACACAGATAGAGGCAAAACAAGCAACGACCTGTACCCTCGTCAAGGTCACAATCCAGTAAGAGGTTATGAATGTATGTTATCTAAGAGGGTTAATAAAGTAGGTTACTAACTGCCTTTATGCCTTTAAAATCAGCATGATTACTTAAAGGATGGTTTCTGAGCAGGGATTATAATTTTAAGATGATAGGACTCAGAGATATGAGAGAGTAAAAAGATCCAGGAGACAGAAAAATCATGACATGTTCCAATCAATTGGTTTAGCATAAATTGAACTTCAAAAACTGGAGTCTCACAAGACAATCCATTTTCTATAACGACGTTGCCCCAGAAGTCTTTGGATTAGGTGTCCCGTCCATATGCACCTTAGTATTTCTATGATGACTACACTCAACACCATTATTTTTCAAATGGTTTCCTGCCTCACTAGACTGTAGGTGCTGAGAGGGATGCCACGGGTCTGTATTGAGACGATTCTGTACTCAGCATCCCAACAGCTCTTAGGCCCTTTATCGTGCCTTGCTTTGACGTGGCTCTCCTTTTGAGTCCAATCTGTTTATGACCTCCTTGTATGCCCTTGCTTTCCACTTCATTTCCGTATTCTTTGTAGAGGCATTGACAGGGAAGAATTGCTAAGACAAGAAAGCAAGGTCCACGTGCAGAAACAGGAGCAATGCACTGGCCATCATTTCCTCTTTCATGCTGGCTCTGTATGCACCGCAGTCTTGTTCTGGGCTGTTCCACATTTAGCACTATTGCTCCTTCTACCCTGTCTTCAATGTGAGCATGGATGGGACTGGAAACTTGAGAGCAGCAAAGCCTTGCTGAATCCCTCTCTGCCCAACGCTCCCCCGCAAAAAAATCTCACTGCTTGATGCTAATGAATTTGTTTTTATCCATCTTACTTATACTTAAAGTGTTACCATGGAAAATCTTTCTTAACTTCAAACAGAATGTTTTGTCATACCAAAATATTTTTTTATTGTGAAGTCAGAAGCACAGGTTTTTTTAATCTTAATAAGGATTTCTGTTAATTTTACTTTACTAAGTAAAATAAATTTTACTTACTAAATAAGTAAATTTTTACTGACAGCGTTTTTATCATGAAGGGTTTTTAAAAATAAGATAATCTTGATTAATAAAGACATAATCTTTAAATATGTTATTACCTCTATCACTAAATCTCTTTTTTCTCACGCTAAAGTCTGTTTTTTGTCAACCTTTTAAAATAAAAAATTTGGTTCTTAGAAACATGTTTTATGATGTTTCAATCAGTGATTTTCATGAAAGATATATGCTTTTCAGATAACATTTTCTCAAACAAAATTATCCATATAGTCATTGGGAGTTGCAGTAAATGGAAGAATAATTTGATATGTAATTGAAATATCTAAAATGAATTTAGAATATAACTCTGGAAAGTTTTGAGACATCAGAATAACTCAGAGTCAAAAAATTTAAAGAGCATGTCTGAGGGAACTGGTCATACTGTTCTTGACTTTTCTTTTCCAGCTTAGTTAGAAGGATAGAAATGTATCACAAAGAGCTACCAAATATCTATGTTGCCGTTATTATCCCATTAATTGTGTATTTATGTAATTTATGTTAGGTAGTCTTTATAAAGACACTGTATCAAAAAGTGTGCCAGAAAATTAATACAGGAGACATTAAACAAAATAAGCAGAAAAAAATAAGTATTCCATTGAAAATTTACACTCATTTGTTGCAAACAAAAGACAAGGACGTTCAACCATTTGTTTTTCCTCACTTTTAGAAACGCAGCTGAATGAAATGGAGTTTTGATAGTCGGTCTGCCTTCCTCAGGGTAACGCGGGTAGAGAGCGCCCTCTACTTTCTCCTGATTAAATAGCATCCCTAGTCTGGAAGAAAGGAGATGCTGGTTCCATGCGGATATTTTGCTCAAAAAGTCAGATGGGATTTGTCTATAAGGTTCATTAACTCTTGGCCTCTATTGGCAATAACCCATATTCAGGAGGCCACCATTGTGACACCCTCAAAGGAACTCCCTGAAGGGGGCGAAGTCTAGAAGGAGAATACCTGCTCTGAAGTTTTCCACCTTCCCTGAACTGAATCCGCACGGCCACCCCAGGAGGGGAGAATGCAGCTTTGAAAAATAACACCTTTGTTATTCCAAGTGTTAGAGATGAAGCCTAGTTTTCAGATGGCCTCAAGGTTTGTGCACCCTTCACCAAACACAGATGGAAACTGGAGTCTTTGAACTGCTTTGAAAATCTGTTGCTAAGTATTGCTGCGGGTCTGTGAAGGAGCCATTGCTGACTTCCGGCTGCCTGCGATTTTTGTGGCTGTGTGATGACAAGAAATAAAATGGCTTCATTTTAGAATTAAATGGTTTATATGCCAGGAAGGGAAAACACCATCTAAGCAAGATTTTATCTTAGCTATGGTAATTCTAAATGGTGGTCTTTTTAAAAGACTGGCATAAATATTAGCATTATTAACAAGTCATAGAACATGCAGATAACATTAATTCATCCACTTTATTCTATTGATAATTTTGACTTTTATAGTTTCAATACTTTTCTCTTAAGACATTAAAATCTATAAAGATGAACATCACCTATTTATATATCAACAATTGGCATTATACTTGCTTAGAGCTTTGCAGTTACATTAGAATATATTGACTCTTGAATCTAGACTCAGAAATATCTGTTGTAGTAAGTCAATGTCATAATGATTCCATTAAAAAAAATTTAGATTTAACAACACAGCTTTCATTTGCCAATGTGAGGAACAACCATTCAATGAAAACTACAGTAAGTAGACATTCTTACTTAAGTCAGATTTAAGTCAACAGAATTTACAATGTACCCTCTGAGCCTGTTACATATGCAGCATATAACCAGTTAGGTTGTTCTTTTTGCTGTTTCCCTTCAAAGAAAGTTGAATCTCAGTATAGGAATCAAGACATGCCTACAAGCCGGCAGAAGGCTATGAGAACTTGGGTGATGCTGTTCTTAATAGAGAAACCAAGGTTTGGCCAACACAACTGATGACATAAAACTATGTGTTCTCAATGTAGTCTGCTATGACTTTACAAATACTTAAAATTGCACGTGTTTGCAGTGTGTATTTGTGTCTGGGCCAAAAAACAACTACCCCTTAGGTTAATGTCACATTAAGCAAGATTTGACACTAAGGTTCCTGTGGAAACATTAACTTAGCTGTGTTGTTTATTCGCAACTTTTTTATGGTTGGAGTTTAACAGTATCAACAGAGGCACATTATGATATATTTTTAATAAGAATGCATACTTTAGCCACAGCAGGCTTCCTCCTGGGAGCAAGGCAGGGATGGTGTGTGACCCTCCACCCTGTCTCAGCAGGTAGACACCAGCAGGACCTGGCCGACTCTGTAATCTCTTCCTTGGACCTATTGAACTTTTTTTTTTTTCAAAAAAAATATTGATGTATATATAAAGAAAGCAGGAATCTGAGCTTCCTTGTGACTTCCACCCCCCAGGGTACACTAAGTGACTGTAAAATTCTGGCATGCACGATATTCTTTATTCCATCCTTCCTGCCTCAAGTATTAATCACGGTGGAAGGAAGAAGTTCACATCATCGGAATTTACAATCTCTACATCTTCCTTGAGTTTAAAATGCTTGTATAACTCAAAAGTGGCACTAAAATTTAAATGATGTTTCAAGAAGGGGCTAGTGGAACTATTATCTGATAATAAGTACCGCATGTAAGAAAAAGAAAGATATCTTGTAACCTAAAGAGAAGGAAGAGGAGGAAAGAATGAGCGCTTTGCCACCTGGGTTTTCCTTATCTATTATTTCACTGACAAAGAAGTCAGGAAGATGTGTTAAACCTCATTCACATTCTTGAGAAAAAAAATACTTGAGTGGAAAAAAACTATATGACTGCTTTGCTCATGTTCACGCATCATTCCTTAAAATACTCTCCGAAAGAGTAAGGGCAAGAATGACGATGCCTCGTCGATGGGATCTTCAAATGACTGGACTTGCATGATAACTTGAGACATCTCTAAATTCATTCTACGTCCTTTATCTTAAAACTGCAATTTATGTGAAGGGCTAGAAATAAAATGATTAAGGCAGAGTCCTTGCCAGGGCCACCAAGTGTGATTATGCTGATTGTGAACTACCCAGAGAGTCCCAAGTGAGGACAGAAGTGGGGCCGTAACGTGGCCTGCTCTGCTCGCCAAGCCGTAGGCTCATGGCGCAGTGCCTCTCCAGTGAGGATGGGATGGGAGACACACTTTTTTTAATTTACATACAGAAAGGGGACACCATTTTAACTCACCCAATGTCATCCTGCAAATGCTCTGTTCTCTGTGTAGTTTTCTGAATATTGGTACGTCAGGCCTACAAACTTTATCGAAGACTTACTTTTCAATGTAAGAGGCAAGCTACCTGCCAGGCACTTTATATGTTAGATATCTTATTTAGTCCTCAAAAGAATGAAAGTTCTTGACCGGGGCCAACATAGTTGGCCCCCAAGGCTGTTCTCTTGCCCCATCTCCCCCACTCTCCCTTATACCTCCTCTGCTCCTCACTGTTCCTCCGGGCCTTTGCACTTGATAGCACCTCTGAATGGAACACCTCCTGCACAGCGCTGCCCTCTGGTTTATTTCCTCACCTCCCTCAGGTGTGCAGCCATCCCTTTATCAGGAGAGACTTTCTGGCAAGTCCATCAAAGAGAGAGCCACCTCTCTGCCAACCACCAGGCACTTTGCCCTTGTCGTCCCCTTATTCTGCCTCATTTTCCTTCATCTAACTTACCATTCCCTATGTTACACATTAAATCAGTGGTCTATTTATAGTCTGTCTCCCGAAACTAGAACCTAAGTTTCATGAAAGCAGGAATTTTCAGCTGTTTTGTTTTCTGTGACATCCCCACCTCTGACAACTCCGGGGTGTCAATTCAGACCCAAGCCGTCACTGGCCCACTGCTACAGATTGTCCTAGGGCTTGCTGCTCCCATCTCCATCTGAGATATACCAAAAAGTAGGCAACATTTTCAGGAAGGAACCCTACTCCCATCATTTAAACAAAATTAAGATATTTTAGACTAATATATTGTTTTCCGAAGAAACTTTATTTGAATATATTGTGTAAAACATGAAAAAATTCCTCAGGAAGTATTTATGGTGATATAGGAGTTTATTGCTGTCCAAACCGAATCAAGGTTCTCAGAGCCCCTGCCTCAGTGAGGACTTCTGTTAGGCTACGTGCAACAGCAACATCATGGAATGGGTTTTTAATACATTAGGAACTATTCTTTTCTTGTAGCAAGAAGTTTTGAAGTTGACAGTCCAGGACCAATGCAGGCCCTCCACAACACCTTCAGTACTTCAGTTCTTTTTACTTTTCTTCTCCTCTGTCCCCAGGGTGTGGCTGTCACCCGCATGGCCATGTACTGTCTCCCTCACTCTCCCTCATCACTGAGGCCCTGCTCCGGGAAGGAGGTAAGCAGGGCGAAGCTCAAACATACATTCCAGTTAAGTCTGACTCCTCCTAAGGAGCTTTGCCCGAATTCGACACAGCAACTCTTTGTTGTCCTCTGTTGGGGAGCGTTGTGTCACGTGATTGCCCATACTAAAGAGAGCCAGAAAGTGTAGCTCTTTAAAGGAATGTATTTCCACCTCCATTTAAGTCAAGTTTGCTGGAAAAGAAGAGAGAATGAATAATAAGTCATCTAGGAGATAATCCATGACTGTCCCTACAAGAGAGTGGTGGATATCAGGTTATCAACCAGCAGTGTCTGCTACAGTGAGAAAGGAGAAGGGTTTCTCCAGAAGGATGCTCCCAGCCTTCCAATGGTCTTATAATACAGTTCATGTAATTTTTTACAGAAGTGTAATTCATTAAGAATTATTCTAAATCAATAATAAGGAGACAAATCTCCTAATAGAAAAATTATCAAAGGATATGAGACATGTTCAAAATGGGTGACAGTAAACAAAAGAGGTTCGACATCACTCATACTCAGGAAACGCAAATTACAACAGTGAGACATCATTTCACATCTTCAGACTGACAGGATAGAAAAGTCAGATAATATCACATATTTGCAAAGATATAAGGAAACGACAACTTCTATATTGCTGATGAGACTGTAAATTGGTACAGTGATTATTGAGAGCAATTCGGTGATACCCAAGAAACCTGAAGATGCTCATACCCTTCATTCTAGCGTTCTGCCAGTGTCCATATACCCTAGAAATGCCCTCGCACAGTAAACCCAAGGAGATGTGTATACATATTTAGATGTTGTTGTTTGTGACACCAATTGGCTGGTTTGGAGAGGTATGTTTTTACTACATTAAGAATTAACTTTTAAAAACTCTCTTACTAATTGCCTATATCACCCATTTTATGGTTTGCTCCTGCCTGTTATGAGCAGAGAGAAGTATACAGAGACTGACTACACCCTTTGACTTGGACTAGTGCAAATATTTTAATACATATGGAACCAATTCTCTATGTATGAAACAATGCTGGCGTAGGGGACATTCACAAATAGATCTTTTGAGGTCCACATTTATAGCTTGTAATGGAGTTGAGAATAAATATTCTCTGATTTTTGTTATGGCTTTGCAAAGTGCAGCCTCTGTGACACTTAAATGTATTTAATCTCCACTCCATCACAAAATGTCAACCTGGTGGAGATAAAGTAAACATTCAGTAAATATTTAGCTAACTAAAAACCTGGCTTCATGAGTGATGTCAGCAACATTGCCAAATAAGATATCCCTTGCTCATATCCTCCCTTAACAACAACAAACTGGTATCCATCCACTGCAAAAAGTGCCTTTATGGGAGTTGAGGGATCCAGCCTCATATGCCAAAAGACCAGAAAGAGTCTTGCCCAATCCTGGATTGGGTAATAGGCATATGGACCTTGGTCCTGGCTCCAGCCTCTCTTGGCCATGTTCCCCCTTTTGATCTGGGTGCCTCTGGAGAACACTGTTTTAGACAATCACCTGCAAATGAGAAGACCTTTGTGGAAGTCCAGGTTTCCAGCAGAGAAGTTCCAGTACATCACAGAGCAAAAAAAATATGAATTTGGATGCATTTGAGAGAGTAAGAGAAACATTTTTACTTTACCAACATCACCCCTCTCCCAAGTCAGCACAGCTCAGTGCCAAGAGAGAACTTCTTGGCCCATGATTTCTCCAGTGTGGGAAAGTGAGAGCATGTGAGTGAATGCCTGGCTTCCCCAGCTGTGCAGGAAGCTGCCAGGAGGCCCATTTCTCTCTTACCCCATCAGAGTACTGAGTCATGAGCTCATGACTGAAAGAGTCATGGGAAGAAGCTGAGAGAGTGTCAAATAAGATTCTCAGAAGGAAGGCATTAAAGGGACACAGATCTTATCAACTATGTCAGACTTCATCAAGAAGCCCACTCACAAGCTACTGGGAATGCTTTACCTGCAGACCCCCCTAGTTGGCCCACAGGCACCAGCACTTCACACACCCAACTCACGTACCCCAACCCTATGGTCATATCCCTGTGTGCACTCCTAATTGTAGTGACAGTGAACTTTGACAGATGGCTAGTGAGCATGTGCAAAAAGCTGGCCCAAATCTATGGGACAGGAGAGACCACAAACTTGAGCTTTAGCTCCACCATTGGGAGAGCAAAAGGGAGACTGTCAGCACCCAACTGGGTGCATTGCAGGATTGATAAAAAGGCTTATAAGCTTAAAAATTCTGCCAAGAGAGGGAGCAAGAAACATGGAGTAGGGTATCCGTAGAAGGTCTGAGAATGCCTCAGAATCACCAGGAGGGCTGACAGAATGTATTTCTTTCCAGAATCAGTTAGTAAAGACTGGAGGAGGTGGCTGCTACTTCAGTGCAAATACAGCAAAGCAAGATTTCAAGGAACATGAAAAACCAAGGAAATCTGACACCATCAAGGATCACAATAATCTTCCAATAACCAATTCCAAAGACAGGCATAGGTACAATACACCTCATAAGGAATTCAAAATAAGTGTTTTAAAGATGCTCAATGAGCACAAGAAAACACAGGACAAGAATTCAACAAAATCAGGAAAACAATACATGAACAAAATGAAAAATGTAAGAAGTAGATGAAATAAGAGTTAAAAAAGAACCAAACAGAAATTCTGGAGTCGAAGAATACAATGAATGAAACAAAAAATGCGACAGAGAGAATTAGCAGATGAATGAATCAAGCAGAGGAAAGAATCTGTGAATTCAAAGATAGGACCTTTGAAATTGTTCAGTCAGAAGAGACCAAAGGAAAAAGAATGAAAGAAGTCTGCGTGATCTATGGAATACTAGCAAAAGACACAATCTGCATTGTTTGAGCCCCAGAAGGAGAGGAGAGGGGAAAAGGGGCAGAAAGATAATTTAAAGAAATAAAGACTGAGGACTTCCCAAATGTGGAGAGAGATTTAGACATCCAAGTTCATGAAGCTCAAAAGTCAATGAACAAACTCAACTAAGAGCTCTTCTCCAGGACACATTATAATAAAATCGTCAAAAATCAAAGACAGGGCTGGCCTGGTGATGTAGTAGTTAAGTTCATACACTCTGCTTTGGTGGCCCAGGACTCACGGGTTCAGATCCCAGGCGTGGACCTACACACCACTCATCAAGCACTACTGTAGTGGTGTCCCATATACAAAATAGAGGAAGGTTGGCACAAATGTTAGCTCAGCAACAGTCTTCCTCAAGCGAAAAGAGGAAGCTTGGCAAGACACGATAGCTCAGGGCCATTCTTCCTCACCAGAATAAAAAAAATCGAAGACAAAGAATCTTAAAAGCAGCAAGAGAAAAGAAGCCTGTAACTTAAATTGGAACTCCCATAAGATTATCGTCAGATTTCTCGGCAGAAACCTTACAGGGCAGGAGAGAGTGGATATGATATATTCAAAGTATTGAGATAAAAAAAAAAGTCAAGTAAGAATACTCTATCTAGAAAAGTTGTCTTTCAGAAATGAAGGAGAGAAAAAGAATTTCCCATACAAACAAAAGCTAATGGAATTCATCACCACTATACTTGCCTTACAAGAAATCCTGAAAGCAGTTCTTCAAACTAAAATGAAAAGACACTGATTAGTAATATGACAACATATAAAAATATACAATATAGTTGTAAAGATAAGTATATAGTCAAATTCAGAAATTCTAATGCTATAATATGGTGGTGTGTTAACCACTAAATTCTAGTATAAAGGTTAAAGGACAAAAGTATTAAAAATAACTATAGCTACAATAACTTGTTAATGAATACACAAGATAAATACAAAGATAAATTATGACGTCAAAGACATAAAAGGAGGGAGAAAAAGGGTAGAGTTTTTGTATGTGATCAAAGTTAAGTTGTTATCAATGTAAACTAGACTGTTAGATATATAAAATGTTTTATGCAAGCCTCATGGTAATCATAAAACAAAATCCCATACCACATGCACAAAAGATAAAGAGAAGAGAATCAAAGTACACCACTGCAAAAAACATCATTAATTCTCAAAGGAAGGCAGCAAGAGAGGAAGAATTGAACAAGGGAACTACGAAACAGCCAAAACAATTAATAAGATGGATTAGTAAGTCCTTACTGATCAGTAATTACTCTAAGTGTAAATAGATTAAATTATCCACTCAAAAGATATCAAATGGCTGGATGGATAAAAAAAGAAGATCCAAATGCATGCTGCCTACAAGAGATTCACTTTAACTTTAACAACACAC
Organism: Equus asinus; assembly: GCF_041296235.1. Taxonomy (NCBI): domain Eukaryota; kingdom Metazoa; phylum Chordata; class Mammalia; order Perissodactyla; family Equidae; genus Equus; species Equus asinus. Next base: position 91,557,506 of record NC_091810.1, on the reverse strand, counting down.
ATAAGCTCAAAATGAAGGGATGGAAAAGATATTCCATGCAAGTGGATACCCAAAGAGACTAAGGGTAGCTATACTTAAACAAAATAGGCTTTAAGCCAAAAATGGTAACAAGAGACAAAGAAGCTCATTATATAATGATAAAGGGATCAATTCCTCAAGAGGATATAACAATCATAAATACATATGCACTCAACATTAGAGAGCCTAAACGTATCAAGCAAATACTAACAGATCTGAAGACAGAAGTTAACAACACCACAATAATAAGAGGAGACTTCAATACCACACTTACAACAATAGGTAGATCATTCAAACAGAAAATCAATAAGGAAACATTGGACTTGAACTATACTTTAAAACAAATCGACCCAACAAACTTATACAGAACGTTGCATCCAAGAGCAGCAAAATACACATTCTTTCAAGCACACAAAGAACATTCTCAGGGCTAGATCATATTACAGGTCACAAAATAAGTCTTAGCAATTTAAGAAGATTGAAATCAGACCAAATGTCTTTTCCAAATACATGGTATGAAACTAGAGATCAGTAACAGGAGGAAAACTGGAAATTTAAGAAATATGTGGAAATTAAACCACACACTCCTGAACAACCAATGGGTCAAAGAAGAAGTCAAAAGTGAAATCTCAAAAAAATATCATGAAACAAATGAAAATGGAAACAACATACCAAGATATATGGGATGCAACAAATGCAATTAAAAGAGGGAAATTCATAGCGATAAATGCCTATATTAAGAAACAAAGAAGATCTCAAATAAACAACCTAACTTTACACCTCAAGGAACTAGAAAAAGAAGGAAAAATTAAGCCCACATTTAGGATAAAAAAGGAAATAACAAATATTAGAGCAGAAATAAATGGTATAGGGACCAGAAAAACAATAAAACAGATCAAGGAAACTAAGAACTGGGTCTTTGAAAAGATAAACAAAACTGACAAACTTTTAACTAGATTAAGAAAAAAAGAGAGAAGATTCAAATAAATAAAATCAGAAATGAGAGAGGAGACATTACAACTGATACCACAGAAATACAAAGGATCATAAGAAGCTACTATGGACACTAATATACCAATGAACTGGATAACCTAGAAGAAATGGATAAATTCCTAGAAACATACAACATAGCTAGACTGAATTATGAAGAAACAGAAAATATGAACAGACCAATAATGAGAGTCAATCAGTAATTGATAATCTCCCAACAAAGAAAAGCCCAGGACTGGATAGTTTCCCTAGTGAACTCTACCAGACATTTAAAGAATTAATACGAATCCTTCTCAAACTCTTCCAAAAAACTGAAGAGGAGGGAACTCTCCCAAACTCATTTTATGAGGCTAGTATTACCCTGCTACCAAATCCAGATGAAGACCCACAAGAAAAGAAAGATACAGGCCAATATCCTTCATGGCTATAGACACAAAAGTTTTCAACAAAATGTTATCAAACTGAATTCAACAGTATATTAAAAGGATCATACGGCATGATCAAGTGGGATTTATCCCTGATATGGCAAGATGGTTCAATATATACAAATCAGTAAATGTGATACATCACATTAATAGGATGAAAGGAAAACTCATATGATCATCTCAACAGACGTATAAAAAGCATTTGAAAAATTCAACATCCTTTCATGATAAAAACTCTCAACCTATTGGGTATAGAAGGAACAGACTTCAACATAATAAAGGACATATGTGACAAGCCCACAGCCAACATCTTACTCAATGGTGAAAAGTTGACAGCTCTTCCTCTAAAAGCAGTAACAAAACAAGAGTGATTGCTCTTACCACTCCTATTTATCATGGTACTAGAAGTCCTAGCCAGAGCAATCAGGTAAGAAAAAGAAATAAAAGCCATCCAAATTTAAAAGGAAGAAGTTTGCAGATGATGTAATCTTGTATATAGAAAATTCTAAACACTCCACCAAAAAACTGTTAAACTAATCAACAAATTCAGTAAAGTTGCAGGAAACAAAATGACCATACAGAAATAAGTTGCATTTCTATACACTAACAACAAAATATTCTAAAAAGAAATAAAGAAAACAATCTCATTCACAATAGCATCAAAAACGATAAAATACTTAGGAATAAATTTAACCAGGGAGGTAAAAGATCTGCACACTGAAAACAATAAGACTTTGATGGCAGAAATTGAAGAAGACACAAAAAAAAGGAAAAATACCTCATGTTACGAATCAGAAGAATAAATACTATTAACATATCCGCTCTACCCAAAGCATAGATTCAGTGCAACCCCCATCAAAATTCTGATGGCATTATTCACAGAAATAGAGAAAAAAATCCTAATGTTTTTATGGAACCACTGAAGACCCCAGATAGCCAAAGAAATCCTAAGAATGAATAACACAGCTGAAGGCATCACACTTAATGATTTCAAACTCTATTACAAAGCTACAGTAATTAAAACAGTATGATGCGGGCATAAAAATAGACACATAGATCCATGGAACAGAATCAAGAGCCCAGAAATAAACCCCTACATGTACAGTTAATATTTGACAAAGGTGCCAAGAATACTCAATCGGGAGAGGATTCTCTCTTCAATAAATAGTGAGGGGAAAGTGGATAATCATATGCAGAAGAATGAAATTAGACCCCTATCTTATACCACTCACAAAAATTAACTCAAAATGAATTAAAGACTTCAATGTAAGACCTAAAACTCCTAGAAGAAAACATAAGGAAAAACTCCTTGACATTGTCTTGGCAATGATCTTTTGGATATGACACTAAAAGAACAAGTAACAAAAGCAAAAATAAATAAATAGGACTATATCAGACTAAAAAACTTCTGCACAGCAAAAGAAATAATCAACAAAATGAAAAGGTAGCATAAAGAATGGGAGAAAATATTTGCAAATCCTACATATGATAAGGAATTAATATCCAAAATACATAAAGAACTCATACAATACTATTTACTTAATAGTAAAAATACAAAAAATCCAGTTAAAGAATGTGCAGAGGAACTGAGTAGACATTTTTCCAAAGAAGATATACAAATGGCCAACAGATGCATTCAAAGATGCCTAGCTTCACTAATCATCTGGGAAATGCAAATCAAAACCACAACGATATGTTACCTCACACCTATTAGAATGGCTTTTATCAAAAGAAAAGACCTAACAAGCAAGGATGTGAAGAAAAGAGAATCCTTGTGCATTGTGGGTAGAAAAGTAAATTGGTATAGTTACTATGGAAAATGTTGTATAGATTTCTTAAAAAAATAAATTTAGAAATAACATGTGAACCAGCAATCCCACTTCTGAGTATATACCAAAGGAAACAAAATTAGGATTCCAAAGAGATATCTGCACTCCTATGTTCGTGGCAGAATTATTCACAATAGCCAACATATGGAAACAACCTGAGTCCATCAACAGATGAGTGGATAAAGAAGATGTGGTATATATATACCTTAGAACATTATTTAGCTGTAAGAAAGAAGGAAATCCTGGAATTTGTAACAACATGAATGGATCTTGAGGGTATTATGATAAGTGAAACAAGACAGAGAAAGAAAAATCATGCATGATATCATCTAAATGTGGAATTTAAAAATCCAAACTCATGGAAATGGAGATTAGAATGGTGGTTGCCAGGGGCTGGGGTGTAGGGGAAATGGAATAGGCCAGTCAACGTGTCTAAACTTCCAATTATAAGATGAATAAGTCCTAGGGAAACATAATGTACAATATGGTGACTATAGTTAACAATACTGTATAATATACTCGAAAGTTGCTAAGAAAATAGATCTTAAATGTTCTCACCACAAAAAACATATGGTAATTATGTGAATGATGTATTAACTAGTAGTACTGTGGTAGTCATTTTGCGATGGATAAGTGTATCAAATCATCACAGTGTACACCTTAAACTTATACAATGTTATAAGTCAATTATAACTGACTTCTAATCAAGGAGGTAAACACTGCCCTAAATATCCTGGCCCTAAAAAAAGTAATCATTATCAATAAGCAAATATGCAAAGAATACGTCACTAGGCAATAAACATATACTATGTGTATTCATGTTTTTGTCAGTAACCAAGTCATATTATTTTGAAAGCTATAAAGAAAAGATCTTTTCTGTGAAAGTATTTGTATATGATTTTTCTCTGAAAAGTAATGTATATGTTTTGATGCAGCAATCACTGTGTTATTGAAGTCATCTTTAAAGACGGTGATTCCATTATTTCAGAAAAAATAAGAATAAATTTAGTAGTATGATGTGCCAAACCCCTGGTGTGATCAGAGAGGGTTCATGGGCATTTCTTACTTCCTCTCTAGGGGTCTCACTTTCTGATTCTATTATTCCCAAGAGATGGGGCCAAAAAGTTCAATATTCCTTAACCAGCCTGTCACCATGCACATTGTTCTGTAAGTTTCCTTAAGTTTAAGGGTTATTTTCCTTTTCTTTCTTTATTTAAGCTTCTGTAATTACTCATGATTTGAGAAATTGCACATACTTCAACCATGATATGAACAATGGACATTTATGTATATAATTAATCAAGTTGGAGTGTTCTCCTGACAAACTGAAGTACTGAGTGTCATAAAGAACGTTCACATATAATTTCTTCTGGTGTATTCAGTACAGTAAGAAATGTAAAATTATTTGTGGAAAATAACAGGAAAAATATTTTGTCATATTGTGGCCACATGAGTAATGTATACAATTTTAATTGAGAAATTGTATTTTTAAATAAACCATTAATTTGTTTACTTTTTGAGTTCATTCCAATAATTAGTGCATTCACCTTCTCAAGGGATATTCTGATTTCTTTTCTATTTGTATGTTATATATTTCCACCTAAAATGTAAGAAATTTAAACGTGATATTTTTATTCTCATGTTACGTAAGTTTCCTCCTATTGTCAATTTGAAATCATATATTTCTAGATATTACATAAGGATTCAGGGGTTAATTTAAAATTATTTCTTTCCCTATTCTGCTCTTCCTTCCCAAAAAAAAGCAACAGAAAAAAATGGTTTAGTATTCATAACTAGTGCTAAGTAAGCATAGTAAGATGAGTAAATAGAACCAAGTGTGAAGAAAATGGGCAAATTAAAATGTGACACATTGATAAGAATCCCTTAAGAACGTCATTAATGCACATATACAGCTACATTTTCATAATTGGCTAATAAAAGATGTTGGTTCCCCAGAACTTAGAAAGAAGATTTTCATCCAGGAATTAAACTTGAGGAGAAAGACATAATAAATCTTCTCAAAGGGATAGGATGATTCTCAGGCCAGAGATACATGACTTTATAATAATCTAATTGACAGTTTTAGTATAGCCTGAGGAAGAACATGTGAAAGCCAGGTTGATTAATCTAGAAGCAAAGAGAAAAACAGAGGCTGTGCTCATCTGTGGTAGGTAGCCTCCAGGATGGTCCCCAATAATTCCTGCCTCCTGGTATTCAAATCCTTGCATGGTCCCTCCCATATTGTAACAGCATTGGTTGCGAAGACCAATAGAAAATGGCAGAAATTATGGTATTTCATCTCCAAGATTAGGTTATAAAAAACCGAAGCTACTGTCTTGGTCACTGCCTCTCTCTCTCTGTCCCTTGGATCTTAGAGTCATGTCACAAGCAGCAGTATGGGGCGGTCCATGTGGTGAGGAACTGAAGCCTCCTTCTAGCAGCCATTTAAGTGGGTTAGGAAGTAGATCCTCCCGCCCCGTTCACCTCCGTTCCCCATGCAGTCTTGGCTGATAGCCTGACTCACGAGACTGAGTCAGAACACCCAGCAAAGCCAACCCTGGATTCCTAACCCTCAGAAGCTGTGTGAGATAATAAATATTCATTGTTTTAATCTGCTTTGTTTTGGAGTAATTTGTTACGCAGCTATACACAACTGATGCAACATCTATCACAGTGGCAGAGAGAGGGATCACTGGGTACTAAATTTTGATTATCAGATTCACTAATAAGGTTTTCACTTAAGCAGATATGAATGCAAAGACTTTCCACTAACAACCTCCAAGACTTATTTTGGCATGAATGACTCCATGTGTCCTACATGTATCACGCAAGTTAGACTGTCAGTAAGGAGTCCATCAATATGATTCCTCTTTTCCTGGTTTAATATTCACCAAGCAACCCTCTGACTGATTTGACTTTCCAAGAAGTTCTGACTACAAAGAGAACTGCGCTGATCATGCTGGCATGAGTACTCAAATCACTGGGAAAGCTACTCTCCCTTCTAAATGAATTTGGCAGTCTGATTTTAGATAATTGTATTGAGAGTTTAGTTAATATGAATCTGCCATTGAGAGAGTCTGCTTTTGATGAGCTGTGAAACGGGATTCTGAGTCAAAAAGAATTGAGGGTCAGACCATCAACGCACAAAACTTCGTGAATTCAAAACAGTGATATCTTCTTGAGGGGTAGACCATAAGCCTTTCCTAGATGACACTTCCCTTGAAATCAACACTTTGTTGTGAGTTATATCATGGTTTAATAGCAATATGATCCAAAAAAATTCCCTCTCTCTGAAGTCAGGTAAGAATTCACATCATAATCACATCTCATAACACGGTTGCTCCATAAGGAGGGGGACCTTGCCTTGTTCGCCCATTGGTATATCCTGTGCCTGGCACAGCAAGAGCTCAGTAAATATTTGTTGAATGAACGTCAATTTAAATACCACTCACAAATTCTTCAGTTTCACTACTCAGCTCTCTCTCTCATTCCTCATAAAAATCATTTTATATCTTCCCTAATTTCCTCAAATTTCTAATAATGAAACATCTCCTATTAGTAGATGACTTGTCTCCCAGCTCATCATTAAACATTGAATTTTCTCTTAACTTCCTGCCACAAAACTTATAGCAACTTGTATCAACACCAAGACATACTAAGACATCCCAAAGCCTATTCCATACTCATGTATACATATGTACCTAATTTACTTAAGTTGGTGGATTGTTGCCTTCTTCCTAATTTAGGTGAGAAATCATCTACTATGTCACAACTTAGCACAGTACTGACTTTGGTTTTGAGGATGTATCATATAAAGGAATTATATCTCTAGCTTTCCTCCGTTGAAATTTTTATCAAAAAACAGATGCATCACAAATTATTTCATATTGTTTCTAGGATTTAGGATAACATGTTCTGGCTAATAAATTTCAAGGTCAAAGGGTACATAGCTTTTAAATTATGAGAGATATTGTCCTATTACTCTCAAGACACTTCTACCATCTTATGATTATACCATCATTTATGAGAGCATCTATATACCCACCTTCTAGATGCTATAAAATTTTGGCAAATCTATTGGGGAAAATTTTTTTTTGCATAAATCTTTTATTTTGCATGTTTTCCAGTTAGATATGAAATTGTGTGTGTTTGTGTGTATAATCCTTTTTTCATTAAAATGCCCTTTTCTTTTAAGGTTTTAAAAACAATTTTTCTGGGGGCTGGCCCTGAGGCCAAGTGGTTAAGTTTGCACGCTCGCTTCAGCAGTCCAGGATTTCCCTGGTTCGGATCCTGGGCGCGGACATGGCACTGCTCATCAAGCCACGCAGAGGCGGCGTCCCACATGCCACAACTAGAAGGATCCACAACCAAAAATATACAACTATGTACCAGGGAGCTTTTGTGGGCCTAATGAGCTGTGCCATGTCCGCGCCCAAGATCCAAACCCTGGGCCGCTGAAGCAGAGCGTGCAAATTTAACCACTCAGCCACGGGGCAGGCCCCCGTCTAGTTTGGTTTTTAGTTGATTTCCTTTTCTTGCTAGGGTCCCTCTCTAAATCTGGTAGTTTATATTTGTACTTTTTAGGATTGTTCTGTTCTACACATCATACTGTGTGTGCATAATGACATAGTTTTATTTCTTCTATTCTAAGCTGTACACCTGTCTTCTTGCCTCATCACACTGGCTATGATATTCAGGATAATTACAAATAAACATGGTAAGTGTGGGTGTCCTTGCCTTATTCCCAGTTTCTGAGGGCAAACATTTAATATTTATAACCAATTAGTAGGCTATGTACTATATTTTTTGTAGACATCTTTAAAGTAATTTAAAGCTTACTATTAGCTTACAATAATTTTTTTTCTCATAAACAGGTATTAAATTTTACCAAATGCTATTTCTGCATCTACTGAAAAGATTAAATTATGTTACCAATTGAGTTATCTCCCTAACCAGGGAGGGACCCGTGGAAGGGTCTCTTGCCCTTCCTCTTGGGGTTCTTTCTTTGTTCAGTGTCACAACTTTGAAATGAGACCGAAACTGAGCATTTAATACCGTCAACCTTATCCAATGGCCAAAGAATGGAGAAGTGGAAATTAAGTTCACAAATCAACTTCTCAGCTGCTGGGATGAGTAAGCAGCTGTTATAAAGGGTCTAGGTAATGAAGGGGAGGAATATTCACAGTTATTCTAGGAAATAGGCAGGCTTTTCTGGGGAGCAAGGGTGCTACCTCTTTTATTTCCTTATTTGGTTTTATCCTGCTGTTGCCATGGCAGCTGTAAACTATCATGGTGTCAGTGGGTGTGTTCTAAAATATGGTAATATATTTCAGTGAGCATATAATGAGCTACAGGGTCTATGGCAGGTCAAGTCGGACTCTCATGTTGCCTTCAACTGGTTTTAACTGGATTTGACCTATGTCTCAACCATCTTCTCCTTCCTCTCTTTGTGGTTTCCTGTAAGCTAAAGAGAACCTGTGAGGCTTGTTCCGAGCAGGGTTGTGGTTAATGTCTTATGGGGTCGGTGGCCAGATAATGGTAAGTGTGGGTGTCCTTGCCTTATTTTCAGTTTCTGAAGAGAAAGTTTTAATATTTATAACCAATTAGTATGCTATGTATTACATTTTTTATAGATATCTTTAACTTGAAATAAGTTAAAGCTCACTATATATCATAAATAGGTGTTAAATTTTACCAAATGCTATTTCTGCATCTATTGAAAAGATTACATGATTTTTTTCTCTTATTTTGCTACTGTGGGGAATTATACTGGCTGACCTTAAAATGGTAAACCAACCTCAAATTTCCTGGAATAACCCCAACTTATTCCTGCAGTCTTATCTCTTTATATGCTGCTTGATGACTTTGATAATATTTTGCTTTGAATCATTACATCCTTGTTCATGAGAGTCATTGGCTTATAGCTTATTTTTTAATTTATGTCTAGGTTTTGCTATCAAAATTATGCATAAACAATGGTAGGTAATTTTCCCTTTTTTCTTTTCTCTTTGATGTGATTTGTAAAAGTTGAGTAAGTTCAACAATAAATCATCTAGACCTATTTTTTATGCAGGAAGATTTATGTGAAGGATTTAATTATGAATCCAATATATTTAGCAGATATAAGAATATTCAGATTTTCTATTTCCTCTTGAATTGGTTTTGGTGACTTTTGCTTTTAAAGGAAATTGTCTAATGTATAATGTTAAATTCACCCTGTTTCCTTCTTCATTTCTGACATTGGTAATTTTTATTGTTTCTCTTTTTCTCTGGACAGTGTTTATACACTTTATTAATGATTTCAGCGACTTGGTTAATTATCTCAATTGTACAGTTACTTTCTATTTTATTATTTCTCAGTTTTATTTTGTCTATTTAGATTAAATTTACTTTTTTATAATTTATTGAGATAGATATTTAAAAATTGATTTTTGGCCTTTATTTTTTTCTAATAGATATGAAACCAGCAGAGAGTTAGCCATTTATGATTAAGTAGCTAGGAACTAAAGTTTTTTTTCTTTTGCAATTACTGACTATAGCTTTCAGCTGTTTAACCCACCCATCGTTAACTGTGCTGTTTAGACAATATGCTCTCTGACTCCCACTAGGCTCCTATAGATAACGTCCCCATGGAACCTGGGTCACCATGGTAATGGGGGTGTGAGCTGTTTTTCAGGAAGTAGAGCTCCTTGTCCACTTCAGGCCAGTTGAGACCACCAACTCCTCAACTGGGCATGAGCAGATGTCTGATAGGCGACCTTTTGATATCAAGAGGCTAACAACTCCCTCAGATCCTGCTAAACTGCCATTTTGTGAACATGGGTCCTATGAAGGGGCATGAAGTCTGACTACGCTTGCGCAGATCATCAATTACCTCACCTCCAATCACCTCTCTCCACGTTTCAGACCACCTTGCTCCCATCCCATAAATATCCTTGAGTCCCTATTTTTGGGAAAGTGAATTTGAGGCTCCTGCTCTTGCTTTCTTGTATGGCTGCCTTGTGAATAAACTCTCTCTCTGCTGCAGTCTTGTGCCTTGGTGTTTGGCTGTCTGGGCAGCGGGCAAAAAAACCTGGTTCGATAACAAGTGCATCAAATATATCATTCCGGTTCTGCTTAGATGTAAAAGAACACATTACTTCCACACAAACGGTGAGAAAAATACAGATAATCTCCAAAATCATAATTTGTTTTTAGCCAATAAGAGAGCTGAGGTCAAAAAGCAACCATGTGAACTGAATTCCAACGAATTAGAAACTCCTCTGAGGCACTATATACGAGGAAACTGTTTCCCTTTTACAGAGCCCTGCAGGCAGAGGTGGGCCCGCATCACAACTTGCAATTCTACAAATCCATAGTAGCTGGAATAGCATGATCCTTGAGAACCCAGGGGAGCCTGTGCTCCCTCAAATCTTCTTTTTCTGGATCTAAATCTTGTACTAGTGGGTGCAGAGACCTCAGGGAGTCCTCCCCTCCAGGCCAGCATGAAGCACCGCCCACTTCTGGAACCTGCTCCTTAGGAAGCAAAGCCTTCAGCTGTGCAGGGAGAGGCAGGAAACTCTTGTCCGCAGGGTTCAAGAAAAGATCTACTCACCCTATTGCAGAGGTGAAAGCAAAAGCTGTCTGCCCTTGGAGATGGAAAGACAACACTCTTCGCCCCTGTTTTCAGTAAGGGGAAGTTGCTGCTGAGGGGAAGCTGAGGCGTAAAAGCTGGCTGCACTTAAGTGGGAAGCAGGAATACCCATCTGCCCACTCCGAAAGCCTTGAACAGTGAAAAAACAACAATCCTTCCCCCTACCAGAAGCAGGCAAATGTCTACTGCTCCTGAGAGAGCAGTAAAGTAGAGGCCACCTGTCCCCGGAGAGGGGCACGTGGTGCTCTCCCCCTGGGAGGCCAGGGAGCTCGCTCAAGCAGGCTCTAGGGAAATTCAGGGAATAGAGTTTACATTAGAAAACAAGAAAGGTCTCAAACCAATCAATTCGGCTCCCTTCTAACAAAACTAGAAGAAGAAGGGCAAATGAAGCCCACAGCAAGAGAGGAGAAGAAATAATGAAGACAAGCAGAAATCAATGAAATAGTGAACAGGAGAAAACTCAATGATATCCAAAGTTGGCTCTTTGAAGAGATTGATAAAATTGATAAATCTCTGCACAGACTGACCAATAAAAAAGGAGAGAAGATGAAATTACTATTTTCAGGAGTAAAAGGTGCAGAGATGTTGCTCCAAATCCTAGAGACATTAAAGGATGATCTGGGAATATTATACACAGCTGTAGGCAAACAAAGACATAGCCTAGCAAAGCTCATTGAAGGGGAAATAGACGAACTGAATAACCCTATGTCCACTAATGAAGCTGAGAGTGGAGTGAAAAATCTTCCTACAGGCATAACTTCATGCCCTGATGCCTGATTTGTGAATTCTGCCAAGCATTTATGGAAGGAATAATACTAATTCCACACAATTTTCCAGAAAATAGAAGGGGAGGAAATACTTCCCAACTCATTTTAGAGGGTAGCATTACCCTGATACCAAAATGAAAGACATTGTAAGAAAACAATAGATCAATATCCCTTATAAATGTAGATGCAAAGATCCTTATAAATCACTACCAAGACAAATCTAGCAATTGTAAGAAAGATTATATATTATGATCAAGTAGTGTTTATCCCAGGAACACAACAGTATCTGGATGAACTTTTGAAGAATTCACTATCTACACCTCAAAAGAAAAAAATCTCAAGTCAATGACCTCATACTCAACCTTAAAAAAACTACAAGAAGAAGAGGAAATGAAACCCAAAATAAGTAGAAAGAAATAATAATTATAAGACCACAAAACAATTAAATACAAAACCAAAAATCAATAGAGAAAACTCAGTAAAATTAAAAGCTGTTTCTTTGAGACTATCAATAAAATTGATGAACTTCTAGCCAGACTAATTGGGAAAAAGGAGAGAGGGCACAAATTACCAATATCATAAATGAGAGGGTAACATCATTATAGATTCTACAAATATTTAGAAGATAAAATGAAAATATTATGAAAAAATTTGTGCCAGTAAATTTGACAGCTGAGATGAAATAATAAATTCCCTGAAAGACACACAATAGGTAACATGAATTGATCTGTATCTAGTAATTAATTTAAATTTACAGTTTCAGAAGACATTCACACAAATGAAACTCTAGGCCCAAATGACTTCATTGGTAAATTCTAAAAAGAATTTAAGGAAGAAATACAAAAAGTAGACATACTCTTCCAGAAAATTGAGGAAGATGGAATACTTTCCAATTTATTATATGAGGTCAGCATTACTGATACCAAAATCAGACAAACGATCCAATTTTGGGGGCAAAAGACATGAATAGACACTTCACCAAAGATGATATACTGAGGAAAAATAAGCATATAAGAAGGTAATTAGCATCATTCATCATTAGGGAGATGTAAATTAGAACCACAATCAGATACTATTTTACAACCATTAAAATAGCTAGAATTAACAACACTGACCATGCTCAGTGTTGATGTGGATATTCAACACTTGGAACTCTCATACACTACTGGTTGGACTGTAAAATGATACAAGCTGAAAGATCTTTTCACAGTTTCTTGAAAAGTTAACACACCAACCATGTGACTGAGCTATTCCACTCCTAGATATTTCAGTTGAAATGAAAGCTTGTGTCCACTCAAGGATTTGTATATAAATGTTCGTAGAAGTCTTATTTGTAATAGCTAAAAAGTGGAAACAATACAAATCTCCATCAAAATGAACAGATAAAAATAGTTTGGCATATGAATACAATGGAATAATGCTCAACAATAAAAAGAAATTGATTAGGTGATACAGGGCAACAACATGGATGAATCTCCAAATAATTATGCTAAGTGAAAGAAGTCACACAAAAGAGTACATGCTGTAAGCTTCTGTTCATATAACATTCTAGAAAATGAAAAATAATCTTTAATAACATGAACCAGATTAGTTAGTGGTTGCCTAGAGATGAGGAGGGCAAGAATGAGTGAGCAGGAGGGATAATGGTGGGGAAGGTGAAACTTGGGGGGGTTACTGAATATGTTCGTTATCTTCTTTGTGCTGATGGTTTCGTGAGTATATGTATATGTCAAAATTTATCAAATTGTGCAATTTAAATACATGTATTTTATTATGTCAATTATATTTTGGTAAAGCTATAAAAGTTTTTAAAGATATATCTCCAACTATGATTGTGATATTACCCATATGTTCTTTGATTTTAGTCAACTTTTTCTGTATATTTCAAAAGTATGCTATTAGGTTGATTCAACGCTAAAGTTCTTTAATCTTCCAGTTGAACTGACTCTCTAATGATTACAAAATGTCTCTATCTTTCGTAATGCTTCTTGCCTTAGAGTACACTTTGTTTGATATTGAGATAATCACACCAGTTTTCTTTTGGTTAGTGTTTGAGAGGTATATATATTTTTCTTATTTTATTTTATATATGCTTTTATTTTAAACCAATATGGGGTCTTAATATTTAAAATGTTCCTTGTAATCAGCATATAGTTTGGCATTTCTCAATCGAGTCTTAGAATCTTTGTTTTTAAATTGAAGTGGTTAATCCACATACATTTAATGTAAATGCTGATATAGTTTGGATTTAAATACTTATATAGTTTAATACTATGATAATATAATTTAATACTGACATAGTCTGCCTGTCATCTAGGTTTCCCATTCCTGTCTCTGAGACATCCCTGTGTTGAATCTTCCCCAAATCCAGTGCACAATGGGCTGTGATAAGATTACACAAAGCTTTTTTTTTTCTAGATTATTCATTAAATCTCAAAAGAATTGAACAGAAGTTGAAATTTTGAGTGTCATATAAGAGAAAGAGAACTTTCAGGTAAACATTAAAAAGATCACTGCCCCATGACCCCAACAGTGGTAATATTGGCTACAATTTCTTTAGATCCTACCATATTATAATGAAAGCCCTAGGCATTTTAAATCTTAACAATAGCTAGTATTTTAAATCTTAACAGTAACTGTATTAGGCAGGTATTATTATTCACGTTTTTAAACAGATAGAACAACTAAAACCCAGAGGTGTTAAATAATTTTCCAACGGTCATGCAACAAATAAATGATTGAATAAGGAATTGAATCCACATCTGTCTAATTTTGGAACCCAACCACAATGTTTTCATTATTTTGCTGTAATAAAGCATTTTGAGAAATGCTTGGGGGACAGACTGTTTTATGAGTTAGAAGAAAAAAAAATGATATTTTAAGAGGAAAATACAAAAAAGTAAACGTTCTTGTATGCATATATTTTGCTAAAGTAAAGTTTATTAGAGACAGCACAGGAAGATAGTGTTATCACAAGAAAATGAAATAGTATTTATGAAAAATACATTAGAAAGTAGAGGTCCTTGTAAATAACTTCCATAGCTAACCACTAACCAACTGTGTCACCAATGAAATAGAAAGTTTTCTGAAGCTCACATTTCTAAGCTATAAAATAAAGTAGATATAAATAATCTATTTCTCAGGTTCCTTGAACCCATAATTCTCAATTCTTTCAAAGATAGCTATTTTAAATAACAGAAATAGACATAAGTAATGCAACACGTTTCTGGATAAATAATAGAAAGCTCTAAAAAAAGAACAATTTGGTTTTATGAAATAGACACTGTCAAAGATGGATATTAAATTCAAGACACGTGGGCTGCTAAATAGGAAGTCTTCGAATAACTATTAAATGGCACATTCATATTAAATAGAGTAGCTGATTTGTAGTCTTGGGAAAAACAGATCGGAATAAAACAAGTCAAGAATTTAAGCCTTTTCTTCAAGAAGAATGCAATTTACTACCTATATCGCCCAGGAAGTAAAGTTCTCCTAAGGTAGCTACATTAATGCCCACTTATCCAAACCATTGAAATGAATTTAATAGATTATAAACTATTAATAAAACAATTTTTAAAATAAAAATCCATTAGGCATATTAGTTTCATATTGCTACTGTAACAAATTACCACAAATTTTAGTGGCTTAAAGCAAGACAACAAGTTCCCGTTACAATTCTGGAAGCCAGAAGTCTCAAATCAGTTTCACTGGACACAAGTCAAGGTGTTGACAAAGTTGGGTTTCCTTCTGGAGGCTCTAGGAGACAATCTGTTTCTTCGCCTTCTCTAGCTTCTGGAAGGTGCTCGCATTCCTTGGCTTGTGACCCCTTCCTCACATCCTTCCAGCTTCTTGCTTCCATCATCACATCACCCACTTTCTACTTCTGACCTTCTTGCCTCCCTCTTATTTGGTTGCAACCCTGTAATAATAATCATTTATAAATTAGAATGTGTATCAGTAAGTCATTCAGAATTTTGCATAAAAAATAAAGCCATTCGTTGTATTATAATGTTGCACGATTATAGTATCCCAGATAGGTATAATCTTTGTACATTTTATATTATATACATAGACAGCTTGCATATGTTTATAGAAATATCAGGGAAGATCAATTCAGGAAATATAAACCTGTCAATGACTTCACAGTATGGCAGTTTATTTTTTTCAGATCACATTTAACATGCAATTTATTATTTTCTTATCTCCCAACTTCCCTTCCAAAAGGCCAGAATCTCTAACCTTGTATATCATTCACACAAGAAGGAAGAAAACAAAAATCACTGTAGATATTTCAAGCAGAAAGTCACTTAATAGAGAGAAAGAGGGGCTTATCAATTTACTGGAAGGACTGGAGGATCAGAAATCAGGACATCTCCGTGGCATTGCAGCAGACAGGAAGCTGCTGTTGTTTGCTACTGCAGACACGGCTGAAACTTTCCTGCCCTCTGTGCTGAACAGTAGACCTGAGCGCAGTCAGGCCGCTGCCTCCCTTTCTAAACATTCCTATCTCCACCGTCTTGCTTGCCAACTGCCACAGCAGCAAAAGTACAACCTCCACTTTATTTCCATCTTCCCTCTCTCGTGGAAAGTTAAATAATGACCAGAATCTAATTTGCCTCTAGACCTCTAACTTCAAGAGAGGGAGCTTCTCTAATTTCTACCTAGAATGAAGTTGAGATCGTAACCTACAAGAATTACCAAATTCCTCCTGCCTTTGCGACAGAGAAAGTGAAAATGTATGTAAACTGAGAAGAAAAAGAGTAGAGACTGAGGCTATAATGAGAAGAGACCAGCCACTCCCAGATTAATGGAGAACAGACATTTTATAAAATAAGAATTAATACTTAAAGCATTTACATCAAATTATAAATATTATGTTCATCAAATCTAGAAATGCCTTAAAGGAAATAGTCATAATTTTAGTCTATTGCACTCTAAAAATTCCATAAAATTAATGTAAATGGTCTGGTCCCAAGACACACTGGATCCATCTTAAAATAGCATAGGATGAGGAATAGCTTAAAGTATCCCTGATATGTGGAAATATTAGGTTGACAAAAAGAGAAAATGTACCTGTTAGTCATGTTGAAATGGCAAGATATTTGCAATACTCTTGTATTCCCTCACCTCCTGCAGATTTCTGTCCATCAGGATACTAGGCTGACTCGCTCTTCCAACAGTCGAATAAAAACCTCAATGCCTTTTTTGAGTGGATGGGGGTCACTTGTTCATCTGAGTCAATTTTTAGGCAAGGGAAATGCGATGCTCTGATTGGCCTGCCTTCAAAGATGAAGTTAAGTTCCCCCAAAACACAAAAGTTGATCTGGGGGAGGGGCAGTTCCCCAGGAGAAAAACTGGATACTGTTATCAAAGAGGGGAAAATGTATTCGACAGATAAAAATAGTTGAGTTACTAAAGCCCCAAGCCCTCAATTGGCCCTTGCTACCCTCCACTTATTCTGGAGGGAGATGTACCAAAGGGCATGCCAGACAAATGCTAAATTTCCCCACATGTGGACTTTGGCCTCATATCACTGTGGAGTTTTGGCGAATTAGACGATAGGTGTGTAGGGGAGGAAGACATTTCCTCTATCCAAAGTGGGTTCGTCTGGCCAGAGAACAAATTAAATTCACATGAGACAGAATAGCAAGAGAAAATTAAATAGGGCTTTATGAGGACCATGGCCCGGGGCCTTTCTTCCCGAAGGAAGAAAGGGCACCGAAGAAGTGGGGTGCACAGAGTGGTTATATACCCCCAAACAGGGTGTTTCACATGTGATTGAAATGTCCCTCCCACAATAGTCACAAGATTGCCCTGTCGGCACAGTGCTTGATGGACACAGCAGGTAGTGGTCTGCTGTCTCAGAGGGTGTAGCAGGAGGCAAGTCTATCGTGTCAAGCTGGGTGGTCACAGGTGAGCGCAGCAATCAGTTCCTAGCCTAAGGAAAGATGCTCAATCCTTAAAGAAATGCCAACGTTGGGAGGGGGAGGGAAGTCAGTTACAGAAGGTTACCAGACAAGCACAATAAAATGCAGATTTAAGTCCTTGCCTTTGGTATTGATTAAGAGTTTCTAGAGATATCTCTACAGATGGAGAGTTCCCTTACAATGTAAATGTCTCTTACAAAGGGTGAGTAAATTCTACTTTTCACTTGCTTTCCTGTCTGCAAAGAAACTAGCCTCAAATAATCATCAAAGAGACATATCTTGGGGTGGCCAAATCCAGGTCCCCACAGGTGTGTGGCAAGGACTTCTTTCACTTGGGTTGACTGTACATCTTGGCCCTTTGCCCAGAAGCTCATACCCTAATATTACTAATATCACCACTGATGGCTATAAGAGGCAAGGATAGACAAACCTAAGAAGAGCACATCACAGAGAGAGAGGAGATACACTTGTCTAAGGGCAGGTTTATTTCCACTCCTCTCACTAGAGCCGCATCCTTAGAAACAAGGCCTCATTTTTTCCTGTTCTGTTTGAAACTCCGTGCTGTGAAGGCAGAACACGAGATGGATTCAGAGAGAACTTGCAGATGTGACGATAGGCCCATCAGCGGATGGAAGAGGGGACAGACTTTCCCTTGTAAACTTTCAGCTAAGGAATTGTTCTGTTCTTTAGAGAAGAATATTAATTCAAATGAGAATTTCTGAAATTTTTAAATTCAAGTCTCCGTTGGATAAAAATAAAAATCCCATACCCTCAATTAATGCTATCTGGACTTCTCACAAATCAGTACCAAAATCAATGCAAAGATAATTTTCAACGTAACAAGGCACATTTTTATCTTTATTTTGAATTAGGAAGGTTAAATTGGCTGGTTTGCTTGACAGAAGCATAACAATAATATAAACTCTGAATAATGGAGCACAGTCTTACCTCAATTGACATCAAAATCAAGCCCATTGTGCTGCCAATTTGTAAATGATCTCAATGTAAATGGCATGTTAACAAACATAGCCTGTTAATTTGAATATGCTTTTTAAACATAAGGGTGCCCTCAAGGTTGTCTGAGAGCCCCTTCCCTGGGTGAGTGGGGAAAACCTGAGCAGGAGGAACTTCTTCCTCATCCTCACTGAGAACCACTGCCCTATATCATTTGTTAGTGCAATGCACTTATCATTATATTTAAATTATATTTAAATGAAAATGATAAAAGTTTATCCTGCATTGTGTTTAGAGCTTATTATTCTCAACTGTGGTGTATTATTAATACACAAATGGTTCAGGCATGATGCATCCATATATCTTTAGCAGTTAGAGATGGCTGGCATCCTTTCTAATTGGTGACTGCCCAGCCCAGAGGGGTCAGGACCCGTACCAAATTATTTAATTGTTTAAATATTTTTAAAGTTGTCTTCACATAGAAATAGTTAGGCAGATCAACGAAGCTTAAAATAAAGAATAGAGTGGTTGCCAGAGGCAGGGGGTGGGAAGTGGGTGACATGGGTAAAGGTGGTCAAAAGGTACAAACTTCCAGTTAGAAATTAAATAAGTCCTGGGGATGTAATGCACAGCATGGTGATTAGGGTTAATAATATTGTTTTGCATGTTTGAAAGTTGCTAGGATAGTAGACGTTGAAGGCTCTCATTGCAAGAAAAAATATTTGTAGCCATGTGAGGTGATGGATGTAATTAGACTTATTGTGGTGATCATTTCTCAGTATATACAAATATCAAATCATTAAGTTGTACATCTGAAACTAATACATATAATATGTCAATTGATGAGGATTTTAGGCTGGTTAATTTTAAAACTGCAGATGAGAAGCAGGCTCCGAGGAGTGGAATTTGCTTGCCCTTTGATCAGAGACAGTTCCATTTGTGAAGGAAATCTCCATGCCTCCCTCTCTGCGCCAGGAGGAAGGGGGATGGCCTTATCTCTGGAAGCTCTTAATGGGGAAGGCAGGAACTTAAGTTATTTACTGTCTGGCAATCTCATGTAACTGACCCCCCACCCCAAAATCCTCCTTTGTCTTTAGTTGAAGATGATATTTGAGCAGTGACTTCTGCCATTTACTCAATCCAGTTTGATTCTTATCTAAAAGTTGTGGGACTGCCCAATGGCTGGACCCTACCAGCACTGGTACCATTTTAACTTTTTTTCTTTGTCTCGTAAAGAGATAACTCCCATACCTATGCCTTAAATTTAGCTCTAACCCTCAACTTGGGGCTGCAGAAGCTCTGACTGCCCATGGGTCCTGTCCCCATGCTATTCTATACTATTCTCTAAATAAAAGAGCACTACTACCAGATCTTAAGAGTCTAAGAAATCTTTCTTTCAACTCCTCGGCTCACCGACCCCGCATCATCAATTACATCTCAATAAAAAAAGAATAGAAGTAATTCAAGTTTATACAGGGATTTTGGTAAAAGTGACATTTGAAATCAGTGTGACTACAAGAATTATTGAATCTATAGTGTTGGGGCAATTGACTAGCCTTTTTTTTTTAATAAAACTACTTCACTGCTTAAAGCTTACTCAAATCCAGATGAAGGAATGCTTTTAATGTAAAAAAATGACAACATAAAGTACCAGAGGAAAGGATGAGTAGTTCTTATTTATAATCTTAGACTACATAAGGCCATTCTAAGTTTATCACAGACTGAAGAAGCTGTAAAAGAAAATAACAGGTTTAACTACCTAAAATTTCTACACAGAGAAAAAAAAAAACTACATCCAAAAAAAGAAGAAAAGGTATTAAATGTTTGCAACACTCATGAAAAGCAAAGGACTGATATCCAAATAGAAATAACATTCGCAAATCAAAATCAATTAAAATTATAAATATGAATTACCACTTAAAAATGCATAAAGGAAATGGAGAAACAAAAATAAACAATAATTACATTAGAAAATCATTAATAATTTACAATACCAGATTTTAAACAATTATTCTTCACTTATCATGACAAGATTAAAGAGAGGACTCGAGATTATTATTTGTAGAAGGGAAAACATGAAAGAAACCTGTGAACCTGTGTTGACGAACTGGGTCCTAGTTAATAAATCGTGATACACCAATGCATCATTTTATTAGGTTGTCAAGAAAAAGAACAAAGAAATTTATATGTACTTTCAACAAAAGATAATCAAAATAGTGCTTAAGTGAAAATAAGACAAAAGCACAAATAAGTATTGCATGATCCGTTTTAGTAGAAATATGTTTATATGTATTTAATATACGTAAAGAAAAGGACAAAATTGTCAACAGTGGTTACCTCTAGGAGACTCAACTTTTTACTTTATTCGTGCCCATATTTTCTGACTTTTATATTTGTTTATAAAAATTGGGGGCCAGCCCCATGGTCGAGTGGTTAAAGTTCTGCATGCTCTGCTTCATTGGCCTGGGATTTGCAGGTTCAGATCCTGGGTGTGTACCTACTCCACTCATCACCATGCTGTGGAGGCATCCCACGTACAAAGTAGAGGAAGATTGGTACAGATGTTAGCTTAGGGCTAATCTTACTCAAGCAAAAAAAACGTGGAGGATGAGCAACGGATGTTAGTTCAGGGTGAATCTTCCTTACACACACACACACACACACACACACACACGCAAAATTGAATGTAACTTCAACTGTTAAAATACTTTAAGTTATTTTTATAAAGAATATAAGTTTTGGCAACACACTGGCCTTTATTCAAATTCCGTTTCCCACACAGATGAACTATGAAATCTTGTCTAAGTTGCTTATCTTTAAGTTTCAAGTTTGTCATCTGTAAACGGGATAATGACTACTTTAGAGTTTGGGGGAGGATGAAATGTTATAGTGTATTTAAACTGCTTATCCTAGTGCCTGAAACACAGAAATTTCAATAAATGAAAGCTGTTATTATACTATAATTACCAATGCTATAATACTGTTATGAAGTTTAAAGTTAGCAGTATCATTTCAAGTGTTGTTATAAATGAATATATGAACAGACGGACCCAAATTATAACTGCAATTACTATTTGGACAAAATAAACAGCACCTTTTCTGAATAGTTTCTTAAATAAGTTTACTTATTTCTAGTAGGTTTTCTCCATGTATTCTTAACAGATTTAAGGCAGAGTTTATAGAATCATAAAAAACGTTTAATAATTGACCATTATCTGGGGAATTGAAATTATACAGGGAGTTAAATTGAATAATTCTGACTGCAAATGTTTTCATTCCCCATCCACCGTGAAATTCTCTAAATTTGCTATAGAGAAATATAAATCACTAGCTAACAGCCAACTTTCTTTTACTTTTGGATGAATTTGATAGAGCTAACAAAAACCACTAGCCATATTTGTACACAAAGCAAGCAATCAAGATTCCCCCTCAACATTTGTATCTAAAGTACTGCTTAATGCTGAAATTGTTCAAGATAATTTCCACAAAAACGAAATTGATGTGCATTTTGATTTATGTGCTTCTCGTTCAGAAAGGTGGTCAATCTCTTAATGCAAATACACTTTAACCTGGATTTTTGGGAAATAAAAATCCTCAAATCTTTCTCATCTTGGACTTCAAAATTTAAGACAAGAAAGTTTTGGCAAAATAAACACTGCCTCTCTTGAAAAAAACAGGCCTTGTATTCTATCCATGACCCACTATGCTGACAAAATACCTGTGAATTTCACGTGCAATATAATTGGCATCATAACAAATGATCTGGCAAAATGTTGTTGAGCAGTAAAGGCCGTGAGATATTATGTCCCATTGTTACTATGAATAGAACCACCCAGACATATTATGTCCCATTGTTACTATGAATAGAACCACCCAGACACCAATTAACAGCTCATCGCTATGATAACTTATTGTTCTTATTGCACTACTCACACCTACACCTTTTTAGTGCATATTTTGATTTCAAAAAGTTATGCTAAGAAAAGATTAAATTGATCATGAATGCAAATAATCGTGAAGCATACAAAGCTAATTAAGTTTATAACCGCCGAGAATAATATGAAAAGGAAAATTAAATTGCTTTGCTTCAAGGAAGATCTTTTAGGAAATATTTGTTGAATAAATATGAAAGAAAATGTTTAATGTTGTCCTATGCAGTTGATATTTGGCTTATATTTTTACACATGAAAACCATATGCATTTCTTTTAATTTTTAATATACACTGACTATTGTCTTCATAATGTATTAGTATTGTGTGTTGGTGGTGAGAGGGAGGGGAGAAATATAGTTACAAAACATTTGAACAGAGCTCTCACATTTTTAAAGCTTATGGTGGAGAGATAACACCACTTAACAGTGACAAATTTTGAAAACAAGCAAAGTGAAAATTTATGGGAAACACAAAGACATACAGAAAGTTTTGGTGATAAAGTAATATTAAGGGGCCGGCCGGGTGGCACAGCGGTTAAGTGCACACATTCCGCTTCGGCGGCCTGGGGTTCGCCGGTTTGGATCCCAGCTGTGGACATGGCATCACTTGGCAAAAGCCATGCTGTGGTAGGTGTCCCACATATAAAGTAGAGGGCGGGGATGTTAGCTCAGGGCTAATCTTCCTCAAAAAAAAACAAAAAAAAACAAAAGTAACATTAAGTAAATAAGGTTTTGACATTTTTGATATGGAAAACTTAATCTAAGGAATTATATCTTTTTAAAATATCCTCTTAAGTTATATCTCTGTTATTCCCTAGATTCTAAGACATTCATTCGGCAATATTTTTTATGCACAGATTTCAATTATTACGGAAATGGGATTTCCATTTTGAAATGCATCCATGATGATTTATTGATTAGTTTTAAGTCTTGTATAGGGAAGGAGAGATTTAAGTGGAAGTTTGGCGCCGGTAATAATTTTTTTGTTCCCGGCTGACAGGTTCACAGGATTCAGCTTTGGAGTATTTGCCGGCAGCCCCAGGATGCCTTTCCGTAGAGGAGCAGGGTTGAGCCCGACTCTGGGGTTTTAGCACATGATGAAGGTAATCTGTTTCCTTAGCTGAGGCTCACAAACAAAGCAGTTAAATCTCCATCACAAACAGCCATACTGGGACTCATTACACTTTTCATAGGCCTGGATCATTTTGTTTCTAAGTCCCTAAAACATTTATATAGGGCAATGAAATTTTCACAGAACCTGAGCCAATTCCTTTAACGACGAATGAGATACATTGCCTTGAAAGGTACAGTGTTCTTCCAAAAGTAGGAATATAATCTAAGGTGAAAAAGAAAAAATGAATAAACACTGCCTCGACAGCTCCTGGTTGAAAATAGAGTAGGCCCTTTTCTCTTTAACTGTTGCTTATTTTGCTCAGTTTTCATTTACATATTAATTTAACAAACCTTGATTGAGTTTCTACCACAGGCTAGGCTTTGTTTGAGGAGCTGAGATAAGAAAGCGAACATGACGTGATATCAATACACAAGGAGCCGGGGTCGCCCCGTGGCCAAGTGGTTAAGTTGGCACACTCTGCTTTGGTGTCCCAGGGTTTTGCTGGTTCGGATCCTGGGCACGGACATGGCACCGCTCCTCAGGCCATGTTGAGGCAGCGTCCCAGATGGCACGACCAGAAGGACCCACAACTAGAATATATAACTATGCACTGTGGGGGCTTTGGGGAGAAGAAGAAGAAGGAAAAAGGAGATTGGCAACAGTTGTTAGCTCAGGTCCCAATCTTTAAAAAACAAACAAAAAATATGCAGGGAGTTCAGTCCAGCAGAAGAGAAAGATCTGTAAATATTGTTATCAAACAGTGTGATGGGATCTATAAAAAGATAAGTTTAAAGTGCCTGACACTGCAGGAAAAGAGAGAAATGGGCTGTTCAGAGAGTATTTAGACTGGGATGAATGGGGAAGTTTGGGTCAGAAGGAGAAAGCATTACAAATATATGGATTTATATGTTAAGAAGTGAGAATTTCCAGGTATAAAGAAAGAAGAGCCTTTTTTTTTGAAAATGTGTTTTAAAACTTCAGAACATTGACTTACTGAGTGCAGTAAACATAGCTTTCTAAGTGGAGTTTAATGCCATGACTTTTCTTATCTAATTCCCTACTTATCAGGCCGAAGGTCTACCTTTAAAACAGAAAAAGAAATGCCTACAGAAGTATCAAAACAAAATGGATGCTAGGCTTTTAATAATGAAAGTGTACATATATATTCATCATATATTACCTTTATAGAGAGAGAGAGAAATACAGAGATAGAGATAGACATGACAAAGATGACAGAGATGGAGTTGGAGACAGATATACGAACCCTACAGGGCACAGGGTTGTGAGAGCTGAAAATGTGTCCTGTCCAGTCGGTGATCCATCTCTGCAGTTGAGTGTGTATGTGATGCTAACAGTGCTCTAAGATCAGAAATAGTACTGACTTTGGTAAACTTAAGTCAGAAATTTAAAATATAGCTAAAAATTATCCCTTACTGAGTACTTAAGTGCCAGGTTCTCTTCCAAAAATATTCCATATATGCTATCTTCTTTAATCTTCAAAAATCTTTATGAAGGAAGTTGATTATGTTATAATAAAGACATTGGGAGACTCAGTAACTTGCCCTGGGTCAAAATGATGGAATTTGGTAAATGTGGGTTTCAAACCCAGATACTCAAACTCCGGGGCTCCTTCAATTCACTGTACTCTATTTTTTCTAAATAATTCTTATTTGGGGTTTTTTTCCCTCTTGAAAACATTGGGTTCATCAGCAACTTGTTTTTTGAAAAATTTTTATCCACAGCAATGACTATTTCCTAGCACTTGCCCATGATGTTACTTTACACAGTACTTTCCCACTTGTCTGAAATTACAGATTATAGGTTATATCACATTATCTTTGGGGAATTTGAAATTTCCTCACTTTGGTGTCCTCTTTCTTGAAGATTTTCTCCTTGAACACACAGGATGTATGAATTTCTTTTGGAGCCAGTGTGTAACAAATCTCTGTAATAAGAGGATAAGTAATTATTAGAAAATATGGTTAACTGCCCAAAATGTTAGAATGAGTGAACTCTATAATAAAGCTATCCTTTTCCTTAAGAAACCAAATAAATCTGATTCCATTATCAGGAGTAAAAGATTACCTATTATTGTGAAAGTTTATCAAGATACGCTGTCATCAATATCATTATCACCACTGTTGTTTGTGCCTGGCCAGTATCTACATCCCTTGGTGTGATAATAACACCTGAGTCTTTTCTCTGGGGAATTACTGGTATCTCTTTTCAAGGAGAGTTGTTGAGACCATCAATCAAAGAGCCTTGTTCTCCTGTAGGCTTGTGGCCAAGATCCACCAACAAGATGCTCTCTCCCAGAAATATGAATATTGAGCAAAGGTACTCCAAGATGGAGAATAGCTGGACATGATTTATTCCAGGCACAATTCACTCAGGAGCCAATTACCACCTCCACCTCAACCCCAACCCCAACCCTGCCCTTGGAGTCATCATGGCTGCTAACCTTTCAGAGACATTCTTCTTTGGCTTGTCTTTTATTTCTATGAGAAATGGAAAATCTTGCAATAAAATTACTTTCGCTTAAGTGATCAGAGTTGCATTCTGTTGATTTAAACCAGCAACCCTTACTGGTTCAATAATCAATAATTTTGTTTTGAACTTATGTTGACGGATGCTGGAAATCAACCATCAGCCTGTGTCAATAGCCAGTAGCCAGGAGATTAAGTTCATT
Organism: Equus asinus; assembly: GCF_041296235.1. Lineage (NCBI taxonomy): Eukaryota > Metazoa > Chordata > Mammalia > Perissodactyla > Equidae > Equus > Equus asinus. The sequence goes on along the minus strand of NC_091810.1, from coordinate 91,531,229 downwards.
GTGCTGTCAAAATGAAACAGGTGAATATTAGTGTTTCCAAGCTAGTGGGATTGACTCTAATGTGAAGATTTGTTCTATTATAAAAGTCAAATAGCAGCAACAAAATAAATAAACTTCTTACTGCTTTTCAAGGGTAGCCTACTGCAGAGTACATGAATGAGATGCTCTTAAAGGGATCCCTCCAGTGCTTAGCACGTACCAAAATCTCAATAAAGAGGAATAGCATGAATAGGACTGTGTTTTCTTTGAACTCAGGATAGTATAAACACAGTTAAATCCAGGGAAATTGTTCCATGTCTCTCAAGATCCCCAAAAGCTCCTTGCTGGACTTGGACCAGCCTCAGAGGTCCAGAGTGTCCTCAGGGATATGCTATTCTGGGAATATGCAAGAACCTGGCGGCATAAGAGAAGATATTTCAATAGGTTGTCAACTACAGTGGCCGAGGGGACTTAAACAGCAGTATGATGCACTGTTTTGAGAACCGAACCAGACAGCAGGAGAACTGAGCCTGCTTTCTAGCTTTACCACAAAATGTCTGTATGACCTGAAGGATGTATTTCATCTACTTTGTCTTTATTTTTTCATTTTTCGATTGAAGATTTTTGACTTAGATAAGATGAAAGACTTTGTGCTGCCTTAAATGCTATGAAACTGTGCTTTGGACATCCGTCTATCCAGCATTCCTTTATTTATTCACTTGCTTAAGAAAGAACTTTCTTGGGTGGCTATTTTGTGTTAAGCACTGGGGATAGATGCTCAAACTAGTAAATTAGGAGAACTCCAGTAAGAATGGAGGAAAAAGACATCATAAATTTTATGGCATTATAATAAACGATTTAAAAATAAGGTCATAGAAGTGATTGGCAGGTAGGAAGTGACAGCACCTAACTCCAGTTACTAAGGGTGAGGAATCATAGATGATTTAAAAAGGAGAAGATAATAAACTGTGGTAAAGTAGGGTATATGCAAGTCATAGCAAAGTATGCATAACTGGAGCATAGAAAGAGTCCAGGAATAAAGGAGACTAAGAGGAGACTGGGGAGGGAGTATTTTATAAATGACCTTGCATTCCATCCCGAGGAGTTCTATTTGAAGATTTGCAGTCTTCTAGGCCAGAGTACAGTGTTTGCCAAAATGAACTTCTCCTGCTTATTTAATATTACCAACATTCATCCACTTGATTATCAAATTCTACCTCCCATCCCCCCATACACAGTTGTATATCTTAGTTGCAAGTCCTTCTAGTTGTGGGATGTGGGACGCCACCTCAACGTGGCCTGACGAGCGGTGCCATGTCCACGCCCAGGATCCAAACCCTGGGCCACCGCACCAGAGCGCGCGAACTTAACCACTCAGCCACGGAGCCGGCCCCTCATCTTTTAAATGATGGAATTCTTTAACACTCTCTTTTTTCCCTCTATCATCATTCCCTGGGCGATTCAACCATGTCCATGACTTCAGCTATGATCTATACTGCAGCTAAAATGCTATCTTCAATATACGTCTCCCCCATGAGTTTCAGACATGTATACAGTTCCCTCCTTGACATCTCATGAAAGCCTCAAATGTAGTGCAAACACTACATATCCAAAAATGTACTCTGATTACTATGATATTTTTCCTCAAACCTTGTCATCTTATTTTCTCAATTCACTAATTCACACCATCATTCACCCAGTTATGCAAGCCAGAAACCTCATTCCAAGCAAGGGATTCATTTATGTGTCAATTTCTTATGTGCAGCTCACTTTTAAAGAACTTGGAACACTGCCTGAGGTCTGAAGAGATTCTTCCCACAATTATAGCATCTACTAAAGTTAGTGCTTGCTTACTTATGCTGTGTCTTCAAGCATAAGAGTGGCACTTTATTCCACTCTATTGCCAAATATTGCCTTGCCTAAAAAAGAACTCAGACTAGTAGTTAATAAAAATTATCAAATGGCTGGTTGATGCAAGATTAGTGTGGAAATCCTGGTGATGTCAGAAAATAGTGCGTGGAATATCCCAATGGCATCAACTGAACCTAAACCCTGGCTTTAGCTAGCATCTTCATAGAGAAGCAGGATTCTGCTAGTCAGACTGTCACTATAGGTTTCATGAATTTCCACAGGGAAGAAAAGCCAGTGGATACTTTTTTTACCCCAGATTATATCATTTATTATTTCCTGCATAGTTATTTGATAGAGCCAGTCTTTCCCAAAATTTTATCTTTACACATTATATAAATGAATAAATGATTTCATTCTATAAATTCAAAATGTTGTGATGAAGCATGAGCCAAAGAGAAAAAGGGGGAGATGTTTCATGACCAACATAGGCCAGATAAAGATTTCCATAAAGAGAAAGATATTTTTGTCTCTTATTAAGAAAAAAATATGAAGGCTGCACAGGGGTTAGACTGTCATTCATGTGGTCTGTTATTATAGATGTTGATTGTGAGGACATTTATTTAAAAACCTGAGGATGCTAAGCTACCATAGATACATCCCCACTAGAATTTTCTTAATTAGACAAAAATTATATGAAATACAAAATGTGAGACACATTTGATTCTGGCTTTATATGTATTTTTTCCTAGCTAACAGCTAAGAATATGTGGAAAAATGAGTTGCCTATTAATTTTTTTCACAGAGGTCTGTAAACCTAGACTTACACTTATATATCATCTTCTGCATGAAGTCTAAATCTCTTAGCTGCATAAGATTGGGAAATACATTGCGGAGTTTAATTAAATTGTTAATGTAAATTTATATGGCTTCAGAATCATTTTCCTCACAATACACTAAAAAACCCCAGCAGATATGCCAGCCTATTTCTCTGACTTAGTCTTCTAATTCTCATCAACATCAAACTAGAAGTATGAGCATAATCTCTACTCAACCCAACCTAGAGGGCTTCTTTTGCTCTATTCACTGAAAATATGTTTTTATTATTGATCATTGTGAATATCCGTCATAGAATACTAGAAATCTTTCATGTCTGACAGTCATGCTCTGCCCAACCACACAGTGGTTTCAACTATGTAACTGCATGCATTTGCGTTCAAAAAGGTACCAACTAATACTAGATTTTCTTTCCTGAAATGGTTATGTTCAAGTAGTTCTATCCATCTAGTCTGTTATATGGATGCATAAATAGAAATTTCCCTAATTTTGTATTGGAACACAAATGGAACACGTTTTGTGTGCTACATATTTCCCTATTACAATACATATTATAATAATTATAGAAGCAAACTCTTGTAGGTGTTTGTTACACTCAAAATTTGTACATTTGACTTTATGATTTATTCTGTTCTGAGAAAAACAATAGGTTATGGCCTTTGAGTAACCAGTGGCTCATGGTGGAGCAGGTAAGTGATGATCAGTGTTTACACACAAAAATGTAACTACTCCCCTTAGCACCTCCTATATACCAAGAAACTACCACAGGCAGTTATTAAGAATGTGTAATTAAACATGGTTAGCACAGAGTGTTCTATGTAGACTATCTTTTAATTATTTTCTCAGGTTAAATTCTGAAGGTACAGAAGAAAAGAAAGACATTTATATGAATATTGAAAAATCTAGTTTTGAAAATCTTTAAAGAGCCATGAAATTTCACGGCTGTATGTTTTTCATAATTGGAAAAGCAATTACAAACTACCAAGTCCAGTTCTATGTCTGATTGTTCGTGTCAGAAAAATTAAAATGAGTTCTCTGAGATCATGTTGCTTGTTAATTCATATCTTCATTCATTGATTTGATAAATATCTACTGAGCCTGTATCATGTATTAGGAATCATTCCAGGCACTGGGTAAAAAGTAGTTAACACAATGGTCTTGTTCCTTGTTCTCTCAGTTTATATTCTATGAAGAGAGGGTAAAAAATAAACAAATGTCAAAGAATAATTTCAAGACATTAGTTAGAACATGACCAAAGTTTACTCATATCTGAAGGAAATCAATCTTGTAAAGATTGTCTCTTCAAACAAAAACAAAATCAGTGTTTATAAAAGCTAAATCCACAGATATTCTATACTCTGCGTGCTATAGTCTTTTTCCATCTTGGATATGCTGATTGCCTGAAAGCTATTGGGAAGAACACTTTGCCCTTTGCCCTTTGAAGAAGCTAAGTTATCAGAAATGGCACTTTTAGTTATTTGTGAGTTTCCCAAAAAACCTTGCAGTGTCACCTGTAAAATAAAAGTGATGTCCTCTTCCCAATGTGATGGCTGCTGTTGCTTTCCTTTTGTGCTTCAACTTTATTCAGCCAGATCTGTACTATTTCTCACCTTCGGACTACTTTGTAACTATTTTATTCAACCTCAACACTCAGAAGAACAAGGTTATCATGATATGAGAATTTGTTTTCATTTTGAAGTAATATTATCAGCTGGATGTTGGCCAGGGATAATGGCTGTAGTAACATTAAAGCATGTAGGCATTAAAGAGTAGAGGAAGGCAAGAACTGTGAGGGTTATTACAAATATTTTGAGAAACATTAAACTATTTCATAGTCAAACAAATGCAGGCCAAAAGGGACAAGCTTAGTCCTTTTTCAACATCTTAGTGGAAGTTACAACTAATGAAATAAGACAAGAAAAAGAAATAAAAGGTATACTGATTGGGAAGAAAGAAATAAAACTGTCTTTGTTCACAAATGACACCATCATCTATGGAGAAAATCGGAAAGAATTGACCAAAAAAACTGCTGGGACTAATAAGTGATTATACTGATGTTGGAGGATACAAGGTTAACATACAAAGTAAATCACTTTCCTACACACCAGCAATGAACAAGTGGAATTTGAAATTAAAAATGATACCATTTACATTAGTACCCCCCAAAAAGAAATATTTAGGTATAAATCTAAAAAAATATTTACAAGATCGATGTAAGGAAAACTATAAAACTCTGAAGAACAAAATCAAAGATCTAAGTAAATGGAGAGATCCTCCATGTTCATGGCTAGGAAGAGTCAATATTGTCAAGATGTCAGTTCTTCCTAACTTGTCCATAGATTCAATGCAATCCCAATGAAAATCCAGCAAGCTATTTTGTGGATATAGACAAAAAGTTCATACGGAGAGACAAAAGACCCAGAATAGCCAATACTGACGAAGAATAAAGTTGGAGGACTGACATTACCCAACTTCAAGTCTTACTATAAAGCTACAGTAGTCAAGACAGTGTTGTACCGGCAAAAGAGTAGACAAATAGATCAGGATCAGAATTGAGAGCCCAGAAATGACTCACATAACCAGTCAATTGATCTTTGACAAAGCAGCAAAAGCACTACAATGGATCAATGAAAGTCTTTTCAACAAATGCTGCTGGAACAACTAGATATCTGTATGGAAAACAATGAATCTAGACACAGATCTTACACCTTTCACATAAATTAACTCAAAATGAATCATTGGCCTAATGTAAAACCTAAAACTATAAAATTCCTAGAAAATAACATAGGAAAAAACCTAGATGACCTTGGGTATGGTGATGCCTTTTTTGATACAACACCAAAGACACAGTCCATGAAGGAATTATGGGTAAGTTGGATTTCATTAAAATTAAAAACCTATGGGGGCTGGCCCCGTGGCCGAGGGGTTAAGTTCGTGCGCTCCGCTGCAGGCGGACCAGAGTTTCGTTGGTTCGAATCCTGGGCACAGACATGGCACTGCTCATCAAACCACGCTGAGGCAGCATCCCACATGCCACAACTGAAAGGACCCACAGTGAAGATTATACAACTGTGTACCGGGGGGCTTTGGAGAGAAAAAGGAAAAAAAAATTAAAAAATCTTTAAAAAAAAAAACACCATTTAAAAAAAAAATTAAAAACCTATGCTTGTAAAATACAATGTCAAGAGAATACCAAAATAAGGCACAGACTGGGAGAAAATATTTCCAAAAGACACATCTGATAAAATACTCTTATCCAAAATATGCAAAGAATATTTAAAACTCAACAATAAGAAAACAAACAGCCCAGTGAAAAAATGGACCTCAACAGACACCTCACCAAAGAAAATATACAAATGGCAGATAAACATATGAAAAGATGCTCCATATCATATGTCATCAGGGAAATGTAAATGAACACGACAATGAGATAACACCACACACCTATTAGAATGACCAAAATCCAGAACACTGACAACTCCAAATGCCTGCAAGGTTGTGGAGCAACAAGAAATCTCATTCACTGATGGGGGAAATGCCAAACAGTACAGCCACTTTGAAAGATAGTTTGGTGGTTTCTTATAAAACTAAACATACTCTTCCCATATAATCCAGCAATCATGCTTCTTGGTATTTACCCAATGAAGGTGAAAACTTCCGTCCTTATAAAAACCTGTACGTGGATGCTTATAGCAGTTTTATTCATAATTACCAAAACTTGGAAGCAATCAAGATGTTCTTCAGTAGGCAATGGATAAATAAACTGTGGCACATTCAGATAATGGAATATTATTCACTCCTAAAAAGAAAAAAGACGTGAGCTATCAAGCCATGATAAGGTACAAAGGAATCCTAAATACATATTACTAAGTGAAGGAAGCCAACCTGAAGAGGCTATGTACTATATGATTCCAACTATATGACATTCTGGAAAAGGTAAAACTATGGAGACAATTTAAAAAATTAGTGTTTTTCAGGACTTGGGAGAGAGAAAGGGATGAACAGGTGGAGCACAGATTTTTTAGGGCAGTGGAAATACTCCATATGACACTTAAATGATGAAAACATATCATTATACATTTATTCAAACCCATAGAATTTGCAGCACCAAGAGTGAAACATAATATAAACTATGGGCTTTGGGTTATTATGATGTGTCAATGTAAGTACATCAATTATAACAAATTTAGCACTCTGGTGGGGACACTGACAATGGGAGAGGCTATGCATGTTTTGGGGTAGGGGGTATGTGGGAAATCTCTATACCTTCCCCTCAATTTTGCTGTGAACCTAGAACTGCTCTAAAAAAATTAGATTTAATTTCAAAAAAAGCGATCTACACAGAGTGAAAGATATTCTCAACACATACATCCAACAAAGAAGTCGTAGCTAGAATATATAAAGAACTCATACAAATCAACAGGCAAACAACTCAATTAAAAATTCCCCAAAGAGTTAAACAGCCGTTTCACAAAATAAGATATTCAAGTGACCAATAAATGTATGAAAGAGTACTCAACTTCATGAGTCATCAGGGAAATGGGCAATTCTTAAAAGGCCAATGAAATATCACTGCATGTTCTCTATAAATATCTTACATTTCAAAGACAGAATATAACAAACGTTGTTAAATATGTGGATTAAGTGAAAGTTTTATACATTGCTGGTGAGAGTGGAAATTGATTCAATTCCTTCAGAAAATTATTTAACATTATCTGAGAGCTAAACATATCCCTTTCTAATGACCTAGCAAGTCCATTCCTAGATATATCAACAAATAATACTACATCAGGGTTGTCTAGGGAAGTATCAGTCAAGACAGCATGGGACATACTTACACTTTGAACGGCTGCTAACTGGTCAAAAGATTAACTTTCATTAGGAAAAGAAAGTAATGCAGCTTTTTATTTTTATTACTTATATAGGAAGCAGACAATAAAAGAATTCCACTGGTGGTAACCCAGGTGACTGAGAAATTTTTCAGCACCACCTGGGTGCCCCTTTGGATCTACTGCAGCATTTGTAGAGGCCACGCTTCCCACAGGCTGTTTCCAACTTGTCTGAACACAGCAGGGCTGTTGTTGCTAGTCTATCACCACCAGATGCACAACTGTTCTAACGGATGACTCTGGCCATCAGTATGATAAAGCTTTCCTGGAATTTTGCTGCAGTCCACGAGTCTTCCTACCAAACCCCACTTCTTTCTTCCTATCTTCATAGGTGTCAGTCAAAGGCAAACACAGATGACAGAAAGTTGTCTCAATAGAGACCAGAGTCCCTTAATGACGGTGACCTGATGATCAAAAGATACATATTAAGTTTCCTAAGTTTACCTCTACCAACAGAAGGAATGGAATGGCTGTGCCCCCCCCCCCACAAAAAACTGAATCAGACTTGACCAAGACCCAGATTGTGTGCCTAAGATCCAAGGAGTTTGATGACTGTACATGAGACTCATCAGAGGAGTGCCACTCAAGCTATGTGGTTTGATTAGCCCCTAGATGGACTTAGGTGTGCAAATTTTGGTGGGAACTCCAGGAAAAAGTCTCAAAGAATAACCCAAAGACATTTAATTATAGTATAGTTGATGCTTCTATCTGAGGGAGATCAATTGTCTCTCTTAACAAATGTAAAGACAGCATTTATAAGGGCAAAACCACAGACAGTATATAGAATGGAGAGTCTTATTTACTCTTGTTTGTTTTTCTACACTTTGGACAAGCTGACAGGCTGAAAGCTACCAAGATATCCATTTGTCCTTAAAGAGGCTAAAAGAGTTGTCAGGTTCTTCAGTTGCCGTTTTGGTTCTTCAGGGGCTTTGTGGTCTTCCTGAGAAATTCTGTGATTTGTGCGATAGCTACTAGTGCCCTCTGTTGAGGCCTCCACCTTAGTTAGGCCATGTCTTCACCATTTCCCTCAGTGTATTTCTCACAAATAAATGAACAAATTAATTTCACTTGTTACTAAATTTTACTCAGAAAAATAAATAAGGACTACAAGATAGATAGTAATGTTTATATATGGGGGAAAGTATTTTAAATGGATGGTTATAGACATCCTCTCTATGGAGAGAAGGTGATTTTTGAGCTGAGTCTTCAGTGATGAGATGAATCAGTCATGCAAAGATTGCGAAGATAGCTCCTCCAGGCCAACTCATCTGATATTGGAATCCATTTGTGTTTTTCAAGGAATAAAGAGAAAAGCAAGGTGTTTCGCCTGTCTATAAGATAAGAAAAGATAAATGAGTTTGAAGACGTAGGCATAGTAAAAGATTTTCATCTTTTAAGTGAGACTGGAAGGTGTTATGAAGTACAGTTACATGATTTGCTTCATGTTTTAAAAAGATGACTCTGGCTGCTCTGTAGATAATGAATTGGGGACTGGAGAGAGTAGAAGCAGGGATGTGGGGGATTGTAATTGATTGCGTCATTGGAAATAGTAAAGATGGAGATCATGATGTATTTGGAGATAAGAGTACCAGGTGTTCAGCTGGACTGTTGTTTGTGTAGGGTGAAGCAAAGAGGGGAATGAACACTGACTCAGGATTTTTGCATGATCTACCAGTGGATGCAGTTCCATCAACTGCTATTGGGAAGATTAGGTGAGGACTCTGAATCAAGAGTTCTTCTATGGATCTGTCAGGTTTAGATTGCCCATTTGACATCCCAGTGAAGAAATCAAATGGACTGTTGGATACATGAGCCTGGAGTGCTATCAGTGGCGAGGATAAAAATATTTGGAATGGTGGGAGTGTGGATAGCATTTTAAAGTCATTGAATTACATGAGATCTTTTAAGAAAAAGGGTATTTAGAAAAATGGGGAATGCCCAGGATGGAGCAATAGAATACTTCAGAGACTGAATAAAGGAGGACAACTTAAGAAAGGCGATTCAGAAGAAGTGAAGAGAAGAAAGTGTCTCAAAGATTATGAAAGGTCAATTAAGAAGAGGACAGAAAAAAATGATCATTGGATTTAGCAATATGGTAGTTTTTGGTCACCTTAACAAAAGCAGTTAGTGAAGTGGTGGGGATAGAAGTCCACATATTCCACTGTAATATGAGAGAAGACTGACCATGTTGATTTACGTGGAGGTCGTTGGAAAAATATTTTGATGGAAGTTGTTTTATCCAGTTTTTTCCATCAGATTGCTTAAATCCTATAAGATTTTCTCAATGAAGTATGGCGTAAGGCACTGGGTGGAGGTGGAGGGTGTAATACTTCATACTGTGGAAGACAGACAAAAAGTTTACTTGGTTATCGTATTTCACATATCCCAAGGCTTGCCTGTAAGTCCGTGAAATTCTAATAAACTCACCAAAAAGATTAATCTTCCCTAGGATTTAATTCACATGCATGTGACTAGAATTGGCTGACCTTTGTTACTTCCTACAAACACCCTACTTCTAAAATTGTAAGATCTATCCTGATGTCAGATGGAAGCTTAGCATAACAAGCATCCAAACAATGGTTTGTTTACATCAACTCATATGTATAATTATTTCCCTCAAAAAGAATAATATGTCGAGGTACTTTTTAGGGGAGTACAAATCACACGTTGGGTCCAAACAAGAAAATGTTTGAGAATAACTGATTTAAAAGATGTATTTGAATTTATAAATATTCGCAAAGTTTAAATACTGTGATCTATGATACGCTCCTTTCACATTCTCATAGGTCACCTCACCAGTCCAAAAAAACACCTGTTATATCAATATGTGGCCAGGTTTTTGTACTGTGTAAAGAAGCAGTATCTTCCTTTCTATACTGAGTTAAAAATAAGACATTGATGGTTGTTAAACACACATACATACATACTCAAACTCATACACATACAGATAGTAAATGAAATCCAGCATGGCAATAAGTGGGCACAAATCAATAAAGATTCCAAACAGTCCATGAGGAGGTTGTGATAATATGTAGGAATGCTCCTGTAATCAATGTGGCAATCATTCAAGATCCACACAAAGAAATGGTCTTTGTTTTCAAGTGATAAACATAACAGTTAAATAATTGATTCCTCACTTTATACTTGGTTCTTTGTACATATTATTACCAAATCTTATTATAAGACTAAAAAGAATTATCATTATTTCCCATTTTATAGATTAGGCAACCTTGACTTGGGGAGATAAATGACAAGTCTAAATTCACACAACTGTTAAGATCTTGAGCTTGGATGCAAACTCAGGTCTTTCTTAGTCCAGTGTTGTGCTTTTTCTGCATTATCTCCAAAAAATATCAAATAATTTGAGTGTTCTAGTGGTGACTGTGTTACAAAACTCTTTCACAAGAGGACATCTGTGTATGGATCTGACAAAAAACAGATGTAAGGCGTGTCTTAGAATGTTCCAGTCACTTCCAGGAATAAGTCAACATGAATAACAATTTAGATGATACCTAAATTCTGAATCTTTTCCTACTATATAAAATTTCCACTGAGCAAGATATGAGGACATATTACATAGAATCGACAAAGTACATATTCCCAAACTTTTAACTTACCCCCATCACGCCCCCACACACACAAACATGTGCTTCTTGGTAGCCACCAAGTGTTGGGAATGGCCAATCTCACGGCAATCTTAAGCATCTATCAAAGCAGCAAAAATAGATACGGTTGACCATTGACAACCTACACAGCCGCTGAAATTGAACATTGTCAAATGAATCTCAATCTTTATTTACCTTCAAAGTCTGATAACATTCAATCTCGTGCTGTAGGGAAGAGTAATTTCTAAACAATGATTTCTAGAAAGGGTAGTCTTACTATTCAGCTGAATATATTAAGTTCTGTGAGCCTCTGTCATTCTATTTCATTTCATATGTATTTCATTTCCTAAACTTTATACACCAATTCTCTCCACTGTGTTCATTGTTTTCATCTAAATAGTGAATGATGAAAAATAATAATCAGATTCGCTCTGAAACAACAAAATCTTGGATGAGAATGGATGCTTGAAAACACCCATGACTAAAAGTTTTGTCCGTTATTTTGAGGAGTAGTTGCATATACCAGCCCCAAATTATAGAGACTGAATGGTCAGATCTTTATGAAATCTGTTGCTGTTTTTAAAATTATGTCTTCAGGCTGATTGCTGTTTGAAATGCATTGATTCAGGCATTGTAAATGAAAAGATGCCTATATTTAGTAGGCAGTAAATTCTAATTATTTTAGATAGAAGCAATGACTAGTCAAAGAAGGAAAGAGAAAGTGAGTGAAAGGAGGCAATGTCAGTGTTAAGTCAGAACAACTGCTTCTTATAAAGGTAGGGAGGTGACCCAGCCTCAGCATCTCCCAGTATAGTCTATAGTCTCCTATAACAGAAATGACAGCTGACAGAGCTAGGGCTAAAACTCAGAGTGTTGTGATTGAATCCTATTAGCTAGCCACACTCTTTAGTTATTATGACAGAAAATAGAGCCTTTATGACTTTATCACCTGTCTCTTTGTTTTTAAACATAAATATAATCTCCATTTGCATGCCATCTTAATCCCTTGCAATTTCAGAGTTACTTCACTGTCCATCAAGATTCTCCTGGAAAATACATCAATAAGAATAATTTCCTCTGCAGTCATCGTACATGTCACAAAATCCAGGCAACTAAGGAAAAACGCACTGCGTGTTCTTATGTGAGAAATCAATATTATATAAATATTTGTAGCTTCATTGTAAGTAAAACCATCCAGTAGCAATCCGCCCAATCAAGGCACAGCTGGTGAATCAAGAATGGCAATAGAGTAAGTCAGTGATAACCTAGAATTGTCCCATAGTTGAAGCTAGAGAGGACTCACGCTTAGTAGTGTACTACTTTATTAAAATTTTAGATTATAAACACTGAGGGAGTTTGCAAAAAAAAAAAAAGCTATTTAAAACTAGTTGCTTGTTCTAGTCTCTAACATCAATTTACATGATAAATAAGCACACATTTGACAGGCTGCTAAATATTACTCTTGGAATCTATTAGTAAGAAATACAGATTTCTGAAATTTAATTCCCTAAGCTTAATGAACCTAGTAAATTTGATCTGATGTCTTCTCAAGTTAATATGTTAAGTCTAAATTGACTTATTTTTTTATAGGGACAAATCTGTTCACATTTAAATTAATCTTGAAGAAAATATGTATTGCTATAGAAATGTGCTATTTATAGTCCTCATATATGAGGGTCCTTATTTGATTTCTTTTGTTTGATATTTAAAAAGGGACAAAAATAATTAGCCAGACGTAGTGCTTGTTTAGCAAATGCTAGTTTCTTGAAAAAGTTTTTTAAGATGAGACATTTAATTCATTATGTGTGACTGACTGCCCACGAAATGCAGCCTCCTCACGGCCACAGTGAAGATGCAAACTTCCCCCCAAAACTTCAAGCCCATGCAAATGGCTTCTATACATTTGCATATATTTCAACATAGTTTCCTATTTATGTCATGTTTCATATATATGATGTCACATTTGCTTAACTTTCATATTTACTTCATGATAGAGACTATATACAACCCACATTTATAGAAAACTTCAATGTAACACATTTATAGAAAAAAGAGAGTCTTACATTTAGAATCTTAAAATGTAATATCACAAAATCATAAAACCACAAAACAGAGAATGTATAAATAAAGATCATAGTATAAATATTAATAATGGGAGGGAACAGCAAAATTATCATGATGAATAGGCCCAGGATTAAGTAACCGAGGATGTAAATAGAAGAGAATTATGAGATGTCACATTTGGACAGACCACAGCCAAATGATTTATGCAGCAGATATGCACTGAGCGCCGCCTGTGCATTGGGTCCTGTGTGGGGTGCAAAGAACAAAGTACTTTAAAAGGGAAGTAGGCCCTGCCTTCAAAGACCTTATAGCTGCCGAGAGTGAGAGTGACAATATTGACCAAGTAATCCTTCCAGACGGGTATATAAACCATGAAAAGTGCTGGGTTGGAAGCATGGAGAGGTCTCCTCTCGGCTGAGATCCGAAGTGTGAACAGAAGTTACCGGGTGCAGTTGGATCGAGGAAGAGGTTAGGAAGCGTTCCCAGGAAAGCAGGAAATAGCATGGGAGGAGGTCTTGAAGCAGGAGGCAGCAAAGGACATGTGAAGAAGAGACAGAAAGTTGTGTCTGAAATGTTGAGATTGGGGGCAGAGAGCATCCTAAGTTGAGACCAGGCGGATAGTTGAGGGTCAGGAGATGTAGAGTCTTGTTGGCCACTGAAGCTTTTGGATCTTTATTCTAAGTATGAGAGAAAATTCCTGGAACATTTTATGCAGAGGTGATTCTTTTTAAAAGATTATTCAAGTAAGGTGGAGATGGTATCGGAAGGCTTCCAAAATGAAGTGGGAATCAGCTAGGTGGCTGTTACAATATAGTTCAGGCACGAGGTTGGCTGTGCTGGAAGCACAGATGGAGTAGAAATAGATTGATTTGAGAGATATTTAAGTAAAGAAATCAAAAGAACTGTCAATGAATTGAATGTGGGGGAGGGTGACAAAATTTTGTCAAGATGACTCCTAGTTTTCTAGCTTGTTCAACTGGTGATGTCACTTACCGAAACTGAGACTCCCAGAGGAAGACAAGATTTGAGAGTGGATAATAGGGTGGAAGATCATTGTTTGGGTTTTTGGTGTACTCGACTTTGAAGCATCCAAGAAGAGATGTCATGTAAAATTTTGGATAAAGAGTTATGGAGGGGCCAGCCCCATGGCCAAGTGGTTAAGTTCGTGCGCTCTGCTTCGGCAGCCCAGGGTTTTGCCAGTTCGGATCCTGGTCATAGACCTAGCACCGCTCATCAAACCATCCTAAGGCAGCACCCCACAGAGCAGAGCTACGAGGACCTACAACTAGAATATACAATTATCTACTGGGGGGCTTTGGGGAGAAGAAGACAAAAAAGGAGGAAGATTGGCAAGAGAGGTTAGCTTAGGGCCAATCTTTAAAAACAAAAAATGAAAAAAGAGTTATGGAGCTCAGAGGAGAAAGCTGGACTAGACATTGAATTAAAGAGACTTATTGGCCTTCTCCAAAGCTTAGTTGAAGAATGAACAAAGAAAGGAAGGAAGGAATGGGTGTGTTATAGTGTGGAAGATGAATTCAGAGGTAAAAATGTTACTGGAAAATTTACACAGCTAACGGCCTCAAAATATACTATTTATCTTAGTGATTTCATCATATCAGGATACGGACTTCTGTTCTATGATCTAAGAAACAGGATTTTCAGTTCCATCTTGGTCTAGATCACAAGACATTCAGTTACTATTAAAATGCCAGACAGAAATACAAGGAGAAAGACAACTCTCACTGAACGGCAGGCTCATGAGAACACAAGCAGCCTATTCTTTCACTGCAGAATGATGGACGTGGGAAGTTTAGCTACAAATGGTGCTTAATGATAATGAGATCTTAGTTACGTAAAGCATAATGGCATCAAGAGTTGATAATCTAATGCCTTTCTCTTGGAAATACCTGGATGCCTGTCCCACGAGTCTTCAGACTTTGGCCTCTTTTCTCTAGTCATTGTTAAGAGAGGGTTACCCACTTCTGATTATTTGGGTTTTCAGTTTCTATTCTCCATGATGACATAGCCTTTTTTGTTCCTAAACTTTTCTCAAATCAGACTTTTTGCTGAGGCTTATTGTACTTTCCCTCATCCATAAATAGAAAGCTGAAAGTTCTCCTGATTATAAAGAAATTTCACACTATAAAATGTCAAAAACTAAAGATTTAAAGAAATAAAAATCAATTGAATACTCACTACCCTAAGACAATCAACATTAACATTTTAACGATTGATTCATGCATCTTTTTAAGCACCATATGTATCAGGGAGTCATTATTATTATTATCGCAGTTATGTTCCTTTACCCTCTCTTTCATAATGTATTTCTCGAGAATATTACAGTCTAGGTAACCAGTTTTAAAAACCTGCTGTGTACCTTTTCATACCATCTGTGATGCTTATATAATGAAATACAGATACATAGATACATCATGTAGATATAGATAAATAGATAAGTAGATATGTACATATGGACATGTACCTATAAATGCACATTCTTCTCATTGTGTTATAAAAATAGAATCATATTTTTACCCCTGCTCAATTTCATGTTTTTCTCATTTAATGTGAAAGTTATATTCTTCTTTTAAATGCTCTGTAATAATATGGATGGTAGAAACACTATGGTATGAATATCATGCCATATATATATATAGTAACATTTATTCAATCATTCTCCTATTGATGAGAAGTCACTTGTTTCTACTTTTTACTAGAACAATGTTGCAATAGACATCCTTATTAAAAAATGCTTCTATATTTGTTCTGTATTTGGTATACAGTCCTAGGAATCATATGCTTAGTACAAGACTTTATGTTTCAAGAAGCCTGTAACAATTCACATTTCCATCAGCAAAGTATGAGAATATTACATTACTGTAGATTCAATTTTCTCAATAAGAAGTACCAGTGACATAACTCTATTACTCTAATTTAGATTTTCTTGCCCCAGACAGGTAGAGAATCAATTCATGCTCTTCTCTGATGTCTTCTGAATTTTTTCTAAAATATTCATTTTATTTATGTATTTATATTTTAGTCTATATGGCTTCATTTTTCATCCCAGATTGACAGTTAGTTGTATTATTGCCATTTAGTAAGTAAATCATCTGTAGCTCACCAAGTTGATATATCTATTTTATATGTATCAAGGTTCCATGTATAATGGTGTATATTTTTAGACCCAATATATGCAATGATTATTTTATTTTCCTGTTTTATTGTATTTACTAAAACCTGTAAGTAATGTTGAATAATAAGGGAGAAAGCAGCCACTTGTGACTTGTTCCTATTTTTAGTAGCAATAGCTTTATGTTCCACCACTTACAGCGATGCTTGTTGGTGATTTGGACAATGTCTCTGATATTTAAGTAGTTGTTTCTAAGCCTATTTTACTAACAATTTTTATTTTTAATGGCCTCTGAGTCTACCAAATGACTTTTTAGCACATATCAATAGTGAGCATATGGTTTTTCTCCATTGATTGAATGATATCATAGACTAGGTTAACAAATTTTCCTGATATTCCAAGATCTTGCGTTCCCTGTTATAAATACTAATGGCCGTAGTGTATATTTACTTTATCATACCTACTAAGTCTTGATTTCCCAGTAGTTTATTTGGTATTTTTGTGCCTATATTAATGAGATTGATCTATACCTGGGGTCTCTTTTTTGTTTTTGTATCAATAAAAAAGTAGTGTTGACTTTATTACATGAATTAGAGAGCTTTTCATCATATTTGATATCATCCAGTCTTGATAATTTTAATTTTTTTAATTGAGATTCTTCAATTGCCCTTCTAAATGTTTCATGGGTAATTTCTCCACCAATTTTTTTTCTTCATAGGTAAGTTTTTATAATTTATGTTTTCTTATTAAATACTCTATATCTTTGACGTTTTAAAATATGTAGCCACAGGCTTGCATTTGGTGCTATCTTATTTTTTTCCTCATGCTTCTTTTACAATTCTCTTATAACCTTTCAGTATTTGTGGTTATTTAACCAAACTTAGTTCAAATATTGTACATTTTTATTGCCTTTCTTTTCCTTAGTCAGGCTTTTGAGGGTTTTAATGTTGTATTTATTCCATCTAATTTTCTTTTTGAGATTAATTTTGCTTTTATCTTTACTGATTCTTACACCTAATTTCCTTTGGATTATTTTGCTGTTCAGGTTTCTAATATCTTAAACTGAATATGTAGATTTTTCACTTTTAGTCATTTTCTTTAATATTCAACAGATTAAAGTAGTAAGTGTTCCTCTAATTAGAGCTTTTATTGTGTTTAAAAAGTTTTTACCTTAGTAAATCTTTTCATTGCTTCTTGAGTTTTATTTCCTTTGTAGTCAAAAGGTTTATTAACAGTGTTTCTTACTTTTGACATAGATATTTTGCTTTTTATTAAATATCATCCATTCTTTCTAGATTTTGATCATACAATATGGTCTGCATAATCTCTACTTTTAAATATAGTTAAGGTTTTATTTGTGGCTATGATGTATTCAATTATTAAAAAAACTCTCTGGACATATAAAAGTATTTCCTTTCTGAAATATATAGTATTCTTCATAGCTATGAAATCAAATTTGTTATCCCTTTTTACTAGTAAGTCTGTTAAATTCTAAAAGATACATGGTAAAAAAAAAATCCTATTCTGTTATTTTCAAAATTTTATTTCCTGATCATTTTATTTTATAGGATTCTGGAGTTACAGTCTTTTATTCTCAGACTCTGTGGACCCATTTTTGCAAATGAGCAATTAAATTTCACTCTTAACTTTTTACTTTGAAAAAATTTTTTTTATATTTTGGATTCTTAGAAGAGTTTTTTCTTCTTTTCTTTGGTGTTCAGTGTTGGATTTTTGTTATGATAAAGTAATCTGATCCTCCACTACTGCTATACTGAATCACAAATGAAGATACCGATGCCCAGAGAGGTTAAGTAACTTGCCCTCGTCACTCAGCTAGTTAATGACAGAACAGCCTTCAAATCCAAGCAAAATCAATACCCTTTAGCATTACATTATCTTGAATAAATGATTATGGTGGACAAAGGACATTAACTGACTGGTAGCTCTTCTTCCATGATAGCGTATGAGGGTTTCCTCTTACTAAATATAGAAACAAAGGGCATAATCTTCTGTTACTTAAAAAGAAATGTAAAGGTATTTAACATGAAATCTGTTTCAAACATCTGCTCTGGCTGCTGACCTTCCTATTCAGTAATTTAACAGAAGATCTATGCAAAACAGTTGAATCCATAGGGAATAATATTTACTACTGTCGTACCATATTGTACACATGAAAGTTGCTATGACAATTGCATTTTAATGTTCTCGCCATAACAACAAAATGGTAATTATGGGAGGCAAAAAATGTAACTAACCTTATTGTGATCAGCATTTCACAACATATACATATATCAAATCATCACATTATACACTTTAAACTTACATAAAATGTCAATTATATCTCAATAAAGCTGGAAAAAATTAATTACTATCTATGGTTATGAACTTCAAACTCAGGGGCCACACCTCTTAAAAGAGGAGAATCACAATGAGCCATGGAGATCTTTCAGCAGAGACTGTCATCTTGCTTGTTTCCTGTCCCACACCTGTCTTCCTCAGGCTCCCAATTTGGGTTCTAGGTTGGAACACGAACCTAAAAAGGAGAGCATCTCTCCACTTGCCTTATTATACCAGGTGTTTGAAATTCTGAACAAGTGTAACCTGAAGGAAAATACAAAGGTTGCAGTTGGGTTTAAACCAGGGTCCAGATGAATACATCTCGTTAAGGTAAATTGAAGGAGAAAACATTGAAATATCTCATAGACCTAAATGGTAAAATTAGATTTTAGCAAATAATTGGATAAATACGGCATTCCTTTCTCTATTACCTAAAACTGGAGTAGTTCACATTTTGCCTTCATTCATTTTCTTCTAAGTCCAACCTGGAGTGGGTTCCTGGACAAAGTCAAACTCTGCAGGCTCATTCGAAGGAGACCTCAGCAGTCTGTTCCAATCATAGTCTGCAGTAGACCATGTCAATTTTAAAGCACCTCAGAATAAGACTTCATTTTTATATTTTCCTGAGTTGTCTTTTACTACATTAAGCAAATAGGCTTTTTAAATCTTAAAGGGGAAAACTAGAGTTTCAAATGATAGTAAATTATTATCAATATTTACCTTAATTTTAGATTTTTGGAAGATAACAGCAACATGAAAAATAGTCAATAAACTGCACTATCAAGGTCAACAATTTTTAGTACTAAAATCAATTTACAGTATGTTTGCTTGAGGTTCATATAAATTTGAAGAGACAGTGAGTGTAAACAGAATAGCTGATTTCTTGGATGCACTCCAATATAATTATAGCTATTCACCCTTGTGACTACACGTGTGTGCAGCTTGAAGCTATTTCCCTGCCCCAAGCCACACGAGCAGTATTTTTAGATAGGTTTCCAATTGATTGAAATGCAAAAATCTCTGTAAACTAGGAAAAAATGCTATCTAAAATAAATATCCAAGTCAATTTAAATCGTAGATTAAATATGTATTTTGGCATTCATGTCAATTCTTAGCTTGTAATCTCGTGACTTGGAATCGAGTTATCTCTAAGTATTTAATCACAAAATAGTGTATTTCTAATAGGCAATTGTAAAAAAAATCATCAATCACATTTATTACAAACATCTCATAAAACAGCAAAACGTTTATGGGATTGTGGAAGGCAGCTAGGTTGTTTTGTAATGTATAAAGATTTGCATATATAAAAAAAACAGCAGGCAGCAAACAAGGTTTGTTTCTCTGTTTTCCAAAAAGTAAAATTGCATTTGATATAATATCTACTTAATTTTTATTAAAATAGATTAAATATTTTTCTGGCAATAGCATTGATCATCACTATAGTCTAACAAGTTTACACTTTGAAAGAACTAAGCTCAAATCTTAATACATAGAATAGAACTATTTCTCCAGCCCCGGGGGTGAATGAGAGCTCCTCAAACATATTTGTGATGTTAAATGATATTACCTTGTAATTTCATGCAGATATATACATATGTGAAATTGTTGTTATTGTTTTTTGTTATTGTTTTGCTTTCTAAGATGAGTATATTTAAGTGACAATAGCATTCTCAAAATAATCCTGTTGATAGTTTACATGGCTGGCATTGTTTGCATGTGGGTAAGAATAAAATGAGATTTTTATGGAGAGAAAGTGGAGCTCTTTGTATCTGTAGCCTTAAGGCCGCCAACTGTCAATACCTTAATCCACTAATCCTCTCTGTCATCATGTGTTCACGTGCTGGGCAAACACTCAGAAATCATCTTCAGAAACTCTTTTTTCCCAATCAAGAGTATACTCACTACAGGCTGTATGTTATAAAATGGATAATAAAATATTTGAATATTTATATTGAAAGCTATTGTTTTTAGGCATATCTTTTCCTTTTTTCCAAAAAAAACCACATGTCATGAAAATGGAAGAAACAAATGGAACAGTAAATAGAAAAATGAGTGACATCACATTGTATAAATCTGCAGGACTTTTTACATTAGGCTTTCAACTATCATTTTTAAAGATTCTGCCTTCTATTTACTTGTCAGAGACTAGATTTAATTTCCGTATGCTGCATAGAATTCTCCACGTTAACATATTGATATAACAAATTGCTGAATGTTTCAGTGATTGATTCTCGCTGACCAAAATGGGCTTTCAGATTAGAAGTCTTTCTTTTTTCCCTAGAAGACACCTGCTGAGACAGAAGTCTGACTGCCACACAAAAGAAATATATGGTTTCTTCAACTGGTGCAGTCTAGCAATTTGCAATGCTATCAAAAATTGCATTTTTTTTAATGAAAATTACCTAAGGATTTAGCAAAAAAAAAAAAAAAAAACCAAAACCTTGGTTAAAATGGACTAACTACCCATTCTGGGCAGTATTTAGCATACTGATTGGCCGTTACTTCTGTCACTCTTCTGACTACAAAATTATGACAGGCCCCACAGCAGGAAGCAAATGATCATTAATACCCTGTCCTCCGGGACACAATAAACTGCCATTCACTTGCATACAAATAAAATACACAAGGCTTGTCAGGCAAGGGGACAAAAAGGGAAAGATGCTTTTGCAAAATGGTTTGATACTACATTGGGATGGGACCACTCAACGGGTTTTGTTTTCCAGTCTATCTCATCATGGTAGGAAAATTCTTTTATATAGATTGGCTTTTAAAATATCCTATCCTTCCCTACTTGAGGTCTTTGAGCTCTTCAATTAAATGGAAAAGTCTTGCTTCTAAAGAGGGAAAAAAACCATTACAATCCTATAATTAATCCCACAACACAGAAAGCATAAAAAATTCTAAAATTCCATTAAAATGTAAGACATTGCACCCTTTTGGTTCAAATATAATGTGCAAAAACATTCTGAGTAACGTATTTGAATAATCCTGTTACAATTAGTAGGGAGGAAATATACTTCCATATCACATATTTGACGGGATCAATCAAAACAAAACACAACTGGAAAAATGATACTTGCCTGGTGTTACAATTGAAACTCCTCTGTCTATTTGTTACACTAAAGGTAACGCCGAATTTAAGTTTAATTAAATATTATCATATGACTGAGATTGCATCTTCTTATAACCAGATGATATGGGATTGAGGAATAAAATTAGGGCAACACTTGGTAAAGAACGATGAATGATTAATTCCTTCGACCTTTATTAAAGCAACAATTACTCTGATAAATGTTTAATTTTCAAACATTTAACCTAAACTTTTCCTGAAGGCATGCAGAGAACACAGCGATCACTGGCACACTCAGATATTTTTCATAGATTGTATATTCACCAGCCTAAACCTATAAAGCCATTATTTTACTCTGAAAAATGTATAGAATACAAATATTTAGAGTCTTCAAATTTAGTTTGCTTAATCCGTTTAATTTTATTGCTTTTCCTAAATTTTTATTCTCCTTGCAGTTTTCCAGTGAAACAGACAGATGTTGTCCTCAAGTATTTGAGAGTAGGTATTTATATATTCCCAACTTATAAATCAGCTTTAAAAGAGTTTGAACAAGAGACAGTTGCTGATTCTATCATTTAAACTCTAGGCTAAAAGAAACAAATTACTAATCTCCCAACAACATAAATAAATATCAAATGCATTATACTGAATGAAAGAAGCCAGACTCAAAAACGTATGGTTACCTTTATATGATATTATCTCAAAGGCAAAACTATAGGGACAAAAAAATAGATCAATAGTTGCCAGGAGCTGGAAGTGGGAGAAAAAGTTGACTAGAAATAAGCACAAGGATTTTTTGGCGTGACAGAGTTATTCTATATCTTGATTTTAGTGACAGTTACACAATGATGTGCATTTGTCAAAACTCATACAACTGTGCACCAAAATGAGTGAATTATACTGAATGTAAATTATACCTCAATAAAACTTACTTAAAAAAATTCTCTAGGTTTAACAATGTCATGAGAATACCAGAATGTTCTGAATTGGGGTCATTTAGTCTGGGCAAAGTAGCAGAAATGACAGTCATATCTTTAGAATTGGGCAGTTAGAAGCATTTTTGTAATTGCCTGTAGTGATACAGCTTCCAACGTTGAACGTTAGAAAGACGGAGAGTAGATTAAAAATACTCACTGCTATTTTAATGTCTCCCGCATGTGGCATTAAGCAATATTAGTTAAAACACTTCACCACAGATGTAGATCATGGTCTTCGAGAGGAAAGAAGAAAATGGCAGAAAATGCAGTTTGTTAGGTACACTAACTCCTTGCCCTTTTCCTGACTTGCTTCCTCCTTTTAGGCCTTAGACTCAATGACATTGTTAACTACACTGCTAATGGCAATGAAATAATCCACATCTTTCTTTGCAATGGCAGCAAGAGGTGATTCTCATTTTTACAGCAGTGAATAGATCACATTGTATAAACAAAGAAATGAAATGTCACTTCTCAGATGTGATAGGATTGTCACTATGTCCAAGTAGCCCCTAAGAAAAAATTTTAGCAGAGAAAATAGGGAACAACCTTTCTCATTGAAATTGCAGAGAGAATTTTTGGTAGTCTGAATGTTATTACCCAATTTGGATTATAGCCAGAAAAAGCATAAAAAATAAAAACTTCCCAATTATTTAGAATAATAAAAAACAGGACAATTGGAAAAATAGAAAGAAAAACAATTTGAGATATTATGTGAAGTAATAATAATCAGTAAAATTATGTATATAAATCTAAATCCATAAATGCAGAGAAGGAAAATTTATTTCAGAATTTACAATCAAGTGAGATGAATACAAGCCACACATTCAATCAAAATTGATTAGCTGATGCTTTTTGTCAGCCATTATTCTAGTGCTGGAATACAGTCATGAGCACGAGATGCTCTGCTTGCCTTCATGGACTTTGCAGTCTAAATAGCCGGAGGTGTGTAGTTTTCTGCCAAAGATGATTGTCATTCTATCTGGGACACAGAAGGGGAAAAGTGAAAATAAATTCTATACTTAAAGAAAAAGACACCACAAATTAGGTGCCTTTTTTAAAAAACAGAAAATAACTTGTTCTTCAATGGCTTTGACTGAGACTCAAATCAATACTTTTAAGATGCAACAACCAATTATTACAAGGTTATTCCCCGAACTTCTGGGCTGAACTTTAAACAGAATTAATTAGTTCTGCTTGAAGGGATATTAGTTCCTCAAACTATTTTCTTCTAAGTCTTTAGGGGTAATAGATAAATTCATTATCATTTAAACTCTTGATTATATAGCAGGAATTTATTATTCATCATCAGTCATTTATTATTGTTCATAGCTGGTATCCATCACAAATTTTTCCCTGATTTATTAAATCCTCTTTGCTGATTTATAAATCACTTGGAATGCCCTTCAAACAGGTCAGTTTATTATTTATAGGCGCCATGACCCGGTACAGTTTATTATTATAAAATAATTTTATACCTTTTTTGTGAAACACTTGGAGATACATATTCATTGTAATCCATTTAGTATGTGCATTACATCTCCAATAAATCAATACGATCCAAATATTATGATTTGTTTTCTAAAAAGTAGACTTTTTCCTCAATGATTTTGTTTTTTGCAGAAATAAGAAAAAAATATTTGCTGGATTATCTGCGGTCAGGTATCACCACTTCTCCCCATCACGGTCTTCTCCTCAGCAGAGAAGAAGCCAGCAACTCCTTTCCCAGAGGCCCGTTCCCCATATGTTTCTGAGTTAGAGGCCTCTACTGAGAAACACTCACACGAGATTTGGAAGGAGGAAGTGAAGGAGACGCCATAATTTTTGGATGCAGTCGTGGGCAGATATGAATTTCAAAGCAGCTTCCAGATGAGCCTCTTGAGAATCATCAACACCAGTCCTGCTGGCTGAGATGGTCTCAGGGAACCGCCGAGAGAGCGTTGAGAGGCCAGCCAGCAACTAGATGAGGTCTTTCAAACCACTCACTTCCGTGCTGCGTGCTGAGAGACTTTTGAAAAACTTACATAAACTTCTAATTTCTCACATTAAAAACCTCCATATGCCAAAATATACTGACTTCTGTTTTCCTGACCACAGTCTGACTGATATAAATATCATGCAATACAAAACTGTAAAAAATTCAGTGTTAAGTGGAGTGATTTAGACCGTGAATGCTGCCGAGGTTCAGAGGAGAAGGAGGAAGCTCCAGGCTTGAGGAGGGTGTGAAGTGGCTGTGGAGTAACTTTGTAGGGGGGCAGCAGGTATTGTACCTCTGCCTGACCCAGCAGCTGCCAGATCTCCCTCCGAGATAACAACTGGGAGAAGTCTGCCGTGTCTGAAACTGTCAAAGGTTAGTTTCAAGAGTCGACAAGAGGGAATTTATCCAGCTATTCAACACATGAGTACTGACCCAGCAGTTACTTTGAGACAGGCGCTATTCTAGGTACTTGGGGCTACGACATGCAAAGTTTCCCTCGTTAAGGAGTTTAGGCTGGAGCAAAGAATCATCTCAAAAGAAGCGATAAATATAAATAAGCAAGAAAATTAAATGATATCATAGAAAGTGCTGTGAGAAAAAGAAAAAGTAGAACAGAGGAAGAGGGATTGAGAACACAGGGGCAGAGGGGCAGGTTGCAATTTTATAAAGAGGTGAGCATAGTCCTCTTTGAGAGGGTGACATGTGAGCAGAAATTTTAGGTGAGAGTGTAAGCTAGCTTAATATGTAGAAAACATCACACAAAGCAGAGAGAAGAACTTGTACAAAGCCCTAAATGGGAACACATCTGACATCTGTAGGTATGACGAGGGGGCCAGTGTGGCTAGAGAAAGCATTTGTGAGCATACAGAGAGGTTAATGGAAATTATCCAACCTGAATCATAGGGAACAAAAAGTATAATAAGAAAGAAATAATACATATAAATGCAGAAATGGCAGGGGGTGGGGGAGACATACAATGGAGAAAGTTTAAGAAAATTCAAAAGCTGTTTCTTTGAAAAACCAATGTAACTGATTAACCTCTGAGAAGATAGAGCCCAAAAACAAAAAAGAAAGACATAGGTATATGGAAGAAATTACCGATATCAGGAATTTTAAAAGAGAGGAAGAAATCACCACAGATTCTAACTGAATTAAAAAACTAAGAGGGTTCTATGGAGGATTATATTTTCTAGAAATGGTTCAAACATCTCCATCCCACATGCCCTTTTCCAAGGGAATTTTGACATTCTTCCCACTCAGAGGTGTGGTCTGTGGTCTCTCCCTTGAATCTGGGCAGATTTGTGAGTGCAGAAGATATGATTTTATGTGACTTCTATGGCTAGGTCACAAAAGGTCCTGAGTTCCTGGCTTCTCTTGGGATACTAGCTGTTGTAACGGCGAGAGGTTAGCTAAGCTACTCCATGTATTGCTACCTTGGCATCCATTTTGTTTGGTCAAGTGGCCTGCAGGGGCCTTAAACTGACTCTAGCCCCCTCATACAAGCACATGCCCGAGATAACAGCATGCAGAGTCACAAGCAAATGCAAGTTCTTGACATGATTTCCCCAGTAGCCCTTGTAAGAAATAGCTCCCCCCTCCTCCCAGGGCTTTCTCCTTGTGTTCCCCTTAAATAATACCCCTGGGAGCTTACTAAAACCCCAATCTTTTTGGTTTGAATAGACCAATCTGGCCTCAGCCCAGGAACCTTAGAGCACTCCATCCATGGATCCTATTAAAAGCACAAGCCCCAGGTCCTGTCTTTCTCTCTGCCTGAACCCTGCCTCGACTTCCCCATGCAGCCTCTCAAGGTGTGCACTTCCTCGAAGACCTGTGAGTAATAAACTTCTCTATTTCCACTTCCCTTGTGGTCTTTTTTTGAACCTGCAGCTCACCATCTGGCACCCTGTGCTTCACTTAACAAATCTTAATTTAACAAAGTCATAACATGTAACCCAACTGCTATGTCAGGGTAAGTCTAAGCAGACCTTGAAGAGGGTGACACAGAGAGGAGCCAGGGTTCCCGTGCCCACATCTCTGATGGAAGTCCCAGAAAGCACCAATTTCCAGGTACAGGCATACTTTGTTCTACTGCACTTCTCTGTATTGCTCTTTGTAGCTATTTCATTTTTCACAAAGTGAAGGTTTGAGCCAATCCTGCCTTGAGCAAGTCTATCGGCGCCATTTTTCCAACAATGTTTGCTTACTTTGTGTCTCTGCTTCACACTTTGGTATTTCTCACAATATTTCAAATGTTTTCATTATTATTGTATTTGTTATAGTGATCAGCAATCACTGATCTTTATGTCACTATTGTAATTGCTTTGGGGCACCACAAACCGCACCCATGGAAGAAGGCAAACTTAATCGATAAATGTTGTGTGTATTCCGACTTCTCCACTAGCTGGTCATTCCCTTGTCTCTCCTTGGGCTTCCCTGCTTCCCAAGACAAGATAGTATTGAATTTAGGCCAATTAATAACCCTGCAATGGCCTTTAAATGTTCAAATGAAAGGAAGAGTTGCATATCTCTCACTTTAAATCAAAAGCTAGAAATGATTAAGCTCAGTGAGGAAGGCATGTTGAAAGCCAAGATAGGCTGAAAGCTAGGCCTCTTGCACCAAACAGTCAGCCAAGCTGTGAAGGCAAAGGAAAAGTTCTTGAAGAAAATTAAAAGTGCTACTCCAGTGAACACACAAATGATAAGAAAGTGAAACTGCCGTGTTGCTGCTGTGGAGAAAGTTTTAGTGGTCTGGAAAGGACCACAGCATTTCCTCAAGCCAAAGCCTAATCCAGAGCAAGGCCCTATCTCTCTTCGATTCTGTGAAGGCTGAGAGAGGTGAGGAAGCTGCAGAAGAAAAGTTTAAAGCCAGCAGAGGTCGGTTCATGAGGTTTAACCCATCTCCACAACATAAAAATACGAGGTGAGGCAGCAAGTGCTAATGTAGAAGCTGCGGCAAGTTCTCCAGATCTAGCTAAGATCGTTAATGAAGGCGCTGCACTGAACAACACATTCTCAGTGTAGATGAAACAGCTTTCTATTGGAAGAAGATGCCATCTAGGACTTTCACAGCTAGAGAGGAGAAGTCAGTGCCTGGCTTCAAAGCTTCAAAGGACAGGCTGACTCTCTTGTTAGGGGCTAAGGCAGCTGGTGAATTTAAGTTGAAGCCAATGCTCATTTACCTTTCTGAATATCCTACGGCCCTTAAGAATTAGGCTAAATCTACTCTGCCTGTGCTGTATAAATGGAACAACAAATCCTGGTTGACAGCACATCTGTTTACAACATGGTTTACCGAATATTTTAAGCCCACTGTTGAGAACTACTCCTCAGAAAAAAAAGATTCCTTTCAAAATATTACTGCTCAGTGACAATGCACCCATTCACCCAAGAGCTGTGATGGCAATGTACAATAAGATTAATGTCGTTTTCATGCCTACTAACACAACATCCTTTCTGTAGCCTGTGGAGCAAGGCATAATTTTTACTTTCAAATCTTATTATTTAAGAAATACATTTCATAAGGCTATAGCTGCCATAGGTAGTAATTCCTCTGATGGATCTGGGCAAAGTAAATGGAAAACCTTCTCGAAAGGATTCACTATTCTAGATGCCATTAAGAACATCGTGATTCATGGAAAAAGGTCAAAATATCAACATTAGCAGGATTTTGGAAGAAGTTGGTTCCAACCTTCACTGGTGACTTTGAGGCCTTCAAGACTTCAGTGGAGGAAGCCACTGCAGATGTGGTAGAAATAGCAAGAGAACCAGAATTAGAAGTGGAGCCTGAATGTGTTACTGAATTGCTGCAATCTCATGATAAAACTTTCATGGATAAAGAGCTCCTTCTTACATATGAGCAAAGGAAGTCGTTTCTTGAAATGGAAAATACTTCTGGTGAAGACGATGTGAAGATTGTTGAAATGACAACTAAGAATTTAGAATATTACATAAACTTAGTTGATAAAGCTGTGGCAGGGTTTGAGAGTCTTGACTCCAATTTTGAATGAAGTTCTGCTCTGGCTAAAATGCTATCAAACAGCATCGCATGCTACAGAGAAATCGTTCCTGAAAAGAAGAGTCAATCAAGGCAGCAAACTTCATTGTTGTCTTATTTTAAGAAATTGCCACAGCCACCCCAACCTTCAGCAACCACCACTCTGATCAGTCAGCAGCCATCAACATCATGGCAGGATTCTCCCCAAGCAAAAAGATTATGACTTACTGAAGGCTCAGATGATGGTTAGCATTTTTTAGCAATAAAGTTTTTTTAAATTAAAGTATGTGCATTTTTTAGACATAATGCTATTGCACGCTTAATAGATGACAGTATAGTGTAAACATAACTTTTATATGCAATAGGAAACTAAAAAATTTGTGTGACTCACTTTATTGTGATATTTGCTTTATTACAGTGATCTGGAACCAAACCTGCAATATCTCTAAGGTATGCCTGTATATGAATGAGTCTTCATGAAATTATTTCTCAAGCCCCAGTTGATCCATCCTAGCCATTGCCATGTATAGAAACAAGCTGACCCAGTGAGCCTAGCTCAAATTGCGGAATAATAAGTATGCCAAGAATTTGTTGTTGTTTTAGCACAGCAAATCTACTAGGATTTCAGGTAGTTTGCTACGCTTCAATAGATGACTGATACGGAGGCTATGAACAAATTTATGCCAATGAATTTATATATTTAGATGAAATGGACAAATTACCAGATAAATGCCATTTACCAAAAGAGATTCAAGAAAAGACAGAATATTTGAAAAGTCCTATATCTATTAAATAAATTGAATTAATTGCTTGATTAAAATCCTCCTCAATAAAGGATTCACTCATAAATTTTAACAGCCACTTAAGAAATAACACCTGGGCCCACCTGGTGGCATAGAAGTTAAGTTCACATGCTCCACTTCAGCAGCGTGGAGTTTGTCAGTTTGGATCCTGGTTGTGGAGCTATGCAAGGCTTATCAAGCCATGCTGTGGCAGGTGTCCCACATGTAAAGTAGAGGAAGATGGGTAACAGATGTTAGCTCAGGACCAGTCTTCCTCAGCAAAAAGAAGAGGATTGGCAGTGGAGATTAGCTCAGGGCTAATCTTTCTCAAAAAAAGAAAAGAAATAACACCAATCTTACATTATACTCCCATGTATGATAGAATAACTTTATCAGACTAACCCTCTTGTCAAGAACAAGTATAATAGCTGGATAAAATATATATTGCAACTATCTGAAAATATTTGAAATCAACCAAGAATATTAGAAGGAAAGGAAGGATATGCTATGAAATGAGGTCCACACATGCTGCTCCTTTTTCCTCAGGCATTTGTTGATTTACAGTGTGGGGAACAGAGACCTTATGCTAAGTGGTAGTCAGAGCTTACAAAGTCTTATTGCTCTCAGGAGGTGAAAGTAGGATTTAGCATTTTCTAGGAGGCTAGTGTTTGAGAGGTGAAGAAAACCTGGGCATGGTGAGCCCTAATTTCTACGTATAGTTTCCCTTCAAGGAATTTGCTGACTCCTTGGCCCCTTCTGTTAAGTGTAAGTTCCCAGGAACTAAATTGAGTGCTGAAACTGGAAACCTGAAGAACTTACTGAGCCATGATGTGAGCATGTGAGCAGTCCTGCAGAGTTTATGGCCCAAGAAGGTGAAACAGACACAATAACTCTGGAGTAGTTCAGCTGTGACTGAGAAGAGCTAAAACATAGACATGATAGGCATTCCCTAGAATTATAAGCAAACTAGAAAAAGTTC
Organism: Equus asinus; assembly: GCF_041296235.1. Lineage (NCBI taxonomy): Eukaryota > Metazoa > Chordata > Mammalia > Perissodactyla > Equidae > Equus > Equus asinus. The sequence continues at coordinate 91,500,763 of NC_091810.1, read as the reverse complement.
AGGGCCTAATAAAGCTTAAAATGCCCATCTGACTAGATCAAAATGATCTGTCTAGAATCTGTCAGCCTTCAAGAAAAAAATCAGATGCTCTTTGAAAGAAGATAAAATCAGAAAGAGCCTCTACAATTTTTCAAACACAATGTCCAGCATTTGGTCAAAAATTAGTAGTCATGCCAAGAAAGTATATATAATAACTGCAAACCAAGAGACAAAATAGGCATTACAGACTCCAAAGAGTCCATATATTGGAATTATCAGATTTTAAAAGAGCTATGATATATATGTTCAAAAGATTGAAGAAATGGAGAATTTCATTACAACCCAAAATACTATTAAAAGTGTTAAAGTAATATAAAACTGAAAGAAAAAGATTGATGTTAAAATTTACGTGAGTGGACTTGATACCAGATTAGTCATGTTAGAGATGTATTAGTAGAAATTATGTAGAATGAAGCCTAGAAAGGAAAAGAGGATGGAAATTTAGAGAAAAGAAGGAAACATATATGGGAGATGGTAAATAGGATTATATTTAATTGAAGTTACAAAGGGAGAGGAAGAGAGAATGGGGCAAAGCTATAATTTTAAAAAAATATGGCTGAGAATTTCCCAAATGTGAAAATAGACGCCATGCCAGAGATTCAAGATACCTGCAAGCACTGAGAAAAACATCTACAAAGAAATGCCAGCTACAGGTATTATAGTAAAAGTGCTGAAAGTTAAAGAGAAAGGGAAAAAACTGTAAAAACAGACCCCAAAAAGCAACAATAATAATGAAAACAAATTTTTCAATAAAAAATGGAAACCAGAAGACAATGTAGCAACATCCAGTATTGTAAGAAAATACTTGCCAAGTCAGAGCTTATAACTCACTGATACTTAGAAATAAACTCAACATAAATATATTTTCAGACAAAAATAAACTGAAAATGGTCATCACCCTCAGTCTTCCAATAAAAGATATACTAGTGGAAATTCTTCACGTAGAAAAAAAGATATTCCAGAAAGAAGCAAAATTATGTAGGAAGGAATGAAGAACACCAGAAAGGATAAATATTCAAGAAACTCTAAATAAACGTTGATTGTTTAAAACTACAGTAACAAACCCACACGGGGATAGCATACTGAAATAGTTAAATATTATGAAACAGCATCTCAAAAGGCAAGATGAGGTTAAGTAGAGTCAAATTTTTGTAATGTTCTTGCATCGTCCAGGAAATAGAAATCGTACTAATTTAAGGTAAACTGTAATCAGTCTGGAATGCCTGTTGAAATCCCTGGTGCAGTACTGTGGAATAGAACTTTCCGTAATAATAGACATGCTCCATAATCTGTGCTGTCCTCCACTGTAGCCGTTAGCCACATATGGCTACTGAGCACATGAAAAGTGGCTAGTGTGGTGGAGGAAGTGAATTTTTAATTTCATTTAATCTAAAGAGCCACATGGGGTTAATAGTTGCTGTATTGAACAGTGCAGCTCTAGAAAAATTACTAAAGAAGAGTAAAAGATTATACGATTTGCAAGCTAATGGAGGGGGAAATGAGATTTTTTTTATTGATGTCATAATAGTTTATAACATTGTGAAATTTCAGCTGTACATTATTATTTGTCAGTCACCATATATATGTGTCCCTTTACCCCCATGCCCACTCCCCAACCCCCTTTCCCTCTGGTAACCACTAATCTGTTCTCTTTGTCCATGTGTTGGTTTATCTTCCACATATTAGTGAAATCACGTGATGTTTGTCTTTCTCTGCCTGTCTTAATTTGCTTAACATAAAATCCTCAGGAGCCATCCAAGTTGTTGCAAATGAGATGATTTTGTCTTTTTATGGCTGAATACTATTCCATTGTAATATATATGCCACATCTTCTTTATCCATTCCTCAGTCAATAGATGCTTGGATTGCTTCCATGTCTTGGCTATTGTGAATAATGCTGCAGTGAACATAAGGGTGCATAAGTGTCTTTGAATTGTTGAATTCAAGTTCTTTGGATAAATACCCAGTAGTGGGATAGCTGGGTCATATGGTAGTTGTATTTTAAGTTTTTTGAGGAATCTCCATACTCTTTCCCACAGTGACTACACCAGTTTGCATTTCCACCAGCAGTGTATGAAGGTTCCCTTTGCTCCACATCCTCTCCAACATTTGTTATTTTTTTGTCTTGGTGATTACAGCCATTCTAACAGGTGTAAGGTGATATCTCATTGTAATTTCCATTTGCATTTCCCTAATGATTAGTGATGTTGAACATCTTTTCATGTGCCTATTGGCCATCTTTATGTCTTCTTTGGAAAAATATCTCTTCATATCCTCTGCCCATTTTTTTATGGATTGTTTGTTCTTTTGTTGTTGAGTTGTATGAGTTCTTTATATATTTTTGAGATGAACCCCTTGTCAGATATATGATTTGTAAATATTTCCTCCCAGTTGGTGGGTTGTCTTTTTGTTTCGTTCCAGTTTCCTTTGCCTTGCAGAAGCTCTTTAGTCTGATGAAGTCCCCTTTGTTTATTTTTTATTTTGTTTCCCTTGCCCAAGTAGACATGGTATTCGAAAAGATGCTTCTAAGACCGATGTCAAAAAGTTTACTGCCTATATTTTCTTCTAGGAGTTTTACGGCTTCGTGTCTTACCTTCAAGTCTTTAATCTGTTTTGAGTTAATTTTTGTGTATGGTGAAAGATAATGGTCTACTTTCATTCTTTTGCTTGTGGCTGTCCAGTTTTCCCAACACCATTTATTGAAGAGACTTTCCTTTCTCCATTGTACATTCTTGGCTCCTTTGTCAAAGATTAGCTCTCCATGTATGTGTGGTTTTATTTTGCGGCTTTCAATTCTGTTCCATTGATCTGTGTGCCTGTTTTTGCACTAGTACTATGCTGTTTTGATTACTGTAAGTTTGTAGTATATTTTGAAGTCAGGGATTGTGATGCCTCCTACTTTGTTCTTTTCCCTCAGTATTGCGTTAGCATTTCAGGGTCTTTTCTTGCCCCAAATGGATGTTAGGATTCTTTGTTCTATTTCCATGAGGAATGTCACTGGGATTCTGATTGGGATTGCATTGAATCTGTAGATCGTTTTAGGTGACATGGACAGTTTAACTATGTTTGTTCTTCCAATTCATGTGCATGGAATATCATCCCATTTCTTAGTGTCATCATCAATTTCTTTCAATAATGTATTATTGTTTTCACTGTGTAGGTTTTTCATCTCCTTGATTAAATTTATTCCTAGATATTTTAATCTTTTTGTTCCAATAGTAAGTGGGATTGTATTCTTGAGTTCTCTTCCTGTTAGCCCATTATTAGAGTATAGAAATGCAACTGATTTTCGTAAGTTGATTTTGTACCCTGCAGCTTTGCTGTAGTTGCTGATTATTTCTAATAACTTTCTGACAGATTCTTAAGGGTTATCTATATATAGAATCATGTCATCTGCAAACAGTGAGAGTTTCACTTCTTCCTTGACAGTTTGGATACCTTTTATTTCTTTTTCTCGCCTAATTCCTCTGGCCAAAACCTCCAGTACTATGTTGAATAAGAATGGCAAGAGTGGGCACACTTGTCTTGTTCCTGTTATCAGAGGGATGGCTTTCAGTTTCTCCCCATTGAGTATGATGTTGGTCGTGGGTTTGTCACATATGACATTTATTATGTTGAGGTACTTTTCTTCTATACCCATTTTATTCAGTTTTTATCATAAATGGATGTTGGATCTTGTCAAATGCTTTATCTTCATCTATTGAGATGATCATGTGGTTTTCATTCCTCATTTTGTTAATGTAGTGTATCGCATTGATAGATTTGCAGATGTTTAATCATCCCTGTGCCCCTGGTATAAATCCCACTTGATCATCGTGTATGATCCTTTTAATGTAATGTTGTATTCAGTTTGCCAATATTTCGTTGATGATATTTGCATCTGTGTTCATCAGCAATATTGCCCCGTAATTTTCCTTCTTCATGTTGTCTTGTCTGGCTTTGGGATCAGGGTGATGTTGGCCTCACAGAATGCATTAGGAAGTGTTCTGTCTTCATTTCTTTAGAATAGTTTGAGAATGGTAGATATTAAATTTTCTTTGAATGTTTGGTAGAATTCTTCTGAGCAGCCATCTGGTCCTTTTATTTTTGAGGAGGTGTTTGATTACTGTTTCAATATCTTTACTTCTGATTGGTCTCTTCAGATTCTCTATTTCTTCTTGATTCAGTTTTGGAAGGTTGTATGAGTCTAAGAATTTATCCATTTCTTCTAGATTTTCCAATTTGTTGGCATATAGTTTTTCATAGTATTCTCTTATAATCCTCTGTATTTCTGTAGTATCTGTTGTAATTTCTTCCTTTTCATTTCTAATTTTATTTATTTCAGATTTCTCTCTTTTCTTAGTGAGTTTGGCTAAGAGTTTGTCAATTTTATTTACCTTCTCAAAAAGCCAGTTCTTAGTTTCATTGGTCCTTTCTACTGGTTTCTATTTCATTTATTTCTGCTGTAATTTTTATTATTTCCCTCCTTCTTACTTTGGGCTTTGTTCTTTTACTAGTTCTGTTGGCTGGAGTTTAAGATTATTTCTTTGATATTTTTCCTGTTTGTCAAGGTGGGCCTATATTGCTATGAATTTCCCTCTTAGGACTGCTTTTGCTGCACCACATATGAGTTGATATGGTGTATTCTCACTTTCATTTATCTTCAGATATTTTTTCATCTCTCTTTTAATTTCTTCATTGAGCCATTGTTTTTTCAGTAGTGTGTTGTTCAGTCTCCACATATTTGTCACTTTCCCAGCTTTTTTCTTGTAGTTGATTTCTAGTTTCATAGCATTTTGGTCAGGAAAGATGCTTGATATGATTTCAACCTTCTTAAATTTATTGAGGTTTGCCTTGTTTCCCAACATATGATCTACCTTTGAGAATATTCCATGTGCAATTGAGAAGAATGTGTATTCTGCTGTTTTTGGATGGAGTGTTCTATATATATATATATTAAGTCCATCTGTTCTAGTTTTTCATTTAATTGCACTGTTTCCTCATTGACTTTCTGTCTGGATGATCTATCCATTGATGTAACTGGGGAGTTGAGGTCCCCTACTATTATTGTGTTGCTGTTAATTTCTCCTTTTAGGTCTGTTAATAGTTGCTTTATGTACTTTGGTGCTCCTGTGTTAGATGCATATATGTTTATAAGTGTTATGTCCTCTTGATGGAGTGTCCCTTTTATCATTATACGCTGTATCTCTTGGTCTCTCATTGGCTTTTTTATCTTGAAGTCTACTTTGTCTGATATAACTATGGCAACACCTGCTTTCTTTTGTTTGCCATTAGCTTGGAGTATCATCTTCCATCCCCTCACTCTGAGCTTAGGTTTGTGTTTAGAGCTGAGGTGTGTTCCTAGAGGCAGCATATTGTTGGGTCTTGTTTTTTAATCCATCCAGCCGCTCTGTGTCTTTTGATTGGAGAATTCAATCTATTTACATTTAGAGTGATTACTGATATATGAGGGCTTAATATTGCCCATTTTATCTCTTGTTTTCTGGTTGTTCTGTATTTCCCTTGTTTCTTGTCCTGTGTATTTCAGACCGCCAGTTCAGTGTGGTGTTTCTTTCAGATGGTTTTTCTCAGTTTTCTCTTTATTTATCATTCGTGTCTCTGTTCTGATTTTTTGCTTAGTGGTTACCATGAGGTTTGTATAAAAGATATCATAGATGAGATAGTCCATTTTCTGATAGCCTCTTATTTCCTCAGTCTAAGCAGTTTCCATCACTTTCCTCTTTCCCATGTAAGTTATTGTTGTCACAACTAATTCCATTTTATGTTGTGAGTTTATTATTAAAATGAAGTGATTCTAGTTATTTGGGGGGGCTTTCCTTCCCTATATCTTTAATGTTATAATTAAGTGTTTGCTAACCTGTTCTGATAGAGAGCTGCAATTTTCTGATGTTGTCTGTCTACTTATCTCCTTGCTCAAGGTTTTGTAAACCATTTCTTTTTCTTTCAGGTATGAGGGAGTTGATCACATCTTGTAGTGGGAGTTTTGTGGCAATGAACTTCCTTGGCTTTTGTTTATCTGGGAAAGTTTTCATTTCTCCATCATATCTAAAGGATAGTTTTGCTGGATAGAGTATTCTTGGCTGAAACACTTTGTCTTTCAGAATTTTGAATATATCATACCACTCTCTCCTAGCCTGTAAGGTTGCTGCTCAGAAATCCACTGAAAACCTGATAGGGGTTTCTTTGTAGGTTATTTTCTTCTGCCCTGCTGCCTTTAATGATTTTTTCTTCATCACTGGCTTTTGCCAACTTTACTAACATATGCCTTGGGGAAGATCTTTTTACACTAATGTAATTAGGAGTTCTATTAGCCTCAGTTACATGTAATTCTAGCTCCTTCTCCAGGTTTGGGAAGTTCTCAGCTATTATTTCTTTGAACAAGCTCTCTGCTCCTTTCTCCCTGTCTTTTCCCTCTGGAATACCTGTAATCCTTATGTTGCATTTCCTAATTGAGTCTCTTATTTCTTGAGGAATTTCTTCATTTCTTTTTAGTGTTAGTTCTCTCTCCTCCTCCATCTGCAGAATTACTGATCCTGTCCTCCATAATATTGGCTCTGCTTTTTAAGGACTCCAGATTTTTCCTTATCTCGTTTATTATGTTTTCCATCTCCAACATTTCTGATTTTTTTTATAGTTTCAATCTCTTCTGTGAAGAATTCCCTCTGTTTGTTGATTTTATTCCTGATATCAATAAACTCTCTTTCCAAGTTTTCTTATAACTTGTTGAATTTCTTTATGATAACTATTTTGAATTCTCTGTCACTTAGACTGTAAATTTCTGTGACTTCAAGATTGATTTTTGGGTACTTGTCATTTTTCTTTTGGTCTGGAGTGTTAATACACTTCTTCATATTATTTGATGGGGTGGACTTTTGCCATCACATAGTGGTAGTATCTGGTCACAAATTCCACCTGACACCACTGGGGGCAGCAGGAGCTGTGTTTTCAGAGCCTTCTGTGACCCCTGGCAGACATGCCTGTCCGTTGGTGGCTGTGCCAACAGGTCCTGTCTGCAATTCCTCGCTGGCCACATCTGCTTTACACATGTATGCTCAGGCACTCTGGTGAGGATCCCCTGCTCTAGTTGACTGGCCCAGCTGGTGCACCAGGTGGGAGGAGGAGGGGGGGCTTTCTTTTGCATGCACAATCCTGTGTGCCCCCTCTCTGCACTCACTGTGTGCCTCCTTGGGCTGCTCAGCTTGGTGTGGAAGCCCCCACAATTGCTTAGCCGCCTTGGTGTGGGAGGTTCCCACAGGCTGAGAGGCAACTCTGAGACCACAAGTATTCCCATGGAGGACTGCCTGTTGCCCCTTATCCTCATGGGGTCATATGCCAGCCACCACACAAGATCCCGTGCCCTGGATCACTGCTGCTCCAGAAGGAGAGGAGGTTCCCTTACCTCCTTCCACTGCATTCTGGGTGTTCCAACACCCCCACCTTCAGGTGTATGGCTGTGTGGATCTCTCAGATGTCTATTGTGTTGTGTTATTGTCCTCTGTTGGTATGAATGTCCTTTTCATTGTATCTTAGTAGGGAGAGACTAAGGGAAGAGCTCACTCCACCCTGATGCTGATGTCACTCCTCAAGATAATTTCTCTAAACGTAGTTTATCTAAAATGAGACAAGAGAGGAGGAAAAACAACAAAGAACAAATGAAACACACAATAAAAACCAATAGTAAGGTAGTATATGTAATGCCAAATAGATAAGAAATTACATAAAATGTGAATGGAGAAGATACTCTCCAAAAACGTCTATGATTGTCAGGCCAGTAAAAAAAAAAACACATATTTTGCTTATAAAAGTTATACTTTAAATATAAAATCACAGAAATCATGAAAGTAAAGAATATAAAAATATATACTATGTACATACGGAAAAAAAACCCTGTAAAACACTGGAAAAAGACTTTAAGACTGAGTGCTATTGGAGGTTAAAGTGGACATTTTATAATCATAAGAGTCAATTCAAGAGAAAGATATAAAATCCTAAGTTTGTATTCACCTAATAGCATGACCTTAAACACATGAAGCAAAACTAACAAAAATATAAGGAAAAATAGACAAAAATACAATAATAATTGATAGTACCTTACACTCCTGACAGAACAAGCACTTACAGAAAATTTGAGAAAGATGAACCAAATTGACCTCGCTGGCATATATAGACAGTAACTACAGAAATACATATTCTTTTCAAGTGTACACAGAATATTTACCAAAATCCCAATCAAAATACCATGAGGGATGTGTGTGTGTGTAAATGACAAATGAGTTCTAAAATGTATATGGATAGTAAAAGAGTCCAAAAAAAAGCCAGGACAGTCTTGAAGATGAGGAGCAAGTTGAAGCCTTATGCTTCCAGAAATAAAGACTTACTATGAAGTTACACAAATTAAAATAGCTTAATATTTGCAAAAATGATTTTAAAAATAGCCATTGGAATAAAATAGAGCCCAAAAACAGAAACATAAATTTCTATTACTTCTATTATGAAAAGCTGCTACTGCCGTGCATTGAGGAAAAGAGTGGTTATTTGCATGAAAAAAGAACCCTGCCTCCTTCACATCATACATAAAAAGTGAATAAACAAGTGGTTTGCAAGCAGATTCTCACAGGATAAAAAGATTCTCACAGAAAATCTTTATCACCATTGGAAAGGGAAAGATCTTTTAAACAGAGCATAAATAAGAAGATTAATAAGTTCAAATTTATTAGGTAAAAGATGGATTAACTGGGCTTCCTTGAAATTGAAAGTTGTTTATCAAAACTATCTTTAAGTATGTAAAGAAGTGAACCTCAAAACAGGATTTTTTAACAAGTATATGGCAAGAGTTTTTTTCTAGAATCTATAAAGATCCTACAAATCAGTAACAGAAAGACAACATAACAAAACAATGGGCAAAAGACTTGAACAGGTACTTCACAAGAGCAGATATTACATAGTTAATAAACATGAAAATAGAGAAAGAAAAACGGCAACTCTGGATGGCTAAAATGTAAAATTTTACAATACACAGTGTTGACAAAATGTGGGACAATCTTTGAACTTTCACACATTCTGGTGGAAATGTAAATTGGTAGAGTCACTTTAAAAATGTTTTGGCATTGTGTACTAAAATTGAACATATAGATACCCTATGACCTAGCAACTAACAATTTCATTTGTAACTATCTACCTATGAGAAATGAATATGTATGTGCACAAAAAATGTACAAGAATGTTCATAGCAGCACTATTCATAACAATCAAGATCTGAAACGAATAATTATATCTATTGATAATAGAACTGATCAATAAATTGGGTATAATCATATAACGGAATACTATTCTGCAACAAGGATGAACTCCTGCCACATGCAATAGCGTGGAGGAATCTTACATAAATTTAACTCCTTTTCTCAAGATGTTACATGGATGTGTTTATTTTTTGAAAAGTGTACAAATATATATTATAATTCAATAAAAATTTACTTAAAGATTTTACTATACCTTCTCTTTTGAGAGTAGTCTGGGGATGGGGACAAGGGAGGAAGGAGAATATTGCAGTAACCCAGGCACTGAATCCTACAGGTTGCCACATGGGAGAAGTGGAGATGGTCAGAAATAGCCTGTGTTCCTCCATATGTTTCAGGTAAAGAGTGAATAGTTTGCTGATAGGTTGGATGTGCTGTGAGAGAAAAGGAACATTCAAGGATAATTCCAAGTATTTGACTTTGAGCACCTGGAAGAACAAAGATGCTAACAAATGAAATGGAAAAGGTTTTAGATGCATCCGTGTTCTGAGGAATAATTTTCAGAACTCAATTGTGTAGCTTTTGGGTTTAGGCTATCTATTAGGCATCTAAGTAGAGCTGTTGAGTACTTCACTGCATATATAGTTCTGAATTTCAAGGAAGCATCTGAGCCTGAGATGTAAATTTGGGAGTAATCACCACTCTGATGTTATTTAGAACCATGAAATCAACTAGGAAGTGAGTGATGTTAGAGGGAAAAAAAGAGGACGAAGATTTGAGCCCTGGGACACTTCAACATTAAGAGAAAATTGAAGAGAAGAGAAGGAACCGGCAAAAGAGAGAGAGAAAGACTGCTAAATGAGAAAGGAAGAAAACCACAAGACTGAAGCACTCTAGCAGCAAAATGAAGAGCATGCATGAAATAAAAGAAAGATCAAGTGGGTCAAGTAAGATGATATTTGACTAGTGAATTGAGCAACGTGGAGTTATTTATGACAATGAGAATAGTACTGGCAGTCTATTCTCTTAGGGCTGGGGACAAAGCCCTGATTGGAACATGTTTAAAAGACAAAGGATGGATTAAAATATGTATATAATCTCACAAATGTAATGTTAAGCAAGAGAAAGCAGATACAAAGGAGTATATGTCTATAATTCCATTTATAAAAACAAAACCAAACATAACCAATCTTTGGTGTTAGAAGTCAGAAAACTTGACAGTTTGTGGAGTTGTTTCTGGAAGGGAACATAAAGGAGGCCTCTAGGGTGCTGGTCATGTTATGTTCTGGGTGTTCTTTTCATGGCTGTTAAATTTGTGGAAAATAACCAAGCTGTACACTTACAATACGTGCATTTTTCTGTTTTAAAAGCAAAAAAATGTGTGCACAAGAACTGGAGAAAGAAATATTGAAAACTCTTTAGAGAAAAGAGTTGTGAATAGAAGGAAAGAAATGAGGTGGTAGCTGGTAGGGAAAATGAAGTCCAGATTTGGTTTTGTTGTTTTCTTTTCCGCTTGTTGGAAGAAAGCGTATGTTTCTATGCAACCAGGACAATACACATAGGGAGACAGAAATTGGTCATGTGGGAGAGAGAAAAGAACTGGTTGGAGTGATGTCCTTGAGTAGATGAGAGAGGATGGGATCTAACATGCAGGAGGAGAGAGTGGTTTCAGATAGAAGCATGGACGGTCCATCAATGGTAGTAAGTGAGAAGCCAGTTTGTGGATGATAGAGATGTGCACAAAATTTTCTCTAAAATGCTTTGATCTTCCCAGTGAAATAGGAAGCAACGTCAATGGAGAATGAGACTAGTGTGGAGGTGATGAAGATGTGAAGAGATAGAGGAAAGTAAGCAATAGTCAGCTAAGACAGTGGTAGGGGAAATAAAATATAGAAATAAAGTGTGATCGCCAGGCAGTCTTTAAGTCTTACCTTAGTTTTGTGGTCACTAAGTTAAAAGCAAAATTAATCAGGACGCTAGTTTGTTTTTCTCCTACAATTCAGCTGCAGAGAAGCAGGAATTGAACAGTGAGCTAGATTTAAATAATATACTGGGTTTGCCATGAAAGTGCAAAGAAGTAGCGAAGTTGGGACAGGAGGGTATACACAGCAGCATTTACAATGTTTAAGCTGTGGCGGTAAGGAGAAGAAGCAGTGGAAAAGTGTCCCGATCAATGGATTGGAAGTCCCAATGGGACTGAAAAATTTGTTTGAATCAGTGTATTAATTATAAATTATAAATGCAAATTGTTTATAAAAATCATTATTGTTGTATCAGTCCATGATAGCTATCCTTACTTGCTATTCCTTTTTGTATCTAAACTCAATCTCCTCTTCCTAAAAATAAATTTTAGGATTTTTTTTAATGAGAATCTATTGGTAGTAAACTCTGTTTCTATTTTTCTGAAAGGGTCTTGATTTTGTTTTTATTCTTGAAAGATATTTTCGCTAGAAATCCAGGTTGACAGTTATTTTCTCTCAGCTCTTTGAAGATATCATTCTTCTGTCTTCTAGCCCCCCGAGTTGATATTGAGAAATCATTCGTCATCCTAATAGCTCTTCCTTTGTAGGCTCTCTTTTCTCTCTGGCACTTTTTTATAATCTTCTCTTTTTCTTTGGTGTTCTATAAATTTCCTAGCATGTGTGTAAATATCGATGCACTTTTATTTATTCGTTGGATTTGCTAGTGATGCTGAATCTGAAGATTGCTGTTTTTCAAATATATCCTCTGGGGATTAATTTTTCTCTACACATGGTTGACTGCTTGAAAAAGGGGGAGAGGGAGATTCCACAGGGAACCTGATGTAGCCTAGCTGTATTCAGGAGACTCAGAAGCATTTCAACCTAACAACTCAGATCTATTGGCATGCTTGCCAAAAGTATCTCTATATCCAGCTTATTTGTGTACACACATGTGTAAGCAAACACAAACAACTCCAGGTACAATTGTGAATCATGGAATGTGAGATTTGTGTATATCACATTCCTCTTTCTGCGCCTCTGTCTTGCCTCAAGCCTCGGGGTCAGCCAACTTTGGTCCTTTTCCTTGCAACATTCTTCTGGGTTGATTAAATCCAGAAAGATTCAACTATTTCTGATTAAGGTAAATGAGTTTCAGCTAAATTGTTTCATGAGCTGGCACCCTAGCATTTATGTTTTGAGCCTTTTTCTCAGTCAGTGGAATGAAAAATTTTGCCACTAGTTAAAAGCAATTTCAGGCACCAGCAAACAGGTAAAGAGACTTGGAGACTGGATGGCAGAAGTGAAAAGAGCACTGTATTGATGTCTAAAGGAATTGCCTGAAGTCCCCTATGTAAATCAGGTGTGTCACTAACCATACGCACATACAGCTGTGAGGTGTTTCCTAGTTAGGCTTTTTAAGGTAGACTGATAATGGGGAAGTTTGTTCACACATGGTCCACGATCTGTCTTATTTCTGATCATCACTAGTTTCCTAAAGAAAGACAGGTGGGGGATTCTCTAGCTTTTCTTCCTGGATCCACATCACCAAAGAGTTGTTAAGGATGAAAGAAGGTGTTTCTTGGTTTCTGGGAATCAAAGAACCTGTGCCGCCCGAGGGCACGTTCACCTGGCAGGCTTCCTCTCTGCAAAGCTCCCATGAATCTCCACTCCCTCTCCCACTCATCCCTCACCCAGAGCCTTATGTTTCTGCTTCTCACTCTGACATAAAATTTCGTATATTTTATGACACATGCTTTTAGAAAATTGTTAACTCACATTTCAATTATTTGAGCTGTGCTGAGGTGAACATGGAAATAAACAAAATATGGTACTGCCATGCCTGAGCTTCTCACGTGATTTCTGGTTTTGCCAATGAAGCGTCTGACAAAGTATAATAGAGTTATTAGAAACACTGATTTGGGAATCAAGAAGACTTATATATTTAAAACTGGTTTCATCACTTCCTGCCTCAAGTTTCCTCATCCATACAATGAGGACACTCCTCTGAGACAGACTTACCACAAGATAATGAAGCTTAAGCTTCAGGACCCCTCACAAACGGACCACTTTTGAGGCCTTGGGGAGGGCCCTCACAATGTGTTCATATGGTCATTTGTTTCTGTAAAACTTTTGAAAGTAAGATGCTGTTGTCTTTTTCTTAAAGAGCACCCTCTCCCAAATTTTACAAGCTTCACATCTCTTCCACAACACTTGGTGCGTCCATGATGTTGATAATAAATGTATATGTTTGTGAAGAGAATTAAACAGGCTAAACTTTTTCTTCTCTCTCTATCCTCCCTTTACCAACTAATTCCTCCTCCTCTTCCCTATTTTAGCTTGCCATCACTCCCTCAGAGAAGTTTCTAGACCCCTCCTCCACCCCCGGTCAGGTACGGGGTTCCATGCTCTCTAAGCACTCTGGCCTTCTACTTGTTGATGTCAAATTATAATTAAATGATTATTTCTATAGTTGATTACTTTTGTGTATGCATCCTCTACTGGAATGTAAACTATGAAAGACAGGTCTGCATCTGTCATGTTTATCACCATGTGCCCTACACCTATAAATCAATTAATAAATCCATCCATTCATTCATTCATCATTAATGGATTAATAATCAATGAATTAAATTGGCACCTAGTAAGTGCAAATAAAAAATATTTTCATTAATGTGCAACCACTTCACAAATATACAAGTCAAACTAGAATTAGGAATATTAAGATAACTAAAAATTACTATTTTTTTTTCTTTTGGTGAGGAAGATTGGCCCTGAGCTAACCTCTGTTGCCAATCTTCCTGTTTTTGCTTGAGGAAGATTGCTGCTGAGCTAACATCTGTGCCAATCTTCCTCTATTTTATGTGGGATGCAGTCACAGCATGGCTTGACCAGTGGTGCTAGGTCCATGCCTAGGAACAAAACCTGTGAACCCCAGGCCACAAAGCAGAGGGCACAAACTTAATGACTATGCCACCAGGCTGGCCCCTGTATTTTCAAATTGGTTGAGATATTTTATTTCATATTTAGCAAAATCTTAAAGGCCCCGTATGTAATATATGTAAGAGGATGAAAAAATTTTTTAGTCAATTATCACCATATATTTCACTGTGGATTTTATTTTAATTAACAGCTGTAGATTTATTTTATTACTACAGATAAACAATTACCACACAATTAATCTTATGCAGAAAAGGCCAAAATTCAATAAATAGGCCATCAGTTCAACTGTTGGTATGTGGCTATTAAGAACAACAGTGAGTGGAAAAAATTCCTCTTTAAACTCATGCTATAGTTCAGTTAGAATTGGGTTCAAATTCTAGCTTAGACACCTACTGGTTGTAGGATTTGAGGAAAGTTGCTTAATTTTCCTAACTTTTAGTGTTCTCATGAAATCATGGCAATACTTACCTCACATTGCTGTGGTAAATATTAAATAAGTCAATGAATAAAACCTTACCGCAATACTTCGCAAAGAGAAAGTGTTCATTAATTGTTAGCTATTTTTATTTTTAAAACTATAAATAAATCTTAACTGAAAGCTCCCATCAGACTAAGCCATTTGTCGGTAACAAATAGATAATGCCTTTGTTTTATTCACAGGAAAAACACTATTCAGAAGTTTGGACTAATTGTTTTAAGCACATTTTGGTTTGGGTTTATAGAAAGACCTGACTATTTTGCATGACTCTGATAGTACAAGAAGGTAAACTTTATAACGAAACACAAGTTTGTTAGTTACTATTCTAATTTGGAAAAAAAACAAGAAAATAGTAATACGGATCAGGAACATATGCAATAGTAATTATCAGGAACAGATTGTCATTCTTTAAAGATTCTTTTGAAACGGTAACAGTATTTTATCTGAATTTTATATGTTCAATATCAAGGATGAACATATTTTCCAACTAAGATTTGAGAATCTACACTGCACATAATGGAATAAGAAAATGCTGTGGAACATATTCCAGTAATCTTATGGGCTGTGTGGAATGTCGTATCCTGAGAAAGTAGGAAACTTCTCATGAGAATGTTTGAAATGTCACTCCGGTTCAGTGTAGCTCAGAGTGCAGGTGGCTCTACAAAGCGTTTGCTGCAGGCTCTGTGTTTATACAGTTGTGGCTTCCAGGATGGTATTGATTGGTTAGGCAACTAATAAAACAAGCAGCCCGGCTTTCATCTATGTGCATTCTGGGGCTTCTAAAAGATAGAAAAGTGGCTTTAATTAGGACATGTTCCCTTCACTTATTTTACTTTTAATTCTTTTTCCTTGACCATTCCAACCCACATCCTTCTCCTATTTCAGAAGCTGTCTCCCTACTCATGATTCCAAACCCCCAGATGCTTTAGAAGGCAAACAATCCCGAGGAAGACATTCTTCCTGGAGCCCGAAGATAGAAACCCTTAACGTCGGAAAAATCAAGACGCTTTATTGTCCCTACTTCATCAATCTCTATTCAGAGTGACTTTACTCATAATCTAAGGCTACATTTATCAAAGTTGCTCAGTTCAAAATAAACTTTAAAATGGAATTTATGAAAAGCACTCAATCCAAGAGATTCTACAATTTATATGACAGCTTGAGTACATGAAAGCACGTTGAGCACTAAATCATTGTATACATATGTGTTCATATAAAAAATATTTTTTCCAAATTAGAATAGTGACTAACAAACTTATGTTTTGTTATAAAGTTTATCTTCTTGTGTACACAGAGATATACATGATGTGTATACATACGACACAAAGAGTTTTTAAATTTATGATAAATTTGTATTTTTAGAAAATCTTTTCTATGTACTCTATAGATTTTCTTAATTTATATTTCCACATTTTTTCACATTTTCATCGTATTACTTTCTATCTGTATTTTCTATCTTCTTTCAAGCTATACAAAAATATATCTTTGATTTTATAATGGATGTCCAAGGGAAATCAAACACAATATTCAAAATGCAATTCGAAGACCATAAATAGAACTTCTTGTCAGATAGCTGAGCAGAATAAGCTGTGGGGGAAAAAGTGATTTGTTTTCCCAAGAAAACATTAAAAAATAAGAAAAGGCGGCAAGTATTAAAAGTGGCCACATAAATGAGTATATAAACTGGAATTAAAGTGTTTCCAAAGATGAACAGAAATGTAACAGTGCTAGTATGATTCAGACAGTGGTGCTCAGAGAGCTAAGAAAATCAATTAGAACATAATCACTGTCCCTTTAGGCTCAAATAAGACAATTCTCCTTTCATCCATAATTCATTTAAAGCGTTTCAAGAATCTAAAGAAAAATACAAGAAAATTCATTTTGATAGACCTTAAACTATGTTTTTGAAATATGAAATCTTAGTCTTGAAAACATTTTCTTATAATATGACTTAATTAATTTGGATGAACACTCTTGTACAAGAGATCATAGATGATCAACATCCTGAAGAAGGAAGGCGTGGAACCCACCACAGTGCTTCTCACTGTGAGGGCCCGCGCCAGCAGCATCCATGTCACTCGGGAACTGGTTGGAAATGCAGATTCTCAGGCCTACCGCCGACCTACCACACCAGAAACTCTGGGCATGGGCCCAGCAGCCTGTGTTGTAGCAGCTCTCCCAGCGATCCCAATGCCCTCCAGCTTAAGCAGCACTGGTAAACTGGTTAGTAGCGCTCCCTCTGAACCAGGCTGACAGTGCAAATCTCAAATTTGCAACTAATTTTCTGCGTAACTTTCACCAAATAGCTCTAATACATTGTTCTTCTGTTTCCCTTTCATAAAATGGGGCAAAAGTATTATTATCTCATAGTATTATAGCGAAGATTAAATGAAATAATACACGGAGAGCACCCAGGCCATTTTTGAGTACTGAGACAACCCTCCATAAATGCTACCAATTGTTATATATTTGAAGCCAAGTGCCACTGAAAGTAACTGACTTGGTGGAGGTCAGACAGCTAATGTCACTTAAGGAATAAAGTCCCGGTTTTCTCATAGGACTGCTTTTTTTCACAGCTGTGAATTGTTGAATGTCACCACATTTTCTCTAAATGACCAAGTAGTAGCCTAACCGCATACACATAGAGTATTTTTACAATTTAATATGTGTTTGGTCTGAATCTCATTTTGCATTTTTAATGATATGCACTGAAAAGGCTATCAGCAACCTTTCAACGAAACAGTTAAGAAATAGTAAGCTTTCGTCTCTTTTTTTTTAAGAAAGTGATAACCACAAATTAGCATTACTTCATAATCAGTATAATGAGCTTGTGCCAAAAATTATGGAAAGGATAGTGGAAGGAAGATAATAAGAGCAACATCTACTATAATAGCAAATAGAAATGTATCTTCTACGTTACATCAACAGGAAGAGAATTAAGTGCCCCTAACAGAGTGTGTTATGAAATTTGGGGAAAGAAAGCAAGGAAACAATGAAAATAACAATGAATTAATACAGTGCTAGCTGCTTTAACAAATATATAGAAAATGGGACAATAGCTCAAACACACTCGGAAGTGTGTTTCTAGCTCCTTGATTGTCCACTGTGGGAGCTCCTGGCCTGTGGGTGGGTGTTCTTCTTGGTAACAAAGACTCCTTTTATCTGTGGCTCCAGCATTTCCGAAGGCCTTGTTGTAATCTTCATCCCGTTGGAAAAAATGGAAAAGAATATGCAGTGGGCACATCCACTTCTTAAAAGGCTTGGCCTAGAAATGGCACACCAATTGCCGTCTCATACTCCCTCCACCAGATCTCAGGCATCTGGTCATGCCTGACTGAAGGGAGATGGGGAACACGGGTCAGCTGTGCGCTGCCTACAACCAGCCACATGACATCCACTCATCTGATGCCAAATGTACTGTCAGATAGGTGAGAGGTAAATGAAAAATGGAGGTATGACATTTGAATTTTTTGTTCCTCATTTGTCACGGTAAATCAGAATATCATGCTTAAAATTCTTCATCCAGTAAAATGAGAAGAAAATCTCACTAGTACCTCACAGGAATTTTATGAGGATTACATGAGAACGCATACGTTGTCTTACTTTATCATTGTCTCTGCATAGCAAGGGGTTGATAAATTTTATACACGTTTATCTCAAAAAGGAAAAAGGATTGGAGGTAGGCAAAGGAAATGGAAGGAAAGCAGTGTCCAAGCTGAAGAACTTGGAGCAAAAACAAGTTTGGAGGTTTCAATATTTATCAGAATTTTTTAAAGTAATCACTTCATTTTAATTATAAATTTTTTAAAGTTTTTCTTTCTTAAATTCTTATTAAATGTTACTAGCATTTTAATTAGAGAAAATTCCACTTCGACTTAGTGAAAAGTTTTAATTTCTCTAGTTTAGAAGTTATATGCAGTCTCAGAGCTCAAAAGTCCATGACCAAAAGGCCTGTATCCCAAAGACTGCTTGTTTCTTTACTTTCAAATGGGAACCAGCCTAGGACGCATTAGCACAAGCATCAGTACCAGGTCCAAATTGCTTTCATGAGAAAGCTGTTTCTAAAAAGCTGCCATGCCTTATGCAATCCAGTGACTTACTATCTTTAATAGTACATTTTCTTCCAAGGAAAAATCTTCACTTAAAGGGGACTTTTCTGAATAGATGTGTGAAATTTAATTTTAACTCTTTATTAGTTAGAAGAGAATAAACAGAACCTTTAGTCATCATACTGAGAGTATGCCACTTGGCCTATGCCAGTCATTGAACATCAGTAACACAGTGTCCCCTAACCCACTCCTAGCACTGATGTGAATACCCACAGCCAGGTAACCTTCATTCTGACTCTCAGGAACAGATGCCTGGATTTTTGCATCAGAGATTCTATTAACGTTCAATATTAAATTATTAAAATATTCTTAGCATAGTCAACACAATAGTGAGTATTGTAATCAGAAGTCAATGGGAAAGAAAATTTAAAAGAATGTTCTGATCTAGCTGGAAATTCTAAAGTCATAAAATACATGAGAAGAAATTTGAAAATATTTTTGAATGCTACTAGGAGAAATCCTGATTTAGAGAATCTTGAGGGTTTGTTTGTTTTTTCTATTCATCTTGAAATTCTGCCTGAAACATCAAGAAAACATTCTCAAGAGAAAATAGGAAATATGCAATATTTGAACTAAAATAGCTACTCCAGAATACATGACTTCCTTTGCTATTCTGATAGCTTGGTACATTTCCACACCGAACTCACTCCCTAAAACACTCAGGAAATGAGAACATCACAGAGCAAACCATGATGCGAAGCTTTACAGAACGAACAACTGGGGAAGTCAGTGGGGCAGAAGGTTCAACTCCCACCGCATAAGCATCAGATTACATACACAGCTTCACCTCGAGTCTCACCTCCTCCACTGGGCGTGTGGACTGTTCAGTACGAGCAAGAATAGATCCAAAGTTATGCTATCCCATGCGACCTCAAAGTGGTCAAATAAACAGAACCTCAAAGGAGTTACATAAGGGCAAAACCAGGAAGGGACTCTCACCCATCTAGGACATTTCTATTCTCTGCTAACATTTACTCACCATACCACTAAATGGCCTTCATGGTAACTAAACCCCTTTAGGGCATTAGGCCAGCATTTTACAAAATTATAATAATAAATGTAAAAATAGGTCAGATAGTAGTTGTTCAGTAAATGTTAATTTCTACCTCTTTTCTCAGAAATATCTGCACTATTATAAAAGGATCTTAAACTCTGATCTTTAAATCTATGATCTTAAGAAATGAAATTCTGACTATAACATCCTATTTCATGAAAGGTGCTTGGGGATAGATTTTGGGACAGCCAAGGGCCCACAAGTCAGACCACATAAAGTTTTACCTGCTTGTGCACAAAAATTTCATCTTAAATCAGGGTTTCGTGAATTACTGTAGTGAAGGGCCAAGGGGTACCCCCTCCCAACCCCCACCAGAGCTGTACTTTCGTCAAACGCTCAATCATGCACCTACCTGTCCTGACACTCTCAATTTCTGTACTTATCTCCTTATGGAAGAGGAACAAATAATTCGAGAACAAGGTGCCGGTCCCCACACCATGTGGGATTAGCACCATTTTAAATCCTTGTAGCTGTATCAACTTTGAGGGCACTTTATGAGGAAATCAGCGGTGCCTGAACTTTTAATTATTCTTAATTGTATTAATTGTCAGCAGAAAGTAAATGTAGTGTTTTAAGTGCTATTTTAAGCAACAGGGTTTGCAATTCTATAAACAATAAAGTAGAGTACATGAGCAGACTGGGAAGGAACTCATTTTAAAAAGTCTTAGATGTCAGTTCTAATCAGAAGTGACCCTCTTCCCGGCTGTCTCCAGGCAGCTAACTCAATAGCTGCCAATCCAGGAGATTTTCTTGACCAGATACAGCTACAGCTTCCAGAGTTCCAAAAATCAATAATCATTTTCTAAAGGGCAAGTAGGCTGGGGATGGGAGATATGTGTAAATTTTGAGTCAAATAGCACTAAAATATAAAGGTTTTTAACTAATAATAAGAACTAACCTTCCTGGAGCACTCCATAGCATGGATCAGGTTTCTTCACGCGTCCTCTCATCCTTAACGCAACTTGGTAACTATTATTCTTGTTTCACAAATGTAGAAACAGAAGACCACCAGCAATGGAATTCTATTTCTATTCTAATTCTATTTCTTCACAGGCACACACACACACAGACACACACAAATCTTTGTCCCTCACTCCCATGCCCAGGACAGAAACAGGCTGCTCAGTCATTGGTCTCTTCACTAGAAAGTAGGCAATGTTTAGTGCAGGGAGTATAATATTACCATAAAATACTTCTTTTTCACCTTCTGGCAAAAATCAGGATCAGGAGAAGGAGAGAAAAATAGAATGTTAAAAAATAAAGAGCAGTTCATACCACCTAATGGGGATTCTTTAATATTTAATAACAAATTCCAGACTCAGATTTCAGAGCGTGAGTATCTACTGTAGCTTTTCTGTCCATTTTGCCCTGATCTACAAACACATCTTCAGGTAAGGCCGGAAATTTTGGTTTTCTTAATAGCCTGTTTACCTTGGGAAAATACAATGTGCCAGACTCTGTGTTTCTGAGTAGTTACTTGAAAACATTCAATATAAAACATTACTTTTCCGTAGCAGTAGAATGGCCACTACCATTTTGAAAGAAGCATATTTATTTTATTTTATTTTGGCCTTGTTTAGCTTACATCAATTTGATTGAAGTTATTTATGGTGTTCTGTTTACTGTATAAAGCCAATCCAACTGCACACCGAAGATCTTAAACTGGACACACAAATTTCTCAATAAGAATCCAAATCTACAATACAACTATCAAAATAAAGAAAACTTTCGTGGTAGATCAGTGGTTGTTCGGGGATGAGAGCTGGGAAGGGACGTGAGGGAAGGATTACAAAGAGATACAAAAAAACTTTGTGGGTTGATGGATATGTTCACTATCTTGACTTTGCTGATAATTTCATGGGGGTAAATATATATATGTCAAAATGTCAGATTATATTCATTAAATATGTACAATTTATTGTATGTTAATTATGCCTCAATAAAGCTATAGAAAGAAAGAGGGAGGGGAGGAGAGAGGGAGATATCTTTCTTAACTTCTTAAACGGTAATCAGGAATTAGATTAGGAATGAAAACAATAAAGTGTCAAATTGCAAGCCTACTGTAATTTGAATCTTAGAAATGACTATTTATATGGCGAAGCAACAAGTTGGGCAGCTAGCAGAAGTAAGCTTTGTCTGCCCTCCATATTAAAGAGCCCTACATTTTATAATGAATTGGAGTGAAACTGATGATTTGTTCAAGTTCTGCTCACCAAATTCATTAACTTAATGTGATATACAGTGAAAAGAACCCTACCTATCATGATCATTATTAAAATGTAAATGTTCAGAATATTTACATGTTCAACTCTAAGTACCTAAAGGCACGCCTCATGGTATAATTCAGCTTCTTGCAAAAGTATGCAAAATATCTTTGTTGCATAATATTACAAGTGTCCTGTTATTATTTGGAGGCTATTATCTGCACTGATCATAAATTATAGGTAAAAATAAACAGATAACTTTTGGTATTCTGTAGGCTTTGTCGTAATTGGAATTCTTTCCTCACTCAAATCTTAATGTCTTCCAAATGCTTTCATCCATCTCTTTGCTAAATAGGACACCAACAGGCAGGAAGAGAAGAGGTAAATGAAAAGAAAACTGAATTTTGACTAAAGGAAAACACAAGCACTATCCAAGAGATAAAACCCAAAGAATAAAACCCAAAACATTCCAAAATGTCCTTGTCTTATATAATTCCTAACAGGACACCACATTTGTTAAAATAATGTTTTTTTTTTTTTACTTGTATCAGCTCACTTCCATCTCTTTGTCATCTCTGTTTAACTTCAAGAAAAAGTGCCTGGTAAATGGAGTTTGTAATCCAAAGTTTGCTGGCAAAACCAAGTCTTCTGGCTACAATGTTCTCTTCTCTCCACTCACCCTATGTTAGAAACAGTCATTGTCTCCTTCTTTAGGGAAGTTATAGGGACAGAACTTTAAGTAAAGTATACACTGATATGAATCTAAATTGTTGCTGAATTTTCTGTTGAAAAACACATTAGGGGCCAGCCCCGTGGCTGAGTGGTTAAGTTCTCGAGCTCTGCTTCCGGTGGCCCAGGGTTCGGATCCTGGGCGCGGACATGGCACCGCTTGTTAGGCCATGTTGAGGCGGCGTCCCACATGCCACAGCTAGAAGGACCCACAACTAAAATATACAACTATCTACTGGGGGGATTTGGGGAGAAAAAAAAAAGATTGGCAACAGTTGTTAGCTCAGGTGCCAATCTTTAAAAAAAAAAAAAGGAAAAACACATTAGATCCAAAGGTTACTTATTAACATCTTGTCCTTTTCTCTGCCAGCTGGGGATGTTAAGGTGAAGAAGAATTGGGCCCTAAACCCCTATATCCTTATCAGCTGTTGAAGAAGTATACCCTTCCATACCCCTTGGCAAATACAATGTCATTGTTCCCTGAATGCTTCCCAGTTACCTCAGCAGCCAGGGTGCTGGGACGCCCTGGGATTCCCCAGGATCCAGCATCCAAAGTGTTGATGAAAGCACAGATGAGCCACAAGTCCTCACTTCTGCACTTAGCCAGTATCAGTACCAGTTGTCAAATATTTTTAACATCGATCATCATCATGATGTCAATTTATTTTTAAGAAGTATTCCGGGAGCCCAGAGGATGAGGTGATTAATTCTAACCCTGGAGAATTAGAGAGCCTATAGAAACGAGTTGAAATCTAAGCTGAGTCTGTAAGTGACCAAAACAAATCTTTGCCTATCTGGTCTTCTCTCCTTTGTTATTTCTAATTGCCTCTACATTAGGAAATAAAACTGTTACTTTGTTAGTTTGCTTGTATTTTTGTTTGCTTGTAAGAATGGTGTGCTAAGTAAGAGAAAAGAGCTTCTGACCGAAAGAGAAGGGCTTCTCCTGGAGACCATGTATGGCATTGGTCTTGAAGTCTTAAGCTAGCACTTCAGTTTCGCAGGAACCATTGTGTTTATTTCATGGTCCTCAGGTCTCTCTTCGCTGAGATTAGGGAGCCGGGAACTTCCATGTGGATGGTAAACAGCTTTTGAAAACATTTGCAAGTAAAGTGACCACTAAAGGCAGTTTTACAAAACACAAGCCCTCTGAACTCAAAGTATGTTTGATATCTAGCTTTTTTATGCTACTGTGCTTACTACATGTAGGAAGGTTAATGAAAAGACAAGATTTTATCCCATATTTTCATTAGACCAATGTCTTAACCGAGATTTTGTTGCTGGTGTTGTTACCCTTGACATAGGCCTTAGAATACGAAAATAATGATGTGATAATTTCAGAGAAAAAGTAAGGAGCCACAAACTTTAGGCATAGTACTTAAAAGGTTCTGTTGGGTAGGAAAGTCCAGTATTAAAAAACTAAGCCATATTTTTACACAATATTAAAACGAGAAATCTTCGATGATAGTTGCTTAAAATGGCTACAATTACATGGGATTCATAAGGGCCACCCCCTACTGTTTTCCATTCAAATGAATGGGAAGCACTCGGGTAAATGACCGCCTGCAGTGCGGGAGAACGGCCATAGTAAGCAGCTGTCACTGGATCCCAGTAATTATGCAAGTTCCCTTCCTCTATTATACAATTAAAAAGCCCTATCTTTCTTTCTTCCACTAGGTAATGTTTTTGTTGGTGTCAAGAGCACTGAACCAGCTCCACTTGTTCAATCACTTGTGTCTGAGTTGAATATAACCAGTACATTATTGGGTACATTTTTTCAATATCATTTTTTGGGACCTCTGGGAAATTTCTATCAAAATAAGAAAGCTTATCCTATTCCAGTTCACTTTTATTAGACAAAAACATTTTAAACTTTTTCTGTTTTCTTCCCAGCCATCAGTTCCATTGGAGCCTATCAAGAGAAGTGGAGAATATCAAAACATTCTGGAAAATCTTTCAATATCGTAAGCAGATCGGAGGATGGAAGTAAAAACCAAAATACAGTTATTAAATATCTTTTCCAAGTCTCTCTTACAATTTAAAAAATAGATTTAAAACATCCAGAGGTTAATAAATTTTTGAAAACTGAAATAGTTCAAGATCTCTGAGGAATGGAGATTTAATTGGAACTTAGATTATCAAAAAATAAATTGTGACTTACGAAAATAAAAACATGACACTTCGTGAAAGTTTATGGATGTCAGAAGGCATGAAGTAGTCATGACTCAGAGGTAGTCAGTGATAGTTAGACATGGTGACCGAGCCATGAATTTACAGGTTTCTTTTATAAGAGGAGCAGAGTTGGCTGGTTGGTTGATCACAGAAAGCTGTGACACCTGCATGTATATTAATTGCCGTCAATCTATTTCTAGTTTAGAGCCTAAAATATATATCATAATTCCTAATCTCACTCGTTATACATTAACATTGTAAATAAAGACTAAATCGAAAGTCATATCGTAAACTAAGCAGAATCACTTTAAAATGCTGACAACCAGGTTACTGATGATTTGAATGTAGCATATCATTAGAAAAGACTAAATTTCAAAACAAGTCTAGTAACACATGTTGATAAAGTGTATTTATCACTTACCACAATCATTTAATGATCAGGCTGTTTTTTGATATTCTTAACATTTTCCTATCTCTACTCCTTGTATTCTTTAAGTCGAACACGGCCACGTTCACCGCAATGTGTCCCAGATTTGATATTCTCCAGTCCCACTGCCACCGCCTATGCCCCAGGCCTCGAAGATCTCCTGCTGTTATTAGTACCACAGCTGCCGTGCCCATAAGAATTTTTGTTTTTAAAGTAGCAGAAAATCCGAAGCAGATGAGCTTGAGCCAAAAAGATCTCAACTGCCCAAAGTAACTAAGAAGCCCAGGGGCAGATCTGTTTTAGGAGGGCCCTTCTCTCTCTACTCCTTGCCTCTGAAGGCCTGTGTTGGCTTCATTTTCAGCCTGGCAGTTTCTTCAAGGGAGTAAAATGGCTGCTACCATTCTAGACTTCTAACTGTCAGCTTCCAGCCCATCAAAAGAGAACTGTTCATTCCCAGCAGTTTGAGCTAAAATCCTGTGCCTCACTCTCTTTGGTTGAAATTGGGTCACCTCAATTTCCCTAAAAAGACGAAACACAGAATTCTGATTGGCCAGGCCTGAATCGCTGCCTACTTCTAGAGCTGGAATGGAATCAAGAACAGCAGAACTGCATGAGTTCAGAATGAAAAAGAAATTCTTCTAGAGCAGCACTGTTTAATAGAAACATAATGCAAGGAGCCGGCCCTGTGGCAGAGCGGTTAAGTTCGTGCCCTCTGCTTTGGCACCCTGGGGTTTCACTGGTTTGGATCCTGGGCGTGGACATGGCACTGCTCATCAGGGCACCCTGAGGCAGTGTCCCACATGCCACAACTAGAAGGACCGACAACTGAAAAAAAAAATATATACAACTAGGTACTGGAGGGATTTGGGGAGAAAAAGCAGAAAGAAGAGAAAAGAAGATTGGCAACAGTTGTGAGCTCAGGTAGCAATCTTTAAAAAGAAAAAAATATATAATGTGAGCTACATGTGTAATTTTAAACCTTCTAGTAGCCACATTAAAAAAAGACATAGGTTGGGGCTGGCCCCGTGGCCGAGTGGTTGGGTTTGCGCGCTCCGCTGCAGGCGGCCCAGTGTTTCGTTGGTTCGAATCCTGGGTGCAGACATGATACTGCTCATCAAACCACGCTGAGGCAGCGTCCCACATGCCACAACTAGAAGGACCCACAACTAAGAATATACAACTATGTACCGGGGGGCTTTGGGGAGAAAAAGGAAAAAATAAAATAAAATCTTTAAAAAAAAAAAAAGACATAGGTGAAATTAATATATTACTTATAACATATAACATTTTATTTAATCCAATATATCCAAAATATTGTCATTTCAACATCTTATCAAAATAACAATTATTAGCAAAATATTTTGCATTCTTTTTTTAATTTGGAGTTAGTTTTCAAAATCCAGTGCATATTTTACACTTCCGACATAGTTCAATTCAATTAAAAATTTAGTTCATCAGTTACACTAGCCTCATTTCAACTGCTCAATGCCATGCATGGCTAGTGGCCATCACATTGGGCAGCACAGCTCCAGAGTCCAGAGGGCACTTGAAATGTAATGTTATCAGAAGAAAAATGAAAGCCATTGGTTGCCCAAACAACAGATACATCCTATGGCTTCCTAATAACTGGTTTCCTTGTTTTCTGTCTCTGCACATCCTGGTCCTGTCAATAAGGAGATCAACAATGTGACCAAGAAGCTAAACAGTGTAGACAATAATTTAAACTCATTTATTTTTTCTAAACCTAACTTGTTACATTATTTCTGTGTCTAAGTCCTCCACAGCCTGAGAGTTTTCATTACTGTACTGCCTCAAATTGCTTGGTCATCCCCCTGGGAGTAGGATCAATTGCAAGGGATACAATGTTCTAGGGGACATTTGGAAACATGAGGGGGCAGTTTTAGTGGTTTCAGTGACTAGGATTTGCTGTTTTGGTGTTTCATGGGCAGCCGCCAGGGGCGCTAAGCATGCTGCAATGGGTAGCAAAACCTGGCACCAGAAGACTTGTTCTAAGCAGAACGCCAATAGTGGTCCCAGGTAAGAAACACCAAGCGGTCTAATGGTAACGAGCAATCTTGGGGATACAAAATGAAAGAAGGAAAAGCCCAGACTTGTAGTTTGCCGACTTCCATAGGGTAAATAGTGGCACCATGGTTAATTTCAAGTTACCAAGATGAAACTTTAAAATAATGGGTATAAAAATTATCTGTTAAATACGGTTCCCAATGCCAATAAATATGCAAAAAAGATATCATAGTCACCTTTACCTAAATCATTAAAATTCAATATACATATAAATGCACAATGATGATTACCTGTATCTAACAAAGGGGACTGAGATTGGGGAAACAAAAGCTGATTTTAGACTGTTATTTAATGTTTTAATTTCTTATAAAGAGATAAAGAAAATGTAGTAATAAATATTTGCACGTGTGCATATGTATATATATGTATATATGTATAATTTCAATGAAACAAAAAAAGCATTGACAACTGTTGTGCTGTTGTGGACGGAGACAGAAATCATGGTCTTAGACATAAGATCCCTTATCCTCAGTTTCCCTCTATCTGCTTGAAGAACCACGAAAGAGACGCTTCCCAGTAAGAAAAATATGTTTTCTTCCATCCAAAACTGTCAATTTTGAACTTAAATATTTAATTTACTAAATCCTGTTGCACTCTATGTTTGGTCTGAAACTTAAACCCCAAGTAAACCTTGCAAGGATAAAATACCCAAATGCCATACATTGAAAGAATTCCTTAATTAACCTCAGAAAATCAATAGCTCTGAAGATATTTTTTGTTTTGGCAGTTTACAGGATAGTCAGCTAAAGATTTCAAACTTTAAATGCTAAAAACGTAGTTTCATGATTTTTAACCTAACATAAAGTTTAACTTTAAAAAACTTTTCATTCATGGTAATACATAATGAAAAATTGAAAATACATAATTTAAGAACACTTGAAAATGGCAACATTTCTTAGTTTAATTTGGAAGCAAGCCAAGTTATATTTTAAAACAATTATATATGGATTAAATATAAATTGGTTTAGATTTTATATCAATTTAGAAAAGTGCGTATATATTGAAATAGTGATAAACTGGTACGGTATTTTCTCTTAACAAATTAGATCCCCCAAGAATATATAATGAGGTTTGTAATCGTCACCAGTGCTGTCAAAATAAAACAAATATGCTTTTGAATTTAGAGAAGTGCTCTTATCGGGAAGAAAATCCAGGATTTTTACTCTGAGATAAAATACTTGCCTTCATAGAGAAAACCAAAACGTGACATCATAATGCCCCCTATTGTTTAAAATGGGGTATGCATTAGAAATGGTTCCCAAATTACATGCAGACGGGCATTTTGGTAACTTGTGGTGACTTTCAGAGCAGTTACAAACATAAAATAATAATAATAATAATCACCTGGACTCTTAAGAGAGCACTTCTAAATAGCTTAGGAATTGTAACTTGAATAATCTACCCACAAAAAGGGAAATTCTAACAGCTCCAGAAGATACAGATTAAACTCCCATTGTGTGACAATAACTGTAAACTTATTTTAATCTCTATTATTTTAAATTAATATGCTTAAATATTTGTTATTTCATTGAAATAATGACCCCAATAGACACCATACCTGCCCCCACTCAAGCATCATATAAAAATAGCCAAAAATACAGGCTATCCCAGAGAAAATTGGAGGGTGTGATAGATGGACTGGCCACATGATGGCAACATTTCACTATACAAATGCAAATAAACCAGCATTTGACAGTGGAAATCCTCTTGACTTAAAGACAGTGCTTAAAATATGAAGTGAAGGCCCACTTCCTTTTACAGCACTTTACTACTTTTACAGTAATACTTTACCTTCTCTTTAGCAAAATAAATATTATCTAAAATCCTACCAGGTATCTCCAATATAATATGGAAATACTAATTTTATTTTGTGGCCAAATATGTGAATTCTCACATATATAATCTGGTTTCATGCAATGCATACTTTATTTGAACCTTTTTAAATATCCTATTAAATTTAAACTTTAACGTGTGAGGGATGCATTGATTTTCCCCCTTGGAACGGTTACGCATTATTGACGACTGTTGCAGAACAGTGCCATCTCTCTAATCTATCCCAAATCTAGGCCTCCTGCCCCACTACTCCCTGCAGCCCCTCCCTGGCGGGAGCATCCTGCAGCGCCTTCTGGACTCCACAGCTGTTCTTGGCATCCAAACAGCAAATAGCCCTAGGGTGGGAGGGAATCTGATTACACTCTAGCGGAAACACCTAGAGTCAGGAAATAAGACATTCCAGTTCTCCTCATAGCTGGGCCCAAAGTGATTTTCTAAGAGAATCTTCAATTGTCCGTGATATTATTGACCATTAAACAATTGGGTTCACAACATTTAAAAGAACCAAGAGGTCATATTTGATGAAATACTGTGATAAAGAGCAAAGTGAGTGATGTACTTTTCTATTAAGTAGATACTTTCAAGTACATATTTAACTTTTTATGCAGTGGAAGGTAAACAACCCACGATCTGAGGTCTCCTAATTATGTGCTAGTCGTTCATGCCTTGATGTATAAGATGATAATTGGGGATAACTTCTCTATTCATTAGCATAGACCAGATCAAAGATGCAATATTCTTACAAATTACAAATTAACTAGGATCCTTGTATTATTCTGTGGTTAGAGAGTAGGGCCCCAACCCTCTCACAGATAAGTGCCCTGACTCATTAGAAAGAGTCAGGCAAGAAAAATAGAAATGTCTTTCTACAAACGTAGCACTGCTATTGGAAGAGCGATCCAATGGCCCCATTCCAAAAACTGACCAATAGCAACATTTTGGCTTTAAACGTTTATATGTCTTATCACTTAAACATGAGTTGGAAAACAATGAGAGTTTTTAAAAAAGTATATAATCAAGACTAAATTATAATTTGCATGACAAGTTAATAATGGCTCAAAAGGACAGCAGTAAATGCACCCCAAGTATGCACTCCAAGGAAATCATTAGACACTAAATAGTTATGACTCGCCACATATTACGTAACTTAGGCTGCTGTGAACATCACATTCAGATATATATGTCTATATATTTAAATACATATTTATAATATATAAATGCATATATATATTTGAAATTACAGGGCAAAGATGAAAGAAGACACTGAAATATTCACAAAAATTTTTATACTCTGAAGCTACTTGTACTCAAGATTTCAAAACCTGTACTTCCAGAAAAACTAGTGGAGCAAATATAGTACAGTAATTCAATCATAATAGAGGACCACTATACATACTTGTGAAATAGTATATTTTCTGGTTACACTAATGTTGCAAAGTATTCCTAAAAAGAAACATTTCACAGGGAAAAATTTTGTTATTAGTAATTTTCTTTTAATTTATAGGTAACCAAGAAATTTAGGATGCTTAGCCAGCACTGTTCCATAGATCAGTAATCTGTGGAAATATCGATCACCCTAATCTACATGCAGTACTAATAAGATGTAAAGAAGCTAAGATTGTTTTGTGCTGCTGACCTGTTGTAGGAAGAAAATGGGGAAAAGATGATAAAAACTCTGTACAGGGAAATTTTGTTTATTGGCAGTAAGAAGCACACACTTAAATATTGGTATTCTCATCACTTACTAATATTATACATGTATTTTAAATAATTATAATTACACAAATTATCATTCGTATTTTATATTACTTGTACCTTATAAAAATAAAATTGTCACTTGTGTCTTAAGTATTATTTCATAAAATTGGTCTGAAATCTCCTGAAATCTCAAAGTACGTAATAGTTTTTCTTTGTCTCCATAGCATATGCTTCTCCCCACTAGGTGGCTCTATTATGAAAGTTTCCCCCTTAATTTTTAAATTATGAATATTTATAGTTCTTTTCAGTGTATCGCACTAAAAAGCAACTAAACAAATAAATACGCAGTATCTATTTTAGTGTAATGAATATTAGCTAACTGTTCTGTGGCAACTATTTCAAATTAGAGAACCAACCTTTTACCCTGACAGATGCTTTAGGATAATTTGAGCTACATGTTACACAAAAGTCAATTCATAGTGGCCCAAACAAAAAGGATACGTATTGGCCTACATAACAGGCAGTCCAGAGTTGAATAATCTGTCTCTTCTACTGTGTCATTAAGGACCAACTCTTTTGGTGTCTCCATTCTGCCATCAAATCTTTAACCTAAGGCAGCTTCCGACCTTGTGGTTTTAAGATGGTTACCGGCACCAATCAAAGCCACATGTTTCCTTGTCCATGACCAGCTCACACTGACAAGAAGAGCAGGATTTTCATGATTCCTTTGGACCTCTCAAGTCTCTACTCTTGGATTTCGACAGTTTGGTAAATTACATGGCAGCTACGCTGTATGTGAGGGATGCACAGATGTCAGGAGCTTGACCACAATCTCAGCTCCTTCACTGAATAAATATACTATCCAGCCTGAATTACCTAATGTTCATACCCGTTATTTACCATCTCAATTCTTTGTCAGTATCTTTTAAGATATGTTTTTGTTTAGAAAAGAACTTTTCTTTGAAGAGTTTTCTTCTCAATAAAAAGCTGCCTTCAACTTCAGACCATAGTCTTTCATAACAAGATATATAAAATATACACCTGAGTTCATCAATGGACGTGAAGAAAATATATAGCTTTCAAAGTAGCAAATATATAACTCTACTCTACACATATATCATGTATTTACCTGTATAAAAGTGCTTTCCCAATAATTTAGGTGTTAAATTAACTACCCTTTCTAGTTAAACTTTCTTTTCTTTTATTTTTTTTTTGAGGAAGATTAGCCCTGAGCTAACATCTGCTGCCAATCCTCCTCTTTTCACCGAGTAAGACTGGCCCTGAGCTAACATCCATGCCCATCTTCCTCCACTTTATATATGGGACGCCGACCACAGCATGGTGTGCCAAGCGGTGCCATGTCCTCACCTGGGATCTGAACCGGGGAACCTGTGGCTGCCAAAGTGGAACATGCAAACTTAACTGCTGTGCCACCGGGCCAGTCCCCTAGTTAAACTTTCTTATACATCACTCTAGATTGTATCAAACAAGGTTAATCTTTAAGAGTATATATGAAGATAATAAAGAGCCTATTTGGGGTAAACACGATTTTGAGAGGCATGATATAGTGTTTGAAGTCCAGTTGGTTCAGATATTTGCACATACTGGGCACTGGTCGTACTTTTTAATTTCCTTTTTATTTCTCCATTCCATCTACAATTTCTTCATGTAATATTTTTCTCAGAAATAGTTAACTAAAAATTTCTAAACCAAATATTTACTTGTCACACAGTCATGATTACACTTAGAGCAGATTCATAGACTAATTTTATTTGTCCCAGTTGTTTTAGGTTTATTTTGTTATGTAAATTTAAGAGCAAGATGATGTTAATGTTTAGCACTTCACAATAGAGAAAAAAGCTACACAGATTATTTGAGAGGAGAAGACCTACACTACGAGTAAATGATTTATTCATCCCTGTATTACCAAAGAACTCCCCTACTCTCATTTCCTAATCGTCAGTGAGAATCATCTCCAATTTTTCACCTCTTTTTTCCTTTTTGGTAATTTATTTTGTATCTTTAATTTAAATGCTTTTACATCTGCTTCTTGACTTTTTGTTAATGTTATAGACATTATCTATTTATCTCCCAAAATGATTAAATTGAGAATTTGGCATTTTCCATCTCTTCCGATTCTCTTGACTCTAAGATGCGTGGGAGCTTCAGAAGCAGTAAGGAAATTCTCCATGTCATTCTGCTGAAGTCTAGATCTTTCATTTGTGCTTCACAAAGAGAACATATGGCTTTGTGGCCATTCAGCATGAAGTACTCTATTAGGGATTTATTCTTAAATGTGGCTGAGTAGCCCAATGCTGGCAGTCGGGTGGCTTCTCAGAGGTCCATGGTCTGGTCTGCTAAGACTGTTAGAGAAATTTGTCTAGGGCCATTCAACCATTATGCCTGTAGTACCTGGACTTTTACATTCAGTTGAGCTCCAAAGCTGACAACAAAAGAGGAAAATTCTTCCCAATTTTAAAAGAGAGATCAGAGAAGCTACGCTGAACTTGCTAAGTGATGACCCCACAATAGTCAGACACTTTGGCCCCTGACTACTCACACAAGGCTACTTGAGAGGCAATGAGGAGAGTGATGCAAGGATAACTGGGAGAGAGCAGATTTTTGCAGAGAATTGCCAGAGGGACCAGCAATGTCCCAGTGCTATGAGGTGGGGAAAAATGTGTCCCCCTGGAGGCATATTGATGACATTGGCCCTTCCATACTGGAAAGGCCAGCAGTCCATCAGTCTTAGAGGGATAGATGCTATTCTTACCTGCATAGTTTCAATAAGAAGCACTATCTGGGGGGTTTATGGATTTCGTATGGCATGGCCTTGGACCAGAGGACCTACTTTGCAGTGAAGGAGGTATGAAAGTGGGCTTATGACCGTGGGATCAAAAATTACATCTCATACCAAACCATTTGGAAGCATCTAACCTCACAGAATTCTGGAATAGCTTTAAAGGCTCAGCTTTAGCACCAGTTCAGAGGCAACTGTCTGAAAGGGTGGAATGCCCTCCTTTGGTGTGTATTATACGTGTTACATCAGAGGCTTCAATATGGTATTGTGGCCTCAATAGTAAAAATATATGGATTTGAGAACCAAAAGGTAGAAGCAAGAGTGACTCTATATACCATCACTCTCAATGACCCAGTGGGGGATTTTGTGCTACCCATTCCCACAACTCTGGGCTGTACAGCAGTGGAGGTCCTGAAGTCCTAAAAGAACATACTGTTACCAAGGGAATTGGCAAAGATTCCATTATATCATTAGCTACAGTTGCCACCAAGGCACCTTGTTGACCCGGACTCCTTGTGTCCAGAAACCAGTAGACAAGAATAGAAATCACCATAACAACAGGGTTAATTGACTTTGAGTGGCAGAAGAAGTAGGGCTGCATTTACTCAATGAGGGCAGGGAGGAACACACAGAAGCCAAGCTATCCACTTGGGCACCAACTGGTGCTCCCTTGCCCTGTTGAACAGATACATGCAGCAACTCAGGCCTGAGAAAGGTATGATCATCAAGCATTCAGACCCTCACGAATGAAAGTCTGGGTCACACCACCAGGTATGTAATCAAGATATGCTGAGGTGATAGCTGAGGGCAAAGGGAGGTTTAGAATGACTGTGTCGTAGGAAAAGGATGAGTACCAGTTGCAGCCCGAGATCAACTGCAGTGAGTAGGGCTGTAGTTTAGCCCACAAATTTCTTTCTTCTATGTTTCCCCTCAGGGACATAGACCCATGGAAACCATGGAGGAGCTTTTCCCCAAATACATGTGGAGAAGTAAATCTGTATAGAACAAGTGGTGGGCTGTGGCAGCCAGGAAAACGTACGACTCATATCTCTTGCTGAAGGGAGTGTAACTGACTGCTGGTCTGAGGCTGTTGCGTATGGAATCCACCAACATGGGTATGCTGAGGCCACACTTCCCACACGCTGCTTCCAGCCAATGACTGAACACAGAAGGGACTCCCCTGATGGGTGACATTGGCTCAAGTACTCCCCATGGGCTTAGCTGAAACTTTCTTCAAACTGCAATGCAAGACCCTCCTTCCTTTCTTCTGTCCTTCACAGGGGTCAGAACTGCCTTAGAGTCTGAAGGCTCTCTCCACCTCCTCCAGCTCCTTCCCATTCGTCCTTCTCAGATGTTTCCTCCAATACATTTCTTATACATCTAATCCTATCTTGGTGTTTGCCTCTGAAAGGACCCAAGCTAACTCAGTGACTTTGTTAATAAGTGCATCAAGAATAAAAGGCTTTACGGCCAGCCTGGTGGCTCAGTGGTTAAGTTTGCACATTCCACTTCGGTAGCCTTGGGTTCGCTGGTTCAGATCCCCAGTGCAAACATGGCACCGCTTGGCATGCCATGCTCTGGCAGGCGTCCCACATATAAAGTAGAGGAAGATGGGCATGGATGTTAGCTCAGGGCCAGCCTCCCTCAGCAAAAAGAGGAGGATTGGCAGCAGTTAGCTGAGGGCTAATCTTCCTCAAAAAAAAGAGGAAATAATAAAGGACTTTATATTACGTAAGCCACTAGCAATAGTGTCAACAGTGATCTTCATTGTCTCTCGTGGATGTAATCATCATATATTCTGTGAATGTGTGTCAGAAATAGAAGCTGAACCCCCTGACTTGCTCTACCACATAGCAATTCTATAGCTTAGGTGACATTTTATGGCAATTTTCTTGAGGTCAGAGCCAAGATTAAAATTTTTGTGATTGGGGCCGGCCCCATGGCCGAGCGGTTAAGTTTGCGCACTCCGCTGCAGCAGCCCAGGGTTTCGCGGCTTCAGATCCTCGGTGCGGACATGGCACCGCTCATCAGGCCACGCTGAGGCGGCGTCCCACATGTCACAACTAGAAGGACCTACAACTAGAGTGTACAACTATGTACTGGGGGGCCTCAAGGAGAAAGAAAAGAAAGAAAGAAAAAAATAAGATTGACAACAGATGTTAGCTCAGGTGGCAATCTTTAAAAAATAAATAAAGTCCCAAATTAAAAAACAAAATTTGTGATCAAGAAGAACCACCCTGAACCACTATATTTGATTGTGGAATGGATTTGGAAATTACCTTTCACCATAGACTTGATAATGTTTCTTGGCTAATTTGACCTAAAATTACAAGGCAAAAATTATAAGTACTGATATGCAAAACTTATACTGCAGGAAAGTCATTTTGATGACAACTAATATTGTTTGAATCATGGGTAATGTCAAGCTGCTTTATACACTTCCTAGGTTGTCAAAAATTATGATAAAAAGAAACACCTCCATTAGCATACAAGTTTGCAGGAGATATACTTCTCAAGCTCAAACTCAGTTCTAATAGTTCCCAGTTCAAAAGAAATTTCCATATTTCAAAATTCATTTAACGGTGTAAGTGAGGAGCTAACCTTCAGCTGGAAGTGAATAATCTGAAATGTAACGATGTGCTACAGGGCAACTATCTAGAGGAGAATCTCGCAGAATTCTGTAAGCGCCTTCCACAAGCTGTGTGTTCAGGTCAGTTGTTGGTAGTCCCTACCCCCGTGGAAAGACATTTTCAAAGATGAAATACACAAAATCTCATTACGGATCAGCACCGACAGATGAACACCTGCAATGAATTTTTGATGATAGGAAACATTAACATTAACCAATTAAGTGAAATATTATTCCTAAAGGAGAATTCCATTCTCTTCATTGGGAGACCTGTATTGCCAAAAATTTTCTTCAACCATTATGCTTTGAATTTCATCAATAAGATTTGTGGAAATCTGTTCTCTCACTTGTTGCTTAATGACCTCCATAATTTCTCGATCTTGCCTCTTGGCACACAAAGGCTAAAATGTTTTTTATCTGACCCTTTACAGTGTAGGTTATCAGTATGAAAGATTCAAAAACAGAAACTATATACAAAATCTTGACTTTTTTCTTGTATTTTGATATTGATTGAATATACTGCATTTTCCAGCGTTCTATCTGAGAACAATTCTATGACGCCTTCAAACATGTTTGTAACAAAAAAGATACATAAGTGGAAAAGTTCTATGAGGAGTTTCAGAACAATGCCATTTAGGTTTTCACAATCCAGTTCCCCTAATCTTATACCGCCTGAAGCCATCATTTGTGGCTTGATGTAAGACAAAATTATTTTGAATTGTTCAACATGCTCCATTACAATAAACTCTTAATATGATATCAGATGCACTATTAATCTAACCTGTTAGTTACACTGTTGCCTAAAATGTTTTAGCTGTATTTAAGATAAGCTTCAAAATACAAGGATATACCAATAATAGCAATCTAGGGCATCTGTGGCCTACTCAGATACTTACATACAGAATTTGGTAAGAAAAACACTGGGAGTGAGACAAATATGCAGTTTATATCCAATAGAAAGTTTAATAACATATTAAATGAACTTGGGCTCACATTAATAACCTTTAAATGATACCATGTTAGAACTATGGTACCACTAATAATAAGGCTTGTAAAAAATATGCACACACAAAATAAAGCTTTAAATTAAAAATAATGAATATTAGTTATATTATTCTTCTGGATGGAATTTCAAGACTATTATTAAAAGTATAAAACAAATTAGATTGAGATTGTTAATGTTTTTCTTATTATTTTAGAAGATAAATGCTTTGTTAGAATTAAATTCGTCTCAAACTTATTCCTTCACATGCTAATTAATAGAACAGGATCATGGTTTTGTTAATTAAAATAAGATACCTCAGGGAATTGAAATTAATTTTGATGTCCTAATAGATACCCTTATATCAATAAATCTCCCAGATGTTTTGTTAGCATTATGTGAAAGTGGATAAAGGCATTTTTAGCTTGACTTTGGCAAAAGTGAGAGAGAAATATCCATTTTAGGCTAATCACAATGCATGAGATAGATTAATATAGTTTTTCATTAAGACTAATCTCCATGGATATGTTAGAAATTTCAGAATAAGCCTTCAAACACTGTATATCTAAGTCATTTGTTCAAATGCGATCCAGTTTAATAGTTACCAAAAGCTATAGCCATCTGGCAGATGTGATCCAGCCTATGTGAAATGAGTTGAGGGGCTCATTTCTGCTTCTATTGAACACATGTCCAGGTCACCAGAAATACCACCACAATTTGCACCCTAATTAGCAATCTCATGCATGTTGTGGGCTGCATTGTAATGGAACATGGGCTACTCTCCAAATTTGAAAATGAATCTATTCAGATACAAATAGAAATGCCCTTGTAGGGTCAGCATCAAGAGAGCTCGCATTTCTGTGTAGTGTAAATTTCAAAAACAGAAAGATTTTTTTTCAGCTTAAGGTATTCATTTGACATTTTCTCTGAAAAATTATTCTTTCTCACTAATAATTTTCAGATATACTACAAAGCAAAGAGTATGTCATTATGGTCTTAACATTTTGGAGAAAACAGATCCCTCTGAAGATCTGATAAAAGCTACAGAGCCTACCCCATAAAATTAACTTTTGTACATATGCCAACATTTGTATACAATGTCAAAGACTTTACGGAATATACTCATCCTAACACAAGTAAAAGATCTTAGAAATTGGGATCAAGATTTTCACTGTAATGTGTAGGCTAATATCAATAAACAAGTTTCTTCATTACAATAATAGGCCTAATAAAAATACATGATAAGAATTTTTAAATAAAAAGATTCAATAAAATTGTCACTTCTTTCATATCCTAGATGCAATGGTACCCCCCCAAAAAGTTCCAGATGCTTTCTTCAGTTGGTAGTTCTTTAACATCTGAGGCTATTTTTCTGTAAATATATTTCTTTGGTCATACATTCACCAAAAGTCACCTGCACTTTACATAAGCCCTTCCACTTTGTTCATAAACATCAAATACATAATTTGAAAGAATAAATGGAATGTTCTTGACCTGCTAGAAGAATAATTACACAAGTATGAAAATGAAACTCAGGAGAGAAAATAAAAATTTTCTTTTTACATCAAATTTATAAAATATTTAGGTGGGTATATGACACAGGCAAATCCATTCATTTAAGTTAATAAATTCGTATTGAGTTAGAAAGAGACATAAGCAGACAAAAGGAGTTCCTGTCTTGTTGACACCATGTGTGAGAG
The DNA here is from genome assembly GCF_041296235.1 of Equus asinus. NCBI lineage: Eukaryota > Metazoa > Chordata > Mammalia > Perissodactyla > Equidae > Equus > Equus asinus. The sequence continues at coordinate 91,461,690 of NC_091810.1, read as the reverse complement.
ACGTACATGAGGGACAGGCAGTTACAGCACAGCACCGTATAAGCCAGGATGGGAAGGACAAGATGGCACAGTAGCCCTGAGAGGTAAACCTAAGGAGCTCAGGGTCTCTGGATCTAGAGCTCCTGGAGGCCATGTGTGTATTTTATTTGATTCTAAGTTGTACATCCAGCACAATGACTGGCCAATAGAAAAGCACATAATAGAGATTTTGTGTTGAAAATCAAATTTATCATCGAGTTGTAGTTGTTGTTGTTGGTGGTGTGTGTGTAGAATTTACAGAACATCAGACCTTCTGGAATAATCGGTATGGATAATTATTTATACATTTTTATAAAATTTGTTATACAACCTAAAGACCAGAAGAGAGGCATGGACTAATATTATGGATTTTGGAGTTGATAGAGATTAAAGCCAGCATACAGATAAGATTGCTCAGGGAGAGAGTATGGAACAAGGAAACAAACAAAAAGAAGAGGACCAAGGATGCAGTGCAGGTAACATGAAAATTAAAAGTTATGCAAGAAAGACCTCAGAGTCGTGAAAACAAAACCAGGAGAAAATAATGCCAAATAGGTCAGAGAAGGAAAGTGTTTGCAAACAAGAGAATTGTCAACCCAGTCAAGTGCCAAGGGAGGTCAAATGAATAAGAATTTCAAAGCATATTTAGGTTTGGGAACCAGAGGGCCACATGTTACCTTGGAAACAGCTATTTCAGAGAAGCGAACAGCCTTTGAACCAGGAAGCAGAAGCCAGATTGCACTCATCTGAGGGAGGATGGCGGTAGAGGGTGGGGAAAGGAAGTTGAGAAAGCAAATACTGACATATGTTCCAGGAAGCTCCTATTAAAACACATGAGACAAAGGCAACTGACACAGACACAAAGGACAGAAATACCGCTTCAGATGTGCTTTCATGTGATATTCAAATTCCTGCACAAAGCATTTCACACAGATTTAAGAACTTCTTGCCAGTAAAGGGAGGTCAATTAAACATTACAATGAATTACTAGAAATGGTTTGTGGAATCACCTTTCCTCTAGGTTTATCTGTCCAAATGACGTGTAAAATGCGCCCGAGGGTAAGGAGACGAAGCCCCTAAACCCTGGAGACCCCTTACAACTCGGCAGCGGCATCCGTTTTTTTCTAGTTTAATTAGCCTTCCAAGGAGCAAGGTAGAAAGGCCACTGTAACATTTTTCATGTGTTTCCTGGTTATAAAGAATACAAAATACGAAGGGGAAAATTAAACACAGATGACATATAAGCCTTACCTCAATTTCCTTATCTACAAATACTTGCAGCCAAATTCGACTGCAGTTTCCACGTTCTATCCTTGCCAGTGTTTTGTTTGCTTGTTTCTAGTGAACTTAAATAATTGGGTTGTATTCTATGAGTTTTCTTGTAAGCTAACATATGAAAATATAAATTAATTAAATCAGCCAAAGAACAAGTTAGATGAAAATTTACGTGATTCCTCTCCCCCGTTTTTTGCTAAATATAACAATTTTTTAAACTGAAAACACTCAAATACAGTTTTTTTCTCTGTTTGCTTTAAGCTAGTAGACTATCTAACCCTCTCTTCTCCTCTGACACACTCACAAGAGAGGATGGCTATGGGGGGCTTCTGAGAGCTCCCCTAGGATCTCCTACTTTGGTAATCTTATTTCAGCTACAAACAAAAGAAAAAACTCTTGGAAATTCTGCCATTTGTGACAACATGGATGGACCATGAGGGCATAATGCTCAGAGAGTAGGCCAGACAGAGGAGGACATATACTGCATGATCTCCCTTATACGTAGAATCTAAGAAAGCTGAACTCATGAAAACAGAGAGTAGAACGGTGGTTCCTGGGACCCGGGGGTCGGGGAATTGGGGAGATGTTTAAGGGTCCAAACTTGGAACCAATAGCTAAATAAGTCCTGGAGAGCTAATGCACAGCATAGTGAGTCTAGTCGACAATACTGTATTATAATCTTCAAAGTTACTAGGAGACTAGATCTTAATTGTCCCCACCACAAAAAGGAAATGAAAATTATGGGACCTGATAGTGGTGTTGGCTAACACTATGGTGGTAACCCTATTGCAATATAGAAACGTATCCAGTCAACACTTTGTACACCTTAAATTTGAACAAGGTTGTATGTCAATTATATTTCAATAAAAAACACGTAATAAACATGGTTCTATCAGGAAAATAATCTGTTTTGAATTCTTTTTCCCTCACTCTGTCACCAAGACAACTTGGTGGCAGGGTCACTGAGGGCTTTCCATGTAACTGGATAGGCGGGATTTACAACCCCACCTGTCTGGGCAAAATTACAGAGCCCTTCTAGACTCAGCATCAGCACCAAAACGCAATCCTCATACAATATGTGGACAGACTATGGTTGCTTATTAATTCAATAAATTCCTCAAAACTGTTCTCTGCTCAATGTAAGGGACAATCAAACAGAGAGCCCCTGACAAACGCCGGCTCTTGAGAAGGGACGTGAAAAGAATCTTCAGCCTGGGAGGTCACATTCCACGTTTCTCACTTTCGCTTTCTGAAAGAACTGCTTGTGTCTGATCACATGTCTGTTTAATGAAGTGTCTGGCTTTAAATGAGTTAATGAACCTTTGTTTGTGGAGCAAAATAGACAGTACTGGTTTTTATATGAATAGCAAGCTGATTATTGCTTCATTTCTACTTAACTGTAATACCATTTGAAAGCTTTATGCCTCTAATATATTAGAGGTGATTTTGTGCGAATATTATGAAACTGATCACATAATTTTTAGAATTTCTAGAATTTTTAGACCAGTTGTTTTTAAGAAAATTTTGAAAGTAGGTCAAATCAAAGGTTCTCCGATTGAAAGGAGAGAAGGACCCCGGAGTCCTCCTGCCCCGCCTTACTCAGGCCCCCAATCCTGCCCTGCCCCTCACACCTCAGATGCCCAAAAGGCGTGTTCTTGGAACATGAGGATTTTCTGAGAGTTTCTTTAAAATTTGGTGATCTAGTCTATTACCATTTCACATTATTTACGTGACAAGTTGACATAGTGGAGCCATTTTAAAATAGAGCCGGGGCAGCCATTTCAGAGCAACCACCTGCACATCTCACTCCTTGGACCTCTGGACTGAACTGGGCCAGACCTTTGGGCTGGGCCAAGTCAACATCGTCTTCCAAACAACTGTGTGTAAAGCTAAGAGGGAAGCAGACACCCTGACCATGAAGACGATGACTTTACACTCTCTTTCGGAACATAGAATCAGTAACCAGCCCCGTCCAGCTAAAGAATAACCTAGTTGATTAACACCTATACAAGATGTTTGTTTCTATTCCTCTTCTTTTCATGTAATTACCCATCTCCTCTCCCCGTAAAAACCCTTCTCTTTCACCCTGTAATTGGGACACTATTTGGGTTTGTACCTGAATCTGCACTCAACAAACAGCAATTCTTTTATCCCAAATAAACGCTTTGCCTCTTATACTGGTTTCTGTTTTCATAGGTTGACAGATCTGATGTCAGAAATGGTACCTGAAGTGACCTCACATTCATGGACCAGCATCCCCCAGAAGTGGGTTTGGTACCAACATGAGTGCCTTGTGCTCTCTGCTTCCACAGACCACCGTCCCCTCCAGTCATGAGTCCTTCAAGGTTCTGACCTCCCTCCCTTTTGGTTGAGGTCAGCGCCTTTCTTTGGAATCCTGGAGCAATAACCCAATCTGGAGTCGATTGACCAGGAGACAACTGTCTCCAAGCCAGCTCATAGCTGTTGCCATCTAGAAGGGTTTATTGCCTAACTGGGGAGTACTCAAATTCTGTCTTTTGTGTCGCTTGTCCAAACAGATATAGCCAGCGTGTCAGACGTACAGGTGGCAACCTGGGGCTTGCAACTGGCATCATTTTATCTCTGCTTTAACATGGGAATTTCATCTTCTAAAAGTTCCTGAGAGGTTCCTCCCTTGGGAACTCCAGCTCAGTTTATGTATAAAAGCTATAGTCCTTCCTCTTGTAAATGTTTGTCCTGGTGAACTGATAACACAAAAGATGGTTTAAAATTATAGTGGCCACTTTGGGGCTCCTTTGACCTTCCAAAACTTGTCTTTTTTTGCACCGAACTCGAACACCATGGATTTAAGACCAAACAGGCAGAATGGGATGCATATTGTAGTTGATACTTAGAAGCATCCCAATGACAAGAGGAATCTAAAACTGCCTCTTTATAGGATACTATCTCTAGATTGACTGACAAAATTTCTAAACTAGGAAAGGGTCACGACTCTGCTCCTACCACCTCTCCTTCTCAATCTCCTCTTTCCAACCAACACACAGCCCCTCTTCCCTCTTCCTCCCTCTCTAGCCTCCTCTTGCTGAGCCTCCCTTCTACCCCAAGAACCTGAAGTTCCTCTCACCTCTCCTGCAAAACCCTCACCTCAAGCCTTGTCTGCGTTCCCTTTTATGTACCGACCGATTGCTGACGGCACTCACGTTCTTGCTAGCTATGTCCCGTGGACAAAAGCGGGATTAAGGGCAATAGCAAGATTTTCCTAAGGTCTCGGAAGGCCCCTACTGGTTCACCAAAGAACTCAATATTGCCATCCAAATTTACCACCCTGGTTTCTCCGACCTTTATCAATTAATTCACCTCTTAGTCTGTGAAGGCAAAGCACAACCCTGGATGACTAAGGCAGGATGGAATAACCCTATGAAGGGTTTTAACCAGGGGATAGGGACCCTGCCTATCAATTTACAAAGAGATTACATGACACTATTCTACAAGCCTTCCCTAAATCAATTGATTAGAACAAGATCCAGGCTTGCACTCAAAAACCTGGTGAACCTATTCATGATTACTATAATAGGTTACAGGTTGTTTTTAAAGAAAACTCCTTTATATGTAGACCCCACTAAAGTTGCCTTCAATCGTATGTTTGTAAATGCCCTAAACTGTGACCTTTTCCTTCTTGTTAAAAGAACTAGGTTGCAAGGGGAAATGTCTTCCACCCCTGGTCTAGTCGACCGAACAAACCAGCTAGCCCAGACACTCAGTGATGCATCTAAAAAGCAGACAACTAAAGCTATGAATTTACAACTTCCACAGTTGTCTGCCTCTTCCAGGAAGCCCCGGCATTTTAAACCCAGGCCAACTAAGGCCCCTAAAGATGTTTGCAATTATTGTAAAAAGGCTGGAGACTGGAAAAAAGAGTTCTAAAAAAAGAAACCTGGGGCAACCCTTGATCACCAAAGCCCTCCGCCCCTCAAAGGGACTGAGGCTGCTTTGAAGATAAACAAGGTTTTTTTCTGATCCTGCCTCTTAACTATTTAGGACAAACCTCCAGAACAATCAGAAATGAGGTTCTTAACTATTTTAACTGACACTGGAGCAACTCTTTCTGTGCTCAACCCCACCGACCTCAAACAACCCCTTCCCCGGAGGACTGAAAAGATCCAAATGGTGGGTGTCTCTAATAAACCCCTGACAGCTTCTAAGTCTCTTTCCCTACATTTCCAGCTGGGCCCCCTCCAGGATAACCATTCTTTCTTCTTAGTCCTTTCAGCTCCTGTTCATTTGCGGGGGAGAGATTTCTTAGAAAAATACCGTGCTGCCATCTCCTTTTCTCAAAAGGAGGAAATAATTCTCAAAATTGATTCAGCCCCAGTTCAGCCAGTAGCACTGGAGAGTCCTTAACACCCCTGTTTTTTCCCTTAAGTCAACCAACAGGGAATTGGAGAGCTCAGCTCTCTTAGGGCAAATTCTACAATGAATTCATTCAGTTCCCCCAATAAAAGTTCAGGTTGATCCCAGCAAACCTCTCCCTAACATTACACAACACCATTTATACCCCAAAGCCCTTACAGGCATTAGGCCAATAAGAAAGGACTATAAGGCTCAAGGAATCTTAATTCCCTGCACTAGTCCTTGCAAGTCCCTTGTCCTCCCTGTAAAGAAACCTCATGGATGAGGATTGAGACATGTACAGGACCTCACGGCCATAAACCATATCATCATTCCAAACACCCTGTTGTCGCTAACTCCTACATTCTCCTACCTCTGTTCCTACGGGAAACAAACCGTTTACTGTCCGTGATCTTTGCAGTGCCTTCTTCAGCAGACCAGTATATCCGAAAGTCAGTTTTACTTGGGAAGGCCAACAACTGACTTGGATTGCCATACCCTAAGGCTATGCTGAGAGCCTTTCCTATTTTCCACAGCTCTTAAAGGCAGACTTAAGAGATGTGACATTTCCGAATGGATCGACTTTCCTACAGTATATGGAGGACCTTCTCCATCGCTCTCCTTCCAAGGAAGCAAGTGAACAAGATACTGTTCATCTTCTCAAACTATTAGCGACCAAAGGCTAATAACCAACGTATCTAAAGGAAAACTTCAATTTGTTCAGACTGAAGTCAAATACTTAGGACACTTGATTTCAAATCAGGGTCTCCTACTGGGCCCTCAAAGGCTTCTGAACATTTTAAACTTTCCAGAACTACAAACTAAAAGATAATTTGGCGGATTCCTGGGCCTTGCAGGATATTGCAGGAAATGATACCAAACTTCTCCCTGATAGCCCAGCCCCTATGTACGCTATGAAAATCTCATAAAACTGACCCTATAGACTGGGGAAAAAAGCCATATAGCTTTTTGCCAACTAAAAGAAAGTCTTCTTAGCCTACGCACCCTAACTATCAATTCCTTTCTTCCTCTTCATGAAAGGGAAGGAAACGCCTTGGGAGGATGTTTACACACAAACATGGAGGACAACAAAGATCCCTCTGCCATCACAGCCAGCAATTAGACCCTGTGGCTAAAGGAACGCCCCCACGCTTAAAGCAATCTTAGCTACGGCTACAGCAGCGCTCACTTGATCCACTGAGGAAATGGTTGTGGGCTCTCCTCTCACCATCTACATTCATTCCCCATTCCGTAGAAGCGATGCTGAATCCCCATCACACTCCGGGGCTTTCTGCGAGTGGCTCACTTAGGAAATCCTGCTGCTCACTTCTCGTCAGATCAGGCTCTCTTGCTGTAACAATCCTAACCCTGCTACTCTTCTTCTTTCTTCTGACAAAATACCTCACGGCTGTTTAACCCTGACTGGCCAGCTGCTAAAACCTAGAACTGATTTACAAGAAACTCCTATTAGGAACGCTGAACTCTTGTGGTTCACTGATGAATGCTATCACAGGCATGAGGAAGGAAGATGCTGCACTGGGCACTCTCTCACTACTCCTTTGATGTGGTTGAAGTCGCTCCGCAGCAGCTGACAGCCACTTCAGCTCAACACGCTGGACTGTATGCTCTATCAGAGCCTGCCTTTTAGCTAAACACAAAACCGCAAATATTTGTACAATCAGTATGCCTTTGGGCTTTTTCATGATTTTAATATGTTATGGAAACAGGATTTCCAACCTCTGGAGAATCCCATATTAAAACTGGGACTTTTGTCAATGAATTACTAAATTCACTACAATTCCCATCTGTGCTGGCAATTATCGAAGTCCCTGGGCCTTTCAAATTGAATTCAGATGAAAGGAAATAATTTAGCTGACCAAGCAGCAAAAATGGCTGTTCCGAACTCTGCTGAAATTAATATCCTCCCAAGGAAGATCTCAAGCAGATTGCCAAGGACGGTCAATCCACAGCACTTTACAAAGAAAAACTCTTTTGGACTGATAATGGTTGCATTTTCAGCCCACTAACGAGTATTTGGTATGGTTCAGACAATAAACCAGTAGTGCCATAATCCACGAAGAAACCCTTACTTGAACTGACCCATCAGATGACCCACTGGTCAACTGATAAGCTAATAAGTTTGTTAAACAATAATGGTGGGGAAATGTATTTAAGGCTGCTGAGAAAGCACAATTGACTTGTACTGTATGCTGTCAATTCAACCCAAGGACACCTATTCAGACAGCCCCTAGCCACTGTAACCTACCTAAGAGACCCTTTGAGGTACAGCAAATGGATTCTATTCAGTTGCCTCTCTCTCATGGTTATAAGTATGTCCTGGTAATGATTTTTATCTTTTCCCACTGGTTGGAGACACTTGCCTGCCGGTGCACCACCACCATAGCTGTTGCTAAGTTACTGTTAGAAAAGATTACATTCACTCGGGGTATCCCTTCTGAATTGCGTGGTGACTGAGGAAGACATTTTACTGGCCATGTTATAAATGAGTATGCAAAGTGTGGCCTATATTGCCACACTTCCACTGTGCTTATTATCTCCAACCCTCCGGATGGGTAGAAAGAAGAAATGGTATAATTAAGACACAATTGGCAAAATTTATGGAAACCTTAAAATTACCCTGGCCAAAAGTACTTCCTCTGGTCCTCTTAAATTTAACATGTGCCTCCTTTGGTAAATATAAGCTTTCATCCTTGAAATAATTACAGGTTGACCTATTAGCTCTGTCCACCTTTGATATCCAATTAATTAAAGGAGACATGCTCTCCTGTTGTAAAAGAATAATTAAAGTCATTGATAAGGATCATAGCCTGGTAGAACAATCTTTTCACAGTGTGCTCCTGGGAGACGAAGAAACTAAACACCAATACCTACAACCAGGTGATTATATATATTGGAAAAGACACTTCCAAAAGGACTCTACAACCAAGGTAGAAAGGACCACATGTCGAACACTACTAACAAATTCCTGTGCTGCCAAGCTCAAAGGTGTTGACCTTCGGGTTCATGTTTCTCATTTAAAGAAAGCTCCTGCACCTCACTGGACAGCCCAACCCACAGAGGATTTAAAAGGAAAAATTACTAGGAAATGAAGCAGATGACATCTGATGTGGACAACTAACCAAAGACTCTGGACCAGGCCTGCATGACCAACACCTCTACTCCATCCTTTTAATTTGATCACTGTGAACTTCATATTTGACCCTAAATTCACTCCCTTTGTAACATACATTGTAATTACAGTGTTAGTTACTGGACTTAGATAATTTAATCAGTCCCTTCCTATCTCACAAATAATATGGAAAGCCAAACATTTATGTTAATAATTATTGTTTTCTTTTTCTTCTTAACTGCCTGGAAGAACAATTCCATTGTTTGCATATCCAGATCCCTTGCATATGAAGGAAATTTGACAAACTGTTGGACTTGTCATCAGAGGCCTCATTCTGCACATGTCTGGAGATGCCTTAGTACATCTAATTACCAATCTTTCCACCATTCCTCCATTGACTTCTTGTGCTAATTGTACTACTGAACCCTCATATGGTGTAAGGCTTACTTGGACTCCTCTGAGAACTCCTTGCCTAACCAATCAAACCTCCAAGGAGTTGACAGATAATATTTGTAAAAGGGAAAAATCAAAATTACCTAATTTCTGTCAACCTACTCATACTCTACCTACAGATGACCTTCTTGATTGCTCACACCCTTCACATCCTTGCTTTAGCCAATTTCATTATAATAACTCCATGATTTGTGCCCCTTTGGAGTGTATTTTCACTTGTACTTGGCAGAAAGACATATGAGGAACACACCAGTTAAACCCCTATCAAATAAAGGGTCAGGGGCTGGACCCATGGCCGAGTGGTTAAGTTTGTGTGCTCCACTTTGGCAGCCCAGGGTTTTACCGGTTCAGATCCTGAGCACAGACATGGCACAACTCATCAAGCCGTGCTGAGGTGGTGTCCCATACAGCACAACCAGGGGCACTCACAACTAGAATATACAGCTATGTACTGGGGGGCTTTGGGGAGAAGAAGAAAAAAAGAAGATTGGCAACAGACATTAGTTCAGGTGCCCATTTGTTTAAAAAATGGGGGTATTGTACAATTAGACTCTTGGTTACACCCATCTCATTATATGATCAATCACAAGCTCAGCATTGGGCACCTCCTTTGAACCTACTTCACAGATCAAAACATGAAGCTGGTTGTAGACATAGTCAAGGTGTCCGGTGCCTGGTGGTGTCAATCCCAGTGAAGGTGCCAGATTTGGAAGAACAGCTTTCCCTTGGGTAGGTGTTGCATAGAATGAATACATGATCAGATATTTATCTAAAACCTTAGGGAAAATTGCTGAATCTATTGCTAAGGCAATAGCCGCCCAAGAAAAATCTTTACATTCCCTCGCATGGAATTGTATCAGATAATAGAATTGCTCTTGATTACATCCTAGCTGAACATGGTGGGGCCTGCTCTGTTATAAATACCTCTTGTTGTACTTGGATAAGCACCTCTGGTGAAATAGAGACAGAACTACACAAAATCTGAGCACAGACCAAATGGTTAAATACAGTACCCACTGGCACCCCATGGTTCTTCAATCTTTTTAGCTGGCTACCCTCAGGAATTTGCCTCCTGGTTCAGATCTATTCTCCAATTTGGACTTAGCAATTTGTTTCTTACTAAAGGAATTCTTGCTATTATCAAACTTTGTCTCTTCTGTGCAGCTTGGTGTTATAAAAACGCTGCTCAGATAATGGTTGCTCAGTGCTTTGAACTGATCACCAAGGCCTAGGAGACTTCACATGAGGAATCTCAAGAAACTACAGAAGACGATTGCCCTTGAAGGAACATGATGGTAAAGGCTTTCTCTCTTCTGGTGTTCTTGTTGCACACATGCAGCCTCGGGCTCCTAAGGAAACCACTTTCCCTCCTACATGGGATATGCTGTACCAGGAATGAGCCTTCCCAGTGACAAGGGACCAACAAGGACACAATGTACTGGGAATGAGCCTTCCCAGGGACAAAAGATGGACGTTTTTAATAATTGACCAGTGTTGCTTTCTGATGGTTGATCAGCAATGCTTTCAAGGAAATATCATGATCAAAAGGGAAAAATGTGAAAAGTTGACATAAGTGGGGCCATTTTAAAAATAGAGCTGGGGCAGTCATTTCAGAGCAACTGCCTGCATGACTCACTCCTTGAACCTCTGGACTGAACTGGGCTAGACCTTCGGGCTGGGCCAAGCCAACATTGTCTTCTAAATGACTGTGTGTAGAGCTAACGGGGAAGCAGACATCCTGACCACAAAGACGATGATTATGGACTCTCTTGCTGAAGAGAGAATCAGTAACCAGCCACGTACAGCTAAAGAATAACCTAGTTTATTAACACCTGTAGACGATTTTTTTTCTCTTCCTCTTCTTTTCATGTAATTGCTCCTTTCCTTTCCTTACAAAAAACTTTCTCTTTCACCCTGTAATTGGGACACCATTTGGGTTTCTACCTGAATCTGTGCTCACTGAATGTCAATTTGTTGAACCCAAATACGCTTTGCCTCTTCAACTGGTTTCTGTTTTTGTAGGTTGACACTTCCCTAACTTTGGTCATTTTATGACTCATAATCACCTTCAACTAAATAGCAACCAAAGGACACAATTGGAACCAAATTTTGTAGAAAACATACACAGCAGTTGTAAAACAGAGAGAAAATTACCTTATCAATTTGCTGTAATTAACTACCTTAAATTACATATATATTTATTAAATTATAAATTTATGTAAATTAAATATATATTTAATTTCCTCTCATAGCACCTGATGAAAAAGATGTTAAGGGCATGTGAATTTTCTTCCTTCCCTTATTCTTCTTCAAGCACTCCCTTTCCCAAGTGAAACAAGGACTCTAGTGATGCCCCAGATTTTTTTTAAGAAGAAATCTGTATTTAAGGTCACTATTCCTATAGTAAGAATCATTTTGTTGTGTTTTCCCAACCAGGGGTATAAGTGTGTGAAATAAGGACTATAGAAAATGGAATTCAAAGGAATTCTCTGATGATGGAGTTTGAGGACCTGAAACATCTTGATGGGATTTGCTTCCACCTCCTGAATTCCATCACTGTGACCCGGGTGAGGCAATAGAATTGAAATTCATAGTAGCTCCTTTTCACTTGTTAGTGTGCTGTTATAAATAAAAGGCACCATGCATGGAGTCAGGCCAAGGTCCTCACGCTGAATTTTTGCTCAAACATAAGGCAGCAACCCAAGGCTTTACAGGTGGTGCAGTGTACAATGTTCCATATTTAAGAAGATGCCATTCATACTGTAGACATGGCAAGTTTGTTACTTGACGACAATTTTTATGACAGATGAGAGTAAAATCCCAATTCTAACAAAATCACAAAAGGGTCTCAAGGTAGGGATTTCAGGACAGTTATCTTCCTTTTGACCCAAAAAATCCATTCTCTGCCCATCTCCACCTATGCCTACCCTGCTGTCTGCCCAAAGAACCCGACCTCTTTGTTGTACAAAACAGAACCTTCATGCCCTCTGGCTTCTTGTTGGAGTTTAGCCAGTGAAGAGCAGGGAGACACAACGGTCGAGGGAGAGTGAGGTCTGAATAGCTATTTACCTGTCTCATACTCTCACGGCGGCCAGCCCCAGGTGACTCTCACTCCTTCTGGGTGTCTGTTGTAAGTCACACACTGGTCCTTTTGGGGCTCACTAGCAGACTGAGGGGTATTCTTCCAGGGTCCCCACACCCACAAATTTAGAAATAGTGATTTTGTAAGTACACATTCCTAATCTTGTTCTATTGAAGGTGCCACCCGTTTGCCATTGGTACCCTGACGCGGGGAGTCCCTTCCTCATCCACACAGCAGTGCACATGTTAGCCCTTCTTTGTGCTCATGGTCCAAATCAGGGCCTCCGTTCCACTGACAGAGGCCTCTGTACTTTCTCCCTAATGGAAAAAGGAAGCCAAAGGACAATCTGAAGAGCAGGGAAGGATTTATGGGGAACAGGACCCTCCTAGAACATTGAGCACATATGCTTATACTCGTAAACAATTTGGAGAGAAATAAAAATTCTTAGACACTCCTTTTTATCGTGAAAAACACTCCAAACTACAGAACAATGAAAAATCTTGATTTGATGTTTATTTAAAATGCTCAGTTTTTTTTTTTAAAGATTTTATTTTATTTTATTTTTTCTCCCCAAAGCCCCCAGTACATAGTTGTATATTCTTTGTTGTGGGTCCTTCTAGTTGTGGCATGTGGGACGCTGCCTCAGCGTGGTTTTGATGAGCAGTGCCATGTCCACGCCCAGGATTCGAACCAACGAAACACTGGGTCGCCTGCAGCGGAGTGCGCGAACTTAACCACTCGGCCACGGGGCCAGCCCCTAAAATGCTCAGTTTTTAAAACATAAATGTCAAACCACACAAAAGTTTTAAAATGTACCTTAACCTCCAATCCCTGGTTCCATTTTCTTTTTAACAATTTATTTTTTTCTCCTTTGGATGGATATCAGAAGATATGCTGAAAATATTCTAGAAACATTTAAATGTCTAAATATAATAAATATCTGAAAATATTTATAAGATTATTCTAAAATACACTTATGCTTCAGATTCCTGATTTATCAATTTAAACAGTGCCCATGGACTCTCAACAGTATTAGATTAGCTATTTAATAAAATTATACTTTCTTTCACCACACGTTACATGTATAAAGATATGCAATTGCATGTATCTTTTCAAGGTTTCTGTATATTACCTTCTGTTACTTCTCTATAACCATGTCCTCTGTTTTTTATCCACAGATTGGTTACACAAATTGAAGACAAATAATAGCATTTATAATATTATGGCACACAATATGGCAGAACCAAGTTATGCGTGGGGAAAAAAATAACTTTAAACTACTAAATATGAGCCACTAAAGTGAAAATGGTCTCAGCACCAAGGTCAAATTAATTCTCTTTTCAGACACTGAATCAGTTGCTCAAAATATTGCCACATGGATATGCTCGTTCCTCCATCCTGAACCATAAATTCAATCATACACAATTTTAAATAAGGGAGAATTAAAATAATCATATACTAACACATAAATTATACACAAATACAGCATTATATATGTTGAACTTCTGATGAATCTATTAATCCCAGGAATAACTGGTAATGAGATGAAATCATGGCTTCAGGAAGGTTACCTTGGTAACAGTTTGGCTTAGTTTCCATGGTTACAAAGAGTACAGCTGAGAAGCTCAAAGAATCACAATTTCCTTTGATTGGTAGATTCTCAGAAATGATGATTTGGAAAGTGACAGGGGATTAAAAAAAGAAAAAGATTCCCCTCATGAGGAACGAGACATTAAGTGTAATGATAGCGCATTGATGGTCAGACCCACGACAGGCCTTTGAAATTTAATGAAACCTCCCTTTGCTCTTTTATAAAAAATTGGACAGAATATCTCAATTTATAACAGCATGAATCTGCAAACCAAAATCCCTGCCCTTGATTAACCAGGCAAAATATGTCAGACTTTTTAAAAAGAATTTAAAAAAAAATTAGCTTTGAAAATTCACTAGTCACTTAAATTGTGAATCATCCAAAAGACTAAAATAAATATTTTTGATGTCTCTGTATCATTTTATGGGGTTTAGTAGACCAAAAAAGAAAATGGTGATAAAACATACAGTGACATACTTCTATCTATATCTATATGACAATATACAAAAATCTAGTGATAAGGGCAGTAAGAAATCTAGAGTTGGGGACATCTCTGTAGCTAGTTGCATGTACTTAAGCATGTCATTTTATTTGCAACTGGCTTTTCTTTTCACTAGGTAGCTATCAATACTTACTATCAAAAATACAGAAATTGGATAACTGTGTAAGCTACTGGTTAGGAAACGCTATAATACATGATTTTAATATTTCTTTCTGTGCCTTGAATCCTAAGATTTTAAAATATTTCGTCCCAATTGGAAGAGCAAACTGAAGAGATGTTTAGGCAGGCTAGGAAAAATGTGGACAAACCAGTAGATACTTAGCTCCTCCCAATTGTGTCAGAGCTTCCTAAGAAGCAGGAAAAACGTCTAAGGCTCTTCATTTAGATTCCCCCCAGCAGGAAGGATGTTTAAAGGAAAGATAGAATGAACGATCTTTCCCAGAGTTAACTGTCTCCAGATGGAAGACAAAGTAGTTAGAGACAAAGAACTAACAAAGGCAAGAAAAATCCCCAGAGAGGGAGGGAGGGTGGGAGGGAGGCCTTGGTGAAACGGGTGCAGGAGAAGCCATGGGCCCAGACATCTTGAGGCAGTTTCTTGGTCTCCTTGAACATACAGTGCCCCAACCCTTCAAACTCTAACCCCCAGTGTCAGTAGACTAGTCATTCTAGAAATTCTGTGGCCAAACCACAATTTCCATTTGTGTTTCTGTTCCAGTACTTGGGGATAACATGGAGACGGCTTCCGGAGCAAGTGACAAGAGAACTACCCAGGCTAATCATCTCTGAAGCTCAGGGGGCTCTGGGATCCCCCTTTACTCTGGATACAAAGGTATCCACCACAGAACAGAAGCAGGATACAGAGCCAGCTTAGGACACTGACACTGACACAAAATAATTCACAAAAATGGAAAAAGGTCCAAGGAGACCAAATCCTCCAAATAAGGTACCAGAGTCCGAGTTGAGTTCTCGTCTTGACCTTCATGATCTTAGGCTACATAAAGGTAATAGATTTGCGAAAAACCAGGATGTTAAACTGGAGTTCTGTGAATTTTACATCAGGTTAGAAAAGAAAATAATGGAGAACTTATTCACACTGCATCAAAGGAATTAGACAGTCTTGATAAAGATGGGTGGAAGAAAGAAGCATACTCACACTACAAAAATGTTATTGAAAGAAAAAAGGAAGGAACAAAGGAGAGAGAAAGAGAGAGTGCAAAGAAAAGGAGGAAGGAAAGAAGAAACTGGCTGAAAGGAAGATGGGAAGAAACGATGGCACACAGAAGTGAAAGAAAAAATCAACTCAAAGAAAAAATTACCCAAGAAAATAAAGAAAAATTTCTTACTGTTTCTTGCCAAAGAAGAATTTAAAGAAAACACAGATCCAAGGTAACAATGTACTAAGTTTACAATGATAAAATAGCTGAAGAAAATGAAAATACAGAGCAGAGGACCAAATTGAGGAGGTGTAAACAACATTACAGAACTAAGAAGGCATTTGAAAATAACAGCTAATTCACGTAACTAGGTTCTAAGAAGTAACATAGGTAAAATGAATAACAGAAAAGATAACAGAGAGTCTTGAGATAATAATGTGAATGCAGAGCAATAGGACAAAGTGACTAAAGCAGTTAGAAAGAGCATAATAGATACAGAGCAGGTAACAATGAGGCAGCCTTGGACAATCCTTGCATCTGAAGAAGACAGCACAACTAATGGAATGGAAAAAAAATCTTTTTAGAGAAAAGTTTCCTATAAAAGAATAAATGAATGTATAGATCAAAAGATTATGCGCTTCTAAAAGAAATGTTACAAAACAAACAAACAACCATCTGACATGATAGTCAACTTCCCAAACTTCGAGAATAAAGAAAGAATTCTTTGGTCGTCTAGGCAAGGAACATGAGATGAGGTGGGAAATGCCTATTGTCCTCTGACAACCACATAAATATTAAAAAAACAATAGAAGCAGAATCTTCAAAGATCTAAGGGGAAATTAAATATAATCCAGGAATGTTATACTCGGGCAATCTGTCAAGCAAGTGTAAAGACAACAGAAAGAAATTTTCAGATATGCGTGAATGCAGGAAACACAAAGCCAGGAGCCCTTTTTGAAAACACAACATTGTGACAAATGTAGCCACCCAAGATATGATGAAGCTGTGGTACAGGGCTAATGGTAAGCATTGGAAATTTAATATAAAGAACTAAGACCAAATGTTGTTAAGATATATGGTTATAGAAAATAACTTTTTTTTATTGCGGTAACATTGGTTTATAATATTATATACATTTCAAGTGTACATCATTATATTTCAATTTCTGTGTAAATTTCATCATGTTCACCACTCAAAGAATAATTACCATCCATCACCATACAGGTGTGCCTAATCACCCATTTCACCCTCCTCCCTGCCCCCATCCCCTCTGGTGACCACAAATCTTTTAGACTTTATTATATACACATGCTCAATATATAAGGTTAGGCTTTAAAGAACAGAAATAGAATCCATAACTTTCAAGCCAAGAGAGGAAAGGAAACTGCTAATGAGTGGTTGTGTAGGAATATTAAATAGGGGGGTTAGGATAGACTGCGTTTGAAAGGTCATATTTAGGCAAAGACACAAACAAGGGAGTTAACCTATAAATATCTTGCACAAGAGTCTACTAGATAGAGGGAACAGTTAGAGCAAAGAATTACTAAGTGGAAGAATCCTGGGCACATTCTAGGAAGAGCAAGGAGGCCAGTGTGACCGAAATAGGGTGAAGAAAGGGAAGAATGTCAGAAGACGTGACAACGGACACCAGATAGTGCAGGGTCCATCTAGCTCATTTCAAGGTTAGAGGAAGGAGTGATATGATCTAACTGACATCTTCAAAGGGTCATTTGTGTTGTTGCATTGAGAATTCACTGCAGGGGGCAAGGGGAGAAACAGGGAGTCTATTTGTGAGTGTAATTAATATGAGTACTGCATTAATCCAGGCACGAGGTTATCATAGACGAAGACAGAAGCAGTACAGGTGATAAGAACTGGTTCGATTCTTGATATATTTTGAAGAAAGAGTCAAAGTATTTCCTGTGTGAAATATAAGGCATGAGATAAAGAAAGGAACCAAGAATGACCCACAAGATTTGGCCTAATCAACTGGAAAGAGAGGGTCACCATGGACCAGATGAATAAAGCACATTAGGAGCTCAGTTTGAACCTGTTGAGTCTGTGATATTATACAAGTAGAGAGTTCAGAAGAGTCGCCTGAACTAGAGATATATATTTGGAGCGATCACCATATATATAGTATTTAAAGCCATGAGACTAGACAAGATCACCTACATAGTGAATGTATAGGAAAAAATGACTGAAGATTGAGATTTGGGGTACTCCACAATAGACACTTGAAAGAAGAGGTGTCACCAGCAAAACAGCCTGGGAAGGAGTGATGGGTAAAAACCAATAAATGTGAGATGCTAAAAGCCTATTGAGAAAAGTATGTCAAGGGGGAGGGCATGATCAACCGTGTCAAGTGTTGCCAGTAGGTTAAGCAAAAGGAGAACCAAAAATTGACCATTGGGTTTAAGATCATGGAAATTATCTTTTACCTTAACCCATGTAGTTTTTTGTGGAATGGTTAAGGCAGAAGCCTTAGTGGAGAAAGTTGAGAGAACATGAAGGCTAGAAATCAAGGGCTGCAAATACTGAAATCTCCGTTAAGGAGTTTTGCTACTAAGAGGAGCAAATAAATGGTCAGTAGCTGGTAGAGGACTGGGGCAAGAAAAAAAAAACCGTGTAGAAGTTACACACTGTACAGTTTGTACACTGATGGACATGATCCCGCGAAGAATGAAAACTTGATGCTATGAGAGAGAGAGAGAGAAAGGAGAGAATTACTGGTACAACATCCTTGAGTATGCAAGAGAGGCTGAGATGTATTGTACACCACGTGAAGGGAGCAGCATGGGTATATCATCTATGCATCCATGGGAGAAGGTAGGCAGACTGTGTAACGTGTAGTTGTTGACAGGTGGGTAGCTATGGTGGTGGGAGTTTTTCAAAGTCATCTGCTGATTGCTACTGTTTTCTCCATGAAGGAGGAGGCAAAATTATAAGGTGAGAATAAGGATGGCATAGGAGGCATAGATGCTCATTTAGAGAGAATGCATAAAATACTCGTCTAGGAGAGTAGATGAAATGGTAATCTGGCAGCATCAAGCAGCCACTTGATTTTGAGGCTATGAATATTAAAGTGAGACTAATCAGCAATGTTTTCTGTGCTTTCTACGTGTTTAGGTACGGGCCTGGAGTGGGAGAAGAGCTGGAATTAACCAGGATTTTTTTTTTTTTTTGGCTAAGGACTATGAAATAGGAAGTGTGTGTATTGAGGGGTGTGATTATGACAATTCTCCATGGAATGTAGGATGGAAGAAAAGAGAATGAGGCCATCGAGAGGGGCAAATGACAGATAGGATTGGAGGCCTTGGTGCATCAAGATTGTTTCAGTGGAAGTACTAGGCAGAATGAGCCAGAAATAGAGGAAGCAAATAAAGGATAGGAAACAAGAATTTGATATTATGGAAGGATTGCGTCTACTAGTCACAAAAATGTCTAAGATATATCTAATAAAAGGTACATCTTTTTTTAAGTAAGCTGAGGTTGAATAGCAAACAAGATCCCTAAAGGAAAGTAAAGGGGAAGGCATTGTTGGGATCGTTTATGTGTATGTTATATTTTCCAAGATAAAAGTAGCATTGGAAAAGGTGACAGACAGCCAGAGTCTAAAATCACTAAGAAGTGAAAAGCAATGTCAGTAGATATCAACAACTAAATAAGCTTTGTTCTGTTCTTCTTTTTCTAATGAATACTTTTGCCACTATCTATTCAGGTTAATGTGTGTACATCAAGTAAATTATTTCTAATAGCTGTATGCTCTTCCACAGCAGTATCCACTATCTATTCAGGTTAATGTGTGTACATCAAGTAAATTATTTCTAATAGCTGTATGCTCTTCCACAGCAGTATCCACCACATTTGGCTTCTCCATTGCCCCAGTTATTGACACCTCAGTTGCCTGCAAGTCTTCCCTACCACTAACTATCACCAGTGTCCCTTATGGATCGATGGAAGAACTTCACTGAGGTATGTAGCTGCAGTACATACTCAATCCTGCCAGATTACTCTCTAGAGTGGCAGCACCAATCTACACACCACATCAGTTACAAATTAGAACATTGCGGGGACCTAAGGATTCACTGGTAGGTCCCTACCCATTCACATTATCTTCCTCTCCTCCCTAAGGGTAACTACCAATCTGCTATTTGCTTTATTTAAAAAAAAAAAAAAAAGTATAGTTTTAGTATCTATGTATGCCTTTGGTTTAGTCTATTTCAGACTTTATGGAAATGGAATCACTCTACATAATCATTATTCTGTGACTTGCTTCCTTCATTCAATATCATGATTGTAAGCAATATCCATACTGCATGAATGTAGCTGTAGTTTATTCATGTTCATTTATGAAAAGTGGGTCATTATATAAGTATGCAACTATTTATCACATTTTTTGTGAATGAATATGTTGGTTGTGTTGGAGGAGGCAATCAAAAAGATGTGTCCTCCAGCTAACACTGGGCAATCAGAGGCTCCTCAGCCCCTCCCCTGTCCTTGGAATGTACATTCTGCTTGCCTTCCTGGAGCTGGAAACTACCCCAAGGACACAGCCTTGAGACAGTAAGGTGTTGTTGAGATCATCTGGATGGTAATACTTCACTGAACCCAGCTGAGGCCTCTACACAAACTTTTAAGATTCTAGTGGGCAGGTGAGGCACCCAAGACAAGCTTCCTGAGTAAGTTCCCTTGCTTATTACAACTGTCACCCACCAATTTGGAGTATCTGCCTCTTTCTTCAGTCTCTTCTTGCCCTCCGAGGACAGGGGACAGTCTGCAAACCAAGAGGTTGTTTCCTATTTGGGGTTATAATGACCAATGCCTCTATGAATATTCTAACATATTTCTCAAGGTAGACATGTGCAAATGTTTCTTTAGGGAATACACCCAGAAGTGGTATTGCTAGGGCACTGACTATGTGTCTCTTCAAATATACTAAATAATGCCAAACTGTTTTCAACATTATTGTAGCAATACGCACACTCACCAGCAGTGTATAGGAGCTAACATTGCTCCATGCCCTGTCAACACTTGGTATTGTCAGACCTTTCAATTTGTGCCATTCTAGTGAGTGTGTAATGGCATCTCATTTAATTTTTCTCTGTTTACTCTTAAAACTGAGTACAGTACAGGTATGTTTGCATAAGATTTCAAATGGGTAGAAATTTTAAATATATATTCCCATATTATAAGTATAAGCATATTTTTGACCCGAAAATATACAAATGAGAGTTAACAGTAATTATTTTGGGGAAAAGAAACTGATTTGGGGGAGAAAATAATCCTTTACTTTTCATTTATCATTTTCAGTATAATATCAATTCATGTTCTATACCAATGTGTTAATTTTATTTAAAAAATATAAATTAAATATTGAAGTCCAAAATCATTTTAAAACACGTATATATTTAAACAAACACATAAGATTAACAAACAACTTTTAATCTGTCACCAGCCAAATCTTTTGCTGGATAAATACACTAGGATTTCCAAGTTCACTACAGTAGCCACCAGCCACATGTGGATACTGAGCACTTGAAAATTGGCTAGTACCATATGTTGAAATTATAATATGTTTGATATAGTTGGATAAATAAAATATATTATTTAAATTAATTTCACCTGTTTCTTTTTATAGTTTAATGTGGCTCTTAGAAAATTTTAAATTTCATATGTGGCTCAAAATATATTTCTATTGACAACATTGAGAAGAATCTAGTAACTTGAGAAAATAAGACTAAGGAGATTTCAAAAGAAAAAAATAAAACTATCGAAAACATAAATATACCTCACTTTAAGCACAGAATTATTTCTAGTTATGCCAAAAATATAATAGCATACTTGTATACATCTTATTCAAATCACAATTAACTATAATTTGAAGTCAGGAGCAAGATCATAATTCTCATACATTTTCACAGTTCACTCATTTGCTTGTAGACAAAAAAATGAAAAGAAGAATACCCAAACAAGAAACAATGCTTTTGGTGACATCCATTCCATCATTCTTTCAGTCAGCATCTCGCGAATGGCTACAATGGGTCAGGACCTGCATTAGGCAACAACAAGAAAAAGAATTTACAGAAATAACAACCAGAGGCCTTCCTCTTCCATTCTCATTCAGTGAAGCAACATTCTCCATGGCATACGGGACACATTCCACTCTCAAAGGCACCACTTAGCAAAGCATGTATTCAAACGTGGTAACATTTTCTAGATGATCTAGTCTATAAATAGCACCAAAAGAAAACACTAAATATGCACAATTAAGCATAAATTAACTCTAATGTACTTTGTCTATATGTTTAATCTATGTTTGCTCTAATAATTATCTCGATTTCTCAGGAATTTGCTCTTGGGGGCATCCAAGCTTGGGGAAGCTTATTTTCAATGCTGGAAATGTGAAGAAAATGTGCTGCAGAAAACAATTGGTGTGCTCTGGCCGCATTGAGTTGCAGCTGCGCTAGCTGTGCCTGCAATGGCTGCTGTCAACGAGAGCAGGTGTACGCAGAGCACTGCCGGGCTGTCGGCTGCGGCTACCGAAGGGCTGGCGCAGGATTTTGGTGATGTCTGAAGATGCAGACAGATGTTGGGAGGACCACACTGAGCAAGCCACAGGGTAAGTATATTTAAAATGATGGTAGAAATAAAGAGATTTTCAAAACTGTAAAGTAGTTCTTGATGCGGAGAATTGGGGTCTCTGAAGATTTTTAATGTCTTCTTAATTCCCCCCCTCCATCTAGTTAGCAGCTCCAATTTCCTCTCTCTCTCTCTCTCTCTTTCCCTGTCTCTCAGATACACACATAAACATACACCCTGAAGGACATATAAATAAATAGTTGTCGATATGTCGTACGTCTGGAGAGTACAGTTTTCTGCTTCTAATTTCCGTCTCTTTTTCTAGTAATATAGCCTGGAATGCATCCAAGCCTCTCAGAATATTCCCTCTACTTTTAGAATCTTTAAAGGAAAAGACTGTTACAAACTATTAGAAGGTTGCATGATGCATAACAGATCAGGCAAATTCCAGAAGACAAAGCACAATAAAGACAGATTACTTCAAAGAATTCCATTCAACTTAACTTAGTTTCACCTAAAAAAATGCATAAGGCTGAAAATTAAAAAAGAACTATCCACAAACTAAACTTTTGCTTCTGCCTTGGGCTTTACAATCTGCTGATTATGGGATCCCATTTGTCCCTGGAGTCTGAGCACAGGACTGTAAGCTAGGAATGTTTTCCATGTCATCTTGGTGAAGGGGGGCCCCTCTAGATATGTTTGCTACAGAATCAGCTTTTTCTTAGTGTCAGATTCTTTTCTGTATCTAGGATTCTTTTCCTTTTTTTCTAATCATTTGGATCAATCTCTTTTTGAGTAGGCAGAAAGAGAGTGGGTAAGAAATCCATCCTTTATTAGCAGCTAAGAAACGTGATCCAGTTTACTATCCTTTCTTTATGCAAGGAAGACTATCTTAACAGTTATTATTTTTCTGTTTTGAAAGAACAGAGGAAAGGAAAATTAGACATGTATGTGTGAAACAAAGAACTGCTCATTTGAACGATGCTTTACTGATTCTAATTAGTTTTGCTCTTCAGAGAAGAGATGAGTTACATCATCTTATTTTCAGGAGGGGTAACTTACTCTTAATTTTAAAAAATAAGAATAGTATCGCAGCCCTGTATTGCAATAGTCCACTGGAGCACGCCATCTCCCAGAGCGGAGGCCATATCATTACTCAGTTTGCTGCATAATGCTGTGCACAGAGTAAAAAGCTAATAAATGTTGACTGACTGAATGAATGAGTGAATGAAGCGCTTTCAAAAGGGCAGGTTTGAATAAGATAGTAAAGAGATGTACTTGGTAGGTTTGCAAAGTGTGGGTAAGTGGCTGCTGAAATCGGAGTCACACATCAGCAGGGAAGAAACACCCAAGTTTATATTCAGGGATTAGGCATTTCATATTTAATAGTGTAGTTATAAATCAAATGACTCTGGAAAAACATTTATAATAATGATATTTCTCCCCAGGTTTGTATTATTTCCTTTATAAATGTATTTATACACACTCTGCCTTGTTCAACAACAAATTTTAGTACGTGAAATGATAAACCCCGGGCTCGGATTCGGGCATAGAAATTCATGCCTTAAATGCTGTACGGTTGCTGGGAGTGGATCCACAGTTCATCAGATCATGCCATGAGACTCACTGAATGAAAGGAGCTATTTCATCACTGAATTATAGTCCAGTTACAAACCATTCCCCACCTGTCACAGTTGCTTTGATAACCAGCTATTCATAAGATTTGCTATTAGTTGTTCTCACGTGATCCAGTATGATAGGAACAGCTGAAAACGTAAATACACACGAAGGTGTTTACAGTACTCAGATTATAATGTAATGAAGATCTCTGGAGGCCGCCTTCTCATAAACTAGTATTTGGGAGTCCCCTAGTTAATTCCCCACTCTACTCGCCAAGCCAGTGTTGGAAGGGATATGTGAAAATGGGAACTCTTACCCATTATTGTTGGGACTGTAATTGATGCAAGCACGTTGGAGATCAATTCAGCGAAAGCTAGTAAAGATGAAGATCTTCACATCCCATAGCCAGCATTTTCATTTCTGGGTGTACACTTTCAAGGGACTGCTACACCTGTGCATAAGAACCGCATTGCCTTACATAATGGAAACAATCAAAATGCCCATTAAAAGGGCAATGGCCCAAAATTGTATTCATTATATTCATAAAACATAATGACACACATTGGCTGAAAACAAATGTAATTTTATGCATTGTCATGAATTTTAAAAAAATATAATTGTAAGTGAATAATATGTTTTATTATACCTAAAATAATATTTGTATAAATCAAGAAAAATAAATAATTCTCTCTCATTCCACATATATATTTGATTATATATGTACATATGTATATGTTGATATATGTATGTATATAATTTTTAGGGACACATACTTTTATAGTAAAGCCAGAGGCAGGCTAACCATAAAGCTAATGAAATATTCCCAAAGCCAGATCATCCCAGTCTTGGTCCTTGGTCCTGCCCCAGATCTGTAGGCTGCATCTTAATCTACTCCCATCCTTTCCCCAGAGGATGATGTCTGGAGCATATTGCTGTTTTTCTCTTTTGCTTTGTTTTATAACAGGTAGCATTTCTTTTCTGTCACTATATAGATTCAAATAAATTGGCAGTCTCTCCTTTTGTACTGAGAACCTTGTCAGTAATGAGAATTTAAGTCAAATATCTAACCATTACATAAGGAAATACTGGAGAAAGTTCTGAACAATGATGTAAAATTGAATGAGCGACCTTCTAAATTAACAGCCGTGATATGTCCTGCCTAAAGGCCATGGGCAGAGGGTGACTTGCCAAGATGATGATGCAATTTTATTCCCTTTCCTTTTGGCTGAAACTGAAGACAAGGCATATGGAGGTTCCTCCTGCAGGGCGGCAAGGACAGGCGAGGCAGAACATCCTGGGCAGATGAGCACGCCCGAGAAGCAGAGCGGCAGAGCAGAGGCTCAGGAGCCAGAGCAGCAGGAGGGTGTTTCCCGGGAAGGGGCCGGGTCATCAACTCTAGGTTTTCTGATATTCCTTTTTAAGGCTCCTTTTTTTGTACTGCAATCCCACTATGTAATCATCAAGCCTTGGGTAATGTCTGCTAGGCATGCCCACTTTCTATCATCTGTGTTTCATGGAGTCAAGGGAGTGGCCCAGAAAACTGCAGCCTGACGGCAAAGTGCAACTGACACTGCTTAAAAAAGTCAAGGGCTTCAAAGCATAGAGCTGAGAAGACGGTGTGACCATTTTGAGTAATAAGTGGTGGACCTAGTTCTTCCACAGAGGCAGCAGGTGTTAAGAGAGGCAACTGAGAGTACTAGGAAGGCGGAGTTGACTGGCAGCAGCAACAGCAGCTGGAGAGGAGGTGAGGCCAGCTTGTGGAGCAACATCACCTGGCTGCATGAGCGCTCACTAGTAGGACGTTTGAACCATGGGAGAGGTCAGTTAACAAGGATCTGTGAGCCTCTCCTTGAGAAGGGTTAGGAAACAAGAGGGAATGGAGAGAAGGGGAGACTTCAGGTTGGGATCTGCTGGGCCTTTAAAAAGAAAAAACAATGTTGGTGCTGTCTTCAGCAGGACAGAGGAAGAAAATGTGAAGGAAGAAATGGGCAGTACCTACACTTCACCAAGTCTGATGGCCTGGGAAGTCTCCATTTAACCATACTGGAAGATTCCATCAGTCATACGGCACTGTGCAGATACATAGATGGTTGGCCTTGTATAGGCCAAAATATATGTTTAACTCACTTAGATTTTTAGATTTTATTTCAAAATTGGTACTCTGTTGAAAGTCAAAATTAACTGGTCCATTATGACCATAATTTAAAATACCACGCTTGATAGTGTTAATAACAACTTAGTTTCTTTGGATTAAAGTTTTTCTGCATGCCAATGACAAACATTAAGAAATTTATGGTACATACAATTTAATTTAATTTAATTTAATTTTTTTAAAGATTGGCACCTGGGCTAACAACTGTTGCCAATCTTTTTTTTTTTTTTAAGGATTGGCACCTGGGCTAACAACTGTTGCCAATCTTTTTCTTTTTTTTTTCTGCTTTATCTCCCCAAACCCCTCCTGTACACAGTTGTATATCTTAGTTGCAGGTCCTTCTAGTTGTGGGATGTGGGACGCTGCCTCAACGTGGCCTAACGAGTGGTGCCGTGTCTGTGCCCAGGATCCGAACCCCGGGCCGCAGCAGCAGAGCGCTCGAACTTAACCACTCGGCCACGGAGCCAGCCCCACAATTTAATTTTAAAACACTAATCTTGTTTACACCTTTTCTGCCAAATGACAACTCAAATAATTGCAGCTTTTTCAACCTCAAACATTTCAAAACAACAAGAAAAAGAAAGCTCTCTTTGCCATATAAGAACTCAAATTTTTGGCTACCTTCAACTTGTGAGCTGACTTTATAATTTTTCATCAGTATCTATGCCTTCTCAGGCTACTGAACTATTTTTAGAGGTAGACAGTGTTGCTGATAATGCAGTACATCCTGTAAATTCAACCTCTGCAAATCGCGCCATCCAGGGCAACTGACTTGGTGAGCAAAATCTCCATGCTCACCTGGTCAGCTTCATCTAGAAAAATGAGTCTTCTAGCCAAGGTTACAGTGCTTGTTTCTGCCGTGAGTATGCAAGGAATTTAAATATAACCTCGACATTTCCATGAACTTTGTGAGGTTATTGAAGGTTTGTATTTTCAAATGCCTCTGATTAATCAAATTTAATTAACAGAGAAAATATTTATTTATGTACATAGATAGTGGGGACTATATCCTCTTCTTGTTTGTTATGAGAGGAGAGCATGGAGAAAAATCTTGAGAAAAAATAAGAATATCCATCTTCAAATATTTTCAGAATATAAAAAAATTCTATTTAGAACTCTCAGAAACTTACACATGATAGGATGTTTTATCACAGACTCTGGCACAGGAGATTCCTAGAAATTAGAAAAATAGAATGTTTCTAGTGTAATAGTGAATGCAAAAGTATATACTCCAAGAAATAGTTTTTTACAAAAATGAAGTGGAAACAAGACTCTTAAAATGAGTGTTGAATATTTTCCTTTCTGGTTTTTGTTATTTGTAAATTGTTCCTTCAGCCACCAAGTGATACGATGGTTTCTGAGCAGTGTTTACCTTTGTGATAACTTCATCTCCCCCTGTTGTTCAAACTGATAAAACACAGCCCTCCGGACTCGGGCAAGGTGCTCCCTTCCTCTTATTTGTAAGCAGACATGAAGCAGACAGGCCCCTTCTGAAGTTTTCTGCATGCTGTGTTTTCTTTCCTCGCTGCAACAAGAAAAGCCTTTTTTTTTAATCTGGCTTCCTTTGAAGAAGTGACTCAGACATCTTCATGGCCTCTAAAGGTAAGAGTAAATATAGGCAGCTGATAAATTTTTCCTTATATTATGACTAAAAAGATCCGGTTGTAGGGGTGTTATAATCAATGAGACTGATACTTTAAAACCTGTCATTTATTGCTTTTGAACATTGGAATTTTAAAATTTGAACTCCAAGGAGCACGTTGCATTAATTTTTTTTAAAACAACCTTATCTGATAGAACGTAAAAGTTAAGATGTAAACAATGTTTTAGTTATCATGAATAAACACAGTGATTTACTAAAAGCTGCACAGCAAAATTTAGAGTGGGAATATTTAATGCCAAACACAAGGGCAGGTGGATATTCCAAGTTTAAAGGGATTTGAAGAAAGCTTTTCACACATAAGTTAAAAAGTGTTAAAGTATATAGTTCAATATTTTTCAGTTTCCCACTTGTTGTTCAAAGTATGTGACATAGCCATTTCCTATAAAGAATTCCACATGTTGTTGGTAAATTCTAGCAAATTTAATGGACTAGAAGTAAATATTTCTGAACTGTGAAGTAAAAATCTTTCAAAATTTCTTTGATAGTAAACTATATATAAACAACTAAACAGAAAATAACTAATTTAAGCAAGCAGATTAATTAGGGACTTGGCGGGGGAGCTGGTAAGTTTTTCCTCAACTCCCTAAAGCTGTATAAATATCATCAGTACTGTCTTACTTTAAGAACTTCTCAAAAAACAGGGCATGTGGTTGTTTTTTAAGGTAATGAGTTGCAATCTCACTAAAAAAACCCATGAAATTATATTAAAAAATAAAGTTATGATGTGTTTTCCTTCCGTTATTAGAACAAACCATTAAACTCTAGGCTATAATGGAAAGTTTTAGCATGAGGAATTATGATTAATATAATTGGTGGAAACCTTTTAACCTAATTACAAATAGGATAATAGAGTCCACCAATTTAAAATATCCTAAATTAAATTAATGATCCATTCAAAGAAATGTGTATGCTTATTTGCTTTCTTTATCAAAATACATTTTGGATGCCATTTAATATGGATCAAACGAGGTAATCTTTTCATTTTTCATCAGCATTTTATGTACACCAGTCCCTGAGTGTCACGGGGGGAGCTGAAACGAATTGTAAAATCCAGATGTGAAACATAAAAATGATGAATTTGAATATATGTGTGCTTCATTTTCATATTGGAAGACAAACACAAAGACATCTTGACAAGTCTTTTCTTTCGTTTAAGACTGAGCTAATGGCCAGTCCAGAACATTCGTCACTCTCTAAAGTAGGAGTTACAGCAGCAACTCTAGCCTGTAAGGTAAAGAGTTGCAGACTGTGTGAAATATTTATAAGCTACTTATACATTTTTAAAAGAGTAGATAGAAATTCAAAGCCAGATAGAAATTCAAAGGAGTTCCTTCTTCATCTGGTGGTCTGAGTCTTTGAAGAAACTTGTGACTAGAAAGCAATATTATGATCAAAATAGATTAATGTACCAAAAGAGCAGTGATGTTCAGTAATGATAAGGATTCAAGACTAAACTTAGAGGTAAAACTTCAAGTGGAAAACTAACACTCCTTCTGCAGCCTACTCAAAATATTTAATAGATGAAGTGGGTCAAACGTCTCCGAGAGAATCTATGCCATTCAAAAGAAGTGAAAATAAAGTTTCCTTTTCAATTAGAAATCTCGTTTGAGGGGGCAGGTCAGTTACCTCAAACATTTTTTGGACAGTTTTCTTCAAATATATTTAAAGACAATATTTATAACATCATGATGTTCTCTGGCCCTGAAACTGTATTGGCAATTAGAATTTTCCCGGGGAATACAGGCGAATTGGACATTTCATACATTTCGTAGGCAGTTCAATTAGCAGCACTGAACCAGAGGACAGTCTGAATACTGGCTGCCATTAGAACTGAAGAAATATTTGTGGGGGCTGGAGTCCCCTGGTTTCGTATAAAGAAACACAATTTAACAACAGGTTGGTCTCAAACTCTCTTTTAAGTTTGAGAAAAATGGGAGTTTCCAGGATGATCTAAACTGAACAGGAGTGATTTCCAGAGGCTGCTCCAATGTGAACTGGAATCCCAGAAAAGGAAGCAAGTGCTTTCAGAATGCTGAGCCTATAGTCTCCGACTGCGACTCTGCTCCCAAATAAGACATTGGACGTGATCTGCTCTGGGCCCCAAGAGCATCAATGCCTCTGGATCTGCTGTGAGGTCTAAGGACCTAAAGATCTGAGTGAGGAATGTACAGCCCTTCGCCAGACACTCAACAACCTATTGCATTTTGTAACAGCAAGTATGGCTTACAAGATAAAACTGGAGTAATTTGCTAATCTTTTTAACAATAAAAGTGACAATGAGAGAGAATCTAATGATCTTTTACCAGGTATTATTAGAAATTTCTCTCTACATGAGTTCTTTTTTAATTGAAGGACAACATGTGCAGTAAACAGAAGGACAACAGTAAAGTGCATACAGAGCACCAAACTTACGCTCCATGATTTTTTAAATCAGGACGTACCGGTGTAACCACCACCAAGATCAAGATATAGAATCTTTCTAGCCCCTCATACAGTTCCCTTTCTGGTCAAGAGCCATGCACCTCTACTCCCAGGGTGAGCCAGTATTCTGAATTTTATCCTTATGAGCTAGTTTTCCCTAGATGGCAATTTTGCCTCTATGTTTCTCTGAAAGTCAATGACAACAGTGCCTTTGGCACTAATACCGAAGAAAGGATGTTTGTTGCCTTTTATTATTTTCCAGTTGTTATTGCTATATTGGCCGCTAGTTCTTCTCCCAAATCTGAAATAGTGTTACATAGTCTTCCTCAGTTTACTGCTTGGGGTCCCCCATTCTGGCTGCCTCTCAAGAGTGAGAGGAGTCCTAAAGCCTCTTTGTCTTCCCAGATCTGAGAGAAGTTCAGGATGGGGTTCTTGTGGGAAGCAAACTGCTATAATATTATCAATATGGAGCTCTATTTTAGCAGGGCCAAATGACAAGCTTGTTTCCATGTGGTCTTAACCCTAAAGCATGTCCAAACTCTAAATGTCATCGACCACTATAAACGTAGGGATCCATCTTGGTCTATTCCTACAAACTTAAGGTGAAATAAATAAATGAATCATCTGGCAATTAACACACACATGTACACACAACCTTAACTAGCCTATCATTACTAGATCTGATGTCACTAGATCAAAACATCAGTTGACGTCAATGTCCAAAGGACCCCTCCTTCCATGTCTATTTTCTGAAACCAGTTGTTTTTTTAATCCCTCTCCAGGTGCTCATCAGGCTATGCTTGAGTTCTCTTAATGATGGGGAACTTACCATCTCCAAAGGAAACTCAGTTCTTTTCTCAAATTTATTTTTTAGAGATTTAAAAGGTTCAGAATAACCACCCCCCCCACCCCCCACCCCTCCACACACATCTTACATGAATTTGGTTGTCAGCACTGAAGAGAGATTATTATAATTTATTGTGAATTACACAGATGTATCTGTTCAATGAGTACTTACCAAATCTTTGTGCAGCGGTTGTAAATGTCTTCTTTATATTAATCCAGAACCAGTTTCCTTGTCCTGCCCATTCATATGTCTTTAGAATGGTCTGAATTATTTGTCTTCACAACGGCCCCTTTATTATTTCAGAATACCTGTCACAAACCTTGCTCCACACCTACTCTCCATCTAAAACAGCATAGTGGTAGTAAACTAAATGAATGCACATATGAGAACTCTGATATCTTATGGATTAACAAAAATGACAAGTAAAAACACTGATAGTCTTTGAAAAAAATACTGGCATGTAATGTGGGAGATATCCAAATGGCAGTCATGTGAGAAGAAAAAGGAAAAATAATAATAGAAAGGCTATGAATTTACATTTTTCACAAAGAAGGCTTTTGCATGCACCACTTATTAGGCCTTGTGCATAATATTACACAGGCTCCAGACTAATGCAGGGTAAATAGCAAATCTCCAAATTTCAATCTGAGAGATCTCTGAAATAGTAACATTTTTACCTGGCAAGAGTAGAGAAAATAAGTGAATCTCTAAAAAAAAAATCAAAGCCAAACATTATAGAATTCTGTAATTATTTTATCTTTTGTGATATTGGATGAGCTACAAAGAGATTCACACTTGCAAAAATTTTTGGATGCTTTTATACAAAATACTGAGAAATCAAACCTAAATTAGTTATTATACTGCCCTTAAAAAGCTCATAAATTAGTTATGAATATTCTTACAGCATACAGAGTTAAACCATTAGTTCTCAAAGTATATCTTCAGACCAGCAGTGTTGGCTTACCCGGGAACTTATCAGAAATGCAAATTCTCAAGGCCCACCCCCACCCCAACTACTGAAGCAGAAACTCTGGCGTGGGGCCCAGCAATCTGTGTTTTAACAAGCCCTCCAGGTGGCTCTGGTGCAGGGTAAAGTCTAAGAACCACCGAATTAAACCTAGCCATAGCAGTACGATTGACAAAAAGAGACAAATATTCATGGAGATTATGAGGCACCCTCATAACATGTGGGGAAGGGAGAACATGCCTTGAAAGTCCTAACTGTGACTCAAAACGTACGTCTAAGGTTATCTCATTTTGAGTAGAGAATATCTAGTTCCTTTTACCATTTATTTTCCTTTTGTAGCTTATAATTTTTCTGCCCTTTAAACACTAGTTTTACTTGCCTTCAAAAAACACATTTTCTAAAATCATTCATCTTGCCCAAATTATCCAATTTTTTCTGACAACTACTGCTAGCAGTCTTCCACATTCCTCTTTCTCTGGCTGAGGGGTCAGGTGGTGATGACACTAAGTAGGAAAATGAAAGGCAGGGCACTAACGTGGGAGGCAGCAGGAGATCCGCCACCCTCTGAATAAGAAGTGACAAATCTTATAAGACAAACTAAATGCGACACCCTAAATTTAAATATGGGCTGGGATTTTCATTCTCTTGCAGATGCACAGAACCACAGAACTAGAGGTCTCCCTGGTTTTCTTCCTGGAGCTCCAGGCCCAGATCGCAGCCTTCAGCTCTCACCTCCCAACCCAGCGAACCAAGTGTGGCAGCCGGGTCTCCCTCCACCAGGCGGTCTCCCTCCTGGTCTAGAATATTTAAGCCAGGTGTTTGTTTTTATCTCTGTTTCTACAAAGGTTTTCCACTTAAGATGAATACAGACTTGGTTTCTTGCTTTTCAACTAAGGTTGAAGGACTTTAATGAATAACTTGCCGAAAGGAGAAAAGAATTATAAATCATGAAATTATAAAATTTATATTTTATTTATTTCTTTATTATTTGGGAAGAAATTTATGTTTTCTTTTAGAGCCACTTCTATTTTCCTTATTTATTTGCCAGAGTGACGAGATGAAACATTTTTGATTGAGCTGTTTAGCATGTTTATCCTCCTTCTGCTCACTGCTCAAGGTCTCAGCAAATTCATCCTGGAGGAATTGAATAATACCTACAGCTATTGAATTAAAGAATATTTATTGAGGATAAATTGCTATAATCAAGGCATATAAAAAGCCATAAAACTTAGTCCCTCTCACCCAAACCTTCTGCAACCTAATTGGCAAAGAAAAAAAGTGCTGACAAAAAGTTCAAGGCTGTATATTTAGGCCAGATCAGGAGACAACTTAAATTTGTGCAGGTGTGCAGAGGAGAGAGAGGGTGTTAAAGATCAAAGTTCTCAGGAGAGACTTCCGCAATGAGCAGAAAGTCCAATGTCTTCAACTGAATCTCAAAGAGTGGATGGAACTCCAAGGGAAGGCAAGTTATCAAGTTAGCACTTTTGTCTTCTGATACTGTTGCATCTCCAGGCCAGTTTGCTTGAAAGATGATATTATTATTAGATATAATCACTGTTCTAGTCGTGGGAGGGTCAGCAGTGATTGAAGCCTCAAAATAAATCAATCAAGAAATATCATCATCTGAATTATAAGGCACATAAATAGCAGTTGATATTTATGCATATTATTGTTACTTTTGTATTTTATCCTACAAAAGATTAGAAATACACTAATATTGAGATGTCAGCACATCTGCTGTGATTTTCAGCTTGTTTGGCATTCTTTCAAACTATAAAGTCTGTCTCCTTTATCAAAATCAAATCTCTGTGTTAATTCCCTTAAGGTACAAGAGATTTCTGTTGTGCCTGATAGGGTTTAAGCTGCATGCAGCATATGTTCCTGGGAAAATGTTTATAATTGCAGATGCCTTCTCCAGAAACCCACTGGCAGACAAATGTACTTCAGAGACTGGAGAGCTCAGGGAGATATGTAAAAGAGCTGGAAAAGCCGACCCACCACCTTCCATCTGCAGAAAGGATCAGCTGTAATAGCTGACTAGAGTTGATTAACTGCTGCAAGCTGTTTGGGAATGTTGTCAGACAAGGTTTTGCCAAGTATAAAAGTGATATACCAGTGCCAGAGGGCTGAGGTTTGATGATCACATATGGTCATCACATATTCCTCTTCCATCCATGAGTGATGACACACCCGGAGCCAGATGCTTGACGTGAAGACATTGTGTTCGCATTCAATAAATAGAGATATGAACCCATTGGCTTCAGTTCCAAAATGAAGTCAATTTCCAAAAATATACCTTCGGTAATCTCTTTCAGAAAACAAAAATATGCCACAAATTGGTGAATATTTTACTTCAAAGGGAAAGATAATTATAATCTCTATAGTAAAGAATACATCTTATTTGCTTTAATGCAGTACACATATAGTAGGATGAATGAGCATTTTAAAAGTTTTATAAATGAACCTGTAAGAGACATATATGAAATGAATTTTTATGCGTTAGCTTTTATCTAAAAACCATAAGAATTAAATAAAGTTATGACTATTTAGAAATAGTACATTCTTCAATAAATAAACAGAAAAATAAACAATAAAATTCTTCCAAATTAACAAAACTAAAGTAAAATTTTTAAAAAATCATTTATTCTCTTTTACTAAAGTCCATCCAATGACTATGAAAGTCTTCTCATTAATAATTTGAAAATAAATTCCCAATTATGTATATATCTATGTATATATGTGTTGTTCATGTAGGTTAAACCTAAGAATAAAACTAATACATTTTCTCTCCAGATTGGAGTAACATGTTCATAACAGTCAATAACACTTTACCCTATAGGTGTCAAAGGCTGGTTACCGTAATGCAGTCACCTGTACGTGAGTAGTGAGTTAAAGCCTGCAAAGACACATGTTAAGATCCAACTTATTTTGAAGTATGTATATTAAATGGCATCACTGATACCTGTAAACCTGATAAATTATACGTAAAAATTGATTCTTAGGCTACAGATCCAAGGCTGTCATCAGGTTTCCTTAAGGAATGCTTTACTTGCCCTGGCACCGGAATATATGATTCAATCTGTTTAAAGTTTCCAATTCCTGGTCCATCCATTAATAGCAAAGGACGGAAAGGGCTCTTTTGGACCACAGTTCATAAGTGGCCCAGGGCTATTTAAAAGAAGTGACGAGAACAACCGAAAACGAGACCCTCAAATCCAGGAGCTTTGCCCACAGAGATGGATCATATCAAATGTTCCTACAGAGGATGGGGTGAGTAGAAGAGCAGAGAAAACAGGGAGGAAAGGTACTCAGAAGTTCCAGTGTCACTTAAGAATTGTCTCTCCCAGATTAGTTTAGTGAGGCCAGTACAACAGAGTAGAAAGCATGTCAAAATTGGTGGCAGCATGGCCTGGGTTCAAATCCTGGCCTAACCATCGACAAGCTCTGTGATCTGGGCAAACTACTTAATCTCTCTAGGACTGTTTCCTCGCACGTAGAATGTAATGATATTTCTCTCTCTGAGTTTTCATGCAGATTCAGTTAGACACCATGTCGAAATATTGAACACAGTCACTACCTCAGGTTAGTCATTAAATAAACAACTGCAGTTATTCAACGTTAGAGAGGCAAACTTCCCTTGTCATTGCAGAGTGGATCTCAGCTGATAATTTCAAGACTAAAACTTGATCTAGGACACTGATACTCAAAGTTTCTAAACTCAAACTTTGGGCTTGTCCCCATAGCCCTCCTCCTCCCCTAAGTTCCTCCTGCAAGATCCACTGTTAAATAATCGTGGATATCCTTTTTGAGGCTGACCTCTTCTCTTCCTCCAACCTTCCATTCTTCTCAAAAGAGCAGAACAGAACTAAGAACACTACACTACAAAAACGGATTCTTGTTTTTTTTAAAAAAAGCTTTTGCCATCATTGTTAAAGTAGGTTTTAGAATATCTTAAATCTTAAATTATTTATGGAAAAATATTTTTTGTGAATCTTAAAAAAAGAGTCCACAGGCACTCTTTTATCAATAAGATATAAAATGAGAAAATGATATTAGTTTTACCTCCCCCTAGTATATACAAGGAGAATGAAGGAAATAACGCAACTTCAAATTTTCTGGGTTTGAGATGCTAAATCAATACCAAATATTAGTCACGAATACTTCAGTTTAACAGTTAGCAGTGAGTTGACCACTGTGAAGGGAGAACAAAGTGAAGAGAATTTTCAGGTGAAATAGGGAATGAAGCCTTCAAAAAGACAATGATCAGCACTGTATTCATGCTCATGATTTCACCTGAGTAAATCTTCAAGTATGGAATATCAAATTCAAAATATACACAGATAAATCCATTCTAAGAACACATTTTTAATATTTCCTGTTAAAAAATATCCTTTGTATAGGTTTTAATATAGTCATTTCTCAACTAAGTATGGATACTTTACCTCTGTAAATTTTCATTCCTAATTCTATAAAGCAAATTTTATATGTCACGCATTTAGCAGCATAACTCTTATTCTACTTAAATTGGTTTTTTGTTGGTATTAGCAGGATTTCTGGGTTTCTTCTGGTCCACTGGAAGGTGTGAATAACCTCTTTCAGCGTTAACAACTCACTGTGAGGAATGAGTTCCAGCATGGCAGAGTGAAGGGGGAGCAGGCAGGGCTGAGAGGCCAGCCCAGGCACTCAGACCATTGTTGTTTTGCATCATTTCATTAAAAAAAAGAGAGAGTTTTAAAACCTCTTAGACATTATTATTCAGAGATTGTTTAAAAATCTTCTCAAAGTATTGTTTCCAAGAACTACATTTTTATTCCATTACCACAGAAAGAACACAGAGTTCACCACAAATTCTACTGTTATTCTGGGAATTCTACTTGGAATTTTCAGAGTTCTTATCCTTTTTTATCTTTACTTGAATAAAAAAATGTGTTATCTTCTTTGATAGTTATATCTTCTTTTATTTTACGGTGAATCTTCTCACACTCACTATAAAACGTGAGCTGTTTTCAAGCGTTTCCCTAGCAGAGAACAGGAAAATCACCTAATTGCATGTAGTCTAGTAAACAGGCCCATAGTAATATCTCCAAAAGTTTTCCAAGTGCTGCGATGTAACACTTTTCCCTTCCTTTATGTCATCCTTCAACAGCTAGACCTGATAATTATACACCAGCAGGTGGAGCTTCTTGGAAGTAAGTACATTATATTCTGTACTTATTAAAACTGTTGAAAATATTTTCGGTGTCAGACGTCTCTTTACATCTAAATATTTTATAAGCAATAAAGGTAAATGTTTAGGATAGAATTAGATCAAAAAGAGTATGAGGTCTATTTTTTTAAATGTTGAAAGTAAAATTATTAGTCTGATATAGATCAACCTAAAAGCATAAAACTCTCCAAGTTTTTGGGCATTTTGTCATTAGGAATCTAACATTATTTTTAATCTTAAAAGAATAAAAGACCTGTGATCATTTCCACAGTTGCTAACAATTTAAATTTTCTTAATAATTTCAGAAATGGAAATCAAGGTTGAGACTAAAAACTGAAAACACACCTAAATAAAATTTCACTGTTTTATTATTTCATCAGTGATTTATCAGATAGGTAAATTATTTAACAATACACAAATTTACAATGATGACTAACTGAATTCAAATTACTAGAGTACTTTTTGTCCTTAATATTCTACATTATTCCTGAAATGTCAAAATTGTAATAAACAGCAGGATAGCATGCAGCTATAGACATATTACCAGATAGAGACTTTGGAGAAAATTCATTATTATCACTGTGAGTTGTCCCAGGAAATTCCATAACAATGATAGAATGATTCTTTGAGTACTAGATTTCTCCTTATAGCATTGCTTCCTTAGTAGAAAAATGGTACTACATGTTTCCAAGTAGGTCATACCTGGAATCAACATTTGTTAACCACACAGCTTTGTTCTCAGAGTTTCCTTTGATTACCATGGCCAAGTCCTCAAATTTTAGAGCACAGGCGTAGATTTGTGTAAAGAAGAGATCATATAATTAATCATTAATCAGTCACTCTGTTTTCTTTTCATAACACTACCCCTTTTAGTTATTTAAAGGTTTTGATACTAAGCAATGGATTATTTTGATGAATTTCTTTTTTGCTCTGTTAGTGATACTCGGCACTGAGACCTCCAACAAATACGAGATTAAAAACAGCTTGGGACAAAGACTTTACTTTGCAGTGGAAGAAAGCATCTGCTTCAATCGTACTTTCTGCTCCACCCTGCGAGCTTGTACTCTGAAGGTCACAGATAACGCGGGTCGGGAGGTGATGACAGTAAACAGACCCCTGAGGTGTAACAGTTGCTGGTGCCCTTGCTCCCTACAAGAGGTTCGTCATTGCTCTGGGCATCCTTTTCTCCCCACGTCTGAAAGGATTAGCGATGATTTCTTTTAATAAATGGCGTTTGTCTGGAGCTATGGGGCAATGAACCTTTCAATTGTTTGAATAAGTACATTTGCTCCTTTAGAATCAGAATACCTTGAGAATTTGGTGACTCACTAAATTTTTTTCCTTTCCAGCCAAAAACTGTAGTGGCTTCCCTGACGTTAATTGGTGAAGACAGTTCCTGCATCATGTAAACGAGAAACATCTCCCTCTGAATCTCTGTGTTAGCCACGTAATTGTAATATCTATGAGTTCCACCATTAAGTAAATCCAGCTTTGTTTTCTCTAACTGGAGCAAAGTTCAGGAAGTGCTGAGTGATACTGAACTCTTCTAAGGGGTTCTTTGGGCTAGTCTGTGGTTTTTATTGCTGAATCTCACATATCACTCACCCATTTATGACAAACTTCAAGGTTTGCCAAAAGCAATGTTATTCTCCCAGAGGGAATCATTCAACTTTATTATTTTAGTATATAATAAATTTTCATCACTATTTAAGGGACCTTAATAATAACTTTCATGGACATGATGCAGTTAAGTTGATACAAAACGTTTACTTACTTTGATGTCTTTGATACCACGTCTCTACGAGCTAGAAAGAATTGGTCTTACTCTCCACATTTTGCAATTGAGGGAACTTGGGCCTAGAGAGAGGAGGCAACTTACCTGTGATCAGGCATCCAGGAAATGTCAAATAAAGGACTTGATCCAGGCGTCCTTATTCCCGCTGTATGGAGGGCCTGTGTAGACGTCCTCTACCCAGCAGGATGGGAAATAAATGTTAATACCAAGGTGGTTAATTTAAATCAATTACTTTAAAAGTGATCCCAGAACAAATCTCTAATTCTAAGCAGTCTTATTGAAACCACCTTTGTCTATCCAAGACCACCGCAGACATGCCCATAAGACTGTGGACTTAATACATAAAATAAATAAGAAAAGGCAAAATAAGATCAGATGAAGGAGAGTTGGCTTGATTTAAAAGCAAACAACTTTCATTATTTGCACCCACCTCCAGCTTATTTTACAAAGGATTTGATTTGGCTGCACAAATTCCTTGAAATACAATATGATGGAAAATATAGAAATTAGGAGAATGAAGGGTAATGGGGTAAAATACTAAAGTAAAGCCTGAAAATGTGATTGCTAGTTGTTAACACTTTGGAAGAAGTGAGCCAGAAATCACATTGGTGTGTAATAACCATAACTCTACAAGAAGCATTTGGGGGTTTTTTGTTTTTTGTTTTTTTTTGAGGAAGATTAGCCCTGAGCTAACATCTGCCACCAATCTTCTCCTTTTTTTTTGCTGAGGAAGATTGGCCCTGAGCTAACATCCACACCTATCTCCTTCTATTTTATATGTGGGACTCCTGCCACAGCATGGCTTGATAAGCAGTGTGTAAGTCTGCACCCAGGATCTGAACTGGCGAACCCTAGAGTGCTGAAATGGAATGTGTGAACTTAACTGCTGTGCCACTGGGCTGGCCCCTAGAAGCATGTGTTTTTGATTGAACACAGAGAAGTTGGAAGTTGGCAATCTGAAGAGAAAAAAATTCAAGAATATGTAATAATTGGTAAATGAGCCTTAAAAATAGATGTGTGTTGTGACAACAACTGAGAGGGAGTACGCAGGAGGTCCCTCATGAGAAACCACTTCAAGACTGGACCAGCTGTCGTACTTGGAACAAAAATGGCAAAGAAGCCAGTGCTCAGAGTGAGAGGAGAGTTCTAGGATGAGTTCTCTTTAGGGAAGTATGATCGAAGACATGGACTTTCAGTGGGTAGACCCAAACATGTATCTATACAGTGAATTTCTTTGTTTCTATGAAATATGAAAAAAAAATGCTGCTGCTTTGTTTCCTTAGAATCATATATTTAGAATGATTTGTGGAAAATGAAAGTAATTTCATAATAGTATACTATTTAGAAGTAAATTGACATTATAGTAAAATTAAAATACAATAACCTTAGAAAATCTTATGTTATTATTATCTCTTCCTACAGTTAGAAATCCAAGCTCCTCCTGGTACTATAGTTGGTTATGTTGCACAGAAGTGGGACCCCTTTCTGCCTAAATTCACAATCCAAAATGCAAACAAAGAAGATATTTTGAAAATTGTTGGTCCTTGTGCAACATGTGGCTGTTTTGGTGATGTGGATTTCGAGGTATGCTTAACAAAATGAAGGAAGTTTTCACTTAGGTCCTGATTTTTTGCAACATAATTCAATTTTTAAAATGTCCAAATGAAATATCTCTGAAATAAATTTAGAAAGTAATATATTTGTGAAATAATGTAATAAGCCCATACTGTACATGTCAATAATAATTCATAACTCCAGAGAAACTAAGTCCAAGAATTTTTTTTAAAACATACTACAAAAATTTGCTGTACGTGGAATTATAGGACCCATGGTATAAAGCAAATATATACCTTCTAGAATCACCTAAATTATATCTTCTTTCCTACAGCCCTGCTGGTGGCATATCCCAGTTCAGAACTCACCTCAGAGGCACACGCCATTAAAATATCACTAATTCAAAAGCTATGTTCGTAGGACTTGCTAACTTTGTTTTGTAAAACAACCTACTCTCATATAAACATATTTGTGTAAATTGAATGTTATAAAACAATGGGTAGTTGCAAATCCAAGCTGTATCAATATGAACTATCTGAACAGCTTCTAGAAATACATCTTATGCAGAGGAGATGGTCTATTTTAAAGCATATATTTATTTTTCATTTATTTATGTATATCCCACCTAGCACATTCAGTTTGTGAGAGTTCAGGGAACACTAATCACAGAGAAGACAGCGTAAATTTCGCAAAATGAGCTGTCTAGACTCCAGCCCCCTCTGAAAGGACTTGGTATGGCTTTCCTGAGAGTAAAGTATAAACATAGGCCCCATGATCCAGGAGAACTCAGACATAAGAATTTTAGTATTCATGGTATGGGGATGTCCTAAGTAACTTTCTCTGTTTTCTATTTTCTGCTGCCATACAGAAAGTGAAAGTTTACACTGAATCACTTTCAGCCTCTTAACAGGAAACAGGTCAAGCAAATGAAGAGTTGCTAAAGTTTAACTGCAGACTCCTTCTAGCCGAGAAGGACTGTAGACTTTTGATGTCAAATTAGTCTGAATTTGCTGTATGGTACATTAGGGCTTTTTTAATGCAGAAATAGGATCAAGGGTTAGTTTTAAAGAAATGACCTAGTAAATATATGAGTATAATATGAAAATGAGATTAAAGCAAGGGCTGATAATATTTAAATGTGTTTGTAATTATAAAATCTTAGCAATAAAAATTTAAAAGTTAACAAATTATACCTAGAAATGAAGTTAATTCCTTCTATAATCTTTCTCAAACATTTTTTTTTTTCAATGAAGAATTCAGGTTTAGAATCTGGACCTCAGGTAAAGGAAGTACCTTCATGCTTAGACCATGTAACTGAGACCATGTACCTGCTGCCATCTTGTGGTAGCCTGGCCTTAATTATTTATTGCTATTATACTCTCCATCTGCACACAAAACTCAAAGTAAAAAAAAGGAATTATGATGGATTAGAAAAGTGTCAGAAAAGCAAAATCCCTGAAGAGTGAACTGGAAAGTTAAATCTACAAACCTATACTTATGTACAGAAATGAATAACATCGAATTGTCATTTAGAGATGATGAATAAAATAATTCCTCTCTCT
Source organism: Equus asinus (assembly GCF_041296235.1). Taxonomy (NCBI): domain Eukaryota; kingdom Metazoa; phylum Chordata; class Mammalia; order Perissodactyla; family Equidae; genus Equus; species Equus asinus. The sequence goes on along the minus strand of NC_091810.1, from coordinate 91,419,748 downwards.
CACAGGTAAACATAAGAAATGTAAAACCATCTGTTTCATCTTCAAATTCAATATTTTGTTTTCGAAGGTGAAGACCATTAATGAAAAGCTCACAATTGGGAAGATTTCAAAGTACTGGTCAGGATTTGTAAACGACGTTTTCACCAATGCTGACAACTTTGGAATTCACGTTCCTGCGGATCTGGATGTGACGGTCAAAGCCGCCATGATCGGCGCTTGTTTCCTCTTCGTAAGTAGGGTCTGAAAGAGCGTAGGGCCTTTACGTCTCTCCGTTTTTGCTTGTCAGTTACTATAGAGTCGATCCCATTTTACACAGTGTTTACCCCAAAGAGTAAGTTTTATGCACAGAAGGCTGGCTGGGGACCAACACTCTCAGAAGTCGGAATGTAGGCGCCTGCGTTTCCATCCCGCGGCCCTCCCGCAGTGGTCCTCAAAGCCCCTCTTCACGAGGATTGATGCACCATCAAACCCGACGCATCATTTCCTCAAAACTTGAGCCACCCTTCTCTTTCAACTTCTGTTTAGATTTTTGGCTTATTTTCACTTTCACTGAAAAATATGTAAACATAAATATCACCTTATTTCTCCTGGGTAAAGTTCAGGACTGTTTCACTGCTTTACAATGAGGTAGGCGATATTCAGAATGTGAAAAGTATGGTTTTCCTGCCCTTTCAATCAGTACACAGATACGTGCAATGACAGGGATGAGTTAATATGTGCCAGTTTCCATTTTTACAAAGATATTATGCCATTGTCCTTTCTTCCCAACTTCCAGTTGCATTAAAATTTTCTTCTTTGGTGTGGAGATTGGTGACAGAGCAGAAGTCAGGTAACACCTGTGCCAGATGCTGGGCCATCTCCTGCTCCTGATTTTACCCCAGGACCGCCCTCCCGGCTTATCATTTTCAATGCACTCACGAAAGCTCGTGGAATTTTAAAATAAACCTACATTCTACCTCTCATGTCTTGCACTTCTTCAGGGTTTTAGAATCTTAAATTTTATGGTTATATTAATGTGTACTGTTGTGGGGGAAAAAATTGGCCCTATTTGTTCAGTCTCATCTAAAGACACTCGGGAAATATATTAACTAAAAATAATTCCCTGGTAACATCACTGATGGATACTTAGAGTTTAATTTAAAAATATATATATTAGGATTATTTCTCCAGGAGCTTTAGAGGAATTATTTTAACGTATTGGTTCCCTACCATTGGTGGGAGGTAGGATTAATATATGTCGAGTGCTAGGTTTTTATACTTACTAAGTAGTCACTTACCCTCAATTCCCATTTTTATCTACAAAGCTAACCAAGTCCCGGCGGTCTTGTGGTCACCCAATATTTCTTCATTTCCCTATTCTCCTCTGTTCACTTGATGGGTTTTTAATTTGCCACTTCCTGCTCTCTTTTCCGTTTTTGATCATTCTGCATTTCAACACTAATCCCTCCAAACATGCAGTCACGCACACACACCCTTTTCCCAAAACCTGAATTTGGCCTTTCTGATTAAGCCCCATACTTAATGTTTATATTAAAAAAGTAGATTATCTTTCACCTGCTCTACTCACCTATTTTTCCTACCCAGCTGATGGCAAAAATGTACCGTCAACAATTCCCTATGCACTATAAATTGAAGAAACACAGCTCTAGATAACACCCCAACCATCTGTTAAAAAGAAAACTTTTTAATTCCAGTGTCTGAGGGAGAAATATACTCACTGAGAATATCTAACAACTCCCATCCATTTCTTTTTTTTTCTTTTTACCATAATTTTATAAAACATCACACTTCTTTTTTGCCAGTATAGCTTATAAAACAATTCCTCACACGTATTACCAAGATCAATTACTTCCTTCTATATACAATTTCATGGGAAGAGTTATGTTTTGAACTTTTAAGTGCCATCCCCATTTCATTACCTCGTGGTGAGAGACCTTTAGAAAGGTGCTAGTGTAAGGTTGTTCCCTGATCCAAATAGCAAACTTCACAGGTACAACCTAATTTTTGCTCTCCTCTGGTTCAAGGCTACCATTCCAAAACCCACAGCTCTAATCCCCTCTCCAAAGTTCTCTCTGGTGTAGTTTCCAGTACTTGCTCAGATGACCACCTAGTTACTGCCCACAGGGTCCGTGATGATGTATCTAATGCTTGTTCAAAGGCCATTGTCCATTACAACCTCCTGCACTGACCCAGAATGCCCTACGGTCTAAATCTGCAAAGTCTTGATCACCCACAATTTTGATTGATGATACTGTGCTGATGCAGATAAGGTTTCCGAGTTATGTGTGCCCTGAAAATTAGACACGTTAAGTGTCATGAAGCTTAAAATCTTTCGATTTTTCTCTAGCAATAAATCGCATGTTGCTGTGAAACATTAACTGCTTTATATAACCAAAGTTTACATGGGACACTCTTGATTTGACTTGCTGCCCTTTTGTGAATTCACTCATATTCACTTTATTTATTTGTAGGATTTTATGTTCTTTGAACATTCACTGGCTGGACTATAACAGGCAAGATGACAAAAGCAATAAAATATGCAGAACATTTTTCAGTAAGTAAAAGGCGAGTTTAAATGATCTCTTTCCCTTTGAAGATGTCTATATTTGACGCTGTCTAATTCTTTTTCATTTTCTTCTAGAAATCCCTTGGGCTGTGGATTTCATTTCTGAATGGTTTGAGTATTTGCTTTTTTTGGTAACAAAATGTTAATTATTATATTTATTAAAGCATAATATAATGAAGCAATTATCTGGTTGTGAACGCATGATAGAGAAAGACAAGATTACCAGCCCCAGCACAAGGGTGCTTTGAGAGATTACTGCTCCTCTTTTTATCTTTTTGAAGTTATTGCATGGGTAAGCATGAAAGATGAGAACTAAGGCTTACAGCATCACTGATGAAAATTCAATGTTTAGAGAGCACTTTGAAGTTTTCCTGGTACTAAGGCTGGTTACTAATCAAAAGGACTGGATTTCTAAAATATTTTTTCATAAGCAGTCCTTTTTAATTTGTTTGTTAATCTTCTTATTGTAGTGAGCCATTTTTACTTTATGTTAGAAAAGCTAAAAGTCGGGTAAATAATAGGTTTAAAGATGAGAAGGAAGATAGATCAATCAATTCATTCTAGTGGCAAAAGGCACACTTACATTTCATAAGGAAGCTAATATTTATAAACCGAAAAACCGAAGTATGCTTTAAATACATACCCAAGCTAGAGATTTAAATAAGCATGAAAACAGACTTCTAAGGTAGTAAAAGCAGTGGTAAAAAGCAGGAACTTTATTCACAGAGAAAGTTCAGTCCAAAAGGAATCGAAGGCTGTCAAAAATGGACAACTCCAGGACTTAAAAACAAGCAAACAAAACAGACAAATAAAGCCTTAATCCAGGAGGCACACACAGAAGTCAGGGAGCACAGTCAATTTATTAATTAATGCCTTCCGCTGTAATGTTTTTGGAGTCCTCCAGATACTGCCTCCAGTTAGCCACGCTTTTCCAAAGCCCACACAAGAGCAACGTTCCTAGTTTATGAATGACGATAGTTCTCTCCTTTTCAAAATGAGGAAACAAATTTGTTTTACGCAAAGCACTATTTGGCCGTTGAGCTGTTGTTTAGAATTACACTGACACTACCCAAATTTCCAGCCACATCAAAAGCTGTCCAGAGAAACTGCAGGCAATCCTTCACTTGGTAAAGGGAACGTGTTCCAACCACCTCTTACTAAGGTAATTCTTGGGAATTAGGAATCTATCATCTAGAAATAACATTATATGTAGTAGTTAAGTTCCCCAAATAGCACACAAATATCCCTTTACTTCTGGGTTCTGGGTAAGGGCCTTAGGTTGTGTAAGATGGGAAGGAAAAGGGTCGCCTTTTCGGGGAGCCCCCACCCTTGGCAGGCAGCACCCACGCTTTGCCTCGATCAGCTGTTAAAGAGCTACTGGTGGGCAGAATAGTTTAAGCGCTAATCACCAAAGAATCACCACTCTTCAAAATCACACACGACCTTGCTCCTAGTCGTCCTGTCCTTTCCTCCAGTGTAACTGGACCAGCCGCATGGCGGGAGCAAGGGAGTCGCGGAAGGGAACAAAAGTCCTGCGTGTGACAGACATCACCTTGAGTCTGGTCCTGCAGTGTGCCAGCCAGGCAGCTGTACACCTACGTGAAGTCCTCCTGAACCTCCTCAGGTTACCCATCCATCACCTGGCAGAGCTGTGGTGATGGCTAAGGGGAGCACAGTGTTCCCTGCCTTCCCATTTATCTATTTTAACTAAAGTGTCTGCAATTTACGGCCATTTATAACCAGCTAAAGGAAATGGCACTTTTAAACCTGATGGTTATTAACTAATAAAATGGAGAAAAGTAGCTAAGATTTTCTAAGGGCCTATTACATGCCAGGCACTGTGCTTCATATGAATTCCTGGTGGGTAACAAGACGAAAGGAAAACAAAGGGAAACCAGGCTGCCTGGCTGCCTGGGAACCTGTCTTTACCCCCTACCCCCCGCACCCTGCTCCGTGTTCCCAATTTTCTTCCTACAGATGATCCTGCTTTGATATCTTCCTCTCGTCCTTTACTTTTGATTTCTACGATGAGAGATTTTGTAACCAATGTCACAACAGCAGTGACTGAAACCTTCACAGTGGGGCAAAAATGGGAAAAAGCAACACCATTTGTAAATACTGCATTTTAATGTGACAAACTGTTTTAGATTTTTAAAAAAATACCTAAATGAACCCAAAAACTAGTCAAAAGAGCCACTTAGCACCTACATCTAATGGAGACTCCCTCAAAATAAAAATCCTTCTTAGGGGCCGGCCCCATGGCATGGTGGTTAAGTTCATGCACTCCACTTAGGCGGCCCGGGGTTCGCAGGTTTGGATCCTGGGTGTGGACCCAGCAATGCTCATGAGCCACGCTGCAGTGGCATCCCACATAAAATAGAGGAAGATTGGCACAGATGTTAGCTCAGTGGCAATCTTCCTGAAGCAAAAAGAGGAAGATTGGCAACAGATGTTAGCTCAGGGCCAATCTTCCTCCCACATGCACAAAACCCTTCTTAGAAGAGAGCACTCATTTTAAAGTTGGTTGTATTACATAAAAACCTGCTACAGCACTGGGCTCCTGAATTGGCACACAACAACCAGTCAGGACCCATCAGTCTCCCCTTCCTCATTAAAGGCGCAATTGATCTGTCTATGTCTTCAGTGCTCTACTTTTCCCTTTCCCACTGAACCTGAGTCCATGAGACACTAGCGAGACTCACTTTCCAGTGAAATTTTCAGTGAAAAGCATGCAGCTCTCGAATGAGGCGGGTCCTCCATGCATCACTGTTTCCTGGCTTTCTGTCTTTCTTTGGCCCCACTGCACTCTCACAACACAGGCTCCAACTCTGTTTACTCTGAGATGTACTGGAAAAGACTTGACCAGATTCAAATGCCACTCATTCATTCATTCATTCTTTCATTAAGAAATACTTATTGACTCCCTCCTCTATGATAAAAATGGAGGCCCCCTCTTATTGGAGCATACACTTTAGTTAAAGAGATAGCTATGAATCCAATAATGACACAAACAAAAGTTAGATTTCAAACGTGAGAAGTGTTTACAGGGGACAGACAAGGTGCTAAGTCAGTAGGGTTACTTGATTTGGTCAGGGAGTGAGGGAATGATGGTGGATTTACTATATGAAGAATAAGGAGGAGCAGAAGGAAGAATATTTTAAGCTGCGGTACTAACATTTGTGGAAGTTCTGTGATGGAAGAAGGGGAGGACATGACAATCTCAAGTGACTTGAAGAAGGCTAGTGACTAAAATTCAGACGGTGAGATGGAATATGGTACAAGATGAGGATGAATGGGGCCTGTAGGCCATGTTAAAGATTTTAGACTCTGTCCTATAAGCAAAGCATCCAATAAAAGCTTATAAGAAAAGAGTTGGCTGATTAAAGATTAGATTGGTGAGAGGGCTGGAGAGGATGCTTATGGACCAATTAGTAGGTTACTAAAGTAGTTTAGGTGACAGGTAATTGTAGCTTGGATTAATGTGGCACTCATGTAAAGGGAGATTTAGGAGGTAAAATCACCATTACTTGATGCTGGGTTGAAAACGGAATTCAAGGGAGAAAGGGGATTTCTGGCCTATACCATTTACTGACAGAGAGAACCTCAGAAGGGGATCTGATTTGGGGGTAAAGAGCATGGATTTGGTTTTATACATACAGAATTTATTTATTCATTTATTTATTTTTTAAAGATTGGCACCTGAGCTAACATCTCTTGCCAATCTTTTTTTTTCTTTCTTTCTTTCTTTCTTCTTCTTCTCCCCAAAGCCCACCAGTACATAGTTGTATATTCTAGTTGTGAGTGCCTCTGGTTGTGCTATGCGGAACACCACCTCAGCATGGCCTGATGAGCGGTGTCATGCCTGCGCCCAGGATCCAAACCAGTGAAACACTGGTCCACCAAAGCAGAGGGCACAAACTTAACCACTCAACCATGGGGCTGGCGCCCGTATAGAGTTTATAATGCCTTTGAGCCTTCCAAAAGGAGATGTCAAATAGGCAGGTGGGCATCTTCTCGCTAGTGTATTTCTGAAGAAAGAGATGTGTTTATGAGAATTATATGGACCCACAGAGATCTGAATAATCTATTTTACTTCAAGGATGTCCCTAACAAATATAAAACATGCATGGACAGTGAATTCATTCATTCCTTTATTTAACTAGTATTTCATGGAATTACTTCTATGCACCAGGCACTATTTTAGGCAGTGAGGATATGATGCTAAATGGCAATTATTCCTACTCTAAAAGACACATTAAAAAAATATTTGTGATGTTCATATGTGCTAGGTGCCTCTGTCAGCATGAAGTCCCGTCAGTGAACAAAGCAGCAAGGGACCTGCCCTCTTGGAGCTTACATTCTAATACAGATGGATAATAAACAGACAACAAAGATATCCTATGATCACAGGTGACCATCAATACTGATGAAGCATCTGTTACTCAATATCTAAAATGATAAGCTGAATTTATTGCTTGCTGAGGCGAGGGAGAGTTGAGCTCGTAAGACACAGTTAATACGCAAAGAAGAGAGGTTTTGGAAAAAGTGTGGAGTTTAGAAGCTGGCATGTTGACTTTAGCTGTGGAAACATGTTGACCTGAGTAAGATTCTTGCTGACTGGCTGGCTCTCAGAGATCTGTTCCCTGGACTGAAGCTGCTGCTGATGATCCAGTTTTCTGAAGTTGATGGCAGGGGACGTTACTGGTTTTCTTTCAGAAGTGCATGCACTTTTGTCATCAATCACTGATTGATTAAACACATTTAGTCCTGGTTTTGATTGTGACTCACTGCTATGATGAACGAACTGTCAGTTTTTCCTAGGAGAGTGAGAACTTTATATTCCCAAAACCATGAAGAAAATAATTCAGGATAAAGAAATAGAGAACAAAGGAGCTGCTGTTACATTTGAGCAGAGAACGGAAAAAAGGCAGCAATTCCTAAGAATATTTGGGAAAAGAGAGTTCCAGGCAGATGGAAAAGCAAGATGCAAGGGCTCCGAGTGAAGAGCCTGCTGGGAAAGTTTGAGAAACACAGGATGCCTGTGCAAGTGGAGTACAGTCAACAAGAGGTGTGAGATGCAGCAGGAAGAGCGGCCAGAGCCTAGATCATAGAGTCTAGCAAGGCAAGGTCTGGAGGAGGAATTGACGAAGCGTGGCACTTGGTTGGATGTGGGATGTAAGGGATACTAAGAACTCAAGGACAAAGCTCCAGTTTCTGTTCAGCCCCACTTTCCATTGTGGGAAATGGAAGGTATGGCCATGCCGCTCATCAAAACAGGTGCAATTCAGTGCTACAGGTGCTGTGATAAAAGAATGTACTTGAAGGCACGAAAAAGGGAAGCATTCAATACATTTAGGGCGGGAGGTTAGAACCCTTAGAGAGTAGATAACACATGAGAGGACTGTGTGTCCTCCCGGCCAGGTGGGGTCAAAGCCAGGACCTATAGGCCTGGGAGAACATTCCAAGCCAAGAGCGGAGCACAAAGGCATAGAAGAGAGAAACATCCTCGGTACCACCAAGAACAAAGAGGCCCCAGGAGTTTAGGATGCGCCTACTGAGATCAGGCTCCTCTTGGGCAGTGAGGCCGTAGTTTCCCACTCTGCTGCGCGCAGGTGTCCTCTAAGCTGTAGCGCTAGATCAGGATTCAAAGAAGAGCTGCTTCTCTCGGATGTATGGAATTTCTCTCTACTTGACGGAAGCATCCTCTGAGGGCTTTGAAAATTGTTTTGAAACTAAACTGAACTCAGAAACTGAGTCTGAGTGAACCAACAGATGTGGAGGAAAATACCCCCAAAACAGAAAGAAACCTTGAATATCCTTTTCTATCCACAGTATCCTAGAGGAAAGATACTAACACTCGTTAAATAAATTAGAGAAACCCATATTTCCCTGCAAAAGAGAGGATTTGGGAGGTGATCTAAAGAATCAGAGCATAGCCCAGACAGCAGATAGAGCAGCTCACTAGAAACTAAAATTCAGATTTATCTGAACCTTAATTAGAGGTTTATCTACATATACACTTATTTTAGATTTGTTGTTTTTATCAAAATGAGAATAAACCTAGAAAATAACATAAAATTTGAATACTTTACTCATCCTATTTTTATAGTTCTGTCATAGTGTCTTTAATTGTTAAAATTAGAGGAAAAGGAAATTATTGTTTATACTATTTTGAGTTCTCAAGTTGAGCAGTTTTTCCTTTATATAAACTTTGACTTTTTTCCTTTCTTCTAATATTTTGTTTTGGAATCTATGGATTATCTTAAAAAGAAAAATCCTTTTTAATAAAAATTCTCTAAATTTAAATGGATTTTGTCTATTTCTTATATTATAACATTTTTTGCCATAAAAACAAATGAGTATTGTACTTAATGACACACATTGTAGTTCATCCAACTGTCTAGATGTTAAATTTAGCAATCACAGATTTAAATAATTTAAATTAAAAAATTTAAGGAATCTATGATTTATTTTAAAGAGAAAAAATAATTAAAATCTTGTTAAAGAGAAGGAGAAAACCATGTTAGGATTAGCTGACTGAGCTAGTATTTTATGACTATCTGTCAAATATTATCAAAATAATTAAAAATGCATTTTTCTGAGCATTTTCCATTTAATTATAAATACTTGATTTTTAAAGATCAATTCCAATAAAAATATAAGAAGTTTCAAATATGAAAATTTGGCATTTTGCCTGAAACAAAACTAAACATGATGAAATGATTTATTTCATGAATGTCTAAAATCTAGCATTAATGAGCACGTTTTAGACATTGTGCTAGACTTCTCACATACAATTCTCATCTAGTTCCAATGCAACAAAATGATTATAAGCCCAAAAGCACAGATGAGGAAATCAATGCTCAGAAAAGTTGAGTAACTTGCTAAATATTACAGAGCTGTTAGCGTTTTGTCGACCTTCTCCGATGAACATATGAGTAGACTAGAAATGGCGAAAGGAGAAAAACTTCGAAAATCTATTGAATGAGACTTTAGAAACCGAAAGGAGAAAAACTTCGAAAATCTATTGAATGAGACTTTAGAAACCTACGAAAGGGGCCAGCCCCGTGGCCGAGTGGTTAAGTTCGCGTGCTCCGCTTCGGTGGCTGGGGTTTCACCAGTTTGGATCCTGGGCACAGACATGGCACCACTCATCAAGCCACGCGGAGGCAGCGTCCCACAAAGCACAACTGGGGCAATCACAACTAGAATGTACAACTGTGTACTGGGGGGGCTGTGGGGAGGAAAAAACAAAAAAAAACTAGGAGAGGTGTGTTCTCAGGCCCTTAAAACCTGTATAAGTAACATTCTCATCAATACTATGCGCTATCTCTATTTGAAAAAGCAACACATAAACAACTTACAATCTTGTTTAAGATTTTAAGACCACTGACAGTCTATCTCTGGTGTCATTTTTGTGGATACCTTTGTGGTTACTATTCCACATAGCAGATTAAGTAGGTAAAGGGTAAATCTGAAAAAAATTTCTTTGAAAAAAAGTTTAATTTTATTGGAGTGGTTTTTTTTTGAAACTTTGTCAAACATAAATATTTAGAAAATATTTCCTGGTAGAAATACATCATAAAGGCTATTTTAGTCTACCATTTAACTGCTTTTTCAAAATTAATTTCAGCATAATTAAATAATCAATAAATATAATCTCAGTATTCATTTTGGCACCTATGTCATATTCACAAGTACTTTGGATGTTTTAAAATGTATTACATTTTTAAGTATGTTGAAAGCTAGCGGTAAAAAATATATAGAAAGACAAATAGAGAAATTAGATAGCTCTTGCTTTTTTAAATAAGCAAGTTGCTCAAATCCCAGTCATACATACAGATAACATACTTTTATGCAGTCTTTCATGCTGCAGATGGCAGCAACACTTCACATTATCAGCTCCGCTTACTTAGACCAGAAGACTCATGGAAATACACTTTTTTATTAAGTATTCACTTTGTTCTTTCTGTAATCTTGGAAAGAAAACGTGCTGATTTTGTATGTAAGAGGGTGAAATTTGATGTTATTTTTCTTATCTAACAAGCAACATCCATTTTTATGGATGCATTATGCAGAACATACAAGTTTAGTAATTACTATTTTTGACGAACAGACTGAATAGAATTTCAATCAACTTAATGAAAAGCATTTATTCCTATTTTTCCAAGGAAACTGAGTAACTGTCTCTTATCTAATAGTTAAATAAAAGCAACCATAAAGATTAAGCATATAATGGAAAGTAGATTCCCAAATCTGATTTGCTATTCCTCACATAAGAGCTAGACAATTATTACACAAAATCTAAAATTATTTAGAATCCTGCAGGAAACCTCTTCACTTTGGCCATTTGTATGTTGCATCTTGATCATCTTCACAGGAAACACACAGGCAAAGCCCCAGCACATCCATGGAGCCAAATCTCTTGCAGATTTGATGACTCAGGCTCATCAAGCAAGGGTGAGTAGGTCTGATCATGGATGGGAATGCCCCACTATTTTTAAATAGACTTTTAAGATAATAAAGTGATAGGAATACAAAATCCATAATGAATATTCTGTCTAGAATGGTGGGAGGAGGGAGAGCAGAAGCAGGGAAAATGCAATGTAAAATACGGAGAAATCAGCTTTCTCCTGTATGGGTGATTTTCAATCCAGGTTGAATGTTCAAATCATATATTTTTAAATACCAACGGGGAGAGATTTTTTTTTAAAATACCAATGCCCAGGCCTCATTCCAGACCAATTAAGTCAAAATCTCAAGGAGCATCTTCTGAACCACTGAAGTCTTTAGTAAAAACCTGCTCCTTAATACTAACATGCATCCAGTGTTGCAAACACTGAGTTCCTACTCATTGCTGACAAAATGGTATCAGTTTTATTTTTAAGCACAACTCTCAAAGTAGACATTCGAAAGCTTCAGTGATCTGGCTCTGGTTTACCTATATAGACTTTCCAGCAGTACAGTCATGTCCTCTGGGATTCCTGTGCAGATCCCTAGTCTGTTCTCTTTAACTCACATTTCCAATGTACTGAATGATTGCAAAATCACAATAACAGTCGTGCTGTCATCTATATATCGGTAGAATTCTTGAGAGTATTTCCAAGTACTTCCACACATATGAATGACCTGAGCAGGGCCTCACAAGTAAACAGGATTTCAATGGTGCAAACAATGGAGATGGCAAAGTACAACCTCCAGATAATGATGTCATAGAAAATGAGAAGAAAAATTAAATGACTTTCTTCTACTTTATGTCCACAGGTCTTTTTTACTCTACCAGTTTATTAATAAGTATGTAAAATGTTCAGTCATGGTGAATAGATGAATAAATTATGGTTCACATATAGGATGTAATTCTCTTTCCTTAAACTTAGATTGTAAGTCAGTTAGATGATAGCTATAATACATAAATATATAAGCAGACAGGATGGAAAATATCTATATTATAGTAGGTAAAAGAAAATCAAGTTTCTTTCCAGAAGTATGAAGAATTATGATCACTTTTTATAAAATCAAAAATAATTACATGTGGGGTGTGCATAAAAATAGAGAAGAAACAGAAGTGCAAAAGGCTAAAGTTCCTATTTGTTGTAACGGAAGTACAGTTATACAATCATAAAGGCCATACAAAACATTTTTAGATGTATGTTAAAAAGTATGACAGCCAGAATGTAGGTCCTTACACAGACTTACTCCTATTCTAAAACGAAGTGTTTTCTCAGCTTCTTGTATCTAGGGGTCTCATGTAACTCAGGTCTTGGCAATGAAACATAACAAGAAGTATACTGGTGTTTCCAGTAAAGCATTTACTTTCCTCTTCTGTTAAAAAGGGAAGATGTAGCTGGCTGTATTTTTCTACCTACTTCCTCCTTGGAACATGAGGCAATACCTAGAAATACAGCAGCAATCTTGAGACAATGAGTTGACAAGGCAATACTCTAAGGATGGCCACTCAAATAATAGCAGGAGCATGGGTCTTTGCTGACATGATAGAGCTGTTGTGCTTGTCCTAGACTACCTGCCTTCAAAGTTCTTACATGAAATCATAATGTGCTTAAGAGATCATTTAGTTCTTAAGCCACTAGTATTCAGGTAGACTGCAACATGAAGCTGAAGATATTGCTATCTGATATAACTATTTAGAAAAATTAAAATATGATTTTAGGTCACATACAAACAGAAATTTAGGTACAAAAATAAAACCATAAAATTCGAGAAGACTAAGATTTTCTGCTGTGCAAAACACAACATGAACTAAGAACATGGGAAAAAAGTTTGGGACATAAAAGAAGACACTGCTTATTCATAATGAGGAAAGAGCTTTTGCCAATATATGAGACAAATGTTTTAAAAGGAAACAGGCATAATAATGAACATAAACTTCATTAAAGAGAAAATATTCATGGCAGGTAAAACTAAAATTATGTTCAAATTGTCTATTAAAGAAATTAGTCAGATTAGAAAAGATTCGAAAGTCTGAATTATCCATTGTTATCAGAGGCTCAAGAAAGCAGCACTTTTTATACAATATTGGTGGAATATCACATTAATATTAATCAGGAGGAAAATTTGGCATCAAGTGCAAAACATTTTAAATGTACATATTAGCTGAGCAAGCAATTTTGTTTTCTTGGAATTTACTCTATAGATTTAGGTTGTTTATTTGAGATCTTCCTTGTTTTTTAATAGAGGAATTTATTGCTATGAAATTCCCTCTCAGAACTGCTGTTGCTGCATCCAATAGGTTTTGGTATGTTATATTTCCATTTTCATTTGTCTCAAGATATCTTTTGAGATCTCTTTTGATTTCTTCTTTGGCCCATTGGTTGTTCAGTAGCAGGTTGTTCCTGTGTATTCACAACTACCAATGGCAAACTAATTAGTCATTAAATACTATAAATTCTGTCTTCTTATTACCTATTACTTCTCTCTTCTCATCTCCATTTCTACTGTCACTGTCTTATATCTGAACCTGCTTACTTATGTCCCTGGCATCAGCCTCTCCTTCCTATAGTCCATTCTCCATATAATAGATAGATTAACTTTTTAAAGCAAGTTTTGCAAAGCTAACACCTCAACAAACCGGAAAAAGAAGAACAAACTAAGTGCAAAGTTAGAAGAAGGAAGGAAATAACACAGATCAGAGAAGAAATAAATGAAGTGGAGACTAAATGAAACAAAACAGTCAATGAAACTGATAGCTGGTTTTTTGAAAACAGAGACAAAACTGACAAGCCTTTAGCTAGATTCACCAAGAAAACAATTCTATCTTTTTATTGAAATAAAATCAGAAATGAAAGACGAGACATTACGACTAACCACAGAAATACAAAAGATCATAAGAGATTACTATGAACAGTTATATGTCAACAAATTGGATAACCTAAAAGAAATGGAAAATACCTGGAAACATACAACCTATCAAGAAAGAATCATGAAGAAATGGAAATCTGAACAGACTAATAATGAGTAAGGAGATAGAAGCAGTCATCAAAAACCTCCCAACAAACAAAAGTCCAGGATGAGATGGCTTCACTGGTGAATTCTACCAAACATTTAAAGAAGAATGAATATTCATGCCTCTCAAACTCTTCTAAAAATTAGAAGAGTAAGGAACACTTCCAAACTCATTTTACAAGGCCAGCATTACCCTGATACCAAGCCAAACAAGGACACTACAAGAAAAGAAAATTACAAGCCAATATCCTTGCTGAACATAGATGCAAAAATCCTAAATAAACTATCAGCCAACTGAATTCAACAATACATTCAAAGGTTCATACAACATGGCCAAATGGGATTTATTCCAGGGATGTAAGAATGGTTCAACATTTGCAAATCAATCAATGTGATACATCATATTAACAAAATGAAGGATAAAAATCATATGATCATTTCAATAGGTGCAGAAAAAGCATTTGAAAAAAATTAACATCCATTCATGATAGAAACTCTCATCAAACGGGATATGGAGGGAAAGCATCTCAACACAATAAAGTCCATGTATGGCAAGCCCACAGCAAACATCATACTCAATGATGAAAAACTGGGACTTTTTCCTCTAAGATCAGAAACAAGGCAAGGATGCCCACTCTCACCACTTTTATTCAACCTAGTATTGGAAGTTAGAACAATTAAGCAAGAAAAATAAATAAAAGGCAGCCAAATCAGAAAGGAAGAAGTAAAATTATCTTTTTGCAAATGACATGATATATATATAGAAAAACCCTAAAGACTCCACCGAAAAAATGTTAGAAATAATAAATGAATTTAGTAAAGTTGCAGGATACAAAATCAATATCTAAGAATCAGATGTGTTTCTATACACTAATAATGAACTATCAGAAAGAGAAATTAAGAAAACAATCCCATTTACATTGCATCAAAAAGAATAAAATATCTAAGAATAAATTTAACCAAGGAGGTAAAAGACCTATACACTGAAAACTATAAAATATTGATGAAAGAAATTAAAGAAGACACAAATAAATAGAAAAATATTCGTGCTCATGGATTGGAAGAGCTAATGTTGTTAAAATGTTCATATTACCCAATATGATCTACACATTCAAAATTCCAATAGCATTTTGCACAAACTTAGAATGAATAATCCTAAAATTTGTTTGGAACCACGTAAGACCCTGAATAGCCAAAGCACTCTTGAGAAAGAACAAAGCTGGGAGCATCAAGCCTCCTGACTTCACACTAAATTACAAAGCTATAGTAATCAAAACAGTATGGTATGGGCCTAAAATTAGACACATAGACCAATGGAACAGAATTGAAAGCCCAGAAACAAATCCACACATAATAGTCAATTATTTTACCACAAAGGAGCAAAGAGTATACAACAGGGAGAGGATAATCTGTTCAATAAATGGTGTTGGGAAACCTGGACAGCCACAATGCAAAGGCGTGAAACTGCACTGCTATCTTACACTACACACAAAACCCACTCAACACAAAGCCATAACCTCCTAGAAGAAAATGCAGATGGTAAGCTCCTTGACTTCAGTCTTGGTGATAATTTTTTGGATTTAACTCCAAAAGCAAATGCAACAAAGGCAAAAATAAACAAGTGGGACTACATCAAACTAAAAGGCTTCTGCACAGCCAAGGAAACCACCAACAAAATGAAAAGGCAACATACCTAAAGGGAGAAAATATTTGCAAATCGTATGTTTCATAAGGGGTTAATATCCAACATATGTAAAGAACTTATCCAATTGAATAGCAAAAAACCAAAAAAATCTGATTAAAAAACGGGCAGAGGATCTGAAGAAGAAATACAAATCACCAACAGGTACATGAAAAGATGCTCAACATCACTAATCATCAGGGAAATGCAAATCAAAACCACAACAAGATATGACCTCACACCTGTTAGAATGGCTATTTTCAAAAAGATACGAGATAACAAGTGTTGGTGAGGATGTGAAGAAAAATGAACGCTTGTGCATTCTTGGTGGGAGTACAAATTGGTGCAGCCACTATGGAAAACAGTACAGAGTTTCCTCAAAAGTCTGAAAACAGAACTACCATATGATTCAGCTATCCCCATCTGGGTATTTATCTGAAGTAAGTGAAATCACTATCTTGAAAAGATATTTATACCTCCACATTCATTGCAGCATTATTTACAATTGCCAAGACATGGAAACAACCTAAGCATCCATCAACAGATGAATGGATAGAGAAAATGTGGTGGATATATACATATACAATTGAATATTGTTCAGCCATTAAAAAAACAAGGAATTCCTGCCATTTGCAAAAATATGAATGAAACTCGAGGGCATTATGTTAAGAGAAATAAGTCAGACTCAAAAGACAAATATTGTATGATGTCACTTATACGTGAAATCTAAAAAAAACCTGGACTAATAGATACAAAGAACAAGATTGGTGGTTTCCAGAGACAGAGGTTGAAGGGGTGGGCTAAATGGGTGAAAGTGGTCAAAAGTTGCAAACTTCCAGTTATAAGATAAATAAGTCCTGAGATGTTATGTACAGCATGGTGACTATAGTGAACAGTATTTGAAAGTTGCTAAGAGTAAATGTTAAAAGTTCTCATCACAAGAAAAAAAACATTTATAACTACATGTGGTGATGGACATAACTAAACTTATTGTGGTGATCATTTTGCAATGCATACATACATCGAATCACTATGTTGTACACCTAAAACTAATACAATGCTGTATGCCAATTATACCTCAATTGGAAAAAAAGATGATTGTGGAAACTATGTTCTGTGAAGAATGACTATTGGTACATAGCCTCGAGAAGGAAAAATGTGGGTGCTGAAATATGGAAGTATAGATAAGCTTATTCTAAATTGCTCTGTAATACCTCAGATTTCTCACCTGTAAACTGATAGAATGATCAGACATTTCTCACAGGGTTATTGTGAGGCTTAAGTGAGTCACTGTTTGTTGAACACTTAGAATAGTTCCTGGCATGTAGTAAGCGCTATAAAAATGTTAGCTACTGTTATCATTTTTGTTCCTCCAAAGTGTTTAACAAGGACCAATGATGCACATAAATAGATTTTTCTCTGTATAAGAAAGAGCTTCATCATAATTAGAACTTTCCAACCTCTCTAAATAGTGAAATGCCTCAACTGTCAACTTATATGCCTCCAAGTCAGAAACAGAGTATTCCAGTCCTGAGAAGGTCAGACCGCATAACCTCCCAGACTAAGGAGGGAACACTGATGAGCTGACCACGGCTATAAGCATAAATGGCAAAGTGCCTTCGAAAGTCACCCTTGAGCACACTGCACATATTTGCAGGAGGGTCAGGAGCCTTCTTTGTTCCCCTCCCGTGGCTATGAGCTGGAATTACTCATGCATTCAGTCAGTAATGTCTTCACGTTGGTGAGTATATGTACATGGTGAGATTTATGACCATATGAACAGAATACTGAAATTAGGATTCGTCAGACATAAAGAACAATGAGGGCACAGGTCCAGGAGAAAGCCACAGGAAAACAGTCAGGCATTGACAAAGTGTTCACTTCACAAGTTTGTCTGAAATACCCTCCTTTGTAGAGGCTAAGCAAATGCACTAGTTGGGGAATATGTCACTGAAAGCAAAACATCCCTAATCTGCCTGGAAAGTTCTGATCATCCATGGGAGGAAGCCAACAAGAGTACCTAACAATATTTCATTCCACCTAGAAAATCTACAGAGGGACATAGAGGACTGCTACGTGTGGCTGTATGTCATTTTGTGTGCCTGTATATATTTGGGTTAGTAAGAAGAACTTCGCAGAGACTATGTCAATTTTCATATTAAAATACTTATATTGAAAGGAATGACGTAAGAGACACCAGGATTCTGTACAGCACTAAGAAAGTGAGCCCAAATAATTCTTCACAAAGGAAATAGTCCATGTCATAAATTCAGTAGTTACACTAAAGTTGTGAATTCCAACTTAAGTTAGCCTAAATTTTACTGTCTCAAACTAATCAGTTACTTGCACATGGAAAGCTCTCAAAGCCATTCTCTCACATCCTACATTTGGCAAACACCATAAGATGGAACCCAATGATAATTTCTACATGTAACACCTGTAAATTTTCATCTAATTAAACAACATCTACTATATATTGAGTAATGTAGCAGAATCCTTGATTGCTAAAAACAAAACCCACTCTGGACAGTTGACGCATTATATAAATATATTGAAGGACATGAGGTAGTTTGCGAGATCTTGGGGAGGGCCAGAAAGTCTGATACGCAGTAAAAAATAGTATCCAAACTCTTTGAGAAACTCTCCCCAAAATGCAGGACATGTGTGGAATTGTGAGAGAAGGAGAAAGGCAGGAAGGAAGAATTAGGGATTCATTAAAAAAAGTAGACATTAAGGCATCAACGTTGTATAAAATGCAAGCTCTTTTCTTCTGCTGGACATTTCATTCATAAACTCAACTGTTAGAGCTGGTGCCTTTGGGAATAATTAAGTTGAAAGTAAAATGTGAATATACCACAGTGAAAGCAAAATCTAAGGAGACGCCACAGCTCCAAGAACGCAGATGCTGCTACACTGAGACACTATCTGAAAACTTCCAGTTTCAATTCAGTCCAGAGGTACAGATAGCTGTGAACAGAGAGTCCATTTGTTTGGGTTGTAATTATGGCTTTTATTGGAGTTTAAATGAGCTAAGCAATATAGACACTAGAATTGTGGCTGTCATTGTAACTGAGAGGCTGACACAACGGACTGTGAACTCGGACTCAAGTGTTGGGCTTAAGGCCTTTAGGACTAGGCTGAGTCAACGCCCCAGCAACATGGATGATACATAAAGGAGACAACACAGAGCTACTCCTCCTTCCTTTGCCTAACAAAGATGAGGGAAGTCATATCATTGCTACCTTCCATTATCAGTTCCCAATTTTCTACAGGAGCTATTTAAAGCAAAAGATAAATCAACGTTGGGATAAAATTAAAGTCCTAGCTTTCTGAATTCTTCCATTAGAAACTATGAGTCTTATTTGCCATGTGATATTTGCTGAAAATAGGGATAAATTCCTTTTTATCAAGAGAAAACTGAACATTCTTTCAAAAATAGCTTTGGTGATAACTGATAACTTGTATGTTTTATGTTTTGGTTAAAATATTTTTCAGATAAAAGTAGTTATGCAGATGGAGAAAGTATTTATTAGAAGAGGAAAACAGTCTTTCAGACTGTCAAACATTCTACAGGAAAAAGCAAAGTCCTATTGTTCACCACCCAATTTCCTTAGTACATAA
The DNA here is from genome assembly GCF_041296235.1 of Equus asinus. Taxonomy (NCBI): domain Eukaryota; kingdom Metazoa; phylum Chordata; class Mammalia; order Perissodactyla; family Equidae; genus Equus; species Equus asinus. The sequence goes on along the minus strand of NC_091810.1, from coordinate 91,400,420 downwards.
TAGCACTTGATGATGCCAAACTTCAATACATGAGAAAAATTAGGCATAAGTCCTATATTTGGAAATAATTTGAATTCTCCATTATTACTATAAATAATAATCAAGTAATATGTTATCATTTCAGAGAATTATAACTTAGATTCTCTCACCCAAGTAATATTTCCAAGGAAGTAATTGCAGAATATTATAAAAATCTATAGGAAAGTATCATACAAAATTATAAAGAAAAATGATCAGGGTTTGAAGAACATTTTATTTTTAGAAAATACTTGTCAACAAAAATAAGCCACAACCAATCTATAAATGAAAATTTGGGTGAGTTTATTCTGAGCTGAAATCTGAGGACCATGGCCCGGGGCCTTTCTTCCTGAAGGAAGAAAGGGCACCAAAGAAGTGAGGTATACAGAGTGGTTATATACCCCCACACAGGACGTTTCACATATGATTGAAATGTCCCTCCCACAATAGTCACAAGATTGCCCTGTCGGCACAGCACTTGATGGACACAGCAGGTAGTGGGTCTGCTCTCTCGGCGGGCATAGCAGGAGGCAAGTCTGTTGTCTCGAGCTGGGTGGTCACAGGTGAGGGCAGCAATCAGTTCCTAGCCTAAGGAAAGATGCTTAATCCTTAAAGAAATGCCAACGTTGGGAGGGGGAGGGAAGTTGCACCTTTATCTCAAGGGCCTTTGCTCTTGCCATAGGGAATCTCTAAAGCAGATATACAATGCATGCTCAACAGCCACAGTCAGGCCCTTTTGGAAAGACAAGGTCAGGCCGAATTAGGTTTACACAAAATGCCTTCCTCATATACCCCAATATATCCTATTATTTGCCATTTTTATTTGTCATACTAAACAATCAACTGAAAAACTATCAGGTATTCAATACATTATCAAATATTTTCCTATAAACCAGCAAGAACAAATTTGAAAGGTCAATGGCAAAAGATCCCATTTAAAATCAACCACAAATACTGTAAAATGCCAAAGAATGAATATGAAAATAAATGTGCAAGAGCTAACATTCAAAGAAGTTACAAAACTTTGCTGAGGGTCATAAAAGAAGACGTGGATAAATGGAGAGATGTTTTGGTGTATTGTCCACTTGATAAGCTGATTCTAAAGTTTACCAGTAGGAATATACATGAAAAAATATGTATCATTAAGAAAAAGCAGTAAGAGAGGATTATTCTAGATATCAAAATATATGATAAGGGCCGGCCCAGTGGCATAGTGGTTAAGTTAACACACTCTGCTTTGGGGGCCCAGGCTTCGCTGGTTCACTTCCCAGGTACAGACCTACACACCACTTACCAAGCCATGCTGTGGGAGGCATCCCACATACAATAGAGGAAAATGGGCATGGATGTTAGCTCAGGGCCAATCTTCCTCAGCAAAAAGAGGAGGATTGGCGGCAGATGTTAGCTCAGGGCTAATCTTCCTCAAAATAAAAAAAGTTTGTAAGAGTTTAAAAAATCAGCATAGATATACAACTTGTGTATCCCCGCCACGCCACTAGACTGCACTACTTGCACACAAGCGCCGTCTTTTTCAATTTTTATTCCCCAGTGCATAGCATAGTTCTTGATATCATAGAAGAAGCTTGATAAGTATTTGCTGAATGAAAATCAATCTTAACCTATTTCCCAGAAAACATATGCCAATTTTTTCTTTATATTTACCCCCACGAATATAAATGGAATAAATCCCACATGTAGATTTATTTGAATTATTTAACAGTGAATATATACATTTCGTAATCTTCATATGATTCTGAATACTTGTGAGTAAATTCTCATATGATTTAACACAGCTGTACCTATTAGGAGATATGGATCTATCATTTCAAGTTAATTCTTTGGAACTTCATTTAATACACAGAGGAAATTTGGAAAATTTCTAGGCTGTTAGACTAGTTTGATTAAAGTTGGTACATTTCCTAGCAATTGATTTCTAAAGCACAGTAACAATAAAACAGGAATGAGTGAATGAATGAATGAAATATGTTCATGTTTATCTTCTACATTGGCCAGATTTAATAAATTCAATATATCAACGAAGAAAACCCAGAAGTCACAGGCAGGAACCAAACCGAAAAAGATAACCAAAGAGCCAGCTGACCTCACACAGAAGTTTGCCAAATCTTTTAGGTTTCCAGTTAGTAGAAATGAATAAGCATTTCTACATTGCAAATATGATATTTTCAACTATAAATAAAGATTGCAGGTAGTATAATTCACATCCTATGTCTGGAACGTGGAATGTCGTTAGTGCATTGTGCTCAGCCTTCCACGGTGATAAATTCTCCTCCTAGTTTGTCTAGTTAGCTGGACTTCTCCCCACTGGTACAAACTGCTCATTTAATCTGGCAAACCTTACTCCATAACACGACCTTAGTGAAAAATGAGAAGGGTCAGAAAGAAAGAATACATTAGCAATGAATCAAAGTACATTATCTACCCCTGGTAGATAATAATGATGACAAAGCTAACACACACCGAGTAGTTTGATAGCTAGTTGTTACTATGTATTAGGCAATATACCAAGCACCATACATTAACTAATTTGACTCCATATAAAATATTTTTATCTCCACTCAAGAGATGAGACAACAGATGAGGAAACTGAGGCAGAGTGCTGGAGCTGGTACATAGCATTTTTTTGCAGAGCTTACACTTGAGTCAGTGCTAAGTCAACAATGCACATGTATCATATTTAGGTGTTTGTGAACAACTAGTGAATGTTAAGAAGTTTGAAACTTTGTCATGGCCCATTAACCAATTAGTTCAGTGAATGTAGCTGTAAATAGCTACACATCTTTATATACCTTTGTGTGTGTGTATGTGTGTGTGTGTGTATCCATGTATGAACGGGGTCATCAACTTAGAAAGGTTTTTCTTTTTGAGAGTGAAGGTGGAGGAGCTAATGATGCTGGGCCATAACAGAGATTAAGGTGTCCGCTGACCGATCTGCCCTATCTTTTCCTTCCCTTTCTGTGTGACGTGCCCCATGTGGCTAAGAAAAGGCACAGCAGCTGTGCCAAGATGGTGGACTACATTTATCTCACGTAGAAATTATTTTCCCCAACTGGCATCATGAAAGAGGACTTCTTTTTATATTTTGTTGCAGAACGAGTCTTTCAAATGAACACATCTTGAAACTCAATTAAATCAAGAGTATTATATGTTGGAATCATGGCTACTTTCCCTAGTAAAACAAGAGGAAAGTTGAGTTGCTAAGTCTCATAAATGGATATACTAATGTCATCGGAGCCAAGAAGCAACATATCACAATGCCTAAGAACACTGGCCCTGGAGGAAGACAGCTTGGCTTCAATTCTACGAGCTGTGGTCACATCCTTAACTCTGTGCAAACATGCATCATCCATAAAATCATGGTAAAGTTTAACCTGAAACACAGAGAATTAGATAAGTATACGTATATCTACTCAATATAGCACTCAAATTAAAGCCTGGCATGCAAGACATACTCACCTGCTGTTTTATAGATAAAAATATGCCTACATTTTCCTTTATGGCATTTCTAATCTCTTAACCTTTGTAAGGACTCTGACTGCTCATTAACCTGTAGCCAAGAACCTCCTGTGTTTGGAGATTTGTAAGAATGGAACATTAATATAAAAATTTGAAGTGATGTATTATTTCTATTTGTGTCTGTCATTAACATTCCTAACTTATCCTGAAGTAAAGTTTAAACTCTGATAGAGAATCTTTGAATTCAGAAAGTTTGATATCTAGTTGATACCGAAGACTTTATATCATATATTTACAATTAATGTTTTTCCTAAAATAAAAATATACTTGCATTGCATTTTTTTTCAGTGTGGGGATTATAGAGAGGACATCTCCATGTACGGATTTTTTTTTTTTTTTTTTTTTTTAAAGATTTTATTTTTTCCTTTTTCTCCCCAAAGCCCCCCGGTACATAGTTGTGTATTCTTCGTTGCGGGTTCTTCTAGTTGTGGCATGTGGGACGCTGCCTCAGCGTGGTCTGATGAGCAGTGCCATGTCCGTGCCCAGGATTCGAACTAACGAAACACTGGCCGCCTGCAGCGGAGCGCGCGAACTTAACCACTCGGCCACCGGGCCAGCCCCTCCATGTACGGATTTTAACTAGCATTTGTATCAAGGAACCCTTAGAAATATTGCCTAGGAAATCTGAGGTTTATTGGGAAACAAATTTAAAATGTTTTTAAAATGATCTAGTAAGTTCACTGTATCTCTTTTTGCTTTTTATGGAATTTACATAAAAAAGGATTATCAAAGAACAACTGCCTACAAATGTCAAATATTTAACATATCTGTAATTATAATTAATTCCAACTAAATACCTCACATTATGCACAGTTCATAACGTTCATACATACATGAACATATACAATATGCAGTATAACATGAAAAGAATAGGAGAATTCAAAAAAAGAACCAAAGACTCCAGGTCCAGGTAAGATGCAGTAAACACACTGCACCCTGTCTGCCCTGTCTGTCCCACTTCCTGTAGCTATAAAACCTGGACTGGACAAGGAGCAGGTTTTATTTATTTTTTTTTAAGGAAGATTAGCCATGAGCCGACATCTGCTGCCAATCCTCCTCTTTTTGCTGAGGAAGACTGGCCCTGAGCTAACATCCATGCCTATCTTCCTCCACTTTACATGTGGGACGCCTCCCACAGCATAGCGTGCAAAGCGGTGTCAAGTCTGCACCCGGGATCCAAACCAGCGAACCCCAGGCCGCTGAAGCGGAACGTGTGAACTTAACCACTGCACCACCGGGCCGGCCCCTAGAGCAGCTATTTAAGGACTCCGAAAATGTCATAGTAGAAGGCAGATTAAGTGAAAACTCCAAGCACTTTTGTTTATGTGGGTTTTAGCTAGTGATATTTACCATATTAAAAATGAAAACTAAGAAATTGTTAAAACAAAAAACACAAGCTCACCTTTCATTAGCTAGCAGAGTGGTGATGTCATCAGCACATATCACAAGCCTCTGGAAATTTCCACCGTGCACTCATTTGAGAAAGAGTGAAAAAGGCAAATAACATCTTAGTAATATAGGCAATCGTTTTGCCCACACTTTGAGAACTACTGCCCTGTGACCAACAAATGAAGGGCAGGTATTGTTCTGATGCACGTGTGAAACAGTCACCAAATTGTAAAACAAAGTATCTTTGGACAAATATTTCAAAAACTAATTTCATACTGAAAATAAAGCAAAAAAAAAAATACTCCAATGAAAGGTTAGACAAAAAATGCTTAGAAATTGAAAAGACATTTCTAAGCTATACAGACACGTGTCATTTGATGTCTTAGCCTCAGCCCTGGTTCCCAGCTCTCCATTCACAGAGGACTGTGGCAGAGTTAAGGATACCAGCCTCATGCTCTGCCACTACCCTTTACACTTGGGCTTACACTGCCATTGAGAAAGAACTCACTTTAATAACTTAGGTATTTATATGTAAGAGATTCTTTACATCAAACACACCTAATTTTTGGACCAAATTCAATCCTAGCAAGGCCATACCTGGGATAGCGGAGGTGACCAGCATCAGTACTCAAATTTCCTTGAACAGTCTCAACTCTTCCAGAGTTCCAGAGAGAAACTCTCTGTCAAATTTCTTGTTACTCAAGGAATACTCTGGAAAAGATAAATTGTTCAGCATTCATTAAGGACCATCTGTGAGAACTCATCAGAAATTTACAGCTATTAAAAATTATGTACTTATAATTGCATATATTACTCTGTCCAGAGTAATATTTTTGAAACATGTAGGAAAAAATATGTAGATTACCTTGATTTTGCAAGTTAGCACTAATTTCTAATATTTAAAAGACTTTCCAGTAAAAATAATTTACCTTATTTGGCTTTAAACATGTCAGGGCCTGAGAATTTACAACATTCAAATAACAAGTATGATTTTTTAAAAGAAATTTTACTTCATTAGAAAAATATAGGGGCCAGCCCCATGGCCAAATGGTTAAGTTCGTGCACTCCACTTTGGCAGCCCAGGATTTTGCCAGTTCAGATCCTGGGCATGGATATGGCACCGCTCATCAGGCCGTGCTGAGGCGGCGTCCCACACAGCACAACCAGAGGCACTCACAGCTAGAATATACAACTATATCCTGGGGGGCTTTGGGAGAAGAAGAAGGAAAATAAAAGAAGATTGGCAATAGTTGCTAGCTCAGGTGCCAATCTTAAGAAATGAAAAAAGAAAAATATATAAACTGTGGTTTTAGAATTTTAAAACATTTAGACAAATATAACACACATGATGGAACATAAAATGGGTTTGTGCGATACTAAACTGAGGAATTTTAATTTGTGACTTAAAAATATCCAGAGATATTTTAGACCTGGCCATGGACTCCGGCAGGAAGGGATAGATTTGTCTCTTCAATAAACGGTGCTGGGACAATTGGATACCCACATCCAAAAGAATGAAACTGGACCTTTATCTTACACCATACACAAAAGTCAACCCAAAAGTGATAAAAGAGTTAAACATAAGACACAAAACCATAAAAACCATAAAACTCCTAGAAGAAAACATAGAGGAAGAGCTTTGTCAGGTTGGTCTTGGCAATGATTTCTTGGATATGACATCACAGGCACGGGAAACAAAAGTAAAAGTACTGGGACTACATTAAACTAAAAAAGCTCCTGCAAAGCAAAGCAAACCATCAATAAAACGAAAAGCCAACCTACAGAATGGGAGAAAATATTTGCAAACATATATCTGATAAGGGGTTAATATCTAAAATATATAAAGAACTCATATAACTCAATAGGAAAAAAACCTCAAAACAATCCAATTAAAAAATGATCAGAGGAACTGAATCGATATTTCTCCAAAGGAGACATACAAAGGGCCAACAGGCATAGAAAAGATGCTCAACATCACTAATCACCAGAGATTACTAATGAAAATTCATCCTTTCGGTTAGGCTGCTCCTTCCATGAACCCATTGCTTGACAAGACCTGAGAAAAATAGGATTCCCTTACCAAGTGGTTCTGAGTCAGGTTCACAGAATAGCATCATCAGCATCACATGGGAACTTGCTAGAAAAGCCAATTCTCAGGAACAATCTTTACCTACTGAGTCAGAAAAAGGTAGGGCTTCACAAATGGAGTTTTAACAAGAATTTCAGGGGATTCTGATGCACACTAAAATTTGAGGACCACTATTTTACCATGTAAAAGCAGATACTGAGTTTTGAGTAGGCAACTAATAGTTTATCTCATACGCAAATATTTTCTAATTAAAGATGGTACTTTTCTCCAGAGATCATAATAAAATGAAAACAAAAACAGTTAAAACAAACAAAAAACCCCAAAGCTGTAAAAATCACAAGGACAATAAAAATATGATCTGTACACGAGAGAAAGAGATTTTCAACAAATTTGAGAAAATAGAGAGAGATGTGGTAACTATTTTGTAAGACATGGGAAGTTATAAAGTGTTTAAAGAGGGATATAAGAATACAGAAATCTAATTTACCTCCACAGCATCCCAGTGAGACTGAGGACAGTGATGCCAAATGAAGGGGGGGATAAAGTTGAGAATTAGAAATTAAAATGAGGAGTGCTTGAAAGCCTATATCCAGAAGTCTATTCACCACCCTCAACCACTACTCCACGGAGAGAACGCAGCAAAGCTATGCACCACCCTACACAAGCTGTAGGACATTCCTTCTGTCTAAAATGGAACAGAAATGCTTGGCTTTCAAAAACAACATTCACTGGGGAGGACAGATTGAAAAATAATTTTGAAAATGGAAGTTACTGGTTCTGTACAGTTTTCCTGCCACTTCTGCATCAGAAGTTCAGCAAGCAGGAAGCTAAATGCCAACCAGAAGCTTCTATAGGCACTGGTGATCGTGGGCATCTACTTTGACTACTGCATAAGTGTTAAACCCAAGATAAATTTCAGGCCCCTTCAACAAGGAAAAGCCAAGAGAAGACCTCCACAAAAATCTGGGCTCATAGAGTTACCACCTTGTAACATGAAAGAGAAGTAAACGCCACCACAGAGGAGGGAAGAAGACAGAGGGGACTGGCCCCTCTTGGCCTTGATGAAAGATATATACATTGTTGCAAAATTCTGAACTTGTAAGAACAGCATCGATTTCGGAGAAAATGAAAGCATTCCTAGAAATAAATAGGAACACTTTATAATGATAAAGGCTCAATTCACCAGGATAATATAACTACTTGTAGATTTTATCTAATCACATAACCACAAAATATATGGGAAAAAGTCAAAACAAGAAAAGATAAATCTATAATTAGAGTGGGAGATTTTAATGTTCCTCTGAATAATTAATAGAACAAGTAAACAAAATATCAGCTAAATAACAGCATGATTAAGAAATTGACTTAATAGAAAAAATAAAATACCATACGCAACAGCTGAGGAGTACATTTATTTTTCAAGTGATTATAAAATATGTACAAAATTGGCTGCGTACTGAAGGGCCATAAAGCAAGCCTCAAAAAATTTCAAAGATTGAAACCATTCACAGCATGTTCCTGAACCACAAAACAGCTATAAATAATGAAAAGATAACTAGAAAATCCCAACTTTCAGCAATTAGGAATAAATTAGTGCCAAGGAAGAAATCATATCGGATGTTCTGGGGTACAGCAGGCTTTCTGAAATAAGATGCAAAGCCCAGAAGTCAAAATTGAAAAATATTGGAAAAAATGATTAAAAATTAAAACGATGGGGGCTGCCCGGTGCCCTAGTGGTTAAGTTCGCACACTCCAATTCTGCGGCCCAGGGTTTCGTTGGTTCCCATCCTGGGCGTGGTCATGGCGCTGCTCATCAGGTCATGCTGAGGCAGCGTCCCACATAGCACAGCCAGAAGGACCTACAACTAGAAGATACAGCTATGTCCTGGGGGGCTAAAGGGGAGAAGAAGAAGAAGAAAAAAAAAGAAGAAGAAGATTAGTAACAGATGTTAGCTCAGGTGCCAATCTTTAAAAAAAAAAGAAAGAAAGAAAGAAAGAAAAATATGTATTGTGGAAACAACGTTAAATAACATACAATCCAGAGACCCACTGGGCAAAAGAATTGTACCTTATTTAATAGAGGAGGGATTCAATCCACATTATATAGTGAGCACAACAAATCAGCAAGGGGAAAAAATCCCGATCCAACAGAAAACTCCGTATTAAATAGTATCAGTCAGATAACAGAACAAAATGGTAAAATGTTCAGTAGTCAGATGAAAAATTAACTCAATATCACTAACATAAGAATTAACAGAAACAATAATAGGGTAACATTTGCCAATCAGAGTAGCAAACATATAGAAGTGATCTTCAGGAAGTACCCAGATGCGGTAAAACAAGCATTTTCAAACTTTATTGGCATAAGAACAGAGAGAGGTTTTCTATAGTGGGTACAGAAAGATGCAAGGATGATGAGCAGAGCATAATTTGTAATTGTGAAACTGGAAACAAACTGCCCCTGGAAGGTTCGATCAACGATACAGTTCTGTATTGAAGACAAGGAGATTGCCAAAATGCATCGTAAGCTGAGAAAAGCATATCAGAGAACAGTGTGCAGAAAATAATCCTATTTATGTAAAAAACCACTATGTACATGTGTATCTACTCACGTATCCATAACAATATTCATTGAGTGCTTACTTTGTGGCAGGCATCACAGAAAACTTTTTGTATATTTTAACTTCCTAATCCTCATAAAAATCCTATGCTTAGGGGCCAGCCGGGTGGCACAGAGGTTAACCGTGCACATTCTGCTTCTGCGGCCCGGGTCACAGGTTTGGATCCCGGGTGTGGACATGGCACCGCTTGGCACGCCATGCTGTGGCAGGCATCCCACATATAAAGTAGAGGAAGATAGGCAGGATGTTAGCTCAGGGCCAGCCTTCCTCAGCAAAAAGAGGAGGATTGGCAGCAGTTAGCTCAGGGCTAATCTTCCTTAAAAAAAAAACAAAAACCCTATTTGTAGATACTAACTACCCTCATTAACAGATTAAAAAACAGGCACAGATATTGCAATTGGCACAAAGTCACAGAGATGAGACGGGATTTAAACCAAAGTGGCTTGGTTTCCTCCTTCCTTTTTCCGTCTTATTTTCTGTTTCCTTCTCTATTCCGTTCCCTTCCAATGCTCTTCTCTCCCGGCACCTCACCTCTCTTAGTAAACATCCAAATGTCTGTTAAGTAAAGGGGAGAAATGTAGGGGGTGCAGAAGGTCAGATTCGCTTTCCTCCATACTATCCTTTATTGTTTGGAGGATCTTGTGTTCCTCTCGTAAATAAAAACACTAAATGAAAAAAAAAAAAAATCACTGAATCCTTAAGTTCCAGTCGAGGGCCTGGAAAAATTAAACACTCTAAACACAGCTGGTCGGTTTGACTCTTAAAGGGGGTTAACATCGTTTGGTGGAGAGACAGAGACAGAGACAGCAAGAAAGCGAAAGAGAAAAGGGACCATAAGGAAAAACGAGCTTGACCCCTGTCCCTTCCGAGCAGCCCACGCCCCCCTGAGAGGAAGAGGAAGTTCTCCGGCTTATCGGGCCGGTAACCCCACCCCACCTTCCCGGCTAGTAATTTCCCCAGGGCCAGGTGCTGCGGCCGTCCAGTGCGTCGCTGCGCTCGACCCAGGACGGAGCGGCTCTCCGCGGGGAGCAGCGGGCGGCGCGGCCGGAGCGCGGGCACCAGGTAGGCGCAGGCGAGCCCGCTCGTGCGCGCCCCATCCGGAAACGAAACCCGGAGCCGGGGGCTCGCCCGAGGTCGCTCCGAGTTTCCTGTGGGGGCAATTCCGGGGAAGCTCGTGGAACGACCCTCCGGCCCCCGCCCCCCTCCCCCCCCCCCAAGGCCGCCCGGGGTAGAGGATGGGGCTGGCCTCGGGGAGCGACCCCGGAAGTGGAGCCGGGGCTCCTCTTAGGGTCCCAGCTGGGCCGGCGGTACCCCTGTCCAGTCCTGGGACCTTCCCAGCGACAAGGTGTGTCCTGCCTGAAACCGCCTTGCAGGCTCGACTTTGCTTAGTACATCTCTTATCGCAGCAGAGAGCAGCGCTGCATCATGGCAAGAACCTGGGCTGGGGTATCTGCCAGCAGGTTGGGGGGATTAGAAGAGATGCTTACTAGAGCCTGCTAGCTGTAACATCTAACAGTAAGTATTAACTAGGAGTATGGCTGCAGCCCAAAACTGTGCTAGGCACCGTGGAACACCAGAATTGGGAAGATACAGTAGGTTTCTAGCAGAGAAGCTAAGAGTGTCAGCTTGGGAGCCCACCTGCCGGAGTTGATTCCTCCCTCTGCTCCTTACTATCTGTGGGCTCCCCGCCGGTTTCTTCCTCTACACCCCTTCCATGCCTGTCTCTGAAGTTGTGGAACGACTAGAATGAGTTACAAGAATTACAGTCAGATATGTTAGGTTGACATGTGAGTTACAGGAAGACATGCATTAGTGTGATGTGTTTAGAGCCATGACTGGCACTGCAGAAAATACTCAGTTAACTTTTCCTGCTTTGTGACAAAGTTCCTAGTTTCCCAAGCTCACTATCTGGTTTCCTGTGATCTGATTTACAGAGTTATTACTGGAAGGCGTGGCCTGGCCACTTCCCAGTTCTAGGTTTAGCAATAGGAGGTACATGGTTAGTACAAGTGTCGCTTGCATCATAGGAAGTGTCAAGTGATTTCAGGTACCAGTTTTTCTTCCTTGAACTTACTTAACAGCAGAACTTTCTCTTAATGCTGCCTTACACCCTTGTGGAAGGAAATGAAATAAAAAGTAAGTGAAAAGGGAAGTGAGTGGATTTGCACAGCTGGGTAGAGGAGTGCCATGTGAAGTGGCTGCTTGTGGACTGAGCAGCCTTTGCATCTGAGGGAGCTGTTCTTTCCAACTGAAAGGACAGAAATAAACTGTACACACATTGTTGAATCAACGAGCACTGATTAAGTCTCTTGTCCTGGACAAGACAGGCAATGATCTGGCCTCCGAGAGCTGGAGAGCAGGTGGAGAGACATTGATGGTGCAAGAACTGTCCCCTGTACACCTCTCCACCTCATGTCTGATGATTTCTTCCTCTTTTGCTCTTTAACACACAGACCTCCGTTCCCTTGAATGAGTCAGGCTCCCTCTGGCCACAGGACTTCTACCTGTGTAGTCCCCTCTGCTCCTCTGGCTAGAATGCCTCCCCACCACGCCACACCCCCACACACACCACACACGCCTCCATGGCCTGGTTGGTTGAATTTAGACTTCTTTCTGCTCTCAGATCTCTTTCTTGACAAGCCCCCCCATCTAAATTAGTGCCCCATAACTCCTTCTTAAAGCATCATTATGATTATTCATCATACTTAGAGTATTGTAATCATGTATTGTTAATTGTCATTTCTGTTCTAGTGATTGTTACAGTACCTCACATACTCTAGGCCTTCAATCCTTCTTTGAAAAAAGGCACAAGCTTTATACTGAGTGAATATGTACATACATATTTATATATGTACACATACATTTATATATGTGTGTATTGCACTTTCTTGAGTAATGCTAAATTTAAAAAGCTGAAGCACAGTAGTTACTCAGTACTAACAATTGTGCTTTTCATTTTCCAAATTTTGAATTTAATAAGCACTTAGAAAAAATTTTCGCCTGGCCTAGTAAAAACAAAATGGCCACAAGTAAATTTAAAATTCCATGCTTTCTATGTTACGTAAGATATCATAAAGATAGTTTTTTAACAAGTTTCAAAGAAACTTGACAATTTGGGAAAATGTCTTTCTTTTCCTCAATGGATCAAGGACATGAGTGCAAAGGACCTGAGTCCTGAATCCTTGTAGTTCAGCTGTTCTGAGCATTCAGTGGTCATTTATTCTCTGGGCCTTGTTTCCTCACTTATAAGGAGGAAAGGAAACAACGGATCCATGTCAGGGGGCTCTGAGTTGTCAGCAGAGGCTTTTCAGGAGTATAAAGCAACCAGCCTATGATAAGGGACGTCAAGATTCGTTTGTGTTTCCTTTGTCCCTGGGTTACTTGTTAGATTTGTAGACCACTTGACCACCCACCCCTCTCTCAATTCGTCCCAGTTGATGTAATGTCTACTTTTTTCTCCAAGGTTTACCATAAAATGCTATCCAAATGGTTCTGAGCGTATTTGTTTTCTTTCCATGAACCTGAAATACAGGCGTGGATTTTACAGGAAGACTCCCGTTACCCGGTTTGCATTTATGCGTTGGCCGCAGCCACCCCACCTCCGCCCACAGCCTTCCTGTCCGGTGGACTGGTGTACTCGAATGCTCACCATCTTGGCCCACCTATTTGTGTAAACTTATCTGTTTGTGGTCTACTTGTCTTTTACCACAACCACAGTTCATCAGATGAAATGTTTTTGTCCTTAGATGTCAACTCAATGTTTTTAAATGCACAAAATTGACCTACATTCATGAGCTGAACAACATGGAAATTTTCTAATTTGTGTCTTAGCTCAGCAAGCGTTGGCTTCTCCACATCCTGTGCCCAGTTCCTCCTCCCCGGTCTAGTGTCTCATTCTCACTTACTCATGGGAAGGTAGGGACGTAGAATTCTGGGATTGTCTTTAGAGCAGTAACATTTGTGCTAAAATAATTCAGAACATATATCCCCATCTTAGGACTCTGAGAAAAATGTTAACTGCTTTGTTCTTAGGCGATTAAGAAGTAAATTTGGGTAAATAATCCAAATCGACTTTATGCCTAGTTTATAGGCATAGTAGTTTTAGGATCTTCCAAAATTAGGGATGCTTCCCCCGTGGGTTCCAGATTTTATATTAATACTCTTTGGAAGCAAGAAGAGAGAAATTCCAGGCCCCCAAGAGATGGGTGAGAGGGTGTCACTGTCATCTGATTGTGGAGCCATAACTGGATGACCTGCACCCCTTGCCTTTCTTTGTGGTGGTGGAGGTGTATAATTACCAAATAGCCCGGAGCAGCAGGGGACTTATGGTGCCTGAGAGAGTAATTTTAACAGAGCTATACGTATATGTATATAGCATATGATGCTTCAGTCTCTTCAGAAGCTCTCACCTAACAGAGTTAATCAGATTATAATTTGAAGATCTGTGTTTGTCCTGAAGTAATGAAGATTCCAACAGTGCAATATATAATATGATTTTATTAGAGATTTTTTTTCTTTTAGTACAGGATAAATATGATTTTCTCTTTCTTGGAAGTCTTCTTGGATTTGTTTCCTACTAAGAGTTGTGGAAGGCATTATTTAAAAGTTATCATGTCAGGGGGCTGGCCCCGTGGCCGAGTGGTTGAGTTCGCCCGCTCTGCTGCAGGCGGCCCAGTGTTTCGTTGGTTCGAATCCTGGGCGCGGACATGGCACTGCTCATCAAGCCACGCTGAGGCAGCGTCCCACATGCCACAACTAGAAGGACCCACAACGAAGAATATACAACTATGTACTGGGGGGCTTTGGGGAGAAAAAGGAAAAAAATAAAATCTTAAAAAAAAAAGGTATCATGTCAGGGCAGGCCAGGTGGTGTAGTGGTTAAATTCATGTGCTCCGCTTGGGGGTTCATGGGTTTGGATCCTAAGTGAACCTGATGTGGATTAAGGCTGCCCCAGGTAGAGAAGCCCAAGGTGACCTGGCCTACATGCCGATCTATATGACTCGATGGATTTTTATGCTGTGAATTAGGGCTGCCCCAGGGAGAGAAGCCCAGGGCCTCCTCACCTACGTGCAGATCTATATGACCAGATTCATATCTAAAGTTATATCACCACACAATAACCAGACCCCATCTGCACTGAAACCATTTAATGACTTTTTACATCATCTTTTCTTTTTCCAGTAAAAATAAGTCACATACCCATGCCTTATAAATTTAGCCCTAACCCTCAACACATGGCAGCAGCAGCAGCTCTGACTGCCCATGGGTCCTGTCCCCATGCTATTCCATACTATTCTCTAAATAAAAGAGCACTACTGCCAGACCTTGAGAGTCCAAGAAATCTTTCTCTCGACTCTTCGGCTCGCTGTCCCCGCATCAAACCAACACACTGCTCATCAAGCCATGCTGTGGTGGCATCCCACATACAAAACAGAGAAAGATTGGCACAGATCTTAGCTCAGCAACAATCTTCCTCACCAAAAAAAAAATAGTCATTATGTTAATTAATTCACTAATTAACTTACCCAGGACTCAGCCCAGTCATTTCCAAAACTGAGTGACGTTATGTCTTGTAATAACCCATTGAGTTTGAGGAAATCAAAAGATCCTTAAGACAGCAAGCAAGAGAGTACGGGGATGAACATGGTGGGTATCATTATTCCACACATGCTTCATTCCACTTGGCACACCTGCAGGTACACCTGTCACTTAACATTCTGCACCAGAGCTTGTGACATAGCATTTTTCATGCTTGAGATGCCATGTAATTGCTAGAATTCTAAAACCTGCAGGAAAGTGAGGACCCAGACTTTGTTCTGCAGTGGCTTTGCCAACAGATACTCATCTTCACAAACCTATAGTTTGACTCAAAATATCGTAACCAAATAGGGAGGAAAAGAGCAAAGATGAACAAATGAGCGCTGTTTCAGAGTCTGTCTAGTTCTGCTTCCTTGGATTTCTGGGCAAGGAGGGAATGCTCTCTGACGCCGTGGAAGAGAAATACTCTCGTATGCGTGGTTGGTGCTCATTTGGCCAGGACTGGGGAAGTACGGTCGAAGTGTCATCACTGACGAGCCTCACCCGTTCCTAATATGATGCATAGAGGCATTTATGAATTTCCTCTTTTTCTGGCATGTCCTTTCTTTCCGACTCGCACGGGACTTCCCAGGCTCAAACAACTAAACACAAGAAAAAAATGTTTTTCAATTAAAAATATTTTAATTTTTTTAAAATAAAAAAATTATTTTAATAATTTTAAAGTCCCCTCCACATGGAAGAACTTGCCCATGTTCCTTCTCCGGGTGTTACTCAGGATCTGTCCTTGAAATGAGTGCCTTTCTGCCATTGTAGGCTAAGGGAGAATGATGGAAACAATAGTTCTTTAAAATTGCTGTTAAATTGGCTGAAGGCCATAGAATATTTTTTTTAACTAATCATATTAAAGAGTGGTGTCCTAGGAGCAACAGGGGATAGTTAAACTCTTCAGAGATGTTTAGTCCAGTGTATTAATTAAGGGATACGACTTATTTCTACTCCAGAACTTCAGTCTTTTAATGTTATATATCTGTTAAGGTTCTCTTGGCATATTGTGAGGTAATGGGTGTTACTTTTAATGTATAATCTTTGACCATGGAAATGTGAAGTTGACGAAAATAATCATGGCATTTGGTGTGTATGAATTTACTCTCCTTTTATAGTTCTTCCCATGACAGACCCAATTACACAAATGTGGCCTAGGAAAACTTTTAGCCTCCTTTGGTTACGTGTGTTTATTAGCTTACTGAACATCTTATAGATTAATTACAGAAAAACAGAAATTTTAATCTTTTTGCCCTTCTTGCCTGAGGAGGTCCACAGTGGTTGGTTTCTGACGAGTTAAGGAAAACTTGGGTTACAATTATTCTAAGAAAAGCCAAGAAATAAAATCAGTAACTCCACCTTTTTGCTTTATTCCAGGGCCAAGTAAACCCATTCTGAATTATTCAACCATTACTGAACTTCTTGAGTATATATAATTAAGAAGTGACTATAATTGAAATGTTCTTAAGAGTTTTAGCAGAGTATGAAATTTTATGCTTAAAGTAGGCAACGATAAAGAAATAAAATTGAAAGGAGAGGCAGGATGTGGTTTCTTCTTGGGAACACCACATTTTACTTGAGAATATAGAGGCATCCGTTGACTTTTATTTACCAATTCGGGTGACGCAGCAGGAGGAGTTATTAAAGGGGCACCAAGACTGGAGATGGCTTGGGAAGGGCAGGGCTGATTCACGTTAGTGTGTGGGTCCAAGATAGAACAGTCAGGTAACAGAGGTTTTGCCTCATGTCTTAACTGTAATTAACAGGCGTATGGGGGCTGGGATTTAAGGTGAAGAGAGGCAAAAGAGTGGCCGGAGAGGAGTGGGAAAGACTGGGA
This sequence comes from Equus asinus, assembly GCF_041296235.1. Classification (NCBI taxonomy): domain Eukaryota; kingdom Metazoa; phylum Chordata; class Mammalia; order Perissodactyla; family Equidae; genus Equus; species Equus asinus. The sequence continues at coordinate 91,383,351 of NC_091810.1, read as the reverse complement.
TGGGATCAAGGCTCTCGAAGACAGAAGTACTGAGTACAATGTTTTTTATTATTAATTTTCTTAGAAATAAGCAAACACAAAGTTTCGGTGTGATTGTCATGGTGCTACAGCTGTGACATCCCCTAAGCGTGCGTTCCCTGGCCAACAGCATGTCTTGAGGCTTAGAACAAAGGGTCAGGGCTTTTCAGATTCACTGTTCACGTTGGGCAGAACACGTCCACGGGACCTGGAATTCAGAGATATTTGCAGTAGTGTGGCCTGGTAGCTAACCTGTCTGTCCAGTTGAACCGCGAGTGGAGCCCAGCCATGAGGTTGAGTACAGGGTTTTGGGTCACGTGCTCACTTTAGGTTGTGTAGGTTGGAAGCCTCCGATGTTTAACTGGATTACCAGGTGGGATCTTCGGCTCACAGTGTTTCCTTCCTGCTCTCTGCCTCCTTGGACCCTATCCTCCCAAGCTTTTAGAAATTGTCCTCCTACCTGGGCTGACCCACAACTTCTAAAGTCCTATTCAGAGCCGCAGCAGTGAGGAATAGGGTCAAGGCCAAAGGGTTTAAGTGACCAGATTCGGGTAGACTAGGTGAATACAGGAGTATCCTATGTATATGTATAATGTCAGAGTATCTTGTTTCAGCAGTCATATTTGACCTGTAAATTTGTAGACAACATATTAATATCTGGTCTTATTTTTCAGACTCTTAAATCATGGACAAACAAAGTAAGTAATTTTCTTTGAGTGTTTGCTTTGCTCCTAATGTTACGTCTGTTGTTAATGTGTTGTCATAATGTTTTATTCGGTTTCTGAAAGGATGTAATTTGCTTTGTGTTGTTCATGCTCCAGAATCCAGTCTGG